>NC_091261.1:58695000-59945000 GCF_042477335.2 Ovis canadensis | reverse complement strand
AGGAATGAACTTGGCTTTTAAAATTATTTTTTGGCTTCAACAACACTTAGAATCCAATTTCTACTGGCAGGGATGAGTCATGTCTCTCCCTGGCACTCTCATAGCTGGTGGGGAAGAGTAATCATGTGTATTGATCTCTCTGACTTCCTGTCTATTCATATTTTCAAAAGATGTGTAGGGAACACATTTGCTTTGACAGCACTGTGCTTCCGATCAAGTGAAAAACTCTGAGAAAAATCAGAAGCATCTATTACATTTCAACCTTGCTCATAACTCTTGAATACATGGGTAGTAGCATAAAGGGTGTATTTCCAGAGACTTAAGGATTTTCCTCTAATAACATCATGGTCATCAGAAACATCTTATCCATTTAATAGAAACTGGAAATATCACTCACCTAAAAATATTGTTTTGGCTACTACTTAGCCAGTCGAATTTTCTCTCTGTTACCTCAATTCCTTTTTAAGAATTTACCGTGAAAATGTCCAGCATACAAAAAGACATAAAATATAATACAATATGGGGGAGGAATGAATGAGAGTTTGGGATTAGTGGATGTAAACTATTATACATAGAATGGATAAATAACAAGGTCCTATTGTATAGCACAGGAAGCTCTATTCAATATTCAGTGATAAGTCATCATGGAAAAGAGTATGAAAAAGAATGCATATATATATGTGTGTGTATAAATATACATATTTTGTATATTTTGTTGTACAGAAACAATTACTTTGTTGTACAGCAGTAATCAACACAACACTGTAAATCAACTATGGTGATGGTGATTTAGTCCCTCAGTCGTGGCTGAGTCTTTTCAAGAGTCCACCAGGCTCCTCTGTCCATGGGATTTTCCAGGCAAGAATACTAGAGTGGGTTGCTATTTCTTTCTCCAGGGGAACTTCCCAATCCACGAATCGAATCCGGTCTCCTGTATCGCAGGAGGATTCTTTACTGACTGAGCAAAATCAACTATACTTCAACAAAAATAATGGAGATTCCTCAATAATTGGTTGCTCATTTATAGAAGTCAACATGCATAAGAAATAAGTTTGATTGGGATCAGGAGCCAAGAGGAAGACAAAGTCACTTTTTGAGAAGTCTTGCCTATGTTTAGATTTAACCTACTTTGCTTAAGAAAAGCCACCTGTGTTCCTTGTCGGCGGATACCTGGGGATTTGCGTCTGTTATTCCCTCCCAGATAATTTCCTGACTCAACAAACGAGCATTGCAGGTGGAAGAAAATCATAACACTTTTCTGACACTGTGTCCAAGATAAAGATTGCACATTTAACAAGAATAAATAACCATTTCCCCCTACCCAGGTTTAAAAGTAGGTCAAGAAATTAGGTTAAGGAATTCAGAAGCCCCTTGTTATCTCTGTACCTTGAATTTCAAGCGTTTGAAGCATGTGTTGGCCTCTCATGATTGCAGGCTGCAGGGCTGGAAGGTAATTATGGACTCTTCCTCCCCTGTTCATGTTGCTCTGGACAGGTGACCCTTTATATAAAAATCTCAAAGTAGTGTGTCAATTTCCACTAACTTTCTATAATAGAAAAAAAATGCTATTGAAGCTCTGGGCAGAAAAATGCAGCTATTGTATTCAAAGCTCTTTACTTTCCATCTGACAGCAAAAGACAATGGTTTGGGGTGTGACAAGTCAATCCATTGTGCTCCATCCTTGCTAGAAGCACTGCTCAGGTATGTGCCTTAGGCCTGGGAGAACTCTATTCAAGTGACTCTTCTCAGAGGTCTCAATTTTCAAGAGAAAAAAAAAAAAAGAGTGATCTCCAGGATGGAGATTAACAGGAAGGAATGCCAAAAGCTAGAGATGATGCTCGATTTTCCCACTGGCCAGGCAGGCAGTGGGAGTCAGTGGGATAGTCTGTGCTGGGATTTTATAAAACCTTAACCAGCCACAAGAGATGGTCCAGGATTCCAGAAAAGTGATATTGATCCAAGTGATCTGGAGCCACAATATTCATTAAGCTCCTTCTAGCAATGGCAAAAATGTATTTTAATTCAAATAGCATATTATTTGCAACATGTTGAAAGTGTGATTGGTATTCTTTGTTGATGGAAGAAATAAATTACAATATTGAGGTTTGGTGGAAAGACAGAATTAAGATTCTCTCTTTCTGTGTGACTCACTGGGAACAAACTGATTTCTAGGCAAGGCAATGGATACAGGAGGGTTTCTGAATTTTGGAATACAGCTTCATGAACTTGTTCAGAGGCTTTTAGTCAGTGTTCTGACAGCTAATTACCTTCCCATCCCCAGGCAACCAGAAAAGAATAGTTCTTATTTTTTTAAGTGGTTTATCACTACTATGGAAAATCAATCCAACCGCTTACATATCTCAGTCAAATGGTGTAACATTATTTCTACATAGCAATGATAAAATAGAGATATAACTTATATGGCATAAAATAAATATTACTTCTTTTAAATTGATCATATAGGAAAGGGCAGTTGCATAAAAGGAAAACAAACAAAAAAAGCAAACAAACATGGACATTTTAAGATAAAAAGGGTTTTTTATCATTGCTACTCCTGATACTATTTAATTGTAGCCTCGGATTAATCATCTCAAAAACTGTGTTTTTGAAATAATAACTTTCATATACATTTTTAATGGCTACAAAAGAAAAATATATTCATTGCAGAAGTTAGGGGATGCAAATAATTTGTAATATATGTCATATACCTACCAAGAACAACTATTTTTATTGTATATTCCTGGAGGCTTGCTCCTTAGAAGAAAAGTTATGACCAACCTACATAGCATTTTAAAAAGCAAAGACATTGCACTGCCAACAAAGTTCCATCTAGTCAAAGCTATGGTTTTTCCAGTAGTCATGTGTAGGTGTGAGAGTTTGGACTATCAAGAAACCTGAGCACAAAAGAATTGATGCTTTTGAACTGTGGTGTTGGAGAAGACTCTTGGACTGTCCCTTGGACTGCAAGGAGATCCAACCAGTCCATCCTAAAGGAAATTGGTCCTGAATATACATTGGAAAGACTGATATTGAAGCTGAAACTCCAATACTTTGGCCACCTGATGTGAAGAACTGACTCATTGGAGAAGACCCCGATGCTGGGAAAGATTAAAGGCGGGAGGAGAAGGAGACAACAGAGGATGAGATGGTTGGATGGCATCACTGACTTGATGGACATGACTTTGAGTAAGCTCTGGGAGTTGGTGATGGACAGGGTAGCCTGTCGTGGGGCAGTCCATGGGGTCACAAAGATTCGGACACGACTGAGTGACTAAACTGAACTGAAACACATACATTTCTTGTGTTACACAGAAACTTCGAATTAGCTAACGCTTTTACACATGGTAATGCATATATTTCAATGATAATATCTCAGTTCTTCCCATCCTCTCCTCCCCTGCTCTGTTCACAAGCCTGTTCTCTATGTCTGAGAATTCCTGCCCTGCAAATAGGTTCATCAGTACCATTTCTCTAGATTCCATATTTATGCATTAACACATGATACTTGTTTTTCTCTTTCTTACTTCACTCTGTGTAACAGGCTATCCAGATTCATTCCACTAGAATGCATGGGGTGGGGGGTGGCAGGGAGGTTCAAGAAGGAGGGGACATATGCACACTTATGGCTAATTCACATTGCTGTACAACCAGAAATTGACACAAAATTGTAAAGCGATTATCCTCCAACTAAAATAAATTAAAAAGATAAATACATATATTTCTTTATTTGCTGTATGCATATAATTACAGCATACTGTTTTCACTTACTGTATCATGAAGCTGTACAATGTATTATGTATATTTTTCTATAGCATCAGTTTTAATGCCTTCACTGAATGCACTAAAATATACTGCAAACAGTATATTTTATGTATCTAGTTTCATAATGTTGGGACTTTTGACGAATTTCACAGTCATTGATAATTACATCATTTCCAATATCTTTGAACATATGTCCAATTATACCCTAGGATAATTTCTAGAAGTGGAATTTCTGGATTTGCATACATTTGAATACATTTGCCCCTCTGAAAGTACCATTAAGAGTGTTTCTTGATACCTACTCATTTTCCCCTGTGTAGAAATTGTCGTAATTTTCCCCTTGATCTATGGATTAATAACCCCTGGAAAACCACAGACTTGTGGCATCAAACTAGATAAAACCTAGAGTCTCTCTCTATAGGCCTCTTCACAGGGGCCACCCACTCTCTTTCTAAGACTGGCTCCCTGCCATCTCTCTTGCGTTTTCAGACAAGGAACTGAGGGCTCCTGAGAGATTCAGGGAGAATCTTGGGGACACCTTATCCCCTATGACACTGTTAGGAAGGAGAACGCTTTCCAGGCTTTCCCCAGCCAGCAGAAGGCTCTGTGTGCTCTGTGTCTGTGTCTGTGCACGTGTGTGTAAAATTCGGATATAGAAGGCAAAAATCAAACAATCCAAACAAAAGTTAAGCAGCAAGTTCAATATTAAATGAAGGTCAACCCAATTAAACTGTAACACAGGTGTTTAGAGCATGATGAATACTCAGAAAATCATTACACTCGTGAGACCAGCTCCCAGCTCAAGAAACAGCATGTGGCCAGCCTGGGTGGCTCATGCTCCCTTTCTGTTACCACCTACTTAAAGACAACAATCTCCCTCACTTCTAACAGGAAAATGGATTGATTTCGCCTGTATCTGTACTTTATAGACTTGGAATCGTACAAGTATGTACTTTGCTATTTTGTTGACTTCTTAAGCAAACCTGTGACATCTGAAAGATGACAGCCTATGTTTCTGGATGTATCTGGCTTCTTTTGCAAAACATTATGTTGCCAGAGCTATTGTAGATCTTTACTCAAAGCCTATCAACCTCCATCTTTAACAGAAGTTAGCATAAGTCTTTAGTTCTAGGGTCCAGAGTTAATAAAGGAAGCTACCAACCAACAAACAAAAATACCCAAATGGAAACAGCTGGGACCAAGATGGCACTGAATCTGACTTCCAACACATCCTGTCTCGTTATATGCTGATTTGACTATATTAGCATATTAAATGACACAGCTACCAGCAGGCAGGATGGGACATGAAGAAGGGAAAGAGGATGAAAGAGGGGTGGCACTCCCCTCCCTTGAAAAGCCCTGCCCCTCCCTTGGTAGACTAATGCATATGCCTCCCCATCATGAGCCTCACTCCTCCTCCCTTTGTCTTTATTCTCTAAAATTAAATCCCTCTTTCCGGTGGGTGAGAGGCTGATCTGTGAATTTAGCTCTCCTCCATCCTTCCACCACTGAATAAAGCTTACGCTTCTGATCCACTCTTTGGCTGCTCAAAACCTAATGGAAAAAATTTTAAAAGCCTCAGGTGGACTAGTGCCAAGCAGGATCCATACAACTTAATTTGGTAACAATTATGGTACATGGAGTTGTGGATAAGTTTTCTTGTTGCTGTAGAATATTTCTGAGTATGAAGATCATTTTATCATTCCCACAGGCGCTTCTTGAGACTGCTATGGGCCAGCTATTTTCTAGATTCTAAGAATATTAAGGTGACCAAGGTCAGATAAAGCCTGTATTTTATTGGAGGCACCTATGACTCATAAGTTTGAGGGAAAAATAAGTATTCCATGGACAGTAATGCAGTGAGTGTGAAGGAGTGTGAGATGATGATAGGAAATACAGTTTAGGGAACTTCCCTGATGGTTCAGTGGCTAAAACTCCATGCTCCCAATGCACGGGGACGGGGGTTTGATCCCTGGTCAGGGAACTGGATCCCACACGCCACAGCTAAATATCCCATGTGGAGCAATGAAGATCAAAGCTCTTGTGAGCTGCAATTAAGAACCAAATAAATATTTTTAAAAAGAAAGAAAGAAAGGAAAATGGTCTACAGAAGTCATTTCAAAAATCTCCAAATTGAGGGGTCTTGGGCTGAGATCTAAATGAAGATTAGGGGTCAGGAAAAATAAGATGGGCTGTCAGATCGTTCCATAAGAAGAGGTCAATGAGACAAAGGCCCTGAATTGGAAACAAATCCAGTCTCCCTGAGGCAGAGATATGAAGGGCTCTGTGACAAGAGCATGATGAGTACAGCGGAAAGAATGCTAGATGAGATTTAAAGGTTGGAAGGGACCAAATGCTCAAGATTCCTAAAGGCTCCAGATTCTCTTCTATTGGTGCATCTATGTCCCAGTGTCCAAATCCCACCCTTCTTCTAAGGGCTCCAGTCAGATTAGTTTAGTTGTTGTTAGTTGCTAAGTCATGTCTGACTCATTGCAACCCCATGGACTGTAGCCCACCAGGCTCCTCTGCCCATGGGATTTCCCAGGCAAGAATACTGGAGGGGGTTGCCATTTCCTTCTCCAGGGGATCTTCCCCATCCAGGGATCGAACCTGACTCTCCTGCATTGGCAGGTGGATTCTTTACCACTGAGTCACCTGGGAAGCCTCTGATTAGTTTAAGGGATCCCCTAATCACTTCCTCTGAACTCCGTTACATCTGCAAAGACAATGTTTCCAAGGAAGGTTAAGTTTATAGATACTAGCGATAGGACTTCAGCGTAATTTTGAGGGACCCAGTTCAACCCACTAAAATGACGGTCATCAAGGTCTGATTTCTCTAGACCGCAGATTCCACATCAGTAAAATAAAATAATAATAATAGAAACAATGAAATCATCATCAATCAATGGGTTATTCTAAGAATTAAATATGATCAGGGTGGACACTGCATCGTTCTAAAGGCATACTCCTTTATAGCGGAAGGAATTGGATGATATTGGAAAGATTTTTTCCTTGTTAAGGTCTTTAGGGAGGAAGAATATGGTGGGGAAAGTATGGGGAAGCAGACAGAGAATGGGTGTGAATCAGAAAAACAATTTTACTTTATTCAGGTTCTACATCAAATCTGTAATGAAACAGGAATTAAAAAAAAAAAGGTGGGGTGGAACTCTTAATCCGTCTTGGGAAACCTTAGCATTTCAGATGTTCCATAGTTGAAATGCTGCCAGATTAGAGCAGAATCTGAGAAAATATAATATGAAAACAGTTTAAATTATATAACATCAGACAACTCTTTGTTACTAAGCAATCTGAAAAGCTTATACAAAGAAAATCGTATCTACACAGTCACAAAACTGAGCCAACAGAACTAAAATCTATGCTATATGTCTACATGGACATTTTCTGTGTTAGATCAGAAATTCTTACTTTATGTTCAGACATGCCCTCAGGGCACCAATAACTTGATTTTTGCTCATGGAGAAATCACCCATTTCAGCCTCTTGCACACTGTAATGACAACACTTCCTTTGCCTTTGGAATCTTCTCTGAATTCCCTGAATTCAAGTTTCCAGTGCTATTAGCTTGCCACCTTTTCTCAATTTAGAAATTCTCATGGTCCCCAGGGGAAATTTCCAAAGGATAAATTTAGGAGACTGCTTAGCTACTCAATGTTCTGTTCTAAATATCCATTTCCAAGTACAAATTTGCCAGCCTTGGACAGATGCACATGGCATGAGTTAAGTACAAATGTATTTCAAGAACAATGCAAGACTCTGTAGCTCTAATGCAGTTGGTCCCAAGCGGGCAATTTCTGCACCTGTTAGCATTACCATTCTTCTGCTGATAGTTTTGAAACACCTTCATAGGTGAGAGCCACACGCAGAAGAAAGCATGCAGGAAAAGGTTAACAAGAGACAGGAGTGTGATATGCCAAAGACATCAGAAAATCATCTGATGAATATACTATTCAAGCTTCACTCTCTGAGAGATACAGTACAAAGGGCACATGTGCCATGAGAAATAATTCTCCATAAGCTGCTGCATGAATAAATGAAGCAAGAATATCTCATAAGTGCAAGTTCTGATATTAGGAAATTAGCCTAGGTTGCTGGGCTAGTCTCAAAAGACTTGTGTGTTGGCTGTTAGTGGGAATTTAAGTTTGTACAACCACTGTGAAAAACAGTATGGAGATTCCTCAAAAAACTAAAAATAGAATTACCATATGATCTGGCAATCACACTCCTGGGCATATATCCAGACAAAAGTATAATTCAAAAAGATACCTGCACCCTTGTGTTCACAGCAGAACTATTCACTATAGCCAAGACTTGAAAACAACCTGAATATCCATCGACAGATTAGTGGGTAAAGAAGATATGGTACATATATACAGTGGAATATTACTCAGCCAGGAAAAAGAATGAGAGAATGCTGTTTGTGGCAACATGAATGCAGCTAGAGATTATCATACTAAGTGAAGTAAGTCAGAAAGAGAAAGATAACGTATAATATCACTTATATATGTGGAATCTAAAATGTGACACAAATGAATCTGTCTATGAAACAGAGTCATAAACACAGAGAACAGACTGGTTGTGGCCAAAAGGGAATAAGTTGGGAGAGGGCTAGAGTGGGGTTAGCAGCTATAAACTTTTGTATATAGAATGGATAAATAACAAGGTTCTACTATATAGCACAAGGAACTATATTCAATATCCTATAATAAACTCTAATGGAAAAGAATATTTTAAAAAAGAATATATATAGTCTCTAAATCACGTCTGACTTTTGTGATCCCATAGACTATAGCCCTCCAAGCTTCTCTATCCATGGGATTTCCCCGGCAAGAATATTGGAGTGGGTTGTTATTTCCTTGCCCAGGGTATCGTTCTGATCCAGGGATAGAATCAATGTCTCCTGTGCTTAAGGCAGTTTCTACACATATATATGTCAACCCATTCCAGTATTATTGTCTGAAAATCCCACGGACAAAAGAGCCTGGTGGGCTGCAGTCCATGGGGTTAGATATGGCTGAAGCAACTGAGTATGACACGGCACATGTATATATATATATATACTGTACTCAGTTATATATATAATTGAATCACTTTACTATAAAGAAATTAACACATCGTGAATCAATTATAGTTCAATTAAAGATGTGTGTTGGTAGAATTTTCAAGAAATTTGAAGAGATATTTGTATTTCTGGGATTCTTTTGCACAGCTAGCTAAATAACGGATAAAGCTTTCTCTCTTGACCACTGTTTTCATGCCAAGATATCTCTAAAGATTAGTTTGTTACTGAGATTTAGTGTTGCTAAGTTGGGTTGATTCAGTGTCTAGAATTCCCCCACCATCACCTCCTTTTTTTGTTATTGTTGTTGCTTTGACTGGAATAGATAATGCAGCATATATGTAGCCTACAAGTTTATAGCAACACACTTAAATTTCTTCAAATGTCCATCTCAGAGTAAGTCTCTTACTTGGCCAATGAAAAAGAGACAGAAACCAAGCACTTTTTCCCAAGTCATATTCATATATCTTTTCTCATGAGGTTTTATTGTGAGTCTGAGTATAGATTCCCAACTTCAGAAATTAGCTTATGAATATTTCATTCATATCTGAGAAAATAATTTGCCCTACAGTCATGTTGACAGCTTGGAAACTGCAATATGTCCTGTGGTTCATTTTGCCTGGAGGTAGGATATTCAATTCTACATGCTGATTAGTGTATCTATCTTATTGGGATTAAAAGTCACATCCTTAGATAAAGATGTGATATATATCATCTATCTATCTGTCTATCTATCTATCTATATACACACACATACATATCAATACCTTATATAATATTCCATTGTGTGTATACATATACATACATGATGGAATATTACTCAACCATAAAAAAGAATGAAATAATGCCATTTGCAGCAACATGGATGGACCTAGAGATTATCATACTGAAGTAAGTCAGAGAAAAACAAATACCACATGATATCACTTATATATGGGATCTAAAATATGACACAAATGAATATACCTACAAAACAGAAACAAACTCAGATAAAGAGAAAAGATTTTTGGTTGCCAAGGGGGAGGAGATGAGGGAGGGAAGGGCTGGGAGTTTAGCATTAGCAGATGTAAACTAGTATGCATAGGATGGATGAACAGCAAGATCTTACTATATAGCACAGGGAACTATATCCCATGTCCCATATCTTGTGGAAAACCATCATTAAAAAAATATGAAATATATATGTATATATATATATACACTTTGCTGTATATATATATATATATACACTTTGTTATATATATCTAACATTTCACTGTACAGAAGATATTAATATGACACTGTAAATCAGCTATAATTCAATAAAAATTTCTTTTAAAAAATCACATCCTTCACAGCTGCTTCCTGCTGTCAATAGTCCAAGAAGGGAAGTGGAAGGCAAAGATTTAAAATCAGCACAGGACTAACTTGAATTCAGGCCAAAGGCTGAATAATAAAGGCTTTCAATAAACTCACCTGTTCACCAATATTTATCTCCTAATCCATTCTCCAGGGAGCAGCCAAAGTGATCTATTTGAAACATAAGTCATATATTGTCTTTCTATGCTTAAAACTCTCCACGAATCACTCATTTTCCACTTACAATAAAGTGCACACACCTGTCCATAATCTACCAGTCTGCCTCCCATCCGGAACCTTCATCTCTTCACACTCTGCCCACTGCCTCCAGTCACACTGACGTCTCCACAGGCATCAGCCCCACACAATCACTTTAGGCAAGTTACCAGCATAAAACCCTTTAAAATGATGACTCAACTCCTCTGTTCACACAAAAATCCTTTGGGTGCAGAAATGGTACTTTACATAGTTCTGTTTCTTCCATGAAGTTTCCTACACTTACTCAACGGGTCATATCTAATGCCAGTGTGTGGCTTGTAAATTCAGAACCCTAGTGGAAATCTGTAGAAAATGGCCTTTGAACATCTCTTAAGATATCTTTAAAGTATGCAGTGCATAGGTTTTTCATATACATGACATTGTTCTCTGTAGTAATAATGCGTGTAGAAGACGAAAACCACTGAGACAAAACAAAGAAAGCAGTAAAACCAAACATTCAAAGCAGACATTTAAAGGTCCAAATCACTATTCTTCTAGGATAGGTGTCCTTAGTTGTCAATGAGAGATGGGGGATAATTTACAAGCATTCCGGCTGTTTCTTGCTTTCCATTTTCATGCTTAGCCTCTATAATCTCAGGCTTCTCAGGTGGTGCTAGTGGTAAAAAACCTGCCCACAATACAGGAGACATAAGAGATGCGGGTTTGACCCCTGGGTCAGGAAAGTCCCCTAGAGAAAGAAGCGGCAATCCACTTCAGTATTCTTGTCTGGAGAATCCCATGGACAGAGGAGCCTGGCAGACTCCAGCCCATGGAGTTGCAAAGAGTCAGACGTGATTGAAGCGATTTAGCATGACACACACACACACTCTATAATCTCAGCACGTGTTAGTACAGTTCAGTTCAGTCACTCAGTCATGTCCGACTCTTTGCGACCCCATGAATCGCAGCACGCCAGGCTTCCCTGTCCATCACCAACTTCCGGAGCTCACTCAGATTCACGTCCATCGAGTCAGTGATGCCATCCAGCCATCTCATCCTGGGTCGTCCCCTTATCCTCCTGCCCCCAATCCCTCCCAGCATCAGAGTCTTTTCCAATGAGTCAACTCTTCGCATGACGTGGCCATAGTACTGAAGTTTCAGCTTTAGCATCATTCCTTCCAAAGAAATCCCAGGGCTGATCTCCTTCAGAATGGACTGGTTGGATCTCCTAGCAGTCCAAGGGACTCTCAAGAGTCTTCTCCAACACCACAGTTCGAAAGCATCAATTCTTTGGCGCTCATCTTTCTTCACAGTCCAACTCTCACATCCATGCATGACCACTGGAGAAACCATAGCCTTGACTAGATGGACCTTTGTTGACAAAGTAATGTCTCTGCTTTTTTTTTTTTTTTTTATGTCTCTGCTTTTGAATATGCTATCTAGGTTGGTCATAACTTTTCTTCCAAGGAGTAAGTGTCTTTTAATTTCATGGCTGCAGTCACCATCTGCAGTGATTTTGGAGCCCCCCAAAAAAAGTCTGACACTGTTTCCACTATTTCCCCATCTATTTCCCATGAAGTGATGGGACCAGATGCCATGACCTTTGTTTTCTGAATGTTGAGCTTTAAGCCAACTTTTTCATGCTCCTCTTTCACTTTCATCAAGAGGTTTTTGAGTTCCTCTTCACTTTCTGCCATAGGGTGGTGTCATCTGCTTATCTGAGGTGATTGATATTTCTCTCGGCAATCTTGATTCCAGCTTGTGCTTCTTCCAGCCCAGGGTTTCTCATGATGTACTGTGCATAGAGGTTAAATAAGCAGGGTGACAATATACAGGCTTGACGTACTCCTTTCCCTATTTGGAACCAGTCTGTTGTTCCATGTCCAATTAGTACACGGGTCCCCAAACCCCAGGATACCAGAAGGAGTCTGTAGCCTGTTAGGAACTGGGCCACACAGTAGGAGGTGAGCAGTAAGTGAACAAGTGAAGGTTCATCGTATTTACAGCCCCTCCCCATCAATTATTTTATGACTTGAGATCTCAAATGATGATGGCCTTCAAATTTTAAGACTACTTCAAATCTCCATACCTTCGGGATGGAAGTAAAGGCAGAATATCCTGAGATTGCCACAAAAGCACTAAAAAGTCTGCTTCCATTTCCAACATCCTTTCTTTGTGGAGCAGGATTTTCTGCAGTGATAGCAACCAAAACGAGATTAGGGAGTAGGCTGGATGCAAGCAACCACACTTCTGGTGTCACTGTCTTCCATCACTCCCAGATGAGACAGTTGAGTTGCAGGAAAACAAGCTTAGGGCTCCCACTGATTTCTGCATTATGGTACTATTATTCATTATATATCACAATGTAATAATAATAGAAATAAAATGAACAATAAATGTAAAGTGCTAGAATCTCCCCCCCCCCCGGGAGAAGGCAATGGCACCCCACTCCAGTACTCTTGCCTGGAAAATCCCATGGATGGAGGAGCCTGGTAGGCTACAGTCCATGGGATCGCCAAGAGTCGTACACGACTGAGTGACTTCACTTTCACTTTTCACTTTCATGCATTGGAAAAGGAAATGGCAACCCACTCCAATGCTCTTGCCTGGAGAATCCCAGGGATGGGGGAACCTGGTGGGTTGCCGTCTATGGGGTCGCACAGAGTTGGACACGACTGAAGCAACTTAGCAGCAGCAGCAGCAGAATCTCCCTACCACCCCAGTCCATGGGAAAAATTGTCTTCCACAAAACTGGTCCCTGGTGCCAAAAAGGTTGGGAACTGCTGTGTTAGTAGATTTCCTTGTTGGGAAGATTTGATGCGATTACATGCTCACACCTCACTCACCCATGGATTAGGTATTAATCCTGTCAAAACACTTGCCCTTATGATGTCACACCACTATCTACAGAAGATGCTCAACATGTGTGAAGCAGGAAGTGTTGACCAAAACATCAAGTTTTCCAAAGTAAGGCCACAGACCAAGAAGCAGATTTTCAAAGGAGTATCTGAACAGTTAGTTATTCAATGGTTCTTAAAGCTTTTCAACCATTTCAGGAACATAAAAGATTCTGGAAAAGGAAGGAGATGGCAAGGTGCAAGGATTTCTGGGATGATCAAAGAAATAGCATTCCCAAGATGGCAGCAGACCATCTTTATTTGAATGTCTCCTTGGCAGGTTGCATTCTGGGAAGTCCCTCAGCACAGATAGTTCAGAGGCCACTCCTGCCCTTTAGAGCTCTCAGACCCAGAGATTCCCAGCCCACTTAGACACTCAGCTCCTTCCTTCCCCCATGAATTCCCTTGCTCTTCATCCTTTCTGTGCAGTGGAGGGAAGAAGGGGAGGAAAAATTGACAGTGGTTATTTCCATAGATGCTTCACAGAACATTGGCACATTCCAAATATAAAATGTCAAGAAAATAAAAATGATGGATGTAGACCTCAATATTAAAGCCAATAATTTACAAAATGGGGAAACCTGAGAAAGATTCCCACTGAGATCATGAACAACGTAAGACGGTCCACCATTTCCCCTATTATTTAAAGATAGCCTTGAGATACTAGTCAAGACAGACTAAATGAAACAGTCAAGGGTATACAAATCAGATAGAAAAAATAAAACTGTCTCTATTTGCAGAGGACCTCACCATAAACCTAGAGAGCCAATGATGACACTAACTCAAACTCTATAAGAACCCTGCAAAACATAAAATTAAGTTACAAAAATTAATAGCATTTATGTGCATCTGTAATAACTAGATAGATGATGCAAAGAACCTGTGGATCTCATTTTTAATAGCAGCAAAGTAGATAAGTATTTTGGGATAAATGTAAGCAAAATGTGCAAAGCCAACATGCAAAAAAAAATTATAAAACTCTCAAGACAAAAATAAACTTGAACATTGTATGGTCTCTCTTTTTCTAAGTAGGACATCTCAAGATCATCAATATTTTAAGTCATTGACGTTTTAATACATGTTTTGGACTGACACAAACTGACAGTACATTTAATATAGCAAGTAAACACATAAGAATAGCCGGGAAAATATTACAGAAAAGTATGTCTGAGGGGCAATTAGGCTTACCAAGCATCAAAATAAATAAATAAATAAGAGCAGTGAGTGGCTGGCATTAGTACATGAGTTTCCAGGTCAGTGGACTGGAATAGGAAGTTTTGAATAGACCTAAAGACATGTAATTATATAGTCTACGGTTAACAAGACATTTCAAAACATGGGGGCAACATAGTATTTAAAATAAATGGTATTGGAATAAATGAGTAGTCATTCAGTCAGAGACCATGTAGTTAGATCCATTCCTCACACCATACAAAAGACAAACTACCAAATGAATGAGAACTAAATTAAATGAAAGAAAAGCGAGGGAGGGAGGGAGGAGGGAAAGAAAGAAAGAGGAATGGAAGGAGTGAAAGAGGAAAGAAAGAAAGAAAAAGAAAACAATAGAGAAAGGAAAGAAAATGTAATGATAAATGGATTTCTATTTTATCTGAGTCTAGGGAAAACCTTTCCAAATATGACTTAGGCTGATGGAAGAAACTACACAAAACACACCTCTCAGGCCTAAGTCCAGCTCCTCCCTCCTGACTCTCTATGTAAACCCGCTGTGCACAATAGGGCTAAAATAGAAGCTTATCTTCAAGGATGGGAATTATTCCTCCAAAGCCTGATGAGGCACAAAACATCCACAGGCATATTTGCAGGTAAGCAAGAATTAGCATAAACAGCGGCTGCAAGAGCCCCTTGACACAGACAAATATAAGATTTCTGCTCCTAAAACTAAGGTAGGGAATAGATCTGTCCGGAATGGTGAATGAGTTACCTACCTTGTGTTAACCCCAACACCAGAGTAAAAAATAGCTCTTTGCTGCTGGCCTAAACATTGGAGAAGGAAATGGCAACCCTCTCCAGTGTTCTTGCCTAGAGAATCCCAGGGATGGAGGAGCCTGGTAGGCTGCCGTCTATGGGGTCGCACAGAGTCAGACACAACTGAAGCGACTTAGCAGCAGCAGTAGCAGCTGGCCTAAACAGTTCCTGGATCCATCTTTTTAATTAAAATTGAATCTATATTTATATTTTTTAAAGGCAATAGAATAACAGGAAATCATAAAAAAAATAAATCAACCTTGAATATTCATTGGAAGAACTGATGCTGAAGCTGAAACTGCTATACTTTGGCCATCTGATGCGGAAAGTCAACTCATTGGAAAAGACCCTGATGCTGGGAAAGATTGAGGGCAGGAGGAGACAGAGGTGACAGAGGATAAGATAGTTGGACGGTGTCTCTGACTCAATGGACATGAGTGTGAGCAAACTCCAACAGACAGTGGAGAACAGAGAAGCCCGGCATGCTGCAATCCATGGGGTTGCAAAGAGCTGGACATGACTTAGCAACTGAACAACAAATATTTATATTTTTTAAAAAGGCAATATAATAACAGGACTAAAATAATGTTTCTCCTAAAATAAGTAAACTCAACAGTCATTCTGATTTACATTATTAAAGGATAATTTTTGTGGTCCTTTAACTTTTAAAATTTTTATACAATTTTAAAACTTACTTTCCATTTATAGCTATTATAAAATATTGGCTACATTCCGCATGTTGTACATGCATCCTTGAACCCATTTTATGCCTAAGAGTTTGTACTCCCATCCCCCAAACTTTATGTCCCCCTCACCTCTCCCCTTTCCCACTTGTAACCACTAGTTTGTTCTTTATATCTGTGAGTCTGCTTCCATTGTGTTATTATTCATTTAAAATGCTTTATTTCCATCTGAAGTGTAACAGCATAATCTTAGTCATTTAAGAATAAAGGCAACTTGGATTTCTCTGGTAGTCCAGTGGTTAAGAATCCACCTGCCAATGCAAGAGACATGGGTTTGATCCCTGATCCAGGAAGATCCCACATGCCACAGCAGCTGAGCCGGAGCACCACAGCTGCTGAAGCCCACTCACCAATAGCCTGTGCTTCGCATCAAGAGAAGCCGCTGCACTGAGAAGCCTGTGCATCGCAACTAGAGAAAGCCCACACGTAGCAACGAAAACCCAGCACAGCCAAATAAAACTAAATAATAAATACTTTTTAAAAAACTTTTAAAAAGAATTTAGTTAAAAGCAGCTTCCCTTTTCTTCACCCAGAAATTGATCAGAATACAAGAGCAAACAAAAATTTTTCCATTTTCTTCTAGGGAAAAACCCCAAGTCTCTAGGTCCATCAAGTCTGTATCTGCAAAGCCAACCAGGGATAGCCAGTCCCCATGTACATAACTAGGGTGGTACGTCTCTGCACAGTCCAGCCCTGCTTGAGTCAGAAAGGAGAGAGCTTGAGGATGGAATGAAGAGCAGGTAACAGGTGTAAACTCTCCTCTTGGCTGGGATCAGGAAGACTCTTGAACACTAATCACTGAAACTTTTCTTTCTTTCTTATTATTTTTCCTTACTGCTAAACTTTCTGATCACACCAGACTCATGAAATATATTATGGCCAATCAATAAGCAGATTTTTTTTTTCTAAACAAGAACCTGTTTTACTTGATGGTCTCTTTTGAAAAATAAGCCCATGTATCCATTTTTGTCTCCAGTTCCCTGTAATTTTGTAGCCTATTAAGTTTCCCTGCATTCACTGTCCTTTCCTGAAATGTTCATGCTATCTTTGAAGACCATATTAAATCACCCTTCCATTAAAATGAAGAAATGGCCCTAGAGTTCTTTATTTCTTGTGGCTCATTTCCTGTTGAAACTATGCTCTGAAACCCCTGGCTGTCTTGTGCATCAGTGCACTGCACAAATCTTTATGGGCTACTGGAATCACCATCTCTGGAGGCTGAGGAATTCCACATGCTGCTCATCTTTTTCTGCAATGCAGCAGTAACTTGCCCACAGCATGGGTTCCATCTTAGTGATGTCAAGTGAGCTGATAGTCCATTTAAGAAGAAACAAAAAATGTAGGCATTGGCACTCAGACTGGGACCAGGGACCCTTTGCTGCAGTGCTGCAATGCTTGCACCTGGACAAAACTCTCTTCCAGCAACAAAGTACAAAGAAACTATAGGGGACTAAAAATAACTGCAAGCGCAGTTGGGACAAATTCCGGGTACATGTACACCCATGGCTGATTCATGTCAATATATGGCAAAAAACTACTACTTTGCTATTGTAAAGTAGTTAGCCTCCAATTAAAACAAACTAATTAATTAAAAAAAAAAAGATTTTAAAAACCCAACTGCTACTTCTGAAGAGCCAGGAGCAAAAACCCAGGGTCAGGAGCAAAAGCAGGGTACTGGGCATGCCCCCTGCACACAACATCACATTAGGACTGGGCAAAACACCTAAGCCATCCTTCTAGCCTGACCCCTGGACACATACCTACACTCACCCCTTGTAAGGAACCAGCTCACCCCTCCTGCATTGGAGCAAGCAAGCAAGTGAACCTGTTGCTTATTCTTACTTCCCCCTGCTGCAGCACGGGTCCAAATAAGGCCCTGAATTTCTTGTCTAGCCTCTAGTCAATTTCTGTTGATGGAGGAGGGCCAAGAATCCTGGTCAGTATCAGCACCCATTGCCAGAAAGCACTGGATTTAATGAGAAGAACTAGGTATGGCCTTTCCAGTAAGGCAATGATGGGGTGAAAAAGAGCATAGTTCTGTGGTACCTGGTGGCCTCTTTCCCATCAGTTTGAACTTTCTACAGAATCTAGTGACATAAATTCCAAGTTGACCTTGTTTAACTGGAAAAAAAAAAAAGAAACTGAGGGATTTTTTGTTGACTTGTGATTAAAATAATAAGGACTGAACTGGCTGGCTCCAGGCTTGCTTAGAATCTGAGGCTTAAAGGAGAGCATCCCGCTTGGTTTTCCTCCATCCTTCATCCAATTTTTTGCTGAGTTGGACTCATCTATGGGGTTGTATGATGCGGTCCCATTGTTTCAGGCTACCCACTCCATTTTGGCATTTTAAGCAGAAAATAAATCATCTCTCTTTAATGGCTCCAGAAAAAAACATGTGAATTCAACTTTGCTTAGACCAATCTGGGTACACTTACAGAGTATTTCCATGCCTGGGGCAACCATCTGTTTAACTCTATCTGAATTCCCTGATCCAATCCCAAAATCTGCGTGTAGAGACCTTCCAAAATAGGAGGACAAATAATGGGAATGAAGTGTTCCCCCAAATGGAATTGGGTGCTTGGACCACAAAGAATTGGGGTGGGGGGCATGCTTAGTAACTGGATCATCCATCCTTATGGATGATAAGAAATAAGGAATAAGAAAAGGAAGGCCAATAAGAAAAGGAAGGACCAAATGAGCACATCTCATATGGAAGGAGGTGCAGATATTTCCACTTCCATTTTATGACTAAAACCTAACCAGGCAGCCACACTTGGCTTCAAGAGGGCCTGGGACATGCGATCTTTATTGTGGATGCTCAAATGCCCAGCTCTACTTGGGCACTACTTTTGGGTTGGCCAAAAAGTTTCTTCAGGTTTTTTTTTCCATCCGACATGACAATGCGTACTTTTAATACGATGGAAGAATAGCTGTGGAGGACAACTCATGGTCTCTGCAATATTTTATTATACCCGTTCCAGCAGCAGTGTTTTACCTGCCCATATGCTCTCTTGAATAGGAAAAGGTAGGGGAACGTCCCTGGTGGCCAGTGGTTGAGACTTTGCCTTCCAATGCTGGTTCAACCACTGGTCGGGATCCCACATGCCTTATGGCCAAAAAAAGCAAAACATAAAACAACAGAAGCAATATTGTAACAAAGTCAGTAAAGACTTAAAAAACTCCACATTAAAAAAAACTTTAACAAATACAAAATTTTTTTCAAAGGTTAATGAAAGTAAGTAAATACAGTGAGATACTACTCCTACCATCATGACACAATTTGTATTTCAGAGACAATGTATTAAAAAGCTGATAACTCTGACGTTATATAAGAAATAAATGTGTCTTGTGTTTGTTTCAGGTTCCTGGGGTGGAGCTTCTAAATCCTTGGAATTTCCTCAGTGAAAGGAGTAGTATTTTTCTTGGTAGCCTCTTCTGAGTATATCCTATTGAAGTGACTCCATGGTAGGACCCTAGGTAGTCTCCGGACAGGAGTTGGCACTGATAACAAGATGAAACACTATCAAGGCGTTGAGACTGAGCCACATGCTATCAGTTTGACAGCTGAGGAGGTGAAGAGGGTGGCAGTTTGAGTTCAATCATGGGATCAGTGATTCAGCCAATTCCACTGATGTAATGAATCCCCAAAAGAGAGTCTGGAAACTTGGGTAGCATCCTGGTTGGTGAACAATAGATGTATCAGGATGGTGATCTGTCCTGAATCCGAGGGAAAAATGGACACAGAGGCTCTGTGTTTGGACCTCCTCCCTACGTGTCTCTTAACTTGGCTGCTCTTGATTTGTAGCCATTAAATAAAACTGTAATAGAGTGCTTTCCTGAGCCTTCTGAATTGTCCTAGGAAGGAAATAATGAGAAAACACCTAATTTGTAGCCAGCTGGTCAGAAGGACAAGCGTTCTGGGGATCCCTGAACTTGTGACTGGCATCTTAAGTGAGGGCATTCTTTTGGGGACTTTACCCTTAATCTGTACAGTCTGTGTTAGCTTTGGATGGTTAGCGCCAGAGCGGGATTTCAATAACTCTGTCCCTCAGTTCTCTCGAGGATGTACCTAGGAGGAGGACCTCTGGGTCATCAGACAGGTGTTGGTTTAGATTTAATAGATGATATTTCTACATGTTGTTAGGGCTTCCCTGGTGGCTCAGCTGCAAGAAATCCACTTGCAATGAAGGAGACCTGGGTTCTATCCCTGAGTTGTGAAGATCCCCTGAAGAAGGAAATCCCAGTATGCTTGCCTGGGATATTACATCGACAGCGGAGCCTGGTGGCCTGTAGTCCATGGGGTTGCAAGAGTTGGCCATGACTTAGCGACTAAATCACCACTACCACTACATGTTGTTAGACACTCAGAGTCATTTTATTTCAATTTAGTATGTATTTTCCTCCACCTACATGTGTATTCACCAAAAGCACCTTCCTGAGTGAAGATGAGTTCTTGCTCATGAAGTCTTAAACTGAAGAAACCATTCTGCTACTTGACCCAATTGTGTATTCTTGTCTATTATTCTTTTCTAAAACTATGTGTTTATTTGGCTGAGCAAGGTCTTAATAGCAGCATGTAGGATCTAGTTCCCTGATCAGGGATCGAACCCAGACTCCATGTGCTGGGAGTGTGGAGTCTTAGCCACTGGACCACCAGGAAAGTCCCCTATTATTCTTTACTGATCAGCTTCAGGAGGTCCCTGGGGTACTGCCTGTCTTCTGAAGGTGGAGGGAAAGAAAAACCAGTTCATGCATCCTTCATTGTTTTCTATTAGAAATCCTGCATGGAGTGTTTGATTAACTGAAGCTTTCTCCGTAACTCTGCTTTGAATTTTTCTCATATTTTGGCATCCACAAACATCCATTGTACCTCAATTATTTTGCAACAGAGAAGCAAATCTCTTGAAGGAAACAAAAAAATAAGAAAGGAAAAGGAAATCTATGAATTCTAGGCTAGACTTTAGTCCTTTCTCATGAAGTCTCAATCAAACAACACTATTCCACTTTTTCCAGGTTCACTGTTTTTATTGCTCTGGAAACCTCCTGGGAGGGTTAGAATTTCAGAAAGTGTAATCACATGCATGGCAGCCTCCACACCCGCCTGCCCCATTAGCCCATGCTCTGTAACAGGGCAAAGTGAGCTTCTGTAGCTTTGGGCCAGTCGCTGAGCCACAGCCCTCAATTTGTCCTGAAACATTCAAATGAAGGACTTTGCTCCTGGAGAACAGTCTTCAAAGGAAAGTTTCCAGAGAAGCATAAAAACATAGCTCGGAATGGATACATTTTAATAGGGAGGCTTCCCTTGTGGCTCAAAGGTAAGGAATCTGCCTGCCGATGCAGAAGATGCAGGTTCGATCTCTGGATCAGGGAAGATAACCTGAAGGAAATGGCAGTCCACTCCAGTATTCCTGCCTGGGAAACCCCATGGACAGAGAGCCTGACGGGCTACAGTCCAGGAGTCGCATGACTTAGCGACTAAGCAACAAAAACAATACGGAGGCACAACGTCATCCTCTAGCAGCTAAATAGCCTTTACTTCTGTGGCTCCAAGCAGGAAAGCCAATACCCTGGTTTTACAAAAGTGTGAAAGATGCTAACAGAGTTCAAGCTGGAATTTAAAGAGTGATGACGTCAGTGTGTGTTTCCCGACGAGGAGCTCCAAACATCAGTGTGGGGCTTGATGCTGGAGGGCGGGAGACCTGCTGTGTGTATTCCCTGCGCGGCTGGGATCACGTGGACCCTAGGATGTTGAATCTGGTACTGAGCTCCGTGGCTGCACAGTTCATCAGCCGCCCGAGGCAGGCGAGAGCACAATTACTCAGTGTTTCTGAGAAAACAGAAATGGTGCCAAGGGTTTCTGGAGGTAGTGATGAGAGCTGTTGTGCTCATTGGCTATTGGTGCTCTGAGCACCTACTGTAGAGAAAGATAATGAAGGAAGAAGGTGAAGGATTACTTTGCACGTCATCATCCCCCAAGGAAACCTGCAACAAGGAGGACCTTGTCCCATGGTTTCAGCTGCCACGATCCCATGCAACTTCTCTATGAGAAGCCTGGCACACCAGGCCAAGGCCATCCCCAGGCCCTTCCTGGTTCTGAGAGTCTCCCCTGAGATGCCCTGGGGGCTGCTTTCCTGGGGACCACAACAGACCACACAGAACACTCCCAGCATTCCATTCAGGACCGAAGTGGTTCGGGGTAATCTGGAGATCCGATTCAGGGGAAGGTCAAGGGAGAGGGGAAGGAGAAACTTGTCCGTGTACCCTGAAAGATGCTCCCTAGTTCCTTCACATTTTATTTAAATCATTAACAGCTTTGGTGAGGTACACAAAGCTGCATATATTTGAAGATATTTGAAGTGTACAGTCTGATGGGTGTTAACATATAAATGAATGTCATATCTATATGATAGCTACAGGGTCTATCTACCCATCCATCCATTCATCCATCTACATCCGTCCTTTTTATCTACCTATCAACCTATTTATCTATTATCTTTCTATTATAGATGTATGTATGTACAAATCTGTCTATCCATCAGTCTATTCTATCTATCCACCCATTTATCTCTACATTGATATCCATCAATCTTTATGTATGTATGTATCTATCTCTCTAATATCACAGGATTGTTTTGCCTTCATATGTCATCAGTTTGATCACAAATATATACTTTCATCTAAGTAATTTCCAGTGGAGACTTCTAGAGTGAATTAAATTGGGCATGACCTTTAGATCTAATGGGCTTAAATGCCAACAAAAAATGATACAGTGCATCAAGACATTTTCCCCAAAGGAAAAAAAAGAATCTCCCAGTAAGAATGATCACGAAGTTATGGATAAGGCTCTTCAGAAGCTGATCTCCCTGCAATTGAGCTGTAGACCACGGTAGGTGCTTTTGTTAGTTCAGGGAAATGATCAGAGGAAAAAAAAAACTCTTCATCCATTTGGCCTCAGGGAAGAACTAGGCAGGATGCTTGCTCAGACAAAGGAGTTGAATTTCTGATAAAATAAAAATGAAGCATGTTCCCCCTGTTAATGATAATGACCAGAGTCAAGTGAGCGCAGTGTTGTCTAATGAAGAAGTAATTTTTTCATCATTCTTTAAAAGGCGTAACCAGACTTGAATGAAATGCTGCATCACACAGCCCATATCAGAGGGCAACAGCCTTCTCTCCAGGTTCCTCACATGAAAGATGGCCTTCCCAGGTGGCACTAGTGGTAAAGAACCCACCTGCCAATGCAGGAGACCTAAGAGACGCAGTTTTGATACCTGGGTTGGGAAGATCCCCTGGAGGAGGGCATGGAACCCACTCCAGTATTCTTGCCGGGAGAATCCCATGAACAGAGGAGCCTGGAGGGCTATAGTCCACAGGGTTACAAAGAGTTGGACATGATGAAAGCAACTTAGCATGTGTGGACAGTCATGAAAGATACAGCTTAATCAGCACAGCCCTTTATACAGAGCAAGACAGCTGAGATGTGTCCAAAGGACCCGCTAATACATTTTAGCATCATGACTCATCAGCTTTAGCGTTTGGTCTGTTCTTAAATAAATAAACTTGAAAATCAGTTCCTGGAATTTGACAAAATCACTAAGTCCAGGGATGACTCTATTAGGATTGATTCCCTGTTGGGGACAGCTTTAGTCATTAATGGCTAAAGACCAGCTTTTATTTTTAAAAGGTAAAAGAGAAAAAATAGGCACAGACACACACTATTTATTATCTTTCCATTCTTTTTTTCAAGCTGTGAGTTTAAATCCTCAGCACTTAAAATTTTACATGCAATTTGTAGATTTCTTTAAAAAATATTTCAAATGCTATTTAAATAGCATCCTTATATTTCTCTGTACTACTTCTATACTTGCAGTGTAGCAAACAATTTGTGGGCAATAGACAGTTTTCTGAATCAATCTACCCTTCTCCAAGGAAGCATAGCTGTTTTTGTAAATGCTTCAGCATTTTATTTTCATTAATTACAGAGCAAAAAAAGCAAACAAAACAAAACAAAACCTCAAACAAAACCAAAATAAAGACAAACACACACACGCACACACACAAGAAACACAGAGCTATTTACCTGCTCCTTGTTTATTCTATTTTCTCCCTTTAGGACTTCTACTTCTGCGGATTTCAGTAAGGCTCAATGCCTTACATTTGAAAAAAATTTTATTGTACATAAACACAAGATAGTATCAAATTACTTAATGTCTCCCTGCTCATAGGAGACATCTGTTATTTGGTTTGGTTTTGTGTTCCCAGCTTTTCTCTTCCCATAGACAATCCCCCTTTTGGTATTAGCACCTAATTTGCTAGGGGGACACACCTGCCCCATCCACCGCATCTCCCTGGATCATTTCAGAGCAGGGGTTAATCTCAACCCCAGGATGCAGGAAGTCATCTGACCCAAGCTTGGCCAATCACTGCACCACACCCCACCGTGTTGTTGTTGTTTAGTTGAGAAGTTGTGTCCAACTGTTTTGCGACCCTGTGGACTGTAGCCTGCCAGGCTCCTCCGTCCTTGGGATTTCCCAGGCAAGAATACTGGAGTGGGTTGTCATTTCTTTCAAGGGATCTTCCCAACCCAGGGATTGAACCCACTTCTCTGGTATAGGCAGGAGGATTCTTTACAACTGAGTCCTATCACACCCCATGGAGAGTATATATATGATAGACACGTAGGCCAATGACATATCCCCCGGCACTTTGCTGGGTTTATGGAGAGGCAGTTGCCCTTAATTCTCTTCAGTTTCTAATGAGATAAGTGAATAGTTATAAACTGCATGGACCTGTCAACTAAAAAGACAAAAAAAATTCACAACCTAAACTTTGAGTCTTTTGTTTTATTCAGAGGGAATTTTTAGGACTTCAAGCCAGGGAGGCAGTGTCTCAAGTAACCCTGAGAGAACTGCTACAAGGAAGTGAGCAGGGGAGCCAGGATATATAGGAGTTTTGCAACAAAGGGCAGATGGTAGGAATAAAATATTACTGTTAATTAAAGAAAACTGGAAATCTCAAGTTAATTCAGAGCTTTTCTATCTATAGGAAGATGCAAGAGTCTGGACTCACTGAAATCATTCTTTGGTATGCACCTCAGCTATCTGTGGCTAGAATCCTGTGTTTTCACATCCTGAAATTGCTCAGGGCTCACTGTAGGGAGTGGCTACAGTCTGATGGTTGGTAAATGGCAGGTATTCTTTCCTTCCCGAGTTCCCTCAGGGCACACTGGCTCAAGTCAGAGGGCTGCAATTACTGATAACTGTGACATCCTTTGTTTACTGATATAGCAGGCAATATTCCACTTCTCAGAACTATCTTGTTTTCACTTAGGAAGAGTCTACCTGAGGACTAGGGAATAAAATGGAGCCCAAAAGATGGAAGTCCTATCGCCATAAATTAAATTTTGAATTTTGGTTTTCTTCTGTACTTTCAGCAACAGCAGGCAATATATATATTTAATTTTAATTTTTGCTTAATAATGGTTGAGTGAGGTCTCGGTCACTTGAGTATAAGAATCCTGAAAAAATACACTCATGGTAGACTCTGCACCTTATTTACCTTTAATAAGCTCCCTCCTTCATCTGTACCTTGGAAGCACTGCTTCCTACATCCAAGATGCGTTTCCCTTTTCTCGGTCTGGAAACTCTGGCAGGAGTTTAAGCACATGCCACATCTTCTACTCTCCCAGGACAGGCCAGTGGACGCCCTGTATGGCTCATGGTGTATTCAGTTCAGTTCAGCTCAGTCACTCAGTCGTGTCCAACTCTTTGCGACCCCGCGAATCACAGCACTCCAGGCCTCCCTGTCTATCACCAGTTCCTGGAGTTCACTCAAACTCATGTCCATCGAGTCAGTGATGCCATCCAGCCATCTCATCCTCTGTCGTCCCCTTCTCCTCCTGTCCCCAATCCCTCCCAGCACCAGGGTCTTTTCAAATGAGTTAACTGTTCGCATGAGGTGGCCAAAGTATTGGAGTTTCAGCTTCAACATCAGTCCTTCCAATGAACACCCAGGACTGATCTCCTTTAGGATGGACTGGTTGAATCTCCTTGCAGTCCAAGGGACTCTCAAGAGTCTTCTCCAACACCACAGTTCAAAAGCATCAATTCCTCAGCGTTCAGCTTTCTTCACAGTCCAACTCTCACATCCATACATGACCACTGGAAAAACCATAGCCTTGACTAGATGGACCTTTGTTGACAAAGTGATGTCTCTGCTTTTCAATATGCTATCTAGGTTAGTCATAACTTTTCTTCCAAGGAGTAAGTGTCTTTTAATTTCATGGCTGCAATCATCATCTGCAGTGATTTTGGAGCCCCCAAAAATAAAATCTGACACTGTTTCCACTGTTCTCCCATCTATTTCCCATGAAATGATGGGACCAGATGCCACGATCTTCATTTTCTGAATGTTGAGCTTTAAGAAAACGTTTTCACTCTCCTCTTTCACTTTCATCAAGAGGTTTTTAAGTTCTTCTTCACTTTCTGCCATAAGGGTGGTGTTATCTGCATATCTGAGGTTATTGATATTTCTCCCAGCAATCTTGATTTCAGCTTGTGCTTCTTCCAGCCCAGCGTTTCTCATGATGTCCTCTGCATATAACATGGTGTGTTAGTCATTCAGTAATGCCCTACTCTTTGTTACTTCATGGACTGTAGCTCACCAGGATCCTCTGTCCATGGAATTCTCCAGGCAGGAATACTGGAGTGGGTTACCATTTCCTTCCCCAGGGGATCTCCCTGACCCAGGGATTAAACTGGGGTGTCCTGCATTTCAGGCAGATTCTTTACCATGTGGGCCATAAGCCTTTGACTATGAGTGGACTATGAGTGATAGAAGATATGTGTGTCTGGGGGAGTGTCTGTGTCCCCTTAATTTCTTCAGCCTCTAATACAGGGCTGGCCATGAAGTAACTCAATAATGTGCTGACTATTCACAAGAGCCCAGACATGGAAACAACCTACACGTCCATTGACAGATGAATGGATAAAGAAGATACACGTATATACAATAGGATACTACTCAGCCATTAAAAAGAATGAAATAATGTTATCTGCATCAACATGGATGCAATTAGAGATTATGAGTAACTCAGATAGGGAAAGACAAATACCATATGATATCACTTCTATGTGGAGTTTAAAATATGACACAAAGAAACTTATCTAAGAAACAGAAAGAGACTCACAGACATAGCAAACAGACTTGGCACTGCCAGGGGGACAGGAGGTGGGGGAGGAAAGATTTGTGAGTTCAGGATTAGCAGATGCAAGCTATTATATATCAAAAGGATAAACAGCAAGATCCTACTATAGAGCACATGGAACTATATTATATATCCTGTGGTAAACCATAATGGAAAAATATGAAAAAGAATGTATATATACATATAATCGAATCACTATGCTATACAGTAGAAATTAACAATATTGCAAACCAACCATATTTCAACAAAAAAATAATAATGTGATTGACTTTATTTTTGGGGGCTCCAAAATCACTGTAGATGGTGATTGCAGCCATGAAATTAAAACATACTTACTCCTTGGAAGGAAAGTTATGACCAACCTAGATAGCATATTAAAAAGCAGAGACATTACTTTGTCAACAAAGGTTCATCTAGTCAAGGCTATGGTTTTTCCAGTGGTCATGTATGGATGTCAGAGTTGGACTATAAAAAAAGCTGAGCACTGAAGAATTGATGCTTTTGAACTGTGGTGTTGGAGAAGACTCTTGAGAGTCCCTTGGACTGCAAGGAGATCCAACCAGTCCATCCTAAAGGAGATCACTCCTGGGTGTTCATTGGAAGGACTGATGTTGAAGCTGAGACTCCAATACTTTGGCCACCTCATGCGAAGAGCTGACTCATTTGAAAAGACCCTGATGCTGGGAAAGATTGAGGGCAGGAGGAGAAGGGGACGACAGAGGATGAGATGGCTGGATGGCATCACCGACTCAATGGACATGAGTTTAGGTAAACTCTGGGAGTTGGTGATGGACAGGGAGGCCTGGCGTGCTGTGGCTCATGGGGTTGCAAAGAGTCAGACACGACTGAGCGACTGAACTGAACTGAACTAAGGGAGCAGAGGACCCACTATCTATCACTTTTTATGGATTTTAGTCTCTTTCAGGTACCCAGCTCACTGAAAAAACTCTCCTTTATTTCCCAGGATTTCTGAATGTCTTCCTCTTCCAGCTCTCCATCAGGAGTGGAGCATAACCACCCACACCACGTCCATTCAGTCTGCTGTGCTTTGAGGGATTTGAGACATTTATCTCCCATAGTTCTTGAGGCTGGAAGTGAGAGATCAGGGTGCCAAGCACTGTCCTAGAAACATTAATTAAACAATTCTTTTAATAGTTGAACAAATAGGCACTGGAAGAATTATTGTCTTACACGAAAGAATCAGAAGCCTTGCAAAATGAATCTGTCAAGATTACACTTGACATTTTTTTTTTCGCTTTTTATCTTTTGGCCATAGTGAGCAGTATGTGGGATCTTTGTTCCCTCACCAGGGATCAAACCTGTGTCCCTGCATTGGAAGTGTGGAGTCTTAACCACTGGATCACCAGGGAAGTCCCTGTACTTGACAAATCAAATATATATATAACAGGTGCATATAAATAAATATATATAGGACATATATCCTAATATTTATATAATATATATAGCCTTATACATATAATCATATCATACTTCCTAATGAATATGTAATAATATATAATATATTGTTGATGGGCTTCCCTCATAGCTCAGTTGGTAAAGAATCCACCTGCAATTCAGGAGACCCCAGTTTGATCCCTGGGTTGGGAAGATTCCCTGGAGAAGGGATAGGCTATCCACTCCAGTATTCTCGGACTTCCCTTGTAGCTCAGCTGGTAAAGAATCTGCCTGCAATGTGGGAGACCTGGGTTCAATCCCTGGGTTGGAGAGATCCCCTGGAGAAGGGAAAGGCTACCCACTCCAGTATTCTGGCCTGGAGAATTCCATGGACTGTATGTATAGTCCATGGGGTCGCAAAGAGTCGGACAGGACTGAGCAACTTTCACTTTCACATTGCTAAGATATATATATATATATATATATATATATATATATATATATATAGGTGGCGCTAGTGGTAAAGAACCAGCCTGCCAATGCAGATTTGTAAGAGACAGGGATTTGATCCTTGGATTGGGAAGCCGCCCTGGAGGAGGGTGTGGCCACCCACCCATGGGAGAATTCCAATGAACAGAAGAGCCTGGCGGGCTACAGTCCATAGGGTTGCAAATGCTGGCTTTGACCTCCAGCAGTCTTCTTCTAGAGCCCCCGTTCTTAACCAACACTCTTCCTTGTCTTTATATTGACCTTCATCTTTTTAAACAGGATCTGCTCTTTGAAAATGGCTCTATATAAATACAATATGACTATGAGGCATAGAATGAATTATGAGGGGATGGAATAATTAGAAATACTCAAGGACACTGGTTCTCACCTTTGCGTACACATTGAAAACAACGAGCCTCTCAGTTCTGTGCGAGAATATCTGATGTTCTTATTTTTCATCCCAAAGAACGCCACCAGGTGGTGATAACCACATTCTACAACTAGTTTTACCTGCACACTGAATTTGTGCAATTATAAAAATGACTGCTTTGGGGGTAAACATCCTTTCACAGTATATGCATACATTGAGACTCATTGATAGCTAGAGATCCCGCAATCGGTATTTGCAAGAGTCACATTTTCATCTAGTGTTGTAAAAATAAACAATAAGTTTGGAAAGCATCTTTGAAGTTGTCCTCTCTCTCATGATATTTCAAAGCAAACATGAGTCTTGTGGGATTTGCTAGGTAGCTTGATTACAGTTTTAAAAGCAAGATTACTGCTTTATCAAATTTTCCAGGGGTGCCTGACAATCAGGATGGACTTCTCTTCCCTCCAAGGCTACCACAGGACCCCCTATCGGAGGGGGTTCAGCAATGTTTTAGACCCTCCATAACACTCCCCACCAACCCTGGAGCAAAGCCCATTAAGAGTCAGAATAAGAGAAAAACACACAGAGGGTATCTGAGCCAGTTCCAGCCTTCAGGGAACCCAATTTCTGTTAAAGAAGATAAGATTCATCCCCCCAGAACAATACTGAGAACAACTTGCCATTATAAATTAGAGATAGCATCATGGTGCCAGGATGGCTGGGTTTTATCCACAGATATATGTTGTTGGGCTCACGGAAAGGAAAATTTGACAACATTCAAAACATCAGAATGTTTTATATAAAAATCAGATCCCTGGCTTCTCTTGAGAAAAATCAGATGTCCCATCAATACCGACCCTGCATTTCCACACCCAGGACATTTGTTTGACCTGAACAGTGGCCCCCGCCCAAGTGTTTCCACTTCCTAAACCTGTGAATATTCTGGGCTCACAGACTTAGGAAATGAAACGTTAGCTTTGTCTTTGATGTAATTAACAAGGGTAGATAGGAATAAATAATCATAATATTATCACTTTACATTGTACCATCCAACTTAGCATTCCATTTTAGGAGTGCCCCTCAAACCAATTAGTAGTGAATTATTTATGTTAGCAGCTGCTGCCAAGTATATTCCAGCTGTTGCTTCATGAAGAGCATTCTGTGCAATTCAAATTTTGCCCAAGGCCCATGTAAGAAACCAAAGTCAACATCAAGTGTAAGGAATTTCTTATCTCATGTTCAAAGTTAAAGACATAGTCACACGCAGAGACCCTCCATATGCAAAGCAAAGATATCAATCCTTCCTGTCCAGTTTTGGCTTTAAGGTTGCAAACTAGAACTCTTATTTGCTCTCATGTTCTGTGCAAGATCTGGTCTTATGAGGAAACCCAAGTGCAAATTCTCGCAGTACCAAAGGCAGACGCTTTGAGGGTCAGTTGTAGGGTAGAATCCACCACTTGGGGCCCCTCAAGTACCTTGACATTCCCTTCATTTGCAAAATATCACTTATGAACACGCAAACTTTCATAGTAACCAGGGCAAAACCTTACTATGCAGTCAAAATATCGACAGTTTCAAAAGAAACAAGTTATGTGTACCTTTCTTTCCAATGGCTTCCCACATAAAAACTCATCCATTTATTTTATCATCACTCAACACCCCATTTCCATTCCCAAAATAGCAGATTGGTAACAGGACAACTTATTTGGAATAATCTGTTCAGTAATTGTTAGCAGATTGGTTGAATTCAGGAAAGTTCCATTTAAATGGGAATTTTAAAATTGATTTTTTATTGGAGTAAAGTTCCTTCACAATATTGTGGTAGTTTCTACTCCACAGCAAAGTGAGTCAACTATACATATACATATAGACCCTCTATTTTGGATTTCCTTCCCATTTAGATCACCAGAGAGCACTGAGTAGAGTTCCCTGAGCTATACAGTAGGTTCCTATTGTTACCTGTTTCATATACATGCGTGTATGTGTGAATCCCAGTCTCCCAATTCATTCCACCCTCCTCCTTCCCCATTGCTATCCACACATTTGTTCTCTACATTTGTATTTTGTATATGTACTCTATTTCTGCTTTGCAAATAAAATCTTCTGTACCATTTTTCTAGATTCTACATATATGTGTTAATATTCGATACTTGTTTATCTCTTTTTGACTTACTTCGCTCTGTAGTAAGTAAGAACCTAGGCACATCCATGTCTCTACAAATGATTCCATTTCCTTCCTTTTTATGGCTGAGTGATATTCTTAATGGGAAATTTTGGAAATGTAAAGGGGGGCTGTGCTGGTAAAATTCTTGCTGGAATTTTAGCAACAGTTACGTACATGGTGATGAGAAATATGATCGTCTAGCTGGTGTTTGGGAGGATCCAGGTGTCCATTGATGGAATGAGTAGATAAACAAAATGCTGTCTATTCATACAGTGGAATGTCATTCAGCTTCAAAATAGAAGGAACAACAATCTATGCTACAACACAGATGAACCGTGAGCACATAATGTGAATTAACTAATCACAAAAAGACAGATACTGTATGATTCCAGTTACACAAGGTCCCTACAGTAGTCAAAATTATAGACACAGAATGCAGAATTGGTGGGTAACCAGGAACTAGGGAGAGGGAGGGATGGATAGTTAGTGTTTAAAGGGGACAGAGCTTCCCTGGTAGTCCAGTGGTAAGACTCCGTGTTCCCAATGTAGGCAGCCCAGGTTTAATCCCTGATCAAGGAACTAGATCCCACATGCCACACCTAAGAGTTTGCACGCTGTAGTGAAGACAGAGATGTCCTGCAACTTAGATGTCCCATGTGCTGCGACTAAGACCAGGGGCAGCCAAATAAATTAGTAAATATTAGTGAAGACAGAGCCTAGACACATTCTGAATGTATTTCATGCCATTGAATTGTCCACTTAAAATGGTTAAGATGGTAAAATTTAGGTTATATGTATTTACCACAGTAAAAGGTGTAGAAACAAAGATAACAAAGATAAATACTATTCCTTAAAGGAATTTTGAAAAGAATTCAGCCTATGAGTTTGTTTATCTGGTGCTGGAAGAATGGGGCCACTACCCCCCAGAAAAATGAGAGCTATGCTTCTTCAGTTTCTCATGTTATTTATTTGCTATTACTGAAGACAATTAAATTGTTCATTTAAGACACTTTTTAAAGTTTTCATTGAAATCTAGTTGATTTACAATGTCATGTTAATTTCTGCTGTAAAGTGACTCAGTTATACATACATATATATATTATTTTTCATATTCTTTTCCATCATGCTTTATCACAGGATATTGAATATAGTTCCCTGTGCTCTACAACAGGACCTGTTATTTATCCATTCTGTACATAATAGTTTACATCTGTTAATTCCAAAACCCTCAATTCATCTTTCCCACACCCCAATACACTTTTATATTGAAAATAACATTACAAAAAATAAGATAATGTATTTTAAACTAAACCATACAATTAAAGAAAGGTGAATTTGAGGTTTTCCCCTGAAAAACTGCAAGGACAGAGATGACCCAGCTGACATGAGATTGGCTGCCCAGGACCCAGGTGTCTAAGTGTGGGATGGCGCCCAGAAGGGCAAGGGCTTAGGGCTTGCCCTAACGAGGTGCCCTGGTGATCCCTGTCTTGGCAACAGCAAAGAACAACACTGTTGCCATGGACCTCAAATGCATGGCAGCCACCTTCAGGAGGGACAGAACTGAGGCTCCTCCTGGTGACCTCCAAGTAGTAGACTTAATGAGACCTAAAATCATAAAGGGTGGTTGTTAAGGAGTAACAGTGGGCAGGTGTCACTGGTCGACTGACCAACAGTCCTCCCAGGTCACCAGTCAGCATCTACTGATATTCTAAGGTCTGATAGTGACATGTCATATAACAGCAAAGAGACACTGATTTCATCTAAATGTGTAAATTTTAAACAGGCTTCAAGTCCTTCTATATTATAATAGTTCCATCTATATTATAATAGTTCCATCTCAAAAACAGCTGGCATAGAATGGGCACAGGTCACCATGGGCACTGCCACTGCCCTGACCCATACCACTGTCACCCCTTCTGGGACCTTGATAAGAATCCTCAAGCTGTCGCCATGATTCCTTTTTTGGTCCTCTGCCAGAAACATCACTCTAACTTTTTCAACTGAAGAGCAGTTGTTTACAATGTTGTGTTAATTTCTGCTGTGCAGCAGTGATTCAGTTATACATGTACATAAAACACATTCTTTAAAAAGATTCTTTTCCACCACAGTTTATCATAGGGTACTGAATATAGTTCTCTGTGCTCTACAGTAGGACCTTTTGTTTATCCATTCTGTATAAAAACACTAGCATCTGCTAACCCCAACCTCCCACTCCACCCCTCCCCACTCCCCTCCCCCTTGGCAACAGCCAGTCTGTTCACTTTGTCCCCTAATTCTGTTTGGTAGATACGCTCATTTGGAGCCTTCACTTAAAAGGTGAAATGGCAGCATGCCTTGCTCCCTCTTCCCAGCCTTCAAGGACATCTTATTTCACTTAGAATTTTTAAAAATTCCAAGTGATCACTGACACTCAGAGTGACCTGACCCCACGCCCTCCATCTCCTGCCGCCTCCCAGTTCCTCACTGAGCACAGTTACTTGGTGTTTGTTAATTCCTGGGTGCAAAACAACTTTGGCCTTTTAAAAAAGGGGATGTTGGCTTTGGAGGCTTTTATATGAGAACGCCTAAAACCCTCACTAGATATCAAGAGACACATGATTGATTGTGTTGAGCATCTTTGTGTAAAAAGCCAAATTGGTGGACAAAGTTTGTTTTTGGCTGTTACGGGAAGATTTGCGTGAGTCACAGGTAGGAGTGGAGACAGCTGCCAGCACACACGGCCCCGAGAGCCCAGGAGGAGCCGTGAGGCTTCCAAGCAATATATCACTCTTGACAGCGAGGCTTGGATGCCGATTAAGTAGCGAACGCAGGGAGATGAAAGACGCTCCAGAACCTTCGTCTTGGCGGAGTCTTTTCTCCAGACGCCAGGGCAGTGGAGCGCCTGCCTCTGCAGGTGACACGGATGTTGCTCCTTGGCCCAGAGATGGATGGTAAACAGATGGAAGGAACTCACTGATGCGGCTGCTCTCTTCCTCACCCTCTCTACCTCTGCTGTAAAATCCAACAGTGTGGATTTCAGTGATGAGGGCTTATTTTGGAAGTTCAGGGAGCACCGGCTGAGGAGTTGGAAATGGATGGCATGAAGAGAATGCAGGCACTGAGGGTGCTCCCGGAAGCTATCTGCCAACCGGGGATTACTGGATCTCAATCACTTGGTTGACAGTCTGGGGAAAACTGCCACACACACACACACACACACACACACACACACACACACGTCCCTAGAAGGATCATATCTAGGATGTGAGGGAGGCGGGGTATTTATGAGCATGCGTGCTCAGTCGCTTCAGTCTTAATCAGAATCTTTGCGACCCCATGGACTGTAACCTGCCAGGCTTCTCTGTCCATGCCATTCTCCAGGCAAGAATACTGAGGTGGGTTGCCAGGCCCTCCTCCTTGGGATCTTCCTGACTCAGAGATCAAACCTGCTATTCTTAAGTATCCTGCATTGACAGGCGAGTTCTTTACCACTAGCACATGTGGGAAGCCCTGCTTTTGCCTGGATAAGTGTTCTTTTTTAAAATTAATTAATTAATTAATTAATTATATTGATTTGCCTGCACCGGGTCTTTGTGGCAGCACACTGGACCTTCGATTTTCCTTGTGGCACGCATAATTTTTAGTTGCAGCATGTGAACTCTTAGCTGTGGCCTGTGGGATCTAGTTCCTTGACCAGGGATTGAACCCAGGCCCCCTTCACTAGAAGCCTGGAGTCTTAGCCACTGAACCACCAGGGAAATCCCTGGACCAGTGCTCATTGTCATTTATGCTTCAGTTTGTACCTGCAACTGCATGGTGATCACACTGCGCTGCTATTATGTATTTGACTATCCCCACCAGACTACATACTAACTGAAGGCTGGTGTTGTGGCTTCAGCACATAAATATGCAGCACTCCCAGCTCAGTTTGAATCTCAGATGAACAAAGAATATATTTTTAGTCTAAGTGTATCCCGTGTTTATCCTGTACATGTGGTATTGGCTGGGAATCACATGCTACCTGGCACTGGACTTAATTCTGATGAGTGAATGGACAGGGTATTTGAAGCAGCCATTAGTTAATTAGCGAAAGGTGGACATGCCTCTGGTTTTACAGCAAGCCTGTGTTAACCTTGCCACAGCGGAGTCTGCACAGGGATCACTTTTTCCCAGTGACAAGAGGTTCAGTGTGCATGATCTTCAGGAAATGCACTGGCTGTCTGTCAGGGGCAGTCATCACCTTTCAGGATAATAACATGGAAATCATAGCATGGCGGAAACGATGAAGCTATGATCAGTTTGTGGGTAAATAACCTCGTGTCTAAGCACCCACATGTTTTGTGTCTCTTTGTCTTTAATCATTCACGGAAGCAACTGTGTTATTAAATATAATAGAATGTCACAATAGGGTCACAACAGTTATTTCCCTTCTCACTTGCTCAGTTGAGAAATCTGCCTTGATGTCCTGTCCAAGATAAGTGATGCCTTTTATGAGGCAAAAGTTTGCTACTATTGGGTAGATGATCATGGAGGACATGGAGTCTCAGGCCACCAGCAGACACGCACAGACCCCGGGATATTGACAACAGTGATCAGCTTCCATTCACTCTTTTCACTGCACATTCATTAAGGAATTTCACTCCCTCCCCTGGAACATTTGTGAAAATTGTACATTTTTTTCTATATCTATTTCTATACATGCTGATATCTGATCATTAGAATGGCTTTTTCCCCAGTCTGTGGATTAGGCACGAAAATTCTTCCAGAAAGAACAGGCAGATATAAGTAAAGGTATCACTCATTGTGCTTCTTGTAGAGTTGTTGGAAAGGCTACTTCTTTGAGAATTCCAAGAAGACACTTTGTATAGAGTTTTCTGTCTAGTAAATCCTGACTCAGAGGTTGACATCAGGTGGGAGATGTAACAGCCTTGACATTGATACATTGACATATACGGAACTCAAGCCCACCTTCCATCAGGGGCAGAAGTGGTTGAAGTAAGTTAAGGAAACTGCATCTATGGGTCTATTGGCAGCTGGAAGGTAAGCTTGATTCTAAATAATGCTGTAAATGATACAGGATGCCAAAAATGTAAGTTTTGGCTGTGTGCCATGACAATTGAAGAGACATTTCTTTTTAAAAAAAAAATATTGCTTTTACGTCTTGGTTGCACTGGGTCTTTGTTGCTGCTGGAGGGCTTTCTCCAGTTGTGGTGAGCAGGGGTACCCCTCTCCTGTAGCGCATGGGCTTCCCCTTGTGGTGGCCTCTCTGGTTGCAAAGCACAGGCTCTAGGTGCATGGGCTTCGGTCGTTGCAACAAGCAGGCTCAGTAGTTGCAGCTCGCGAGCTCTAGAGCGTGGGCTCAGCAGTTTTGATGATTAGGTCACTCCTCTGCACCTTGTGGGATCTTCCCAGACCAGGGATAGAACCCATGTCCCTTGCATTGGCAGGTGGATTCTTAACCACTGGATCCTGAAGGAAGTCCTAGAAGAGACATATCTAACCAAGGGTGAGAGCTGATCCAAGAATACTCATCATTTTTTTTTTCTGAATTTTATTTATTCATGGCTGCTCTGCATCATCATTGCTTTGCACAGGCTTTCTCTAGTTGTGATGAGTAGGGGCTTCTCTGTCGCGGTGGCTTCTCTTGTGGAGCTCAGGCTTTAGGCATACAGCCTTCAGTGGCTGTGGCACATGGGCTTAGTTGCCCCACAGTGTGTGGGATCTTCCCAGACCATGGATCAAAGCCCTGTCCCCTGCATTAGCAGGTGGATTCTTAACCATTGGATCACAAGGCAAGTCCTAATACTCATCTTCTTATCTTCACTTAATATCTACAAATGTGCTGCAGCACCCATCAGAGTACTGAAGAAGTTTCCTATGAACCAGAATCCATAAAAGAAGTTAGATTTGATTTATTTCATTTGATCAATCCCTATCTTGTCACTGATTCTGTGAGGCCATGGGCTTACTGAAGTCTAGCATAAGACTGGTAAGAGCTGGCATATTTAATCTAGAAATTAATATTAATATAAATTATTATTGATAAATGAGATTTTTGCAATTTAGTAATGATGTGGGAAACCATTCTTCCCCCTACTGTGGACAATTAACCATGGAGAGAATAATTATAGACCTCATAAAAGTAAAAATCAAATTAAATAGTTGGATATGCTTAGGGAATTAGAAAATGTCCTACTCATTAGTTTTCATAATTAAGAACAAGAAACATAAAACTGCTCAATAATATCATGATAAATAATTTAATCTTTTATTTTCATTCTCCATTATGGTAAATTAGGAGAAAATGAGATGAAAGGGGACAAAAACTGACAAAATATGCTGGGTTTACAGAAGAGCTGGGAAGCTAGAGGCATTGGGTTTGACAAGTCTGCACTTCATTACAAGAGTTATTTCCATTGTACAGTTAAACTTAGTGCTTTCTTGGGCCTCATTTAGATGTACCTGTGACCTGGGCTCAGAAGAGATAGAAGAAAGAGAAAAAGAGACACAGAGACAGAGAGGGAGATGCTTCAGTAACTGTTTTAAAAGATTTTTTTATGTAGACCATTTCAAAGTCTCTATTGAATTTGTTACATTCTTGCTTCTGCTTTATGTTTTGACATTTTGGCTGTAAGGCATATAGAATCTTAGCTCCCTGACCAGGGATCAGTGCCTCCAACTGCATTGGAAGGCAAAGTCCCAACCACTTGACTGCCAGAAAAAGTCCCTTAGTAACTCTTTCAATGACTGATACAAGTGGAAAACATATTCTTCTCAGGTTTCCATGGAACAGTTTACCAATACAGTAAGTCCCATACAAACAAACAAGTTCTGTTCCAAGATCACATTCTTAGGTAAGTCCAATTTGTTTATAAGCTCAACAAAGTTAGCCTAGGTACTCAACTAACACAATTGACTATATAGTACTGTGATGTAATCAATTTATGGTACATATCACACACATAATATAACCAAAAAGCACAACAAATTAAAAGAATTTTTGATCTTGCAGTACAGGACCTTGATAAGTACAGTAGGACAGTACAACAGCTGGCTTGCAGGGGCTGGCACTGAGTGAATGGTCAAGAAGAGTTATGGGAGGAAGGAGAGGAGGTGAGAGATGGTAGAGCTGAAAGATTTTCAGCAACAGGAGAGGGAGGGCAAGCTGCAGTTTCACTCACACCTGAAATGGATGGCACAGGTTCTGGTTCTTTGCTGGAAGCAGATGCATTTCTGCATCTTTGAACGTTCACAACTTGAAGGATGGTATGTAGGGAACTTACTGTATAGTTCATATTCTGGGACCCAATGAAAGGTTTAAGTAATTTTAAAGGTTTAAAATAATATGATTTATATTCTCTGACCAAAAAGGAACTAAATTAGAAATTGTCAGGGGAGTTTGTAATTTCCTCAGTTCTGTCTTGCTGCAGCAAAAATTTGAAGCGACGGATGGACCAGTATTACAACTCAGTTTTATTTGGCAAGCAAAGAAAAATACATCCTCGAAGCATGAGGGCAGGCCAACCCAAAAGACGCAAAGAGAAGAGAAGGCAACGGCTCAATTTTGACTCCTCTTTTTATATGGTTTTTCTCCTCTCCCTGAGCCTGCCCTATGTAAATTGGGCTAGCCAAGAGGGCTGTTTGTTTTACCTGAGGTCCTCACTCTGGTCCTTGTTCTATTTTTGCAGGCTTTTCCCTTCTTTGTCTTTCAGCCACTGCCATTTTGGACTCCTTTTTCCTATTCTAACTACCTAACAAAACCAATACCAGATCTATAAAAAATTCCCAGATATTTGGAAATTAAATAAGACAAATTTTAAAGAAGAACTCAAATCAGATATTAGGGCTTTGAACTGAATGACAATGAAAAAGAACATATCACTAACAAAACCAATACCAGATCTATAAAAAATTCCCAGATATTTGGAAATTAAATAAGACAAATTTTAAAGAAGAACTCAAATCAGATATTAGGGCTTTGAACTGAATGACAATGAAAAAGAACATATCAAAACATATTTGATCAGGTTTGGTAAACTGGGAGAAGGCAAGAAAGGCTTCTGGGTGTTGGTCACAGATGGATAGCAGCTTTGAATAATTTTAAACACAATTTAGTTTCCAAACGGATGGGAAGATGATAAAGAAAGATGTTTAGGAGTGGTGACTCTCAAAAGGGCTTATTCATGATCCCCAAATAAGATAAAACATTACCTGTAGTCATTCTTTGCCCTCAAGGAGAAAAACAATACAGGTGGGAATGAACTGCTTTCTTAATCTAAGCCTGCATTTTTGTAGAAGTTCCCTTTTTGGCCATGTCTCACCTAAAAAAATGGAGCTCTTTGTCCAAGTTAACTGTGATCACCAAAGCTGCATCAATCCATTAGCATCTCCTATGGGATGCTATAACAGAATACCACACACTGGGTGCCTTGTAAATAACAACTTATTTCTCATATTTCTGGGTGCCAGAAGTCTGAGATAAGAATGCTCACAGACTTCGTGTCTGCTGATAACCTGCTTCCTAGTTCATAGAAGGCTGCCTTCCCTGTGTTCCCACTTGTTGAAAGAAGTGAAGGAGCTCTCTGGGGTCTCTTTTATAAGGGCACTAATCCCATTTCTGAGGACTCCACCTGAAACAGAGCAGGAGCCTAAGGTCCTTGCCCCCTTGTGTCTTCAGTCTGATTTTTGTCTGTGGAAAAACTTTTAGCCAAAGAATAAGTTAAATCACAGAGGTGAGCAAATGCAAAAGCAAAGATAAACAGTCAGGACAAAACAATAGTAGTTTAATCACTAAGCATAGTCAAGGACATTTAGCTCCTCCTCAAGGGTTATAGATAATATTCTGAGCCATATCCTGTGAACTGTGTTATAGATACTGAAACCCCCACCAAGTGGAAGAAGTTAACTACATGGTGACCAGACTGTGGTGAGGATCTAAGCTGCCACAATTCTAAGAATAGACCTCAAAGAAATGGGAAAGAACCCACCCCAGAACTGTACTGAAAATAATCAAGGTGACAATGATCCAGCCACAGTGTGACCAGTTTCAAGATGACTGTCAGAGCCGACTGTACTGTTTCTGCATGTAGCCCCCTCCCTCCATCTATAAAAGCTTTTACCCACTGACTGTCAGGGGGTGGGGGAAGCACAGTCAGCCTTTGGACATCCATCCCCTCCCCTGCCCATGGCTGGCCTGCAAAATAAAGCAAACTTTCCTTTCCACCAGCCTGGCTTAGTTAACGGCTTTTGAGTGGCAAGTAGCTGGACCCCACTTTCAGTTACACAGTTTTAAGACCTAATAACCTTCCAAAGGCTCCACCTCCCAAAACCATCACCTTGAGGAACAGGGCTTCAACTTATGAATTTGGACAGTTTACTGTTGTTTAGCTGCTAGGCTGTGTTCGACTCTTTTGCAACCGCACAGACTATAGCCAGCCAGGCTCCTCTGACCATGGGATTTCCCAGGCAAGAATACTGGAGTGCGTTTTCACTTCCTTCTCCAGGGGATCCTCCCAGACCAGGGATCGAACCTGCATCTCCTGCACTGGCAGGTGGATTCTTTACCCCTGAGCCGCCAGGGAAGCCTATCCTGTCTATAGTAGCAGCCAGAGAGATTTGAGGGAGTGAAATTATAAAATTCTTTTCAAAAAAAGTTTGATTCTGAAATGTGCGCAAATAGAAGTCTTTCATGATTTCTTGAGCAAATCAAGAAACCCCAAGGCACTTTTAGGCAAAGAGGGAAATTTTATTTAAATTAAAACAAACAGATATGATTTCTGATTACCTTATCAGTTTTCCAGATTAAATCTGATCATTTCATGACAAATCATATTCTGTAGTCATTTAAGGTGGTTGGGGTGGTTCACTGTGAAGTAGAAATACAACAATCATGATAAACTTGGCAATTAAGTCAAATATATCCTGACAAACAATATGCAGAATTCATGCATTGTGGTAGTCCTGATTTTGCAAAATTGCAGACATTTTTTCCTGGATGACTCAGATGTGATGTGGAATTCACCCACGTAGAAACATGCCTTGATGAGCTTATTGTGGTCATGGGGACAGCTAAGTCTCTGATGAGAGCCATCAGGAAATAATCATTACACTTATTTAGACCTTCCTGCTACAGTTGTGAAGTCAGTGATTCATGTATCTACAAAGTTTAAGGGAATTTTAAAAAATGAGGTCACAGGAAGCATGAGCCTGAGTGGGGGTGGTGGAAACTGAGATGAGTGAAGTATCAATTTCCCATCAAGCCTTAGTTCCAACAAGGGAGGCATCGGATATGAACATCCATGGAGACAGGACTCCAACTCCCCTTTTGCAAATTAGTGACATCCATCCTTCCTTTGAAAAATATTTTTATTCTACTTAAAAAATATTTAATACATAAATACACATTTAGTTTAAAAAATAACTCTTTAAACATGGACTTTCCTGGCGGCTCAGATGATAAAGAATCTGCCTGCAATGCGAGAGACGTGGGTTCAATACCTGGGTCAGGAAGATCCCCTGGATGAGGAAATGGCAACCCACTCCAGTATTCTTGCCTGGAGAATCCCATGGACAGAGGAACCTGGTGGGCTACAGTCCATGGGCTTGCAAAGAGTCAGATACAACTGACTGACTAAAACTTTCACTTTTCTAAACACAGATTAAAAAAGAAAATGAAAATCACTAAATTCCTACCATTGAGGTAAAAAAATGTTTATATGTAACCCTTTCACTGATATTTGGATGGATTTAAAACATAGAAAGTGTGTGTTTTAACCTTAACCTTCAGTGATTAAACTGAGCTCAGTCACTTCAGTCGTATCCAACTCTTTGCAACCCTATGGACTGTAATTCACCAGGTTCCTCTGTTCATGAGATTTCCCAGCAAGAATATTGGAGTGGGTTGCCATCCTTTCCTCCAGTGGATCTTCCTGACCCAGGGATCAAACTGGCCTCTCCTGCATCTCCTGGACTGCAGGCAGATTATTTACCTCTGAGCCACTGGGTAAGCCCGATTAACTGAGAGTGTGTACAAATAGCATTTTGAGAATATTACAAATACAAAATAATCAGGTGTGGGTTCTCTGCTTTTTTACTGATGTGTTCTATGTTGGAGTCTATGCAGTAAATTCATGTTTTACAGACTCATTCTGTATTTTCTGTGTGAGCTGAAATGCATCTTCAGAAGCAATTTTACATAATTAATTTTGGGGGGCTGCACTGCAGGGCATGTGGGATCTAGTTCCTTGACCAGGGATCAAACCCATGCCCCCTACATTGGAAGCATAGACTTAACCACTGGGCCGCCAGGGAAGTCCTTCCATAAGCTGCTCTAAAAGGCATGACTTTTTGCACTTTACCTGTTTCTCACTCAGCTTTACAAGCCATGCTATAATAGTCACAGGCCAAATGAACACCTTATACATATGACCCCTGGACTGAGATCAGTAACCATTAACATAGTGCATTCTCCTGGTTGTCTACATCTGGGCAATGTGATGCTATTTTAAATGGTCTCAGCCAGACCATTTTATGATCACTCACCATTTAAGTGCCTTTTGGCCTTAAAAGCTGACCACTTACAGGTGGCCACTTGTTGCATAGAGCGACATGGCTGGGCCTGGTTAGAGGTGAGGAACATGGGTTAGACCTTAAACAACAAAGCTCCAAAAACCTTTCTTCAAAGAAACTCAGCTGTATTTCACAAAACCCTTTGGAAATGGCTGAGCAGGTGGCTGCAATTTATATCCATTGAGTTTTCCCTGCTGTTTTTCACTTTTCATTCCTAGCCAACAGCTTTTTAACTAACTACTAGTGTGCAAGTAGTTATGCTGTTTGGTTATTTTCCATGTCCCTTGCCACCATCCTGGAAAGTTTTCACCAGAAATATAAGCATGGGACTCCCCCGGTGGTCCAGTGGTAAAGAATACACCGGCCAATGCAAGGGACATAGGTTTGATACTTGGTCCAGAAAGATCCCACACGCTTAGGAGCAACTAAGCCCTTGCACCACAGCTACAGAGCCAACGCTGTAGATGGAGTCTGTGCTCTGCAATAAGAAGCCACCACAAGGAGAAGCCCTCAGCCACAACTAGAGAGTAGCCTCTGTTTGCCACAACTAGAGGAAACCTGTGTGCAGCAACAAAAACTCAACGCAACCAAAAACTTAAAAACAAATAAGTTCATTAAAAGGGGGAGGAAAAAAGAAATGTAGGTGCAGTCTATTGGAAAATCCAACAAACCAAATAACAAAATTTTTTTAAGATATATATATTTAAATAGATCATTTGTGGAAAATTATAAACAAGGACAAATTATGATTCTCATTGTGGGTTGTATGATTTTTCTCCCACCAGGCCCTGAGCTTGTTTACAATTGAAATTCTTTTTCTTGAAAATCCAAGATGAAATTTCAAAATTTCTAAATAGTGCAAGATGCAGGCAGATAGTAACAAATGCAAGTTCAGTCCCTGGGTTGGGAAAATACTCTGGAGAAGGGAATGGTAACCCATTCCAGTATCCTTGCCTGAAAAGTTCCATGGATAGAGGAGTCTGCTGGGCTACAGTCCATGGGGTCACAGAGAGTCAGACATGACTGAGCGACTAATGCTGATTGACTGATTGAGCCTATGGAAAATATTCATCTGGTAAACTACAGACAAAGTTAAATTAAGCAAATCAGTGACTCTGTTTTCTTATTTTAAATACAGTCATGTGTTTGTCAGAAAATTCCAATATAATAATTTATTTCTGCATTTAAATGATGTTGAATCCTCTTTTAAAATATCTTTTTTTTCATTTCAATGATATTAATTAAATTTATAGAAATAGATTGAAATTTGGCACACAAATTAAACTTTGAATTTAAGCTCAAAGGAGAAACGGACTATTGTGTACAAGTGTACAAACACTGACAGACATGGAATTTTTTATTTGGTGGAGGGAAGAGTCTCTTTTTAAGATTAAAGAATTGATACAAGAATCTTCTATCTAAATATAAGTTTAGGAAGCACACATCTGGTCTATTTGTCCTGTTATGCATCATCTTCCATGTTTAGCTTTATGCATTTTTGCAATTTTGCAGTTTGAGGAAAGCATTTCTAATCATGAGATTCTGTGGAACTCAGCTCATTCTCTAAATCCTATCAGCTCTTTCATGGCAGAACAGTGGCATTGAACGTGTATAAAAAATAATGAGGCAATGGCTTATTTTGAAATTTGTACTGTATTAACTCATATTTAATTTTTCTGCTTTCTATTAACAATGTGCAGGAAAACTCTTTCATTTCTGCAAACCTTCAGCTGTGTCTGAAACCCTCTATAAAATAGTGGCCTTTTCAGTATGTAGAAAATAATTCCTTGTGCAGTGAAATTAACAGATTTATAGTATATAGAAGCAAACTTAATGGATGGGTTGAAAAACTATTCCCCGATAAGGGATTTCTCCAGTGGTCCAGCGGTTAAGAATTCACCTTCCAATTCAGAAAAGCAGGTTTGATCCCTGGTCCAGAACTAAGATCCCACATACTATGGGGTAACTAAGCCCACATGCTCTGACTAAAGAGCCCTCATGCTGCAATGAAGACACATTGCAGCCAAATTTTAAAATTAATTAATTAAACAATATTTGATAAAAAGGAAAGAAAAATGTTTCCCTTTTGTTTAGTACCAGAGATTGTCTGTCAGTATCAGATAATAATGGTAATAAAATAATATTAGCTCTAATAGTTTATTTCATTCAGCATGTATTTGCCCAGCAGTCACCTATGCTCTTCACACTGATGTATTGTGGTAATCTGTTTGCTGCTACACACACATCGCTGGTCTTCTCTTTTTCATTAACAATATCCACAATTTTAGCTGGTTGTGCAAGGTAAACACTGCATTTGCCAACTTCCAGATGTTCAAGCTGGTTTTAGAAAAGGCAGAGGAACCAGGATCAAGTTACCAACATCCGCTGGATCATGGAAAAAGCAAGAGAGTTCCAGAAAAACATCTATTTCTGCTTTATTGACTATGCCAAAGCCTTTGACTGTGTGGATCACAATAAACTGTGGAAAATTCTGAAAGAGATGGGAATACAGACCACCTGACCTGCCTGTTGAGAAACTTGTATGCAGGTCAGGGAGCAACAGTTAGAACTGGACATGGAACAACAAACTGGTTCCAAGTAGGAAAAGGAGTATGTCAAGGCTGTATATTGTCACCCTGCTTATTTAACTTCTACGCAGAGTACATCATGAGAAATGCTGGGTTGGAGGAAACTCAAGCTGGAATCAAGATTGCTGGGAGAAATATCAATAACCTTAGATATGCAGATGACACCACCCTTATGGCAGAAAGTAAAGAAGAACTAAAGAGTCTCTTGATGAAAGTGAAAGTGGAGAGTGAAAAAGTTGGCTTAAAGCTCAACATTCAGAAAACGAAGATCATGGCATCCGGTCCCATCACTTCATGGCAAATAGATGGGGAAACAGTGGAAACAGTGGCTGACTTTATTTTTCTGAACTCCAATATCGCTGCAGATGGTGATTGCAGCCATGAAGTTAAAAGATACTTATTCCTTGGAAGGAAAGTTACGACCAACCTAGACAGCATATTAAAAAGCAGAGGCATTACTTTGTCAACAATGGTCCATCTAGTCAAGGCTATGGTTTTTCTAGCAGTCATGTATGGGTGTGAGAGTTGGACTATAAAGAAAGCTGAGCACTGAAGAATTGATGCTTTTGAACCGTGGTGTTGGAGAAGACTCTTGAGAGTCCCTTGGACTGCAAGGAGATCCAACCAGTCCATTCTGAAGGAGATCAGTCCTGGGTGTTCATTGGAAGGATTGATGTTGAAGCTGAAACTCCAATACTTTGGCCACCTGATGCGAAGAGCTGACTCATTTGAAAAGACCCTGATGCTGGGAGGGATTGGGGACAGGAGGAGAAGGGGATGACAGAGGATGAGATGGTTGGATGGCATCACCGACTCGATGGACGTGAGTTTGGGTGGACTCTGGGAGCTGGTGATGGACAGGGAGGCCTGGCATGCTGCAGTTCATGGGGTCACAGAGTCAGACACGACTGAACTACTGAACTGAACTGAACTGAACTGAACTTGCAGCTATATGTGTTGTTGTTGTTCAGTCGCTCCACTGTGTCAGATTCTTTGCGACCCCATGGACTACAGCATGCCAGGCTTCCTTGTCTTTCACTGTCTCCTGGAGTTTGCTCAAGCTCATGTCCATTGAGTCAATGATGCCATCCAACCATCTCATCCTCTGTTGCCCTCTTCTCCTGCCCTCAGTCTTTCCTAGCATCAGGGTCTTTACCAATGAGTCAGCTCTTTGCATGAGGTGGCCAAAGTACTGGGGTTTCAGCTTCAACATCAGTCCTTCCAATGAATATTCAGGGTTGATTTCCTTTAGGATTGACTGGTTTGATCTCCTTGTAGTCCAAGGGACTCTCAAGAGTCTTCTCCAGCACCACAGTTTGAAAGCATCAATTCTTTGATGCTCTGCCTTTTTTATGATCCAACTTCACATCCATACGTAACTACTGGAAAAGCCATAGCTTTGACTGCAACTATATGTAAATGGCAACCCACTCCAGTATTCTTGCCTGGAGAATCCCATGGACGGAGGAGCTTGGTGGGCTAGAGTCCACGGGTTGCAAAGAGTCGGACATGACTGAACGACTTCACTTTCACTTTCACTTTCATGAAATAACAGTCTGGCACATTGGATATGGAAAGCAATGCACACACTTTCTGGGTCACAGCTTTAAAAGAAGAGGACATATCTTTCTTTTCCTTCATCTGCTCCCCCACCCCCATCAGCTGTAGTAGGAGGTGAAGGTGCATCTTACTGAAGTGTTTAGTTAATGATAATCCTTAAGAGAGAAGCAGCAGTAGCCCCCACTTGGCACAGCTAGAGAAAGCCTGCACACAGCAATGAAGACCCAGTGTAGCCAAAAATAAATAAATGCTTTTTTAAAAAGGGTAAGGGAGTGGGACTCTGATCAAATTGGGGGCTCATCTCACATTTAAAAAGAGAGAGAGCTTCCCTGGTGCCTCTGAGTAAAGAATCCACCTGAGAATACAGGAGACATGGGTTCGATCCCTGTTCTGGGAAGATCCCACGTTCCGTGGAGCCACTAGGCAGTGGGCCACAACTATTGAGCCTGTGCTCTAGAACCTAGGAGCCACAACTATTGAGACCACATCCTGCAACTACTGAAGCTCATGCACCTTAAAGCCCACGCTCCTCAATGAGAGAAGCCATTACAATGAGATGCCTGAGCACTGAATTGAAGAGTAGCTCCCGCTCACCATGATTAAAGAAAAGCCCGTGCAACAAGGAAGTAAAAATAAATAAATAAAATTATTAAAAGAAGAGATAAGCAGCAAAAGAGAAAGTGTTCCTGCATGCACATTCTTAAAGAATGCTAGTTTCCAGAGACTCAAAAAAGTATGAAATAATCACCGGTCTACACACAAGGTAAACGATCATCATCGCTGTTTGAAAGTTGCAGAATCTGGCAGTCAGAAAGATATGCGTTGATAACGACATTTGCAAATGATATCAACGAATATCTTTCTGACTGCCAGATTCTGCAACTTTCAAACAGCGATGATGATCGTTTACCTTGTGTGTAGACCGGTGATTATTTCATACTTTTTTGAGTCTCTGGAAACTAGCATTCTTTAATCCTACCGGTGGATTCTTTACCACCACCTGCGAAACCCAAATATAAATATATTTACATATATATATATGAATAACTTTGCTGTACACCTGAAACTAACACAGCATTGTAAATTAACTGTACTTAAAGAGATACATGCTGAGTTAAACATCAGAACTGGGAGTCAGATTTTCCAATTAGAGTCTTTGATAAGGAGGTGACAGGGAGAGAGGAGCTTTAAAGGCTTGTTGTTGTTCAGTCCCTAGGTTGTGTCCAACTCTTTGCGACCCCATGGATTACAGCACGCCAGCCCCTGCTGTCCTTCACTGTCTTTTGGAGTTGGCTCAGATTCATGTCCATTAAGTCAGTGATGTTACCTAACCATCTCATCCTCTGTCACCCTCTTTTTTTGCCTTCAATCGTTCCAAGCATCAGGGTCTTTTCCAATGAGCTGGCTCTTCACATGAGGTGGCCAAAGTATTGGAACTTCAGCTTCAGCGTCAGTCTTTCCAATGAATATTCAGAGTTGATTTCCTTTAGGATTGACTGGTTTGATCTTGCTGTCCAAGGCTCTCTCCAGAGTATTCCCCAGCACTACAATTTGAAAGCATTGAAGGTAAATGTCCTGTGAGAGCCTGTATTTCATTCTAACAGGCACATGATTTAATGTAGAGGGTAGTGTAATAATCCATCAGGGCTGAAAAGAGCTTTAAATTCCAGAGTAGCAAGTAAAGATCTCAGAGTCCAACAGTATTACAGGCCATAAACATCTTTCTCCCTTCATTCCTCCCCATCATGCCTCCAGCACAGACAGGTAGCCTCACTGCTTACCCTTTGTAATTAGAGAATTCCTACAATATCTGTTTATTTATTTAGCAGTGGCAGGTCTTAGTTGTGGCATGTGAGAATTTTCGATGCAGTGCATGGACCCTTTAGTTGGGGTGCATTGGTTCAGTTGCTCTGAGCTATATGGAATCTCAGTTCCCTGACCAAGGATAGAACCCACATCCCCTGCATTGCAAGGCAGATTCTTAACCACTGGACCAGCAGGGAAGTCCTGCAATTAGAGAATTGATACTTAGAGGTTGGGAGAATTTGGCCAAGAGCCTTAAGTGATAAAATAGAAGTAGAGAGAACCAAGGTTAGTTATTTTTGCTCTGTTTAAGGACAGATTAAGGAAGATTTCTAGAATGGCTGAGATTGGCAGTTGCCCGGGAGTTCATTCTGGTTTGTAGACACACAGAGGCTATGGGAGAAAGTCCCTCAGGGTGCCTGCAAACAAATCTCTCAACCTTTCTGGACAGCTGTTCATGAATGTTCAGTTGGGCCTTCAGGGAAGCGGGTGAGACGTTGATACAGAGATTTCTGATAAGACTTGACTATTTTCATCGACAGTTTCTTGGTCCTTTTTATTTAAAAGAATGCTTTTGCTGGTCTTTTATAGAATTAAACCAGCAAATATTTCTACCCTAGTAATGTCTGGTTATTGGAGAAGGCAATGGCAACCCACTCCAGTACTCTTGCCTGGAAAATCCCATGGACAGAGGAGCCTGGTAGGTTGCAGTCCATGGGGTTGCTAAGAGTTGGACACGACTGAGCGTCTTCACTTTCACTTTTCACTTTCATGCATTGGAGAAGGAAATGGCAATCCACTCCAGTGTTCTTGCCTGGAGAATCCCAGGGATGGGGGGGTCTGGTGGGCTGCTGTCTATGGGGTCACACAGAGTTGGTCAAGACTAAAGCGACTTAGAAGCAGCAGCAGCAACAAAGGCTGGTTATAGGGACAGCTAAAATTAAATACCAAGAGGAAATATCCAGAATACCACTGATTTTCCTGAAAAGAGATCTGGACTTGATATTTTACCCTTAACACTTGATCCTGAAGTAAAAAAGAATATTTTCTCAACTATTACATATTAATATTAAATATATATGCATATATATATATTACAGTGTGCGTTAGTTGCTCAGTCATGTTCAACTCTCTGCAACCCCATGTGTAGCCTGCCAGGCTTCTCTGTCCATGGAATTCTCCAGGCAAGAATACTGGAGTGGGTTGCCATGCCCTCCTCTAGGGGATCTTTCTGACCCAGGGATCAAACCTGGCTCTCCTGCATCATAGGAGGACTCTTTAGCATCTGAGCCACCAGGGACATACATATACATATGTATATGTACTGTACATATACATATGACCATACATATTAAAATTGATAATAACATATTGGACCATACATATCCTAATTTGGATGTGTATCCATGTACATGTGTATATATACATATACATGTATATATATACATATACATGTATATATATATATATATATATATAGGGGTTCCCTAGTATCTCAAACAGTAAAGAATGTGCCTGTAGTACAGGAGACCCAGGTTCAATACCTGGATTGGGAAAATCCACTGGAGGTGGGCATTGCAATCCACTACAGTAATCTTGCCTGGAGAATCCCATGGACAGAGGAGCCTGGCAAGTTATGTTCCTTAGGGTCACAAAGAGTCAGGCATGACTGAAGTGATTTATTATGCACATAGATGCTAGACTTTCAGTTCAGTTCAGTCGCTCAGTCATGTCCGACTCTTTGCAATCCCATGAACCACAGCATGCCAGGCCTCCCTGTCCATCGTCAACTCCTGGAGTTTACTCGAACTCATGTCCATTGAGTAGTGATGCCATCCAGCCATCTCATACTCTGTCATCCCCTTCTTCTCCTGCCTTCAATCTTTCCCAGCATCAGGGTCTTTCCCAAGGAGTCAGTTCTTCACATCAGGTGGCCAAAATATTGGAGTTTCAGCTTCAGCATCAGTCCTTCCCATGAATATTCAGGACTGATTTCCTTTAGGATGGACATGTTGGATCTCCTTGCAGTCCAAGGGACCCTCAAGAGTCTTCTCCAACACCACAGTTCAAAAGCATCAATTCTTCTGCACTCAGCTTTCTTTATAGTCCAACTCTCACATCCACACATGACTACTGGAAAAACCATAGCTTTGAATAGATGGACCTTTGTTGGCAAAGTAATATCTCTGCTTTTCAATATGCTATCTAGGTTGGTCATAACTTCTTCCAAGGAGCAAGCATCTTTTAATTTCATGGCTGCAGTCATCATCTGCAGTGGAGAGTTCTGACAAAACGTGGTTCACTGGAGAAGGGAATGGCAAACCACTTCAATATTCTTGCCTTGAGAACTCCATGAATGGAACAAAAAGACAAAAAGATAGGGCATTGAAAGATGTACTCCCCAGGTCGGTAGGTGCCCAATATGTGTCTGGAGGTCAGTGGAGAAATAACTCCAGAAAGAATGAAGGGATGGAGCAAAAGCAAAAACAATACCCAATTGTGGATGTGACTTGTAATGGAAGTAAAGTTCGATGCTGTAAAGAGCAATATTGCATAGGAACCTGGAATATTAGGTCAATGAATCAAGGCAAATTGGAAGTGGTCAAACAGGAGATGGCAAGAGTGAATGTCAACATTCTAGGAATCAGCGAACTAAAATGGACTGGAATGGGTGAATTTAACTCAGATGACCATTATATCTACTACTGGGGGCAAGAATCCCTTAGAAGAAATGGAGTAGCCATCATAGTCAACAAAAGAATCCGAAATGCAGTACTTGGATGCAATCTCAAAAACGACAGAATGATCTCCGTTCGTTTCCAAGGTAAACCGTTCGATAACACAGTAATCCAAGTCTATGCCCCGACAAGTAATGCTGAAGAAGCTGAAATTGAACGATTCTATGAAGACCTACAAGACCTTCTTGAAGGGTTAATGCAGCCATAATAGGGAAAGTGGAGATGTGCTGTTTGCAAACAAGATGTTCTGCCAAGGAGACGGACACAGCCTTGAGATTAATGGTCCCTTGCATACGAGGGAGCATTCCCTTATTGTGATAAGAAGGAGAAGAGGGCTTTGTACAGACTCTGCAGTAGATTGGGATTTCACTCCCCTTTGCTGTACGATAACATGTATGCACCTGCGCTGTGCTGAAAAGGCTTATTCATGCAGTCTGGAATTCTGCCTAGGGGGCTTTTATAATAAACCACAATTAGTTTTTGCACAGTTCTGTTCCTCCGGCCAGAAAGTATGTGTCGTCTGTCTCTTGTGTATGTCTTGTTTTATGTCATTTCACTCGTAATCTCCAACACCTGCTAGAATTAACACCCCCAAAAGATGTCCTTTTCATCATAGGGGACTGGAATGCAAAAGTAGGAAGTCAAGAAACACCTGGAGTAACAGGCAAATTTGGCCTTGGAGTATGGAATGAAGCAGGGCAAAGGCTAATAGAGTTTTGCCAAGAGAATGCACTGGTCATAGCAAACACCCTCTTCCAACAACACAAGAGAAGGCTCTACACATGGACATCACCAGTACCCCTTCTCCAACTCATTTATATAAAGGACTATAGAGAAATGTTGGCCTATACAGAAAATGAAGAAATGCCATTTGGGATTTTATCGATGTCTCTCTATTTTCAGTGAAGGTTGGTTTACTCTAAGCTGAGCCTTCTCTAAGTTGAAAACTTGTGTTCACAGTGACACCCAAACAGTGAGCTGCTTGGGAATTTGTACCTCACCTGTACCATGTGGAAGGGAAAGATACACATTTGATCCCAGGTGATGCATTATCTACTTGTATCTACAGAGGAAGGAGTAGTTTTTGTTGTCATTTGAGTCCTGTTTTAAGCTGCTGCACTCATTAGGGTCTTTGTCATAAGCCCATCATAATTAAAACCTCAGGGGGTAAAGAGGTCAATTGGAATGTTTGGTGGTAGATAGGGCACAGATCTGATTTACATATAAACTATTCTACATAAACTAGATAAACAACAAGGTCCTAATATATAGTGTGTGCTTGCATGCTCAGTCATGTCTGACTCTTTGTGACCCCATGGACTATAGCCTGCCAGTCTCCTCTGTCCATGGAGTTTTCCAGGCAAGAATGCTGGAGTGGATTGCCATTTCCTTCCCCATAGCATACAGTACAAGGAACTGTATTCAATATCTTGTAATAACCTATAATGGAAAATAATATATATATGTGTATATATATATAACTGAATCTCTTTGCTGTACATCTGAAACTCACACAATATTGTAAATTAGCTATTTTTTTGGTTTTTAAACTATCCTTCCATTTTTTAAAAGTTTAACATACTTATCATAGTATCAGAAATTCCACTCCTAGGTATTTACTCAAGATATCTGAAATTGTATGTCCTCTAAAACTTGTGCATAAATGTTCACGGCAGAATTATCTATAATCATCAGAATGTGGAAGCAATCCGAATGTCCATTAGTTAATAACTATAGGTTGCGTATCTGCATAGAGAAATCACATACCGTCAAAGAAAGGAATGAATGTGATACATACTATAATATGCGTGAACCTTGAAAACATTATGCTAAGTGAAAGATGCCAGTTGCCAAAGGCCACACGTCGTATATTCCATACATATGAAATGACCACAACTGACAAATCCGTAGAGACAGAAAATGTACTGAGTGGCTTTGAGACGTGGTGGGAAAGAGGAAAGTGACTGCTAACGGGTGTGGTGTTCCCTTCAGGACTGATGAAGATGTTCTGGAATTAGGTAGTGGTGATGGTTGCAACCTTGGGTATATACTAAACACATGGGAAGGTATACTTGAAAAGGTGGATCTTATATTGATTTTTATCTCAGTTTTTAAAAAAGAAATTATTAAAGTAACGCTGCTTGCCTTTTTTCCCTTTCCTGGAAGGGGAAACACTTCCCACATCAATCACTTATATTTGAATACTTGTTTTTATGGTTTGATTTATTTTTGGCCACCCCAGGTGGCACGTGGGATCTTAGTTCCCCACCAGGGATTCAATCTGTACCTCCTGGATTTGAAGCCTGGAGTCTTAACCACTGGACCACCAGGGAAGTCCTCAAGGTTTGATTTTGAAGGAAGGCAAAGAGTCACTCAGTCATGTCCGACTCTTTGCCATCCCACTAGGCTCCTCTGTCCATGGAATTCTCCAGGCAAGAATACTGGAGTGAGTAGCTGTTCCCTTCACCAGGGCATCTTCCCAACCCAGGGACTGAACCCAGGTTTCCCACACTGCAGGCAGATTCTTATCCGTCTGAGCCACCAGGGCAAATGGAGGCAAAAACCCATCTGACTCTGTTTAAGGTGAAAGTCACAGTGCCGCCTGCTGGTAGATTGGGGAGGAGCAGGGATTACAACAGACTATGATCTCCATAGAAATCTCTTCTCATGTTTGGCAACCTGGACAGTCCCTCTCTGTGCATCCTCAAGATGTGTAGGGACCATCTTTATATAGATAGTTTAGCACCTCCTTTGGAAAGTTGGGGTTCTTACCTCCCCATTGCTTTCTTGAGCCCTGAAACAGCCCTTTACAATATTCCATTAGAAGTGTCAGAATGTTATAGCGACCTTCCACAGTGACTCAGAAATCAAATGACGCAAATACAGCCACATAGGTATGCTTTGTGTCTCCATCACCATCCTGAATTCGATGTTAGTCATTTTTCGTAGTCTCTTTAACTTCAGAGTTTGGTGTGCTTCTTGGCAAGAGAGCTTAAACACATCACTCACAATTTGAGGGGGGAGGCACATATCCATAAAGGAGAGATTTCAAATCTAGACTTAACAATTACCAGATCTCATGCATTTTCATTTTTCATAAAGAAACAATCTATTTCATTACCGTTTCATTTATTTGACCTAACAAATCCTCATTCACAAGCGAGGCTGACAAATTCAACAGACTTTAGAAACCATTCATCAGTATCCAGTTTGTCATAAATTCACTCCAACGTTGGAAACAGGCCCGGAAACTAATTTGGTATCGCTTCTTGCAAATGATCCATAATTCATAATTACTGTTTCCTTCACATGTGACAGGTATTTGATTCTGTAAAAACGGCAAAATTGGCTGGCCACAAACACACACACACACACACACACGTCCCTCAAAAATAAATAAGGCTGCATTGTCCAATGGCAGGACATTGCCAACCACTCTTTAAAGATACTGTAGGGGAAATAAAAATAAGTTTTCAGAGAAAAATAAAAATAAAAACATGTCTGAGTAACAGGAAGCTGAAAGAAGTCCCTTCCCATTGCTTAGTTCGCAAAAAGATGTTGGTTTCAGTTTTATTATGGTTGTTGGTGGTACGTGAATAACTTCTTTTGTCAAAAATTGCAATTTATTTCAGATGTTCAAATACGTAAATTGAAAGCTCTGGGAATTTCTAGCGCCATGAATTTCTGCTGTGGCTTTGGAATAAATGCAGTTATATTGACTTGATCCTTTATTGCTAACCCAAGAAGTGATTTATTGAACGGAGGCATGGGAAGTAGCAATCCTGGGACGCGTTTGACATTGAGAGAGATTGTATATGTACATTATCCCCCTTGGAGCCCTTAACCTCCTTGAAAATACATGAAAAATACCTTTAAAAATATTTGACTATCTATCTTGTGAACTCAAAGGAAACAACTTATTTGAGCCTGAGAGATCACAAGTTCTCCCTTGTTAAAAATGGGACCATAAAACAATCTATTCCTCTTCCGAGGATGGGATGTGATGGTTAGAATGTTTTCTCTCCAGAAACATTGTTATTCAGTACTTGAGAGCTATATGAAAACAGACCCCTAAGAAAGTGGTTTAAAGTGGCAAGATCTGAATCAAACACTACACTTTCAGACTTTCCATGTTCAGAAGCCATGGGGCAAATTTCCAATTAATTCTTCAGAGCTTGGAAAGAATATTATCTTGAACAATAAGACAAGAGTGTTACCAGTACTCAGTAGTCAATTTCCAACCTGTTCATCCTCAACTAGACTAAAAGTTTACTCATAATAGCTTCTGTGGTCGATACTCTATTCATTGGAAATGGTCAGCATTTCCAAGAGAGGCACAGCCTTCTTTCTAATGAAAATGGGATTCACAACATAAATTGATTTCTGCATGAGAGATATTTCAGGGTAAATATGGTAAGTAAGGGCTCTGGTAGCTCAGACAGTAAAGAATCCACCTGCAATGAAGGAGACCTGGATTCGATCCCTGGGTTGGGAAGATCCCCTGCAGGAGGGCATGGCAACCCACTCCAGTGTTGTTGCCTGGAGAATCCTCATGGACAGATGAGCCTGGCAGGCTACAGTCCATGGGGTCAAAAAGATTGGACACGACTGAGCGATTAAGCACAGCATAACACATGGTAAGTAAATATGGTACAGGGATCAGTGGACTCTGACAAGGGTTGCCTATGTGTATGGACTCATGTCTAGCCTAATGACTAGCCCAATGAACCCAGGGGCTGATCAGCTGAGCTTCACAGTGTCACTTGCCTTTGAACTATATTTGCTTCTGTGGAGCGGGACAAGTAGAACTCTGCCCACTGTGCTGCTTCTCTTTTTTGAAATTTTATTGAAACATAGTTGATTTACAATGCTGTGTTCACTTCTTCTATAAAGCAAAGTGACTCAGTGATACATATATATTCTTTTTCATGTTATTTTTCTTTATGGTTTATCACAGGATATTTAATGTAGTCCACTGTGCTATACAGGGAACCTTGTTGTGTATCCATCCTGTATGTAATAGTTTGCACCTACTAATCCCAAACTTCCAATCTATCCTTCCTCCAAACCCCTTCCCCCTTGGCAACTGCAAGTCTTTACGGCTACGAGTCTGTTTTGTAGATAAGTTCTTTGGTGTCGTGTTTTAGATTCCACATATAAGTGATATCATATACTATTTATCTTTCTGTTTCTGACTGACTTCACTTAGTATGATCATCTTCAGATCCATCCATGTTGCTGCAAATGGCATTATTTCATTCTTTTTATGGCTGAGTAATATTCCATTACTTTGGCCACCTGATTCGAAGAACCTACTCATTAGAAAAGAAGGACCCTGATGCTGGGAAAGATTGCAGGCAGGAGGAGAAGGGGACGAAAGAGGACAAGATGGTTGGATGGCCTCACCAACTCAATGGAAATGAGTCTGAGCAAGCTCCGGGAGATGGTGAAGGACAAGGAAGCCTGGCATGCTGCAGTCCATGGGGTCGCAAAGAGTCAGACACAACCAAGCAACTGAACAAAAGCAAGACAAGTATTTCATTGTATATATGCACTGCATCTTCTTTATCCATTCATCTGCTGATGGCCATTTAGGTTGTTTCCAAGTCTTGGTTATAGTGAACAGTGCTTCTGTGAACATGGACTAACCCTGCTTGTTGATTGGTCAAGTCATTTTTGGCATCTAAATTCAGTCATCCTCATGGGGACCTTCTCCTAGCATGACGTCCGCATCATCTACACACACAGGTTCTATCACAGTGAGCAGCTGTCTCACACATCAGGATCTAGAGAGGTCCGGACAATCCCATTGTGAAGATGTCAACACGTGCAGTAATGTTTTCAGTAATTTAAAGATATAAAATATTTTAATGTTTCAGTGAAACAATGGCAATGTACGGTTTAAGAAATTATGATCTATATATCCCTACAGTTTCCAAGTTAATTCCTTCAACACACAGAGATATTTTTATTCCAAATATGCTGTTCACGAGATAACCAGGACATTTGAAAATGTGAATTAGGAACACATGGTAGAGGTTAAGAATCCACCTGCCAGCACAGGGGACATGAGTTCGATCCCTGGTCTGAGAAGATTCCACTTGCTGCGGGGCAACGAAGCCCGCGTATCACAAGTACTAAGCCCACACTCCAGGGCCTGAGAACCGCAACTACTGTGTTCACGTCCCACAACTACTCACATGCTGCAGCTACTGAAGCCCATGCCCCCCAGGGCACGTGCTCAGCAACAAGAGAAGCGACCACAATGAGAAGCTCGCTCGTCAAAACTAGAGAAAGCCTGAGCACATCAATGAAGACCCAGGACAGCCAAAAATTAAAAATAAACAAATAAAATTTTTAAAAGAAACACGTGGTACATACCTGTGTATCTAGACATGGTAGTCTGATGACAGCACATGGTTTTAGGACAGTTGGATATCCTTACTGGTAATTGTCTTCCACCTTTAATGTGATTTTATTTGCTTGGTGTCAACTGCTTACCATAATGTTAAGTGGCTTAATCTATGGGTTTCTCAAACTTTGTGTCCATACAAAGTTAATCCCTTCTGGTACTTGCTACTCAGCCCCACCCCAAGAAAGGACTTCCTGAAATGTGTCTCCATTTGTGGAGGACATTTTCCAGGTCTGTATCTTTTATTACAAAACCTGAACCTATTCAGTAAAATAACATCCTTTTTTTTTTCTTTTTCCCAGCTCAGACTCCTAGCCCAGTGTGTTAAAGCAGCATTGGCTGAATTTCATGCCAGTTTTCAAATCTGCAACTTTCCCTGTATCTCTCGGGCCTTGTTTTTAGCAGAAAACATTTGCAACTGAAAACAGACTTTCTGCAAGAGACCACAAGGAAGTCTTAACTAGGTTTTGATGTTGTTAGTGGTTTCAAATTTTTCAGACAATTACAGGCAAGAAGGCAAGAGGGTTCTGTTAATTCAGAGAATTTGAATTGATGTAACTAGCAGGCAAAGAAGACACTAAAATACTTGAAACTTTAAACTATGACGATGGTTTCTAAGGGGAAAGTTTTGTGGGGGAAAGAATGAAGAATGGGTGATTATATTACTTTTTTCTTTTTCTTGACTGGACCACACGGCCCATGGGATCTTAGTCCCTGCAACCTCCTCCAGTCAAGGATCAAATCCTCACCCCTTGCATTGGAAGTGTGGAGTCTTTTTTATTATTAATTTTTAAAAACCTTTGGCCATGATGAATCTTCCTTGCAGCATGAGGGCTCTTTGTTGCAATGTATAGGCTTCTCTACTTCTGCTGCTGCTGCTGCTGCTGCTGCTGCTGCTGCTGCTGCTGCTGCTAAGTCGCTTCAGTCGTGTCTGACTCTGGGAGACCCCATAGACGGCAGCCCACCAGGCTCCTCTGTCTATGGGATTTTCCAGGCAAGAGTACTGGAGTGGGGTGTCATTGCCTTCTCTAGTTCTGGCAGGTGGTGTTTGTTGCCCCAGGGCATGTGGGACTCTACTTCCCCAATCAGGGATCAAACCTGTCTTCTGCACTGGAATTTGCTTAGTCACTTAGTTGTGTCCGACTCTTTGCAACCCCATGGACTGTAGCCTGCCAGGCTCCTCTGGCCATGTAATTCTCTGGGCAAGAATACTGGAGTGGGTAGCCTTTCCCTTCTCCAGGGGATCTTCCCAACCCAGGGATCAAACCCAGGTCTCCCACATTGCAGGCAGATTCCTTACCAGTTGAACTACCAAGGCAGATCCTTAACCATTGGTCCACCAGGGAAGTCCCACAGGTGATTATATTTCTGTAAAGACTTCTCCTTAGTCTGCATACATACAAAACAATACTCATTGAAATGTGTAATTATTTGTCTGGGGATCACCTGAATGTTGACACTGAAGACGTGTATGGAATTGCTTTGATGAAGTGGGAATAATAATTTCCCAGGAGACACGGGAAAGGAGAAGCATGCAGAAAAGTTGTGGTACCCATGGTGTGCAATATTGTAGCCCCTGCCCCTGGAAAGAGCCAAAGATCAAGCGGCATGTTTAAAGCCTCTTAAAAGTAGTTTGTGTCTTAAACACTTGAACTTTGAACCAAGGGCGGTCCATTGAATTCTGGAGACTCATGTACTGTTAATTCACACACAATTGTGGTACATTCAGTTATTCATTCAACAAACACTTATTGATTAATTTTAAAGGCCCCGATGCTGTACTAACTGGTTTCTGGATGAACAAGGTGGACATAGATTCTTGCTTGGGGAGCTTACAGTCTAGGGGTTGTGTGGTCTCATAAGCAAAAGTGGTTTATAAGAGACAAATTAGAAAGTCGGATCTGATATGGGAGGAGAAAAGAAATAAGACCAGAGGGAGAAGTGACAGCAGACAGTGGATGGCAGTAACACCGTAAAAGTCAAAGGTGAGATTTCAAAGAGCTTGCCCTTCGGGTGGTTTACAAAAGAACTAGCTGGCTTAGACCTGTGGCTCCAGGGACAGTGAATTCTTCACAGGTCACAGAAAGAGCCAGTGCCACTGGGTGATCCTCAGTGGTGCACTTGAATTTTGCTTAAATCCTCTTTCCATTAAGATGGCAAGAAAGTGGGATGCTTTTAAGTCAGCTGATTCTCCATGAAGTATGATTAGTATTTCAAGGCATTCACTTTGTTATAACATGTATAGAAATGCTCATATATAATTTTATTAAGTTATAGTTGCTTTACAATGTTGTGTTAGTTTCTGGTGTACAGCAAGGTGGCTCAGTTGTACATATACACACATATTCTTTTTCATTTTGGTTTATCACAGGACATTGGATATAGTTCCCTGTGCTGTAGAGTAGGTCTTTGTTGTTTATCTATTTTATATATATATACAGTAGTTTGCATCTGCTAATCCCAAACTCCCATTTTTATCCCTCCTCCAGGCCCTTTCCCCTTTGGTGATCTTACGTTTATTCTCTATATCCATGAGCTATCTCTATATATCTATATATTCTCTATATCTGAATCTGTTTCATAAATAAGCTCATTGGTAGACTCACTCAGATTTAACACTGTTGAGAACAGAAGATTTCTCGTCATGATCTGGCAACAGTCTTGTTCTTTCTGTCACCACAGCATGCCAGGTCAATGGCTCTTTTACCTAGAGCACTTTCTATTCCCCATTCAATGTGGCCAGTGACTGACATGCCACTGTATCCACTGACTCACCACACTGAGGGTGAGAAGATTGAGATGAAGGTTGGAAGACTCTGCCAACAGCCCCATGTTTGTACTGTAGCTGCAAACCTGCAGGTCTGCCTGGAGGAGGCAAACACAGGAGCACCCATTCTGAGACCAGAGGAATATGCATGTGAAGGTGCTCCCTCCCCAGTGTTGCGGATGACAATAAGGATATAATGGCATTTCAGAGCAAGTGTATGAATGAGAAACAAATCCTAGGAACTGAAGGCTCATTTCTGGGAACAGGTTTATAGCTGAAGAGGAACTGGCAGTGGCAGGCATATAACATATAGGAAGTTAAAACCACTCCAGTTATTTCTAAGGGCATAATCATTTTTACATTGTAACTTGGGGACAGGCCTTCAGCCTGGGGTAAACTAAACGACAACATTGCTATCCAGAAAAGAGTTCTGAAATGATAAACTACACATAGGATACGCAGAAGCCCACTGTTACAATATTCAAAATATCATTGGATTTTCTGAAACATTCACTGCTACTACTCTAACCCAGAAATGTGAACAGGACTGAAATCTGTCTCTGTAATACTCCAAACATCCATATGAAATGTACAGATGTCAGCCCAGTATTCAGATGATTGGTTGACATACTACCAATCACAGAATGAGGATGTTTAAAACCCCAGATGCTGGACATCACAGACACATGGCTAACTGCATTCTGGGGGATGCCTCATCTCCCATTCACCTGCATCCTCCAGCTTGGTACCAATTATCCCTCACTGTGAGGCTGCATTAGCATCTCTGTTATCCAGGGAAGCAAAGAGCAATCGCTGCAAAAATAAGTCAAAGTTTTGATTTGCCAGTAGAGGAAAAAAGGTGACTCTTATGAAAGTAAATTTCTGATCATGGCTGTCTTCAAAGGGCAAAGAAAATGTGTGACTTTTCGAAATTCAAATATCAAAATAGAAATTAATGGTGATGGCTGGTTCATAATACGCAATGTCAATTAGCAATAAAAAACAGTTATCATGGTTCTTTAGACTCTCTCTCATCTACTTTTGCTTGGAAAAAGACCAAATGCCTAAGCGTTTGGCAAGAAGGGGAAAGAAGGTGGATGAGGAAAGAGAGAAATATATACATTGCTTTTAATATTTTGCCTTTAATCTTGTCAATAAAAAACCAATAATCCTATAAATTGAAACAACTTAGTATTAAGCTTGTAAAACATACCAAAATCCACCATCTTACATGGAGTGTATAATTTTTTATGGATTGAGTACACTCATATGGCAATAACAATGAAATGAAATTTTTAAGTGATGCCAAGAGAATTCATCATTTGAGTTGTCCAGGTAAAATGAACAGTTTATTCCCTGGACAGTTTCCATATCCAAATGTGATCTTATTTCCTGTTAAGGTGAATCTCTACAGATGATGCAAATATTTGCTATTTAACATGGGGTCAGTTAACATTGCACTGTGTTAACAATTGAAGACCTTGGGATTAATTGTAATTCATCCAGTCAACTGAGCTTTAGGCAGAAAATGCAGTCTGTATATGCAGTGACCCCTAACTTCTGTTCTGCAGCCTCCAGACAGCAAAGTCACATGAGTAGCTTGCCGGATGTGGATTTGTGTGGCCATCTGGCATATCAGAGTGTAGACGGAATACACTCTAGCAAGCCTAGGCAGAAAACTAGTTAAGTGCATTCGAGTTTATTTCCCTCTTTTCTCCTTTTCTTTTCCCTTTGTTTTCTGCCATGGCTGGAATTTTTCTTAATTTTTTTCTTTTTCTTTCTCTCTCTTCCTTTTTACTTTTTATTGATTAGTAAGCACTAAGAGCTAGAGAATCTGACAAGCTGAAAGAAGAGACTTGAAACTGTCCCCGATTTGAATTGTCATGTAGACACTTACATTTTTGGTGCTGTTCTCATACCATCTACATTATTGAAATCATTCAAACAAAAATGTGAAGACTTCAAGGAATCTGAATTTTTACTTCCTCCACAAATTGAAAGGAAATTAAGGGAGAAATGCCTGGGTCTGGGTCAGGAAGATCCTCTAGAGAAGGAAATGGCAACCCATTCCAATAGTATTGCGTGGAGAATTCCATGGACAGAGGGGTCTGGTAGGCTACAGTCCATGGGGCTGCAAAGAGTTGGACATGACTGAGCGACTGACACTTTCTTTCACTGCTTTCATTTTTATTTTCGGGCCACATATGTCAGGACAGAGGGGACAGAAGGGGAGACAAGACAATTTGGAAACTAAAGCAAGTGTCCAGTGTGAGATGATCCAAGAAGAAATTAAGTTTCCACAGAGACTGAATCAATAAACCACAAACCGAGTACCTCTGCTGTTGTGTTTGTTCAGTTGCTAAGTTCTGTCCGATTCTTTGCAAGCTCATGGGCTGCAGCACATCAGGTTCCTCTGTCCCCCACTATCTTCCAGAGCTTGGTCAAATTCACGTTCATTGAGTCAGTAATGCTATCCAACCATATCATCCTCTGCCACCCCTTTCTCAATTTTGCCTTCAGTCTTTCCCAGCATCAAGGTCGAGTCGGCTCGTTGCATTGGGTGGTCACAGTATTGGAGCTTTGGCTTCAGCATCAGTCCTTCCAATGAATATTCAAGACTGATTTCCTTTAGGATTGACTGATTGATCTCCTTGAAGTCCAAGGGACTCTCAAGAGTCTTCTCCAACACCACAGTTCAAAAGCATCAATTCTTTGGCACTCAGCTTTCTTTATAGTCCAACTCTCACATCCATACATGACTACTGGAAAAACCATAGCTTTGACTAGATAAACATTTGTTGGCAAAGTAATGTCTTTGCTTTTTAATATGCTTTCTAGGTTGGTCACTGCCTCCTGTACAATGTCACAAACTTCTGCCCATAGTTCTTCAGGCACTCTCTCTACCAGATCTAATCCCTTGAATCTATTTGTCACTTCCACTGTATAATCGTAAGGGATTTGATTTAGGTCATACCTGAATGGGCTAGTGGTTTTCCCTACTTTCTTAAATTTAAGTCTGAATTTGGCAATAAGGAGTTCATGATCTGAGCCACAGTCAGCTCCCAGTCTTGTTTTTGCTGACTGAACACAGTTTCTCCATCTTTGGCTGCAAAGAATATAATCAATCTGATTTTGATGTTGACCATCTGGTGATGTCCAGGTATAGAGTCTTCTCTTGGGTTGTTGGAAGAGGGTGTTTGTTATGACCAGCGTGTTCTCTCAGCAAAACTCTGTTAGCCTTTGCCCTGCTTCATTTTGTACTCCAAGAGCAAACTTGCTTGCTACTCCAGGTATCTCTTGACTTCCTACTTCTGCATTTCAGTCCCCTGTGATGAAAAGGACATCTTTTTGGGGTGTTAGTTATAGAAGGTCTTGTAGGTCTTCATAGAACCATTTGTTTTCATTTTTTTCAGCATTACTGGTTGGGGCATAGACTTGGATTACTGTGATTGAATGGTTTGCCTTGGAAATGAACAGAGATCATTCTGTCATTTTTGAGATTACACCTCAATACTGCATTTCAGACTCTTTTGTTGACCATGATGGCTACTCTATTTCTTCTAAGGGATTCTTGCCCACAGTAGTAGATATAATGGTCATCTGAATTAAATTCACCTATTCCAGTCCATTTTAGTTTACTGATTCCTAAAATGTCGATGTTCACTCTTGCCATCTCCTGTTTGACCACTTCCAACCTGGATCTAACATTCCAGGTTCCCATGCAATATTGCTCTTCACAGCCTCAGACTTTACTTCCATCACGAGTCACATCCACAGCTGAGCACTGTTTTCGCTTTGGTTCGGTCTTTTCATTCTTTCTGGAGTTATTTCTCCACTGAAGTCCAGTAGCATACTGGGCACCAACCGACCTGGGAAGTTCATCTTCCAGTGTCATATCTTTTTGCCTTTTTGTACTATTCAAGGAGTTCTCAAGGCAAGACTACTGGTTTGCCATTCCCTTCTCCAGTAAACCATGTTTTGTCATAACTCTCCACCATGACCCCTCAGTCATGGGTGGCCCTACATGGCATGGCTCATAGTTTCAATGGGTTAGACAAGGCTGTGGTCCATGTGATCAGTTTGATTAGTTTTCTGTGATTGTGGCTTTCATTCTGTCAGCCCTCTGATGGATAAGGATAAGAGGTTTATGGAAGCTTCCTGATGGGAAAGATTGACTGTGGGGGAAACGGGATCTTGTTCTGGTGGGTGGGGCCATGCTCAGTAAACCTCTAATCCAAGTTTACATTGATGGGCTGGGTCCTGTTCCCTCCCTGTTGCTTGACCTGAGATCAAACTATGGTGGAGGTAATGAAGATAATGACGACTTCCTTCTAAAGGCAGCACTCAGTGTCCCCTGCAGCAGGCCACCACCAACCCATGGCTGCGCCAGAGACTCCTGGACACTCACAGGCAAATCTGGGTCAGTCTCTTATGGGGTCATTGCTCCTTCCTTCTGGACCCTGGTGCACACAAGGTTTCATTCATGCCATCCAAGGGAGTCTTTTCCCCAGCCCTGTGTAAGTTCTATAATCAAATCCCACTGGCCTCCAAAGTCAAATTCTCTGGGAGCTCTCAGTCCTTTTGCCAGAACCCCAGGTTGGACCCACAACAGTGTGAGTCCTAGAACTTTCTTAACAGTGCGAGAATGTCTTTGGTATAATTGTTCTGCAGTTTGTGGGTCATCTGCTCAGCAGCTCTACGGTGAGGTTAATGGCGACCTCCAAGAGGGCTTTTGCCACGGGCTGTGTGACCAGGTAGCTGCCCCCAGAGCCCCTGCCCCTGCAGCAGGCCACTGCTGACTTGTTCCACCTCTAGAGGAGACTCTAACACAGGTTCGGCTCCATCTGTGTAAGGTCTGGGTCCTGGTGCGCATAAGGTTTTGTTTGAGCCCCCCGTGCGTCACTGGTGGGTATGGGATTTGATACTAAATGGGATTTTGCCCCTCCTACCATCTTACTGGGGCTTCTCTTTTGCCCTTGGATGTGGGGTACCTTTTTTTGGTGGGATACAGCATTCTCCGTTGATGGCTATTCAGAAGCAAGTTGTAGTTTTGGAGTTCTCGCAGGAGAAGATGAGTGCATGGTCTTCTACTCCACCATCTTGCCAATGCAATGGGTCCCAGGATTTGTACAACTTTAGCCCCAGCGGAGGGGAACACTCTCTCCCCTGACCCCCCAGGGACAGCTGTCTGTGCTGCCACCAAAGGCTGCTTTAGCTTTCTCAGTGTGTATTAGGACACCTGTCCACTGTGTGTGCCTCCCCACATGGACACAGTTCCAGTTCGGCAAGTGTCCTGGTCAAGATGTTCTCAGCAGACCAGGTTAGGGTTAGGGTTTGGTTGGGTTTAGGGTTAGGGCTGGTGTTAAAGTTTGGGTTAGAGTCAGGGTTGGGGTTACGGTTAGGGTTAGGGCTACCCAGGTGGCTCTAGTGATAACCCACCTGCCAATGCAGGAGGCCCAAGAGACCTGGGTTTGATTCCTGGGTCTGGAAGATCCCTTGCAGGAAGTTATGGTGACCCACTCCAGTATTCTTGTCTGGAGAATCCCATGGACAGAAGATCCTGATGGGCTATAGTCCATGGAGTTACAAAGATTCGGTCATGACTGAGGACTTAGTCGCACACACATAGAGTTAGGGATACAGTCCAACTTTGTTCAAATGAACTTTTCCCACTTCTCTGCCATCATTCCATCTTCGCCCATTATGACATCCAACAAGGAAGAGTCATCTCATTGGTCATTAGTAAGTGACTTTGAGATGTCCACATGGTGGCCTATCTCAAAATTCACCTGGGGTTCTGCTACTTACCTCTTCTTGGTATCTTTGTCTCAGCTCCCAATAAAGCCTTCTGGTACAAGAAGTCATAGAAAACTTCTGTTTCCTAGTCTACCTCTCCCAAGAGATTGGGAACTCTTAAATCACAGATGATATTGTATTCATGGCTGTGTCAGTAGTTCCCAACACAAAGACAATTGCAAGGCCGAGTCCTAGGAACTGCTTGTGAATTTGATGCCCAAGGGTCTTATCATTGAGGAAATAATAAGAACATGATGAGGAAGGACCTGAAATTGATGTATTGTAACTGTACACAAACAGCTGTACAGGTTGTGCACTGCTCGACTAGTAAAGCTCTATTCACATACCTGATCATATAAACAATGTTCCCTAGTGTTGATTAGGCTATAATGTGAATAGTCTCCCAAGAAAGCCATCCATGGGTCAGATGAACTTATCTGTCTCTCATAATATCTTTCCCTTCTCAAGCAGAATCTCCACTAGGGTAATTAAAGGTCTGTCAGAAGACAGTTGGCTCAAAGCTGAGAAAGTGAATCATCAGACTGAATCATCAATCCCATGGGTGTGAGCTCATATCCTGGATTCTAGTCAACAAAATCAACTTCAAAACTATATTTAAAAAATATACTTTCATATCAAGACATCAAATTAATTGCACAAAAACCCAATATTCATGCTGGATCTCAAAAGAGTTGATGATACAGGGATGAAGAATCATTCCACATGAGGAATGAGAAAATTATTCTTGATTTGGAATACGAATGCAGCAAAATCTTCGAAGAAATCTCTTTACTAGGAATGATGAGGTGTAAAGACAGGCAAAGTAGTGAAATTATTTTCTGCTGCACTGCAAGAAAATGTAGCTGTTAAAGGGAACATTTCTATAGCCTACTTGGTATTTTCCACAGTTGCTTTAAAGTTATAAACCAAATTGTTTATTTCAAAGGAAGTTTCTACACAGAAGACTTTTCAAAAGTATCTCTGAAGATAGTAGATTCTGGTAGTGTCAATGAAAGCTTTCTTTTTAAAAATATTTATTTCTATTTTTAGTAGCACTGGACTTATGTTACTGTGCCTGGGCTTTCTCTAGTTGCAGCCAGTGGGGGCTACTCTCTAATTACAATGCATGGGCTTCTCATTGTGGGGGCTTCTCTTGTTGCAGAGCATGGGTTCTACAGCATGGGCCAGTAGTTGTGGCACAAGGCACACCAGGGATTGAACTCGTGTCCCCTGCATCGGCAGGTGGATTTTTAACCACTGGACCACCAGGGAAGCCCCTGAAATCTTTCTTGGGCAACAGTGCCGCTAGCTCTGGGTGGCACAGCTGGGATAATCAAGAAGTAGAACAGACCTGAATGAATGAATAAACTGAGAAAAGTTCTTGGAACTGCACAGCTTCAGCAGTGACCAAAACAGAAGACAACACCAAAAGATCCCCAGTGAGGAGGAAATGACTTCTATTGGAAGGATGCTAAGTTGCACTCATGAGCTATATTAACAAAGGAGATACAACAAAGTAAAATCACTGCCATTTGAAGGCCAGAAATAAAATGTTAAACTTCTTATTAGTGAATGGGGGAAGATGGGGGAAAAAACTGAACACACAACTCCAAAGAAGGCAGGAAGAGAGGGAGAAAATAAGCATTAAAAAAAGAGTGTGAGAGAGAGAGAGAGAGGTGAAAAGTTCCCTTCTCTCAAATGGTCTTCACTCCTCTCTACTTGGTCATCCTGAGTCATCCGTCCAGGCCCATCTTAACTCACCCATCTGGGAAGACCCTCTGACACTTTGTGGCAAAGCCATTTGGCTCCTTCTCGTCCTGATCCTAAACACGCCTGCATGATAACACCTACCATGTTTTTATTACAGTCATTGGACATCTTCTTGATTTGAACACTGGGAATCCATGACCTCTTCTACAGATTGTGGCTTGGGAGTAAGTTTAGAGAAAACAGCCTTCCTGCCCATTCATGCTTCAATATGGCACTACTCAGGTTTTAGGGGGAACCATGGGAAACCAGTGATTGCCCACGATCTTCTCGAGGGTTCCTAGTGGCCACCATAAGTGGGTCAGAGATCAAGACATGATGTAGAAACCCCACAGAAGACAGCCTGATAATGAGTCCTCTGGTGAATGAACCTGAAAGCATTTACAATTTACTGCAGTGAACACAAGCATGTATATCTCAGGAGACAGCAGTTGTAAGATATTTGATAAGGGGCTTCTTTTTTTTAATTTTAAAGATTTTTTTAAATGTAGACTATTTTTAACGTCTTTATTGAACTTCTTACAATATTGCTTCTGTTTCATGGTTTGGTTTTTTGGCCACAAGGCATGTGGGATCTTATCTCCCTGACCAGGGATTGAACTTGCACCCCCTGCACTGGAAGGCAAAGTCTTAACCACTGGACCACCAGGGAAGTCCTGATAAGTGAATTCTTGACTTCATCTAGAATTGGAAGTGATGAGGCCTATTCAAGCTGAGGTTTTTGTAGCTTTTAGGAAGTCCTAGTGAGGTTCATCAAGCTTCTTGTTACCCCAAACTCATCCCCCTAAAACTCTGACCTGATTAGTTACAGATCTGCAAAAGTTGACCTTGGTCATTCACTCTGTCAGAATCTAACACTGAGGTCAGTTTGTTTCTTACTATCCTGCTTGCACCATCTTTCTAAATGGCCCACATATTATAAACACTAATTAGCTGACATCACCTCTTCCCAGATGATTTGAAAATAATTCCAATACCCAGTCTATGGTCAGGCACCACCACCTCAAGACCTAAGAAGGGCTGATCCCAGGAAGATCTGATCCATACTACAGAGCGAAACCCAGAGCTACTGGATGCTACTGGAAAGAAAGAAGGATGGCTTCTTTTCCACTGGAAATAAGCCTGGAGAGAGGTCATTTTGGATCTGTAGACATCCCAGCTTACCATATATTGGAGGAGTCTGAATGATAACAGAGCCAACACAGCAGAAGTAACAGCTGGGAAGTGGAACAAGAGAAACCATGTCTCATTAGCTCCTGATACAGCTGTGCCTGCAATCCACATTGCCAACAGATGTTCTAACACCTGAGCTGAAAAATGCTCCTTTTTAAAAGTCTTTATTGAATGTGTTACAGTATTGTTTCTGTTTTCTGTTTTGGTTTTATGGCTGCAAGACATGTGAAATCTTAGCCCCCTGATCACATATCAAATCCACACCCCTTGCATTGGAAGGCAGAGTTTTAACCACTGGACCACCAAGGAAGTCCCCCAAATGCTCTTTTTAAAAGCCAGATCCTTATTTGTGTGCCACTGGAAAAGAAACAGCTGTTTGATCCCATGAGTCAAGACCATATATTTATCTTGGTCTCTCTCATTTTTAAAATACGAGAAAATAGTGACACAAAATGTCAAATGAAAGAGGGGAAGGATGAAGAAAAAGGGGAAAAAGGAAAGAAGGGGTAGCAAGAGTGATAGCCAGATTTTAATTGAACAAGCAAACTAAGAAATAGAGAGGCTGTAAGCTGGCAGCTGATAATCCCCCCAAAACACTTGTTCTACCCCAAAGGTTGCTGCCCATGAAATAATTATGCACTGTTTATAAGCTTAGTATCACAGTCCCATGGGTGCTTTGTAACTAAACCTCCTCCTTTAAAATCTCATTGTTATTTCAAAAAGTAATTTTAGTTGGATTGTGAATTATTTGGATCAGTGGGTTTTGATAAACAAGCTTGTTCTAAACTGATACACCAGAAAAACCATTTCTAAGGACAATTAAAAACGAATTGCTTTTTTCATGCATCAAGAGAACCCTCAGTGGAGGTCTCACAGGGGACCCAGGTGGGAGATATTTATAATCTCAGCACAGACGACCCACTGCTAACTCACTGATCCCAAAATTTCAGTTCTGTCTCACCACACAGAGAAAAATGAAATGAAGGATTCTGGTTCTGTATTAAAGCAAAACTTTTAGAAAATTAAAGATGTTTGGGTATACCTTTCTTTTGAAAGAGGCAAGGGGAGGAAACGCAGACATGCAAAAAGAAGAGAATAACCAGTTTCAAAAACTTGAGAGTTAATTTTTTTTACCCTCTTTTATGATCTGAGAAAAAGAGTGGAACCCAAGATCACTTTTCAGAGGCACAGCTTGGAAACATCAGCGTTTCTAACCTGATGTATGCAGTGTATACCTGAATACAACCTGATGTACCCAACCTGGAATTATAAGCAGGAGCGCCTAAAGCTGCAGTCTGAAGTTTGGCCTGTGGGGTGAATACACCGCCTGGAACCCTTTCCCAATTAAGACCCCAGAATGCTGTTACATGGGACTTCCCAGTGCTGGTCAAGTCTGGATATTGGTATCTGCCCAATTTGGAGATGTATAGGCTGTTATTTCTCTCTGTTGTTTCCATTTAATTTCTTCTGATGGCTGTACATCTTCCATGACAAAAGTCCAGGTGTCAGCAAGGGGACTTTCCTTACTGGAGAATCTGCTTTGCAGCTCATTCTGAATGTTGGCACAATTAGTAGTCTTCTGTTTGCTGTGTGACCCCTGTGTCTCCAAGCCAGCAACCACACACACACACATCAAATCCTCACGTTTCCAGTCCTCTGACTTCTCTCTCTTTCAGGTTAGAGAAAGCTCTGCTTTTTAAGGGCCCAGTGATTGCATGGGACTTATCTGGCACCTCCAGGCGGCTCACCCTGTTTTCAAAGCAACTGATTAGTAACCTGAATTACAGCTGCAAAGTCTTTCTTGAGATTCCCAGGTGAGACATCAGAGGAGAAGGTCATAAGGACTGAAATTCTGCTGACCCCAGTGACATTTTATGTGAAATTCTGAATGTATAACTTTGTGATTATTTGTTTGCTTGCTTTGGGCTGCATCAGGTCTTAGCTGTGGCCGCGTACTCTTCTTCGCCACACTCAGGTTTCCTTAGTTGCAGCTCACAGGCTTAGTTGCCCTATGGCATGTGAGATCTTAGTTCCCCAACCAGGAATCGAACCCACATTCCTGGCATTGGGAGGAAGGTTCTTAACCACTGGACCACCAGGGAAGTCCCTGAATTTTTAATTATTGACAGCTATTTAAAGTTTTTTTTTTTTTAAAAAAACCATCTTGTTAGCCCAACAGTCCACTGCTTGGGTCTAGCTACATGCTTAGTAGAAACCCCCCCAAAAAAACAAAAAAAACACATCTGGGGACTTCACCTGGGGCTTCCCAGGAAGCACTAGTGGTAAAGAACCCTGCTGCCAATGCAGGAGATGTAAGAAAAACAGGTTCAATTCCTGGGTCAGGAAGATCCCTTGGAGGAGAACATGTCAACCCACTCCACTATTCTTGCCTGGAGAATCCCATGGACAGAGGAGCCTGGAGGGCTACAGTCCATAGGGTCACAGGGAATCAGACACAACTGAAGCAACTTAGCACACACACACTGGTGTTCCAGTAGTTAAGATTCCGTATTTCCAATCCAGGGGACATGGGTTCAATTCCTGGTCAGGGAACTAAACTCTCACATGCTGCAAGGTACAACCCAAAAGCAAAACAAAAACAAAATACCAATTTAGGTGCTGAAATTACACATTGGTACTCAGTTATGTGGGTTGTACTGCCTCGGGGCACAGTATTGGTCTGCTTCTTAGCACATCACTGGCCAGGGCAAGGCAGTGGGATTTCCTGCTCCAAAGGATCATGAGGGACCTAAGCATCTTTTATCTTGAGCATCTATGGTGTCCTTAGTACTCATTTTCCTGTACAATCAGCCAATGGATGGGACAGAGAGAGAGAATGGAGAGGTCAGACCTGCTCTTAATCGCTTAAGTCCAAAGGTGTCACACTTTCTTCCGCTCACATTCCATTGGTGAGAATTAGTGACAAGGACTCTGATGAGTGTAGGAAGGTGGAGAAATAGATCTTCTGTTTACTCAGAAGAGGAAAATGCAGATATCTGTGGACACTTGAAGAATCTGCAAAAAGATTAACAAAGAGACCTAAAATGTGCTTTTATTACTGGAAAAAGTAAGCAGTGTCACTGTGACTAAAAATTATCATAGAAACAATGGGGTATGGGAAATGCATTTATGGCTTTCCATTTGAGAAACTTTGAATTAAAAGATATTTGGCCAGGGCTTCCTTGGTGGGTCAGTGGTTAAGAGTCCACCTGCCAATGATCCAGGAAGATCCCACGTGTCTCTGAGTAACTAAGCCCATGGGCCGCAACTATTGAGCCTGTGCTGTAGATCCCAGGAGCCACAACCACTGAGTCATGTGCCACAAAAGCTCGAGCACCCTAGAGCATGAGCTTTACAACAAGAGAGGCCACACACTACAAGAGAAGGCACTGCAATGCAAAGCCCATGCAGAGCGAAACTAGAGCAGTTCCCCATGGCCACAGCCAGAGAAAAACCCGTATAGCAAAAAAAGGCCCAGCACAGCCAAAAACAAATAAATGAAATCATTTTTAAAAAGACATTTGGCCAAATATCTTTTCCATAAAGGCTGTTGGAGTACCTGGAAAGCTTAATTTGATTAACAAAATGATTGATTTAAACCCAACGCCTCAGAAACCTAACACAAAGTGGCCTCTATAGCAGACAAGGCATTAGTTGTCCAGGAGAACAGAGAAAAGACACGTGGCCGTAGTCTGCTGGCTGTCGCCACAGTTTTCCTTCTCCTTTTCCACCTCTGTAACTGAGAGTGAAGTTATTTGGCGAGGAGGGAGATGTGCTCTAACAGATTTCGTTTCCCAGTCTCCGTTCCAGCTAGCTTTGGACAGGTGGCTGAGAGCTGGCCACCGAAATATAAGCAGACTTATTTGGTGTAGCTTCTAGGAAGGGTCTTCGACTGGGTGACTCAGCAAGAGGACACACTTGGGGGACAGTCATGCCATGAGGGGAACACGGAGGTTAGAAGACTACTTGACAGTCCATGCTGCTGTTTCTGGTGCTAGCGTCTATTTTCTACATCTGTCTATCCATCTGTCTATCCACCCATCATATCTACCCACCAATTCATCCATCATCTTTCTCTATTATCTATCATCCATCTGTCTATTATCTATCATCTATCTATATATCTATCTATTGATCCATCATATCTATCTATCCATCCACTAATTCATCCACCATCTTTATCTAATATATATCTATCATCCCTCTATCATCTATATATCCACTTGTTATCTGTTTATCTACTTATAGTATCTGTCATCTAGCTACTTATCAATCTATCCATCTATAGATCTAAATATATTTAGAGGTCTTTATTTTTCTTGATTGATATATATGTATATCAATAACATATAAAATATTTAAATAAATCTCTATTTTGAGACATTTATGTTGCTTAAAAATTATATTGTCATGCAAGTAACCTTTCTTCCCATGTCTTTACACATATCTCTATTTTCTTAGCATAACTCCAAAGAAACAAAATTACTTGGTTGAAAGGCATGTTCATTTATAAGCACACAGACTGTCACAACTCTGTCCTAAAATTTGCACTTTCAACATAATTTTTGCATTTTTTTACTAATACAAAATTATTTAATTTTATTACTGTAGTAACAGCAGTTTGGATAGCCCTGAAATGAGTTAACATTAGAACTAAAGAGGCTACCCTTGGTGTGCCTGCAAATGAGATAATTGATATAAAATGATTTTGAAAGTGTGAGATGTTCAATATAAATATAAACATTGTGATTTAATTACTATCCCTCTTAAGTGACTGTGCTGACAAGCTAATGACCCCCACAAATTTGCAAATCTTACTTTTTTCATCTACAATGTTCATCCTTAGGAGCAAAATTTTTCCAAAATGAAAAATAGAAATCATACCATCATCTCAATACGTGGAGAAATAGCCTTTGACAAAATTTGGCATCATGCAGCTGTGATGAAAACTCTCAGCAAAGTGAGTATAGAGGAATAGAGTTCAACATAATAATAACATACATGACAAACCCACAGACAGCATCATGAAGTGAAGTGTTGGCTGCTCAGTCGTGTCCAACTCTTTGCTACTCCATGGACTATAGCCCGCCAGGCTCCTCTGTCCATGGAATTCTTCAAGCAAGAATACTAGAGTGGGTTGCCATTACCTTCTCCAGGGGATCTTCCTGACCCAGGGATTAAACCCAGGTGTCCTGCATTGCAGGCAGATTCTTTACCGTTGAGCCACCAGGGGGGCCATCTAGCCAACATCATACTCAATGGGGGGAAAAAAACTAAAAGCATTTTCTTCAAAATCAGGAAGAAGACAAGGACACCCACTCTCACCACTTTTGTTCAACATAGTATTGGAAGTCCTGGTCGTATCAATAAGGCTAGAAAAAGAAATTTTAAAAATCCAAATTGGAAGGAAGTAAAACTGTCATTGCTTGGGATGACATAAGACTATACAGGAAATCTTGAAGCCACCCTCAGGGGGAGGGGAGAAGAAAAAAAAGACACCCTCAGAAGCCTGCAGAACTCATCAATGAATTCTTTATTTGCAGGATACAAAATCAATATGCAGATTGTATTGCATTTTCATACACAAACCACTCCAGTGATCTTGCCCAGAAAATCCCATGGACAGAGGAGCCTCGTGGGCTATAGTCCATGAGGTTGCACAAGAGTCAGACATTACTGAGTGGCTAAACAACAAAAAGCACAAATCACAAACTATCTGAAAGAAAAATTAATAAAACAATCCCAATTATAATCATATCAAGGCGAATAAAATGACTAAAAGTGAAAAATAAGAAAACAACAAAAGCTTTGCTTGAAGAATGGTCATAAGCTATTAAGGCTGGGTTTCATGAGAAGTTAACTTTCAAGTGGAGATTCGCACAGAGGAAGTTTACCTGGGAGTAACCGTAGGATGAACACCTGCAGAAGGAAGGTGGGAGTGTTTGGAAGAGGCAGAAGATGTCCTGCCTTGTAGCTCAACACTGGCCTCAACTAATCCCACAGGGAGCTCTGAGGCAGCCCTCTCCAGGAAGAGATGCCCACTGGCATATGGGCAATAATTCCTTCCATCTTTACCAGGGGTGGGGAGGCTGGGTGTGCATCACAGTAACACAAGGAAATACTGCCTCACCTTTGAGCAGCTTCTCTACGTGTCTTCCCCAACCCCCTGCCACATTTCTGCCCAGACACACCCTTTCCCACACTCAAATCCTCTGCAGTTGCCTGAATGGGAAACCCACTCAGCAACGGGGTGGGGGTTGTTGAGAAAAGATAGTAGGTAAAGAGGAAACAGACTCTCCAACTCCCTTCAGGATGCTACCAAACACCATCTGCTGCTCATCTTTTACTTCTTGAAATCCAAGTTCAAATGCTTGTTGTCATTAGTGGGGTTTGTGTAGATGTTATACAGACAAGACCAATGTCAAATTAGTGCTCATACACACTTCCTGATCAAATAGGTGCCCTAGATTTGTTCTGTAGCTGTCGTCTGTTAATATCCAGAGAAGCTGCAATCCTAGGCTGGACAATACTGCATGAAAATTTCACAGTGTCCCCAAGTTCTATCAGAGACATCAAGAATTAAATACCCAACAGCAAGCATTAGCATCAGACGTCTTCTATAAGAGATACTGGGCTTCCCTGGTAGCTCAGCTGGTAAAGCATCTGCCTGCAGTGCAGGAGACCCTGTTCAATTCCTGAGTTGGGAAGATCTGCTGGAGAAGGGATAGGCTACCCACTCCAGTATTCTGGCTGGGAGAATCCCATGGACTGTATAGCCACAAAGTGTTGGACACAACTGAGCGACTTTCAGTTTCATAAGAGATACCAAATAAAGTGCCTTTACTAGGCTACTTGTAATGGAGAACTCACTGACAGAGTTAAGAACGGTCATTATTTAAAACAATAAACACAAGGACTTCCTTGGGTGTCCGCTGGTTAAGACTTCACACTGCCAATGAAGGGTGTGCAAGTTGGATCCAGCATGGACAGAAGATTAAAAATAAAATAAAATAAAATTCCAGAGCTGTTGTTCACACTTGCTACAGTCACCGACAACTTAATCCCACCCACAGGGAAGAAATGGAGGCAGATATTGGATTCAGCAAGTTGCTGGCATATACAGACCAGAATTAATGGAACACGTCACCAGGATCGTCAGATACAATACAGAGTGTGTTATGCTTAGCGGCTCAGTCATGTCCAACTGTTTGTGACCCCATCGACTAGCCCGCCAGGTTCCTCTGTCCATGGGGATTCTCCAGGCAAGAATACTGGCATGGATTGCCATGCCCTCCTCCAGGGGATCTTCCCAACCTAGGGATCAAACCCAGGTCTCCCACATTGCAGGCAGATTTTTTACCATCTGAGCCACCAGGGAAGCCCACAGTATAGGATATCACAGTGAAATTCCAATTTCAGATAAATATCAAAGACATATTCAGTATAAGTGTGTCACAAAGATGGCATGGGACATACTTATGCTAAAACAAAATTGTTTATCTGAACTTCAGATTTACTTTAGCATCTAGTAAATTCTGCTGGCCAAATCTGCAATCCTTGTATAACCCAAAAATGCAAGATGAATTAAAACAGGCCACTCATTGGGATATACTGCTGCTGCTACTGCTAAGTCGCTTCAGTCATGTCCGACTCTGTGCGACCCCATAGACGGCAGCCCACCAGGCTCCCCCGTCCCTGGGATTCTCCAGGCAAGAACACTGGAGTGGGTTGCCATTTCCTTCTCCAATGCATGAAAATGAAAAGTGAAAGGGAAGTCGCTCAGTCGTGTCTGAGTCGTAGCGACCCCATGGACTGCAGCCTACCAGGCTCCTCCATCAATGGGATTTTCCAGGCAAGAGTACTGGAGTGGGGTGCCATTGCCTTCTCCGCATTGGGATATAAACCAGATTCAAATTTGGGTAGAGTGTGGATGATGGCGTGAAGTGAGCCTAAAACTGGAATTCTAACACTTTCACCTACTACAAAAATATTCTTGGTTCAATAAATTTCACCCTATTCAATTTTCAATTTTCTCCTCTGGAAGTTGCCTATATAATGATCTCAATAAACCTAGATGAATGGCTATAACAAACAACACTTCAAGATAATGACTTAACACCACAGAGGTTTATTTCTCATTCATATCAGAGTCTAATACGGTCAGTGCTTGGCCCCTGAGGTCATCTGAGGACCCAGTATTCTTAGGCCATGGTCAGTTCTCACCTGAGTCCTCTTGGCTGGACCACAGATGGTGCATATGAGCTGTGACTTTTATTAGGTGTGAATACTACATCTTAAAATAGTTTTTAAAATTCCCAGCACAAAGGTAGATGCTTCATAGTTCTCACCTATTATGACAATTATTTAAATTATCATAACACCCTATCATTGTGTTTGTAGAAAGATTATACCCATGCTTTTCCCAATTTAAACAGAACAGTGCAGTGAAAAGTCATGTTCTCAAGATAAGATTCAAGAATGGGGGCTGGGCTTCCCTGGTGGCTCAGTGGTAAAGAATTCACCTGCCAAAACAGGATACACAGGTTTGGTCCCTGACTCGGGAGGATCCTACATGCTGCGGAGCAACTAAGCTCGTGTGCCACAACCACTGAGCCTGTGCTCTAGACCCTGGGAATCACACCTGCTGAGACCACACGCTGGAACTACTGAACCCCAAGGGCCCTACAGCCCATATTCTACAAGAGAAGTCACCACGGTGAGAATCCGTCCACCACCACTAGAGAGTAGACCCCACTCTCTGCAACTAGAGAAAAGCCTACACATCAAAGAAGACCCAGCACAGCCAAAAATTAATAAATAAACTTTAAAAAAAGAGTGGGGGTTTTCTCTTTCTTCTCTTTAATATGTATCCACTTTTGCACCATTTCTGTGATGATTTTCAAGTTTTCTGGAATTTATCGCAGTAATAATTAAATGTTGCTCATGCCACATCCAGTGTTCACCTAACTGTCTCCTTTTTGTGCTGGAATAATACACAATCTTCGGAGAATTAGCCTTGTGATGCAATGTAGGAGGAAAAGAGGGCTTGCTAGCCTGGGAACAACAATTAGGATTTTGCTCAGAAGTGCCCACAATGCAAGTTCTCTGAGGAGGGATGTTGGGGAAACAGAGAGGGAGAAAATTCACAATGAAATGGACAGAGAGAGCAACATAATAGGTCTCTCTTGTTATTTGTTTCTATAATAGATTCCTTGGCTGAAAGAGAAATTAATCATGAAGAAGGACAAGTTATCAAAAAAAAAAGCCAGTGGCACTGGGCCCACAGTGGACAGTCTGCTGAGACCAAGGACAATGTTTATAGCAAGGGTGATTCATGAGGCTAACTGATCATACCATCCATCTTAAAAATCAGCCCCTATTGAAAGATTACTAAAAATACAATATAGCCTCAGGAATATAGTAAAACTTATTCTTGTTTGCCTGGCAATTTCCTTGTTTGTTTGTTTGTTTGTTTGTTTTTTGGTAGTGAAATTCCTGTGACCTGGGAACCCTGCCACCATGGGAAAACCAGGATACTGAGTCACCCTACTCAGGAAGAGGATATGCATTTATCCCAGAGAGTAGTAAAGCCTGTGGTGATTTGCAAATGGGATGCAGTTTGCACAGAGGCTATACATCTGTGTGGCTGTTGCTTCGCCTGGACTGGGAGCAGTTTGGAGGCAGAGACGGAGCCTTATTCATCTCTGTGCTGGGGATACAGGGCTGGGCACAGAGCAAACACTCATTCACAGTTTGTTTCAGTTATGAATTGCACTTCGTTGAGTGAATTCAAATAGAAATTAATTAAGTTAAATTGGAAAGACCTCAAGGCTAAGGTCATGAAATCTGACTTGTCCGAGGTCTGATTCTGTGACCCTAATGCACTTGAATGGGCTTCCTGGGTGGCGTTTGTGGTAAAGAACCCTCCTGCCAATGCAGGAGACATAAGAGATGCAGGTTCAACCCCTGGGTCAGGAAGATTCCCCTGGAGGAGGGCACGGCAACCCACTCCAGTATTCTTGCCTGGAGAATCCCATGGACAGAGGAGCCTGGCGGGCTACAGTCCGTAGGGTTGCAGAGTTGGACACTGCTGAAGCAACTTCACATGCATGCATGCAATGCACTTGAATAGCCCTGTTGCTTTTAGTCCCTGACTCTGAGAGAAGTGACCCTTGTTGTCCCCTCATGTCCAGGGCCAGCCCAGGAACCTAGGCGGCTCTCAGAACCAGGCAGGTGACATCACACGATGAATGAGACCTTCAGATAAGGCAACATGTGACATCACGAAAACCTTTCCTGGGCAGAAGAAAAGGTTAGGACTCTGAAAGCATTTTTTTGTAATGTTTTGAGTGTTGTCATTCATTCGCTAAATCATGTCCAACTCTGCAACCCCATGGACTGCAGCACATCAGGCTTCCCTGTCCTTCACTCTCTCCCAGAGTTTGCTCAAAGTCATGTCTGGTGAGGCGGTGATACCATTTAACCATTTCATCCTTTGCCACCTCTTTCTCCTTTTGCCTTCAGTCTTTCCCAGCATCAGAGTCTTTTCCAGTGAGTTAGCTCTTTGCGTCAGGTGGCCAAAGTTTTGGCCCTTCAGTGCCAGTCCTTTTAATGATGGTGATTCATTCATTACCCCCAGATAACTTGGCTTTCATTTAAAAATGTTCAAAATCGGGACTTTCCTGTGGTCCAGTGGTTAAGACTCCATGCTACCACTGCAAGGGGTGTGGGTTCCATCCCTGACCAGGGAACCAAGATCCAAGTGTGGCCGAAAGAAAAAAAAAGACTGTTTTCCAGACAACCCCAGATTCTCTGTTTAGTGCTAGTTAATGCTTTCATTAATAACTAGGGAAACATAACTAATGGTTTCATTCCTGCAGACAGAACCCTTCCCATGATGGGACTCTCAGGCTGGGTGTCTGTCTCCTCATCCCTTCCTGGGCTGTCATCCCACAACTAGAAAATAAAGATGCAGCAGCTGAGAGTTCTGCCCCATAGAAAGGGCAGTGCTAAGGCGAAACGTGTTAAATCTGCTGAGCCGAGGACCCCGTGCATCCCTGGGTCAGAGCCACGGAGCTGCAGTTTCATGTCCTGTGGCTGGAACTCTGGTCCACTCTGAAGAAGCTCCATACAGAGCTGGGGTGATTAGGATGTGCCAATGTATGTCCATCAACAGTACAAAGGCACCAAAAAAGAAAGAAAGAAGCTTCACAGAGTTGATGAGTGTGTGCATGTGTGTGCACTCACTCAGTCATTCCCGACTCTTTGCAACTGCCTGGACTGTAGCCCAGGCTCCTCCGTCCAAGGGATTCCCCAGGCAAGAATACTGGAGTGGGTTGTCATTTCTTTCTCCCCAGGATCTTCCCTACCCAGGGATCAAACCCATGTCTCCTGCATTGGCAGGCGGATTCTTTACCTCTGACCCACGAGGGAAGCCAGAGAGTTAAGGACGACACCATAAACCTAGTTTTCCATCATGGGCCGTCTAACAGCACATTTGTTTTTATACATGGCCCCCAGCTCTGCTCTGTGCTGCTGTGTCTTCCAGAAACAAACTACAAAATCCCCAGGGTTGTGCGGTTGATAACTCTGACTTCGGAGGCTGGAGGGGTCAGGGCAGATGGTGGAGGAGGAGTGAGCAGGGTAAGGACTTGGAAAGTGCAGGTAAATCTCCCTGAATGAAGAGGACTGGGACACTGGAGCTGGGGGCTGTGTCCTGAGTCATGGCTGGGTCTGCAGGCTGCAGAACACAACAGAGGCTGGCATTGCCCAGGTAGGAGAGCCCAGTACGTGACCCTGACCAATAGGAAGGAAGTATCTGTGGCTGATTCTGTGGAGCCAACTGATCCCTCCCAGCAGCATCATGAGGATGAACGGAGATACTGAATCTGATGCTAGCAGCTCAGAGCTCAGCAGGGAAGAGGTGCAGAGCTCAGAACAGGGAGAGTCCCTCCCGGTGGGGCTCAGGACCCAGCATTTAGGGGGGAATCTTTGCAGAGTACAGGGCAGGCTGGTCCCCTCCTGGGACCTGACCTCTCCTGGACTCCTAATGAATCACCAGTTCCCTGCGATTTTTATCAGCCTTGAACTGAGAGGAAAATGCAGCTAAAGGGAAAGACATCAGCCAATAGGAGTGTGGACTAAGTTCCTGCAACTTACATTGTCTGGCTCACTGTCTCTATATCCACTTTAATGCATAATTTATGGGTAAATTAATAGAAACCAATCAAGCAAGGCTATGCACACAGTGCCGTGTTCAACAACAGATGAATCCAATAGCGATTATTTTAGAATAATAACACTTTGAAAACGCCTGGTCATCAGTACTACATTGGGAGTGCTAACAAGACTAATGGTCTCATCAACCACGCAGCCAGTGAGGGAACCTGTGGCTGATGCTGCTGATCTCTGCCTGCCGTGGAGTCAGCCAACCCCACACCTCAGTTTTAGTTTATTCCCAGGACCCTGCATTCTGAGGCTATTGTTCTAGGGGAAAGTGAGGGGAGGGCACATTTTTTTCAGGCCAATGTAATAGACAGTGGGGCTTCCCTGGTGGCTATGAAAAATCCACCTGCCGATGCAAGAGACGCAGATTTGATCTCTAGGTTGGGAAGATCCCCTGGGGAGGGAAATGGCAACCCACTCCTGCCTGGAAAATCCACTGGACGGAGGAGCCTGGTGGGCTACTAGTCCATGGAGTCACAGAGAGTTGGACACAGCTTAGGGACTAAACAACAACAACAGTGTGATAGCCAGCAGTTTCTTTTGGCTTACACCTGTCCACCCCTAAGATGCGGAACTGCCCCCTTCCCAACTCCTGGAGCTCAGACTGAAGCCCAGTGAGGCGCTGTGTTTCCCTCTCCCCTCCTCCTGAAAATGCATGGGGTGACCTTGGGTAAGAGACAGGCAGTCCGAATCCTCAGCACCCACGGCCCCTACAATGCGAGGTGGGGCACTTTTCTGTATCTCTTGCCCCTTGGTTTCCTCGTCAATAATAATATGCCCTGTTGTGAAGGTTACAGGGCATCACACAGTGGCTGTGCTCAAGAGCTCACCTGACTCACAGCGGAGGCTCCCCAAGGTCAGCTGAGGTCACTCATATTTTCTAAGGAAAGTCCCATACGCCCCTGCTGGGTCCCCACTGGCAACAAGAGGCAAGACCCTGACTCTTCCATCCATCCAGTGACTACATCATCAGCTGGAGACAACGAGAAGTTTGGGTTCTCACTTCACGTTCATGAAAGACCTCAGAATTACACTTTTGAAGCTGTCTCCAAGGGAGCCTGCAAACCCAGGGACAGAATTACGCAGAGTGGATTTCTCCAAAACCTCTTCATCATGCGACTTAAAACCCCAACTAGTGACAAGACCCACTTTCCCCTTAAAATCAGGACAGCTGACTCTTGAATAATTGGGGGATTAGAGGCATTGTTCCTCCAGGCAGTTGAAAATCTGCATATAATTTATAGCCAGCCCTGGTATAAACGGTTCCTCTTTATCCACACCCCTAGATTCCACCAAGGGAAGACCGTAGTATTCACTATGGAAAAGTATCCATGGATAAGTGGACTCGCGCAGTTAAACCTGTGCTGTTCAAGGGTCAACACGTCTTTTCAGCGTAGCATTTGCATTTAAGAGCATTCACTCGTTCACTGCGAGCAGTTAAACTATGTCAAAAATTTTAAACGTGATTTTGTGTTTTCTCCATTTATTTATTGAAACTGGATTGGGAGGTGGAAAAGCAGTATTTTTAAACAGGCTGGTTTCTTCGTTACATCCAAGGAGCTCTGCTAAGATATTAACAGAGTGAAGACCTTTATGAATGAGATAAAGAGGTGCCTATGAAATCGTGAAATTGCAGGCTGAATTCTATAAGATTTTGTGCATTTTCCTGGGAAAACTTCCACTGATTTAATTAGATTGTTGGAAGTGGAGGGAACGGTCAGAACAGAAAAGAAAGGGGAGAGGAAAGGGCGCATACATAGTGGGAAAAGGCAGCGCCCTGAGGTCTGAAGGGAATTCGCATTCCAAACTACAGCCCCAGGTGCGACCCCCTGTAAGACATGCAGTCCCTCCCACCGGCGCTAGAGGGCGCGCCCGGGCACAGCAAGCCCAGCGCGGACGCTGCAGACGCTCCGAGCGGCCAACAGGGGGCGCGGTTACAGCCACAGCGGGAGCCCTATTGGAAATGTAGAGCTCGGTCACCTTCTCGGTGGAGCGCGGTTCCACGGCCCTGGGGCTGGTGGACAGGGCCAGAGGGAGGCTTCCCTGTGCACCGGTGGAAGAGATCCCACGTTGTCCAAATCCTGAGGGCGACTTTAGCTTTGGGGAGGCTGGAGGGAGCATTGCAATGAGCCCAGTGACCTTTGCAAAATCCTCTCAGGATGTCTTGGAGGTCGGTGTCCCTGGATTAGAATCTCAGCTCTTCCCTTCACTGTGTGACTTTGGACAAGGAGTCCACCTCTCTGAACCTCAGTTCCTTCCACCACTAAAATGGGGATAATGACCATGCCCAAATGGTATAGAATTAAACGAGACACCTGCAGGGGGCCCACAGTACGGAGCACGTGGCATGTGGTAAATCTTCAACTATCATCTTCTATTACTAACATTACTCTTGTCACCTATCGTTGTTACTATAGTATTGCGACTACACGATTACTATATTACTATATTACTGTGTTTGTCCACTGGGCTGCTGTTTGGCCACTCTAGATATTTGTCCCGAAAGACTATTTCTTTGGTTAGAACATGCAGTGCTAAACCTTTTTGATCTTTTCCATTCTTGAAAGTTTCAAGGGCCTGAAGTCTTTCTGGTCTTGTGCAACTTACTTGCCATTGAATTTCACCCCATTTAAATCTATCTAGCTAAAATGTCTCTGTGGGCGGAGGGATCAGATGAAGACAGGATTGCTGGCTTAAAAGATTCCCGCTGGCTTTTAGCAGGAAGGAGAAGTCAGCCTCCTCACTTCAGTTCAGTTCAGTTCAATCGCTCAGTCGTGTCCACTCTTTGCAACCCCATGAATCGCAGCACGCCAGGCCTCCCTGTCCATCACCAACTCCCGGAGTTCACTCAGACTCATGTCCATCGAGTCCGCGATGCCATCCAGCCATCTCATCCTTGGTCCTCCCCTTCTCCTCCTGCTGCCAATCCCTCCCAGCATCAAAGTCTTTTCCAATGAGTCAACTCTTCGCATGAGGTGGCCAAAGTATTGGAGCTTCAGCTTTAGCATCATTCCTTCCAAAGAAATCCCAGGGCTGATCTCCTTCAGAATGGACTGGTTGGATCTCCTTGCAGTCCAAGGGACCCTCAAGAGTCTTCTCTAACACCACAGTTCAAAAGCATCAATTCTTCGGTGCTCAGCTTTCTTCACAGTCCAACTCTCACATCCATACCTGACCACTGGAAAAACCATAGCCTTGACTAGACGGACTTTAGTCGGCAAAGTAATGTCTCTGCTTTTGAATATGCTATCTAGGTTGGGCATAACTTTTCTTCCAAGGAGAAGCATCTTTTAATTTCATGGCTGCAATCACCATCTGCAGTGATTTTGGAGCCCAAAAAATAAAGTCTGACACTTTCCACTGATTCCCCATCTATTTCCCATGAAGTGATGGGATCAGATGCCATGGTCTTCATTTTCTGAATGTTGAGCTTTAAGCCAACTTTTTCACTCTCCACTTTCACTTTCATCAAGAGGCTTTTGAGTTCCTCTTCACTTTCTGCCATAAGGGTGCTGTCATCTGCATATCTGAGGTTACTGATATTTCTCCCAGCAATCTTGATTCCAGCTTGTGTTTCTTCCAGTCCAGTGTTTCTCATGATGTACTCTGCATATAAGTTAAATAAGCAGGGTGACAATATACAGCCTTGATGTACTCCTTATCCTATTTGGGACCAGTCTGTTGTCCCATGTCCAGTTCTAACTGTTGCTTCCTGACCTGCATACAGATTTCTCAAGAGGCAGGTCAGGTGGTCTGGTATTCCCATCTCTTTCACAATTTTCCACAGTTTATTGTGATCCATACAGTCAAAGGCTTTGGCATAGTCAATAAAGCAGAAATAGATGTTTTTCTGGAACTCTCTTGCTTTTTCCATGATCCAGCGGATGTTGGCAATTTAATCTCTGGTTCCTCTGCCTTTTCTAAAACCAGCTTGAACATCAGGAAGTTCATGGTTCACATATTGCTGAAGCTTGGCTTGGAGAATTTTGAGCATTACTTTACTAACATGTGAGATGAGTGCAATTGTGCAGTAGTTTGAGCATCTTTGGCATTGCCTTTCTTTGGGATTGGAATGAAAACTGACCTTTTCCAGTCCTGTGGCCACTGCTGAGTTTTCCAAATTTGCTGGCATATTGACTGCAGCACTTTCACAGCATCATCTTTCAGGATTTGAAATTGCTCTACTGGAATTCCATCACCTCCACTAGCTTTGTTTGTAATGATGCTTTCTAAGGCCCACTTGACTTCACATTCCAAGATGTCTGGCTCTAGATGAATGATCACACCATCATGATTATCCGGGTCGAGAAGATCTTTTTTGTACAGTTCTTCTGTGTATTCTTGCCATCTCTTCTTAATATCTTCTGCTTCTGTTAGGTCCATACCATTTCTGTCCTTTATGGAGCCCATCTTTGCATAGCTCAAAAGGCCATGTGGCCCAAGAGCTCCAGACTGGGAGGACAAGCTTCAGATTCCAGTTTTGCCCTGAACTCCCCTGTGGCCTCAAGGGGGAGCTCCATCTCTGTATGCGTGCTGAGCTGCACAGAAGGCAGGCAGTGTATTTTTATCCCTGTGGTTCCTCCAGCTGTGACTTCATGGCTCCTACATCTGTTAGAATGCATGAGTCTGAAGAAGGAGAACCCAGCCATTGCCAACCTCAAGGGGACGGTGTGGGGGTGAGACATGGATTCACAAAGTCCTCTCTGGGACCGTTCAGCCACTGCCTACACATGACCTTGGCAAGTCACTCCTTATTCCTCCCCCAGGGGTCAGCGTGTGGTGACATTCATGGTAGGACACATGACCTTTGACCTTCGCTTTCAGCTGGAGTCCCAGCCCAAAGTCCTGCAGACAAAGAGGTGTCCATCAGCTGGAGTTCAAGGTCATCAGTGGCCACCTTATAAAGGGGAGCATGCCCAGCCCTGCTTGATCTCAAACTGTGGTCAAAGGCAAGTCCATCTTCCTTTATGGAGCTCTTCTCCAACTGAGTAAGTTCACAGAGGCCTCTGCAAGAGCTCTAGATAGCCTAAGACTGGGTCCAAGTCCATCCCTCTCTAACTGCAACATTAAACCTCTGGCCTCACCTCTGAACCTCAGTTTCCTCCACTGGAAAATGAGGGTGTCAGGGACTTCCCTGGTGGTCCAGTGGCTAGGACACTGTCCTCCCAGTGAGGGGGCCTGGGGTCTGTCCCTGGTCAGGGAACCAGATCCCACATGTCATAGCTGAGGATCCCATATGCGGCAGCAAAGATTACACCTGCCACAGTTAAGGCCCAGTGCAGTCAAATAAATATTAGAAAAAAGAAAAAAGAAAAGAAAAATAGGGTTGTCAGTTCTCCAAACTGATGAGAGCAACATCACCCAGGGAGCACCCCCCAACCCCCGCCTTCCCACTGTGCCCCAACTCAGGTGCTTCAGTCCTCATGCTGCTTTCTTCTTCTCCCTAAGCGGGAGAATGGATACATTCTGCTCACCATTAAAGCTGCATGTCAGGGGATTAAACTGTGAACCGAGCTCCAAAACATCAAGGATAAACGTGCCTCTGCACCCCAGTGTTCATAGCAGCACTACTGACAACAGCCAAGACACAGAAGCAACCTAAGTGCCCATCAGCAGAGGAATGGATAAAGAAGATGAGGTTCGCGTATGCAACGGAATATGACTCAGCCACAAAAAGGAACAAAGCACTGCCATTTGCAGCAACATGGATGGACCTAGAGATTATCATGTGGAGTCTAAAAAAATTATACAAGTGAGCTTATTTACAACACAAAAATAGACTCAGAGACATAGAAAACAAACATGGTTACCAATGGGGAACAGGGGGTGAATAAATTAGGAGTTTGGGATTAACAGATGCGCACTACTGTACGTGAAATAAACAGCAAGGACCTACTCTGTCGCACAGGGAACTATATGCAATATCTTATAATAATCTATAATGAAAAAGAATTTGCAAAAGAGTATATATGTAATAACTGAACTATTTTGCTGCAGCCCTGAAACTAACACAGCATTGTAAATCAATTATACTGCAATTGAAAAAAAAAAAAGATAAATGTGTCTTCAAGGGACACAGGCGTAGTGGCTGTACTTGACCCTGATATTGGAGATACAGTCACAGACCCAAGACCCCAGTGAACCCCCAGGACCTTGCCCTGAGCAGTGCCTGATGGAGAGGAGAGGTGAGAGGTGGCCAGCAGAGAAGGAAGCGTGCGGGCGTGTTTACTGAGGAAGAGAAACTGGTAGGCTCACAGACCTACCCTGGCTCATTCCAGGGTTTCTCCGCATGACGCCAAAACAATTCCAAAATGTTAGTTCTTCATTAGAGATGCTAAAGACAGAAAGGAACAAAAGATCTAATTAATATTGAAATCAGAGTGATGCTGATGGAACAAAAGGTTGGGGATGCAGCAATAGCTATCCTCTGGCCAACAGGAAATATATGACACATCTCCCATCAGGAGGAACAATAAAAGTCCAAATTACCAGCATAAAGAAGGACAAAATTAGGCAATAACATCCAAGCTGCCTGACGACTTATTCTTAGCTGCCTGGCTCCTGGTGATGGGTGAAGCGAAGGAAATTTATGCCCAGAAATAGAGGAACAGTGTTTTCTGGAGGAACGTTTGCCAAGCGTCACTGAAAGAGCGAGAAATGGGCTTAAACTGCTCTGGGATTTCTCTCCATCTCCTTCTCATAAAATTAGGATCCATCTGAGGGTTTCTCTGGAAGCTTGTTGGAGCCCACGGCAGACAAGGACCCTTTCAAGGTAAGTCAGTGCAGAGATACTGTTCTGAACTCACTTCATCAACATCGTGGGGTCCCCACAAGGTCCTCAATCTCACTCTCACCTGTGACTAGGCCCCATCTTTCATTAGTGAACCTGCTCCTACAGCGCAGGACACACAGAGAAGGGGAGAAAGACAGACCCTGGGCATTTGCACATCTCTTTCAACTGGATGATGTGCCAACATTGAACAAAGATCAAGCATAAAAATCTGGATTTTCAGACACTTCTGTCTTTAAATCTGTCTTTAAATGAGAGAAGAAATAGGAAGGGACTGTCCGTCTACTTTTCAGTACCATGAATTTGGACACGCAGTAGACTAATGTTTGTGCACAACTCACTGAATCTAGACACTTAAACCTCTCCAACCTCAGTTTTCTGGGTGGTAAAATGGGGATAATATTGGGACCTAGTCTGTGGGGCTGCTAGGTGCACTGGAGGCTGCAATGTGTTAAAACCAGGGGAACCGAGTCTGTGGGCTGTGCTGGTGTTCACTGCTCCTTCTAACAGACCTTTTGGGGCAGGAAGAGAAAGTGAGACATGGACCTGCCTTCCACTGCACGGGGACACACAGAGCACGAGTCCCGAATATGTACGTCTACACAGCGGACGGAAGCACAAAGGCGAGGAGCCCAGGGTGGAGCGGGTTGGAGATGCAGAACAGCAGGGGTGGGGCGGCAGCACCCAGCAGGGGCACCTGAGCCAAGTCCAGAGGACAGCCAAGGTTTCTCCAGAGAATGGCGGAGGCATGCTGGGCACAGGAAGGAGTATTATGAGCCCAGGAAAAGGATGCACAAAGTCTCCAGCTGTCTGGGGACCTGGGTAGGATCCAATGTTCTTGGGATACAGAGAGATGAAAATTTCCCTGATGAATCAACCCTCGCTCACTATCTCAGGCCTAGAGTCTGTGTTTCAGGCTAAAGTGATGTCACCTCCAGCCTCACAGGTGGATATCTGACCCAGGCAAGACCAAGGTGTATATTCTCTTCTATGGCCACAGAACTGCAGGATCAAGAATGGATACCAGGCCCAATATCGTCCAAACCTGGGATCTCGCTGGAGGAGAGAAGCTTTGTTTTCTGGACTTGAATATAAAACAATATGAACCTCTGGGTGTCAGAGGCCACCTATAGAAAGAGTCCCAGCAATGTGGATGCAGCTAGAGAGGATCTCACTGAGCGAAGCAAGTCAGACAGACAAAGACAAGTAGTACCTGGTATCACTTGTAGGTGGAGTCTCTAATATGACACAAACGAACTTATCCACAAACAGAAACCAACTCACAGATGTAGAGTACAGACTTGTGGTTGCCACGGGGGCGGGGGCATTGGAGGAGGGATAGATTGGGAATTTGGGATTAGTAGACGCCAACTAGTATATATGAGCTGGATAAACAACGAGATCCTACTACAGAGCACAGGGAACTCTACTTAATATTTTGTGATAGGCTGTAGAATATGAAATATATGTACATATGCTGCTGCTAAGGTGCTTCAGTCGTGTCTGACTCTGTGCGACCCCATAGACGGCAGCCCACCAGGCTCCCCCGTCCCTGGGATTCTCCAGGCAAGAACACTGGAGTGGGTTGCCATTTCCTTCTCCAATGCATGAGAGTGAAAAGTGAAAGGGAAGTCGCTCAGTCGTGTCCGACTCGTAGCGACCCCATGGACTGCAGCCTACCAGACTCTTCCACCCATGGGATTTTCCAGGCAAGAGTACTGGAGTGGGGTGCCATTGCCTTCTCCAATATATATATAAAATATATGTTCATATATATAGGTGCGTGTGTGTGTGTTTGTGTATATATATATATATATATATACCCTTGGAAAGGGAAATGGCAACCCACTCCAGTATTCCTGCCTGGAAAATTCCATGAACAGAGGAGCCTGGCAGGCTAAAGTCCATGGAGTTGCAAAGAGTTGGACATGAATGAGCAAACACACAAACACACTTATGTATATGTATACATATACATATATATGTATAGCTGAATCACTTTGCTATACAGCTGAAATTACCACAATATTGTGCGTCAACCACACTTCAATAAAAAAATTAATTTACAGAAAAAGTCCATCTGAGAATAAATACAACCTAGAAGGTATCAGAACTAAAGGTAGAGAGAAACCAAATCCTAACAAGCTTCTGATGCAATCTTGCTTGAACTCATTACATCCACTTCTAGTTACGTGAGCCAACATGCTGGGTTGGCCAGAAAGTTCATTTGAGTTTTTCTGTAAGATGTTATGGAAATAAAGAAATGAACCTTTTGGCCAATCCAATACTTGCTCTGTTGGCTCAACCAAGTGAGATTTGGGTTTTTGTTCCTGACCAACAAACAAAACACCCAGACATAGCTAGGGAAGGAATTCCAGTTATACCTGCCAGACCTCAGGAGTTATCACCACTGTCCAACCCCATCCAAACGGATAATGAGATCTTTCGCTCAAAGAGTGTAGTTCAGTCATGTCCCTCTAGAGTACTGAGTCCAAGAAACATATTTCCTATCATAATTCTCAAGATTCAGACCTGAGGAAGACTGAGTCCCTTTGGGGACAGCCTTTTGGCAGCTGCTAAAAATCAACCCAGGAAATTCAGCTCATTTGTCAAAGCCGATATTTTCTCCAGAGGTGAAGTGGGACTCTGTTTAGTAACCAAACAGTTTGTGTAAGCAGCAGGGAACTTTTGATTTCCCTCTGACAGCACATCCATCAGAAGAGTCTGCCTTCAGCAGTGACAGGCCAAGCCTGAACACATGATGCTTCCCTGGGGATAGGAAGGCTTTAGCATGGGAATGCCCTTAGTCTTTTTGCATCTCTTAGTTGCTAAACTGGCTTCCCAGGTGGCATAGTTGTAAAGAATCTGCCTGCCAATGCAGGAGACACAAGAGATGCAGGTTCCTTGGATCCCTGGGTCCCTGGGTCCCTGGGTCAGGAAGGTCCCCTGGAAGAGCAAACAGCTACCCATTCCAGTATTCTTACCTAGAAAATCCCATGGACAGAGGAGCCTCGTGGGCTACAGTCCATGGGGTCGCAAAGAGTCAGACATGAGTGAGCAACTGAGCACGCACAGCTGATTCTTACTGGAAGGATAGACAATGAATTATTCCAAGAATGAGATGGAGAGCATCATCCTTGAGATGGTACACTCACCCACCAACACACATGGCTGCATTTTTATTTCTCTCCAAGAGTACAGAGTTCATCCCCTATCAACAGATGCATGACTGGCTCCTGGGGGCTTGGGAACTACAGTTCATTGACAAACAATACAGCTATTAATCACAGAAAAACAAGAGCCCACCAGCAGAAGCTAATGAGAAAGGCACTCAAAAATTACAATATAATATAAAATAGATAACCAACAAGCTCCCACTACATAGGCACAAGGAACTATATTCAATATTTTGTAGTAACCTACAGGGGAAAAAATCTGAAAAAGAAAAAATATGTACGTGTATAACTGAATCACTTTACTGTACATCTGAAGCTAATATAACACTGTAAATCAGCTATATTTCAATATAAATAAGTAAATAAATAGAATACTTTAAAAATTATATGTAATTAAGCGCTAAAATTATTTTAAAGCATGATCAGGTATTTAAAATATAATAAGCTCTAAAATAGCATTTCCACCATATGATATCACTTACATATGGAATCCAAAATACGACACAAATGAACATATCTTCAAGACAGAAACAGACTCACCAAACGAGAGAAGAGCGGAGGGGGAGGGAGGTGGGGAAGGGAAAGGCTGGGAGTTTGGGGTTAGCGGACAAAGCTATTATATGTAGGGTGGGTAAACAACAAGGTCCTACTGTATAACCCAGGGAACTATATTCAGTATCATGTACTATACAGTCCCTATGCTGTGATACGCATAGAATATGGAAAAGGCTATATGTCTGAGTCACTTTGTTGTACAGTAAAAAATAACATGACGTTGTAATCACTACTGGGGGCTCAGACGGTAAAGAATCTGCCTGCAATGCAGGAGACCCAGGTTCAATCCCTGGGTCGAGAAGATCCCCTGGAGTAGGAAATGGCAACCCACTCCAGTATTCTTGCCTGAAGAATTCCACAGAAAGAGGCGCCTGGTGGGCTACAGTTGAGGGGGTTGCAAAGAGTCGGACAAGACTGAGCGACTAATGTTTTCTACTTTTCTTCTACATACTTCAATAAAATGTGTTAAAAGATTTTGAACTGTATCATATTCTACAACCCCCCATAGGGATTGTATCACATACCGTTTTAACCATTTAATGATAATTCAATTATCTTGGTGTAGATTTCCATCTGACAACACATTCAGCAGAAAATATAAAAGAGAGAAGACTGAAATAAAGAGAGGAAAATTCAATTTATCTTCAATTTCTCCCAAATCTTATGTATGACTCCACTCAACACCACCTATAAAAGTAGATCTCACCACATATTGCCACAGGAAATTTGCCCGTGGTTTGAATAGAATAAATTGAAAACAAAAGCAAGCAAAAAAACAAAGAAACAACTCTCTCTTGAACTTCTACAAGCTCAGGTGTTCTTTAAAGGATTTTGCAGGGTTACTTTGACTCCGGGTAGTTTTGCCTTACATGCTCACGTTAGAACGAATCTCCGCAGATCTTTCACAAACCTATTATCACCCCCAGTGTACAGATAAGAAAACTGAGCTCAGGGAGATGCAGTCATTTACCCCAGGTCAAATAGAAAATAAGATGGAGCCAGGATTGAGCCAACGTCATTTGTCTGAAAGCTTGACCAAGGAATTCACTCCCCCTGCATTCTGTTTTCTTTTGAGCCAGAAAGAGTTCCTTTTGACATTCACTGTTGGAACCTAAAAAGCACAAATCTCCTCCGTATTCCAGAGGATGGTCCTTGAAAGACTTCAAAAGAGCTGTCACGTCCTCCTCTTCACCTCTCCCGGGGCCATTTCTTCTCATCACTGGGCTCAACACTCACGCTTCCTTCAATCATTTCTCCTGTGGTTTGATCTCAAGGACTCTCAACCCCTCAGACACTCTTTGACAGAACACAATCCAATTTTCAGCCTTCCTCTTATGCCTAGAAAGACATAGAATTCTCCATCAGAGTGACAAGTGACATCTATCATCTGTGACTTACAGAGACCAGGGGACAAAGAAATAGGTCCCTTTCCTCTGAAACCCACTATCAGAAAACCAACAGCACAAGCACGGTGAGAAATCACAGAAGTCCCTCTGCCTCTGGCAGGGAGACGAGAGGGTGGTGGGAGACTCTGGTGGTCTGGGTGCAGGGGCTTACACACAGGGGCGGCCTCTGGTCACTTCCAAGTCAAGGGTTGCAGGGAGCAGTGTGGGCCCAGGGCTACCTGACCTTGTGAATTTCATAAGAAACTGGAAATTCAGATGTCTATGTGATTTGGAGAAGGAAATGGCAACCCACTCCAGCACTTTTGCCTAGACAATCCCATGGATGGAGGAGCCTGGTAGGCTACAGTCCATGGGGTCACAAAGAGTCGGACACGACTGAGCGACTTCACTCACTCACTCACTCATGTGATTTGCCAGACTTCCCTGGTGGCTCAGTGAAAAAGAACCCACCTGCCACTGCAGGAGGTGAGGGTTCAATCCCTGGGTCAGGAAGATTCCCCAGGAGAAGGAAATGACAACCCACTGCAGCGTTCTTGCCTGGGAAGTCCCATGGACAGAGGAGCCTGGCTGGCTACAGTCCACGGGGTCAAGAAAGAGTCAGAGAGGACTTAGAGACTAAACAATAACAACAACAAATATGATTTGCCAGTTGTTACAGAATGGCAGCAAATTAAACAAACACACACATTTCTCTGAACCAGAAGCAGCTTGCTGTCTGCCCACCTGTGACCTCTGTTCTGGAGTCATGCACCCATTAATGTCAACAAAAGTCATATCAATCTGCGGCAACCTCTTCAAGCAGGTGACAGGTGGTTCCACAGGGAATTAGAGCCATGACCTAATAATTTTTAACAGAGTATAATCTGTAAAAATGCTGAATCACTGTGTGGTACACCTGAAACTAATATATTGTAAACCAACTATACTTCCATTAAAAATACAGTTGGTTCATCAGATCTCACTGTGAACAAAAGCGCCAAGGTTTCTTGCAAACACACATATACACACATCATTAATACGCACTTTCTACTTTTTTTTTTAACATGGAAGTAGTTGTCAGCTTACAGTGTAACATTGATCCCTTCCAATCTTGCCAAGGTTCCAGCCCTTCAAAATCTTTTATGTTCTCAGATTCAGTTCCCCCCAAAGTCCCAAGTCAAAGAAGCCAATTTGGACACCACAATTTACACCTTTCTAAATGCATTCTTTCTCCCTTACCTGCGTCACCATCCCAACACTCAGAATTTCCATCACATGACGATCTTTGGTGAAACCTGCACTACCCTCCCTGGGGAGTCACACAGAGTCTCCTGGACCGTGAAGAAGTGACACAGTGACCTCCACAGACCAAGGGTGTCTCCCCCCAGGGTGTTAAGGCGCATCCACATCTTTGGGGTGCCCCTGGTGATGCTGAGGCCAGAGGGCAGCTCTGAAGATGACACTGTACCCTCAGTGTTGTGACAAAGTGTATGACAAATGGTGGCAGGAGAGCTGTGACAAGTGCATCACGGCCGCTTAATGAACCCCCTCCACTGACCCAGGCCCCGGAATCTGCAACAGAGCCCGGGCTGCCCTAGAAACGTCTTATGGCAGCTCTGGGCTTGGTGATGTGCACCCTCTGGTTTGCCAAGATCAGGCCACAGTTTGCTAGAAGAAAGCCCCATCTTCATGTGGCCACAAAAGTGACAGTTGAACCCCAAACCACTGCCTCCCAGAGCAATGCCTCTATCAGGGCGGACACAGGATGCTCCAATATATTTCCAGGAAGAGGAGAAAGCCAAGTAGAAGGCAACAATGGGATCCGTGAACTTGGCCGCGCCTCTGTAGGGTAGAGCTCTCTGGGACAGGAGAGTGAGGGTCCTGCCTCGGGGGGCTCCCCACCAGGCCCTTGGGAAAGAAGCAAGGCTGAAGGGATTACAGAGCTGAGCCATTTATTTAAGCCCATGGCAGCATAATCACACAGATACTGTCTCTCTCTAAATAATGTGATCGTAGTAACGATGTGGAAAGATAAATAACATGCATTGTCTAAGATAACCATGAGAAATGAGTCACCAACATATATTTTGTTCCTGAGCAGACAATCAACCGTGACTTGGCTGGGATCTTTCCAGACTCTGAATAGCGAAGGCTTTAGATCTGTTTAATCAAACCTTCCCAGAGTCCAGGGCCTGCCAGGAGCCCCAGGGCAAGGCTGTGTGTACTTTGAAGCCAGTCCACTTTCTGTCTCAAGGGGAAAATTAGCCTTCCAAACCCAGGAAACAGGGCTATGCCAAATTGGGGCTTCCCAAGGATTATTTTTTTTCTAGTTTTAATTAGACCTCACATCAATTCTTCCTTATCAAAATCATCTCCTACTTAAGACACAGCCTCTTGCAGTTTACCGTGAGAAGGAATCAATGCCTCCCAGATCTTGTCCACCTCAGGGAACCCCACAGGATCTTCTGTCCATCACAGAGTTCATGGGAGGGGAACAAAGTTTTATTTAACCTCTAAACAGGAGCCAACAGAATAGAAGAAAGGCAGACCTCAGCCTGATCATGTTTTTCTATAATGAATGAAGACGCAGGACCTGGGAGCTCTCTTAGCAGCTTAAAGGAGAAAAGATTGCTCTAAAGATGTAAGTCCTTTCTCTTGAGGTTCTCAGCTACAAAAGGAAATTGCCAACCAGTGAGCCAAGAAAAAATTGGCAGGAACTCTAAATTCGGTGATTCAAACAGACCCCTGTGAAGAATATGGGGAAAAAAAAAAAATCAAGGGCTGGTTCCTGGTTGAATTTGGAGTTGTAAATCCAACTTATTAAAATGGAGAACGCAGAAGAAATGTGCCATAACCAGATTCCCCCAACTGAGCTGTGTCCTGCTGGTACCCCAGTGAAGTTAGGGGGCACATGGATAGACTTTTTAAGAAGTTAATAGTCATTCATTTCATGTATATTAAAAAAAAATAGTACATCAAGCTATTGGACTTTATTGTCTTCTAATGAGCCGTTAAAGATATTTAAGGTTGAAAAAGTGAGGCATTTAAAGAAAATATGTTGAGTAAATTACATTATTTGGCACAGGAAGTCAGCAAAAATTGAGAAGATGGCAGATAGACTGCTAAAATTCATGAAACACTGTCCTATGAGTAAAAGAAGGGGAAGGAGGTCCCTCTCCTCCATCTCAGGGGAAGGAAACAGCACATGCAGCTGCCTCTGATCCCAGGTGAGTCCCTGCCATTGCTCACCCCTCCTCAGCATCCCCATCCCTCCCTCCTCTGTCCTGGGGAGCCTGGGATGTTCAGAGCAGCTGCGTGACAGAACGGGAAGGAAAGGAGCAAATGCCTGGGCATCTGGAAGTAAAGCTCGTTGTACCTTGATGACGTCTTCATCCGCAGACCTGCATTCCACAGCCTCTGACAAGTCCACCACCAAACCATCCTCCTGAACCGCCACCATCTTGATGGGAACTGAAACAGCCTTTCCAGTGAGAATGACCATGTTCAGAACTTCCAAGTCCTGCTTGCAGAAGGGAAGAGACCGCATGTCAGCCACTGGCATACCCATGAGCCCCGGAAGCTTGACCGTCAAGCCACCTCAAGCTCACTGGTCAGCTGGAGGTCATGTCCTCTCCATGACCTCTTCCAACACAGCTCATTCAGTTACCTGTATGTTTCCCGTGTACATCGGAAAGCTATTCATTTTTACCACCCAGCATCCATCTACCTGCTAAGTCATGCCCAGTCCGTATCTCTCTTCCTCCTGTTAAAAACGATCTTACATTTCTCCTTTGGGTACCACTCATTCCTGGCAGAAGCACAGATCTTTTTTGGCTTATGAGAGGGGTTGTTGAGGAAAACAATCAATCAACAAGCAGTAAGAAGAAAGGAAAAGAGTTTTATTTGAGCCAAACTGAGGACTATAGCCTGGAAGCCTGCTTCCTAGATGATTATGAGAAACAGAGTTTTCAGGACAGTCTTATATTTTCTCAGAGCAAAGAATATTAAAAGTCAGGCTACATTTTTCAAAGTTTCAAAATAAAAGAATAATCCAGCACATATACAGCAGGCCTGCATGGCCTTGACACCTGGGAAGGGCGTATGGTTATCAAAGGAGGGCCCGCATTGACATTCCAGGAAGAGAGGCATTTAATCTTTATTTTTAACATGGACATTCTTTGCTTCTGGCCAGTGTGTCCTTTTCTTTAATAATTAAAGCAGATGTACAATGTCTGTTTGATATGCTACAACCAGGCTATTTTAGTTAGCATCAAACCCAAGTGAACTCATGCATAAGCCAGAATGATTTCCTCATGTCTCAATATGTGAAAATTTCTTTTATCAGGCTCATGTCCCAATAAGCCCACCACAAGTTGAAAATATCATTATGCTGAAAATGCATTTAATACACCTAACCTGCTAAACATCAGAGCTTAACCTATCTGGCCTTACATATGATCAGAACACTTACATGAGCCTACAACAGTGCAAAATTATCCAACAAAAAGCCTATTTTACAATAGACTGTTGAATAGCTTATGTATTGAACACTGTAATGTCAGTGAAAACCAGAATGGTTGTAAATGGGTCAGTGTTAACCTTCACGATCGCGGTGCTGGGGCTCGCTGCCTAGCATCACATGAAAGAGAGTACCATGTATTGATAGCCTGTGAAAAGGCCAAAATTCAACGTTCAAGGGTTTCTACTGAGTGCATATCATTTGTTCACTCCTGTAAGTCAAGAAATCGTAAGACAGAGACCATCTGCTCGTGTACCTTGGTCATAGCGATGCTTTTGGCCCCAGTGAACATGTGACTCAACCTGGCCAGTTCACTGTAGTGTATATATAGGATGGATAAACAGCAAGGTCCTACGTAGAGGAAAGGGAACTAATTCAGTATTCTGTGACAAATCATAACAGAAAAGAATATGGAAAGTCATATGTATACATATATGCATCACTTTGCTGTATAGCAGAAATTAACACAGCGTTGTAAATCAACTATACTTTATCCACTCTATATATACTAGTTGGTATCTACTAATCCCAAACTTCCAATCCTTCCCTCACCCACCTCTCCTCCCCTTTGGTAACCACCAGTCTGTTCTCTGTGTATAAATGATTTTATCAACACTTCTGTTGACTTTTCAAAGACCACTGAAACTCAGAAGGGTCTTTGGGCTAGAAAGACGATTATGTTAGTTTCAAACAGATACCTTCAAGAAGGGAAGATCACAGTGACTCCTTCTTCCGTGTATAGAATCTGAAGCCTTTGTGGGTTCACTGAAGTACCCCCCAGCCAACACAAAGGCAATGGGGAAAACTAGATCCTGGACATCAGCGCCGTGATGCTGCATGCCGTCACCAGGCACTCAGGAGGGAAGAAATGTCAGCTAAGATATAAGTGAGCCTCTGTTGTGGGCCAGGAATTATTACAAGGCTATGTCATCCCATATAATCACTATTAACAGAGATACAGCAGTGGTTCTGTTTGCATCTTCAGGATATGTGGATGAACTCAGGATATGTGGAGGCCCTAAATAGAAAAGAGTGTGAACTGCACTTCAGCTTCTGGGAATTGGAGGGGGAAAAATGGTCAGAGGGGAAACCTGTTTAAGGTTGTTCATGGAAGCTCAGTTCTAACAGGAAGATGTCAGAAACAGACTCTAAACGTCCATCGGTGAGGGAGCTGACTGATGAACTCTGTGTGTGTGTGTGTGTGTGTGTGTGTGTGTGTGTGTGTGTGTATTAGGACACGAGGCAGACAGAAGATGCTGTTGGATCCATATATTGATGAACAGCAGGTTGAAGTTGGGCTCCTGGGGTCTAAAGACAGGATCTGCTTCTCAGTTCTGTGACCCTAGGGTGGATGCTCACTTCATCTCTTGTACCCCAGTCCTCTTACCTGTAAACTGCGTATGTCAGAGGTGGGGATCCTTCTGGTAAACGAGATGGGCGCGTCCAACTATTCCCTTGAGTGTGTGGTCTGATTGCATTACCTGCCCCCTTTGAATTGTGACGCTTTGCCCACAAACAGGGCAGAACCACACGCTCATTTCTTGATACTCTGAGAGCGCAGGACTCCTCCCTGGCTCTCTGTGTGGTTTTAAAGATTTATTCACTATTTTTGGCTGCCGTGGGTCTTCTTTGCTGGGTGGGCTTTGTTTGGTTGTGGCAAGTGGCGGTTGCTCTCTGGCTGTGGTGCTCAGGCTCCTCATTGCAGTGACTTCTCTTGTTGGGGCGCACAGGCTCTACGTGGGCTTCAGTGGTTCTGGATGCCAGGCCCAGTGGTTGCAGTGTATGGGCTCAGTTCCTCCTGGACATGTGGGATCTTCCCAGACCAGGGATCAAACCCATGTCTCCCCGGCATTGACAGGAGGATTTTTAACCACTGGACCACCAGGGACGTCCCTCACTGGCTGTTTCTTGGCCACAGTGACGGTGACCGCTGAATCAGCCTGGGTCCTGGAGTGAGGATAACACTTCACAAGGACGCAGCTGGCCCGGGCTAGCCAGGGAGTGTGAGGAAGAAGCAGCCTCTGCTGTTTTATTGATTAAAACTTTGGGATCATAAGTAACATTTGAACACATGACTTTTGACTCTGTCATCTCAGTTTAGAGACACAAAACAAAAACTTGGGAACAAACTTTTTTTTTTTTTCCACAGAAATGTGAAGTGGCAATTCCAAAATCATTTACTATCTCATAGGATTGGACAAATCAATACACGTATTGTGATACATGAGAACCCAGCTTTTCCGCGATGGAGGAAGCAGTCACAGGATGGCCAGCAAAACAGGCAGAATGGACCTGATGCTGTCGCATTGGGAACAGACAGAGAAAGACAGAACACACTGACTTAGGGCAGGAGATGACAAACGGGGAGAGAGAGCCCAAGAAAACGTAAAAAATACACACTTAAAAAGAGAAAGTATAGGTTAACAGTTCACAAAAAAGACATACTGGCTGAATATAGTCTCGGCGGTCATTTACATAAAGGTGATTTTTGAAATGGAAGGGTAAATAGAAAAGATTATCAAGGAAGGGCTTGCCAAGAAAAGATGACAGGGCCTTGGGGAGCACCTTATTTTGGTGTGTTGGAAGAAAAAGCTATGAATGGAATGAAAAGAAGACAGTGCTTAGAAGAGAAAAAACGGTACTGCGGTGTCCCAAAACCAGGGAGCAGAGTTTCAAGAAGGAAAGACTATCAAAAAGAAATGTCAAGAAAAATGAGGGCTCAAAAAAATGTCCTGATTTTGTGAGTGAAGAGTGAGTGAAGTCGCTCAGTCATGTCTGACTCTTTGTGACCCCGTGGACTGTAACCTACCAGGCTCCTCCGTCCATGGGATTGTCCCAGGGGATCTTCCTGACCCAGGGATTGAACCCGGGTCTCCCGCCTTGCAGGCAAATGCTTTAACCTCTGAGCCACCAGGGAAGCCCCCCCACCCCACTCCGATCAGCAATTATTTGTGAACTATAAGAGTGCCATTTCAATAGTGAATTGAAGGCAAAAGCCAGATAGCAAAATAACAAGATAGAATCCATGACTGAATTATTTGAAATTTGGGCATGAGAAAAGGAAGGTAGACAGAAGGTGGTGGCTTGAACCTATAATGAGATCAAGGAAAGATTTTTGTGAGTTTTGAAGAAGGAGAACCAAGAATAGTAGGCATACTAAAAATTTGAGAGTCAGCTTCTAGATGGAGAAAGAAGAGGAAGGAAGGGTTGGGTTTATGAACACTGAGGGCACAAACAGGTTGGAGGAGAAAAGGAAGGTTTTTCCTTCTGCGTTAGAAAAAGGAAAAAAAAATATGAACACGTCTGAAGGAGATTCAAGGGAAATTTAATTTAAAACTTAAAGGTCAACAAATTGGTTCTTCTTGGCACCATGGAAGTCAATGTGATATAACATATTTGCATTTATTTGACCAAATTTATCTTAGAATTATGCATATATGACATACTATGATTCTTTGTCTTAGTAGTTGGTGTTTAAATGAAACACTGTATTAGCAATATGCGGGACTTCCTTGGTGGCGCACTGGTTAAGACTTTGTCTTCCAGCGCAAAGGGTGAAGGTTCAATCCCTGGTCAGGGAGCTGAGATCCCACATGGCATGTGGCCAAAAAAACAGAACACAAACAACAGAAGCAATATGTCAACAAATTCAATAAAGACTGTAAAAATGGTTCACATCAAACAAATCTTTAAAAAAAGGATTGTAAGATGTTAAAACATCCTTTTTTTTTTGCATTTTAAAAAGTTTTCTTTTTCATCAGCTTTGTGAAGGTGTAATTTTATTTGTGTGTCTAAACAGTTCAGTTCAGTTCAGTCGCTCAGTCATGTGCGACTCTTTGTGACCCCATGAATTGCAGCACGCCAGGCCTCCCTGTCCATCACCAACTCCCAGAGTTCACTCAGACTCACGTCCATTGAGTCAGCGATGCCATCCAGCCATCTCATTCTCTGTCATCCCCTTCTCCTCCTGCCCCCAATCCCTCCCAGCATCAGGGTCTTTTCCAATGAGTCAACTCTTTTCACGAGGTGGCCAAAGTACTGGAGTTTCAGCTTTAGCATCACTCCTTCCAAAGAAATCCCAGGGCTGATCTCCTTCAGAATGGACTGGTTGGATCTCCTTGCAGTCCAAGGGACTCTCAAGAGTCAAACAAGTTAGACCCTAAAGCATGTCAGAGAGGCAAACAGAAAGGACAATGATGCATAGAGACATAGGAAGATAGAAAGAGACAGTTCCTAGAGACAAAGAAAGGAAAGTCGGAGAGACAGTATATATGAGATGAAATTCTGGCCTCTGTCCTCTGCACTTCTGTGTCCTCTGCTTCTGTCCATCCAGTGAGTTGTCTGTTCCTTTACACAACTCAGCTCTGACAAGTAACAATTACATAAGTATTTTCTCAAATTCCTTTCTGGTACCTCACTATCCCCACTTCTGCAAAGTTCTGCTTCATTGCAATGGTTCCTCTGTTGCCTGAAATACATTTCCTTGTACATGCGTGCCTGCTAAGTTGCTTCAGTCATGACAGACTCTTTTCGACCCTCTGGACTGTAGCCTGCCAGGCAATTCTGTCCATGGGATTCTCCAGGTGAGAATACTGGAGTGGGTTGCCATGTTTTCCTCCAGGGTATCTTCCTGACCCAGGGATCAAACTCACATCTCAATTCTCCTGCATTGGCAGGTGGGTTCTTTACCACTAGCACCATCTGGGAAGCCCTTTCCTTGTACATCTTGGGCTAAATTAAAACTGAATGAAGCTTCCGGTTGCCACGGAACCAGCATGCCAATGACAGCTGCTCAGTGAAAACCTAAACCTGATTAGATGGCTCCATGGAGAGAAATACTCCAGAGGAAAAACAAAGGACTATGGAAACTCAAGTCCATGGTCAGGGTTTTATTTGAATATGAACAAACCCTTCTGTGCGTTTCTTACTGTGAGCTGGCTGGTGCCTTGGTGACTTCACTGAGCAGTGGGGACCTTGGCTGGAGGCTTGGGCTGATTCCCAATCTTTCAATCAAAGTTTATCCATGGGTGGATGGAGACACGAGGGGAGGGCAGAGCAGAAATGTGAGGAAGACAAGGACAAGAGAAATACAGGGAGAGGGAAGGAGATGGGGAGAGAGAGGGAAAGAGACAGTGAGAAGAGAGAAAAAAAGGAACCAGTTTAAAGCAAGAGAACACGTAAGTTTCAATAAAGTCAGGAAGAGTCAGAGACAGGCAGAGAGAGAGAACAATCATGTGACAAACTGCGGAAAAGCATGAGGATGAAGATGATGAGAAGCAAGCAGAAAGTCCTAGAACTGGAGAGACAGGGATGGGAAGACAGCCGAAGAAAAGTTATCAAGAAGCCCCAGGTAGAAATTCAAGGAGTGAAAAATACAGTGTTTGATTTAGAAAATGCACTAGATGGGACTAGCAGCAGATCACACACTTCAAGAGAAAATAGAAGACATCACAATATATCAAAAACTCTTCAAAATGAAGAACAAAGAGAAAAGAGACCGAAAGAAAGCAACAAAAATCAGGGACCTGAGAGTCAACATCAGGCTATCTAATATACATATAACTGGGGTCTAAGAAGGAAAAGATTTCATATATATATATATAATACATATTATATATGTAAGCTTATATACATATATAAGATTATATACATGTTATGGGTTTCTCTGGTGGCTCAGTGGTAAACAACTCTCCCTCCAGTACAGGAGACTCAGGTCCAATTTCTGGGTCGGAAATATCTCCCAGAGTAGGAAATGGCAACCCACTCCAATATTCTTGTCTGAAAAACCCCATGGACAGAGGAGCCTGGTGGGCTACAGTTCATAGGGCCACAAAAGAGCCAGGGATGACTTAGCAACTAAACAACAAGAAAAACATATATGTGTGTGTGTATATATATATATATATAATGATATGTAAAGTCATATTATGTATATATAAAATAAAGCAATTTCAAAGAAATAATTGTCAAACATTATCCAAATTTAATAAAACCCAAAGCCCCACAGTTCCAAGAAGCTCAAAAATCGCAAAGTAGTCTAAAGATTTTAAACAATCATGTGAGGTACATGAAAACCAAAAATCAGTGGTACAGAGGAAAGTTAAAGGATGTCACAGAAAAAAGGAATATTAGGTGTAAAGAAACAAAGATATAAATGTCAGCAGAGTGCTCAACAAATAATAGAAAGGCTCCTTGATATATACCCAGGGGGTATATATTTCTACATGAATGTTTACAAACCTTTTATACTTCATATCCAATGTTGAAAACAATAAATACATGAATTGACTCTCATTGACTAAACTGGGTTATACTAAGTGCGAGTGAGTTAAATCCTGATGTCACATCATTACAGAGACAAGTCTGAAGGTATACCTGATCCTGCCTTATTCCCCACTGCCATCCCCCAAAACTAAAGCTCTTCTTAGAATAACTTGTTGAGTTCAGACATTTTTATTAAAAAAGGTATCAAGTGAAGAAGGTTGCATGTCACTTGGGGCAAATCTGACAGAGACCTGCAAATTTTTTTCAAAGTGTTCGAAATTTCTATCACTGAAAAAAGTCTGAAAGAAAAAGAACGAGAAGTAGAACTCAGCAAAAACTCCCATCCTCCATGCCTCTCATATTCACTTGCCCAGAGGAACATTGTGATGTTAAGATCTAATCCAACATTCCATGATTAAAGAAAATATAAGTAACAGGATATATTATAACGTGTACAATTTTCTGTCTGATAAATTATTCACCACTTTTTTCCTTCGCAGACATAAGTCTATTAAGATTAACGTATAAAGTGAATGCTTTGGGAAAGTATTATAAACTAATTCTAAAGTGCAGCACCAGCACTTATGAATAGGATTTCCAAGAATCAAATACATATGAAACAAACTGCTAGATATAAATTCATTTCTGTCTTCACAGCTGTATATTAGATCCAACTTCATCATTTCTTTGTCTGAATCTTTAAAGCATTGCTGCTGTTCAGTTGCTCAGTCGTGTCCTACTCTTTGCAACCCCATGGACTGCGGCATGCCAGGCTTCCCTGTCCTTCACTATCTCCCAGACTTTGCTCAAGCTCAGGTCCATTGCTCAAACTCGTGTCCATTGATGTCATCCGACCATCTCATCCTCTGTTGCCCCCTTCTCCTTTTGCCTTCAATCTTTCCCAGCATCAGGGTCTTTCCTCGCATCTAAATGGGCTTATTTCTCAGGACTGATATTTATCTGGCTAGACAAAGAAAACTCTTTGAACCTTCCATCAATTTTAAAAAAGTTTTAACTTTTTCATCATCTATCAATTCACTGTGTTGAAGAAACTAAGTTTTTCCGTTTGTACAGCAAACTCAAATTGCAAAATAACGGATCACCTGTTCTCTTAATTCCTTCCTGAATCATATTCATTAGCATCTAAGGAGATTTTATCATATGAGAACTCTGTTTTGTCTAGACTATAGCTCCACATTGTGCTGCCACTGGGAAGTGATTAAAAAGTAGATCCAGGCTAAGAGCTCCTTCCCCTGTATCTTTGCCAGAACCTCAAACCAGAGTTCCCTTTCTCCACCTCAGCTGAGAAAATAATCCAGTGACCCCTAGGACACCAGTAAACCTCCAGGAACCCAGAAAAATGCATTAATTCAGGAGGCAAACACAAACTGAGCCATTATTTTAATCTACATTATCACCAGGAGTTCAGAGCTGCTACAAATATAATTGTGCCAGTATCTAATATTGCTACTGTTTTTTTCTCATTTCACCTGAGAAGAAAATTATTATTTTATTAGATGAGTTTTCAATAAGCTTGGATATTGATGTAGAATACAAAGTGACAGGAAACATTACTGCAAGGAATTGAAGGGAAAATGGGAAGTTTCTTTTTCTCACAGAGGAACCGGGTGGTGGGGGGGGAGTGATAAGACAAAAAGGATCCATTGTTCTTTTGTTGAAATCATTCTCGCAGCTCCAGATGTACCTCCTACAGTTAAAACCAGACTCTGGTCACCTATTTAAAAAGTCATAACTTAAAAAAAAATCATATATAGACATGTGAGATTTGAATGTGAATTTTGTCTAGAAAATGTCTTAGGCTTTCAAAATGCCAGCCTCACATTTATTCTAAGTGTTTTATTCTGAGCAACAGGGAGGTACCATTTACTGAGATGGGAAGACTGGTGGGGAAGTGCTGCCTGTTGGCACAAAGAATGGGACTTGAGGAGCCTCATGAACCCTGGAATGACTAAAAGCTTAGCAAACCCTTTACAAATTAGATTTCCAAAGCCCAATGCTACAGAAAGAGTTGATTAACAGGAATTTCACTCTATTAGAGGCTTGTTCTCCGAGTTACAAATGAAGCCCTTTGAACTGGAACTCACATCAACATCACTGAGTAATCATTCACAGGCCGTGAATAAAACACATAATCAATTGGCAATGCAAAGAGAATGAGCTTTGGGGAAACACAAATTGCCTGTGACCAAATGACAATCTGACAGCGCTTGTCTTGGGAGACACTGGCTGGTCTCATGCTGATGAAGATCTGTGTGTCTTGCTGGGACGGTGACATTCTAGAGCTGCACCACTGGAAGGAGCGATGACCACCCAACTGGGTAATGGTTCTCTCCACCCGCGACTCCACATCGCTATTGCTCATCCCAGGAAAGATCTGGGACTTGGGAGACAGGAATTTGGGGGTCAGTTCAGTTTCTGCCTGGCTGAGTATCTTAAATTCACTCTGAATCTGGATAAGAACAAATAAATGACCAGGAAAAGTCATTCCCATGTCTCAGTTTCCCTTGTTTGAGCTTGATTAGATAATCTCTAGGGCACTCTCCTGGTGGTCCAGTTGCTAGGACACCATACTGTCAATGCAGGGGGCCCGGGTTGGATCCCTGGTTGGGGAACTAGATCCCACATGCCACAACTAAAGATCCTGCATGCCACAACTAAGACCCAGCACAGCCAAATAAATAATAAAACTTTTAAAAGATGATATCTAATGATGCCATCCAAATCAAATACCATCTATCAACCTTCAGCTATTGAAATACATCTGATTGAGACAGAGATATAAATCCCAATGTCGAGTAGGCCTTAGGAAGCATTGCTAAGAACCAAACTAGTGGAGGTCATTGAGTTCCAGCTGAGCTATTTCAAATCCTAACAGATGATGCTGTTAAAGTGCTGCACTCAAAATGCCAGCAAAATTGGAAACCTCAACAGTGGCCACAGGACTGGAAAAGATCAGTTTTCATTCCAGTCCCAAACGAAGCAGTGCGAATGAAAGTTCAAACTACCGCACAACTGCACTCATTTCACACACTAGTAAAGTAATGCTCAAAATTCTCCAAGCTAGGCTTCAACAGTACATGAACTAAACAATTCCAGATATCCAAGCTGGATATAGAGAAGGCAAAGGAACCAGAGATCAAATTGCCAACATCTGTTGGATCATAGGAAAAGCAAGAGAATTCGAAAAAAACATCTACTTCTGCTTCACTGACTAGGCTAAAGCCTTTGACTATGTGGATCACAACAAACTTTGGAAAATTCTCAAAGAGATGTGAATACCAGACCACTTTATCTGCCTCCTGAGAAATCTGTATGCAGGTCAAGAAGCAACAGTTAGAACCAGACATGGAACAACAGACTGGTTCCAAATTGGGGAAGGAGTATGTCAAGGCTGTATATGCAGAGCACATCATATGAAATGCTGGGCTGGACGAAGCACAAGCTAGAATCAAGATAGCCAGGAGAAATATCAACAATTTTTGATATGCAGATGATACCATCCTTATGGCAGAAAGCAAAAAGGAATTAAAGAGCCTCTTGATGAAAGTGAAAGAGGAGAGTGAAAAAGCTGGCTTAAAACTCAACATTCAAAAACAAAGATCATGGCATCCAGTCCCTTCACTTCATGCAAATAGATGGGGAAACAATGGAAACAGTGACAGACTTTATTTTCTTGGGCTCCAAAATCACTGCAGATGGTGACTGCAGCCATGAAATTAAGGTGTTGATCCTTGGAAGAAAAGCTATGACAAACCTAGACAGCACATTTAAAAGCAGAGACAACACTTTGCTGACAAATGTCCACATAGTCAAGGCTATGGTTTTTCCAGTACTCATGTCTGGAAGTGAGAGTTGAATCATAAAGAAGGCTGATTGCCAAAGAATTGATGCTTTTGAACTGTGATGTTCGAGAAAACTCTTGAGAGGTCCTTGGACTGCAAGGAGATCAAACCAGTCAATCCTAAAGGAAATCAGCCCTGAATGTTCCTTGGAGGGATTGATGCTCCAATACTTTGGCCACCTGACGCAAAGAGCTGACTCATGAGAAAAGAACCTGCTGCTGGGAAAGGCTGAAGGCGGGAGGAGAAGCGGACGACAGAGGATGAGATGGTTGGGTGGCATCACCGACTCAATGGACATGAGTTTGAATAAGCTTTGGGAGATGGTGAAGGGCAGGGAAGCCTGGCATGCTGCAGTCTATGGGGTTGCAAAGAGTGGGAGGTGACTAAGCGACTGACAAATGGTAGCTTTTAGTTTTTGCAGGAACTTCCATACTATCCAGTACTCTTAATCAGTATAATCTAGTGCTTTGCCATCTGCTGTCTCTCTGACAGACCACCACGTCTTTCACCTCCTCTACTCAAACTGACCAAGAAACAACTTGACCAGGCATCCCACATCTGCCTGTGTTACGTGGAAACAGCCAAGGATGAAATCAATCAATCTCTGTCTATCTCTCTCCTTCCATTCCCAATGAAGGAAAAGGAAGGATACAGAATGAAAAATTGGACAATCCCTGCCCTCAATGAGGGCATCATCCATTTTGGGCCGCCTGCCTGAATGTGTTGCCAGTAAGCCACACCTGGACTTTATTTCCTTTTAAAAGTTTTAGATGACAATTTAAAATTGCAAACAATTTTCATCTTCAAGTTTCTGGTCTGTCATGGACATCAGGAAGGTGGGAGCTGAGTGGTGGAGGCCCCTCTTCGGTGGGAGTGAGCGTTGTTCTCCCGTCTCCATCCACTGTGTTTGTTCTCAGGCCCACAGCTCACCCATCCAAACAGGAACCCGGTCCTGCAGGATCTGATGTCAAGCCCCGGGATCTACAGTATCGGTGGTAGCACCGTGGCAGGGCTCCCGGAGTTTTTATAAACGGGTGCGCCTGTCCTCAGGAGGTTTATGATTCCAAAGACAAGAACTCCATGGAGCCTGGTTTGGGGGTACCTGGCAACCTGTCCGCCGTGCCTCCTGCTGTTTCCCTGGGGGTTTTTCTCCTGGGAGATGCAGAGTGAGGATTCCTCCCTGGGACCGAAGATGCCTCTTCATTACCAGCAACTTCACTCTGGCTTTGATGTGTAACCCCCCCGGGGGACAGCTCATCATCACACCAAGGAGGATGGGGCAGGGTCAGCCCCACCCTCGAGGATTCGTGCTCCCCCTCTTTTGGGGTCAGAAGAACAGCAGATGAGGGCCAACCTGCCATCGTGCAGACAGAAGCAGGGTCGCTCACCCTGTGCCGACACGGCCCTGCCCATGAGCCTGGTTGTGCGCGCTGCTTTCCCAGACGAACTCTGAGCCGCGCTGTGGTACCACGTGGAGCTCGGAGGTGGACGGGCATCCTGCGCAGAGCTCAGCCCCTACCCAAACTAGATCGCGTCCAGTCCCAGCCAGTTTCCCCTGGCAGGAAAGCCCCTGCCGGCTGATTTATTCCTCCATCCATGAGTTCCCCTCCTGCGGAGACAGTAGGGCCTCATAACTTTCACAAACAGAGGGCGGGCCTCTCTCAGGCCAAGGGTGCTTCTGGGAAAAAGAGAGACAGGTCAGGTGGGCCCAAGGTCCACGGCGCCCCATCCCCTGGTCTCTCAACGCCCTGCTCCTTTTCTCAGAAAAGAACCAGCAGCTTCTCCTGCTGAGTCTAAATCAATAAAGGCACAATTGCTCCACCCAAGGATGTCAGTGTTTCAACTTGGTCTTTAATCGTGGGATAGAATATTTCATGCTTTGTTAAAGCAATTTCACACACACATTTCTGTTCCTGGGCAGAAAGCCCGTGCTGGCATACAGGCCTCCTCCAGCAGGTGCATGAAGAGATGACCAACAGCTTACCCTCCAGTGTGAACCGCGCTCTACAGTTTCTAAAGAATGTTGGGGTTATGGTGGTCAAACAACTAGACTAACCTCATTTATCCTCTAGATCCCATTAAAATGGGAATAAGGGAATAAAAGCACTGTAATCCACAACAACAGAAAAGAGCCATCGGCAGATAAAAGACATGCACCATCTCTGAGGATGGAAAGAGACAGATGGCTGGGGTAACAGATGAAGCAAACAAGACTGGCTTCCCATTGTCAGGGAGTTAACAATGAAGACAGATAGTAACCAGGCTCCACAGAAGTTATCAACGTTACAGACTTTAACAATGTCAAACTCACAAAACCGATAAATATCTAGATGGGGAAAGTGGCAAGAAATCTAAGAGTCATTCCTTTTACTTTCAAATAAAAGCGTCAAAATAGCGTCAGTCTCACTGGCTAAAACTGTGTCCTGGAAGAAATAGACACGGTGTGGTGATGAAGGTGGAGGCGACAGTAGCAGCCATAGTAATAATAATACTTCCAAACCTTGGCAAGATTTTTTTTCTACAAACTTTCCTTTCTTGAATTTACCAAGGTATTTAAAAATCGAAATCTCTCCTTGTCGGCTTCCTCCCCCTGCCACCCCCTTGAAATATGAAATATGACATCTCCACTCCGGATTCTTTGTCTTCTTGTGTCTATAAATAAAAAGGAATTTAACACTTTCACAAATAAAATACAGCCTGAAGTAGGGTTTCGTTGTTATAAATTATGGTGTCCAACCACTCTCTGTCTATCCACCAGCCAATCCTGTAGCTGTGGATTCGTGGATGTGACCCGCCCAGAATGATTGCTCTCTATCACTGATGTCATGATGGGGGGGGGGGGGGGAGGAGGCGTGGTTTTTGGATTTGCGCTTTTTTCTTTTAACATTTTGATTGAATATATATTATTTAAAATTAAAATGATAAAGTCTTTTAGAAAAAGAAGCGGCACGCTGGTTCCATTCAGCGCAGGACCGGCAGTAGTGTGGGTGGAGAGTAAGCGCCTTTCAAAGGGGCCCGGATGCTGCAGGCCAGGTGAGTCTCAGGCGCTGTGCTAAGGGCTGAATGGGGCTGCGGGAGAGGCCTTTATTTCTCACTCCCGGGTGAGCAAAGGGCTGGATGGGGGAAACACTGGGCCAGCGGGGCAGGAGTTCAGAGAGCCTGGGGGAGGGGAGCGCAGGGCCTGTGCGGTCACGAGCTGGCCGGTCTGTGAGCGCCACCTAGTGGGAACCCCGGGGACTGCCGCGCGTGATCCCCTCTCTTCGGAAAAAAAGGAGTTCAAGCCAATCAAAAACGCCATCTTAGCGATTTGCAAAGTTAAAGCGATTTAGGAAAAGATGTGCTGGATTCTGCAGTAAGCTATGCAAAAAGAAAAAAAGAAAAAAAGTGCATCGCAACATTTATTTGCAGTTTCTCTCAAGCGGGGCCGAAGTACAGTTGGCATGCCCTGGGAGCGGGGGAGGAGGTGAGGAGAGGAAGGGCTGCAACAATTACCTACAAGCTCTACCTAGTCCCGTGGGTCAGTGACCGTGCTGCCCTGCTAGGAAATATATTTTTTAAATTTTATATATTAAAATTATATTCTATTTAATTTCATAAATAAAATAAAACATTTTTATTTTATGTAATTTCACCACTCGTCTGAAGTGTCTCTCGTTTAAGCATGTTGGCATCCTAATTAAAAAAAACTAGTTGATGACATCTATCATACTCTTACTTGGTAAGGAGAACTGTGCATATAATGTTGTCTCATTCCATCCTCAAAGTCACCTGTTGAGGTAGTCCTATTACACCCTTGATGGAGAAGGAAACCCCGGCTCCAGAAGGCTGAGGAGGTGTCTTAGATCCTATGGCTTAAGGAAATGTCCTCACCTCACCACAGGCAGCCTCATTTTCGCAGCTGTTGGGGAGGAGGAAGCATTATTCCTCTATTGATGAGCACAGAGGCAGAGAAATACTTTGTAGGCAGGACCCAGGTTCAGCATTTCTAAGCAGAAGCTCTAAATGAAAGGAGACTGCGGTGAATTTGGGAGAGAGTTGATGTCTCTAGGTGCTCATAAACATTTGCATATTTATGACTCCACCTTGTGATAAATAACTCAGTTCCTCCCTCAACAGTCAGGGTGATTTTCTTTTTTCAAAAAGAAAATTATTTTCTCAGAATACAGCCTTCTGATGATTTTACCACCTTGAAGGGTGAGTCATACAGAAGCACAACCCCTTCACATAATCGCTCTCAATTTTGTCATTCAGGGCTCATCACCCAACAGAACAGAATAATTCCTGAGCAGGAGGCTCTGATGGATGTGCCGCCGGATGGACTTTTTTCGGTGAGATAGGTCATAAATATTAATGGTATTGACAGAGCCTTAGAAATTTGTCAGGTCACATTCCTGCAACAGAAACACCCAGAATCCTGTCACTTTGTTCCTCCCATTGACAGCCACCAGTTTCTTTCCCGAACTTGTGTGGCTGGACCTATCTTTTCAGAAACTCTCCATCAGCAAAGGTTTTCCAGAGCCATCACAGGTTGACTGAATCCAACATCTCTGTGGGTTCTTCCTTTTTCTTTTCTACTTAACTAACTTTTGCCTGCATTCTGCTCTCCAGCCTTTTCTGTTTCCACCCTTAATTTTTTATTCCGTGCGTGTCTGACTCTTTGCAACCCCATGGACTATAGCCCGCCAGGCTCCTCTGCCCATGGGATTTCCCAGGCAAGAATATTGGAGCGGGTTGCCATTTCCTACTCTACGGGATCTTCCTGACCCAGGGATCAAACCCGAGTCTCTTGCGTTAGCAGGTGGATTATTCACCATTGAGCCACCAGGGAAACTCTAAAAAATAAAACAGTAGAGGTTTAGATTCTATACTGGAGTGGGTAGCTATTCCTTCTTCAGGGGATCTTCCCAACCCAGGGACCGAACCCACGTCTCCTGCATTGCAGGCAGGTTCCTTATCGTCTGAACCACTAGTAAATGGCATAACCTCACCCACCTCTATACCCTGTAAAGTGAACACTCTACTGACAGGTTTCCTGAATGTGTTCACATGTGACACCAGTGGATAATTAGCTGTGGGTAGCTTAACTGCCCTGCTCATTTACTTTGCATCCTCACCAGCATTTAGTGGGTCAGTATCCTCTAGTTTCAGTCAGTCAGTCAGTTCAGGCACTCAGTCGTGTCCGACTCTTTGCACCCCGTGAATCGCAGCATGCCAGGCCTCCCTGTCCATCACCATCTCCTGGAGTTCACTCAGATTCACGTTCATCGAGTCAGTGATGCCATCCAGCCATCTCATCCTCTGTTGTCCCCTTCTCCTCCTGCCCCCAATCCCTCCCAGCATCAGAGTCTTTTCCAATGAGTCAACTCTTCGCATAAGGTGGCCAAAGTACTGGAGCTTCAGCTTTAGCATCATTCCTTCCAAAGAACACCCAGGGCTGATCTTCAGAATGGACTAGTTGGATCTCTCCGCAGTCCAAGGGACTCTCAAGAGTCTTCTCCAACACCACAGTTCAAACACATCAATTCTTCGGCGCTCAGCCTTCTTCACAGTCCAACTCTCACATCCATACATGACCACAGGGAAAACCATAGCCTTGACTAGACGGACTTTAGTTGGCTAAGTAATGTCTCTGCTTTTGAATATACTATCTAGGTTGGTCATAACTTTTCTTCCAAGGAGTAAGCGTCTTTTAATTTCATGGCTGCAGTCACCATCTGCAGTGATTTTGGAGCCCCCCAAAATAAAGTCTGACACTGTTTCTACTGTTTCCCCATCTATTTCCTCATTCTAATAGATGTGTGGGGCTTCCCTTGCAGCTCAGCTGGTAAACAATCTGCCTGCCAAGCAGGATATGCAGGTTTGATCCCTAGGTCAGGAAGATGAAAATGGGGAAGGAAATGGCAAGCCACTCCAGTATTCTTGCTTGGGAAATCCCATGTATGGAGAAGCTTGGAGGGCTACAGTGCATGGGGTTGTAAAAAGTCAGACACAACTTAGTAACTAAACAGAAACAGCAGTAGGCGTGTAGGGGTATTTCACTGTGGTTTTAATTTGCGTTTTTCTTATGGCAAATGATGTTGAACATCTTTTCACGAGTTTATTTCTCAGCCATATCTCCACTTTGGGGACGTAGCTATGCCTTTCACCCATTCTCTAATAGGATTTGTTCTGTTGGTTGTTTTTCTGCTGAGTTTTATGAGTTCTTTATATAGAGAAGGGTCCACTGACCCAGAAAGCTCTGCTCAGCTGATTTTTTGGTCTCTTTTCACCTTAAAGGCCAAATTTTAGAGAGGCCTCTCCTGACCACCTGGATAAACTATTTCTTTCCTTCCTCATTCACTTGCAATTGCCTCTTGTAGATCACATCAGTGTCTATAATTCATGCTTATCTGTTTGCTTCCATATTGGATCACAAGCACTTTGTTTATATGCTCACCAGCTGTTTCTCCAGCACTTAGCATGGTGTCTCGTATACAGTTGGTGCTTAATGAATACTCTGTCTACAGGCAGAACCTTTGCTGCCTGGCTGGATGAGACTCACTTGCCTGGGGCAGGGTCCCAACTCTCCCACATGACCTTCTTCAGGCTATTTAGTCCTACAAGCCCTTCCCCTGCTCCTCTGTCGCCTCCCCAGGGTATCACCTGCACCAACTCACAGCTCAGTGCCTCTTCAGGCTGTTGCCAGAGATGCTCTTTGGACTTTGATGTCATCCCCAGCTGCTCACCACCTCTGAGAGTTCCAGGCTCCTGTCCCCACCACTCTCCTGTCCTCAGAAAGCACCATGTCTGCACTCTGCTCTTCCAGTAGACTCCACAGCAGAGCTGCTGGGCTGAAGGAGCTGGCCCTTAAGGAAACAGAAAGACAGGAGCCCCCTAGCCCTAACCCTAGGTTGGTATTTGCTTTTCACTAGCGTGTGTGAAAAACAGAACTAGCTTAGTCCTGTCCGACTCTTTGTGACTCCGTGGACTGTAGCCCACCAGACTCCTTTGTCCATGGGGTTTTCCAGGCAAGGATACTGGAGTGAGTTGCCATTTCCTTCTCCAGGGGATCTTCCTGACCCAGGGATCGAACCCCAGTCTCTTGCATTGCAGGTAGAATTCTTTTACCACCTGAGCTATAGGGAAGTCCCTATAGTTTTTCACTAAGCAAGAAAACAGGCAGAGATGACCAGCATCTTGATTTTGTCCTTCTTTCTATTCAGCCTGGATCCTGGGCTCTTTGTTCTCCTAATCACTCCCCAGACCCTTCACCCTCCAGCCCTGACCTCGCTCGTCTACATAATGTTCTTTTGTCCCTAATGTCCTGATCAGCCCCTGCCTCGGCTCCCAAGGGCTCTCTGAGCCAGAGCCCAGTATTCTGTGCTAGTCCTTCAAATGAGATCACAAGACGGGCCCTCTGGCCACAGAGAGTGTGACTGTGGCAGAGGTGCAGAATGGTGCCCCATTCACCAGGATCTATTACCCTTGGGACTTCACAGGGGCCCTGGATGCTGATCTTGTGAATGTGGAATCACATATTTCTGAAAGAGATTCTAGACCATGAGCAACATTCATAAGGAAAGCCCTTGAAAACAAGTTGCATGACTCACTTCATGTTAAGGTAAAAAATGAATGGAAATTGGAAGTTAAAGGGAAGATTGGTGAAAAGGATGGCCTTGGAGGAAGAAGGTGAGGAGGGGGACGGGGTAGGAGTAGGGGATTGTAGTTCAGCCAAGGTGCTGAGGGAAAGTCCCTCTAACAGTTCATTTGATCCTGAATTGTGAGCATGCATGCCATGCTCAGTTGCTTCAGTCTTGCACACACACACCTAGACTTCTCAGGACACAGTTTAGTAACTTCCACAAAAGAAAAGGAATTTACACAGCAGACCGCGAATAGTTTCTAAGCAGGCATTATGGAAAGTAGGTAAATAAAACGCAGGTTAAGTGTATTCCCCTTGTTCAAGCAGCTTCATCAGGTGCACAGGAAGCAGCAGACTGTAAAAATGCTTGTGTTTCTCTGCATATTGAAAGTCCTCAAAGAAAACATCTTTGTGAAATTGATTCTGAAGCCCAGCATCTCACCAATGGGAGCAGGATGATGCCCACAAAGGAGGTCTGGCTGACGAAGATCTTGGAGACGACCAGCTCCCTCAGGGCATCCTCCACGGGGTACTCCACCTGCCAGGTGAGCTGCTGGGCACCAGCCAGGCCACTGCTGTTGTCCACTCTGAAGTCCACTTGCAAGATCTCTTTTGAAGGAGCCATTTGTTCTGGAAAACAAACACACACTGTAAAGTGCAATTTGAAACTGCGATTCAGCAGAATGTCAAGCACGAGATGAATTGCCACATTCCTCATTGTCAAACTGAAGAAGGATCGCCAAGTTCAACAAGTCACACAGCAGTGTCGATAGAGCCTGATTTGCAGGCTGCCACAGATGACCCACACCTCAGAGTGGACGGACCATCCGTCTTCAGGGCTCTGTGGGAAGCAGACCATCCTTCCCCAAGTGAGCAGCTCAGACCACACCACATCTCTGGGCACTGTGACAGCCGTGTCCTCCCCAGCCCCGCATCTGCTACATCACGATCCAAGCGCCACACACAGGACGTGGCCAAACCCTTCATCTAGGGCCATCATCACTCCAGTCCTGAGGCGCAGCCTGGATTCTGGCTGTTTCTACTGCTACTTAAGTGTGTCTGTGGACCCGTGGTTCAAACTGTGGGCTTTAGAATTTGGGGAGAATATCAGTGGCCACCTAGCCTTGTGGAAGCATCATGAGACCAATCTTGGGAAAGGACCCCGAAAGGTACATGGTCCATGACATCAAGTATGATATGTGTAATAAGGGACTATAGTGGATTCACCTGAAATGGGATGAAATGTAAGGAAAACCCCACCTGGAATGTAAGTTACAGGGATGTAAGTTGGTGTATCCATAGTGGAAAACAGTATGGAGGTTCCTCAGGAAACTAAAAATAGAACCACCATATGATTTGGCAACTCCACTCCTGGGCATATGTCTGGGAAAAAAAAAAACACGATAATTCAAAAAGATACATGCACCCCTATGTTCAAAGCAGCACCATTCACAGTAGCCAAGACATGGAAGTGTCCATTGATAGATGAGTGGATAGGGACGGTGTGGTGCATTTATGCAATGGAATACTACTCAGCCATAGAAAAGAACAAAACAATGCCATTTGCAGTTACGTGGATGCAATTAGAGATTATCATACTAAGTGAGATAAGTCAGAAAGAGAAAGACACATGTGATGATATCCCTTATATGTGGAATCTAAAATGTGGCACAATTGAACCCATCTATGAACCAGAAGTAGGGTCATGGATGTACAGAACAGACTTGTGGTTGCCAAGGATGAGGGATTTGGGGGAGGGATAGAGTGGGAGGTTTGGATTAGCAGATGCAAGCTATCATATATAAAATGAGTAAGCAACAAGGTCCTATGTAAGCAACAAGGTCCCAGGGAACTACATTCAATATCCTATAGTAAACCCATAATGGAAAAGAATAAGAAAGAATGTGTGTGTGTGTGTGTGCACGTGTGTGTGCATGACTGAATCACTCTGCTCTACAGCAGTAATTAGCACAACATTGTAGATGAACCACTTTTCAATAATAAATAAATAAACAAAAAGAAATCCCCAGCTGCCTTCATTCATGGAGTAGCAGCATGGTACATGTATTTGGAGGAGGGGGAAGAAAGCAGATGGGGCACATGTAAGTGAAAAGGACAAGTGTCATTCTCAGCATCTTTTGGTATAGGGAAAGCCTCTCATCACTGACTTGAACTTGTACATTGTAGGCTGACTCTTGCATTAAATAGAGTGTTCAAACAAAAAGCCACCCAGCATGGGATTTGTGAATGACTTCTGTTGTTTAAGTCTGTGTCCATCACCCTGTTTCGAACTTTACCCAGATCCAGGGAATAAGACAGCAAGAGTATTCTAGTTTCCCTCGGAAGAAAGCGTCCAGGCAGAGCAGGCAGACTTAGGATCTACTAAGTCAACCGATTTCACTGGGCTTGGGACAAAGAAACTGTCCCAGTTGTCTGGCACCTGGCCCTGGGGTGATGAGAGCACGTGGATAGTGGTCCTGAGTGTGAGAGCTGCAAAAGAGAGGTGGCTGGGGTGGGGACTCTAGATGGATAGTTTTTTATTTGCAAAGCACACTTGAGGGCTTCCTGCTGTCTTAGGAATTGCTGATCCTGGGAAGAGCAGTGTCTTCCATGACAGCAAGGGCCCAGATGTCAAAGCACCAAGGTACACACACACACAAAAGATGTGGGTAACACAGCCTAACCCAGAAGCTTGTCTTCAGGGACCACTTCCAGACATTGCTTGTCAGCTTATCTCTCACAGTGACAGTAAAGGTCATTTTAAAAAGGGAGAGGGGAACTTTCCTTGTTCTCTAATGATCGTGTCCTCTCATAGATTATTTTACTCTGATCAATTTCAGGATTTTCTAAGGATGAGACGACAAAGCTTCTCTTACTTTTCACAATCCTGGAAATGAAACAAGAGAGGTTGCTTCCAGTATTTAAGACTTTTTTCCTTTTTGTCTTTTTTTTTTTTAATGTTTTTCCCCTGAGCCTTAACCTTAATAGCTGACCAAAAACAAGGTACGTTCTGAATGGTGACTACACTGAACAAACCCAAAGCATCCTTGACTTCACGTCCCAAGTGATCCTCATCCTCAAGGCAACTTGTCCCACCTCTGACTTCCTCTGCAGAGAGTAACTTTACGAGAACAAAAAGTGTGTCTGTGTCATTCCCAGCTCCATCTGGCATGGTGCTGGCGATTGTTCTAATTCATTCAGTGTTTGTTTAATAATTAAATATCCTCAAAATTCTGACAGGGGATCCTGTAAAATTCTGGGGATGTAGTTTATATTGTGGGAGACAAAGAACTACCAGTCAACTTAGTTTTGAGCTGAATTCTTGGGCTTGCCTGGTAAGCATATTAAGATACACTTTCCTTCCTAGTGGAGACATCTATCTCTCCTATTGGAACATTAGTTCTCAAGTCGGGGGAAGGGATAGTTAGGAATGGGCAGATACACACTGCTATATTTGAAATAGATAACCAATAAGTTCCCTGTATAGCATAGGAGACTCTGCTCAATATTATGGTGACAACCCAAATGGGAAAAGGACTTGAAAAGGAGTGGCTACATGTGTATGTATAACTGACTGCCTTTGCTATACATCTGAAACTATCACAACATTGTTAATCCACTCTAATATAAAAAATTTTAAAAGATAAAAGCACTACAAAAATTATAATAAAGACGGAAAAGAGCATTAGTTCTCAAAACTGGGGGCAGTTTTTGGAAGTTCTGGCAATATGTAGAGATGAGTTTAGGTGTCACAATTTGGGAAACACTCCCAGTGGGGTAGAGACTGGAGATGCTGCTTGATATCTTATGAATAACTTGGTCCAGTGGTTAGGAATCTGCCTGCCAATGCAAGGGACATGGGTTCGATCCCTGGTCTGAGAAGATCCCATATGCCATGGGGTAACTAAGACCCTCAGCCACAACTACTAAAGCCCGAGAGCCTAGAGCCCATGCTCTGAAATAAAGAAGTCACCACAAGTCCACACACTGCAACTAGAGAAAGCCCATGCAAAGCAATGAAGACCCAGTGCAGCCAAAAATAAATAAATATCTTATTAAACATAGAACAGCTGCTTCAGTGCCCCTCCCTGATAATTTTCTGGCTCAAAATGTTCATGGCACCAGAGCTAAGAAAATCTACACTTGAACTTTAAGGTTTTCAAAAGCCAGAGCCTGTCTTTAACACCTTAGAAACTCCAGGGTTTAACTTAGTAACTAGTATATTTTTATTCAGCAGCAGTAAGTGCCAGAAAATGGAAATACAGAGGTAAACAAAAGTGATGTAGCCTCTGTGTTAGTAATAAAGTAAATTAATCCTAAGTAGCAATAACTGTTATCAAAATCAAATAGAGGAGTTTAATATGTATCCAAAAACTAAACAGCAAATTAAAACCACAGGGAGATACCACCACACACTTATCAGAATGGCTCAAATTATATATATAAATGCCAGCAAGGGCTCAAAGAAAATGAATCAATTATAAACCTATATATAAGGGTTTATAGCAGCTTTATTTGAAAGAGCCCCAGTCTAGAATAGGGCTTCCCTGATAGCTCAGTTGGTAAAGAATCTGCCTGCAATGCGTGAGACCTGGGTTTGATCCCAGGGTTGGGAAGATCCCTGGAAGAAAGAAAAGGCTACCTACTCCAGTATTCTGGCCTGGAGAATTCCATGGACTATATAGTCCATGGGTGTGGCAAAGAGTCGGACACGACTGAGCAACTTTCACTTTCACTTTCAGTCTAGAATGTTGCTCAAATATAATGGTTATACAAACTGCAGTGTGCACATTCATACGAGGGAGCACTAGGAAACAGAAAAGAACACCGTTGATTTAAGCAACAGCTTGGATGGATCTCAAGGCAATTACCAATAGGATGAATGAAAGAGGCCCTCGTGAATAGCATTTAGTGCCCTTATGAAAACAAAAAACCCAGACAGCTCCGTCACCCCTTCTGCCATATGAAGTTAGCATCACCAAACTTGCATCACCAAATCTCCCTTGTTGGTGGATTCTGCTGTTATTATTTTTATCTCAAATATATTTCTCCAGCGTGTGTACTCTATGAAATTTCCCATCTGGCTCTTTAATGATCTAACAGGTAATCCAGTGACTTCCCTGGTGGTCCAGTGGCTAAGACTCCATGCTCCCAATGCAAGGGGACAGATTTGATCACTGGTCAGAGAACTGTACCCCACATACTGCAACTAAGAGTTCACATGCCACCACTAAGTCCTGGCACAGCCAAATAAATTAAATATTTAAAAAAACAAAAACAGAAAATAAGCAGGTAATCCAGTCCCTTGCCCTACTTTCCATTCACAGGAAAATATTTTTTTTTTCCTTTCTCTCTCTCTTTTTAAAGTGAAATTTACTTTGCAGACGGGTATGAGTGACCTTATTTTTGCTTTGCCAACACTTCCCAGAGCTGAAAGCAATAAATCTTGATAATGAACAAACACTTTGCTTTCTTCTGCTTTCTCAGCTGCCAGATCCACAGCTATTTCTCACGTTAACAGCTCACACTCACTTCCAGCTTAGTTGATTTTATCAGCATTGTCATGACCAAGTTCAGACACAGCTAAGACAACGGCTATAATTATTCTTTTCTTTGCCTCTCTCTTGCTGACAATATCCCAAACCTTCCTAGAAAAATGATGGTTCAAAATCATTTAAAACAAACTCCTCAAAGACGATTTTTTAGAAATTGTCCTTCCTTTTGTATCCTCTTGTGATTGCTCTTGATAAAAAATACTTATTACAGGGTTAGGACACTGCGCTTCCACTGCAGGGGACAGTGCTTCAGTCCTTGGTCTGGTCAGGAAACTAAGTTCCTGCATGTTGTGCGATGTGGCCAAAAAATTGGAAAAAAAATACATGCAGAAGACTTACAGAATCAATAGCTAAATGAATCTCCCTGAGTTAGAAAGAAATCCTAAGACATGAGGTAATATAAGCTGGCTACATGCACAGAAGAGCTTTCAGTTCTTGTTCGCTCTCCTTAAAGATTTTGGAGTAAATATTCATGGCTCTGTGGGCTTGTCTTAAAGCAGCACTGGGAAATTCATATTTTTTTTAAATTTAAATTTATTTATTTTAATTGGAGGCTAATTACTTTACAATATTGTATTGGTTTTGCCATACATCAACGTGAATCCACCACGGGTGTACACGTGTTCCCCATCCTGAGCCCCCCTCCCAGTGGAATTTGTATTTTTAATTGTATACTTAATAGCAGTTTTCAAATAAAAAGAATACACTCTCAGGATTCAAAATTCAAAATCTTAAGGAAAATAGCTGAACAAAATTTTCCACTGCTGCCCCCCCTCACCCCTGAGTCTTCAGCCAAACAAAGCTTTTATTCATTTTCTCATTGGCCCTCTAGATAGTCTGGGCATCTATGAGCCTGGATATGAGTGCCTCTTTGCCTCATTTTCATGCAAAAATAGTACTCTGTGCCCTCTGTTGACTTTTAAAAAAAAAATGCACAACGTGAGGGTTGTGAGTTAAGTTTCATTTGGGGCAAAACGAGGACTGCAGCCTGGGATACAGCATCTCAGATAGCTCTGAAAACCTGCTACTAAGACCTAGGGGGGAGGACAATATATATGTGATTTGGGTGAAGGGGGAATACCTGCAATCAAGTGCGTATTTTCCAGAAGATTTCTGCTAGTCTCATGAAGTTTTTGCTAGTCATGAAGGATTTTAGTGCTTTTATAGATATGAGGAGATACAAAAATTGGGCCCTTAAAATCAGCTCCTGAACAATCTGAAGACCTGCCCTGCCAGTTTTCCCTAAGCACATGCATGCATGCTAAGTCACCTCAGTATTGTCTGACTTTCTTTGTGACCCCATGGACTTTAGCCTGCCAGGCTCCTCTGTCTATGGGATTTCCCAGGCAAGAATACTGGAGTGGGTTACTATGCTTTCCTCCAAGGAATCTTTCCGACCCAGGAATGGAACCAGTGTCTCTTATGTCTCCTGCATTGCAAGCAGGTTCTTCACCACTAGCGCCATGTGGGAAACCCTTCTCTGAGCACAGAGTGCCTCATTTCTGCTTTCCACCCTAAACTCCTTTCAGGGGTTGTTGAAAATCAGCAGCTGCAGCAGCAGATGATTTAATCCCTATAGAGGTGGATGGTAAGTGCCAATTCGTAGTAGACATGTCCATTCAGCCTCTCTAACACTTGATCTCTGACCCACAGGAAGAGGAGGGCTCTGGTCATTCTCTCTCTGACAATGAAGTGCTCTGGTTGGGAAGTGAGGACAGAACCAGTCCCAAGGCCCTTTCTGACCATGGGTACTGGCAAGGACCATCCTCCCATGAATCCAAAGGAGAAGGAGTGAATCACCCTTAGGACTCTGAAGCAAGGCAGCCTTGGCTGAGGCAAGAATTGCTGGGGAGGAAAAATTTCCCTCTATACTGTAAGTTCTCTAGCTGGTCTAAGAATTAAATTGACATGAGACAAATGAACAGGAGCAAGCAAAACTCTAATCACCTGTAGACATGAGTGAAGAGAAGTGAAGTGAAAGTTGTTCAGTTGTGTTCAACTCTTTGCAACCCCATGGAATATACAGTCCATGGAATTCTCCAGGCCAGAATATTGGAGTGGGTAGCCTTTTCCTTCTCTTGGGTATCTTCTCAATCCAGTGATTGAACCCAGGTCTCCTGCATTGCAGGCAGATTCTTTACCAGCTGAGCCACAAGGGAAGGCCAAGAATACTGGGGTGGGTAGGCTGTCCCTTCTCCAGCAGATCTTCCTGACCCAGGAATTGAACTGGGGTCTCCTGCATTGCAGGTGGGTTCTTTACCAACTGAACTATAAGGGACTGAGCAATTTGCCAAAATGGATAAAACCCTAAACTTAAATACCATCTTCAGCTAAAGATAATAGAAGATATTACAGGTAGGGGGTTAGAACTTTGAAGAGGAGGAAGGCAACTCACATGGAGATGAGCAAATGTTTGGTAAACAAATGTTTGCTGGGCCAGGCAGAGATCATGGGATAGCATAGACTCTAATCTCTAAGGATTCCCCCAACACCACACCTAGTCCAGATTCCTTACAGACATCTCTGGTGTTAGCTCTGAGAAATGGAGTATTTCCTGCTATATCAGTAAACAATATGTCACAGTCATCATCGATTCCAGCCCTCTAGTATGAGCTGGTGAGTCTTAAGGCCACTCAGGAAGGAGAAGAATATCTGTGAATTGGCAGTAATCAGGACTGCAGCCACTCCCTATGGTGAGCCCCACAGGAACTCAGGATGTGAATAAACACAGGATACCAGCCTAGGATAGCTTAAGTGTATATGAAAGGAATGATTTCAGTGAGCCCAGGCTCTTGTCTCTTCCCATATACAGAAAAGTGCTAATTTTTTAAACTTGAGATATCTGGTTTTCATTAATTAACAATTATTTTGTGTCCCCTCACCTCCTTGGAGCAGTTCTTTCAGGGTTACTTGAGATGCTGTCTCTTGGCCTTGAAGTCCTAAAATTTCCCACCAAATAAAACACAACTCTCAACTTTTAGGTTATGACAATTTTTTAAATCAACAGCTCTGTTCTGGAACTAGACTCTATATCTTAGGCAGTTAGAAGGAAAATCAGAATCTCTCCTTGAGTCTTGTGGGCCTTGCTTGTTTTTATCTCAAAGTAGTTTGCATGCAAAGAGACATTTTGGGGTGGCAATTTTTGCTTCCCTCTAGAACTATTATGCACTATTGGTGAGAACGTAAAATGATACAATTGCTATAGAAACTGTTATAGTGATTCCTCAAAAAATTAGAATTATCATCTGATCCAGCGATTCCACTTCTGGTTACATACCCAAAATAATTGAAAGCAAGGCCTCACAGAGATTCATGTGCACTCATATTCATTGCAAAATTATTCATGAGAGCTAAAATGTGGGTGCAACCCAAGTGTCCTCTGAGACAGATGAATGGATTAGCAAAATGTGGTCTATCCATACCATGGAATATTATTAGCTATAAAGAGGAACGGAGTTCTAGGACTTCCCTGATGGTCCAGGGCTTAAAACTTCATGATTCCATTGCAGGGGTGAGGGTTCAATCCCTGGTCAAGGAATTAAGATCTCGCATGCTGTGCTGCCAGAAAGAAGGAATTCTGGCATCCACTACAAGATGTATGAACCTTGAGGACATAATGCAGAATGAAATAAGTCAGACAAAAAGACAAATACTATATGATTCCACTTATATGAGATATTTAGAATGGTGATTGTCAGAGGCTAGAGTGGCTGAGTGGAGATGGTGACATTGTTTAATATGTAAAGAGTTTCAGTTTTACAAAATGAAAAGAGTTATCAAGATGGATGGTGATGAAGGTTGCACAAAATTATAAATGTATCTAATACCACCAAATACTTAAAATGTACACTTAAAATGATTAAGAGTTTGCCATACTTTTATTTTTACCACAATGAGAAAAATTCAGAGAGAGAGAGAAGCTTAGGAGCATATTTGCACGCCAAATGTCATAACTAAGAAATCAGAAGTTATTTTTGTAACTTTTAATTCATCTGCTGGTTTTCAATACTTCTCAGTTGTGCAGAAATTCGGTGGAAGAAATTTTTATAGGCTCCTGAGATCCTCAACTTTATAAATCTTCATTGGTGAAGAGCTCTCCTTCAGGAAATATAAGTTCCCCAGTATCCAATTAATTAAAACCCAATGATTCCACCACAACCCCTACTTGGCCCATTGTATTCATTGCAACAGCTTCCAAAGCTTTCTTATAGGCCAATTACTCCAAAGTGATTAGGCTTTAAGTCAACCATACTTAAAAGGATTGTGTGCATGTGATTTCTGTAAATTATTCCTTGCTAATTATAGCTATGCGAGTAATCCTGACATTCTTTTGATGGAAACATGCTCTTGTCTAGAATGTGTTAATTAACAATATTATTTTGTCTGGCTAGTCAAGTATCAGCTAGAATCATACAGGAGGAAATGGTAAACCATATTAAAGAAAAGTACGTTTCTCTCTTGTCTTGCAAAACTTGCTCAGGTCCAAAGAGAGAAAGCCGGAATGAGATGGCTCCGGATAGAAAGTGGCCACGACGATTTTTAGAGGAGTTACTTTTCTAGGCTCCAGGAAAGGAAGGTTGGGTCCAGAGAAGATTCGAGCACCAGTTCTTTTGTACCAGTTGATGTTCCTCTCACGTCAACGGAACTGAAAACCTTGTTTTGGGGAAACAGACTCATTAGTGCATTACAAAGGAATGCAAACTGAAGTTTGGGTAATGATGAAATCTGGGTGTGAGTAAGTACCTGGTCAGCCCTGTAGGGGAAGCAAAAGTTGCCCACCAAATTTTGTCTCTTGTGAGACAGGAAGGAGTCAGGCACAACCTGGCATAGCTGTTGAGGACATGACATAAATTGGTTAGAACAAACTAGATTCAAAATGGCGGACAAGTGCTTTACCAGTCGACCTTGAGCATGTACACGTGCATTATAACACATCAGCAGGTTAAGTAGCACTCCCACACAGTTCTGCAGCCAACCATAAAAGTCCAAAAGGTGGACAGTAGCCCAGTTCCTGGAAATCCCTGCCCCTCCTCCAAAATAGTTGGAATAATCCTCCCACTCATTAGCCTATGAAATTACCCAGCCTATAAAAACTAATCACACCATAGTTCTTTACCTGAGGATGGTATTTAAGGTGAGGATTTCAGCCATTTTGGCAATTTCCTCAGTTTTCCTGAGTCTCTTCTGCGTGTGTGTGTGCTAAGGGGCTTTAGTCATGTCTGACTCTCTGTGATCCTATGGACTGTGGACCGCCAGGCTCCTCTGCCCATGGGATTCTCCAAGTGAAAATGCTGGAGTGGGTTGTCATGCCCTCCTCTAGGGGATCTTCTTGACCCAGGGATTGAACTCTGGTCTCCCGTATCTCTTGCACTGCAGACAGATTCTTTATTGCTGAGCCTCCTATATATACATATTTTTAAACTTTGATGTCCTCCTCTTAATCTGCCTTATGTTGACTTAATTCTTTGTCCAGCCAGAAGAACCCAGAAGGGTAGAAGAAAATCTGTTCCTCCCTGTTGGGATCATATAGTGATATTGTGCAGGGCCCTGTGGGGTTCTGGGCCACAAAGCCTGTGTCCTCCATTTCTTTGATGATAGGAAACAGCCTTCCTTGACCCGCTCAGCCTCCTTGACCCACTGTAAGTTCCAATGGGCAGATTCGAGCAGCTCTTAATTAGGGAAGGGAGGGGATGCCAGACCAGGCAGAAACAGCCAAGAGCAGCCTTGGGATAGGGTCCTGGTTCCCCCAGAATGGATACACACAACAATATCTTTGATTTTCTTTACAGATATTGAAACCTTCTCAATGTAGGAGCAGTTAGCAATTAACAATTGTATGCTGCCCACAAGCATGTAAACCGCAGGCCAGTTGGACCTGAAGGTTGATGATGCTGACTCCCACTTATTTCACCATCAATCCATCAGAAGAGTGCCCACCAGCTGATCACAACCTCCTCTTTGAATAATTACTGTAAAACTTCTCATTATCTCTCTCAAGTGAGGACACATGGTTTGGGGGGCATTAGCCCACTATGTCTCCCTTTGCCTGGCAAAGCAATAAAGTTATTCTTTTCTACTTCACCAAAAACTCTGTCTCTGAGATTTGATTTGGCACTGGTATGCAGGGAAGCTTAAATTTTGCCATAAATGTGAATTGGCCAGTGTCTAAGAATAGCCAAATGATGACCAGAGGCCAACTCTGACCCTGATCTTCTTCATTTAGCCTACTTACCATTTGTCAACACCGAAATGATAGATAAAAAAATACACATTTCTATTAGTCGGAAGCTTCACTTATTACAGGACAGACTATGATCTTATCATAATGATCAAAAGCTGCCTCAGAGAAACACCCTCCCAGGGTCACGTCTCAAGAGGAGTGAAGTCCCTCATCAGATACTGTCCCTGCTCTTAATAAAACTACTTTTACCTTTACAAAGCCATTTTTACCGAGGTCTGACTGTACTGTGGTCTGGGCCCTGACAAAGCAATTCTTTTATTTGTTGTTGCCTTTGAAGTAGGTAAAATGAAAACCCAAAGGGGTTTCTGGGAAGAAAAGCAAAATATAGCATGCAATTATCTTCAAGGATCTATTTTCATTTACCTAATTGTATGTTTTCAGTACAAAATCAGTTTTGCCTTCATGGTTGAGAAAGAAATTAAAAAAAGAAAAAACAAAAACCACACTTCATTTGGAATCAATTCTTTTGGGTAGATTTCTACTGAGAGAAGATACCTCTAAGAACAATGTTTCCAAGCCTAGACTGCTCTTTTTTATTTTAATTCATTTAATCCCCACAGTGAAGCTGCAAGGAAACTCTTACTTGATAGAAGGGATACAGAGAAGTTTGTCTTCTGACTCAATGCACACAGTTGATCAGAGGCAGAGGTGCCACCAAAGAACCCCACTCTTAACCTCCAAAATCTAGGCTACACTACACCTGCTTATGTGCTCGGTTGTGACGCCAGGTTCCTGTCTATGGGATTCTCCAGGCAAGAATACTGGAGTGGGTTGCCTGCCGGGAGCCAGCATGAGGAACTTCACCCTTGGCAAAGGTCATGAGGAAGGAGGCTCAGCATTACGCAAAGGCAGATCTAGCCTCAGGAGACCCCCTGTTCCTGAGCATCTACCCCCAAAACCAGAGTCTGTTTTATGCTCTCACCTACACCTCTGACTTTATGGGGGCTCTCCCCCATCACCATTTCTCTTGGAGGAGTTAACTTGCAGCTCCAGTTAATAAAAATTCCTGGGCGTGACAAGAGTGTTTCAACTTACAAACTCCTCTGAAGGTTCTCTAGCCTGCCTGAGCGGGTTCATCCAGCCACACGTGATTGTTTAAAGCCTCCCAACCGTGAGAGGCACGAGATGCTTTAAACTTCCTATATACAGACTCTTTTGAAAAGTTAGAAAATTATTAGTATAGTATAGTGGGTTGATTAGAAATTATATTGGTGAAGGGTTTTTCATTTATTGTGCCAATAAAGGAAAGGAAAGGAAAGTGAAGTCACTCAGTCGTGTCCGACTCTTTGCGACCCCGTGGACTGTAGCCTACCAGGCTTCTCTGTCCATGGGATTCTCTAGGCAAGAATGCTGGAGTGGGTTACCATTTCCTTCTCCAGGGGACCTTCCCGATCCAGGGATCAAACCTGGGTCTCCCGCATCGGAGGCAGATGCTTTAACCTCTGAGCCACCAGGGAAGCTAACTACTGCTAATTCCCTGCCCTGGGTGTGACAAGGGTGTCTCAGGTCAAACCTCTCTGCTGGCAAACTAGTTTGTGTGACAGGATTATCCATAGGAACGGAACAGGAACAGGAACATTGCTCAGTCGTGTCTGACTCTTTGCGACCCCATGGACTGTAGCCAATCAGGCTCCTCTGTCCATGGGATTTTCCAGGCAATAGTACTGGAGTGGATTGCCATTTCCTTCTCCAGCGGATCTTCCTGACCCAGGGATCGAACCCGGGTCTCCCGCATTGTAGACAGATTGCTTTACCGTCTGAGCCACCAGGGAAGTCCTAAGGATTATCCATATGTCTGCCAAACACGTGATTGTTTACCACCTCTCAACCATAAATAGCACAGAGAGTTTGGAGTATTTCGAAAGTCTTAATTAGCATAGGGCTTTTATCATTGTTGAGTCAATGATTGCCGCCAGGCCTTCCATATCCTTAGGCACCTGGGAATATATTAATCAATGTATTTGGAATATAGAAAAGGAAATATAGCAGTTTTGATGTAGCAATACTAGACTTTTTGAGTTAATGAATTTTCTCTTTTGTTATAGATCACTGTACTTTGTTATAAATCACTGTGTCCTTGCTATGTAAAAATGTAACTTTATCACTATCTTAAGACTAAATAGATCTTAAGGGGAATACTGGTGAAGGGTTTTCATTTTTTGAGCCAATATTTGCTGCTAAATCTCCATATTCCCTGCCCTTATAATGAATATAACTAGCACATAGGAAAAATAAGTATTAATCTTTAAGATTAATCATGTTAAACCTTAGACTAAGTAAATTCCTTTCTTGAGTGTAACCCACTACATCCTCACCCTATAGGAATGCAACTTTATTTGGAGGGTGGTGCTTGGTTTAAGAAAAAATCACCCCTGGAAAAATAAGTTTCTGGTTGACTGACCATTATCAGAAAGGATCATAAAATGTCAGCAGGCCTTATGGCCAGATGATGATGTAAAACCCCATAAGACCTTTGTATAATTTTATATGAAGCACTTGATTTTGACAAGGGTCAGGTCTGCTGACCCCCGCGTGACTCTGTATTCATCCCTATGTATAACAAAGATATATAAGCAAACCTGAAAATAAAGAAAAACGGATTAGTTTCTGGAAAGACTGATGCCCCCATGTCTTTCTTTACCCTTCGGGCTGAATTCCCATCTGGTACGTGGGTACTCACCAACCCTGCTAATTTTGCCTGGGCTTCTAAGATCAGACTGGGGAGGCCTCAGTGCCTCCTCTCCTTCGGGAGAATGGAAAGACACCTGTGGCCTACGTAGGTGGTGATTGGTATTCCACATAAACCAAGTCATTCAGCCTCCTTTTCTCCACTAATTTTCCCACTACACTATCCGTTTCTAATCTCTCTATATATCTGTAATTAAATACGTTTTTTCCTAGGATGCCTATTCCGTCTCCCCTTCGAATTACCCCGGATCCACCAGGGCTGGACCCCGGCAGTTGCCATTTTCTTCTCCAGGGGATCTTCCCAATGCAGGATCCAACCCATGTTTCTTGCATCTTCTGCAATGGCAAGCAGGTTTTTACCACTAGCCCCAGCTGGGAAGCCCCACACTTATCTCTAAAAAGCTCCCTTTTCCCCTGGATCTGAATAATTCCTTCCATATCACACTGAGAACAGCTCTGCCACAGCTAGATGGTGGGTGGTATGCAGTGGTCTCAGACCCAGAAGGGTCAGCAGATGGCTTCAGTGGGTAAAACACACAAGTGTGGTTCTTGAAAGCAAAGCTCAGCTTATTTGCATTTAGAAAATAGCCAAGTTGAAACCTCAGCCTTTTTACTGGTTCATTATATTTTTCATCATCTATCTTTTCTGTGTATTTATTACAGTGGTACAAAGGCTTATTTCTAATGGGTGTTTTAAATGGATTCTTTCAACATTTTATGCTTCCATTTGCATATTAATCATATAGAAATATTATTCTGTGTGATTAAGAAATGTGCTTTCTCATTTATCTTGAAGCACACTGCTCTCTTGTCTAGCCTTTCCTGACTTTTTAGACAATGTGGATAATAAAAATATTAATTTGGGGAATTCCCTGGCCATCCAATGGTTAGGCTCTGTGCTTCCACTGTAGGGTGCTTGAGTTCAACCCCTAGTTGGGGAACTAAGATCCCCCTTGCTGCACAGCATGGCCACATAAAATAAAGATATTAATTTAGTCAACACATATAGGTCCCTCACTCAGTTGAAGACACTGTTGCAAGCAATTTACATGAAAATAGTTTTTCAATTTACTAAAAATAGTTTAATACCCAAAGCACATCTATTGGGTGATGCAATGGCTGATAATATCTCCCAATGTCACGTCCATTTCCTAATCCCAAGAAGTGACCTTTGGAAATAGGTTCTTTGCAGATGCAATGTCAAATCAAGGATCTCAAATGATCAGATCACTGTGGATTAAACAGGTGGGTCCTGTAAAAGAGAGGTCCCCAACCTCTAGGATTGAACGCCTGATGATCTGAGGTGGAGCTGATATAATAATGTGCTGTGTTTAGTTGCTCAGTCATGTTTGACTCTTTTCAACCCCATGGATTGTAGCCTGCCAGGCTCCTCTCTCCATGGGGATTCTCCAGGCAAGAATACCGGCGTGGGTTGCCATGCCCTCCTCCAAGGGATCTTCCCAACCCAGGGATCAAACCCAGGTCTCTTGCACTGCAGGTGGATTCTTTACTGTCTGAGCCATCAGGGAAGCCCATGAATATTGGAGTGGGTAGCCTATCTTTTCTCCAGGGGATCTTCCTGACCCAGGAATCGAACTGGGGTCTCCTGTATTGCAGGTAGATTCTTTACCAGCTGAGCTACCAGGGAAGCCTGATGTAATAATAATAGAAATAAAATACATAATAAATGTAACATGCTTGAATCATACCCAAAACATCCCCTTACCCTACCTCAGTCCATGGAAAAAATTTCTTCCATGAAACAGGTCCCTGGTGCCAAAAAGTTCAGGCACTGCTGCTGTAGTGGACTGAATGGTCTTTGTAAAAGATAAGACAACTTGGCGCCTATGAATGTAGCCATATTGGAAAAAAAGATCCTTTGCAGATGTGACTAAGATCTTATGGTGCTATCATCCTGAATTAACCGGGTGGGCCCTCAATCCAATACCAAACATCCTTGTAGGAAGAGGAGAAAACACAGAGAAGAAAGCAGGATCACCCGGAGATAGAGGCAGAGACTGGAGTGATGCTGCCAGACCCTTGGAATGCCAGGAGCCACCAGAAACTGGAAAAGGCAAGGAGAGATTCCTGTGGGCAAGACTTTCTCCTGTTGACTTCTCCCTGTGTCACGTGGTCCTCCCTCTGTGTGTATATGTGTCCTAATTTTCCTCCTCTTTTAAAGATATCAGGGACTTGCCTGGTGGTCCAGTAACTAAGGCTTCACGCTTCTAATGCAGGGGATCTGGATTCCATCTCTGATCAGGGAACCAGATCTCACATGCTGCCACCATGAGTTTGAAACTAAAGATCCAGCATGCCAAAATGAAGAGCAGAGATCCCATGTGCTGCAATTTAGAGCTGGTACACCCAAATAAATTAAAAATTCATCAGTCAGATCGGTTCAGGGCCCATTCACATGGCCTCATTTCACTTTAATTACCTCTTTTAAGCCCCATATCTCAAAAAATAGACCTATTCTGAGGTCCTGGAAGTTAGGATTTCAACATGTAAATGTGGGGAGAACACAAGTCCAACCAGAACAGTTAATTTTGCAAAAGTTCATGTGCTTCAGCCATGCAGGAGACTCAGTGTGCTCTTTAGAACTGGTTCAGTGGTAAGGAATCTGCCTGCCAAACAGGAGATTCAGGTTCAATCTCCAGATCAGGAAGATCCCTTAGAGGAGGAAATGGCAACCCACTCTGTTATTCTTGTTTGGGAAATCCCATGAACAGAGGAGCCTGGTGGGTTACAAACAGTCTATGGGGTGGCGGAGAGTCGGACATGAAAGTGACTGAGTATGCATGCCTACACTCCCTCTATTAACTGGAAAATAACAATTTGCCTCCATGAGTCACTCAGAGTCAAAGGACTCCAAATCCATCACCACTGTTTTTGTTTTTTTGCAAATGATTAAATATTACTTTCTTTCCGTTTATAGCATCCTCTAAGTGACAGCTGATCCATCAGCTTATCTGTTGATGTTTAACTACAGCATTTTGCATTCATTATTCCCTACTTAGATCATTCTTTTAAAAGAGGAATAACTTCATTCTGCCTCTTGACAGCAGGGAAATTAAATGGTGAGCCATAAAGATGAGTGTTACTCTGGAAAATAAAACACCAACTGCAGAACTATAAAACCCAGCCAGATGCGCATCACCCCAAAATAAGATACATAAGCCCTGGCTTCAGGAAAATTCTTTCATTTCAGAGAATGAAGAAACCTTCTCACTTCAAGTATAGCATGCTAATTGGCACAACCATTTTGGGGAGAAATCTGACAACATTGAAAGTTAAAGATATGTGTACCCAAGGATGTAGGGGACTTTATGGCTATGTAAAGGCACTAAAGGCATGGCATAACCTTTTTTAAAAATCATAGCACAATTATTAAATAGATTTTACATGACAACTCAGAACGCACACAAAGGCACACAGGCACACACACATATATCTTTAGATTCACGTGGATAGACAAGACTATGAAATGACAGTGTGGTTTCAGGACTAGATTAACACTCCTTCTTGCTGTCAAAATACAGTCTATAGCATTCGGGACTCCCTTGGACATCACAATATCAATGAAAATAATCAATAAATAATCTATAATAAAAATAGAAGAACTTCCCTGATGGTCCAGTGGCTCAGACTCCAAGCTCCCAATGCAGGAGGCCTGGGTTCGATCCCTGGTTAGGGAACTAGAATCCCACATGCCACGACTGAATTTGCATGCCACAACTAAAAGATCTTGCATGCTGCAACAAAGATTGAAGATCCTACAGCCTCAAGTAAAACCCAGCACAGCCAAATAATTTTTGTTTAAAGGCAAGAAACAAAAAAGAATAGAAAATAATTTTATCTGAGCCAAACTGAGGACTATAGCCTAGGGACTATCTTCCCAGATGACTCTGAGAAACTGCTCTAGAGAAGCATGGGTTCCAACACAGTTTTATATCTTGTCAGAAGAAAGAACATTAAACAAGTCAGGGATATATTTCAAGGAAATACACACACAGATCAACATGTACACAGCAAGTCAGCATGGCTTTGGCACGTGGGAAGGGAGTGTTATCATCAAAGGAAAACCAGCATTGGCATCCCAGGAAGAGAGGCATTTGATCTTTATTTTTAACTTGGGCATTTTTACTTTTGGTCAATGTGTCCTTTTCTCTAATAATGAAAGCAGATGAAGAATGTCTGTTTCATAGACCACAAATAGGCTGTTTTCAGTTCAGTTCAGTTCAATTCAGTCGCTCAGTCATGTCCGACTCTGCGATCCCAGGAATTGCAGCACGCCAGGCACCCAGTAAAGTAATGCTCAAAATTCTCCAAGCCAGGCTTCATCAATACGTGAACCGTGAACTTCCAGATGTTCAAGCTGGTTTTAGAAAAGGCAGAGAAACCAGAGATCAAATTGCCAACGTCTGCTGGATCATGGAAAAAGCAAGAGAGTTCCAGAAAAACATCTATTTCTGTTTTATTGACTATGCCAAAGCCTTTGACTGTGTGGATCACAATAAACTGTGGAAAATTCTGAAAGAGATGGGAATACCAGACCACCTGACCTGCCTCTTGAGAAACCTATATGCAGGTCAGGAAGCAACAGTTAGAACTGGACAAGGAACAACAGACTGGTTCCAAATAGGAAAAGGAGTACGTCAAGGCTGTATATTGTCACACTGCTTATTTAACTTCTATGCAGAGTACATCATGAGAAACGCTGCACTGGAAGAAACACAAGCTGGAATCAAGATTGCCGGGAGAAATATCAATAACCTTAGATATGCAGATGACACTACCCTTATGGCAGAAAGTGAAGAGGAACTAAAGAGCCTCTTGATGAAAGTGAAAGTGGAGAGTGAAAAAGTTGGCTTAAAGCTCAACATTCAGAAAAGTAAGATCATGGCATCTAGTCCCATCTCTTCATGGGAAATGGATGGAGAACCAGAGGAAACAGTGTCAGACTATTTTTTTGGGCTCCAAAATCACTGCAGATGGTGATTACAGCCATGAAATTGAAAGATGCTTACTCCTTGGAAGGAAAGTTATGACCAACCTAGATAGCATATTGAAAAGCAGAGACATCACTTTGCCAACAAAGGTCCGTCTAGTCAAGGCTATGGTTTTTCCAGTGGTCATGTATGGATGTGAGAGTTGGACTGTGAAGAAAGCTGAGCACCGAAGAATTGATGCTTTTGAACTGTGGTTTTGGAGAAGACTCTTGAGAGTCCCTTGGACTGCAAGGAGATCCAACAAGTCCATTCTAAAGGAGATCAGTCCTGGGTGTTCTTTGGAAGGACTGATGCTAAAGCTGAAACTCCAATACTTTGGCCACCTCATGCGAAGAGCTGACTCATTGGAAAAGACTCTGATGCTGGGAGGGATTGGGGGCAGGAGGAGAAGGGGACGACAGAGGATGAGATGGCTGGATGGCATCACCGACTCAATGGACAAGAGTTTGGGTGAACTCCCGTAGTTGGTGATGGACAGGGAGGCCTGGTGTGCTGCAATTCATGGGGTCCCAAAGAGTCGGACACGACTAAGCGACTGAACTAACTGAGGCCTCTCTATCCATCACCAACTCCTGAAGTTCACTCAAATTCATGTCCATTGAATTGGTGATGCCATCCAGCCATCTCATTCTCTGTCATCCCCTTCTCTAGTTAGCATCAAATTCAAGTTAACTTGAAATTTCCTTGCTAGTCCAGTGGTTAAGAATCCATCTACCAATGCAGGAGACGGGTTTGATCCCTAGTTGGGGAAGATCCCACATGCTCAGGACAGCTAAGCTCAGGAGCCACAACTACTGAGCCCATTCACCCTAGGGTCAGTGCTCTGCCATCAGAGAAGCCACTGCAATGAGAAGGCCATGCACTGCAAGGAAGGGTAGACCCCACTCACTGAAACTACAGAAAGTCGTTACACAGTAACGAAGACCCAGTGCTGCTGCTGCTAAGTCACTTCAGTCATGTCCGACTCTGTGCGATCCCATAGATGGCAGCCCCCCAGGCTCCCCCATCCCTGGGATTCTCCAGGCAAGAACACTGGAGTGGGTTGCCATTGCCTTCTCCAATGCATGAAAGTGAAAAGTGAAGTCGCTCAGTCGTGTCTGACTCTTCGCGACCCCATGGACTGCAGCCTACAAGGCTCCTCTGTCCATGGGATTTTCCAGGCAAGAGTACTGGAGTGGGGGTGCCATTGCCTTCTCCAAGACCCAGTGCAGTCAAACATAAACAATTTCAAGTTAACTCATGAATAAGCCAGAATGACTTCCCTTTACCTCAAAATGTGAGCATTTCTTTTATCACCACTGAAGATCGTGTTGGTTCATGTCAAAAACATGGTGCTGATTGGACAGAATGAGTAAAACGTGGCTAGTGCCTTTTACTGGAGGCCTTGGAAAGACACATGTGCTCCAGAGGACAGGAAGATCTGGGGATCCACATTGCAGGGACGCTGAACCACATCTAGGGGTCACAGGCAGGCAGACATCCTCTCTGAAGAGAAAGGCAAAGGGCAGTATCCAATAAAACAGTGACAAAAGCACAAGGTCTAGTGGGTCTCTCTTTGGGTTCCAGGCGAAACACCACCATCTATCAAGTGATGTGCAAGGCTGCCAGGTTTGAGTAGAGCCAACAACACGAAGAGGCATTGCAGTCAGTCCAGGGTTTGATGCAATCAGTTCTAATGTTTGGAGTGAAGCTTCAGATGGATGGATCCACAATGCCTGAGGTACCTATGGGGAGAAAGATGCAGTATGAAGCTTATGGAACTCCCAGTGGGAGAATCATAACACAGGCTCTTGGGGTTCTAAAGCAAGACCACACCACCCAAAACAGCATATTGTATACACTTTATTTTTTAAATTTTGGCTGCAATGGGTCTTCACTGTAGCGAGTGGGCTTTCTCTAGTTATGACCCAAGGGCTTAGTTGCCCTGCAATCTGTGAGATCTTATTTCCCTGACCAGGGATGGAACCTATGTCCTCTGCATTGGAAGGCAGACTCTTTTCTTTTTAAAAAACATTAAAAAAAAAAATCTTCTTTTAAAAATAAGCTTCCCTGGTGGCTCAGATGGTAAAGAATCTGCCTGCAGTGTGGGAGACTCAGATTCAATCCCTGGGTCGGGAAGATTCACTGGAGAAGGGAATGGCAACCTACTCCAGTATTTTTCCCTGGAGAATCGCATGGACAGAGGAGCCTGATGGGCTACAGTCCATAGGATCTCAATGAGTTGGACACTACTGAGTGACTAACACTTTCACTTTATTTATTTAATGGCTGCAGGGCTTCTCATTTCGGTGGCTTCCCTTGCTGTGGAATATAATCTCTAGGCGTACAGGCTTTAGTAGCTACAGCACGTGGCTCTGTTGCTCTGCATCATGTGGGATCCTCCCAGACCAGGGATTGAACCTGTGTCCCTTGCACTGGAAGGCAAATTCTTAACTACTGGACCACCAGGGAAGTCCCCCATACTGTATACTTTTTAAGAGGCAGCTCTCTGCATAGCACAGGGAACTCTACTCAGTATTCTGTAATCACCATGAGGTTGAGCAAGGGAATTCCACGTGAAACATCATCCTAAGATAGGCCAGCACAGGGAAAACCAGAGAGAAAAGACACCAGGGCGGGCGTTGGGGGTGGGGTGGGGAGGGGAGCCTAACTGCACAGACATCACTACTACGAGGTCAGGGCAGCAGCGACTTATGCTTTTTGTTTGCTTTATACCACTTTTTTTTTTGAATAGACAATACCAGCATATTAAGAAAATAAATCAAACAGTACAGAAAGAGCATGAATTAACCAACTAAGTTTTCCCCTGTCCTTACATCCCTGTTCTCTTCCTGAGGAACCACTATTCAAGGTTTTTGCTGTGACATATGTATACGGATGTGACATGGAGTCCTTATTTTTTGCATCTTGTTTTTCCTCTTTAAAAATGCAACTGTAGGGAATTCCTTGGCAGTCTGGTGGTTAAGACTCCAAGTTCTCACTGCTCAGGGCTTGGGTTCGATGCCTGGATGGAGAGCTAAAATACTGCAAGTCACGGGGCAAGGCCAAAAAATAAAATAAAATATAAAATACAAATGCAACTCTAAGAGAGTAAGTCTTGAAAGTTCTTATCACACAACACAATTGAAACTCTGCATGGTGACTTATGTCAACTAGACACAGCAGTGATCATTATGCATTACATACAAAATACCAAATTATTGTGTTGTACACTTGCAACTAATAATAACGCTCTATAAATTTTGCCTCAATAATGATAATAATAATAATAAAGCAAAATCAGAAAAAAACCTGCAACTATAAAATTTTCTATATTAAACCGCATAAGGCTTTTAATCTTACCACTTTCCTGCTCCCAGGGTGTCACCTAAAAGTTAAGGGCTAGGGCGTGCTGACCACCCAATATGCAGGGCCACGGGAAGGTGGAAGGGTCAGCTCCAGGTCTGAGTCTCTGTGTAGTCCCTGAGTCCCTGCATGGGCAGGGTGAGGGCGGAGCCTGGGTGGGCAGAAAGCCTGTGATGCAGAAAGCTCAGCTTCTCTGTACATAGGTATGGGATTAAATCTTGGAGACAGAGTTTTGGATGAAGTAGAAAAGGACAGTTTTATTGTTTTGCCAGGCGAAGGGGGACATAGAGGGATAATGCCCTCAAATCCATGCCTCCCAACTTGGGGAAGATAGTGACAAGTTTTATAGTAATTATTCAAAGAGGGCGTGATCAGCTCATGGACCCTCTTCTGATGAGTTGGTGATGAAGTAAGTGGGAGTCAGCATCATCAACCTTCAGGGCCAACTGTCACACGCTTGTGGGTAGCACAACATCATTAACACTTAGCTTCTCCTACCTGAAAGGGGTTTTGGCTGCTGCTGCTGCTGCTGCTAAGTCACTTCAGTCGTGTCCGACTCTGTGCGACTCCATAGATGGCAGCCCACCAGTCTCTTCTGTCCCTGGGATTCTCCAGGCAAGAATACTGGAGTGGGTTGCCATTTCGTCCTCCAATGCATGCATGAATGCTAAGTCACTTCAGTCATGTCAGACTCTGTGTGACCCCATAGACAGCATCCCACCAGGCTCCTCTGTCCACAGGATTCCCTAGGCAAGAATACTGGAGTGGGTTGCCATTTCTTTCTCCAGGAAGGGGTTTCAGTGTCTGTAAAATAAAGTCGAAGATATTGCTGTGTGTATCCATTCACAGGGAAACAGGACTTTGCCCTAAGGCTGCTCTTGACTCTTTTCTCCTGGTCTTGCATCCCCTCCCTTCCCTAATTAACAACTGCTTAAATCTGCCCACTGGCACTCAGGCAAGGTCATGTAGGCTAAATAAAGGCTATTTCTTATAATCAAAGAAATTTGGGTCGCAGAAAGGCTCCAGTACCCAAGAGCCCCAAAGGGCTCTGTACCTTATCATGTGGGCAGAGCTCTCTAGGGCTGCGACCCAGAGCTTGAAAGAAGGGCGTGGCCACATGAAATTTATCAGTCGGAGGAGTGCATCCTCCCAGACGCCTCCAGGGCATGGTTATCTTCTCCTGGAAGGATCTGGGTGTTGTCACACTGCGCTTTGGTACTCACCTCCCTTCCAGGGAGGGCCTGGGCAGCGGGGCCGGGCGGAGGTTACGGACAGGGACAGGGGTGGCGAATAGGCATTTCCGGAGATGGAACTGGGACGGGAGGTGGGGAGTGTGGGTGGGAGGTCGGGAGTGGGGTAGGGTCCGAAAGTGGTGAGGATGCGGAGTCGCTGGTGGAATGAACTAGAGACAGGACCGACCAGGACCGACCAGGACCGACCAGAGAGGCAAGCGAAGTAGGGGCGGAGCCTGGGTGGGCAGGGTGGGGGCGGAGCCTGGGTGGGCAGGGTGGGGGCGGAGCCTGGGTGGGCAGGGTGGGGGCGGAGCCTGGGTGGGCAGGGTGGGGGCGGAGCCTGGGTGGGCAGGGTGGGGGCGGAGCCTGGGTGGGCAGGGTGGGGGCGGAGCCTGGGTGGGCAGGGTGGGGGCGGAGCCTGGGTGGGCAGGGTGGGGGCGGAGCCTGGGTGGGCAGGGTGGGGGCGGAGCCTGGGTGGGCAGGGTGGGGGCGGAGCCTGGGTGGGCAGGGTGGGGGCGGAGCCTGGGTGGGCAGGGTGGGGGCGGAGCCTGGGTGGGCAGGGTGGGGGCGGAGCCTGGGTGGGCAGGGTGGGGGCGGAGCCTGGGTGGGCAGGGTGGGGGCGGAGCCTGGGCGTGTCTGGGCGTGTCGGGGGCGGTCTGGTCCAGAGCGCGCGAAGTCTGGCGGCTCCTGGGAGCTGGGGGTCACCCGCAACCACTCTAGGGGTCTGGGTGTACGGGAATTGGTCTTCCGACGGGAGGAGGGCTGGACCGGGCGCGGACATCGCAGAAGCAGCACGGCCGGTGACTCGACTGCTAGTGACGCCCTGGTGTTCCGGGAGGCGGCGGGAGACGCAGGAGCAGAAGTAAGGCGAGGGCGGGCGGCTGTGGCGCTGATACTGGCGGCTCGGGAAGCATCCGGCCTCCAGGTGCTTCTGGGAGGAGGGAACCTGAACCTGGAGTTTGTGCGGGGGATCTGGCTAGCTGGCTGTTCGCCCAGGGGCGCCAGTGCAGGGGCGTGTCCTCCTCCCTGAATGGATGGCTCCTTTCTGGAGCCCTGGGGCTTTGGGGGCCAGTTTGCCTGCTCTTGCATCTCAAGGTGGTGCCCCAGTGTCGATAAAAGGACGTGGCCAAGGAGAGAGTTCTGTGGATGGTCTCTCAACTTCCTGCTCCCCGGTCAGTCAAACTGCGGTCCTGGGGTAGGCGTGGCCTGACTTGCTTTACTACCTCACACGAGGGGTCCCTGCCCTGCTCCTAGTTCAGTCAACCTGTCATCACGGAAGTTGAAGAGAACTCTCATCACCTCCATCCCTACAACTGTGGGGTCTTACTCCACCGCTCCTAGATAATCCAGGTTTTTGGGCCCCCTTCTCCACAACTCTGGGGTCCCAAGAGCCGATGTTGGCCTACGGAGGAAGGCAAGATTACAGCGCTAGTTTCTTGCCAGGAATATGGGACCACCCGGAGGCACCTGAGATTGAGATAAAAGCAGTTTGGGGGGTTCGGGTAGAGAGACTGGGGGTGAGGGGGCTTCACCTTCAAGACTCTAATAAGGCCTGTGTATCCTGAAGAATTATTTGTTGGTGTTTCCCATAAGGAAAATTGCATTTCAAACCAAGTGGAGTTCAGAATCTGTAGTGCTCATAAACTATTGCTGATCTGACTCAGTTTCCAGGACTCTTATTTTAATTCTGTGTTTTACTTCCTCCTTTCCACTTTGGGGACAAAGGACACGGTTCACCATCTGTATACAGATTTTATTCATCACCATCTTTTCTGTTCAGGAGTCTTTATGTAAGAAGTACAAAAACCTCCTTTTTCTTAGATCAGGAATCAGAAAACTACAGCCAGGGGCCAAATCCAGTCCATCATCTGTTTTGTAAATCAAGTGTTAGAATACAGTGGCACATTTTCATTGATTCATCATCTCTGGCTGCTTTCCTGCTCCAACAACCAAGCTGTGTAGTTGTGACAGAGTCTTGAAATTTTCTTTTTCTTCTTCAGTCCTTAAAATATTTGAGCTGTATGATGTAAAGCACAAAGAAATGCTGGCGAATACTTGCCTAATGAATGGATTTGTGAGTGGCAAGTGAATGGTGGTATGTGAGATTGGCTGGAGCTTCCTTTTCTGGTGTAATTATTCAGTAGGGCTGCATCTTTGCGGACCCCACCGAATCTTGTCTTCTCTTGTCTTGTCTGTCTGCTTTAGAAGATCTTTTTTAAGGAGTAAGATCGTCGTCATTGTTGTTGTTGTTCAGTTGCTAAGTTCAGTCACCAAGTTGTGTCCAGCTATTTGCGACACGATATAGACCTCCAGGATCCTCTGTCCATGGGATTTCCCAGGCAAGAATGCCGGAATGGGTTGCCATTTCCTTCTCCAGGGGATCTTCCCAACCCAGGGATCAAATCCTTGTCCCAGGTGGATTCTTTACTGATGAGTCACCAGGGAATCCTTAGAAATTAGCAGAGGGGTTCTAGTTGGCAAGGTACTGGGGACCAACCAAGATACTTGCAATAGGTTGCCAGGTGGCCACCGTGGCCTTACTGATCGAGATATTGGGCCTGAGAAGTCCAAATGTGATTTTCCAACTCTACACCCTCAGAAAATTATGTCTGGATACAAAACTGTGTTATCTGTGGATATCTGGATCATAGGGCATATATTTTCTTACACTATTTCATCAAGTAGTAATGTTTTCAAACTCAGATAACAACTCAGATGGTGTTTATTACTTCTGTGAGAATGAATTTTGCATTCCTTTTAGAAGAAATAAGAAAGATTGCATGAGAAAAAGTAAATATATAACCAGAGTTACATAATTAGGAGACGGGCTCACATTTTTTTAAACTGTATATATTTAAAATTTTTATTTACTTATCTATTTTTGATCGCCCTGGGTCTTTGTTGCTGCAAGAGGGCTTTCTCTAGTTGCGGCGAGTGGCGGCTACTCTCTAGTCCTGGTGCATGGGCTTTTTATTGCCGTGGCCTCTCTTGTTGCAGAGCACAAGCCCTAGCGTGTGCAGGCTTCAGAAGTTGTGCTGTGTGGGCTCAGTAGTTGTGGCTCCCAGGCTCCAGAGTGCGGGCCCAGTAGTTGGGGAGCACTGGCTTAGTTGTGCAGTGGTATGTGAGATCTTCCTAGACCAGGAATCAAAACTGGTCTTCTGCACTGGCAGGTGGATTCTTAACCACTGGACCACCCGGCAAGTCCAGGTTTTCGCATTTTATGCCTCTTCCCCTCAACACTCTTCCTCCCCTTTTCCTCATTGGCCTTGCTTGTGCTGCTAGAAACACAGACATGTTTGCTTTGGGATGCCAATGTGTGCCTATCTAATATTCCCATAATATCTATTGCATAATATTAATAAATATTGCTTATTTTATCCTTTCTGTTGAATTATGCTATCAGATGAGATGTTAAATGTAGACTCATGGGATGTGTCTGACAAAGTGAGTATATGAATATATTCCTAACAAAACATCCTGCAGAAGCTGTAATCTCTGAATTGTGACAACCTTAGGTAGAATCGTTTTAATAGAATATAACTTACAAACTGCCTGCAATACTGTGATAAGAATTTTAAAAGCTTTTCAGTGCAAAAACCCAGTGCTTTGGGTTAGAAAAGCAGAAAAAGTCTTGATTTTAAATAGTATTGTAATGAATGCTCATTGTGAGGCCGTGTGAGTAAATGAATTTGAAAATCACGTGATTATAAAGGAGGACAGAAGAGATTAGTAAAAGGAGCACATTTGAAAGTGTTCTAACAGCTAATGTCAAGCCAAAGGAAATGAGAGTCACACTAACAGGCTCCTTGTTTGGGGACTAGATACATTCAGAGAGCTTGGCAGTGGGGTTGTTCTTTATAGAAATATTGTTGTCCCTGTTTCCTTGGATATACCTGAATATTTCTAAAAGTGAAAAACCAGGTCAACGTATATGTGCTTCTTTAGCTGACCCAAAGATGCACAGATCTGTAGTCCGAAGAGCTGCTATAGCTAATATGAAGACCAGGGAGCATGATCATAGATGCTTATTTATGTCAAATTGTTGGAGTTACTTGTTATTTAGCCACAGCTAACTGATACACCCACATTGATCTCTACCTTCTCTTCAATACTTTATCCTTTACTCCACATACAACATGTTTTAGAAACAATTTATGCATTACCTCACATTATTCTCTAGCTTTATTAATATATTATTTAAGACTGCAAATGAGAGAAACTCAATTGAAACTGGCTTAATGCACGGGGCAATTTGTTAGCTCACATAATAAATTCACATGGATCAAAGCGTTGAGATAATATTATTAGGATCTTCTTTTGTTCGGCGTTCTGAGGGTTTTCTTGTATTTCCTTGTAGGGGGAAGGTGAGACCCTAGAAGCTCTAAGTTTTCATTCAACCAGGTTAGTACATACTCAGAATAAATCAAAACTTTTCTTTTTCAGTAACTACAGATAGGGCACACAAAGGGCAAGCATGCCTTGAATATTGGAGTGAAATTCTTTTCAGCCCTCAAATAGCCTATTTTGTGATATTGGTGCATCTTTAAGTTGATTTGAAGGTTCTGATAGCTTACACATCGAGTGAACAGTGCTGGTAATCATGGTCTCTGAAGGAGAAAATTTAACTCTAAGACCAAAGATGGATCTGTTACTCAGATCGTGTAGCAAAGTTTTCTTAAAGTATAAAGGGACAGAGAAAGCTTCTGACATAGACATCAGAAAGGGGCAGAAAGATTACCCATCCTCACTAGATTAAGCAGGTCATTGTATACTTCTGAACTGGCTGCTGAGAAAAGGTTAAAACAATACCTCAAGGTTGTAAGAGTTTCACCTAACCCTTTCCCAAGGCATACTTCCTGAGGTAACGTCAGCACAAGATTAGCCAGGGAGAATGGGTTCCAGGCAATGTCTCTACAATGTCTCTGGGCAAGATATACTGTTGTTGTGTAATCAGGGGTACAACTCTTGAGAAATGGGTTCCCAGACAAGATTTGTTACACTTTTAATCAGTAACATATAGCCCAAGAAAAGAATTTCCATGAGCAAGACACTGGCTGTGTAATTACCAGCTCTGGACCTAAAGAAAAGCCAGTTCTCCGGTAATTGTTGTACAAGGCTTAAGGAAAGCATGAGCTAGAATGTTCACCTCCTCCTTAAAGTGCTCTAGACTCCCTGCCTAAGTTAACTCTCTCGGCTCAGTTCAGTTCAGTTCAGTCGCTCAGTGGTGTCCAACTCTTTGCGGCCCCGTGAATTGCAGTACGCCAGGCCTCCCTGTCCATCACCAACTCCCGGAGTTCACTCAGACTCACGTCCATCGAGTCGGCGATACCATCCAGCCATCTCATCCTTTGTCGTCCCCTTCTCCTCCTGTCCCCAATCCCTCCCAGCATCAGAGTCTTTTCCAATGAGTCAACTCTTCTCATGAGGTAGCCAAAGTACTGGAGTTTCAGCTTTAGCATCATTCCTTCCAAAGAACACCCAGGACTGATCTTCTTTAGAATAGATTGGTTGGATCTCCTTGCAGTCCAAGGGACTCTCAAGAGTCTTCTCCAACACCACAGTTCAAAACCATCAATTCTTCAGTGCTCAGCTTTCTTCACAGTCCAACTCTCACATCCCTACATGACCATTGGAAAAACCATAGCCTTGACTAGATGGACTTTTGTTGACAAAGTAATGTCTCTGCTTTCCAATATGCTGTCTAGGTTGGTCATAACTTTACTTCCAAGGAGTAAGCATCTTAATTTCATGGCTGCAGTCACCATCTGCAGTGATTTTGGAGCCCAGAAACATAAAGTATGACACTGTTTCCACTGTTTCCCCATCCATTTCCCATGAAATGATGGGACCAGATACCATGATCTTAGTTTTCTGAATGTTGAGCTTTAAGCCAACTTTTTCACTCTCCTCTTTCACTTTCATCAAGAGGCTTTTTAGTTCCTGTTCACTTTCTGCCATAAGGGTGTTGTCATCTGCATAACTCTCTCAGTTCTTTATAATTCCGTTATGTAGCAAGCTCCACAGTGTGGCCCATTTTTTCTCACAGGCCTGGAATGTCCTCAGTCACTGTCTGCTGAATGAATATCCTTGTGTGTTTCATAATCAAAGACACCGTGAGTCTGTGCCAGCAGTCAGCTTGCTGTGTGACCTGCGGTTGATCAGGCAGGGTTGCTGAGGCACTAACAAAGCTTTTGTATGAGGCAGTCCATTGCCCTGAGCTGGGTCCTTGATATCAGATGATCAGATTTCGTTGCAGGCAACACTGCAGAAGTATAAGCTCAGTGAAACCCGATTAGCAGTAGCTCTCAAGGATGCAGAGTGTAATTGCTTATTTTCCTAAATAACAGAAACACACTGTGACTTAATTACAATAGTTTCCTTGTGTAATAGAATTGGGATGATTTCCAAGTAAGTATATCTTATATTAATGAGATTTGTTCAATCTTATTGGCGTTACTGTGAAATGCCTTCATGCTGCAGATTATTTTCTAAATTGCTCATGTCATCGGTGGAAGAAAAACATCTGATTTCCTTCTGGAGGTGAAATGTGTGTGTTTCAGAAAAGTTTCCATGCTCAACTTTCCTGGGTGACAAGACATGATTGTGCAAACAAAAGAAAGCAAAAAAAAAAAAAAAAATCATGTGTCTCCAAAGCATCAGTGTTCGTTTTAATATCCACCATGAAACATCCATGTATTAGGAATTTTTTCACCAGGAGTCTGGAAAGCTGAATCCACCAATAGTCAAGGGTCTTAACATTTGAGACTGAACTCTGCCTCTGGGTATCAATAGTGTTACCAAATACTACCAAAACATTGGAGTTTGGAACAGAGAAATATTATTGTATTGCCATGCAAAGAGACACGTGGTAGTTCTATGCCCCCCAAACCCCAAATTCCCTGAAAGGTTTTAGCAGAGCATTTTAAAGGCAGGATAAAGGAGGGGCGTGGTTGGTTGCTGCAAACTGCTTGGTGTAGGGATCTTTTGTTCTTGCAGTTGTCTATGTAGGTCAGGTGATGATGCTCCTGTAAACCTCCAACAGTAATATTATTCTCCATTCTGCAACTTTTTATCTCTGTATGAAAGGAAAAGTGCTATACCTTTAAGGTCAGAGCCTTGAGGATCCGATGTATTTCAGGCTCTAGGCAACATTCTTAACTTATAACAAAAGCAATAAAATACAAAGGTGAAAGTAAAAGAAATAGATCTACTATGGAGTCAAATTTGTTCTTCCCTATTATAACATGGAGTTTCCCAAGGGTGCAGTGGTAAAAAATCTGCCTGCAATGCAGGAGATGCAGGTTTGATCCCTGGGTTGGGAAGATCCCCTGGAGAAGGGAATGGCAAAGCACTCTACTATTCTTGCCTGAAAAATCCCGTGGACAGGGCCGCCTCGGGGGCTATAGTCCATGGGGTCATAAAGAGTCAGACATGACTTAACAACTAAACAAACAACTAAACAACAACAATTACAACACGACCTTAGACAGATATTTAACATTCCTTTTCTCCAACTTGTTCACTTATAAAGTAAGTGAGACATTCCGTTACTGGGTAACTCCTAGAACAAGTGGTTTTCTAGGCATTAGGAAAAGAGCAGCCCATGTGGGTAGACTAGATTCTTAATTTCTTGGAGCTTACATTCTAGCAGCAAAGACAAAAAACACATAGCTGAATGAATAAATGAATAATTAAGCAAAGGTTAATTTGATGCAAATACAATCAGAAGATATAATTGAGGTGGGGGTTGTGACTTTGGGAGGAGGATCAAGAAAGTTCCTTTGAGAGTGGTAACATTTGAGTGGCAATTTGAATTATAAATCACTGTTGTTTAGTCGCTCAAGTTGTGTCTGACTCTTTTGCGACCCCATGGACCCCCCTTCTCTGTCTATGGGATTTCCCAGGCAAGAATACTGGAGTGGGTTGCCATTTCCTTCTCCAGGGGATCTTTCCAACCCAGGGATCGAATCCAAGTCTCCTGCATTGCACATGGATTATTTACCATTGAGCCACCAGCGAAGTGAGGAATGGAAAATTTGGAGTGGGAACATTCCAGGCAGACAGAATGGCCCAGGGAGCCTTGAGATGGAAACTTATTGATGTCTTAAAATATCTTCAATTATATATTTCAGTCATTTCTCCTCTTGCAGAAATTTCAAAACTGTGTTCCATCTTTGGCATCATGTTTTCTCCATTGTCATGGGTTGGATTTAATTGTCCTTACCTAGAATAAGCTTTCATTCAGACAATTTCCTAATGAATTGAATGTGTCTAATTAATTAAATTGCTTATGACTCCTTCCTAGATTTTTGCAATTTGTTTTCACCATTCCCAATCTAGCACAAACCTCCTTCCTGGCCAGTTTTCTAATGTGATTAGCCAGCAGACACTAAAGCATAGAGGTAAAGAATCTGCCTACAATGCAGGAGACACGGGAGACAGGTGTTCCATCCCTGGTTGGAAATATCCCCTGGAGGAGGAAATACTCCAATATTTGTGCCCCCAAAATTCCATGGACAGAGGAGCCTGGTAGGCTACAATTCAAATGGTCGCAAAGAGTAGAATAGGACTGAGCGACTAAGCAAGCAGTCTCTATAGCATAGAGGAAGAAGAAAACGCTGCTGCTCAAACCTTGCACATCCGTGTATCCTGATTCCTTCCCAGTTACCAGCAATTGCCCAGGAAGTATGTCAAATTTAAAATGGTCATTCATCTAGTATTTATAGCAAGGGGTTGTGATAGGCTGGGACCTGGGACCTTTTGCTTGTAGCTGGACACTCCTTTCCTCCAGCAACAAAATACAAAGAAACAGTATGAGACTAAAAATAACTGTGTGGATGTGCAGTTGGGGGAAATTCTGAATGAAATATACAAAGAGACCAAAAAAAAATCCCCCCAAACCCCAAAGACCATAAACACAACTGCCATTTTGAAGAGCCTGGAGCAAAAGCAAGATTTGTACAGAGCATGCCCCCTGCGCTCAACACCACCTAAGGGGAGGGCAAACCACCTAAGCCATCCCTCTGGCCAGACCCATGGACACACCCCTGTGCTCTTCTGTGCTTAGTTGCTCGTCGTGTCTGACTCTTTGCGACCCCATGGACTGCAGCCTGCCAGGCTCCTCTGTCCATGGGGATTTTCCAGACAAGAATACTGGAATGGGTTGCCATGCTCTCCTCTGGACATACCCCTACCCTCACCCAGTGTAAGGAACAAGCTAGTCCACCCTCAGGAAGTGAGCAAGCAAGGGAACCTGTTACTTGTTCTGGCTCCCCGCTGTATAGCAGGGACCCCCAGTAAAGCCTTGGCTGAATTTCTTGTCTGGCCTCTAGTCAATTCCTATTGATTGGGGAAGGCCAAGAACCCTGGTCAGTAACAGTATGATGGCGTAATGTCCCAGCACTTCTAGGCAGTATTGATAAAATCGACATTGATAAAGATGCTTAGAGTAAGGCAGCTAATACATATTCCACATGTTGATCAGATAAGTCATTGCCTCTATGAAGGAATGCATGATTCTATGATGGGTCCACCTGCTATCTAGAAATACATCAATCAGTGATGATGGCCAGTTCAACTCAGCCCACTCCAGAACAATCAACAAGAAAGTCAGAGTAAGGTTGCCAGCAGTTCATATCCTAGAGCCCAGTAAATGTGCTACTCCTTTTAATTCATGATTCAAAAATAAACTGCTTTGGCAACACGACAACCAGTTACTAATGGGGGTGACCTTGTGTAAAAGACAATGTAACTTTTGCATTTGCCTTAAAACAGGAGGTAATAACAGAATCTGCTTTGCAGGATTATAAGTTTGTTGATACATGCCACATGGTGAATATAACACCAACAAAGGACCCCTACAGTTATTATCAATTCTCATCGTACTCATCCTTGGTTGTCACCTTTGCAGTTAAAGCTCTCCTTGAATACCCAATTGAAAATAACAACTCTTAGTCATAAAAAACAATGGAATCATGTCATTTGCAGCAACATGGATGGACCTTGAGATTATCATACTAAGTGAAGTAAGTCAGAGAAAGACAAATACTGTATAATATCACTTATATGTGGAATCTAAAATACAACACAAATGACCTTGTCTACGAAACAGAAACAAACTCACAGACAGAGAACAGACTTATGGTTGCTGAGGTTGTGGGAGGGTTGAGGGAGGGGAGGACTGGGATTTTAGGGTTAGCAGATGCAAACAGTTATACAGAGAATGGATTAACAGTAAGATCCTACTGTATCGTACAGTGAACTATACTCAATATCTTGTGATAAACCATAATGGAAAAGAATATGAAGAAGAATGTATAACCTGATAGCTTTGCTGTATAGCAGAAATTAACACAACACTGTAAATCAATTACACTTCAATAAAATAAATTTAAGAAAAAACAACTTGTTTTCACTCTCTATTCTCTTATCCTGCTTTATTTTGCTTCTTTTTTGTTTGGCATTAATTACCATCGACCTGCTGTATATTTATTTGATTGTTTATCTGTTTCACTGTAAAAAAACAAACAAAAAAACTTCCTGATCACTGAAGTCATCCTCCCTGAAGGATCATCCATGTCTAGGTAAGTGTGTTGCGTATAGTTGGTGCTCAGTACATACTTGTGGATTAAACAAATCAAAAGTATCACAATCAACCAGGCCTCGTGGCCGAGGTTGAGCTGTAGGGACTGGCCAGTGGCTGAGTCAGGTGGATAATGCAAAGGCAATTTTTATCTCTTCTTGCTCTATTCACAGTTGGAGAATGAGCTGGAAAACAGTTGGATCACTGTTTTAGGCTGTCATCTCAGGTGGCACAGTGGTAAACAATCTGTCTGCCAACAAAGGGGATGCAGGAGATGTGGGTTCAGTCCCTGGATTAGGAGAATCCCCTGGAAGAGGAAATGGCAACCCACTCCAGTATCTTTTCCATGGACAGAGGAGTTTTGTGGGCTACTGTCCATGGGGTCACAAAGAGTCTGACATGACTGAGCACACACACACTCATGGACAAAGACCTGCTTGAGCTTTGGAAAAATAAAGTCCTTCTGATATGCTAAGCATTATAGGTAGACTATATTACATTATTACATGCCATAATGTGACATCAGGGAGTTTTACTGTCATCTTGATCTCTGCTGAGCTGAGATTAAACAACAGCCTAGTAGACACTGGCAGAAGGCATCTAGGTTTCATGGGATTATGAACCTCCTCTCTTTCATGAGAAGAAGGGCATTAAGAAACACCTTGAATAGTTTTTCCTACCCAAAGGCTGATAAATCATGATTGAAAGTGGAAAAGGAGGAATAGGCAGTGGTGACTTAAAGCATCATTTCATGGCTTTGGAAGATATGACCTGTGAATCACTAATCTGGATCCTACTTTGGCTATCTGATGTGAACAGCCAGCTCTGGAAAAGACCCTGATGCTGGGAAAGATTGAGGGCAAAAGGAGAAGCAGGCAGCAGAGGATAAGATGGTTAGATAGCATCACTGACTCAATGGACATGAGTTTGAGTGAACTCTGGGAGACAGTGAAGAACAGGGAAGCCTGGTGTGCTGCAGTCCATGGGGTTGCAAAGAGTTGGACACAACAACTGAACAACAGTCCTTGGAATCAGTTGAAATACCAGGCACTTTAAAAATAAAAAGATGCTGAATTTAAACAGAATTTTCTGAGTGTTATCTGTGGATTCTAATTTGGAACCCTTTTGTTTTTCTTATTTTGATCCAGGAAATATACACTGTCCTCTTAAGTTTATTTTCTTATAAATGAACTCATTAAAATGCAGCAAAAATTAAACAAGCTTAATTAACTTAAGCAAATGTAATATTTTCATGGATTAACTGAAGGGAATAGGACCTAACACATTTATTTGTTATGTGAATCAAACGTATTAAATGACTAGCCTAATGATCCCTCTACAAACTAATACTTTTGTTTTAATGGAAAAGAGAGTTAATCATAAAACAACTCCCTCTAGCAACATAGAATGAATAAGTCATAGCAGACTGTCTTTCTAGATAATTAAAATTCAGATTTAGTCTTTTCTTTCAGAAATGTCTTATTTGATCATTTTATTTATTTAATTTTTAAATATTCATTTATTTATTTGGTTTTGGGCTCCAAAATCACTGCAAATGGTGATTGCAGCCATGAAATTAAAAGACATTTACTCTTTGGAAGAGAAGTTATGACCAACCTAGATAGAATATTGAAAAGCAGAGACAGTACTTTGCCACCAAAGTCCATCTAGTCAAGGTTATGGTTTTTCCAGTGGTCATGTATGGATGTGAGAATTGGACTGTGAAGAAAGCTGAGCGCCAGAGAATTGATGGTTTTGAACTGTGGTGTTGGAGAAGACTCTTGAGAGTCCCTTGGACTGCAAGGAGATCCAACCAGTCCGTTCTGAAGGAGATCAGCCCTGGGATTTCTTTGGAGGGAATGATGCTGAAGCTGAAACTCCAGTACTTCAGCCACCTCATGTGAAGAGTTGACTCATTGGAAAAGACTCTGATGCTGGGAGGGATTGGGGGCAGGAGGAGAAGGGGACGACAGAGGATGAGATGGCTGGATGGCATCACTGACTCGATGGACATGAGTTTAAATAAACTCCAGGAATTGGTGATGGACAGGGAGGCCTGGGATGCTGCGATTTATGGGGTCGCAAAGAGTTGGACACGACTGAGCGACTGCACTGAACTGGACTGAACTGAACTGAGGTCTTAGTTGCGGCACATGGTATCTTGGATCTTCATTGCAGCGTGTGGATCTTACGTCGCATAATGTGGTATCTTCACTCTTTCTTGTAGCATGCAGGTTCATTTTAGTTGCTGCACATGGGATCTTGGTTCCCTGACCAGGGATCGAACCTGGGCCCCCTGCACTGGGTGTGTGGAGTCTTAGCCACTGGATCACCAGGGAACTCCCAGATATGGAGACTGAGGATAAGGATGCAGTCCATCACAGTGTTGTAAGCAAAAGGATAGAGGCATATAAGGAAGCTTAGAGATGTCTTCCATACCTATCTAATATGTACAGAGGAAAGGTTCATTAAATAAGTATATAGAATACCCAGCACAGTATTTGATCCATAGCTTGCAATTCATAAATGTGAATTCTTTGTTTATAAATATAGTTGACTTACAATGTTAGTTTCAGATGTACAGCAAAGTGATTCTGCCATACACATGTATATAGCTATTGTTTTCCAGATTATTTTCCATTATATGTTATTACAAGCTATTGAGTATAGCTCCATATGCTATACGTCAGGTCTTTTTTAAAAAATCTATTTTATATGTAGTAGTGTGTATCTGTTAATCTCAAACTCCCAATCTATCCCTCTCCCCCCTTTCCCCTTTGTTAACTGTAAGTTTGTTTTCTATGTCTGTTAAACATTAGTTCTTTTAATTAGTTCCAACTGCCAGAAGTCCATAGTTTTTAAATAGATGTTGGACCAAGAAGAAAGACTGAAGAAATAATCTTAATTCTCCCAGGACCTTCCTTTGTGATGATGAAAAGAAAAGAAATTGATTTTTTTTTCCTTTTGGTGCCAAGCAGATTGTTGGAGTTAAAGGTCTACAAAGCATTGTAATGTCATTTGCATTTATTAATTTAATAGTTAATCATTAATTAAACTTTATCCAATACTGCTTTCATAAAACTTGAGTATAAAATTGCTGCAAATGGATGGAACTATGGTTTTTAGACTGATAATGTAAAAATGTCATTTATCTGCCTGTCTTATATGTCAACAGCAATCCATTTGGGTTAAGATTTGGAGAGAGTGGTAATAAAAATGGAGTTTTAAAATATGATAATATGAGCCTATTTAGCTTTCTAACAACAAGTAAAAGGAAATAAAAGGAATAATGTTGGAAAATAGTTATAAAAATTGAGAGCTTAATGGACAGGTCCGGATGCCAGTTGAAACCTACTTCTTAGCATCTCCTGCTGTTTAAAGCTTGATTTTTCTCACAAATATCCCCAAGTTGATTAGAAAATATCTGAGAATTCAATCTAATTACATGCACTGTTTTAGGACTTGGAAAGGATTCATCTGGAACGTAATAAAGTTTAATCTTCCTCTTCACCCAAATTAATACTTGTTGATGGAGGGGAACTTACCATATGTGGAGAGATGAGTATATTTCAGAAGAGGCTTCTGCTTACAATGAGACTCAAGAAGCCACTATTCTAATTCAGATTTACTATCTTCTTCACCAGAACTGATCTTTCTTCATCCACACACAAATGATAATTTATGTCCTAATGGTCTGAATTGCTGACTGCCCAATGAGCTTAGAATTCAACCTGAGTTGCTATCCTTCTTTATAGAATGATATATATTTTACTATGATTTAGAAGTGGCTGAGTGTATTATAAAATGTTTTAAATGTGAAAAAGCATCTCCTCTTAATTTAAACATCTTGTCAGGAGAAAACTGAGCCAACAAGGTAGTAAAATAATGTAATTATTCTGATTTATGGTACATATTCTTTCCTATTTAATCTGTTCTCTTGCCTTCTGAGAAGAATTCTGGAAAAGTATTTAGCTAAAATAAGTAACTCTTAACTCCACTTGATTTATCTTTCTATGTAAAATCCATATATATTTTTTCTACTAGGATCTGAATTTATTTTTTCCTTTTTGGGGCAAGATTTATTGGGGGGCGTGTCTTAAATTTCCTTAGTTTGAGTTAATATTGATCAGCTAATAAGCACTGAGTGGAAATTCAAACATAATCACATGGGCATTCTGGACTTTTGATTCCTTTTAAAGTGAATATAGCAGTAATTTGCTCTCATTGATTGATGGGGACTGAAAAGTTTGGATAAATAACTCTTTACTCCAGTGTAGATGGGGGCTGGATCCTTGAAAATTTGAAAATACTCCACAATGGCCCAAAAGTGGAGGGATGATTTTGTTTCTGAGCTCACCTTGGATGAAGTAACACAGTACTTTAAGCAGATCACATTGAAGGGGTAGAAATGAAAAGAGAAACATCTTTTTCTGCGAAATAGGGTCAGCCTAAAAAGAGAACGCCAAAGACAGCTGTCAAGATGGAAATCAATCCAAGTTTTTTTTTTTTTTTTTTTTTTTTTTAAATAGAGTGGCAGAAAGTTACAGGAAAAGGAGGCCAGTAACCAAGGAGGAGCAATCATCTTTCTGACTGAAAGTGGTCCGTTGTCGAGAGAATCTTGGGATCCATAGTTAATGAAGTCACCCTCCCCACTGCCCCCCCGCCACAGGACCAGTGCACTGAATGGTTATCTTCAGCACATTTGTCAGAACTGTGATCTGCCAATTAAGACCAGCGATGACAGCTCAGTCTTTTATCTGTCTCCAGACATCCCCTCCAAAGGCTTCTGTTTAAATGTGTGTTAGCTTGCTCCCTGCAGCATCCTCCAAATATCACTTTCTAGCTCTTAGGCAGCTAATTAGACAGATCTGATGTCTGGCTGCACGTGTGTGAGTTCTTCCCCGACCTGCCTCCCACGTTGTGACATGGGCCAGGGCTTGCAACGAAAGGAGAGAGATTGGCACCTGCTTGTTTGTCTTCAGACTTGGATGAGTCTCCTTGTGTGTGTTGTGTGTGCTGTTTGTATTGGTTTGTGTACTCCAGGATATCTTGGCCGACTTTCCGAGTCAGTGGAGTAGTGCTTCCTCATATGTTTAAAACTGTTGAATAATACTCCAGATTGGATATTTAGCCACATTTCTGATTTGAGGATGAAAAACAGGTTTTTGTTTCATAGGCTAATTGGTTGCACTCAGGAGCATTGTGGTGAGAAGAATTCTGAAGACAAATCTGGCCCCTGATGGAAAGAGTACCATCCTGTGCTGGGGTTGATTAGCAGTGTCTGCCTTGAGTGCAGGTGTGGAGTGGATACTGGGTGCTGTGATTGATTAGCAGTGTCTGCACTGAGTGGAGGAGTGGAGTGGATACCAGATATGTCATACCCTGGCTTTCTTGATAGGGATGGACACCTTCACCTTCCAAATTCCCACTGAGCCTGCAGGTACAGATCTTCATAATGATCATGAACAATAAAGTGTCACATTCAGTAATGTGGTTAATTTCTATTTATTAGGACAACAAATAGGTTCTTATCTTTGAAAATTGCCTTTGATGAACTCTCAATACACAAGATCTTGCAGGTCTGTTTCCCAACATTCCTTTGGCCATTTTTGTTTGAGACTGTCACCCCATGAGAGTCTGCTGATCTATGGCTGTTGGTTTCCAGTATAAACTTGGGGAACTTTGATCCTTTATGCTTTTGCATAAATTAAAATGAGCAGCACACTTTGGTTTACACTGTCTGGATACTGCGGACTAATCAGCCCCACTTCTAAGATGCTCAAAACAAGACAACCACATCCAGGTGTTACCTCAGCACAGGACTACCGGCAAGCATCTTCAGTAAACTTGCTACTGTGATGGCCACATAACAGGACTTATATGCTATGTCATTTCCTAGCACACACTCAAAAGTATAGAAATACAAAATAATTCATCCCAGAGAGCAGATGGAAGACAGCAAAATGCAAAAGAAGGGGAAAACCAACTCTAAAATGTTCAATTCAGAGGGTTTTGGGAACCCCTTTGAGGATGTGTGGCTTCTTAAGGTGGATTGGAAAAATAGACCCAGCTAAGCAAATCCAGAGAGAAACTGCTGTTTGTCAGCCAGTAATAGAATCCTGGCTGTTTCTGTGGCAAGAATGGGGCATGACAAATTTTTGAAGGTTCTGCCAACACCTCTAATATTTTTGACCCTTTATCGTATTTTATCACCAGATATTAAATATTGTCCCCTGTGCTCTACAGTATGATCTTGTTGTTTCTCCATTCTGTAGATAATAGTTTGTATCTGCTGACCCCAAACTCCTAATCCTTTCCTCCTTTCCCACCCTCCCCCTCCCCCTGTCCCTGCGCTGGCAGCCACAAATCTGTTCTCTATGTCTGTGAGTCCATTTGGGGAATTAATTTTTATTCAAATTTATTAGGAGATCAAGAATCCAGATAACACTGTTGAACTTTTGCTCCTTTGAAAGATGAAGTGGGTCATTTATGGTGAAGCCTCAACAGTCACTCAGTGTAACTTCTATTGAGGCTGCAGTTCTGGTCTAAGGGAGGGACTGTGGGCCTCACCTTGGGATAGTGAGACTGTTAGTGTCACGTTAAGGTAACGTGAATGAGACATAGGCTCTAGACTGCCTGTGTGCCCAGTCATTTCCGATGTGTGACTCTGCGACCCCGTGGACTGTAGTGTGCCAGGCTCCTCGGTCCCTGGGGTTTCCCAGGCAAGACTACTGGAGTGGGTTGCCATGCCCTTCTCCCGGGGATCTTCCTGACCCAGGGGTCGTACCTGCATCTCTTATGTCTCCTATGTTGCAGGCAGATTCTTTATCGCTGAGCCACCAGGGAATCGCAGTAGTGATTGCTAAGAGGGAGGGGAGGTGAGGAAGGGATGTATTGGGATTTGAGGGTTAGCAGATGAAAACTTGGAGAAGGCAGTGGCACCCCACTCCAGTACTCTTGCCTGGAAAATCCCATGGACAGAGGAGCCTTGTAGGCTGCAGTCCATGAGGTCACTAGGAGTCAGACACGACTGAGCGACTTCACTTTCACTTTTCACTTTCATGCATTGGAGAAGGCAATGGCAACCCACTCCAGTGTTCTTGCCTGGAGAATCCCAGGGACGGTGGAGCCTGGTGGGCTGCCATCTATAGGGTCACACAGGGTCGGACATGACTGAAGCGACTTAGCAGCAGCAGGAACAGCAGATGCAAACTATCATATATAGTGTATAAACAACAAGGTCCTACTGTAGAGCACAGAGAACTATATTCAATATCCTGTGACAAATAATAATGGAAAAATACAAATATATATATATATATGTATAGCTAAGTCACTTTGCTATACAGCAGAAATTAGTGCAACATTGTAAATCAACTACACTTCAATAAAATTAAAAAAAAAAACCATAAAGCAGATAATGTGAATGTATCTTTGCAGACACGTTTGGTCAGTCAGTCTGCTGTAGGTTTTACCCCTCAGGTAAAGATCATGTGTAAAAACTCTGATACCCTTTAGGGAAGTGCCCTAGTCAAGATTAGATGAAGGAACCACTAGACTTTTTAAAAAATCCATTCTGAAAATCTCTGCTTTTTAAATTTTATTTATTTATTGGCCATGCTGTGCAGGCATATGGGATCTCAGTTTCCCAACCAGGAATCAAACCCATGACCCTGCATAGGGAGTCTAGTCAGTCTTCCCTGAACCACCAGGGAAGTCCCTGTAGGCTTTTATCTTCCTTTATAATTCAAATGACTTTTTAAAAAGTTTCTGTTTAACTTATTTATTTTTTTAAATGGGAGAATAATTACTTTACAATATTGTGATCGCTTTTCCCATACATCAACGTGAATCGGCCATAGGTGCGTGTCCCCTCCACCTTGAACCCCCTCCCATCTCCCTCCCCACCCCATCCCTCCAAGTTGTCACAGAGCACCAGCTTTGGGTGCCCTGCATCATGCATCAAACTCACACTGGTTATCTGTTTTACATATGGTAATGTGTATGTTTCAATGCCCTTCTCACAAATCAACCCACCCTCTCCTTCCCCCACTGAGCCCAAAAGTCTGTTCTTTTAACATCTGTGTCTCCTTTGCTGTTTTTAATTGAGAGCAGAGAAAAGGGACAGGAAAGCTTGGAAAAGACAAAGAAAAAGGCTGTGGAGGACCTCCGGGCGGACTTGACTGCCTTTCCGGATCTCTCTAGAATCATCTTGCTTCTGGAAAATATTTACCTTTGGCTGATGAGGCAGCGCATTCACGGATGGTGACTGCAAGGCCCGATCTCTCTCCAGGGGTGGGCAGCTTGCAGATGGAGCCACTTACTCAGTGCAATGAGCCGCCCAAGCCGTAGGAAACCTAATGGGACGGAACATGGTCTAATTTTCCAGGAGAGCCAGGCAGCCACCCTGTGATTTGACATCCAATCAGAGTTCCCATCTGGGGCTCCCTGGTGGGCCGTCCAAGATTCCCGATGAAGAGGCAGCTTTGTGAAACCAAGTAAAACCAAGCTTGCTTCGGCAGGGAGCTGCCTCTGGGTATGTAAGACTGCCCCTGTGATCTGCCTGTTAGATGTTCGTTTGCCTGACTCTGCTCCCCCTCTGACCTGCCAAGGAATGAAGGTGCTAGGAGCCCTGAAACAGATTCCCACAGATTTGTAAATATTTCCCCTGCAAGTCTTCCCTGGTGGCTCAGACAGTGAAGAATCTGCCTGCCAATGCCAAGAACTAGGTTCACTCCCTGGGTTGGGAAGATCCCTTGGAGAAGGGGATGTCTACCCTCTCCACTATTCTTTCCTGGAGAATCTCATGAACAAAAGAGCCTGGAAGACTGCAGTCTATAACATCACAAAGAGCTGGGCAGGACTGAAGGGGCTTTGCACACATACACAAACGCTGGGACTAAGCAACTGAAGCCTGGGAGCTGCAGCTCCCTGCACACAGGACTGTGCCCTCCAGTGGTCATGGGGATAATGACACCTCATGAGCATTGTGCTGGGTTGCTCATTTTACAGGTGCTGCCACTGAGGCAGAGTTTAAGGAACTTGCCAAGGTCAGACATGGGATGAGCAGAATCTGCATCAGCGACTACATTTCCATCATCACACCACATCAACACAGCCTACCCAGGCCAGCTTCACTCGCTCACCCACCTGCTTCATCTTGAAGGCAGAGTGTTTATTTCGGCCTCCAGCACTGGGCATTCAAAGGCAGAGAGTTCACAGACTATCTTATTTAGATGAAGACCTTGGAGGTCCTTAATCAATTTTATTTAAAAAATAATCTATTTATTTATGTCTTTGCTGGGTCTTTGTTGCTGCATGCAGGCTTTCTCTAGTTGAAGAGAGTGGGGGCTACTCTCTAGCTGCGGTGTGCCGGCTTCTCGTTGCCGTGGCTTTTCCTTGTAGAGCGTGGGCTCTAGCACACACAGGCTTCAGTAGTTGCAGCTTGCAGGTTCAGTAGTTGGGATGCAAGGGCTTAGTTGCTTAGTTGCCCTGTGGCATGTGGGATCTTAGGTCCTGGACCAGAGATCAAATCTGTATCCTCTGCAGGTGGATTCTTAACCACTGGACCACCAAAGGAAGTCCCTTAATTTTAACCTCTGATTTCCAGGTCCTTATCCTGCTTTTCCCAAGTTTCATAGAGAATGTACTAGTCCTCACTCACCCAGTCAAGAACTGAACAACCAGGTAACTTGCATCTCCAGAGGCCTGGCTCTTTCCTGGCTAACATTTGCCTTCCAGTGTGGAAAAGAAAGACCTCTAGGATGAGAGCTTTACTGTTTATAGTCTCATGGGCCATCACAATGTCATCATTTTGGACAGGACACGCACCCTGTCATCAGGGCGGCCCATTCATTTCAGATGACCCACAATTACGAGTCATTTGGCAGAAACCACTTGCATTTCTCACTTAACTCTCAATTCACTGCCTGTCTACTCAGCTTTCTCCCACAGGGAGTGGCTGGTCTGATCCCTCAGTCATTGCCACGTGATATCCACTTCAAAGGGCTGCATTTGTGAAGCTAATAACAAGCATCTAATATAGTGGAATGGGTGGTTGGCCAGTGGATGCGTGAACGAAAAAAAGATGCTGGACATCATTAGCCATTAAGAAAATGCATGTTAACACCATAGTGAGACCACTCCACAGCCTTCAGAATGGCTACAATTTAAGAAAAGATACCATTCCAAGTTGGTGAGGACGGGGAGGGATGGGAACTTTCTGCTGGGGTAAGGGTAGAACGATACAGCCATTTGTGTGTTTTTAAATGTTATTGAAGTCTAATTGAGTTACAGTGTTGTATTTAATTTCTGCTGTAAATAAATGATTCAGTTATGCATATATATATATATATTTCATATTCTTTTCCATTATGGTTTATCACAGGATATTGAATATAGTTCCCTGTGCTACACAGTAAGACCTTGTTTTTTATCCATCCTATATATATACACTGGCTTACATCTGCTAACACCAACCTGCCAGTTATTCCCTTCCCTACCCCCACCTTGGCAATGAGTCTGTTCTCTACATCTATGAGTCTGGGTTTGTTTCATAGATATGTTTATTTGTGTTATATTTTGGAATACACATATCAATTATGTATAGTATTTGTCTTTTTCTATACTTACTTACTATAATAATCTCTAGGTCCATCATGTGGCTGCAAATGGCATTATTTCCTTTTTTTTTTTTGGCTGAATAATATTCCACTGTATATACGTACCATATGCTCTTTATCCATTCATCTGTTGTTGGACATTTTGGTTATTTCTATGTCTTGGTTATTGTAAATAGTGCACCACTTTTTTTAAGTTAAATATACACCTACTCTATGATCTAGTCTTTCTATTTCTAGGTATTTACCTAAGAGAAATGAAATGGGCTATCCATACGAAAACTTAGTCATGAATATTGATAGCAGCCTGTTTGCACTTGCCAAAACCTGGAAAAAACACAAACGCCCATCAGCAGATGAATAGATAAACAAGCAGTGGTGTATTCATACAGGGAAATGCAACCAAACAATGAAAGAACATTTGCTGATACATACTGTAACATGGATGGATCTGAAAATAATTGTGCTGAATGAAACAGGTCATGCAGAGACTTCCCTGGCAGTCCAGTGGCTAAGAATCCGCCCTCCATTGCAGGGCACCTGAGTTCAATCTCTGGTCCGGGAGCTGAGATCCCACATGCTGCAGGGCAACTAAGCCTGCGGGACACAACTAGAGAAGCCCTTGAGCCACAATGAAGACCCAGCACAGTCAACATTTTTTTAAAGAAGTCATGCAGAAGATGATTCCGCTTTTATGAAATTATAGACGATGCAGATAAATCCATAGCTTCAGAACTCAGATCAGCAGTTGTGTACAAATGGGGGTGAGGGTCCCAGAGAGGGATGGGGTGGAGGGATGACAGAGTGGCACAAGTAAGTAAGCAAGCTTCTTTATCCATATCTCAATTTCAGTCCTAAACTCCCAGGCTTATATATAGGTCAAAACTTATGAAACAGAATATATTTTAAATACATGCATTCTATCTTATATCATGCATACCTCCCTAAAAGTTTTTAAAATAGCATTTTTACTGCTGTAGCTTAGAGGCTAAGTTGTGGCTGACTCTTTGTGACCCCATGAACTGTAGCCTCCTAGCCTCCTCTATTCATGGGATTTCGCAGGGAAAAATACAGGAATTGGTTGCCATTTCTTTCTCCAGGGGACCTTCCTGACCCAGGGAATCCAACCTGCATCTCCTGCATTGGCAGGTGGATTCTTTACCACTGAGCCACCTGGGAAGCTGATAATACCATTTGACACATGGTAAATATTTGATAAGCACATTTGGTGAAGGCATTTCACTGCATTTGTGGCAGGGAGAACATCCCTTTCCTTTGTTGCCCGTCCTTTCTTCCGCTTTTGCTTCCAAAGAACTAAATACATGGGGGAGGATGTGGCCCCCGGGGACCTAGTTACCGGGTGGCCGTGGGCTCTAGGTGCCTTGCCCCTAAGAAGGGAGTGAGGTTTTGGGGCCATTCACTGCAGTTCTGCTCTGCAAAGTTCTTGCTTCTTGAGATCCCTGCATGGATGAAAAGGAAATGCTGGCGTTCATTTCAATAGACAGTTTGAAACAATCCACTTTAATGGGAACATGGCTTTAAGCTGCATCCTACAAGTTGATTACAAGGTAGTGTGGGAGAAGAGCTCACTGCTGTGGGAACTGAATGGGCCAGGGCTCGGAGACAGGAGGGAGCCTGTTATTTCAGGAAGTAGGACAAGACCGTGGGTCTTGTAGGCGGTGAAATGAACGGAATGAGATTAGGGATGCAAGCAGATACCCAATGGTGTGGGACTTCCTAGGACCATAGAAAAGTTTGCTTTTTTCCCCCTAAAAGTACCCCTTCCCCAAGAACAGTAGGAAGTGACTGGAGGTTTTTGAGCAGAAGAGTGACTTTGTCTTTGGTTTACTTGAAACAGTTCAGTCTGGAAGTCAGGTTGCTGTGTGGCGAGGAGATTCGAGGACCAGAAGAGTGCAAAATGGGGTTCTACTGTGGAGGATGCTGTTTTCATCCAGGTGGGAGGTGATGCTGTCAGGGAAAAGGCTGAAACCTCTTGAAGGGCAGCCCTGGGGACTTTCCCGGTGGTCCAGGGGTTGAGACTCTGCCTTCCAGTGCAGGGGGCTCCAGTTTGATTCCTGATCGGGGAGCTAAGATCCCACGTGCAGTACAGCCAAATTTTTTTAAAGGAGAGGGGCAGCCCTGAGATAGTTTTTCCATGTAGGCTGAGTTGATCTGAGCAAAGCATCTGGAGGATTCTGGACTGGAACAGAGATTCTATGTCAGTTACGTTCATTGTGACTGGTGATCCTTTTAAAGCTGCTTTTGGAACACTCTGTCATGACCTATATGGGAAAAGAATCTTAAAAAAGTTAATATATATGTATGTATAAGTGATTCATTTTGCTCTACACCTGAAGCTAACACATCGTAAATCAACTATACTCCAATAAAAAAATTTTTTTAAGTTGCTTTTGGCAGACAGAAAAGTTACCCCTAGGAAGTTTCCAAGAATAAATCATTTTCTAGGAACTATAAATAGAGGTGCCGTTGCAGAAGATACACTTGGCAGCCTGTTGTGACACGTTGCTATCAAAACGGAGATAAACAATGTGAGCTGGGATGGCAAGCAGCAGGTTTGGCTGCCCGGTTGTTTTGAAGTCGACCTCTTTGATTATTGCCTAAGAGGTCCCTCCAGTTGAGGGACCCCAGAGTCCCACCCACCCCTTATTGTCCCTCTCACATTCTGCAGTGTAACGTAAGGGTGGCATGGTGATGTTTTTTTCCCCCTGCATCACTAACAGGTAGAACTTGTGTTTATTCCTTTTCTATTGTGAAGAGCAAGGAGATCAAACCAGTCAATCCTTAAGGAGATCAACCCTCAACATTCATTGGAAGAAACTGAAGCTGAAGCTCCAATACTTTGGCCACCTGATGCAAAGAGCCAACTCATTGGAAAAGCCCCTGATGCTGGGAAAGATTGAGGGCAGGGAGAGAAGGGGCGGGCAGAGGATTAGATGGTTGGATGGTGTCATTGACTCAATGGACAGAAGTTTGAACAGACTCCAGGAGATAGTGAAGGACACTAAAGCCTGGTGTGCTGCAGTCCATGAGGGCTGCAAAGAGTCAGACACACCTGAGCAACAGACCAAAAGTTGTGAAGAAAAGCTGGGAAAAATGCAAGCCATCCTTTCCTTGGAACTGGATTTCAGCTCTCTCTACCGCGTGAGATGCAGCCTTTTAGAATCTTCCAGACATGCTGGATCATTCAGTAATCTTAACCTAGAAGACCGAGAGGAGACACTGACCGGATAGGAGGTCTTATGTGCTGATTTGAGAGACAGATTTTGTGTATCTTTCCTTTGCTCACTTGCTGTGTTGTGGCTAGTACCCTACTAAGCTTTTAGTTTTATTTTACTTACATATGATGAAAATTTAGATTCAACTGGAGTTAAGTAATGATGACTTTTCAGCTTGAAGCAGTGGTTTGGGAATTCCCTGGTGATGCATGGTTAGGATTCCACGCTTTCATTGCTGAGGCTCGGGTTCAATGAGTAGTCAGGGAACTAAGATCCCGCAACCCATGCCACGTGGCCAAAAAATAAAAATAAAGAACACACACACACAAAGTAAAAAAATAAGCTAAATAGTGCACAGGGAGGGTGTATATGTGTTTGTGTGTGAAAGTGTATCGATACGTGTGTGTCTATCACATATGTGTATATTCCTATCATGTAAATACATTAGAAAAAAAACAAAATGAAGCTAACCCATCAGACTTAGAAATCTGACTTAGACTTTCAATTCTTAGAAACTTACAATAGGTTTAGTTCGTCTGGGAAGTTAGGCTTGAGTTGGCTTATAGAAAAGTATCAAGGAAGTCATTTTTTAAAAATAACTTTATTTCTTTACTGGTTTGTTGGGTCTTTGTTGCTGCGGGGCTTTTCTCTAGTTGCTGGGAGCGGGGACTACTCTCTAGTTGAGGTGTGTGGGCTTCGCATTGCGGTGGCTTCTCTTGTGATGGAGCACGGGCTCTAGAGTGTGGACCTCAGTAGTTGCAGTTCCCAGGCTCAAGAGCACAGGCTTCTGGGCTTAGCATGTGGCATCTTCCTGGACCAGGGATTGAACCTGTGTCTCCTGCATTGGTTGCCAGATTCTTTACCACTGCGCCACCAGGGAAGCCCATGCAAGTCATGCTTTGAAGACATGTCTAGAGTAAACTGTGTACCTGAGGATAACAGCGTCTGGACAACGGTGGTGAGGACTCTGTGTCTTCAGGTCTGAGCTCAGGCTTACCTGTTACCTCAGTATCTGTCCATCGTGAGTGAGTGTCCATCAGCCGTCCTCAAACGCTCAGAGACAGATCCCTGGGTGACACTGGGCAGGGATCCCCAAAGCCTCAGAGAAGTGCACGCTCTTTGTAAAGGAAGGAGACTGGATGAGATAAAGTCACTGTTCTTTCTTCCCCAGGATTTCTAGTTCTGATCAGGGAGCCGAGCTTTTCTACATCATCACTTAGAAGTGAAAGTGTTAGTTGCTTAGTTGCATCCAACTCTGTGACTCCATGGACTGTAGCCCTCCAGGCTCTGTCCATGGAATTCTCCTGGCAAGAATACCGGAGTGGTTGCTGTTCCCTTCTCCAGGGGATCTTTCCAACCCAGGGATCGAACCTGGGTCTTCTGCATTGGAGGCAAATTCTTTACCATCTGAGCCACCAGACCCACATCCTTTTTGTTGTTGTTGTTATTAATGTCACTGACCTTCAACTACCCTGGACATCTGCACGTGTGACTTTATAAAGCCAGTGCAGCAGCACTGCCATGAAGATGAGAAGACCGTCAAAATCTGACCCAAGTCCCATCTACCTGCGGGTTCTCGGGACGCTTGCTGTTAGAAATCAGGAAGAAAGTGCACCTGTATTGTGGAGACTGTTTCTTTTCAATTTTAGAGAAAAGGAGAGGAAAAAAGCAATTAGCACAGTCCTTTGAAGAATTACGCAGCATGGGTGATAGCAGCTGAGATAAAGAGTGAGGAATCATTTTATGAGTTATAATTCATGCTGAGAAATTGATCAAGGGTGAATAAAGTGGTAACTTTTAAAGTAGAAAGATGATTCTCTTTGCCTGTTTCTTTCAACTTAGGGATGCCTGGAGAAGTTCAGAGGGAAGGGATGAAAGAGATGAGGACTCAGACATGAGATAAAGTGCCATGCAATTCAAAACATTAGGAAGATTTAGAGGGATCCGTCAAACAAAGGCACCCAGCGGCTGTGATTCTCGGCTCTCAAGAGTGTACCTGGATTTGTGGAGAAAGATTTAGAAGCTTAATTTACATACATGAAAGTCCATTTTTAACTTCCAATGAAGAGGCTGTACCACCCAGTGTGGTATTACATCAGGTATTCCCTGTATCTCACAGTAAATTTATTCTAGCCCTATCCTTCCTAACAGAATTGCAGAATGAGCTTTTCAGGTCAACTAATGTTTCTTCCACCTTCTCTCTTCCCTATCTCTCCTCTAACCCTCTTTTGCAGAGTGCTAATATCCCATTGGTCCTTCTTGTTTATTTTTGCTGACCTGGGCTTTACTAAGTCATTGGGAGGGATGGCTCATAGTATTTTTTATCCTTGTCTTTAGCCAGCCTGTGCTGATTAGGAATGCTTTTGTCTATAAGTTCCCAGGTGGCTCAGTGAGTAAAGAATTCACCTGTAATACAGGAGACATGGGTTCAATCCGTGGGTTGGGAAGATCCCCTGGAAGAGGAAATGGCAACCCTCTCCAGTATTCTGGCCTTGGAGAAATCCATGGACAGGAGCCTGGTGGGCTACAATCCATGGGGTTGCAAGAGTCAGACAAGACTGAGCGAATAACACTTTCACTTTCAGTACACAGTGATCACTATTATTATTACTATTATTATTTTCTTTCAGGAAGGCAAAGGCGTTCCATAAGACTTCTGATCGTATCTCATTGGCCAGAGCTGAGCCTGACTTCCAGCAGATCATTGCCCTGGAGAACCGAGGTTACCCTTGCTGGCTGACACTGATTATGACTGATGTTTTGAGCTACAGAAGGGAGTAATTTTTCTGAGATCAAGGACATTCACAAGCTATCGGATCAAATGGAGCTGTGCTGCGAAGAAGGTGGGTAGATAAGGTACCAGGAAGGCAGAAGGCAGGGTCAGCCCTATACTATTTATGCCATTAAGTGTTGAAAGGGTCACTATTTTAAAGACGCCAATCAGGTGATCTGCCTGAGGAGGTATCTGCAGAGGTGGAAATAACAGTTTGCTCTGTATTAACTCAGACTTGCTTACTTCTTCAATTAGTATTAACTGAGCACCTACTGAGTCAAGGCTCTGTACGGGGCCTTCTGGACACAGTACTAAGCTAGGAGAGCCAAGACTCACGCTCGTGGAGTTCCCAGTGTAGAATGGGAGACCCACCCTGACAAGCCAGTGAATAGATGACCTCAGAGACTGAGAAGGGCTGCCAGAAGCAGCCAAGGGTGGAGAGACTCACTGTTATGGAGGCGAATGTCTGGTTCCCACTGAGCGGGAAAGTGGGGGAGGAGAGGCACGGAAAGGGTCTGATGTATTTGAACAGAGACCACAGTGATGACTAGAGATTGTATTAAATCAGTGACCACCATTGAATTATGAGGGAATGAGCAGGTTTTCCTGTTTATTAGGCATAATGTGTATGGTATAATGTACAGTTTCCCTGTCTACAGAAGTGGATCCAAATGATGGGTTACCATCACAGAGGGTCACCTCACACCAGTCTCCACTTGGTTGACTTCACTCCTCTGTACAAGCATCAGCCATGTTTCTATAAGATCCAGGCAAGGTATGAGCTAGGGGTGGGGGTGTGTGGAAAGGATGAGGCCACTAATATTAATAAAAGGGCCTCATCAGAGTAGTCTGCAGGGCACAGGGGACCTGTGGGTACTGGGTCCTAGGATGCCATGAGTCTGCAGGTGACTGGTTCCAGCTGTGACCTGGTCAGTCCAACCATCCCCTTTCCTCTTCAGGGTGTGTCTTACTAACCCGTCTTCCAGGTCTGTCTCCTCTCTAGACATAGCATCAAGGGCTGACACAGGTTGTGGGGACCCACTAGGTGACCTTGAGGGTCAGCTCTGATCATTCCTTTTAGTCTGCTCTGCCATCTCTAATAGGAGTCGGCCCTGTTCCCGCCTCTGCTCAAGAGAGGTGACAAGTGAATGAAGAGGTGGAACATATGTCTGGAATCTGTGAAGCTGACAGACAGAACCAGAAACTATGCTGAAACTGACATTCAGACAAAGAACACGGTTTATGCTTCTCCAGAGGGATGAAATCAGCTGGGTGAAGACTGGCGTGGGGTGGCCCTCTGTGACCAGATTTCATTGGCGGGGAAGGTAATCCATTATTTTGGATTTGCTTTTATAGACAGAAAGACTGGGATATATACATTATACCTAAGGAACAGGAAAGCCTGCTCATTCTCCCATAATTCAGATGGCAGCCATTGATTTAATACAATCTCTAGGGAACTGACTGGCATGTTTAGGTTTTGTGTTTTTTTTTTTTTTCAAACAGAGATTAGTAGTTAGAAGGACTGTATGCCCTTTCATGAGAGCCATTTCAAGGATGCGCCTCAAAAGAGCAGGCATAATGACCTGGGATGCTGAGGGTGACTAAACCCCAGGAAGGCCTCTCTATAAACTCTCAGATGCCACAGGCTGGCAGAGGGGAGGTGAAGACCTGGTCCCTGTACACTGAAGACCAGCCCTGGAGGAAGTTACCTGCTAGTTAAACCGCCACCTGTCCATCTGGAGTGGCTACCTCTTCCATCAGTCTCTCCCTGCCTTCTGGGTATGGATGGATTCCACCTGGAAAGCTCCTGAACCCACAGTCAGTGACAGATGTCAAAAAGAAAACAATACCAGGTAATGGGATCAGAGGCTGGAGTGGGTGGGGCTACTGTAGAGAAAAGGGCTACTCAGGGAGACCCTGCCAGGAGGGGTGTCCGAATCCCACAGCGGAGAAGGGGCCAAGTTGGCAAAGATTGGATGGGGGCCCAGAGTGGGGGCAGTTCCAGGCAGGGGAACAGCAAACGCAACAGCTCAGAGGAGGGCCGTGTTTTGTGTATTTAAATGATTTCTATAGATTTTTATATTTAATCATCACAGTAACAGAAGAGTTGGAATTAGTCCCCATAGTCAAATCAATAACAACTTTAAGGAAATCATTTAGTGAAAGATCGAGGCCAGGGGTGTGGATCTCAAAATCTGTTCCCTGCTAAGTACTGAACTGCAGGTGGAGGTGTGCGGGTGAGGCTCATATAATTTCCTGTTTATAGAAAGAGAGACACTCCCAGAAGAAAGAAGAGATTAAGGACTCAGATTCCCCTTCTGGCAGAACTATGTTAAACTTCAGGCATGACCTTGGTCAAGCCAGCTGACCTCCCTGTCTCAGTTCCAGGTCTCTTTATGTGCAGTAATCTCTTCCCTTCTCACTTCCCAGGGTGGTTGTGAGAACTGCAGGTGCAAAGGGTCTCAGAGTCAGGACACGGTGTGGAAAGGAAGGTACAGTGACTGTCATAGACACATGCCAGACTTCCTTGGGTCAGAAAACTAATCGCAGGACGTCCCTGGTGGTCCAGTGGTTAAGAATCCACCTGCCAAGGCAGGAGACATAGCTTTGATCTCTGGTCTGGGAAAATCCCACAGTGCCTTGGGGCAACTAAGCCCCTGGGCCCCAACAGTTGAGCCTGTGCTCAACAAGAGAAGCCCCCACTAGAGAAAGTCGGCATGCAGCAATGAAGACGCAGGGCAGCCAAATATATATAAATAATTAATTAATCACAGCTGTTGTGTGTGATGGACTGAGTCTACCATCCTGCATAAGCTGTTAGGTTATTTGTCTAAGTAAAGAGTCCATTTCAAAATGAAGCAGCACGGGAGGAAGGAGGGGTGGGATGAACTGGGAGACTGGAACTGACATATATACTACTATATATAAAATAGATACCTAATGAGAACTTATTGTATTCAGCTCAGGGAACTCTACTCAATGCCCTGTGGTGACCTAAATGGGAAGGAAATCCAAGAAAGAAGGGATATATATATATCCGTTCGATGCTTGGGTCAGGAAGATCCCCTAGAGGAGGAAATGGCAACCCATTCCAGTATTCTTGCCCAGAAAATCCCAAGGACAGAAGAGTCTGGTGGGCTACAGTCCATGAGACTGCAAAGAGTTGGACACAATGAGCAATTGAACATACGCACACACACAGCTGATTCACTTTGCTGTATAGTGGAAGCTAGCACAACACGGTAAAGCAACTATTCAGGGTCAGTTTCAGTTCAGTCGCTCAGTCGTGTCCGACTCTTTGTGACCCCATGAACCGCAGCATGCCAGGCCTCCCTGTCCATCACCAATTCCTGGAGCTTACCCAAACTCATGACCATTGAGTTGGTGATGCCATCCAACCATCTCACCCTCTGTCATCCCCTTTTCCTCCCGCCCTTAATCTTTCCCAGCATCCAGTGAAATTTTTTTAAAAAATGAAGCAGCAACTGATCAGGGATTCTGAATACCATTTCCCAGGTCTCTTGGGAAACTGCACAGAAATCTGAGATATTCAGTGGCTGAGTTAGTGAGGAACTGTTGAAGGAAATTTGGGGCCAGGTAGTGAGTCCAAGTTCTCCCCCCTTCTAGCTGAGGATCTTTGAGGGACACAGCTTCTCGGAGCTTCTGTCAAGTGAGGACAGTCATCCAACTCAGTGGTTTCGAGGTATAGCCAGCCTCTCATCTCCTGACATCACACGCCTTTTGCTTTCTGGGATGGGCATGGGAGTTTCAGCATTTATAGCATCACTGATGAAAATCATTTCCAATTTCCATCACAGCATGCCAGTGTGGAAATTAGAGGAATTCCCTGGCAGTCCAGTGGTTAGGATTCCACATTTCCACTGCAGGGCGCAGGTTCGATCCCTGGTCTGGGAACTAAGATCTTGCAAGTAGCCTGTGCATGTATGCATGCACAGTCGTGTCCAACTCTTCACGACCCCATGGACCACAGCCCACCAGCTCCTCTGTTCATGGGATTCTCCAGGCAGGAATACCGGAGTGGGTTGCCATTTCCTCTTCCAGGGGATCTTCTCAACCCAGGCATTGAACGGTGTCTTTTGCATTTCCTGCATTGGCAGGCAGATTCTTAACCACTGTGCCACTTGAGGTGGGGTCAAAAAAAAAAATTTAGATCAACTCTGGCATTAGCAAGCCCCTTGAACACTGAACAATATAAATTCCCTGGTTCAGGAACTGTCTCTATCCCCCCACCATTCTCTATCCGCTTTCCTGATAAAGAAAACTGCTTCTTAAATTGATCTATTAAGTAGAAGCATGGATTTTTTTCCTGTCTCATAATAGGATCAGCTCAAATCAAACATCCAAATCTGGTACCCCAGAGGCCTGTCTTCCAAATTGGATTTAGAGGAGTTCATTTCCAGGATCAGAAACTGGAGGAAATGGCTAAGCTGCTTGTGGTTTCCTGCTCCCATGCAACCATAAATATTCTCACTTTCCATCTTGGGAGGAGGCAGGCAGGGGCACTGTCCCCCCATCAACTCTGATAATAGACGATCCCTGAGTGGCCTGGGCAGGATGTCATAAAAGCCCAGTCTCATATCTGCTACCCCTTTAGACCCAGGGACTCATTTTTGAGAACAGTATGTTGACAGCTTTGGAGAGGAGAGAGGAATATGGCTTTCCCAATGGCTCAGTGGGTAACGAATCCATCTGTAATGCGGAAGACACAGGAGACTCAGGTTCAATCCCTGGGTCAGGAATATTCCCTGGAGGAGGAAATAGCAACCTGCTCCAGTATTCTTGCCTGGAGAATCCCATGAACAGAAGAGCCTGGAGGGCTACAGTCCATGGGGTCGAAAAAGTCAGACACCACTGACTGAACATGCATGCGTGTATATATACTTTCAGATTCTTTCCCATTGGAGGTTTTTACAAGATATTGAGTATAGTTCCCTGTGATACATACTAGGTCCTTGTTGATTATCCATCTTATATACATGAGTGTGTATTTGTTAGTCCCAAATTCCTCATTTAAGTTTAGAGTGTGTGATTGTTTTTCAGTTTAAGAGATCTTGAGACAAATGGGATGCCAGATAGCTTCCCCAAACTCCTGAAGTATTTGTCAGAGGACAAAAAAGATTTTCTCTGCATGAAGGTGAAGGCAGTCCGATTTTGTGTTTTTCTAACAAGGTAAATGCCAGGGACGATTCGTTTCTGTCTCATTTCACGCAGCCTTGAGAAACGAGCCCACTTGCATGCTCTGAGACGTTGGCAAAGAAATGATAGAGCTGGCTTTGCTCTAACACTAGAAATCAGAAATAGCGTTATCGCCAGCGGGTCCATCCATATGTATTTGTGCCCTGAAGTATGACTCGGAAGAGCTGGAGCAGCATTCCAGAATTGCTTTGGATGATCATAATGTAGCAAATCATCTAATTTATAGATTAAGCTGGCTCAGTCAACATATCTCCTTGCCCTTTCATCTAAAGAAAATAAAAGGATTGAATGATTGTCACCTAGGGACAGAGTCACATGGTCCAGTGTCTAAATGTCCAGAGCATAAAATAGAAAGTTGACTGGACCAGGCACCCTTCTGAGAGCATCTGCTTCCAGTGGGTGGCAGTCAGTAAAACGGGAGATAGAATTTTCCTAGAATTTGACTTATTGCTACCTTCTTTTAGCCTTATCTGAAAGATAACAATTCTAAGGGCTTTGGGGGAAAAAATAACTTTCCATAAGGCTTGCCCATAATAACACAACCTTCTTTCCATTATGCAGAGATATTTTAAAAAATATGTTAGCCAGATCAACTCTCCTGAGATGTGTCTGCTTCTAGGTGGGACATGGGGAGAGGGAAGGGGGCTTTGGCAGGCTCAGGGTTAAAGGGGAGGCAGGTAAACATTCAGACCTTCTCTCGCCAAGAATTTGCTACCATCTTCCTCCAGCGACCCATGTCACCTGCATATGATCAGCCCTACCCACCTCACCCTCCCAGAGTTCATGTTTTTTAATTTATTTTTTTATTTTATATCAGGATCTACTTGGTTTACAGTGTTGTTTTAGTCTCAGGTGTACAGCAAGGTGGTTCAGCTATCCATCTACATCTGCCCATTCTTTCTCAGGTTCTTTTCCCATATAGGTTATTACAGAACACTGAGAGGAGTTCCCTGTGCTACACAGTAGGTCCTTGTTGTAGAATTCTCTTTTATCATTGTGCTTTTGTTCAGTCACCCAGTCGTGTCTGACTCCTAGCAACCTCATGGACTGCAGCCCGCCAGGCTTCCCTGTCCTTCACCATTGCCCGGAGCTTGCTCAGACTCATGTCCGTTGAGTCAGTGATGCCATCCGACTATCTCATCCTCTGTCATCCCCTTCTCCACTTGCCCTCAATCTTCCCCACATCAGGGTCTTTTCTAATGAGTCCGCTCTTCACATCAGGTGGCCAAATATGGGAGCTTCAGCTTTGACATCAGTCCTTCCAATGAATATTCAGAATTGGTTTCCTTTAGAATTGACTGGTTTGATCTCCTTGCAGTCCAAGAAACTTTCTTTGGCGCTCAACCTTTTTTATGGTCCAACTCTCACATCCATATGTGGCTACTGGAAGAAGCATTGTATACAGTTACTCAAGTACCATCTGTGCTTTGGGCCCTCTCCTTGATTTTAGGTATAAGGCATACAAAAGGTACCCATCACTTACCTTCAAGATTTTTACAGTGAAGCTGAGAGATATTAGCTGACCATGTTCCTGTATGCTAAGAGGAAGTATTTTACAAGTGATATGGTTATATATTTAGACAAAGAGCTAATTCTCCCAAGAGGAAAATGTTTCATCAGGGAAGGCTTTCAAGTAAAGATAACATTGAAATGGGGTTTTGAAGGCTGGGAAGGAGTTTGCTAGGGAGAACAAAGACCTGTGAGTAATAAAGCAATAGTTACTCTTAATTGAGCACCAACTATGTGCCACATGTACCTTGACATGTTCAAAATGTCTTATTACTATTAATCAAGGCCACAGTATGAGTTATAGAAAGTCTTATACCCATTTTACAGACTAGGAAAATTGACTCTCCCTGGGTAGCTTTTGAAACAGGCAGACTGTTCCTAAAACCTGGGTTCTGGGTTATCATATCACACTGCTGTTCTGGAAAGAGAGAAATCTGATGACCAGGAATGATTGAAGAAAATGTGTGTATCTCACCTGCTCAAGGATTGGGATGTGTGTGACTCACCAGCCCTGTGACTTTCTGAACCTCAGCTTTTTCACAAAGCCAGATGGGCAAGTGTCCTCTCTCCCAGGGGCTTATGAGAATCCCTTTCCTTTGTGTTCCTCTCTTTCCTTCTCCTCCTCCTTTCTTCCCAACAGGTGTCTGAGTATCTATTACCTGCCAGATACCTGATAAGCCCTGGAAATGCAGCTTAAAGGGGGTCGGGTGAAGAGGGGTTCTCAGTGCTGGATCCAAATGACTCAGCCGCGGCAAATGGTCACAGGGCACTAAGCTCCAGGCGTGGATGGAGCAGTGGTCCTCTGGGGAGCCCAGGGCACTGCCGGGCATTGACCACGGCATCCCTGGGTCAGAGGTCCGTGTGCCTCTCCTTGTCTGTATCTTTTTGACTCTTTTTCTGTATCCCTTAATTAAAAAAAATTTTTTGGTTTACTTTTGGCTGCACTGGGTCTTAGCTGAGACATGAAGGCTTTTCTCTACTTGCAGCACACGGAGTTAATTGCCGAGACATGTGGGATCTTAGTTCAGGAATTAGACCAGGAATCAAACCTGCATCCTCCTGCATTGGAAAACAAATTTTTAACCACCAGAGCACCCAGGAAATCCCTCTCTGCATCTCATGATCTGTCTTGCCATCACGTTGTTCTGCTGGTTTTTATTTCTCTCTGTGTCCTTAACTCTCTTCTCTCCTAGATTAGCTCTCTTTAGGAAGCAGTCTGGCTTCCTCAGTCTTCCCCTCTGTTGACTCTGTCTTCTGCTGTATGTTCTGTCTTGCTTCTTGATGTCTTCCTGTCTGCCTTCCTGCTTTTCTGTCTTTGACTCGATTTAAGCATTTGGTTCTCAGTCTATGTTTCTCTCCCATCCTGTGTCTGTTTCTTTTTCGAGGGAGGCTGTGCTGGGTCCTTGTTACAGTGCGTGGCCTTCTCTAGTTGCAGCGTGTGAGCTTCATTGCCCTGTCGCATGTGGGATCTTAGTTCTCTAACCAGGGATCAAATCTGCAGCCGTTGCATTGAAAGGTGAATTCTTAACCACTGGCCCACCAGGGAAGTCCCCCTCTATGTCTGTTTCTAGCACCAGCTCCCTCTTTCTTCCCATCTCTTGTTCAGACACCCAGAAACAGGACTTGTCCAGGGGATGGGAACCAGCCACAGACCCAACTACATCTCCCTATGACTGAATCCACCAGGGACCAGATGCTAGACCCTTACAACAGTGCTCACTCACCTTCAGTGAGGTCATTGTTGTGAACCTGCGTCATCTGCTTGTCCTATGGAATATTTCTCTCAGCAGCTCTGTCTAATCAGGTTTGGGTGTTAATTAAATGACTGATATTTGCATGCTAGTTTGGTGGCAACTTGGTGTCGTATTAAATTTTAATTTGGCCTAAGCTCGATAAGAAGATTCCTTCAGTCAACAAAGACGCTTGTATTAACAGGTTACAGATGTAATTAGGCACAGCTTGACTGAACTGCTAATAGATTCAGGTACTGGAGAGGAATTAGAAATAAACACTTACACACTTATTATTCATTGTTGGTGCTGGGGTATGTGAGTTGGCAGGACCACCTGAATTATGGAAGCTGGGAGCATAAAAATGCAGAATCCATCCACATTTCAACTTAGATGTGGTCAACATTTTCTCCCAGTCTCTTTTTGCTCTTGTTTCTTTATTTGTGGATCTTTCCCTCTTACCAGTCTCTCTCAGCTTGTGTGTTTGCTGTCTTCTCGATCTCTGTCTGGGTGGTGTAGCCACAGGAACAAATCACCATACCATGGATGGGGCTTCCAAGGTGGCGCTAGCAGTAAAGAACCCACCTGCTAATGCAGGAGACAGGAGACATGGTTCAGTCCCTGGGTTAGGGAAGATTCCCTGGGGGAGGGCATGGCAACCCACTCCGGTATTCTTGCCTGGACAGAGGAGCCTGGTGCCTACTGTCCATAGGGCTGCAAAGAGTCAGACAAGACTGAAGTAGCACACACGCATACAATGGATGACTCAAAACTGCAGAATGTATCCTTGCAAAGTTACCAAGGTAGAAGGTCCAAAGTCAGCTTGAACTTGGCCGCAATCAAGGTCAGCAGCGTGATGCTCCCTCCAGAGGCTCCAGGGGAGAATCTGATCCTCACCTCTTCCAGCCCCTTGGCTTGTGGCCTCAATCACACCAGTCTCCACTCCCAGTGTCCCCTAAGTGTCAACGTGGATGGATTCTCCTGCCTATTCGTGTCCTGTGCCTCTATAATGCAGGTGGGTCCTGCCGATTTTTGATTGAGCCTGTTGGACTTCCGAAGGACGGACAGTGATTTGACCATGATGAGAAGTTGTGTGTGTTTGGGGGGTTGGGGGTGGTGGTGCAAGAGGGAGAAAGAAAGAGGGAGGGAGAAAGAAAGAGGAAGGAAGAGGAGGGGAAGGGATGGGAGTGGAGTGGGGAGAGAAAAGAGAATCACTATGTTGACAGGTAGTGAACAAGACAATTTTGAACTCTGAAAGGAGAAGGAATCACCAACAAAAATGTCCCCCCAAAGACCAAGCAGGTGATGGATATAAGCAGAACAGCTAAGGTGAACACTGAAGCGGAGATGGGGGTAATGTGGCCACAAGCCAAGGGGACCAGAGGCCCGGATTCTCCCCTGGAGCCTCTGGTGGGGGCAGTGCCCTGCTGACCTTGACTTTGGCCAAGTCACACTGATTTGGGACCTTCACCCTCCAGCATCGTGAGAGGGTATGCTTCTGTTAGCACTGCCTGGTGGTTTGTTTCAGCAGCCTCTGGAAACTAACTGGCTTCTTCTCTCTGTGTCACGTTGTCCTCTGCCTCCCTCCAATAAGGATCTCCAGTTGTATTCAGGATTCACCTGGATATTCCAGGATAATCTTATCCCCGTCTCAAGATGCTAAGCTGAATCACATCTGTAAGTCTCCGCACCTTTTTTTTTGTCATTAAGGCGACATTTGCAAATTCCAGGGAGTAGGGTGTGGATGCTGATATTCAGTCCATCAGTCTGAATGCTGTTCTGTCTCTCCTGTTTTTCCTCCTTCTCACCACTCAGAGAAGGGGCCTCTCTTTTTATTTATTCTTGGTTGCACTGGGTCTTTGCTGCTGTGCGTGGGCTTTTGCTGTGGTGAGCAGGGAGTGCTCTCTAGTTGGGGTGTGCAGCCTTCTCATTGCTGTGGATTCTCGTGGTGCACAGCACAGGCTCCAGAGCAGGGGCTCAGTATTAGTAGTTGTGGCACACAGGCTTAAGTTGCTCTGAGGCACGTGGAATCTTCCTGGACCAGGGATCAAACCTGTGTCCCCTGCGTTGGCATGCAGATTCTTAACCACAGCACCACCAGGGAAGTCTGAGTAGTGGCTTTTCTAAGGATTCCTCAGCTGTTCCATTTTGACCCAGAACCAGAAATTAACTGACTTTTTTAACAGACCAGACAGATGGGAACATCTGTCTTGAGCTGCATCTCCTAGTTGGAGCCAGGTGGATGGAGACCAGAACAGGTGTGCACAAGAGAACCCATCACTTTTCTTGACCTTGACTAAGAGCAAGGCTTTAACCAATGTGAACAAAGTGATCACTTTTGACCTGCCCTGCCACCTCTGGGATGGTAGAAACCACTTCCTTTCGGAAGATAATTGCCATCAAGCTATTTGGGGCATTAGCCAAGAGCTGGTTCTTTGAAGTTGGGCACTTGACCATCTCTGCTGCTTATCAGATGTTGGCCTTGGGCACACCTCAGCCTCAGTTTTCTATCCTGTAAAACGGGCACCTCCATTTTACAGGAGGAGGTGTAATGGCACCTCCTTTGGGAGCTGCTGTGCGTTTCTGGGCTCTCTGTATCTTCCTCTCCCTCTCTTTCTCTGCCTTGTTTCTGTGACTCTGTCTTTATCTTTTCTTGTCTCTCAGCTTCCATGTTCTCTGCTTTGCAACCTGTGTGTCACTGTCTCTAGCTGTCTCTCTAGTTGTGTTTATTTTTGATAGGTTTTTTTGGTACAAACTTTATTAATTTAATTAATTAATTAATTTTGCTGCACTGGGTCTTTGTTGCTGTGCACGGGCTTTCTCTAGTTGCCGTGTGTGGTCTCACTGAGGCAGCTTCTCTTATTGAAAAGCATGGACTCCGTGGCGTGTGGGCTCAGTAGTTGTGGCATACAGGTTTGGTTGCTCTGGGGCATGTGGGATTTTCCTGGAGCAGGAATCAAACCATGTCTGCTGCATTGACAGGTGGGTTCGTAACCACTGGACCACCAGGGAAGTCCTCCAGTTATGTTTAAAGTCCTCCAGTTAAGTCCTCTCCTCCCCCTGCCTGCTGTCACTTTACTCCTTTATTTGAGGAGATGGACTCTCTTTCTGTCTTAGTTGCGTTGTCCCTCTCTGTCTGTCTTTCTCTCTCTCACTCACCCTGATGGGGCTTCTGCTCACAGGGCCCTCTGCTGGTCCTCCACAGTACAGAAATAGGAGATTCCTCATCCCTTCGTTTGTTGTTTTAGTTGTTAAGTCTGTCTGACTCTTTTGTGACTATGGATTGTAGCTCGCCAGGCTCCTCTGTCCATGAGGTTTCCCAGGCCAGAACACTGGAGTGGATTGCCATTTCCTTCTCCAGGTAATCTTCCTGCCCCAGGGATTGAACCTGAATCTCTTGCTTTGGCAGGTAGGTTCCTTACCACTGAGTCACTAGGGAAGCCCAATCCCTTTACCCACCCACAGAAGCCTGAAAGATGCCTGTCTTCCAGTTCCTGGTCTATAGATGGAGGTTTGCACTGACTGATAGCAGACTTCACTTTTTCTGTTCTTTATTATTTATCCAGTAGAGAGAGAGAGAGACTCAGCCATGCATGGAATTGACCCAAGCCTCTTGTATTTTTTATTCACTGGGACGTGGGTATCATCCAACTCAGGAACCAACACAGCAAAGATAAGTCACACTTGGCCTCCAGTGTTGATTACTGTGGCTCAGGGGGCATCAGTTAAGAGCATGTGCTTTGGAGTTTGGCAAATCCTGGCTCAGCACCTGACCTGGTGTGACCTTAATTGAGTCACTTCCGTCTCAGCGTTGGTTTCCTCTTTTGTAAAATTGTGTAATAATCATACCTCCCTTTAAGGGTGCTTTTGTTTTTTCTGTGTTCGCCTGAGCTGTTCTGCTCATTTATCACCTGCTTGATCTTTGTGAGGACATTTTTCCCTGTTGCTCAGCTGGTAAAGAATCTGCCTGCAATGTGGGAGACCTGGGTTTGGTCCCTTGTTGGGAAGATCACCTGGAGAAGGGAAAGGCTTCCCACCCCAGTATTCTGGCCTGGAGAATTCCATGGACTGTATAGTCCATGGGGTCACAAAGAGTTGGATAAACTGAGTGACTTTCACTCGCTTTTGTTGGTGACTGTTGCTGCTTTCAGGGGCTTCCCAGGTGGCACCGTGGAATCCACCTGTTAATGTAGGAGACGCAAGAGACACAGATTCTATCCCCAGGTTGGGTAGACCCCTGGAATAGGAAATGGCAACTTATGCTAGTATTTTTGCCTGGAAGATTACATGGACAGAGGAGCCTGACAGGCTACAGTCCATGGGGTTGCAAAGAGTGGGACACAACGGAATGACTAAGAATGCAGGCACACTCCTTTCAGAGCTTGAAACTGTCTTTTTCTCTGCTAGTCAATATATTGAGTCCTTCTTCTCTCCCTCACCCTCTCCACTCTCTTCCCACCTCCTCCTCTTTCAACCCTTCTCCCTCCCTCTTGTACCCACCCGCCACCTCTCATCATGGTCAAATCATTCTCCATCCTTTGCAAGTCCAGCCGGCTCCAGTATGATGCCCAGTTTTACAGATGAGGGACTGGAGACCTGTGAAATACTTCCTTTCTTGGGATGACCCAGAAATCTTGCTTCATAAGTGGGAGATGAACCCACATTCTGTGACTCTTATTTCAGTGCCTCTTATAAAGACTCTGCTGACCTTCCTAGCAGCGAGGTCAAGGATGTGAGTTGGATGTGTAGGATCTGGACCTTGTCTTTGACTAATAAGTGAATAATGTCTTAAATACTTCAAGATTATAAAATTCAACCAGAGAGATTGTAAACTTCAGCCAGAGAGAAACTAGGGTTTTGACTCTAACTTAAATCTTGATTTTTAATTTAGTGCAGAGCTTCAGGCATCTCTAAAGTCTGCTCTGCCTAGCCTTAAACCATCATCCCTGTGGACTCAAGATGAAAGAGCACTGATCTTTGTTATTATGATGGAAGACTTATGGACATCAAGGGCAGGAAATTAAGCACCCCTTACTCAAGGGTAACCTGGAAGTAGCGTTGGAACACTTATTTCATAGTTAGTCTTCCTACAGAATGATGTTCCCTGCTTTTCAGTCCATGGGGCCACCAACTGCTCCTAAATTGATGGCTCTACCTTTCAGAAAAAGAGCTAAGACAGACTTCATCCCTAATTCCACTCCTGTTGTCTCATTGGCTCAGTTTGGGTCACATGTTCACCAGTTATCCAATCGAAGGTGGTCAGAGTCACATGTTCACCAGTTATCCAATCGAAGGTGGCCAGAGTCGGGGGTAGGGGTGGGGTGGTTCATACTTCTTAACATGGCGGCCAGTGTCCATCTTGCTGGTATCTGGGGGATGGATATCAAGAAATGACAAATTCCTGATGAGTGTCTAGAACGACACTGATGGCATCACATCCATTGGACATTCATGACATTACCTCTTACCACATGCCAGACATGAAAGTTGGTCTCTACCTTCATGGACTTTCCAATCGCTTAGATTTTTCTTGGTTCAGTTCCTTTCACTTTCTAGGAGGAACACTTGTGTTTAATGTTCTTTCCCCAGCTTGAAGTTTTCCATGCAGGGGTTACAGACACGTCTGTTTTATATTCTGTTGTACAAATTATGAAGAAAGAATGGATCAAAAAAAACTTTCTGAATAGCACCTAAAGCCCGCTAGTCCCCCCATCCTGATCTTTTTTGCAGTGACCCCTTTGAGGGGTCCCATAGGTGGATGCTTCAGTTCAGTTCAGTCACTCAGTTGCGTTGAACTGTTTGTGACCCCATGAACTGCAGCAGGCCAGGCCTTCCTGTCCATCAACAACTGCCAGAGTTTACTCAAACTCATATCCGTAGAGTCTGTGTTACCATCCAACCAGCTCATCCTCTGTCATCCCCTTCTCCTTCCACCTTCAATCTTTCCCAGCATTAGGGTCTTTTCAAATAAGTCAGCTCTTTGCATCAGGTGGCCAAAGTATTGAAGTTTCAGCTTCAGCATCAGTCCTTCCAATGAATATTCAGGACTGATTTTCTTTAGGATGGACTGGTTAGATTTCCTTGCAGTCTAGTTAATCTTTGCTACTGATGGATATTCTCTGTCCACAGGTAGAGTGATAATGGAAGTTTCTTCCTGTTTTTTTCTCTTTCCCCTATTAGCTATTACCTCCTTGACACAAGAACTGTGCTTTGAGCCCAGCTGAATTTTTATTGAAGTTTCTTTTAAGTATTGTCTTTTTTGAAACCTCTCTCTTCATTTTCTTCAGGGATCAGCAGGTAGCTGGATTTTGAAAGTATCTACTGCCAGGATAGCATGTTATCACAGGCCACAGAAATACCATATAAATGGTGGGCTAGGCAGACTTCAGAGATATCTGAGGCTCGGCAGTAAAATTAAAAATCATGATTTAGGTTGTAACCAATACCTAGCTTCTCTCTGGCTGAAGTTTACAGTTGTCTTGAAATTTTATCAATCATAAATCAATTATAACATCTGAGGTGAAGGGAGAAAAATGAAATAAAGTTATCACGAGAGTCCCCTTCAGAGGGTGGCATGGGAAAGCCAGTAGACAGAAGATGAGCAAACTTGTATCTCAGAGTTAGTTACTACTCCTGGGGCTTTCTAGAAGAAAGAGAATCCAGTGTATAAACCACCACAAGCCTTGTGGTCAGTGTTTATGAGCTTTGGAGCTCTTTGTGCATTTCTCCTACCAACAGAACTTCACATTGTGCAAAACACACTTAATCAGGCTTTTTTTTTTAAAATTTAAAAATACCTTTTTTTTTTTTTGGCTGCACTGAGTCTTTGTTGCAGTGTGAGCAACAAAGGGGCTTCTCTTTGTTGAGGCACCAGGGCTCTGGAGCACAGTCTCTCTAATTGCAGTGTGGGTTTAACTTAGTCATTATACCCCTTTGTATAAGGGCTTCTCTTGTTGAGGCACCAGGGCTCTGGAGCACAGACTCTCTAATTGCAGTGTGGGTTTAATTGCCCTGAATTATGTGGGATCTTGGAGAAGGAAATGGCAGCCTACTCCAGTACTCTTGCCTAGAGAATCCTGTGGATGGAGGAGCCTGGTGGGCTGCTGTTCGTAGGGTCACACAGAGTCGGACGTGACTGAAGCGACTTAGCATGCATGCATGCATTGGAGAAAGAAATGGCAACCCACTCCAGTATTCTTGCCTGGAGAATCCCAGGGACAGAGTAGCCTGATGGGCTGTCATCTATGGGGTCGCACAGAGTCAGACACAACTGAAGCGACTTAGCAGCAGCAGCAGCATGTAGGATCTTAGTTCCCAGACCAGCGGCCAAACCTGCATCCCCTCCATTGGAAGGTGATTCTTAACCACTAGACCACAAGGGAAGTCCCCATTTATTCATTTTTGTTGGGCATTTTTGCTTGTTTTGCTTGTCTGTTTGAGTTGAGGTTTTAGGGATGTGAATTTTTATATGCAAAAGTTCCTTTGGTGTTAGTTAGGATAAAGTTTTAACTTCATTTATAGGAAGAGGTTGGAGAAGGAACTGGCAACCCACTCCAGTATTCTTGCCTGGAAAATCCCATGGACAGAGAAGACTGGTGGGCTACAGTCCATAGGGTCTCAAATGAGTCAGAAATGACTGAATTTGACTCAACAATGACATAGGAAGGGCTGGCTGCTGCTGCTGCTGCTAAGTCGCTTCAGTCATGTCCGACTCTGTGCAACCCCATAGATGCAACCAGGCTCCGCTGCAGCAAAACCATAGCAGCTACAACAGTGGGTGTTGACTTGCAAGTTGACAGTCATCTTGGCTGTGCCCCTGGGCAGTCAGTGTTTCAACTCTGCTCACTCAGCGGTAAGAACAGAAGCAGCAGTAGTATATACATGTCTTAAGAAGAGACTTGCCAGGAATTAATCTGTGTGATGGTTGGAGCTAGTAGGACAAGCTGGAAACCCACAGGGCAGGCCACCAGGACAACGGGAAACTGAAAATTCAGACAAGAGGTGACCTTGCAATTCACAGGCTGAAGTTCTTCTTTTTTTTTTTTTTTCATGGAAACCTCAGCTCAGCTCCTATGATCTTATCTCCATATCTATACTTTTGTCTCTGCTTTAATGAGGTTTTTTTTTTTTTTTCATCCCCAGTCCCTCAGGACCTCCCTTTCTTAATGGATATCTGAAATATCTATTTGTGTTTGTTTAATTTCCCTGGTGGGAATGGTTTCTTTCAAGCTTGATCTCGGTGCCATTTGATTACTTATTATCTTCACTCCCAGAATAGAAATTTGATAAGAGTTTTGGGTTGGCCAAAAAGCTTGTACAGGTTTTTCTGTAGATGGTACAAAAACCCGAACAGACTTTTTGGCTAATAAGAAATGTGGGTTCAGTCCCTGGGTTGGGAAGATCCCCTGGAGGCAGGCATGGCAACCCACTCCAGTATTCTCGCCTAGAGAATCCCATGGACAGAGGAACCTGGAGAGCTAAAGTCCCCGGGGCTGCAGAGAGTTGAACACGACTGAATGACTAAGCACACAAACATAGGATATGTTCAGGTAATACTCGGTACAAAATGAATGAGTGACTGTAGTTTATCTAGAAGGGAAAAAATACATGACAATGCTTCATCTTCTCTAGCTCAATTATCATGTTTTCAGACTTTCATTCTAAATGTTCTGTTCTGTTGACAAGTAGCTATTAGTTCCCCAATTTAATATCAATGTAAAGCAAATCATCTGTATTTAAAAGGGAAGAAAAATAGTACTTATCACATAGATTGTTGAGAAGGTTAAGGTAGCACTATAATTACACGTGTCATCTCCTGTTATTCTTATTCTGCTTGTTTCCTAAAACTATAGCTCAGAGGAATGTGAACTCTGCATCCTGGTCTCTGTCAAAAGTGAACCATAAAAAGATAAAATGGGTAGGAACAGAATTTCAGGAAAGATCTGAGTCGCTGGGAAAATTTGGAGTATCCCTGAATAACTCATTTGGAAAATAAACATTTGCTGTATCAAAAAATATACATTGTAGTGACTTCCCTGGTGATCCAGTGTTAAGACTCCATGCTTCCAATGCAGGAGGCATGAATTTGACTGCTGCTTGGAGAACTAAGATCCCGCATGTCACAACTGAGGGTTCACATGCTATAACTAAAAAGATTCAGTGTCAAAAAAATTTTTAAGTAAACAAATTGGATATATATATACACACACACACACACTCTAAGACTCATTGGATTTGACTGTATGAACCCTCAGTACTTTCACTTTGGCCATTCTGGGAGGCAAGCTTCATGTCCCTTGTCCCTTTTTGCTTGCTCTGTCATTCTAGGTCACATGATGAACTCTGGTGCATTGCACTGTATTCTTGAAGAGGTGTTCATATAGTCCTTGGGGTTGCAGAAGAGTCTGACATGACTTAGTGACCAAATACCAGCAGGGTGGTGGTGCCAAGTGCCCCAGAGATGAAACCATAGGAGAAAAAATCAAAGAAATTACCAGCATTTATCTGGTGAGAAAAGAAAAAGACTCATGGCTGGGAGGAAGGAGAAGGGATGGGAACTCTTTCTTAAGGATTGGAAGGGTCAACATGTCAATGGAGTCTTCTCTTTTTTTTTTTTTTTTTTTAATGAATTCCAAAGTAGAAGTTAAAAGGCTATCAATTTGAGCTCAGGTTTGCTATTGTTGTTGCTGTTGTTTAGCCACTAAATTGTATTTAACTCTTCTGTGACCCCATGGACAGTAGCCCACCAGGCTTCTCTGTCCATGGAATTTCCCAGACAGGAATACTGAAGTAGGTTGCTACTTCCTCTGCTAGGGGAATCTTCCTGACCCAGGGATGAAACCCATGTCTCCTGCATTGCAGGCTGAATCTTTACCATTGGACCACTTGGGAAGCCCCTTAGCTCAGGATAAAGAACCAAAAAGTGTGGCCCAGTGCATAGTGCAGGGATTAAACTTTCAAGCATCAACGTGTTGATCTGATCCTGGCCTCACAACTTGCTAGTTCCTTGAACTTGGGCATGCTAGGTGCTAGGCACACCTATAAACATGTTTGATGTATTGACTCATTTAAGCCACACAACTTTTTGAGATAGATGTTACACACTCACACACGCAAATGCTATTTATTGTGTGACTTTACAGATATGGAGACATTAGGTAACTCATCTGAAGTCACCCAGCTCATAGGTGGTAGGTCTGCAGTTACCCATAGGTGCTTGCTGGCACCAGAGCTACCCATTGCCAGCTCTGTGAATGCATAACTGAATCTTTAGTGTGTTGTGTAGATACAGGGCTGCCGACTTTTAAAGAAATGCAAATGTGACAGTTGGGAGTTAAGTTTCACTGGGGGCAAAATGAAGCCTGCAGTCCAGGAAACAGTACCTCAAATAGCTCTGAGAAACTGCTCCAGAGAGGGGAGGAAGAGGGTGAAGGTCAATATATATGTGATTTTGATGAAGAGGGAATTCACGCAATCAAGCATTTATCTTTGCCAAAGATTTCTGCTAGTCACGAGAAGCTGATGTCACCATGAAGGGATTAAGTGCTTTATTAGATATGTGCTCAGTTACTTCGGTCGTGTCCGACTCTTTGCGATCCCATGGACTGTAGCCCACCAGGCTCCTCTATCCATGAGATACTCCAGGCAGGAACACTGGAGCGGGTTGTCGTGCCCTCCTCTATGGGATCTTCCCCACCCAGGGATCAAACCTGTGTCTCCTGTGTCACCTGCATTGCAGGTGGATTCTTTACCACTGAGCCACCAGGGAAGCCCTTTCTAGATACAAGGAGATGAAAAGATTGGGTTCATAACATCAGTTTCTGAAAATATCTAACTGTCTGAAGATCTTTCCTGCCAGTTCCCCCTCATCCCCAGCACAGAGTCCCTCATTCCTGGTCTCCACCCTGAACTTTCAGGGGGTGTTGAAGGTCAACAGCTGCAGTAGCACGTGATTTAATCCTTGTAGAAGTAGATGACAAATGTCCATGCTGCTGCTGCTGCAGAGTCGTGTCCGACTCTGTGAGACCTCATAGAAAGCAGCCTGCCAGGCTCCACCATCCCTGGGATTCTCCAGGCAAGAACATAGCAAGTGCCAATTTGTAGTGGACAGGACATTCTTAAAACTGTTAGAAAAAGTACCGCTGGCTACTGTTTTTCTAGTAAAGGGATTGGTTTATTGGGAGAAAGCTTTTTTGAATTTTCAAAACATGTGTGTTTCCAACCACACCCCCATAAGGGTTCTTTTCTTCTATTTACTAAGTTTCTTTGAAAGTCTTTTGGAGGAGAAAGAAAAATGTGATTTCCAGGGTGTGATTGTATTGTAACCTTTGAGAATCTGTCTTTCAGGCTAAAGAATGGTCTCATGTCTTTGTGTTATTAGGAAGTGTATACTTTGCCAATGAACCTTGGCTTCCGTTAACACCAGAAACCAGTCAAGCATTGTCAGCTTGGGACCGGAGTTTTTCATTCTTGGAGAGAAATAAATAAAACACGATTACTTGCCCTGCAAGACAGCGCCTGCCAACTTCCTCTGCAATAATTAAGTTTTCAGGCTTCCCTATCAACCTGACCAGACACTAATGAGATGCTAACGTGTTCAAAGAAGTTTCATTAACATTTTAAAGCTTTCTCTGCCCTAGGGAAGCATCTTGTTTTCAAATATGGTCTCTGATGGGTAAAGTAAGGCAGAGTATCTTCTGATGGGTGGGCTGTCAGAGGAAATCTAATGTGACCAGCTGCTTGCTCAGAAATGGAAAGGAAATTGATCAATAAGGAGGACTTGACATCACCTCTAGGGAGTGTCAGCAGCATCCATCCAGTAGCTGCAACTCCTGGATGCAATGACTACACAAGAGGTAAGTGGTGGGGCTGGAACTTGAACTCAAGCACAGGGTATCCGACTCTTTGTGCTCATAACTACTCTCTTGTTACTGCTGTTCAGTCGCTCAGTCATATCCGATGCTTTGGGACCCCATGGACTGCAGCATGCCAGGCTTCCCTGTCCTTCATCTCCCAGAGCTTGCTCAAACTCATGTCGGTTGAATCAGTGATGCCATCCAACCATCTCATCCTCTGTTGCCCCTTCTCCTCCTGCCCTCAATCTTTCCCTGCATCAGGGTCTTTTCCAATGAGTCAACTCTTGGCATCAGGTCATTTTGCCTCTAATACAGAAAAGTAGATTCCTCTCTTGGCCACTGACTCCAGGACCGTCAGCAAGTCAATTCAACTCTAAAGAATCTTAGCTTTTCCTCTTAACAGAAAAAGTAAGCTCATGCTACCTCGCATGCTCTATTGTTCTATGAATATGATACAGTATCATTATTTATCACACGGTCAATCAACAAGAGTCCATGCTTTCACGTGCTCCTTGAGGCAAAATGGGCAACAGCAGTGAGTAAGGCATTTTGTGTAATTGACACTTTGTCAAATGCAAATAATGAAGCAGGTGTAAACACTATTATTACTGTCATTGCTGCTCCCGGAATTAATTCAGGGGTTCACTGGTCATGTCTCTCAGTTCAGTTCAGTCACGTGTCTGACTCTTTGTGACACCATGGACTGCAGCATGCCAGTCTTCCCTGTCCATCACTGATTCCTGGAACTTGTTCAAACTCATTTCCATCGAGTTGGTGGTGCCATCAACTGTCTCATCCTCTGTCGTCCCCTTCTCCTGCCTTCAATCTTCCCCAGCATCAGGGTCTTTTCAAATGAGTCAATTCTTTGCATCAAATGGCCAGAGTATTGGAGTTTCAGCTTCAGCATCAGTCCTTCCAATGAATATTTAGTTCTGATTTCCTTTAGGGTTGACTAGTTTGATATCCTTGCAGTCCAAGGGACTCTCAAGAGTCTTGTCTAACACCACAGTTCAAAAGCATCAATTCTTCAGCACTCAGCTCTCTTTATAGTCCAACTCTCACATCCATACATGACTACTGGAAAAACCATAGCTTTGACTAGATGGACCTTTGTCGGCAAAGTTATGTCTCTGCTTTTTAATATACTATCTAGATTGGTCATAGTTTTTCTTCCAAGAAGCAAGCGTCTTTTAATTTCATGGCTACAGTCACCCTCTGCAGTGATTTTGGAGCCCTAGAGAATAAAGTCTGTCACTGTTTCCATTGTTTCCCCATCTATTTGCCATGAAGTGATGGGACTAGATGCCATGGTCTTAGTTTTTTGAATGTTGAGTTTTATGCTAGCTTTTTCACTCTCCTCTTTCACTTTCGTCAAGAGGCTGTTCAGTTCCTCTTCTTTTTTTCATAAGGGTGTTGTCATATGTGCATCTGAGGTTATTAATATTTCTCCTGGAAATCTTGATTCCAGCTTGTGCTTTATCCAGCCCAGCATTTCGCATGATGTACTCTTCATATAAGTTAAAGGAATAGGGTGATAGTATACAGCCTTGACATACTTCTTTCCCAATTTGGAACCAGTCTGTTGTTCCATGTCTGGTTCCAACTGTTGCTTCTTGACCTGCATACAGATTTCTCAGGAGGGAGGTAAGGATGTCTGGTATTCCCATCTCTTGAAGAATTTTCCACAGTTTGTTGTGATCTACACAGTCAAAGGCTTTGGCGTAATCAATAAAGCAAAAGTAGATGTTTTTCTGGAACTCTCTTGCCTTTTCAATGATCCAACGGATGTTGGCAATTTGATCTCTGATTCTTCTGCCTTTTCTAAATCCAGCACGAACATCTGGAAGTTCATGGTTCATGTACTGTTGAAGCCTGGCTTGGAGAATTTTGAACATTGCTTTGCTAGCATGTGAGATTAGTGCAATTGTGTGGTAGTTTGAACATTCTTTGAAATTGCCCTTCTTTGGGATTGGAATGAAAACACCTTTTCCAGTCCTGTGGCCACTGCTAAGTTTTCCCATTTTGCTGGCATATTGAGTGCAGCACTTTAACAGCAGCATCTTTTAGGATTTGAAACAGCTCAACTGACATTTTATCACCTTCACTAGTTTTGTTCGTAGTGGTGCTTCTTAAGGCCCACTTGACTTTGCATTCCAGGATGTCTGGCTCTGGATGAGTGATCACACCATCGTGGTTATCTGGGCCATGAAGACCTTTTTTGTATAGTTCTTCTGTGTATTCTTGCCACCTCTTCTTAATGTCTTCGGCTTCTGTCTGTGGGATGCTAGCAAGTTAAACTAGAGGGAATTCCGTGGTGATCAGAGGACTCAGCACTTTCACTGCTGTGGCCTGGATTTGCTCTGGGGGCAGGGAACTAAGATCCTACAAGCCGAGTGCATGTGTGCGTGCTGAGTCGTTTCTGTCATGTGCAACTCTTTGTGACCCTATGGACTGTAGCCCGTCAGACTTCTCTGTCCATGGGTTTCTCCAGGCAAGTGTACTGGGGTGGGTTGCCATACCCTCCTCCAGGGGATCTTCCCGATCCAGGGATTGAACCCGTGTCTCTCATGTCTCCTGCACTGGCAGGAGTGTTCTTTACCACTAGGGCCACGTGGGAAGCCCTCAAGTCATGTAGTGCAGCCAAAAACAAACGAACAAATAAACACCTGAGCTAGAGAGCATTGTCCAGATGTGTTGAAGACCAAAGGGGCCATACCTTAGCTACATTTAGCCCTTATTAGGCTCCTTTTAACTTGAAAAGATGCTAATAGTCACAGCATTAAGGCTGTCAAATTCTCCCTTTGTCACCATTGTTCTAACACAAAGTGACACTTGGAATTCTGTGGCCAGACTGTCCTGCAGTCGCTTGGTTCCAACCTCTCAGCCTCGTCTTAACCATGGCACTTAAAGCTGGTCAGCCCTTGGGGGCCCCTTCTGCACGGAGCTTGGCTTTACCTCTTGGCTCTTTCTCAGAAAGCTGATCTTTCCATGAAAGAACTCACCAGTGGATTGCCTGCTTTTGCAAAGGAGAGAGTGAGGTACATCTAAAGATGCGTGCAGGAAACTTGAGTTTTCCCAACCCAGGGATCCCCCCTAGTGGACAGTAAACACAGCAGTGGCCTGGCCCTTTGCCTGGTGAGGCCAAGATGGGTAGGCAGCTCCTGGGCCGGTGGCCTGAGGACCAGGGAGGACATTTGTGCTCTTTTCCAGTTCCAGGAGGGACCTGATCCCTCCTTCTCTCTGCTTGCCTCCAGGATTCCGGGAGGTTTTTATGTTTACTCCTTTCTGCCCTTGGATCCTCTTTTTTTGAACATTAGTACTTTAAAAATAATTGTTCGTTATTTACTTTATTTTTGGCTGTGCTGAGTCTTCATTGCTGCTTGGGATTTCCTCTAGTTGTGGCAAGTGGGAGCTACTCTCTAGCTGCGGTGCATGGGCTTCTCACTGAAGTGATTTCTGTTGTTGCAGAGCCCGGGCTCTGGGGTGTGCAGGCTTACGTAGCTGCGGTTCCCAGGATCTGGAACACAGGCCCCGTAGCTGTGGTGCATGGGCTTAGCTGCTCCACAGCATGTGTTATCTTCCCGGGTCAGGGGTCAAACCCGTGTCTCCTACATTGGCAGGTAGTTTCTTTATCACTGAGCCACCAGGGAAAACCTGGAACCCATTTTTGTTTTTAAAGTCAGGTTGTGTAAACATTCAAAATATATCCCCCATCATCCATCCACTACCCGACTCCCTGGCCTTTTTGCTTCTTCTTTAGTCCAGTGCCCTTATTTTAATCTTGCCATCAAATACTCCATTCCTTTCTATCTTATGTTGCTAGTGATGCATTTCGAGCAGTCTTGGAACTGTGGTTATGCGTCCGTAGATACCCTGCACAGACAGCCATACAGCAGAGAACAGAATCTGAAGTCAGATGACATAGATTCACATCCAGGTTCTACTACACTTTCTATGGCCTTGGGCTAGTTGTCTCATCTGTTCAAGGCTTGGTTTCTTTCTTATAGTTAATTTGGATGTTATATTGGAGTATAGTTGATTTACAATACTGTGTTAGTTTCAGGCGTTCAGCTAAGTAATTCAGAAACACATATACATCTATCCGTTCTTTTTCAGGCTCTTTTCCCATATAGGTTACTACAGAACATTGAGTAGAGTTTCCTGTGCTACAGAGTAAGCTCCTAGCTACTAACCTTCAAGTTGCAAGCTTTCAAAGATGTGAACATGCGTTCACATATTAGGTCATGTAAGTTAGTTCGTGTGTCTGATGTGTATCGTCACGTGTGCGTCCTCTACAATGGCCGTGCTGTTGTGTGCTTTACTATACTAATACTGCATAGAACACAGTCTACAGTTTCTTCATCTCAGGCCCAGAATGTCATCTACGATAAGAAAAAAAAAAAAGAGCCACTACCCCCCATCACTAGATTGTTTTTTCAAGAGGGTACTGTGCCCAGTTGTGTCTGACTTTTTGTGACCCCATGGACTGTGGCCCACCAGACTCCTCTGTCCATGAGGATTCTCTAAGAAAAATACTGTAGTGAGTTGCCATGCCCTCCTCCAGGGGATCTTCCCAGCCTAGGGATCGAACCTAGGCCTCTTGCATTGCAGGCGGATTCTTTACCATCTGAGCCAAGAGGGTAGACAGAATGGAATCCAGCAAGGATCCAGAACCTGCGCCATCCACATCAGGCATAAGTGACATTGCAGTTGCCCTGCATCTCCTATTGCTGACAATCCTTCAGCTCTGCCATCTCTCACCTCCTCTCCCTCCTCCAGTCAGTCACTCTTCTTGCCTGTTCACAGAATGCCAGCCCCTGTTCACCAGCTATTGTACTGTACTACTGTACAGTACCACACTCTGGCCCTCTACTGTAAGATTAGAAATGCTTTCTTTATTTTTTATGTTTGCTTTTTATGTATTATTTACATGAAAAGTATTATAAACCTATTATAGTATAGTACTATATAGCCAACTGTGTTAGTGGGGTACCTAGTCTAACTTTGTTGGACTTATGGACAAATTGGACTTATAAACATGCTCTCATAGCATAACTTATTCAAATATAGAGGGGACTTACTGTACAATTTGTCCTTGCCTTGTTTTCTTAATCTTTTCAAAATACTCATTCTATGCAATGAAAGTTTCATTTGGTTTGCTCTAGGGCCAATAAGAAATTTTCCAATGTTTCCAAGTTTTTTCAGATCATCTTTTAACCAGAAAGGTGAGAGTGGACAACTGAATTTACTGAATGATTCCCAGGCACCCAGTTCTTTAAAGTGATGGATATAGCAATCGTTTAGGATATAAGTGATTTTATCTCCATTTCACTTAGAAGAAAAGCTATGACAAACCTAGAAAGTGTTAAAAAGCAGAAGCATTACTTAAAGGTCTGTATAGTCAAAGCTATGGTTTTTCCAGTAGTTATGTATGGATGTAAGAGTTGGACCATAAAGAAGGCTGAGCACCGAAGTATTGATGCTTTCAAACTGTGGTGTTGGAGAAGACTCTTGAAAGTTCCTTGAACAACAAGAAGATCAAAGCAGTCAATCCTAAAGGAAATCAGTCCTGAATATGCATTGGAAGGACTGATGCCAAAGCTCCAATATTTTGGCCACTTGATACAAAGAGCCGACTCATTGGAAAAGACTCTGATGCTGGGAAAGAGATTGAAAACAAAAGGAGAAGGGGGCAGCAGAGAATGAGATAGTTAGACAGCATCACCGGCTCAACAGATGTGAGTTTGAGCAAGCTCCAGGAGATGGTGAAGGACAGGGAAGCCTGGTGTGCTGCAGTCCATGGGGTCACAAAGAGTTGGACATGATAAACAAAAGTCTCCATTTCACAGTAAGACTGAAGCTCTGAAAGTTTCCGTGCCAAGATCATTCATGTAATAAACAAGTAAAGTGAGGTTTGAGTCCTATTCGTCCCACTCCAGTGTCTGTGCCTTGTCACCTATGATGACAATGAAATTCTTAGTTTTTTAATTGATTTATTCATTTATTTTTGACCATTCTGGGTCTTAGTTGCTGCACGAGGGCTTCTCATTGCAGTGGTGTCTCTCGTTGTGGAGTAAGGGCTCTAGGCGTGTAGGGCTTCAGTAGTTTTGGTGTGTAGGCTCAGTAGTTGTGGCCCACGGGCTTGGTTGGTCTGAGGCATACAGGATCTTTCTGGACCAGGGATCAAACCTGTGTCCTCTGCATTGGCAGGTGGATTCTTTAGCACTGGACTACCAGGCAAGCCCACCACCCATGATGATGAACATTAAGGAAATACCTAATGAACTTCATGGATGTTTTAATTGGCTGCTGCGTTGGTGGGAGACCCCCCTGAATCATGACTGAACCTCCTTTTCTTAAAGGATGCTGAAGGGTTAAAGTGAGCATACTAAGATCAGTCAGAGGCTTTGACTCTCTGGGGAAGTGTCTGGAAGCAAACACTTCTGCATGAAGCCAGACGGATGTTAAACATCTCATTTCACCGTGTGCTGAAGATAAAGTGAACAGCAAAACAAAAAATACAAAGCAAAATGAAATGGGAACCATTTAGAGGGGGGATTTCTCTGTAAAGAAGGCATCCCTTGAGGGTGAATCAATACAGGCTACTCATCTCCTGCATTGTACATGGGTTCATTAAAAAATCAGTGGCCTCACCAATCAATAAAGCTTTGGGGACCCAGGCCTGTCTGACAACCCAGAGGGTGCAAATTGCACAAAAGTAGATGGCTACTCTCCAGGAAGAAGGAGTTTTCTCAAGTCAAATCAATAGACCCACATCTCCAGGCTGCATAAGCCAGGGAACATTAATGGAGTTGTTTCCAAAAACCAAGGCTAATAAGCTCTGCTGTTATTCGATTTAACTTCAAAGATCCTGGTGTAGCCTTACCTGAGGAGAGGAAAATTAAGTAGGGAAGAAAAGCGTTTTTCACCTGCAACCCAGGGAAGGCCATGTACCAACAGAAATCAATGACTTTCACATAGACACACCACTTTTGTAGAATGCGTGTTTCAGGGATCAACTTGCAGATGTAAACTGAAAGCTTTGCCTCAGGGTGGAGTGTAGCCTGCAGCTTCCAGACATGGTCTTCCTAAGCCCTAGGTATAAATACACCAGCTAGAATCCTTGTTATAAGTCTTGCTGCTGCTGCTGCTGCTGCTGCTGCTGCTGCTGCTGCTGCTGCTGCTACTAAGTTGCTTCAGTCATGTCCATCTATTTGCAACCCTATGAACCATAGCCCACCAGGCTTCTCTGTCCATGGGGATTCTCCAGACAATAATACAGGAGGGGGTTGCCATGCCCTCCTCCTGGGGATCTTCCCAACCCAGGGACTGAACCCACATCTCTTGCATCTCCTGCATTGGCAGGCAGGTTGTTTACCACTGGTGCCACTTGAGAAGCCCCCTAAGCCTTGAGATCTTAATTCAGGATTTCTCAGCCCTGCCATTTGCAGTCTGACAATCCTTTATTGTAAGGGTTTATCCTATCCATTGTACAGTGGGGTTTTTTGTTTTTGTTTTTTTTTTGGCTGCACTGGGTATTAGTTGTGGCATACACGATCTTTAGTTGCAGCATTTAGGATCTAGTTCCCTGACCAGGGATCGAACCTGAGTCCCCTGCATTGGGAGCACAGAGTCTTAGCCACTGGACCACCAGGGAAGTCCCTGTGCAGTGTTTCTCAGCATCTTTAGCCTCTTCCTCACTAGATGCCAATGGCAACCCCTCGCCGGAGTTGTAACGAGCAAACATGCCTCCAGATCTTGCTAAATGTCCCCTGGAAAGTCCTTTACCCTCAGGTGAAATTGTTCCTGGGTAAGAACTGAATTTTACTTGTAGAAAAAAATTGTGGAAAAAAAGATAATATCTTGAACCTTATAAACTAATATTTAGGAGGTTAGGGCCTTTGGGATGATAGGAACCAGAGAAGAAACTCTGATCAGACACTTTCTTTTTTAAAATAATTATTTATTTGGCCATGCCAGGTCTTGGTTGCAGCACTCAGGATCTTCAAACTTCATTGCAGCATGCAGGATCTTTATTTAGTTGCGGCATGTGGGATCTAGTTCCTGAGCAGGAATTGAACCCAGGCCTTCTGCACTGAGAGTGTGGAGTCTTAGATGCTGGGCCACCAGGAAAGTCCCTGGATACTTATATTTTGTTTCTTGTTTCTATGTACCAGTTTTATTTCTCCAGATAAGTTTCTTCACAAAATAGAGACCATGACCATGAGTAGACTGAAGCTCGTATCTGTGCAACTCTGTAATAAGGAAGGAAAAGAATCTTTTGCAACCAAGTTCAATCCAAAAGCACCAGGAAGGATTCTATTCCAGCTTAAGTAACAAATCTGCAAGTCACTCTGGAGCTGTCTGTGTTCGGGGGGAGTTGACAGACTCCAGTTGGCTCATATCTTCTCCTGTTGGGCAAGGGTTTCCTGCTAAGGAGAAGAAAAGAAACTTATTCATTCATCCATCCACCCATCCATCAATCATGTACTTTGTACTATTCACTGTCTTGAGTGTTGAGGATATAAAGATAAATAGCTCACCTGTGTCCTGCCTCAGAAAGGTTTTCAGTGCAGTTTATTAGATTTGCAGCTAAACTGGGATAATATCCTACGTCATTTCAGCAGATGGTGATAAGAAACTCTATTTTAGTGATTTGGGAAATGATTGAAAAGGGTCTGGAAGTAGATATGGGACTTATGAGGGAGCAGACAGAATTTGATTAGGAAGACAATGAGAAATAAAGCATTCTCACAGTTGAAAAAGCCTTGGCCATTTTCTTCCCCACAATTTTAAACTTTATTTTGTATTGGGGTATAGCTGATTAACAATGTTGTGATAATTTCAGGTGAACAATGAAGCCATTTGTATGCATGGATCCATTCTCCCTCAAACCCCTCTTCTCTCCAGTGTGCCACATAACATTGAGCAGAGTTCCCTGTGCTATACAGTAGGTCCTTTTTGGTTATTGCTTTGGCCAGTTTTTAAATAAAATTCCCCAAATGCTTGGGAAAATAGAAGAGGTAACAATTGTCTCAAAGCTCACCTTGTAGGGGAAGTGTCAGTGATGATACTGGTGGATAAGTGTCACCCCAGAATCCTGCTTATGCCCCTCCCTCAGATAAATACTGATAACTGTTATCTCAGTGTCAGGAGGAAGCTGCAAAGAGGAAACAACAAAAACTTCAAGAACCACCGAGATCCAAGCTGGCAGAGTATTTGACATCCAGTGAACCTTGAGCCTCATTATAGTCTTGGTATGGTACACCAGGGCTTTCCTGGTGGCTCAGATTTAAGGATCTGCCTGCAATGTGGGTTCGACCTGGGTTTGATCCCTGGGTCGGGAAGATCCCCTGGAAAAGGGAATGGCAACCTACTCCAATATTCTTGCCTAGAGAATTCCAAGGACAGAAGAGCCTGGAAGGCTACACTCCATGGGGTCGCAAAGAGCTGGACAGGACTGAGCAACTACCACTTTCACAGTACATTAGCTGAATGACATAACCAACCGGCACCGTGACAGTTGACAGTTACCATGACAACAACCAGAAAAGCCCAAACAAGGGCTGAAAAGGACAGTTGCATCCATTCTGGGTCCAAACCATGCCCTTGTTCTTGGATAACTCATGAATATTCCTGTCACCCTCGCAAAGCCCTCCATTTTACCTCAGCCTTCCTGTATATGTGATGTCTTCACTCAAATTGGGTTGAAAAGTTATTTGCAAGCTAGTTTCCTGCTTCTCCATTCTTTAGCCATTGAATAAATCTTGTGCTGTTCCAGTCTCAGCATTGGTTTCATTATTTCGAATCTGATTGGAAAAAGAACCTCCCTGGCTGAGACGGGGTCTTGGCTCAGGCTAGGACTCCGGCTCAAGTCTGGTCAACCAGTTCAGTAACAGAATTATGAAGATCGTGTAAGCCGAGCAAATGAGTTTGGGGTTTATTCTAGTCAGAGAAGGGTCACTGGACAATGGCCACTGGGTGAGAATTCTTTCAAATTATCTTTGAACATAATGAAATTAACAATACAAGTGGTCCATAGGATAGAGGAAAAGTTATTTCTAAAGTTCACTTCCAAAGATCCAAACAATATACTGCAATCCTTGTTTCCTTTATAGCATTAACCATGGGCTGGACTTCTTCTTTCACTTGTTATTTGCTTGGTTCTGTCTTTTGTCCACAATAGAACATGATCCCCATGGGTTCTCACAAGTCTCCGGAGTTGGCTTCTGTATCTACATCCCACACAGCATCTGGTATCTACAGGGTGTTCGGTAAATATTCCCTGAGTTTGTCCATTCATCCATCTATTATTCATTTATTCAATCATTATTCAGTCATGCATATACCCAGTCATCTGTTCAGTGCAGCACTTAATGAATGCCTGTTCCAGCTGGTTTATCAAAAAAGAGCATTCTTGGTTGATATGTAGGTATTTGGAAGGAAATAATGTCCAGATTGAATAAACAAAAACCTATAGATGTTTGCATTGCTGCTTCTGTGTCACTGCTTAGATTGTGCAAGTGGTACTTTATACGTAGGGCATCTTCTCTAATGGAGAATTTTTCTTTTTGATGAACAACCCAAAGCAAGATCTTTCTCAAGTGTATGCTGGTGGATGGGTAGAGAAGCCTGGAATGTAACAGTTCATAGCTTGTATGGAGAGTTTGTTCTCAAAATCATAACTGTCGAGGACAGAGGTATTGGAATACCCGTACTGGTGGGAATGTATAATGAAGCAACTGCTTTAGAAAACAGCTTGGCAGTTTCTCAAAATATTAAACATGGAGTTCTCATAGATCCAGAATTCTCACCCCTAGGTGAGAATAAAAGAGAAATAAAAATACATGTCTATGTGAAAACTTGTACATGAATCTTCATAGGAACATTACCTGTAATATCAAAACACCCTCAAACATCCATTCTCTGGTAATTGGATAAACACATGTGGGCTATCCTTACAATGGAACATTATTTAGCCATTAAAAGGAATGACACGCTGGTTACCACATGGATGAGACTGGAAAGCATGCTGAGTGCAAGGAGTCAGTCATGAAAAGCCATACATTGTATAACTGTGTTCACGTGAAAGGTCTGGAACAGGAAAGTCCATGGAAACAAACTAGACTTGGGGTTGCCAGAAGCTGTTAGGCAGGGAGTAAGGGATGAGACTATGGTTTTTCCAGTGGTCCTGTATGGGTGTGAGTTGGACTGTGAAGAAAGCTGAGCGCCGAAGAATTGATGCTTTTGAATTGTGTTGGTGAAGACTCTTGAGAGTCCCTTGGACTGCAAGGAGATCAAACCAGTCCATTCTGAAGGAGGTCAGCCCTGGGATTTCTTTGGAAGGAATGATGCTGAAGCTGAAACTCCAGTACTTTGGACACCTCATGTGAAGAGTTGACTCATTGGAAAAGACTGTTATGCTGGGAGGGATTGGGGGCAGGAGGAGAAGGGGACGACAGAGGATGAGATGGCTGGATGGCATCACTGACTCAATGGACGTAAGTCTGAGTGAACTCCAGGAGTTGGTGATGGACAGGGAGGCCTGGCATGCTGCGATTCATGGGGTCACAAAGAGTTGGACACGACTGAGCGACTGAACTGAACTGAACTGAAGGGATGAGGAGTGACTGCTAATGAGAAGGAGGTTTCCTTCGGGGATGATGAAAAAATCCTGAAAGTAATAGTAGGGTTACTATTGTTAATAGTTAATGCCACATACCTGTGTATCTAAATAAAACGCTAACTTATACAGTTTAAAAGCTGAGTTTTATGATATGATCTCTGGATTTTTATCTTAAAAAAAAAAATTAGGGCTTCCCTGGTGGCTCGGTGGTAAAGGATCTGCCTGCCAACGCAGGGAACATGGGTTCCATCCCTGATCCAGGAAGATCCCACGTGCCTCGGAGCAACTGATCCTGTGTGCTACAACCATTGAGCCTGTGCGTAAGACCCTGGGAGCTGTAACGACTGAACCCACCTGCTGCAACTCCTGAAGCCCTGTGTGTTCTAGAGCCCACCTCTGCAACAGAAGCCACCTCAATGAGAAGCCTGCTCACCACATCTGGAGAGCAGACCTGGCTCCCCAGGACTGAGGAGCCTCAGGGAATTCAGAATGGAGACCAGCAGGATACTGGCCCCAGACAGCTGAGGAGAATATCAAAGGAATGAATTCAGTGAGCCTAGACTCTTGCATCTTCCCAGAGCTAACTTCCTTAACTTGGGATATCTGATTTTCCTTTAATTAGCAACAATCTTTTGATGTTCAGACTACCTGCCCTTTGTGGCAAAAGTTCTATATAACTTGGCTCCTCCCCTCACCTCCTTGGAGTAGTTCTCTCAGGGTTATTTGAGATGCTTCCCGGGCTTAAAGTCCTAAAAAAATTCCTGCCGAATAAAACATAACTCTCCCCTTTTCGGTTGAGAATATTTTTTAAGTCCAGACACGTCATGAAATACCATTCTTGTCCAGGAACACTGAGAATTTATGGGTAAATTAGCTTTTTGTAATTTGAATTATATTATGGCCGTACAAGATGAAATGGTGATAAGTTTGTTCTGTTTTACTACTATAAGCTGAGGTTTTTCATGAAGCAATAAATTGGTATCATTTCACCAAGGCAGTAGGGGTGGAGGGTGGGGTAGGGGTTAAGAGTTATTTCTATTGGTGCGCTCACTGCTTGCACACAGAATTTCTCGGACAGCTCAGAAAAGGTCCCTTAGAGGCAAGGATTTGATTTCTTTGTATACATGGTGGGAAGAACACAGACTCCATCTATGGTAAGATTATAAGGCTGAAGGCATTGCATGTGCATCAAGAACTTCCCTTTGAAAATACTAGGGCTTGGCTGGACTCTGAATTTCTGAGTCTTCTGAGAAATACCCCCAAGATTCAGAGTTTGTCAGCGGGCACCCCATCTGTGTCTGCCGGGTCCTCCCAGCTTGGGTCTTTCCTAGTCCCTCTTTTCGACTCTCCGTTTGTGGAATAGGTGGTTGAGAGGTCACATTTTTTAAAATTAATTTATTTACATTTGTATTCACTTATTTCCCTTTCCCTGGAATCATAGGAGCAAACTGTCCATTACTGATGAAAAAAATAAGCACCCTAAAAGCTGAGAATACTGTTTTATTCAGTGGACTTTCTGAGGACTTCAAGGCTTTGTGGCTGCTTCTGAAGTAGCTCTGAGGGACTGCTGTTAAGAAGCAAGAGAGGAACCAGGATGTACAGTAAGATCCGCTACATGCAAAGTTCGAGTTGTGAACTTTCAAAGACAAGGACGGGCTCTTTCACGTCCAATCATGTCAGCTAGTTCGTGTCTGGCGTGCATCGCCCCGTGCGTGCATCCTGTCCATGTGCCTGTGCTTCCGTGTGCTTTACTGAGCAGCTCTGTATCGGATACAGCAGTGCATATCTTCATTTCAGGCCCAGCATGTCCAGAAGCAAGCATAAATGCAGCTGATTCATGCTGATGGCAAAAACCATCACAGTATTGCAAAGCAATTATCTTCCAATTAAAATAAATACATTAAAAAAACCCAACAGTGCGGTAGCTGGTACTGTATTTTCAAGATCCTGTACTGCAAGATTAAAAGTGCTTTCTTTATTGTTTTCCATTTGCTTGTTTTTCATGTATTATTTGTGCAAAAAATATTATAAACCTATTACAGTGCAGTACTCTCTAGCTGATCGTGTTAGTTGGGTACGTAGGCTAACTTGTTCACATGTATGGGACTTACAGTATAGGAGTTTTTGCAACAAAAATCAGGTAGATAGTCAGATTATTAAAAGATTACTGTTAATTAAAGGAAAAAACAAATAAGTTAGTGAATGTAGTGCTTTTCTTTGAATGAGAAGATACAAGAAACTGGTCTCATTGAAATCATTCCTAGGATATGCACCTTAGCTATCTGGGGCCGGTATCCTGTTTTCTCCACCCTGAATCCCCTCAGGATACACAGGTCAGGGTGACCTCAGTGGCTGATGGCTTGATGGCTGCTACATCTTTGTTTACTGATAGGGCAGCTGACGTTCTTTGCCTACATACCTTAGATTCTCAATGCATGATACACGATTTTCTCATATTCACAAATGTTTTCTTTTTTCCTAATACAAACTTTACTAAGTAGCTTTAATAGGAGTTAGAACAATTCTATAGACATTCCTTTCTTATTTCCCACCTTGAAAATCTGTTGATCCTGCCAAAATACCTTTAAAAAAAAAGAAAGAAAAAAATGTGACTAATTCATGTGCAAACCCTGAACCCCTAAGCTTGTGATTCCAGCCTCTGTACCAATGGAACCTCATTCAGAGTGCTTCTCTCCACCAGGTTCAGTGTCTGCCATCAGAGCTGGTACAGGAGGCTGAGCAGCACCATATGCTGGGCCCTCACCAGATAAATAGCTCTTCATCCCTCCTGGGCTGCTGTTTGAATCATATGAAGTGCTTGGATCTTTTCCTATGCTAACAAGTGTTGGTGCTACTGAACTCAGGTCCAGCTGCTTGCTACTCAAAAATCAGTACTCGAGAGAGGCGAATGTTAGCAGAAAGGAAAATTGGTTTTAATTGGTTTTAGAGTGCTGGCCATCTAGGGAGAGAGTGGACTCTATCCCCCCAAAACCATCTTCAAAGATTCTGCTCTGAAAGTTTTTAAAGGGAAATATGGAAGTAATCTCAGTTAATTACTGAAATTGGGGGGCCAGAGTCATCCCCCACTCCGTGCAGGTTTGTTGACTTTTGGTGAATTTTTTTCCCAATGCTCTCTTGTTCATGTAGTTAGTTTGTGAGATTACTGGAGGGAAAGCTGGGGAACAGATCTGTTAATTACTTACTCTTTTTTGGGGGGGGTGCTGGGTAAGAGGTGGATTTATTTAGACACAGACCAAACATGGGCCATTTCAGAAGGGTAGAGGCCCAGAAATACGCCACAGTTAGTTTTTCGTTGTTGTTGTTTTCTTGAAGATGGTGCTTTTGTTTTTGTCTTTTATATTTATTGATTCATTTGGTTGTGCCAAGTCTTAAGTTGCAGCATGTGGGAATCTTTAGTTGTGGCATGAGAACTTTTAGTTGTAGAATGTGGGATCTAGTCCCCCAACCAGGAATTGAACCCTAGTCATCAGCATTAGGAGTGCAGTCGTAGCCACCAGGCCACCAGGGAAGTTTCTGGTGTGGTTAGTTTTTACAGACTGGGTAATTTCATAGGCTGATGAGTGGGAGGGTTATTCCAACTATTTTGGGGAAGGAGTGGGGATTTCGAGGAATTGGGCCTCTGTCCACTTTTTTGCCTTTTATGGCTGGCCTCATGGCGCTGGTAGGTATGTCTTTTAGCTGCCAGTGTGTTACAGTGAGCACATAATGAGGCTCAAGGTCTCAGTCAGTTCAGTCTCTCAGTTGTGCCTGACTCTTTGCGACCCCATGGACTACAGCATGCCAGGCTTCCCTGTCCATCACCAACTCCTAGAGCTTGCTCAAACTCATGTCCATCGAGTTGTTGATGCCACCCAACCATCTCACCCTCTTTCGTCCCCTTCTCCTCCCACCTCCAATCTTTCCCAGCATCAGTTTCTTTTCTAATGAGTCAGTTCTGTGCATCAGGTGGCCAAAGTATTGGAGTTTAAGCTTCAGCATCAGTCTTTCCAATGAATATTCAGGACCGATCTCCTTTAGGATGGACAGATTGGATCTCCTTGCTGTCCAAGGGTCTCTCAAGAGTCTTCTCCAACACCACAGTTCAAAAGCATCAATTCTTTGTCGCTCAGGTTTCTTTATGGTCCATTAGATTCAGTGCTTTTTAAAAGAAGGTTTTTTTTAAGCTGTGATTCTGTTTTATTTTTTAATTTTTGTCTACACCATGGAGCATGTCACATCTTAGTTCTCTGAGCAGGGATTGAACCTGCACCCCTTGAATTAGAAACTCAGAGTCTAAACCACTGGACCACCAAGGATTTTGCTCAGTTGCTTTTCTATAAACAAGAGGCAGGGGACTTGGGGCGGGGGCCTTTATACTGAGGGAGTTGGGGAGGCATCTGCTAATTTCCATGGGTGGCACTTAAAAAGTTCTCCAGGTCTAGGGGTGAAATACTAAAATAAAAACATTCTACAAATAAAGTAAGTGTGTGCTAAACTTTCATGGAGTCATTGTCTGGAACCTAGGATGCTCTGAAATGTGGATAAGAGATAATTTTTGGAAGATACGTGTTTTAGAATAAACTTTCATGGAGTCATTGTCTGGAACCTAGGATGCTCTGAAGTGTGGATAAGAGATAATTTTTGGAAGATACCTGTTTTAGACAGAGTAAAGCCTTATTGAAAGTGTTTTGGGTAGACTTTTCTTTAGGGGAAAACAACTAAAAAAGTCTTGGTTTTCCCCTGGGAGTAGCCCATCAAACAGAATCTAAAAACACTCCCTGCTGTCTAATGGAGGTTTTGGAGGTTGGAGAAGGGTGTCAGGGAGCCCTGCTGTGAAGACGTTCTGTCTGCCCCAAATTAAGGTGAGCAGCTGACCCTTGTTAGAGATCTGAGATGAAAGCCAGTGTCTGTGTACATCTCCCAGGCCCCCATGGGAGATTTGGGGAAATATGATGAAAAATAGTATCTCTGCCAACTCAAAAAACCTCTCCCAAAAACAGAAGAAGGGAAAATTTATTATCAAGTATTAACCCAGAATGCCTGCACATCACAGGCACATTGCTAATATCTTGCAAAGACAGAACGCCATTTCACCCTTATATAGAGCTAAGCAGAGATCACCCCTCTTGTATATGTTCTCAAGATAAACAATAACCAGTTCAGTAAGTAAAAGGATTCAACAGCACTATTTATCAGAAGGACTTCATCCTAAACTCTCCTGTTAATTAGGGTTCTCTCTTGTACTTGAAAATTACTATTTTCTAAGGAGAAAGAAATTTCTCACAGCACGGGGAGCTCAGCTTGGTGCTCTGTGATGACCTAGAGAAGTAGGAGGGGAGGTGGGAGGGAAATTCAAGAGGGAGGAGATATATGTATACTTACAGTTGATTCACATTGTTGCACAGCAGATACTAACAACATTGTAAACAATTCTACTCCAATAAAAAAATTTTTTAAGAAAAATAAAGTTTTCATATTTTTAAGATGGAAGGTGGGTTTACAACCTGGAGGCAGGTGTCAGTGGAAGTTATAATCCCCCTCTCACAGAAATTGGGAGATAGAGGTGTGATCCTGCTATTAACATTGAAAAACAGAAGACATTCCTGAGTTGTAGACAAATGCTTATTTAGTTTTGAAAAGATTCACATACACTTCAAAGGAGGCAGAGAAGCAATTACAAGTTTTCCGGAGTCAATTCTGTAAGAAAAAGAGACTCTTTTTGTACCAGGAAAAAGAATCAAAGTTAATTTTTCTTACTAGAAATATGTTTTCTCATAAGGAACCCCAATTAGTTTAACTAATTAGTATTTATTTTGTATACGTGTAGTTTTAGGAGAATGAGTGTGAGACCTGGGATATAGCTAGGCAGTAGGGGAGCCTAGAGGGTTCAAGCTTCCTTGGTTCAAGTCACTGCCAAAGTTGACAGTTCTGACTTCTCCTTGGGCATTTGTGCTAAGGTATTAACCTAAATTTATTAAGAACAGTGGTTTTTCATTCAGATACTATGTGTTCAAATCCTAGTTCTATCTCTATAGTTCTGTACTCTGGACCAATTGAAATTTTTTTCTCTGCACCTCATTTGTGGCATTATAAGAATAAGAATACTTTGCAAAATTACTGTGAGGATAATGTGGCAATTGCTGATTGAAAAAAAAAAAACCCACAACCTAAAACTTGAGAATTATGTTTTATTCATCAGACTGAGGACTTAAACCTGAGACACAGCCTCTAAGATAGGTCTGAGGGACTGCTCTGAAGAGGTAATGGAGGAGCCATCATATATAGGAATTTTTGTTATTTAATTTAACTAAATTTATTTATTTTTAAATTGGAGTATAATTGCTTTACAATGTTGTGTTAGTTTCTACTGTGCAATGAAATGAATCAGTTATATGTATTTATTTTTTTAATATTTTCTGGGCTCCAAAATCACTACAAATGGTGATTGCAGCCATGAAATTAAAAGACACTTACTCTTTGGAAGGAAAGTTATGACCAACCTAGATAGCATATTCAAAAGCAGAGATATTACTTTGCCAACAAAGGTCCTTCTAGTCAAGGTTATGGTTTTTCCAGTAGTGATGTATGGATGTGAGAGTTGGACTGTGAAGAAAGTGAGTCCCTTGGACTGCAAGGAGATCCAACCGGTCCATTCTAAAGGAGATCGGTCTGGGTGTTCTTTGGAAGGAATGATGCTAAAGCTGAAACTCCAGTACTTTGGCCACCTCATGCGAAGAGTTGACTAATTGGAAAAGACTGATGCTGGGAGGGATTGGGGGCAGGAGGAGAAGGGGACGACAGAGGATGAGATGGCTGGATGGCATCACTGACTCGATGGACGTGAGTTTGAGTGAACTCCAGGAGTTGGTGATGGACAGGGAGGCCTGGCGTGCTGCAATTCGTGGGGTCGCAAAGAGTTGGACACGACTGAGTGACTGAACTGAACTGAACTGAACTGATACATATATTCCTTCTCTCCTGACTCTTCCCTCATCCCACCCTTGTAGGTCATCACACAGCACCCAGCGGAGCTCTCTGTGCTATACAGCAGCTTCCCGTCACCAAAAAAATCTACAAACAGTAAATGCTACATATGATGTGGAGAAAAGGGAACCCTCTTGCACTGTTGCTGGGAATGTAAATTGATAACAGGCACTATGGAAAACAGTATGGCGATTCCTTTAAAAAAAAGAAAAAACTAAAAAAAACCCACATAGTTTTTGTAGCAAAGACCAGGTAGTTGGAATGTCAAAAGGTTGTTCTTGTTGTTATTTAGCCACTCAATCATGTCTGACTCTTTTGTGACCCCATGTACTGTCGCCCGCCAGGCTCTTCTGTCCAAGGTATTTCCCAGGCAAGAATAGTGGCGTGGGTTGCAATTTCCTTCTCCAAGTGATCTTCCTGACCCAGGGATTAAATCTACATCTCCTGCATTTACCATTGAGCCACCTGGGAAGCAATTCTAGACTTGTCCAAATGCTGCAAAACACCTCAATTCCCTGACTCTATACTTTTACATAGTAAGTCCTCTAAACTTTCAGACCCCGTCTCAGGGCTAAAGAGTCTCTTCCACGAGTTTTAAAACTGGCAACGAAGGGTTGGTTTGGTGCTTACAGGTGGTGTGCAGAAGCTGGTCTAAGAAAGTTTTGAGGCATCTACTGCCAAAACATTCTCTGGGACTTTGATAAGACTGAGGAAGAGATACCTTTAGTTAAAAGTATTCATCTTTGCTTTCTTGTCTAGTACCTCTGAGCTTCTGTGTTGAAGCAAACCTCATAAGATAGCCATTAGAAAAACCTATTAATCAGCTATTAGAAAAACCTGTTATTCACTGGGGAAGCCCATCGAAAGATTAATGTTTATTAGAGAAAAGCAGATATCTTAAGTTAATAAATATAGCACTATTCTATCGATGGGAAGATATAAGACTGGGCTCATTGAAATCATTCCCTTGTTATGGACCTTAACCATCTAGGACCAGTATCCTGCTTCTCTCCATCCTGAATCCCCTCAGAGTTACTTTTGGGGGTGGCTGCAGTGGCTGAAGGCTTAGCAGCTGGCCACTTGTTTGTCTCCATCCTAAATTCCCTAAGGGTGCACCATCTGGGTTTACAATAGTGGCTTGATGGCTGCAATGGCCTCTGTTTACTGATGTGACTGGCAACATTTTTCCTTCACAGTATATATTAAGTTCTAGGAATCATGCCCAATTCATAATAAGCACTCCATATAGGGTAGCGATTATTACCCCTACTCTTACTACAGGGTTTACTTGAATACAAGGCAAAACAAAAAAAGATGTAGGTTCTCCCTAAGTGTCAAACTCTTAAGCATTCACTTTGCCAAACTCTGTAAAGATGTGAAATATCTCATTCTCAGGAAAATTGATTAGTAAAGGGTTTGTATGTAGTTTGCGTAGCTTCATATAGATCTATGCATTTTTTGGCACATGTGTGAGAAACAACATCTGACTCAGGAGCTTTTCTGCATAGCTCTCCATTTCTCATGCTGAGAGCAGGCGCATAAGGAGGGATTATAATGTAAAACCAGGTGTCCCTTAGTTGCCGAAGGTCAGTACAGTGGAAGACTCTGCAAAAGGAATCACACCTATTAAATTCTTGCTTCTTTTCTAAATGGAAAAGAAAGCAATGGATATTTCTTATGAGACCCATAGATGAAAGAGGCTTTCCTCTGAAGCGTCTCTTGCTGCTGCTATTTCTCTAGAGTAATACAGTGGCAAGATCTTGGAGGAAAGCGTTATTCAAAGACAGCTTTTGCTAGATAATATTTGCAGATCATCTCACATGTGTTCACAAAGTCCGATGACATAAACCATTAACTTTCCCTATCGAATTTCACGTGGCCTTCAGTTCTCTCAACATTAGATGCCCTACGTTTGTTTCTCCTTGTCCTTGGGACTCAGAAAACCCTGCAGATGTCATTTAGCTCAATGACAGATTGCTGACTATGACATTTGTTCTTTGTGTCTAGTGCCCCCTCTTCTCTTCTCCCCTATCTGTGCCCCCCACACAGGCAATGGTTCAGGCAATTCAGTTCAGTCGCTCAGTCGTGCCCGACTCTTTGCGACCCCATGAACCGCAGCACGCCAGGCCTCCCTGTCCATCACCAACTCCCGGAGTCCACCCAAACCCATGTCCATCGAGTCGGTGATGCCATCCAATTGTCTCATCCTCTGTTGTCCCCTTCTCCTCCTGCCCGCAATCTTTCCCAGCATCAGGGTCTTTTCCAATGAGTCAGCTCTTTGCATCAAGTGGCCAAAGTATTGGAGTTTCAGCTTCAACATCAGTCCCTCCAATGAAACAGGCAAAGTTTGATGTGATACAAATAGGACTCATTTCTATGTCAAAAGGTCGTATTTGCCCCTTTGGATGCAAGGTCTATCTGGTTTCTCCTGGGAGCTGTGTTTGTGAATAAAATACAGATTGTTGTTTTTCAGTAACTAAGTCATGTCCTACTTTTAGTGACCTCATGGACTTCAGCATGCCAGGTTTTCCTGTCCTTTACTGTCTCCAAGAGTTTGATCAAACTCATGTTTATCAAGTTGATGATGCCATTGAACCATCTCATCCTCTGTCACCCCATTCTCCTGCCCTCAATCTTTCCCAGTATGAGCTCTTTTCCAATGAGTCAGCTCTTTGCACCAGTTGGCCAATGTATTGGAGCTTTGGCTTCAACATCAGTCCCTCCAATGAATATTCAGGGTTGATTTCCTTTGGGATTGACTGGTTTGATCTCTTTGCTTTCCAAGAGATTATCAAGAGTCTTCTCCAGCACCACAGTTGGAAAGCATTCGGCCTTCTTTATGGTCCAACTCTTACATCTTATCAGGGCTTCCCTGATAGCTCAGTTGGTAAAGAATCTGCCTATAATGCAGGAGACCCCAGTTCAATTCCTGGGTTGGGAAGAGCCCCTGGAGAAGGGGTAGGCTACCCATTCCAGTAATCTTGGGCTTCCACTGTGGTCCAGTTGGTAAAGAATTCCCCTGCAATGTGGGAGACCTGGGTTCTATCCATGAGTTGGGGAGATTGCCCAGAGAAGGGAAAGGCTACCCACTCCAGTATTCTGGCCTGGAGAATTCTATGCACTGTATAGTCCATGGGGTCACAAAGAGTCAAACATGACTGAGTGACTTGCACTTTTCACTCACTTACATCCATACATGACTACTGGAAAAATCATAGCTTTGACTATGCAGATATGAAAGGACTGCTTTACAACTGCTTCTCCGTTTACTTGGAATACTTTTTCTCCAGAACTTCCCTTGACTGGGGCTGTGTCATCATTCATATCAGACACAGATATTAATGGAGACTTGTTGCATGGCTATGTTCATATGCTCCAACATACATACACACTTTCTTATTTTCTTAAAAAAAAAAAACCCACTTATCCCAATCACATTTCTCAAACAAATTATATGCTTCCAATCATTTTACTCTCACCCTTCTTGCCAGTGATGGGTATAAGAATGGAAATACAGGAATCAGTACAATGAGAGAGGGTGCTTCTGGAAAAGACTTACTGGATTTACGAAGAGACACAAAGGCACCCCTTTCTCTGTTTGGATGTATTATATCATGTATGATTCCTGGAACTGGTGCAGCACAAGGACCAAGTTGACTTGAAGAGGATGGAATGAAAGATTATCAATAAGGAGCCTGAAGGAATGGCTGTTAGGTTCAGCTTTGTCAGCATCATAGGCTTTTAAGAAAACAAAAGATGGTCATTCATTCCATTTTTAGCTCTTACTGAAAATCCTGCTAAGATTATCCTTTGTATAAATCTGGACATAATATGAGGTATTAAATCCCTCAGATCTGCTCTAAAAACAATTAATGGCTCTGTCAGTGTGACCTTTTTAATGTGGTGTAATTCACATGGCTGGTTATTTTGGAAATAGCCAAGAGCATGGATGAGGTGGGCTAGCTCAAGGGAGGTATGAACAGTTATCAGAATGCCTCTCTCTGCTCCCTTCTAACAGTCTTGTGATGCTAAATGGATGGCCCAGGATGCTTTGTTGGATGCTCCTGGATGGTGACATCCACAAAAGCAGGATGACACACAGCCCATGCTTCCCCGAACATTTTGTCTTTATTGATGTGCTTTTACTAAGAGGGAGACTGAGTTGCTTTACAGTAGCCTTTTTAAAGAATTTATATTATATATACTGACTCATTGGAAAAGACCCTAATGCTGGGAAAGATTGAAGGCAAGAGGAGAAGGGGACGACAGAAGATGAGATGGTTGGATGGCATCACCAACTCGATGGACACAAGTTTGAGTAAACTCTGGGAGTTGATGATGGATAGGAAGACCTGGCGTGCTGCATTCGATGGGGTCACAAAGAGTTGGACACAGCTGAGCAACTGAATTGAACTGATAATATATATATATATATATCATATATTTTATCTGTATTGTAATATATATAATTAAAACAAATAGTAAATATATTCTACAGCAGCTATTAATGTTCTTAATATAATTTTCTAATTATAACATATTGCATCTATATACTATCTGTATGTGTATAATTATATCTGTATATAATATACATAGGGCTTCCCTTGTGACTCAGCTGGTAAAGAATCTGCTTGCAATCCAGGAGACCTGGGTTCGATCCCTGGGTCAGGAAGATCCCCTGGAGAAGGGAAAGGCTACCCACTCCAATATTCTGGCCTGGAGAATTCCATATAGTCCATGGAGTCACAAAGAGTCGAACAGGACTGAGCGACTTTCACTTTCACTCACATAATAAATATAACATTAAAACAAACAAGTATATATATATTTTTTCTTTTTATTTTAAAAAGGTCTGGAGATTACTACCTAGATACCAAATACATTAAAGGATTTACTTATGGTCTGTGGAGTATTCCATTGGAAAATAAACAGTTTAACACTTCAGAAGTTGACAGGAATTCTTTTGCTTTAGGGCAATCCTGCAAATTATTATTGACAATTTAACTATCACCTCTTGTGAACCAAAATGAGCCAGTATTAGCACACCACTGCTTAGAAACCAACCTGGATTACTTAACACATTTTATAAATCTAGGAAATTGTGTGTTCAGAGTGTTTGATTGCATTTTTTTTTTCATAGACTGGCGATTTGTTTCTTACATGATAGTATACATGTTTCAATGCCATTCTCCCAAATCATCCCACCCTCTCCCTCTCCCTCAGAGTCCAAAAGTCCGCTCTACACATTTGTGTCTCTTTTGCTGTCTCGCATACAGGGTCATCATTACCATCTTTCTAAATTCCATATATATGTGTTAATATACTGTATTGGTGTTTTTCTTTCTGGCTTGCTTCACTCTGTGTAATTGGCTGATTACATTTTTAAGAAATTTTCTTGGCCTTTCTGCATAGCATGTGGGTTCTTAGTTCCCTGACCAGGGATCAAACCTGCACCCCTTGCATTGGATGGGCAGAGTCTTAACCACTGGACCACTAGGGAAGTCCTTGATTACATGTTTCTGAATAGTAGTGTTATTATGTATCTTTTAGTATAACTGCAAATGTTTTGTGTTTTCTCTTAACTAGATGTTCCTTTGCTGTTTTTATCTATAAAAATACTGTAATCTTCATATTACTTTAGTGAATCTGAATCACAAAGGAGATATTGGAGTAAATAACTGGAAAATAAAGGGAATGGAGCATCCCAGTATCTGGTCTTAGGAGAGCAAACAAAAGTGTTGGACTCACAGATGGGTTCTTTGGGGTTGCTGCTAAGTTGTTTCAGTCGTGTTTGACTCTGTGTGACCCCATAGATGGCAGCCCACCAGGCTCCCCTGTCCCTGGGATTCTCCAGGGAAGAACACTGGAGTGGGTTGCCATTTCCTGGGTTAGATGCCTTCATTAGACTGTAGCCAGGTCTTGGTCAAATAGTCACATTGAATACCTAGGAGTAGCGCTGAAATAGGAGAGGAAGATACATGAAGAAAACATTTGAAGAGACCACCTGTTCTTTGTATTTTCTCATGGGTGTTCTCGCATCTGCACTATTCCATCTTCTGACAATTATTTTCTTTTGTTGAAACTTGTGATTCAGTGATCATTTGGGAAGTGCCTCCTAGGTGCTAGGCAATGCTTGATGTACCTTGGAAACACCAGTGAGCAAAAGAGACAGAATCTCTAGTCTAGTGACTATTCTGGACCTTACTATAAGTCTGTTAAAAGTTTTGAGAGCTTTACAGATTTGGAATAATGGTTCATGACAATGGGGAGCTCTGTGAACAGCCCAAATCTGACATTGTCTCTGAAAGTATTTGGCTATCTGGATCTAGCCTTGCCATGTTGTTGGGCCTCCATTTCTGTTTTTGAAAAATGAGGTTGAGGGACCCATTTTTGCTTGTGATTCTGGGGAGAACTTTTCTTGCATCTGGCATCTTTTTCATGGGAAGTATAATTTTTCATGCGTCTCCTCCATCCACGTACCTTTGTGCTATTTCCTGAGGGCCTGAAAAGTCATAAAATGGGGTGTCTGTTCAACAGGAAGATGTGAAGTAAAACATGGCCTTACTTATTTCATCCTTAACTGCTGATTAGACAGCTTTCAGAAGGCTGAAGACAAAGGCCGTAGTGAAAATGTTATCCATCACTTTCATTCTGCAAAATTACGGTTTCAAGGAGTTAAAAATACCTACACTCATTTTTTCAAAGCCTTTGTTGAGCGCTTAGCCTAGTGGAATTTCAATCTGTAAAAAAATTCTACTGTTTCAATTTGTTAAAAGATTCTGTTTATGGTTGGCATAAAACTATTTTAGTTCCATGCGGTCAACACTTAGGAATTGTCAGAAATGGCCCAAGCATAAAATTTGAATGAATCTGAGATTTGATTTATGAAAGACTGAGTACATCTGGTAAGGAATACACATGCACACAGAAGTATACACATACATACACACACATGCACACAAATACACATGCACATCCGTACACATACACAGATAAACACAGAAATATACACATACATGGACACATGCATACACATATACATATAAACACAAGCAAACACATACACACAAATAAAAATATACACATAATATCCACGCCTGCATACACATATACACAAATATATACCTACATACATATACACACGCGCACATGCATGCATACACATACACACAAATACACACACACACACTTATGTGCACACATATACACACACAAAGAGGCTGAAGAGATTATGTACTTCCATTAAGTGAGGCTTACAGATTTGTGAGTTATGATTGATTAGGATAACATACTTTTTCTGTAATGTATTTATCATCATTTGTCACTAACTAGTGCATGAAAACATGTTAGCTATGCCTTCTCCAATTGTCTTGACATCTTATAAATCAGAGCCTTTGTAGTTTCATGAACCTTCCTTGTTGTGGATTTCTGCTCCTGTTTTTGTTTTTTTCTCTGCTGACACATCTCCAGACATCGCCCCCTGCACCCGGCTTCTAAAGGGTGTGATTCCATTTTTGTGAACAGGAGGGAGATGAAGAGCAGAGTGGACACAACTGTGACCTTCACCCAGCAGTTAGAGGTCACCCTCTGGGAGCCCAGACTCCTCCTGCAGGTTGAGATCTTAGACACGGAGCTGAGCCAGATCAGAGGATGGAGGGATCCAGGGTCCTTGGACAAAAGGAGAGGAACCAGAGAGAGGATGGTGGGCCCGTTCTCTGTGCCCCAGGACTTTTGGTAAAGGTGGGACCCAGGCCTCAGGGAAGCAGTATCCATAGGGGGTGACAGCCTGAGCTTGGGGTTCTGATGGCTCTGATGTGCTACCCATTTGTGGTGAGAGAAGCCAGAGGGTAGTGATGGGGGCATGTACTCAAAAGTCAGGCTTTGTTAACCACTAGCAACTTGACTTGAGAATATTATTTAACTCCTTTGGGTTCATTTCTTGGATTTCCAGGTGGCGCTAGTGGTAAAGAACCCTCCTGCCAATGCAGGAGACATGAGACATGGGTTCGATCCCTGAGTTGGGAAGATCCCCTGGAGGAGGACATGGCCACCCACTCCAGTATTCTGCCCTAGAGACTCCCATGGACAGGGGAGCCTGGAGGGCTACAGGCCATAAGTTCGCACAGAGTCAGACAGAGTTAGTGCCAGCACTAGGGACAGCTTCTTAGGTCCATTCACTCATGCTCTGTTGACCCACTGGCACTTTCTTCTATCATTTTCCTTTTACTGCTTATTGAAGTCAACACACGTTTGCTGGAGGTGGTGTAACCATGAAGAGGAAGGTGCTGGAAATGACCTGCTGAGTGGTCATCCTGATTCTGCCACTTAGAGCTCAGTGGCCTGAAACAAGTACTTAACCCTCTAGTCTTCACTTTTTCATATGCTATTGGGAATGATAGTACTGCTCCATATTGCTGTTCCAATGATTCTATTAATAAATGTATATATATACACGGTATATATAGAGTGCATATCTGTGTTGCATCTGGAGGAGGGCGATGGTAACCCACTCCAGTACTCTTGCCTGGAGAATCCCATGGACAGAGGAGCCTGGTGGGCTACAGTCTGTGGAGTCACAAAGAGTCAGACATAACTGAGCATACATGCACACACTGTAAATATATTTTCTCTTGCTTCTGATCTTTTTTTTTTTCTTTCAGCTGTGCTGCATAGAATGTGGGATCTTTGTTCCCAAACCAGGGATCGAACCTACACTCCCTGCAGTGGAAGCTCAGAGTCTTAACCCCTGGACCGCCAGGCAAATCCCCGCTATGATTTTCTTAATAAAAGTGTTTCTCAATTTTTTCCCTCTATCTTACTTAATTGGAAGAATATGGTATATAATATACAAAATACATGTTCATCAACTACTATCAGTAAGACATTTGTTTCTAGAGTAGACTGTTTGGTAGTTGTGTTTTCAAGGAGTCAAAAGTTATACTTGGAGTTTTGATTGCTCAGGGGTCAGCGCCCCTAACCCCCTGGTAGTTAAGGTTCAGGTGCGTATGGATGTATAGTACATAACACAGTGGTCAGTACAGGCTGATAATATAAATGCATAAGGGCTCAAATAGAGTGAGTGTATTTCTCACTGTCATATCCATTCCTAGTGGGTACCTGTGCTTGACAGTTGACTCTTGTTCATTCAGTGGTTCAGGGACCCAGAATCTATTTGTTGGCTACTGGATGGGAAAATTGAGTATGGAGAGGAACATGTACTTTCTTGAAACCTGGGAATGGCTTTGCTTTTCTCCTCAAATGCTATTGGTGAGAATAGTCACGTGGCCATGCCTGGATGGAGGGATGTCTGCGAAAGGTGACTCCCAATTAGAAAGCTTGTCTGCAGTAACCAGCGTCTGTGGATTGTTGGGAAACCTACAATCTCTGCTACCTTTTTTTCTATTAATAATAGACTGCAAATTCTAAGGGGGCTTCTCCGGTGGGTCAGTGGTAAAGAGCCCACTTGCAATGTAGGAGACACCGGTTCGATCCCTGGGTCAGGAAGATCCCCTGGAGTAGAAAATGACAACCCACTGTAGTATGCCTGCCTGGGAAATCCCATGGACAGAGGAGCCTGGCAGGCTACAGTCCATGGAGTCCCAAAGAGTCAGATGTGACTGAGCAGCTGAGCAGGCATGCATTGCAAATTGTGCAGTTCTATGGGCTCTCTTTCCCCAACCTGCTGGCTTGCATCGAATCAGCAGAGGGAAAAATGTCCCCTGAGGTCATGACCAAGGATATGCGGAGCCGGGAACTCCCCAAACACCTCAGAGCACTGTCGTTTGGTTTCTGTCCAGACTATGGTCTTTTAAATCAATCATTGTTTATTCCACGAACAGAAGCCAGAAGCACACTTGCACAAACACAAGGAAACACAGCAGTGTCCCTTGCAGCTGAGTATCAGGGTGGACCAGTGGGAAAGAATTTCCCGGTTTGGGGGAAGAATAATGTCTAACACACTTCTAGGATAATGTGTCATCGCTGCCGAAAAATAGGAGGGAGTGAGTGGTCAATAGTGTTTAGGCTTGTTATCCAGGTGCTTCCTTTGGAAAGTGTTTTCATGGGTTTATTTTATCCAGAAACTATCAAGAAACAAGGTAGCCCAGGACTTCCCTGGTGGTCCAGTGGTTAAGAATCCGCTTGCCAATGCAGGAGACATGGGTTTGATCCCTGCTCCCAGACAATTCTATGTGACGCAGAGCAGCTAAGTCTCTTAACCACAACCAGAGAAGCCACCTCAGTGAGAAGCAACACACACCACAACTAGAGAGTAGCCTCCACTCGCTGCAACTAGAGAAAGCCAGAGTGGAGCAATAAGACCCAGCACAGCCAAACTAAAACAGAAACAGGGTAGCCCGGATTAGAGCAGTGTGCTGGCAGCTGCTTGATTGTGGCGGGAAGGCAAACATGTTCGCCTTCCCTCCTGGGTTATTCTGGCTGCCCTAAGAATTAAATGGATATGAGACAGAGAAAATAAAATTTGAATTTCATGTGGATGGGAGTTCATAGAAATATGAGGCTCAAAGTGAAAAAGTGAAAGTGAAAGACGCTCAGTCGTCTCCGACTATTTGCAGCCCCATGGACTATACAGACCGTGGATTTCTCCGAACCAGAATACTGGAGTGCGTAGCCTATCCCTTCTCCAGCGGATCTTCCCGACCCAGGGAACTAACTGGGGTTGCCTGCATTGCAGGCAAGATTCTTTATCAACTGAGCTATCAAGGAAGCCCAAAGGAGTAACCAAAGCAGGCAGTGTTCATACCTTTTAGGCAGAGAAACAATACATTTGTGAAAAATTGACAAGACAAATTTGAGCTTGGGCTGGTAAATTAGTGAAAATGTTGCAAGTTTTGTTTATACAGCCTTCTGGATCTTGAATTCCTCCTCTTCAGTGATAGGGATGTGTTTCTACCTCCTGGTAAAGGGAGGGTACCTTTCACACGGGAGATTTATTTTCTGCTTTCAAGCAGACAGAAGAAAGGGTAAGAGCACCTTCTTGCACCAGCTGTTTCTAAAGTAACTTTAATTCAGAATAATCAATATGCCACCTTGGCGCATTTTGGAATAGCCTGCCATGAGCCCCTTCCGTAACACTGTCACAGAACAAATTACAGTGACATAAATTTGCTTTTATCATCTCTCTTTTCCGTTATGGGTGTTGCAGAGTCTATAAAGAGACATATAGTATTAACACCCTGAGGGGGAGAAAAAGAAGAAGGAAACTTTCCCAAATACCACCACAAATAAGTGCTTTTTGTTGTCATTGCTTTGCCTTGACTTTTGAAATAGTTATCAGCTCTGAGAATCAAGCATTTCGGAGGCAATGAATTCCCCAGCATGGGAGCATCGTGAGAGAGCTGATAACTGCCTGCGGCTGAGTATCTGATTTTTGAGGCAGAAGACAGGCTGAAAGGAGAAGATAAAGCACCCGTCCTGTTGCATAAACAAAAAGTGAATTAGAGTGAAGAGCGTTTATGTTCATGGAATCTAACAGCCTCTTAAGTGGACGCTGTTATTGGAGAAGACAGAGCTTCCTGCGAATGGCCGCTCTGCTCATCTCGCTGCTGCGCAGATGTACGGATTGAAAAAGATGAGAATAGAGTTCTGCTAGGTGAGGGAGAGTTGTCCAGGCTGTGGGTGCTAGTGGGGGTCCCAATGCCCTCTGGGAGACAGAGGGCAACCGGAAAAAGCCCCCGGGTAAAAAATATGGTCTATATAGGAAATAATAACAATGATGTAACCAGGAATATTCTCCCCAAGAGATGATGACATGTCACAGGCTGTTTGTGACATCATGAATTATAATAAATAGATATATACTTAAAAATTTTTAAATTTAATTTTTAAAATTTATCCATTTATTTTTGGCTGTGCTGGGCCTTTGTTGTCGCATGCAGACTTTCTCTAATTGCGGTGAGTGGGGGCTACTCTTTTTTTGCAGAGTACAGGCTCTAGGTACCGGGCTCAGTAGTGGCATGCAGGCTTAGTTGCTCCATGGCATATGGGATTTTCTTGGACCAGGGGTCAAATCTGTGTCCCCTGCATTGGCAGGCAGATTCTTAACCAGTGGACCACCAGGGAAGTCCATAAATAGACATTTTCGTCATCATCTATTGTTCTGTCTCCCAGCTCTCTAAACCCTTAGAATTTAAGCTATAAAAGGCGTAGGAGCATCTTTTGTTGTAATCTTTTGTGTTTTTTCACCAATTCAGAGCCATGGAGGTGACATGGGGGGTTTGTCATTATTAACAAAACCCCTTTCTTCCCCCACAAGTGGTTCCCTAAGGTCCAGAGAGTCATTCTTTCTATGTGTCCTACAGAGCCTATGCTGAACCCTGTGAAATTCCCTCCTGCTGCTGCTGCTGCTAAGTCACTTCAGTCGTGTCCGACTCTGTGCGACCCCAGAGACAGCAGCCCACCAGGCTCCCCCGTCCCTGAGATTCTCCAGGCAAGAACACTGGAGTGGGTTGCCATTTCCTTCTCCAATACATGAAAGTGAAAAGTAAAAGTGAAGTCGCTCAGTCATGTCCGACTCTTAGTGACCCCATGGACTGCAGCCTAGCAGGCTCCTCTGTCCACAGGATTTTCCAGGCAAGAGTACTGGAGTGGGGTGCCATTGCCTTCTCCATGAAGTTCCCTCCTAGCATCCTTAATAACCATCACTCTGAAATTCTGTTGAGTGCTACATGCCATCATCAGACCAAACACGTGGCACGTGTTATTTCCCTAATGCTATTAAATACAAAATCCACGTGAGAGGTACATAAGGGTTTTACATAAGGATTGGGTGCTCAAGTCCTTTGTCTGAGTCAGAGTGGACCTGGTCAAGGAACTGGGTTTGTTTCATTCTGGAGCTCAAGCTAGTGGTTCCCAAGGTTTATTTCACACTGGAATCAATAGGGACTCTTTAAAATCAATGGATTCCCAGGACTTCCCTGGTTATCCAGTGGTTAAAACTGTGCTTCCAATGCAGGGGGCACGGGTTTGATCCCTGGTCATGGAACTAGATTCCACATGCCACATGGTGCAGCCAATAAATAAAATGAAGTTACTTTAAAATGTATGGATTCTTGGCTCCAACCCCGAGACATCCTAATTGAAGTGCCATGGGCTGAAACAGCAGTGGGATATTGAGCCTTCCACCAAGGGATTCTAGTATGTAACAAAATTTGGGGACCATGTGCTCATCCTTTTCATCCTGTAATAGCCTGTCTGGGGCTGTATCTTTCACTTGAGCAAAACCAAACTGAAGGCCAGAGATAGTGTCTTTGTCTTCTAGATTCTGGACAGGAAGCAGTAATTCTGGCACAAAATAGCACCATCCTAATGCCTGATGACTGAAGAGATTGGCAAAGAAATCAGTGATGGACCTCTCTGATCAGGAGAGGAGCCCTGCCCTGCCATTTTACTCTGTAGAGTCCCACCATCACTAGAAAATTGAAGATATTTATTATGCTCATTTCAATTTTATTTGATTCCCAGGACCAACAAGAGGGTGAAGACATGGAGGAGGAGGAGAAAGGGCGGGGTACCTGTAACAGTGAGAGCCCTTGTGCAAGTCTGTAACTGACCAGCACTCTATGGGGCCTTCCTGGGACAGACCCTTCCCCCGTGTCTCAGTCTGCCTCTCGTTTGTGGAAAAGCTGCAGTATCCCGAGTCTCCATTGACTTACAAAAGCCAGGCTCAAGAATTAGTGATTGAAAGAATGTGGCCATGTAGTGACAAAAATTGGATTTGGGCTAGGAGAACTGGTAAGAACTTAAACATTAAATCAGCCATATGGCAATCACAGAATCTCTAGTTCCTCCCTGAAGTACCTAGATAACAGATGTACATTTCCTGGTTGTAATGGCAACCCACTCCAGTACTCTTGCCTGGAAAATCCCATGGACAGGGGAGCCTGATAGGCTGCAGTCCATGGGGTCACTAAGAGTCGGACACGACTGAGCGACTTCACTTTCACTTTTCACTTTCATGCATTGGAGAAAGAAATGGCAACCCACTCCAGTGTTCTTGCCTGGAGAATCTCAGGGACGGGGGAGCCTGGTGGGCTGCTGTCTCTGGGGTCGCACAGAGCCGGACACGACTGAAGCCACTTAGGAGCAGCAAAACCCCATCAAATAGAAGAAGTTAACTACTTGATGACCATGAGCTCATAGCCCTTGATGATAAAGGTCTCCTCTTCCATTTACTTCTGTAGGTATTTTACCTTTTTTTTAAATTTTTTTATTTTTATTTATTTATTTATTTTAATTTTAGTTTTTTATTTTTTAAATTTTAAAATCTTTAAACCTTTTTCATTCCGTTTTTCTCATTAGTGTTGTGAGGAGCAGAAACTAGGGTTTCTACAGATCCTGTCGCCTCTCTCTGACTCCATCCCAGCTGAGAAGACAGTGACCATCCTAGATGACCACATCACTATCATGGACCTGGGTGTGCAGCTGGTGGCCAGCTTGTCTCTTTCCCTGCAGTCTCACAGATGGGACAAAAGAGCCATCATCTCAACAGCAGCTGCATAGGACATTCTTTAAACCCCACAGCAGGTAAGATTCCAGAGTTCTTTTGTCTTTGCACAATTGTGACTGCTCCTCAAAGGAGATCAGTAGAGCTGGGGCTCATTCTTGAAACTTCTTCCTGCTTCTTATCCTGTCTCTGAGAGAAGTACTCAGTAAGTTGGATAAATTTCCCTCTTATAAGCTTTTACACACTGACCATGTGTCCAACTATCAGATTGTGGCAGATTTTCTGTGGGAAAGGGGCTTCCCAGATGGCTCTGGTAGTAAAGGACCTGCCTGCCAATGCAGGAGACATAAAAGATATGGGTTCAATCCTTGGGTTAGGAAGATCCTCTGGGGGAGAACCTGGTGACCCACTCCAGTATTCCTGCCTGGAGAATCCCATGGGTAGAGAAGCCTGGCAGGCTACAGTTCACAGGGTCACAAAGATTCAGACATAACTGAAGCAACTTAGGATGCATGCATGCATCTGTGGGAAGAAGACTGCTTCAGACCACAACTAAAGATCACATGTCTTCCCTTTTCTAAAATAAGTAATAATTGATACTTGAAAATTCTATTTCCGCTGCTTAAGCCAGTGTGGCTAACAGGCACCAAGTATCTGTTGGCTTGTATTAACTATGGACAACTTGAAACCTCTGCTCCATCGTTAATCTTGTAGCAAATCCATTTCAGTTAAACCAAGGTCATTGAGTCTTTCAAGTATACCTATCCGCATAATACATCTTTTCTCAGCTGCTTCAGAGGAGCTTGTTTTCCTAATAAAGGATGCTTGAGGTGATATTATTTCCAGGAGTAGCCTGATGGGCTGTACCCAGAAGTGATTCAGAGGCATCCTGTGATCTTTTAAACCATTTTTGGAAGATTCCAAGTCAAATTCTGCTCTGTGACATTCAGTTAGTTCATGTACATCAAACTGCATCCATCAGAGTATACACATTTGTTCCTCCCACTCATGGGGTTACACACATCATTTATACCAGGATAATTAATGGAGTCGTATGAAATGGATATACAGACACAAAGGATTCACTGTGAGCGAGCAAAGCAACATCCCCCATTCCCATGACTGGGTCTGGCTGGGGAATGACGTGGAGCTTCTAGAGAACCCGGTGGACGTGACCCTCCCGTCGGAGGAGTGCACCACCATGATTGACAGGGGGCTGCAGTTCGAGGAGAGGAACTTCCTTCTGAACGGCGGTTCCCAGAAGACTTTCCATAGTCAGCTGCTCAGACCTTCTGACTATGTCTATGAGAAAGACATGAAAAATGACCCTCTGAGCTCCGCAAGCCCCAAGAGGAAGAGGGTCAAGTTTACTTCCTACACCACCATCCTCCCAGAGGACGGCGGCCCCTACACCAACTCCATCCTGTTTGACAGTGATGACAACATCCAGTGGGTCTGCCCAGACATGGGGCTGGGAGAGTCCCAGGGCTTCAGAGACTACATGGAGAGGCTGCAGGACCAGATGTGAACTTCTTTCTCGTGTTTGTATTCACCTTTATGCCTTCTGTTTTTTGAATGGTGAAGCCATGAGTCTGATCAGTAATAGGGGATGATTTATCAGAGCCTCATTTGTGGCGGTCTGGCAGGATCCCTTTCTAAGCAGGTATCAGCTTAGAAGGTATCCCTTTCTAAGCTTTCTAAGAGAGCAAAGCAGCTGCGTTTGGAAGCCAAAATGTGCCCCTAGATCAACTCCAAGGGATCCTGGGAAGCTCATAGGATGTTTTTGCACACTTCTTGGGACCAGCTCAGTGCTAACCCAATAAACCTAGAATTCATGGATGTTACTCATTATCTCTGGGGAAATAGCCTCTTGGTTTAGAAAGGATTTGAGAGTTGACATTTCTTTTCTGAGTCCTTGGTAAAGTTCAGTGATCATCACTTGTCTGTGGCCTGGGAGTAGACATATGTAAAAGATAACAGGGGCTTTATCACTGCTGACTCTGTGGTAAAGAATCCATCTGCCAATGCTAGGGACACAAGCTTGGTCCTTGGTCTGGGAAGATCCCGCCTGCTGCAGAGCAACTAAGCTTGTGCATCACAACTATTGAGTCTGTGCTCTAGAGCCTGGGAACTGCAACTAGTGAGGCCACATGCAGCTACTACTAAAGCCCGTGCCCTAGCGCCTGTGCGCTGTGGCAAGAGATGGCACTGTTATGAGAAGCCCACGCACCGCAGCTAGAGAGTAGCCCCCACTTGCAGCAACTAGGGAAAAGCCCTCGCAGCAATGAAGACCCAACCCAGCCAAAGATAAACAAATAAATGATTTTTAAAAAGGTAAAAGAATGTAGCCACCGCTCTTATTAACAATAACCTCTGCTCTTTTTTTTAAAAAAAAGTCTTTTTACTGAAGTATAGTTGATTTATAGCATCATGTTAGTTTCACATGTACAGCAAAATGGGTCAGTTGTACATATTACATATAGTCTTTTTCAGATTCTTTTCCATTGTAGGTTATTACAAGATATTGGATATAGTTCTCTGTGCTAAACAGTAGGTCTTTGTTGTTTATCGATTTTATATATAGTAGTGTGTATCTGTTAATCCCTAATTTTTAATTTATTCCCCTCTTGTTTCCCCTTTGATAACCATGTTTGTTTTCTATGTCTGTGAGTCTGTTTTTGTTTTGTAAATAAGTCCATTCATATAATTTTTTTTAAGATTCCACACATAAGTGATATCATATGATGTTTGTCTTTGTCTAACTTATGTCACTTCATATGATAAGCCCTAGGTCCATCCGTGTTGCTTCAAGTGGCATTATTTCATTATTTTTTATGGCTGAGTAGTATTCCATTGTGTATATGAAGCACAACTTCATCCATTCATTGTTGATGAACATTTACATTGCTTCCATGTCCTGGCTACTCTAAATAGTGCTGCAGTGAACACTGGGATGTACTTTCTGAATTACGGTTTTCTCAGGATATATGCCCAAGAGTGGGATTGCTGGACCTTATGGTAGCTCTATTTTTAGTTTTTAAAGGAAACTGCATACTGTCCTCTATGATGGCTGCACCAGTTTACATTCCTACCAACAGTGTGGGAGGGTCCTCTTTTTTCTCCACACCCTCTCCAGCATTCATTGTTTGTAGACCTCTTGATTGATGGCCATTCTGACCGGTGTGAGGTGATACTTCATTGTAGTAAGCTCTGCTCTTGCTTTGATTCGTATATGCAAAGGGCAGGGACAGAGGCCCGGGATGCCAGGGATGTACATTGTACAACCCTGGTGTGTGTGTGTGTGTGTGCGTGCGTGCACTTGGTCGCTCCGTCATGTGCAACTCTTTGAGACTCCTTGAACTATAGCCCACCAGGCACCTCTGTCCATGGAGTTTTTCAGGCAAGAATACTGGAGTGGGTTGCCATTTCCTTCTTCAGGAGATCTTCCCGACCCAGGGATCGAACCCAAGTGTCTTGCATCCCCTACGTTGGCAGGTGCATTCTTTACCACTCACTGTGCCGTCTGGGAAGCCCTACTGAGAGTGGAGCCCTCATTAAATTTTGTGCCCTTGGCTCCTCATTCAGCCCCACCAGTCTCTGTGCTGCACGTGCATCAAAAGCCACTTTCTTTGGTTTCTGGATTCTTTTAGAAACATGAATGGAGGGAATAAGTCAGCCTTTTCCTCACAGTCTGTTTGATTGGCATGTAAGTTTGATTCTCTGGGATTTGTGATGTCATGTCATTTGCTGGAAATCCATGTTGGAGGCTGATTTTCTCCACTTTCATCGCTCTATTTTTCAGGTATGGTACCGGAACTCTCCTCCCTGGTTTATCTTTCCTATATGTGCTAAGTCACTTCGGTCATGTCCCACTCTTTGGGACCCTATGGACTGTAGCCCTCCAGGCTCCTCTGTCCATGGGGTTTTCCAGGCAAGAACACTGGTGTGGGTTGCTATTTCCTTCTCCAGGGGATCTTCCTGACCCAGAAATTGAACCCGCATCTCCTGCATCTCCTGCATTAGCAAGTGGGTTCTTTACCACTAGTGCCACCTGGGAAGCCTTTATATTTCCTAGTTTTCCTTAATGGAATATTTTATAGCTGAATTGGACAAAAGGTTTTATTAAATAAATGGGTATCAATAAAACAGTGCTATTTAGCAAATACGTTTTACATGCAGCCTTTCTTTACTGCTTGAAATTTTGAGGAAATGTTGAGAACCATAAACACAATTGTCTTTTTTTCCCTCCAGCAGCATGAATTTCATGGGAAACAAATGAAGTTCATTTTGGAGGGTCAAATTTCTCAAACTACTTTTAGCTCTATTTATGCAAGCATTGTGCGGGCATTTTTTTTTAATATCCAATCTGAAATCTAAAAATAGTATTGATGTGCACAGAAAGGAAATTGCCTAGGAAACAGCCTCAGAGGAGGCTTGCCATTTGCCTGAGCAAAAGTAAGAAAGAAATAGAATGATATTTCCAATCTAAGGGTATGTACATTTAGCTTGATGATGACCAGTAAAATATTCACAATTGTTTTCCTGTGAGACAAAACATTCACAAGATGCTCAAAGAGCGAGGTACACACACACAAGCACACACAAATACACACACCCCAACACACGCATCATACAAGGAGATGACTAATCCAAGATACTGTTAGGAAAAGCAGGAGACTGGAGACCAGTGGCAAAGACGAAAGTAACTGCATGTGGCACTATTCTTAGATAATCTATAAAATGCTACCAGATGAACTACAGGAATGCTGTGAAGCAAAGCAAGAATTTGAGAGTAGGCAGATTTAACACAATTTTTATTTATTAAGATGAATCTGCTGAGGGGACTTCACTGGTGGTCCAGCGGCTAAGACTCCACACTCCCAATGCAGGGGGCCTGGGTTCGATCCCTAGTCAGGGAACTCGATCCTGCATGCCGCAACTAAGACCCAGGGCAGCCAAGAAACAAGGACCTGCTGAAATGGATATTGATCTAGAATGGTTCACCCCAGTCTCTGTGGAGCCCTTTCATTGCTAAGAAATAAAGATTTGGGGGCTTCTCTGATGGATCAGTGGTAGAGAATCCTCCTGCCAGTGCAGGAGAAATGGGTTTGATCTCTGATCCAGGAAGATCCTACATACTGGGAAGCCACTAAGCCCGTGCGCCACACCTATTGAGCCTGTACTGTAGAGCCCTGGAGCTGCAGCTACTGAACGTGTGCATCGTAACTACGGGGCCCACGTGACTAGAGCCTGTGCTCCACAACAGGAGAAGCCGCCACATGAGAAGCCCGTGCACCGCACCTAGAAAGTAGCCCCTGCTTCTCACGGCTAGGGAAAGCCCTCTCACAGCAACAGACACCCAACACAGCCAAAAATGAATAATTAGTTTTAAAAAGAAACATTTTTTGAGGTCATAGTAAAAATTTTTATTTTCCTTCTTCTTGATCTAACAGATAATCTGTTCAAAATAATAGTAGCAACAATGAATTCGAGTATATTTGCTTAAATATAAGTAAACTGAATGACAGTCATAATCATGGCACAGGAGAGAGGAATTAAGGTTTTTAAGCTTTTTAATTTTTAAGCTGCATCAGTAATGTCTTATTTATTGGGAAAAAAGGTAGAACTTAAGCAAAAATGCAAAACATCCTATATTTCTATGGTCTGTACATTGGCCTCATTATTGTTCTATAATTTCAAACTATTTTATGATACAAATTTTAATATGAAAGATAGAGTTTAGGACAGCACATAGTATATACCATGATGACTCCAACAAGGTTAACTATTATTATTCTGACACTGTCTTTCAGTTGCAACTCTCTTTTTACTGAAGTATAGTTGATTTATAATTTGTGTTAGTTTCAGGCATACAGCAAAGTGATTCAGTCGTAAATACATTCTTTTTCAGATTCTTTTCTCTTATAGGTTATTACAAAATATTGAATCTAGTTCCGTATGCTATCCATAGGTCCATGCTGATTATCTACTTTATGTATGGAGATGGTGGTGTTTAGTTACTAAGTTGTGTCCAACTCTTTGTGACCCCGTGGACTGTAGCCTGCCAAGCTCTTCTGCCCATGGGATTTCCCAGGCAAGAATACTGGAGTGGGTTGCCATTTCCTTCTCCAGGGGATGTCCTTGACCCAGAGATCGACCCATGTTTCCTGCATTACAGGTGGTCTTCTGTATTGTAGGTGGATTCTTTACTGACTGAGTCACTGGGTAATCCGAGCCTCCTAATTTATCTTTTCCCCACTTTGCTATTTGGTAACCATAAGATGTCTTTCAATGTCTGTGAGTCTATTTCTGTTTTGTGTATCGGTTCATTTGTGTCGTATTTTAGATTTCATATACAAGTGATATCATATGATATTTGTCCTTCTCTATTGACTTACTTCGCTTATGTATGAAAATCTCTAGCTCCATCCGTCTTGCAGCAAATGGCATCATTTCATTCTTTTTATGGCTGAGTAATACTTCACTGTATATATGTACCATATCTTCCTTATCCATTCTTCTGTTGATGGACACCTGGGTCGCCTCCATGTCTTGGCTGTTGTGAATAGTGCTGCTATGAACACTGGGGTGCACATAACTTTTTGAATTAGAGTTTTCTCTGGATATTTGCCTGTGAGTGGGATTCTTGAGTCATATGATAGTTTTATTTTGAGTTTTTAAGGAGCCTCCATACTGTTTTCCACAGTGGCTGCACCAATTTACATTCCCACCAACAGTGTAGGAGACAACCTTCTTATCTCAACAATAGTTCTCCCTTCTGCCTTTGCTCTCTTATTAGGGGTATGGCTTATGCTGTGTGAGTCAGTTTATGGAAACTTTTGTCCTGCCTGAGCTCACATAATCTCAAGAATAGAACTTGCGTATCTGACAACCAAATCTAAGAAATGGAATTTAAAGGCACAGCGGTTGGAAGGAAGGTCCAGCAGTAGTCATCAAAGGCAACTCCATGACTCCAAGTGGCTGATGACCCAGGGATTCACAACAAGGCACAACCATCCTCTTCTAATCATTGACCAAGGGTGAAAACATCCAAACCAGCTTCCCCTAAGCTTTTCCTACATTCTTCTTGTCTGTCTGTGCACGTGTGTGTGTGCCTGTGTATATGAAAGAGAGAGAGACACAGAGAGAGAACATCCTGAGGGTGCTATAATTAGGTTGGAAAAGTGAGGCTGGTAAAGCTTGATTAAAAAAAAAAAATGAAGCCAGGTGATCCAAATCATTTGATGTAAAAATAAAAGATACCACAGCAATGAGAACATTAGACTCAACTCTTCCTATAAGAACCTCTAAGACATTACCCTGAATATGTGAGCATGTTGACCTAGAGGGGGAAAAAAAAACCACCTCATTTACTCTTGATTTTTTTTCTGCTGGGAAAGAGAAGGAAATTTATGTTATCTTTAAAAGCCACTACCTTTCACCTCTAGTGCACTTGGCCTAATGGGTTCCCATGAGAAAGTGAGAAAGTAAGCAGCATTTTATGTTATTGGAGGACTCACTAGTGACTGTCCGAACTAACTCTGGAAATGACAGCTGTAATATACATGCATCATGAGGTAGTCCAAATGTGGGTGTTTCATGGGGGCCTCAGCCATCCATACCTGGACCCAAATTATAGTTCATCCCAAAGTCCTGGATCCTTTGCAGTATCTGTCTTAACCAATCATTCTCACAATTATAGAGGAGGGTATTTACCGTAAAATATCTATAAAGGGCATGCACGTATAAAAGTGAAAATGGTCAGAAATCACCACTAAGAATAACAGCAAAGATTATTTGAAGAGGTGGCTAGTGCTTGCAGGAAGAGCTCCGGTATTAGCCGGGGATAATTCCATGAACCTCCACAGTGACCAGAGGAGAGGTGGCCCGACTTTGCAGAGAGAAGTGCTTGCTATTTCAACATAATTATTCAAATGAAGCCTGCTGCTTCTCCAAGTTACTTTCAGTGTTCTCTCCATTTGGATACTTGACATTTGGCCCAGGCATAATGGGAACTCATTTCTAAAATAGAAGCATCTAAATTCAATTACAGGATGTGTCATAGCCAGCTAGGCATCCCCCTTTAGATAGGGAGATTTTGGGAGGGTGGAGATCAAGGAGACTTGCATTGGGGATGGGGAAGCAAGGGGTATCGCCTTAGCGATGAGGAACCTGTTGAAAGTAGCCTGCAGATGAAGCGGTTCCCATGGCAACAGGGCGTGGCTTGGTGGAAGAAGCAAATCAACAATGAAAACGGGGGCATCCATGGTCTCTCAGTGGTAAAGAATCTGCCTGCCAGTACAGGAGATATAGGTTCAGTCTCTGCTCTTGACTGAAAAGATCCCACATGCCTTGGAGCAGCTAAGGCTATTCACCACAACTCTTGAGCCGGTGCTCTAGAGCCCGGGAATCGCAACTCCTGAGCCCACGTGCTGCAAGTACTGCAGCCAGCCCACCCGCCTAGAGCCGGTGCTCAGCAACGAGAGGACACCACAGTGAGAAGCCTGAGCACCAGAACTAGAGAAAAGCCCGCACAGCGGCTAAGATCCAGCACAGCCAATAAATAAATACATTTTTTTAATGAAGAATGAAAACACGGCAGAGCATCCCATCAAACGGAAAAGCATACACCTCCCTAAAGAGGGCTTTGTAAGGAGAAAGGACAGGGTCCATAAGCGAGACACAGACACTCCCGTGCAGTTACATTGTGGTTTTGATTTTCATTTTCCTTGTGATTTTTTTAAATTCTTATTTTCATTTATGTATTTATTTATTTGCCTGTGCTGGGTCTTAGTGGCAGCATGTGAGATGTTTAGCTGTGGCATGTGAACCCTTACTGGGGTCATGTGGGATCTAGTTCCCTGACCAGGGATTGTACCTGGGCCCCCTGCATTGGGAGATTGGAGTCTTAGCCACTGGACCACCAGGGAAGTCCCAATTAGTGATGCAGAGCATATTTTCTCAAGCATGTAGGCTGTCTGAATGCCTTCCTTAGAGAAATGTCTCTGCGGGTCCTCTGCCCATATTTTCAAGTGAATTGTATGTTTGTTTCACATTGAATTATGTGATTTCTGTAATTATTTGGATTTTCCTTCTAATAATTTGGATATTAACCCCTTATTGCATACCTTATTTGCAAATATTGTCTTTCATTCCCTTTTGTTTTGTTGATGTTGCAAGCTTCGCTATGCAAAAACTTTGGTTTTCATTTATTCGTTCATTTTTGGCTGCACTGGGTCTGCGTTGCTGCTCTTGGTCTCTCTAGTTGCAGAGAGTGGGGGCTACTCTAGTTGTGCTCTGCCAGCTTCTTGTTGCAGCAGCTTCTCTTGTGGAGCACAGGCTGTATGCACATGGGCTTCAGCAGCTGTGGCACGCAGGCTGAGTTGCCCCAAGGCATGTGGGATCTTCCCAGAGCTGGGATGGAACCCAAGCCCCCTGCATTGGCAGACAGATTCTTAACCACTGGACCACCAGGGAAGTCCCCACAAAGCTTTTTAATTTGTATGTATCTGGGAGCATGTAGGCATCTCTCTGTGTTCATATATATGGAGGGTAGGGACAAGATCACCAGGGATTGATGCAGACGAGGCAAAACTTGAGAGACTTAAGAAAAACATAAAACTGCGAGGGATTCTAATTGGATCTCTGAAGACTTGTGCAGACTTCTGCAAGACAGGTGGGTGCTTTTGCCAAGTGCCCTAAAGTCTCTCTGCTCACTGTGCACACACTCTGCCAGCATCTCCTTCTGTGCACACAGAAACCGCCAGCATCTCCTTGGCCACTTTGGCAAATGCCACATATTGCTCTCAGGATGAAATGCAAAATCTCCTTGGAGATCCAGGGTTTGAACAGCTTGCTACATCTTAATAATTCCCCCTGCCCAAATCAAGCCTGGTCTTTCTCTAAGCCCCACAGGAGCCTGTGAATAAGTGGACAGAGATGTAGAAGGTCTTTGTGAAGCTGAATGTGCGAAGAAGCAGTGTGATTCCTGCTTCAAAAGAGTTGGCAGAATATGAATCAAAACGCTTTCCCAAATTTCCAAGTCCATTTTTTCCCCATCAGCATTATTTTGGAAATATGAAAAAAAGACATTTTTTCACTAATAGCTTCAGCTAGTTCTTTTTCTAATGGAAAACAGGAGGATGGAGCCACTGGCTACCGAGAGCTCCTCCCAGAGCCCAGTGTGTCTGTATAACTGTTGTTAGTATAATTGGATTCAAAAATAGAAGGAACAGGGAAAGTTTAAAATGAGTTTCATAAAAGAACACTTTTTATTTAGAAGTTTATGTGCAAAGTGCAAATACTGCACTTAAGCTTTTTTTTTTTTTTAAGCCTTGAAGTTCTTTAGTACCTACTGAAGATATCTCCCTGAATTTATAGTTTGTATGGGTTATGGTAGGGGGTGTTGTTTGCTTTTAGAAAACTTAAATATATCAGAAAGTGCAGAGAAGAATTGAATATAATCTCTTCCCTAGCTGGAGACCAGTGAAATACTGTGACTTTGTAGATGGAAAGTAATCATCCAAGGGCATTAAAATCTCCTAGGGAAATGCTCCTCTTACTCTAAGAAGGTTGGAATATTATCGATAGATAAAGCCAACCAAGAGAATTGTGAAAATAAGTCTGGCTTTCATTGTTGGTCTGGGTCTCTTGCTTAGATGCAATGTGTTTATTTTGGTTTTTAAGTTGAGGATGGTCTCTTAAGATACTACAGAGGCTGAGAAAATAAAAGCTACCTTTTTTATTTCCTGGAAAACTTTACAGTGAGATGGGGTTGTTTTGGTATCTGAGGTCTACATGGCTGACTTTTTTTTTTTTAGATTTATTTTTAATTGGAGGATAATTGCTTTAAAATATTGTGTTGGTTTCTGCCAAACACCAACATGAATCAGCCACAGGTATACATATGTTCCCTCCCTCCCACGTCCCACCCCATCCCACCCCTCTAGGTTGCCACAGAGCCCTGGTTTGAGCTCCCTGACCAACTTTTCTACCCATTTAAACATATTTGACTTTGTTAAAGTGTAAACAAGAATGAAGTCATTCTTGACATGTCATTCTTCCCTTTCTTTCTTTGGCTTGAAATTATGTAAAAAAAATAGGGCAGGAATATCTGCATTTTTCCATTTGTTTTGTTACTATTTTATCTCTGTAAAGAGCAGGGGCCTGCTGAATGGGTGACATGTGTTTCCTGGTCATGGAAGGTGCAGGAAGGGTGAACCTTACAGAGAACTTCCAAAAGGACCAAAGACGTGGCATTCACGTGCACTGGATCCAGAAAGTGTGAAGTTCCTTTACTCACTGAACAGTCTGAGTAAGACTTTTCCTAACCCCTGATCTCTTCTCAGGATCCGCTGCTCAGACCTTAGGGAGCCACAACATCACTCAAAGGCTGAGAGTTGATCAAAGGAGGAGAGACAAAGCAAGAAATCTCACCCTAAACCTCTTTCAGAAGGAGGCCAAGAGAGGGGAGGGGAGAAGTTTGGGCAGTTAAATCAAGAGCATAGTTTTGATTTGTACAGTGGACAGGATATTTTAGGAAAGGAAATGAGATTGTGTTCATTGCCTCAGCTGGCTATGGGTAATTGTACAGGATGAAGGAAAGAGGGGAAAAGTCTCCATGAGACATTTCTATTACCAATTTCATTGGCGTGTTTCTGAAAGCCACTCCCAGTTGTAATAATCCACTAGAATGATTCACAGAGCTCAGGAAGGTGTGATACTTAGAACTGCAATTTTATTATAGCAAAGGGGTATAATTAGGACCAGTCAAAAGAAAGGATACCTGGGAGTGATCCGACTGACCTCTCCCTGCAGAGCCCTGGACAGCATTGCTTCCTCCTAGCTATGACGTGTGACATCATGCACAAAGCACTGGCGTCTGGAAGCTCATTGGAGCTTCTTTATTGGAGCTTCATCATGTAAGTGTGAATGATTGAACCACATCCATGTAGACTGAAAAAAAAGTGTACAATGTGAGAGTTGCAAGTTAAATTTTATTTGGGGCAAAATGAGGACTGCAGCCTGGGAGACAGCACCTCAGATAACTCTGAGAACCTGCTCCAAAGAGGCAGGGGGGGAAGGTCAGTATATATGTGATTTTGGTGAAAGGGAAATATACATGCAATCAAACAGATTTTTTTTTCTCCAAGGTTTCTACTAGTCTGGTGAAGCTTTCTGCTAGTCACGAGACACAGCCATCACAATGAAGGATTTTAGTGTTTTTCTAGATATGGAGAGGTACAAGAATTGGGCTCATAAAAGTCAGCTCCTGAAACTACCCAACTCTCTGAAGAGCTGTCCTGCCAGTTTTTCTCCCATACACAGAGGGCCTTGTTTCTGCTGTCCACCTCGACCTCATTTTAGGGGGTTGAAAATCAGCAGCTGCAGCAGCACATGATTTAATCCTTGTAGAGGTGGATGGCAAGTGCCAATTTGTAATCAACAGTCAGAATACAAGTTTCATTTTATGGGTGAACTGGCCCTAGCAGTTAGAACTTGCCCACCAGCTCAGTGAGTTGGCATGCCAACTGAAACTAAGATCCAAGCTTTCCTCCCCATCCATGGCTTATTCTAATAACCCTGAGCCGAAAGTCTACCATGCTGCTTGGAACATTGAGGAGGCTGCCACAACTCTTCTTCTTCAAGCCTAGGAGACCATCAGCATTTCTCATTGCACCATCCACCCTACTCTCTGGCTGGAGGAAGGGCTGGAGTCACTTCCCCTCACAGAGAAGAACAGAGTCTGACTCCATATTGGATCTGTTTCTCTTACTTTAACGTTTGCTCTCCTTTGCCTTTGTTATTATAATCACTAAAAGGATGCTGTCTATAGCTGTGAGCATACATAATAGCCTGCCCAAGGAACCTGCCTCTCTGCCTGAATGTTAAACTAGAGTGTCTTTGTTCAGTTCACAGGGAGACATTCTGACCCTGCCCATGTGTGAATGGCTACAGGAAAGAAGAAATTAATACATCCCCTCCCCAATGCTGGCCAAGCCAGGAGATATTTTCCTGCACTTTTGACATCACTTCCTCACCTCCTAGGGCTTCCCTGGTGGCTAAAATGGTAAAGCGTCTGTCTGCAATGCAAGAGACCTGGGTTTGATCCCTGGGTCGGGAAGATCCCCTGGAGAAGGAAATGGCAGCCCACTCCAGTACCCTTGCCTGGAAAATCCCATGAACAGAGGAGCCTGGTAGGCTACAGTCCATGGAGTCGCAAAGAGTAGGACATGACTGAGCAACGTCACTTTCGATTTCACTTTCCTCACCTCCTACTCTTCTGTCTATAAAAGAAACTGGCATTCAGACCTAGATAGGATGATATGCTGGGGCACTAGCCTGCCGTCTTCTAGGACACCTAGCTTTCCAAATAAAGTTGTATTCCTTGCTTCAGCACCTTGTCTCCCAATTTTCGGCCTGTTGTGCTGTAAGCAGACTGAGCTTGGATTCAGATACCCACGTATAAAATCTAGCTAATTGTACAGTCAGTCCCTCGAGTTGCAAAACTTTCAATGCAGCACGGGAAGCTTAATCTAGCATCATGCTTTTTACCCCCACAAAGATAGGATGAGTTGGGAAGGTGAGTAGGGAGTTGAATTATGCTAGCAGATCCCGAGACTCAAAATCCAACAACAATCTGGCACTGATAAATATTCATCTGGCAGTATGTCCAGTTGTGGTCCATTTAGCATGAAGTTGTGAGCTGGAAGATGAAAACCCAAGAGCTCATTACCATGAGTCGACTTGGAAAAGTTTGGAGCAAGTTCTAAAGTAATTAAGAGAGTATTTGAATAATGGGATGAACATGCTTATTTATTTATTGTTGAGCAGCTCCGAGATATTCAATGACATCCCCTCCTGTGGAAAGTTTGGTAGCAGTGGGACAGCTGATCATCATTTGGAGGAAGAATCAGGAGTGTTATTTTTAACTCCCCATTATTAGAGGAAACACACACATCTGGAGCCTTGTAAGGAGTGATTATTAGCTGTTCAGCTGAGAAATAGCCTGGTGTCTACAATGCATCGTTTTCCAATTATTTTGATATTTCTCAATGCCTTAAATGCTAGAGGCATATAAGATTCAGCTCATTTAATCTCTCTAAATTATAGTTTCTCCATCTGTCATGGTTTTACAGTTTAATAAAATCATTACTTTTTATAAACTCAGTAAAAATCCTGGAAACTATTGGAGGGAGCTCAGCTTCAGCTTGAAGGTTGTTGTTGTATTTTTTTAGGAAGAATAAATATATCTGAACTGGAAAATACTTTTCATATTTTCTGTCTGCTAACAGAGTTTGGAATATTTACTGGGTCACTCATCAAGCTGACAAAAGGAAATGTACTTTTGTATTTTTCTTATGAGATATTTCCAAAGACTGTGGTATCAGGAAGTAGTGCTTTTTGCTGAAATAAAAAGAAATAAACCAGACTCCCTGACCCTCATAACTCAATTCCACATCCCTATGGTTTTGACTGCATTTAGCAGTCTTTCTTTATTGAAACTCACATATCCAGGTCAGATCCCTGAAATGTTGAATAGAGGAATAGAAGGGTCTGTATACTTTGCTGATGTGTGCCATGAACTAAGCCAATATTAACATACACATGACAAAGTGCTTGAAATTTGCACTGTCAAAGAAAGGATATTTGTGCTGAGGTCAGTTTCATGCTAAAACAATAGGAAACATTCTGCACTTTTAAAGAACCTCTGGGAAAACTGTACAGGAGCCAGAATATATTTGTTACCTATGCATTATAGTTTTGGGGATTTGACCATTAGAAACTTGGTTTTGCTGGGAATCCTCCAATGCAACTTTGCATCAGTGCCCACTAACAAATACTCAAGTAGATAGATTTATAAAATAGGATTTTGTTATTTTATACAACAGGGATCTAAAGCAGAATGACCACATAATTGGTTCAGAAGCTTGTAGAGATCTTTAAATACCCAGGATTTTCCCATGTTTCTGCTTCAGTTACTTCAGTCTATTAGCTCAGTCCTTATGTTCATCACCTCATGACCCCAAAATAGCTGCCAGTGCTCCTAGCATCATGTCTTCATCTGATCATATTTAAAGCAAGACAAAGTCAGGTGTTTTCTTTAATTAATGAGAAAATGCCTTTATAGAAACCCTCAATCAAGTTTTCCAGCAGGTAACTTTGCCAAGGATTTAGTCACATGTTTTTGACAAAGGAGATAAGAAAAACCCTCAAGGTAGTGAATTGTATCAGCAAAAGTGAGGAGAAGTAGAATAGTTGGGAACAGAGAGGCTTCTGTATATATCTGTAGACATAATTAAGTCATCCTTTGCTCAGAAAAGAAAAAACATTTCTATCCATAAACCTCACTAATTCAAATGTTCTTCACTTGAGATTGATGGTAACTTGAAAAAGAAGGAGTTATAAACTAAGGAAACATCTGATAAGAAAAGAAAATATATATAAAATAATAGTTCAAAATAACAAATGTATGGAAATACTGAAACCTCTTCTAAAGGCTAGACAAAGAAGCCCACGTTAATAACTACCTAATAAGACAGAGTTACTGCAGTGTTTCTTCTGATTATCTGACAATTTTTCTGTTTCGTATCATTGTTATAAACGGCATTTAAAAGAAAAATGTTATGCAAATAAAAATGTGACCCACTGTCTTCATTGTCCAACCGAAAGCCACTTCTCTCTCCCTGCCAACTGACCCTAACTTTGTACAGCCTGGTCCCATAACCCCTCCCCAAGTCCTAAGGAATGAGGCTTGATTAGTCTGAGCTGGACATGTGAGACCACACTCCCCTGCTGGGACTGGTCTAAAGATAAGCACATGACCCAGTAGTGACCAGAGAGGTAGAAAGGGCAGTCAGAAGTTGAGCTTGTGGAAAAAAAAAAAAAGAGAGACAAATCAAAATATAGGGGAGGCGGGCGGAAACTCCAAGAAGAAAAAGATACTTTCATAGACTTTTGTTGTTAATCATTTTCCTGCTTGAAAGGCCAATAAGGTGCAAGCATTTCATGTTTGAAGCCCAGGTAACCATATGTTTCCAGGTAAGAAAAGCAAATCCGTGTACAGGCACAGACTTAGATCTCTGAGAACCGAATTCCTCCAGACAGCTGGTTGTGCAAGCTGATTCATCATCAGATGTTAGTTGTAGCTGAACATTCTAACTGGTCCAAAGAAATGCCACCAGATTCTCGCCAAAGCTACTGGCTGGTATGTTCACTGCTGTCCCCGATGAAAAGGAAAGCTGTTGAAGGAAGGTGGATCCCTTCCAGGGCTCAAGAGCAGGCTTTCGTCTAACACTTGGAAATGAATTTTCTGAGACACATGTGCTGACAAAGCAAAAGACTTTATTGGGAAGGGGCACCTGGGCAGAGAGCAGGAGGGACAGGGAACCCAGGAGAACTGCTCTGCCATATGGCTCACAGTCTCAGGTTTTAGGGTGATGAGGTTAGTTTCCAGGCTGTCTCTGGCCAGTCCCTCTGACTCAGGGTCCTTACTGGAGGTCCTTACTTGGCATTGCTCAGCGAAGATGGATTCCAGAGAGGAGGATTCTGGGAGGTTGGTGGGACATATGGACAGGCGTCTCCTCTCTCTTTGACCTTTCCTGAATTCTGGTTGGTGGTAGTTTGTTAGTCCTGCATTCCTTACCAGGACCTCCTGTTGCAAGAAAACTCAACCAAATGGCTACTACTGCCTGGTCAGGGTGGGCAGTATCAGCCAGTGGTTCCCCCAACAAAATCAAGAAGAGGTGGAGATGTCAAAGACATCCCATCTTCAAAATGAAACTTTTTCCTCAATGCCATGGGGAAGGTTAATAGAGAGTCGAAGTAAAAATTGAAAGTCCAAATGTCCCATGATGTACCCCTATGTTGTTAAATATTCTCTGGGATCACCTAAAATTATTTTATACATCACCAGTGAAACAGTCTACCTGCTGGAAAACATTGTTAAAATATGTACTATCCAGAATCAATATATTATGCCTCTGAGCCAGTTTTAAACATATAACAAGAAACAGATTCTATTCTTCTAACTGAGAAATATTGATATGACCAACCATGATTTTTAAAATAGCTTTTGCTTATATGCACCAGAGATGAAGACACATGATTGAAACACTGTGTGTACATGTGTGTGGTTGTGTGTGTTATACACAGACATACTTCAGTTCATGAATTCTTCTGTCATTTTAATTCCAAAGTTCATAACTAATCCATAGATGGTTAGTAATGACCTGGAACACATTGAGCTGTTTTCAGGAATAATAGGAATTATGGTCATTGTTAGTGACAAAATACCATTTTGGCTCAAATGAATTTTGAAACAACCTGATATTTTGATATTTAAATCTAAAACAACTTGTGTGTTTGGGGGTTTATTGTGGTGTGCTCGTGTTGTTGCTCAGTTGTTCAGTCGTGTCTGACTCTTTGTGACTCCACAGACTGTAGCCCACCAGGCTCCTCTGTCCATGGGATTATCCCAGCAAGAATACTGGAGTGGGTTGCCATGCCCTCCTCTAGGGGATCTTCCTGACCCAGGGATTGAACCCCTGTCTCCCGAGTCTCCTGTTCTGGTAGGCAGGTTCTTTACCACTGAACCACCTGGGAAGCCCTTATTGTGATGTAGTGAGATGCTGTCAGAAGGGAGAAAGATACATACATACATATATATATATATATATATATATGGCCTTAGAACTTAATCTAGCAGCAGAGTTCATTTTTCTCCTTCAGGGTCTTTTTGGATTGGGCACCCATTTCTCTCTCAAATCTTCTCTTCTACTATTCATATTTATATATTTGGCTGTGTTGGGTCTTAACCTAGGTCAGGAAGATCCTCTGGAGAAGGAAATAGCAACCCACTCCAGTATTCTTGCCTAGGAAATTCCATGGATAGAGGAGCCTGGCAGGCTGTATGTAGTTCATGGGGTCACAAAGAGTTGGACACAACTGAGCAACTGAGCACGCAAGCACACTGGGTCTTAGTTGTGGCCTACAAGATCTTTGTTGGGGCACATGGGCTCCAGAGCACATGGGCTCAGTAGTTGTGGCCTGAGGGCTTAGTAGCTCTGAGGCATGTGGGATCTTAGTTCCCTGACCAAGGGTTGAACCCATGTCCCCTACTTTGCAAGGTTGATTCTTAACCCCTGGGCCACCAGGGAAGTCCCTTTCCTACTATTCATGAATCAGCATTTTCCAATTTCAGATTTTTGTTAACATGTTCTCACAAATTTTCCCATCATTACAATAATATTTGTAGTATTTTCTGTGTAATATTTACTTTAAAAGTCTTATTTTACTTGAATGTATTTTAGAAGGAAATGATAAAAACAGGAAACTCTATAAATACTATGAATGAAAAATAACTATCGTGTATCAAAAATAGTAGGTAAGTATGGAAATAAAATAGAGAACATCATGACCTAGATGCTGCTACTTACCTTAGGCCTTGAGCCTGAGTTTGGCTTTCTTTATGTCAGAAAGGAAGTTTTCAAAGTATCAGGAAAGATTTAGAGACATCTAGACAGAAGAATGCAAGGGGTTATGGAAATGGGATCACCTTAAGATGTAATATATTTTCAGTTCCACCTCATATCACCCATAATCATACCTGACCCCTTGGAGGAGAGATTCCCCCACCCTTTGTGGCTGACCAGATTGGGACCCCCCAGTGGTGAGCAACATTAGCCCCACCCTTATCCTGGGAGATCTGTTGTGATTGGTCTAATCTAATACTAATTTCCAGTCAGTGATTGGGCCAGAAATGGAGCATGTGACCTCTTAAGGCCAATCAGACATTAGAAAATGTCTTCTTGGATTTTCTGGGAAGTATTTTCCTCATTGATAATAATTATAATGGAGAAAGTTCTTTTTGACCCCTGTTCTGTTTGTTTAAGATAAGAAATAGATTTATTTAGAGAAAAACATATTCTATAGACAGAGTGTGGGCCATCTCAGAAGGCAAGAGGTTGGCCCCTGTTCTTATTGGCTGAGTTTTGTACACCTCTCACCTGGACACATTTAGAGTGAATACACTTGTCCTTTGTTCATACCTGTTTAAGCCACAGTTATTCCCAGAGTCTGACCTTGTTCATCCCGTGCTCTCTGCTAATATAATCTTCCTCTCATTAACGTATACAAATCTCAGTCATCTTTTTATCTTCAAAAAAGCAGGTGCCAGGAAGACTTCTAGGAGATAAAATATTTTGGGAGGAGATGCCCATAAGATAAAAAGATTACCCAACAACAGCTCCACCCCTCCCCCCAAAAATCCTTTCGTATATTTATCAGTTTGGATAGTATATCTGTCTGTATCACACATTGGAGGGTTAATAGGTTTAATAGTGGAATTAGACTGCAGATGGACCTGAGAGAGGAAAGATCTGGAGACTGCACCTGGAGGATCAGAGGGAAAGTCTCGGTGACCGTGACCAGCCTCAAGCAATGGAGCTCATAGAAAGTCTGATAAGCTGCTATGAGCTTGTCCGGAGCTCTGTGAAGCCATCACATCTGTCTGCCATGGACTCAGGATGGTAATGGCTTTGCTTCATTTTTGCTTTCCCAGTCTCATCTAATTTCTTCTCATTGGAGATTTCTGGAAAGTAGTCCCCAGGATTAGAAGGGCTTGGTGATGGAGTTAAATTGGCACACACAAAAAAGAAAAAATCCAATACAGATTTGTATGTACCAAGGATTGAGATAAAATAAAAGCAAATTTGAAACCTTTCTTTCTTTCTTTCATAAAATATTGGATAATCATCTGCTGCATACCAGTACTGTCCTACATTTGGGAAGACAGTTGCCAGGGACTGAATATTTTGTCCCCTTAAAATTAATACGTTAAAACCCTCATTGCCAAATATTTAGAGATGGGAGCTTTGGGAAGTAATTAGGTTAAATGAGGTTATAGATTTAGTGCCCTTATAAGGAGTTTTCCAATTGCCCCCCCCCCAAAAGGCAATGCTAAAGAATGTTCAAACTACCAGGCAATTGCACTCATCTCACATGCCAGCAAAGTAATGCTCAAAATTCTCCAAGCCAGGCTTCAACAGTACGTGAACTGTGAACTTCCAGATGTTCAAGCTGGATTTAGAAAAGGCAGATGAACCAGAGATCAAATTGCCAACATCCATTGGATCATAGAAGAAGCAAGAGAGTTCCAGAAAAACATCAATTTCTGCTTTATTGACTATGCCAAGCCTTTGACAGTGTGGATTACAACAAACTGTGGAAAATTCTTAAAGAGATGGGAATACCAGACCACCTGACCTGCCTCCTGAGAAATCTGTATGCAGGTCAAGAAGCAACAGTTAGAACTAGACATGAAACAACAGACTGGTTCCAAATTGGGAAAGGAGTACATCAAAGCTGTATATTGTTACCCTGCTTATTTAACTTATATGCAGAGTGCTGCTGGGCTAGATGAAGCACAAGCTGGAATCAGGATTGCTGAGAGAATTATCAATAACCTCAGATACATAGATGACACCACCCTTATGGCAGAAAGTAAAGAGGAACTGAAGAGCCTCTTGATGAAAGTGAAAGATGAGAGTGAAAAAGCTGGCATAAAACTCAACATTCAAAAAACTAAGATCATTGCATCTGAATCCATCACTTCATGGCAAATAGATGGGGAAACAATGGAAACTGGCATTTTTTTCTTGGGCTCCAAAATCACGGAAGATGGTGACTGCAGACATGAAATTAAAAGATGCTTGCTCCTTGGAAGAAAAGCTATGACCAACCTAGACAGCATATTAAAAAGCAGAGATATTACTTTGCCAACAAAGGTCTGTCTAGTCAAAGCTATGATTTTTCCAGTAGTCATGTATGGACGTGAGAGTTGGACTATAAAGAAAGCTGAGTGCCAAAGAATTGATACTTTTGAACTGTGGTGTTGGAGAAGAAAGAGAAAGTGAAAGTGAAATTCACTCAGTTGTGTCTGACTCTTTGTGACCATAAGGACTATACAGTCCATGGAATTCTCCAGGCCAGAATACTGGAGTGAGTAGCCTTTCCCTTCTCCAGGGGATCTTCCCAAACCAGGGATCAAACCCAGGTGTCCCACATTGCAGACAGATTTTTTACCAGCTGAGCCACAAGGGACTCTTAAGAGTCTTTTGGACTGCAAGGAGATCAAACCAGTCAATCCCAAAGGAAATCCCAAAGGAATTGGTGATGGACAGGGAAGCCTGGCATGCTGCAGTCCGTAGGATCGCAAAGAGTCAGAAATAACGGAGCAACTGAACTGAATTGAAGAAGAGATGCCAGAACATGCTGTCTCTCTCTGTCCTGCCTTCTACCTCTGTCTCTCCCTGCAATGTGAGCACACCAAAAGAAGTCAGCTGCCTTCATGTCAAGATGTCCCACCAAAAACTGAATTGGCTACAACCTTGATCTTGAACAGTTAGCCTACAGAACTGTGGGAAATACATTTCTGTTGTTTAAGCCATCCAGTCTATGGTATTTTTGATGGCAGTCTGAGCCTAGTAAGCCAACAGTGAATAAAGAAGACACAGTACTTCTTCGTGACTGCTTTCACAATTAGATGGTGGTAATAACGATGATGATGATGTCTCATTGCTGTCATTGTACCTGGTAAAGACTTATGTGAAGTCCATGAAAGTTGCTCAGTCATGTCTGACTCTTTGCAACCCCATGGACTATACAGTCCATGAAATTCTCTAGGCCAGAAACTGGAGTGGATAACCTTTCCCTTCTCTAAAGGATCTTCCCAACCCAGGGATTGAACCCAGGTCTCCTGCAATACAGCTGGATTCTTTACCAACTGAGCTTATAGCCACTTTTTTTTCCCCCCCCTGGGGAATAAGTTGTGTTATCCTTTCACAAGTGCTCCCTTTTCAGAAAGCCTACTCTGGACCATGCAAATGCAGAACTCTGACTTGGCAGAGTTAGATAATTTTTTTAAAAAGGAGCAGAAAGTAAAAGAACCAAATCCACATATATTCTTTTTTTCATTCCTTATTTTTCTTCTAGAAATAAAATTTTTGTAGCATCAGCTTCTCCATGAATTCAAGAAAGCTTCATTGAGATGGTAAGAGGTGCATGTTGGTGAGCGAAAACTTTCGTTTTTATGGATTAAATGATGGACTTTGATGGTATCACCTAATTTGAATTTTTCTTTTTCTTTATGGGTAGATTTCCATTGGCAGTGAGCTTGCCATGTTGAGATAACTCAGGATGCAGGCTTAAGTGGTTATTAGCCAAGAAGTACACAGTCTTTTCAATCAGAAAGGTAGTGACGAGACTCAGGCATTCCCTCCAGTGCTATAGGAGAAGGAAATCAAACACAATTCTCAAACGATATTTCTGAGCTTGCCTTGACAATTTTAACATTTTCATGTTAGTGATCCCTGCAGCAAATGCCCACATTTGGGTTCAAATTAAATCCATAGAGGGGAGATGACTACAGCCCACCATTCCTGTGCTGTAACAAAGGACACATCCTAATGAATTTCTCTTAAGGCTTTTTACCCTAGTGGCTTCATGACACCAATCATTGGGGAACACCAATTATTGGGACTAAAAAATGTACTGGAGGAGAAACACCTCTCAAATGAGAATTGTTGAGGCTCAGACACACCTATCATTTACTGGATTCATTATAAAACTTTACACAAGACTGTAATAGTTGTCTCTCTGCTATGATGTAACTGCAGAAATGAAAAGGTATGTCAAGCGAGTGCTCAACAGTCTCTCTCTTATTTCTTTCATCGTTTTCATAGAGCTGGGAGGAATCTGCCACTCAAAAATTAATACCACGCTTACACGCTATGAGGAACAAAAGTAAGATATGAAATGGAGAGACATTTTGGGTTCAGAACAATAACTCCATCGATTGAGTTAAATGTATTGACTCAGACAGAGAGACAGCCACCTGCGTGAAATCATCATGGTGCCTGGCAGCCAATAGGAGCTCATAGACTCACTCAGCTAGCTGAAGAGAGGCTGGTAAACCAGATGTCCTGAGCTCCCCGTCTGTGTGTTTGAAACATCCCAGAATTATTTGTGGGTATTGACAGATTGAAATTCATAGGTATCTCCAGCACAGAGCTAGTGTGGAATGTTTCCAAATTCCCCAAGTTAATCTATAACTGAAGATAGAATTTCCGTCACTTCCTCTGTATGGTTGAAAAGCCTGTTAGTGAGTCCATATGTGTTTCTGGGGGGCATTTTGACGACATTTGCTGAGAATTACAAATACTTCCACTAATGTTTTCTCGCCGCATCTCAAATAGCACCATTAGGAGGCATCTGGGATGAAAGCATCATGCATCTGTCAAACAACATTCACACCAGTGTGATGGGCCCACGTCCTTCAAACACGATTACATAACTCCAGGTTGAATTTCAATCAGTATGTTGCCTAAGAGACAGATGAAGAAGAAACTGTATTCAGGTCATTGACTCGAGTAACATATTCTGGATCCCAGCAAGGCGAGCTGGGGACCTGTAACTTGAAGAAAAATGAAAAATAGGCCACACCGACTGCATTCTTACGACAGAGAGGGGATCTCCTTCCTGCCCAGCATAGGGCAGCCGCACTCCCTCCCCCAACTCTATCAGGCACTCCTGACATTCTCTAAGGTGCCCAGATGGGTTTGGGGTTTGTTGTTTGTTTATCTAGTAGTTGCTTCTAAGAGTGTATTCAGAGTACATCAGAAAGTGAAAGAATACTTTCCTGAGTCACTTAGTAAATGTTCTCGTGATCTTGTATTGATGAAAAAAAAGTAATAGATTTCTGACTTTCTTCCTCCTTTTAGATTGGCTGCTTCTTTCTCACATGTGCCCAATCATCCCATATGTAAACTGGAGAATGGAGACTGTTGTACACCTCATATGTTAAAAAGTATTTATTTATTTCGCTGTGTTGGGCCTTAGCTGCGGCAAGCAGGATCTTCCATCTTTGTTGCACCAGGGAGGGTCTTTTGCAGCACATCAGATCTTTAGTTGCAGCATGAGAGCTCTTGGGCTTCTCTGGAGCTCAGTGGATAAAGAAACTGCCTGCAATACAGAAGACCCGGGTTTGATTCCTGGGTTGGAAAGATCCCCTGGAGAAGGGAATGGCAACCCACACCAGTTTTCTTGCCTGGAGAATCCCATGGACAGAGGAACCTGGGACTACAGTCCGTGGGGTCACAAGAGTTGGACACAACTTAGCGACTAAGCTACCACCTACTACTACTGTGAGCTCTTAGTTGCAGCCTGTGGGACTGAATTCCCTGACCAGGGGTTGAACCCTGGGCCCCCTGCACTGGGAGTACGGAGTCTTAGCCACTGGACCACTAGGGAAGTCCCTTCAGCATGATATTCCTAACCAATTTCCTAAAATTGTATCCCCGCCTACCAATCACGCTCCTTCTTCCTCTTCCTTGCTGTACCAACAGCCTCAGAGGTACTATACGTTTCACTAATATATCTGTTTATTTTCTGTCTTCCCCACTAGAATTCAAGTCCCATGAGAGGGGATTTTCATCTGCCTTTTTTTTTTTTTTTCATGTTTTATACCCAAGCCTCAGGCACTCCTTGACACATAGCAGCTGCTCAGTGAAGAGTTATTGTCTTCTTAATTAATGTAGCTGTCAACTCCAGGCCAAACAATCCTGCGATGAGGCGAGGGAAGGTGGGTTTTGCTGGAGCTTATTCCTCCTAAGAAATCCATCCACCCTCCTAGAAAAGGCTCCCTGGTCAACCATGGTAAATCTTTTATTACATCCAGCCACCTGCAAAATGACCATTTTATCACCTCCAGTTCATCATGGTGTCGGCATTTGAGGCCAGTGGTCTTAAATTTCACCCACATTCCCATCCACAGCAGGATTTCTCTGCATTAGATACTCCAAGATCACGGTCAGTGCAAACGGTAACTTGTACAATATGTGCTTGGGGTGACATTGCTTCAATTTCTGGACAGCCAATGGGCAATTTGAATATCCTAGAGTAATAAATGGTGTGCCCGCTAAAGACTCAAGTGAGGAAATTTCACAAATATGATGAGCGTGACAGCTCAGCTACGGCTGATACGTGTGAACTGTATCTGCTGCCTGGGTGGGGAGTGTGGAGGGCTGTGCACCAGTCGATCAGTGCTGCCACAAGCCTGGATACCAGTGGGTAGAGGAAAGGAACATGACTACTCTTCCTAATGGGGAATCCCATGGGTACCAGCTGTGAGTGCTCCTGTGTGTCTTATTCTGCACAAGAATTTATCTCACTGAACCTTGGATTTATCAGTAGCTAGTCTCTCAAGTCCTGTCCTTGCTACTGAGTGCAACTTGCCCCGTCTCTCTTTCTGCTCCATTTTCAGAGTCTCAGTTTCCTCATTTGAAAAATAGGGACAATAACAGCCTCTGTTATTATTGTGCTGTGTGCTAAGTCATTTCAGTCATGTCCAACTCTTTGCAACATCATGGACTGAAACCAACAAGGCTGTTCTGTTCATGGGATTTCCCAGGCAAGAATACTGAAGTGGGAAGCCATTCCCTTCTCCAGACATCTTCCCAACCCCAGAACTGAACCTGAACTCCTGAATTTCAAGCAGATTCTTTACCATCTGAGCCACCATTAGCATAACTATTAATGTCTTAATGCCTCATGCTTAGAGTTTAGCTTATAATGAAGTATCTAAGTCTTGGCTGTTATCTTTATGATTTATGTCTGCTTCCATCTCTGTTGGCCTTTTCCTCCACTGCTCTGGTTTCTCCCCTTGCCGTGGCTTTGAGGTCTCAAACATCATTTCAGGCCCCCTGTCTATATCTGATTTTGGACCTCAACTCCATACAGCTGACCAATTTGGGGATTCCTTTTATTTGGCTGCACCACATGGCATATGGGATCTTCCCTGACCAGGGCTTGAACCCACGCCTCACACAGTGGAAATGCATAGTCTTAACCACTCGACCATCAGGGAAGTCCAGGGGATTCCTGAGGAGAAGAAATCTGCTCAGCCAATCTTAGGTCCCAAATGAAACTGAAATGAAGTTCATCTTTAGTAGTCAGCCATGTATGTTTTAGATGAAATGTAGAGATGGAAATTATCACTTCTTTATAGTCATCCAGACTTTCAACCACTGGGAAGACCAGATAGTGGAGAAGGAAATGGCAATCCATTCCAGTATTCTTGCCTGGAAAACCCCATGTATGCAGGAACCTGATAAGCTACAGTCCATGGGGTCGCAAAGAGTCAGACATGACTGAGTGACTTCACTTTCACTTTCAAGATCAGATAGACAGACTCATTTTGCAGGTCCAATGGGAGATCAATTCTGGTTCAAGAGATTGGGTGTGGAGCTGGCTTGACAAGTCCACATCGCTCTGTTGTAACTGAAAGTGGAGTCCGGCTGCTCTCCACTCAAAAGCCATTACAGGGGCCAGGTTGATGGAAAAGAAAGTTTGCTTAATTTCAGATGCTGGCAACTGGGTGGGGAGGGTGGACTCCTGTCCAAAGGCTGGCTGCCCCCACTGACAATCAGGGGGCAAGAGCTTTTAGAGCCTGAGGGAGGGGGCTACATGCAGAAACAGCAGTCAGCTCTGACAGTCATCTGGAAATTGATCATCGGTGGTCTGATCCTTGTCATCTTGATTGCTTTAAGTACAGTTAATCTTTAGTACCAGAGTCAGTTTGTTCCCATTTCCCTGAGGCCAGTTCTCAGAATTGTGGCAGCTCACGTCGCGGCCACGTCTGGTCCTCATGGAGTTAACTTCTTCCACCTGGTGGGGGTTTCAGTATCTACAAGAGAGCTCAGAATACTGTCTTTAGCCCTTGAGGAAGAACTAAAGGTCCTTGACTTTGCTTAATGACTAAACTGTTATTGTGTTGTCCTGTCTGTTTTGGGGGGTTTTGTTTGTTTGTTTTTGCATTTTCTCGCTTTTCTGATTAAACTTATTCTTTGGCTAAAATTTTTTCCATGGAGAAAAGGCAGGCTGAGGACATAGAGATGCAAGGCCCATAGAGCCCTTCTCTGTTTCACTGTGGCATGTACTGGCAGCCCAGTCCCTTGGTGTGGAGCCCTGAGGAGTGGCCTGACCACCCACCAAAGTTCCAGCTCTTGGAAGGAATGATGCTCTTCTTGGTATACAAGGCTAATGAAAAATCACAGCCCTGTAAGTATCTGTTAAATGAAGGAAAGAGTCAGTGAATGAAATCCACTCCTCCAAAAAAAAAAAAAAAAAAAAAAGACTCATCAAGTAAGCAAGCTCTGCTCAGGAGTGGAAGTATGTCCGTTCCAGGGACATTTGGGGCCTGCCATCAAGGTGTGCCAACTGGATTTCCACAGGGTGCCACTTGCTGCAAGGGGTCCCCTTAGCGGATGGGCTCCACCTGTTGCCTTCTGGATTTGCCTGGGTTTTTGCTTTTCCCAGCCAGCTAGCCAGTCACTGAGTGGATCACAGCAGGGATGCTGGGTCTGGCTGATACTGTCCAGGTCAGGACTCTTCCAGTGGGGAACCTCTGCCCTGGACACTACGTTGGCTGAAAAAATTATCAGATCCGTTTCCCAAATCCTCTCTGCCCAATTCTGCTTCCTCCTCTTTAGTCTCACACAGGCATTGGCCCCCAGACCGTGTGCTCCTAACTCTCCCCAGTACTTGCTTTCCAGAGACTCAAAACTACCAAAATGGTCTTTCCTGTGACTACATCAGAGAGTCCAAACTACTCAGGAAGATTTGAAAAATCAAAATATTTGACAACATGTGAAAATTGGAAGGCGAGAAACTGCAGCCTCCTAGGAGCCAGCAGTGCGTTCTGCCAGGCGCTCTGGCCACACGCCCACCACTGCCTGCAGCCCCCTAAGTGTAGCCAGTGCCCTGCTGGCTCTGGAAATTGCGTGAAGTAAGACAGGAAGCATGTGGGAGTTTTGCTTAATTTCTGCCCCTTGGCGATAAGGAAAACTTATAAGCTCTGGAGAAGATAAATATAGTAACCCCCACATCCAGCCTATCTGATGAGGCCAAATTTACTATTCTTGACTTCAGGGTGGGAGCCTTAGATTCTTGTGTTGGTTTTTCTAATGAGCTGGGGAAAGTCAATACTTTTGCTGAAAGCCTCATAAAGAGAATGGACCAGAGACTTTGCTGGCAGTCCAGTGGGTTAGACTTCCACTGCAGGGGGCACAGTTTTGATGCATGTTTGGGGAACTAAGATCTCACTTGTCAGGACTTGAGTGGGTCAACAGATTAAAGAAAAAAAGAATAGGGAGAATGGCCCAGAATAAGGGATGATACAAAAGGGAAGGTTCAGGGAAACATCCCTGCCTGAAGTATGGAGAGAATACTTTAATGTTCTACAGAATTTAGATATTCAAAGAAATTGCTCACAAAAGTCAGTTACGGCTGTGTCGGGTTTTTTTTTTAAGTTATAATGAAGAAATGCTGTCAGCTCTCTGAGGGAAAAATAATTGGAAAAGCACATCATGTAAAAATGCTTATTTTGCATTTTCTTTTGTAAAGATAGAAGCTGTTAAAACACTGGATTCATTCACATCTGGTGGGGTGGTCAGAGACAAAGTCCCCTTTGCAAGGGGCACTTCCTTCTAGTTTGCTGAAGCCCCTCCTCTTTTTCTGGCTGAGTGGCATGCAGGATCTTAGTTCTTGGCCCAGGGATCAAACCTGCCCCCTGTAGTGGGAGTGCAGTGTCTTAACCACTGGACAGCCAGTGAATGGAAGTCCCTGAAGCCCCCACTTCTTGCTGTTTTTTTACTAACACTGAAGATGAGTGGAAATTATGCTTGCTTGGACATTTATGCTGTGTCGTTCTGTGTGACAGGGTTCAGAGAACAGTTAAACTCTTTTTGGAAGCCACATCTTCACCCAAAGTGAGTCAGCAATAGAGCAACAGGGCTAGTTATTTCTAAAGTTAGGAGAGTCTATATTTATTTACAGAAGTATTTAAAATACAAATAATATACCTGAAATGAATACAACATTGTAAATCAATTATATTTCCATTAAAATTTTTAAAAAAGGAAACTAAAAACAAATCTGTTTAGTATCAAGTTAAAAAATATTGCAAATAAAAAGTGTGCACCGAGAAAATCCCCCAGCATGCTTCACTTCTTGCATCACCCATCCAGACCCTCAGGTTCTCTTTATTCCTGGTCATCTGCATTCTCTACCAAAAATAGACTTGGATACCATCTCCAGCCAAGGAGAAGACATACGTCATTCAAACTCCCTGAGCACAGTGACCTCCACATGTCGTGGAGGACACGGATCAGGTCAAGGTCAATGCTAGGCCTTGCCTTTTAATCTTAAATGACTCAGTGAAGTCAACTTTAGGAAAATTGTTTTATCTAAATAAAATAACTTGTCAGAACAAGTTAAGAATGGCAGCTATCTCTTTTCAAACATCTGGTTGAAATGGTGTGTCCCTTGTTTCAACTCTACAGTGTTTCTTGCAAAATCTGATAATTTGGCTGAAAGGTTTATTTCATTACATTTACTGATGAGCGTGAAGGAAGAAAATTGAAGTTAGGTAAAACTGAAAGCCCTTTTATTGTTAATTTTAGACATTTGTTTATTTCATTTCTCCCTTCTTTCCTCCTTTCCTTCTTTCCTCCCTCCCTCCCTGCATCTTTTTTTTTTTTTTTTTTTTTTGTAAATCTGCATTTGTTTAATAGGTATTTTTTAAAGGTCAAGCAAGGGTGCCATGACTTTGAGAAGTTTATCAGACTCATAGTCATTTTTTTGGTCATTAAAAATACATTTAGTAAAAGCTGTTGCTATTTACCAGAAGGAAAGACTGAAAGAGAGAGAAGCAAGCACATTTCGGAGAAAAGGGTGAAATCAAGGCCTTAGAAAGGTGTGTCTCTATGAGGGACAAGATGATTTCCTCTAAAGATGGTCAAGTCCTCATCCTCAGAACCTGTGAATATGCTACTTTATTTGGGAACTGGGACTTTGCAAGTTGATTCAATTAAGAATCATGATATTCGATTATCTTGAGATGATTTGTGGTTTATCCAGGTAGAACCAGTACAATCATAGCAGTCCCAATTAGAGGAAGGTGGGAGGTCAGAGTCAACGATGGGACAATGAAAGCAGAAATCATAAACATGATAAAACAAAGGCCAAGGAATGCTGGTCCATAGAAGCTGGAAAAGGCATGGAAAGGGTTCTACCCTAGAGCTCAACACGGAACACAGCCCTGCTGGCACCATGATTTTAGGGCTTCAAGATAATAAATGTGCGGGTTTTTAAGCTGCTGAGTTTATGGTGGTTGGTTATAGAAGCAAGAGAAAATGAACACAAGGCCTATCCACCTTGCTGTCTGAATGCCAGAAAGCAGAATTCGGGCTCACACGTCATATTGGCAGAAGGAGCAGAAGTATGGCCTTGAACAGCATTTTTATGTAACAAGATAACAACAAAAGCTGTCTTCAGTAACTTTCCTGGAAGGTCCGGTGGTTGAGACTCCCTGTTTCCAATGGAGGGGGTGCAGGTTCGATCCCTGGTCAGGGAAGTAAGATCCCACATGCCACAGTGCACAGCCAAAAATTAAAACAAAAACCAAAAACCATGTCTTCATTCAGTGCTTCCCATGAGTCAAGACACCATAACAGTGCATCGCTTACAGTGGCTCATTTAGTCCCAACAATAAATGTGAACTAGACATTAGCATCATTCCCACTTGCCAGATAAAGTGAGGCCCAGAGACTCCAAGCGCATAGCTTCAGGTCACACAGCCGCCAGAACTGAGTCATCACTCAGTTTGTGTGGTTCCAGATCCCATGATCTTCACCACTGCCTGTAACTGCCTCTTCTAGGAGACTGCCCAGACTGGTTTCCTAAAATTCAGGCTAAGAGAATCAAAAGGCCTGTTTGAATGAATGAAAAGTCTGAATTATAGGGACTTGTGCATTTTAGATGTCAAACCTGAACTTGCATGAAGATTTAACCATGATATTTATTGAAGGAGAAGAACCTAGGATGCTTTTGGAAAGAAAGGTGAGCAGAACCACTTGCTCTTGTAGTTATTACTATTATTGTTGTTACTGTCATGTATATGCAAATACGATGCCATTATTTTTTAAAATTATTTATTTATTTTATTTTGGCTGCACTGGGTCCTTGTTGAGGCTTGCAGCCTTAGTTGCCCTGGGACAGATGGAATTTTAGTTTCCTGACCAGGGATCGAACCCAAGATCCCGGAGTTGGAAGGCTAATTCTTAACCACTGGACCACCTAGGAAGTCCCTATGGTGCCATTTTAAAAAGTGCTACCACTTTAATTTAAATAGCCACAATCCTCTATTTCCTGGCTCTCTAAAGGTTTTCATCTTGGATAAGACAAACGTTTTGTTGATTCCCCAATTAAATTAGTCATTCCCAGATTCTGCCTCAATAATGGAATCCAAATTAATGGAGTTTTATGGACTTTGAAAAATAATGAAGGACGATTGTTGGCTTGAAGTTAGGCTTGTAGACGTATGGATGATTTGGACCACCTGCAAATGACTTTGTAAATATTTTAAAAATATTTTACTGCTCCTGGCTATAAAGAGCCCTCTTGCTAAAACGTTAAAATCTATTGAAATTAATGTTTAATTACACTGGAACTGCCTGCATGATTTAAGGTAAAATTAAACTTTCACTATGTATCTAAATCTCTTTAAGATTCTAGCCTTAATCTTATCTCTTCTCTCCTCACTAATTTCAGCACCTAACTCAGGGGTAACCTGATGTTGGATTGGAGTGAAACATTGCTTACTTTTATGGGAAGTTTTCATTCATGTAGATGTCACTGTGTGTGCTATCTGTGGCTAGATTGGATAACATACAAGAAAGCCTTTGTTTGAGCTGTGTTCCGCCAGGGTAAAAGATTCCCTTTGCTGTACACCTGAAACCAACACAACAATTTAAATCAGTTATACTCCAATGTAAAATAAAAAGTGAGAAGAAAAAAAAATAAAGAACTAAATGAGCGCTTGCCCTTGGTGGTCCAGTGGATAAGACTGTGCTTCCACTGCAAGAGGTAAGGGTTTGATCCTCAGTTGGGGAACTAAGATCTCACCTGCCGCAGGCTATGACCAAAAAAAAAAAAGGAGAACTGAATCAATATTCTCATCAAGGTCTTATTAGCCTCCCTAATCAATTACCAGGCTTCCCAGCTGACGCTAGTGGTAAAGAACCTGCCTGCCAACGCAGGGAAACTTAAGAGATATGGGTTTGAACCCTGTGGGTTTGATCCCCGGGTCAGGAAAATTCCCTGGAGAATGTAATGGCTACCCACTCCAGTATGCCTGCCTGGAGAATCCCATGGACAGAGGAGCCTGGTGGGCTGTAATCCATGGGGTTACACACAATCGGACATGACTCCCAGCTCTGCCTGGTTTTTTTTTTTCGTTTGTTTTTGAGAGCCTAATGCCACAGTTTCTGACTTCCTTCTTTATCCGAGGATGGGGAGAAGGGGATCTCTAAAGCAAAGGGGGAATGTAATTTCTGCAGAGCCCCTCCCAGCCACTCAGCTTCTGCCTGGAGACCTCTCCCACTTAATCACTTATTCGTCAGCCTCCTCTTCTGCTGAGGCTGCAGCCCTGGCAAGTCTGAGTCTGAATGAAATATCCAAATGAAATATGGATATTTCATCATACCTGGATGAAATATCCAAAGTTTAATTCCCCACTCTCATCACCAAGGAGGTTGCCATTTGGCTCACATGGTTGAAATTGACTTTTCACATAATTTTGCCAGATGATTCATGTGGTGCCAAGGTGTCAACCCTGAACGTGTCGTCAGTAAAAGTTGGCTTGGGTTTGAAAAACAGAGAGAAACTCTGGTCTCTGGGGTGGCTTGAGGAGGAAGTGCAAAGGTGACCTTCCCTATCTGTCTGTCTGTATATCTAACAAATAAACTAGCAAAATTTGCTGGAAGCCATTCTTTGAGTTTTCAAAGGAAGGTAGCATCTTGTCACATAGATCTTTGTTCTGCACTTCAAAAACCAATAGAGAATAATCCTTTGGCACCATGTTCCTCAATTCTGGACAACCATGAAGTCTGGAAAAATTTCAGATCACGTATGGTGTGGGTACCACACACCTGTCTGACTCCTCAACATCGTGCATCAGTCCTCTTGGAGAACTTGGAGCAGTTTCTTTCCACTCAAGATTTAGGGACATCAGCTTCTTGTTATTTTTTTCCCCACAATTTGATTATATTCTATTTTTCTCAGTTGAATTCAGATAATTTCTTAAAAATGATTAATTAGCACCAACCTCATGCCTGGCTGGAGCCCCACAGTTCAGGTGAAGAGATGGTCATTTCGAGAGGGGAAGCTCTCATACTCGCAAAATCCACTGTTTGCAGTTGGCACTGGCATTTCCCTTCCCTGGGTTGAATTTCCCTGAAAAGTGAAAGTGAAAGTTACTCAGTTGTGTCTGACTCTGCGACGCTGAAGCTATCCTATATTTCTAGTAATTTCTCTTTGGAGGCTCCTCTGGGGAAGACTGAATGTCTAATAAATTAACCAGCCTTGATGTGACAAGATGTCCTCAAATCACTGTAGACTGTCATCCACGAGGACCGCTGCCATGGGCTTTTCTTGACCATTTGTCATTGTCTATAATTAATTACAGCTCTTTAAACCCAGGCATCCATTAGAGAGATAACGCATAATAAAAACCTTTTATGTTGGATCCTCTATTTTATTGTGAGTTTTTCCCCTTCTCTTCCACTAGAGAGTTCCTGAAATGTATCTCTTTGTGCAAATTCTAATTACCATTCTTAGGTCTTGCAAGATACTTTTTCCTCTTGCGTGGGGATTCTTTTTTTTTTTTTTTTTTAGTTTCTTGATTATTGTGTATTATTCCAACACAAAAGGAAACAATTAGATGAACACTGACCTTGGCTTGAGCAGAACATTAATTATCATTGGGATAATTTATAATTAAATTGGGATAAATTATCATTGGGATAAATTACCTGTAGGCCAGAATGCCTACAGGGACCATGGAAGAAACAGATGTTTTATTTTCAAGTGCAAAGTTGAGTATAAAAAATGAGAAGAAGAAAGAAGAAAGTCCTTGCTGTTAAATTATGTAGCTGGAACAGGGCCAATTCTAGGGAATAGCTTTCTTAATAGGGGGTTCTCCTAATGACTGAGAGCTTGGTTCTAACTTTCTTCTTTCATTTTCTTTTTCTTTAAGTATAGTTGATTTAAATGTGTTAATTTCTGCTGTACAGCAAGGTAACTCAGTGATACATATATATATATATATATGTTCTTTTTCATGTTCTCTTCCATAATGATTTATCAAAAGATATTAAACATAGTTCCCTGAATATAAACTGAATATAATGGGACTTTTTTGCTTCTCTCTCTTAAACATAATAGTTTGAATATGCTAATCCCAGACTCCCAGTCCTTCCCTCCTGCTCGCTCTCCCCCTTGACAAGGACAAGTCTGTTCTCATTGTCTGTGACTCTGTTTCGTAGGTAACTTCATTTGCCTCATATTTTAGATTCCACACGAGTGATATCATACAATATTTGTCTTTCTCTTTCTGACTTACTTCACTTCGTATGATCATCAATAGATCCATCCATGTCGCTGCAATGGCATCATTTCATTCTTTTTATGGCTGAGTAGTATTTCATTGTATATCTGTACCGTATATGTTATCCATTCATCTGTATATAGACATTTAGATTGTTTCCATGTCTTGGCTACTGAGGATGGTGTTACTGTGAACGTCAGGGTGCATGCATCTCCAACTTTCTTGTGAATTGTAGTTTTGATGTAGCAACAAACTTAGATGAAGCTGTTTGCTCTTGAAAAGTCACTGTTTTGATACTGGAAGAGAATCACACAGGATACTAAATAAAGTAAAAGAGAATTGATTTGAGTAAATGAAGTTCTTACTTCAACAAAGATGAAAACCTAAGGTTTTGCTTTGCTTATCTCAACCTCAGCTTCCCTTCTCTGTGAAGAGGGCTGGATAAGATCCAGGCAGGTATCCCAAGAGTTTAGTGGGAAACATGCATGAAAATTGTCCTAGCCACATCAAAGCCTTCCACAATCAATGCTGGGAGACCATGAACATTGTATCCCTGTCTTGGAGTTTCAGCAGGGGTAATAAAGATGTTAATGATTCTGCAGTGACATAGAGAACAGACTCTGGGTTGCCAAGCAGGAGTGGGGTGGGAGAGAGAATAATTGGAAGTTTGGGATTAGCAGATGCAAACTATTATATAGAGAATGAATAAACAACAGTGTCCTATTGTATTGCACAAGGAACTATATTCAATATCCTGTGATAAACCATAGTGGAAAAGAATATATATATACCACAGTGGAAAAGAATATGAAAAAATGTATGCGTATATATATATATATATATCTGAATCACTTTGCTGTACAGCACAAATTAATACATTTAGTTCAATTATACTTAAATGAAAAATAAATTAAAAAAATTAATGATTCTGAAAAGTCCTGCAGTAAAGAAACATGTTTAAATTTGCCTGCGTTTTCCATCCATTCATCCATGTCTTTCTCAAATATTTCCCAAGATGTTTCTTATAAAAAAGGAGGAGTGTGAATAGAACAATGCCTGAAGTATAGTTATTCAAATAAACTAGATACCTGAGTGTCTCACACTTATCTGAGCAAAGTGTCACAACTCTGGAGAAGCCCTCAACACGCAGGCTTTCTTGACTCAGATGGTCACAAACAGAGCTGAGTGGCTATTGCTGGATGCAAAGAGACATTCTTTCTGCAAAAATTACCAGAAGACTTTTTTTTTTTTTTTAACCAGAAGGCTTTTAATCCTTGAATAACTGAACCGCACTAAATGGGGTGAAAGATCCAGTCTTATTTATAGGAGAATACATAAGACATTTTTTTCTAATAATTACCATTCACTTAAGTGAATTAAACATTTGGATAAAAATCCATAAAAAACTTGGAGCCAAGAGTGGAAAATTAAAATTCTTAAAAAAAAAAAAAATCCTCTCTCTGGTAATAGCCTTTAAGTCATTTTTATCCATCTTTGTGATCTGAAAAAAAAAAAAATGTATCTTCATCCCATGCTGGACTTTTAGTCAGTTCAGTTCAGTCTCTCAGTCATGTCAGACTCTTTGTGACCACATGGACTGCAGCATGCCAGGCTTCCCCATCTATCACTAACTCCCAGAGCTTGCTCAAACTCATGTCCATCATGTTGGTGATGCCATCCAACAGTCTCATCCTCTGTTGTCCCCTTCTCCTCCTGCCTTCAGTCTTTCCCAGCATCAGGGTCTTTTCAAATGAGTTAGTTCTTCACATCAGATGGCCAAAGTATTGGAGTGTCAGCTTCAGCATCAGTCCTTCCAATGAATATTCAGGTCTGATTTCCTTTAGGATTGACTGGTTTGACCTCCTTGCAGTCCAAGGGACTCTCAAGAGTCTTCTCCAGTACCACAGTTCAAAAGCATCAATTCTTCGGCGCTCAGCTTTCTTTATAGTCCAACTCTCACATTCATACATTACTACTGGAAAAACCATAGCTTTGACTTTTAGTGGTCATATTCTTTTAAGATGAAATTGTAATTTTAGATGCCTCCTGAATGATGGGTCATTCTGGTAACTTTCAAACTGCCCTACATTTGAATCAAATTCTTTGATCTATCTTCATGGGTATTCTCTGTCATTGATCTCGTGGGAACATATGTGCGTGAATCCCTTTTGATTTAGGGGTTTGTAGAATATAAAATATTGAGCCTCTCTGCTTTGTACTATTTCTTTTCCAGGCATCATAATATCTAGACAAAAATAATAGTGAAAGGACCCCACAGAGATTCTGACTGAGTGGGCAGTGATGCAGTGTAGATATTATTTACCCAGGGGATATGCATAGATCTATTCTGTGCTCAGCTATTAATGTTGAATTTATGTTGCTGAACATAAAGTCATAAAACGTCCCAGTTGCACTGTTTTATCAAAGAGGTGTTTCTTTATTGGTCTCTCATGAGTGATTTAAACTTCAAATTGGCATCAAATTCATGGCAGAAGTGGGATGGGGCACTCAGTAACTGGAACTTAATTGTATCATTTGATCCATTAGATGGCATTATCTGAAATGATTTCCTGGATCCTTCCAAGGCATGCATCAAGAGGGAACTCTACAGTCATACATTTGGGAAATGATTTAAACAACTCTAAATGTCTCTAGATCTTTCTTGTCAGTTAGAAAATCAGTAATTGTGTTTTGCAGTGAAGCAGCTGTTCTTGTTCTGGTGTTAAGAAGTCACTTGCAAAGGATGACTGTTCGATTAGAATGTGAGAGCTTCTTTTGACGACCTCTCCTGGCAGGGATGCCATGTACAAAAAGAGTTCAGGCTGTTCACTGAGTAAGAACACCCAGATGACAAGGCAAGAGAGGGCTGAGATTAAGTCCTCATTCCATATGATATTTTAAGGGTGGCTTCAAATTTCTTTCCATTCCTCTTATTGAGAGGTGCAGTCTATGGTGCAATAGTTTATGAAAGTGACTCCTGGCCTAGGGATGAAGAGACTGCCTAGTGGTTGAAGAGGAGCTTCAATTATTTCTTGTTTGAAACACGTGCTCTTGTTGGTTGAGTGAGGGCTGCTCCCAGGTATGTTAGTGTCCCAACACAAACTCCTTGATTTAGGGCATGATTTCAGCGAACATTTTCTCTAAAGGGCCAGATATTACGTGGGCCGAATACCATTTTTGTTGCTTCTTCTCCTCCCCACCCCCACCATACCTTTTTTCCTCCTCTGCAATCGTAGGTATTTTCTCTCCACTCTCCCATGCCCCTTCTTCTTCTTTTCTTAATTTTTTCTTTCTAGATGGATACAACTAGAGATTACCATGTGAAGTGAAGTAAGTCAGATGGCAGAAAGACAAATACCATATGGTATCACTTATATGCACTTATATTTAACTTCTATGCAGAGTACATCATGAGAAATGTTGGGCTGGAAGAAGAACAAGCTGGAATCAAGATTGCCAGGAGAAATATTAATAACCTCAGATACACAGATGACATCACCTTTATGGCAGAAAGTGAAGAGGAACTCAAAAGCCTCTTGATGAAAGTAAAAGTGGAGAGTGAAAAAGTTGGCTTAAAGTTCAACATTCAGAAAACGAAGATCATGGCATCTGGTCCCATCACTTCATGGGAAATAGATGGGGAAACAGTGGAAACAGTGTCAGACTGTTTTTTGGGCTCCAAAATCACTGCAGATGGTGACTGTAGCCATGAAATTAAAAGACGCTTACTCCTTGGAAGAAAAGTTATGACCAACCTAGATAGCATATTGAAAAGCAGAGACATTACTTTGCCAACAAAGGTCCATCTAGTCAAGGCTATGGTTTTCCGTGGTCACGTATGAATGTGAGAGTTGGACTGTGAAGAAAGCTGAGCGCTGAAGAATTGATGCTTTTGAAGTGTGGTGTTGGAGAAGACTCTTGAGAGTCCCTTGGACTGCAAGGAGATCCAACCAGTCCACCCTAAAGGAGATCAGCTCTGGGATTTCTTTGGAGGGAATGATGCTTAAGCTGAAACTCCAGTATTCTGGCCACCTCATGAGAAGAGCTGACGCATTGGAAAAGACTCTGATGCTGGGAGGGATTGGGGGAAGAAGGAGAAGGGGATGACAGAGGATGAGATGGCTAGATGGCGTCACGGACTCGATGGATGTTAAGTCTGAGTGGACTCCGGGAGTTGGTGATGGACAGGGAGGTCTGGTGTTGTGCGATTCATGGGGTTGCAAGGAGTCAGATACTACTGAGCAACTGAACTGAACTGAACTGAATCACTTATATGTGGAATCAAAAATATGACACAAATGAACTTATCTATGAAATAGAAACGGACTCACAGACTAAGAGAACAGATTTGTGATTGCCTCGGGGGGTAGGGGATGGGGAGGGAAGGATGGACTGGGAGTTGGGATTAGCAGATACAAACTCTTATATAAAGAATGGATAAACAGCAAGGTCCTATTGTACAGCGCAGGAAACTACATTCAATATCCTACAATAAACTGTAATGGAAAAGAATATAACAAAAGAATGCATATGTATAACTGAATCACTTTGCTGTACAACAGAAATTAACACATTGTAGATCAACTGTACTTGGTTTAAAAATATTAAAGAAAAAAAGGAAATCACAACAGGAAAGTCACAGCGCTCTAAGAATGGTTTCTCATGCAGATGCACACACATGGAAAGGTTTCAATGCACATAGATATCTGAAAACCGTTTTTTCCTGCAATAATGATGAAACTACTGGGACTAACGATTTGATACATTATGATACAGTTCTCTACCTCATGCTTTATATGTTTCATCTCGTGGAGACCACCTCATGGCAGCCTTCTGGAATAAGATATTCCTATTATTGTCATTTTGTAGATGAGAAAATTCAGGCTTAGAGAGGGGAAGTGAATTCCTCAAGGTCTCAGAGGACCTAAGTGATGGAGCCAAGAGAGATACTCCCCTCGTCAAAATCCAAAACCTGTTCAACCTGAATATCCACTAAAATGAGTCCAAAATGCCACTTTTCTGCTCTTAACACACAGTGTGGAAGTAGAAGGTTGAAGCCAATCCACTCTATATGGCATTTTTAGACTGTATTTGATTGCATCTTAGAAAATGTTATTACCGTCTGGACGAACAACATTTATATGGTGTTTCAAATTCCAGCGATAATTAGGGAGTTTGGGATCAACGTGTACACACTGTGATATTTAAAACGGGTAACCAACAAGGACCCACTGTATGGCACAGGGACTCTGCTCAAAGTTATGAGGCAACTGGGATGGGAGGGGAGTTTAGGGGAGAGTGGATATATGTAGATGTATGGCTGAGTCCCTTCTCTGTTCCCCTCAAACTATCACAACTTTTGTTAATTGGCTATACCTCAACATAAAATACAAAGTTTAAAAAATTCTTCTTGGTGCATGAGAGGTAGTAAGTGGTTAGAGAGAGAACCACTGAACTGACAGTTTCAATTTGGAGAAAGGGTCAATTATTAAGGGCTGGAGATTGTAGGAGAGAAACATTTTGGCATTCACACATTCTGTGCTAATGCAACTGAAGATTTGCTCTTTACAGCTTAACAGAGAGTAAAACAAATTACCCATAAAATGCAAAGGAAACATTTTCTCTAACAAGAAGTTTATTGAATATGCAAATATTTGGCTATATAATAGGACAGACAATAAAATGAGTTTGGTGCATTCTCTTGAAAGAGGGTTTATCAGGTTTTTATAGAAATTTTGGCAGGGGTGTGTGTGTGTGTGTGTGTTCAAGTGAAATCCCCTTTTACTTCTACTCTAGAGTGGTAATCATTATTAACTACTTGGTATACACCCTTCTTGATAATTTTTTCCATATGAAGTTTTTGCTTTCACATAAATGAGATTGCTGTTACTATTTGATATGTTTGGTTTATATTTTAACATATGATGAACAACACTCCAGATAAGTACAGAACTATCTAATTCATCCTTTTAAAAATTACTTTATATATATATATATATGTCATTACAGACTATTGAGTATCATTCCCTGTGCCATAAATGAGTTCCTTATTAGTTAGTTATTTTATATATCATAGTGTATATATGTCAATTCCAATCTCCCAGTTTATTCCCCCCACCTTTCCCTGTTGCTGACCATAAGTGGTTTTAAAGGTTCTGTTTATCAAATTCTGTAACTTCTGTTTTTCCTAGTTCATACGACACACCATTGACAGCTTCATACATGGAGGTTGTGATTAAGACAAATTGTGATAGCCAGACTTTGGAGAACCCTGGGATGATTTTTTTGCTGTCCACTGTAAAGATGATACACATTGCATGTTGCTTACATCTTCTTTGCAGTTCTTCCCTTTTCCCCTTTTCTATCTCTCCGTGATTGTCTCTTTTATTTTCATCTTCCTTACTGGTTGGGAAGCTTTCCATTGTATGGCTGTTATTTCAGATGTTGAAATTTCACTCTGTTGGGCTTGATTGTGCGTGCTCTTCCCGATGGTAATTTACTTATTACCAACACTCCCCAAAAGGATCCCTTAATTCCTGAAGGAGCATGAACAGTCAACATCTGAGACTACTCTTTTCCAAAATCTGTCTGTTCTTTGTTTTTCAAAAAATTAGTTATTTACTTAAAAAAAAACAAAAAACAAAACATTGACTGGATCAGGACTTGGCTGTGGCAGGCGGAATCTTTGCTGCATCGTGTGAACTTTCATTGCAGCAAAAGGACTCTAGTTGTGGTGCCTGATCCTGGCAGTTTGGTGCACAAGCGCAGCTGCCCTGGGGCGTGTGGAATCCTAGCTTCCCAACCAGGGATAGGACCCATGCCCCCTGCATTGCAAGGTGGATTCTTAACCGTCAAACCAGGGAAATGCCCCATCGTAGTTCTTTCTCCTTCCCACACCCATTTCTGTTTCTTTCTCTCTTTCAAAGGTCCACACCTTCCACAGTGGAGAGTCCTAAACATGATCACATAGGAATTGTCTTGCTAAACTTCGACTGGGTGCTACATGCCCACCGTTTCTCAAGGTCAGGAGTTGGGCCTGAGGACTTGTGTTTCTATGCAGTTCCCCAGTGATTCTTGTTGTTCTGGGACCACTCTGAGAATCTGTAAGTTAGACCTTCAATGTGATCTCTGGAGATTATCAGCCTTAAAGAAGCTTTTTCTTAATTTTATTTTTAAATTATTATTTTGTATTGGAGTATTTTGACTTAACACCCACCTAGTGGCTCAGAGGGTAAAGAATCTGCCTGCTGTGTGCAAGATATGGGTTCGATTCCTGGGTCAGGAAGATCCCACTGGAGAAGGAAATGGCACCCTACTCCAGTATTCTTGCCTGGAGAATCCCATGGACAGGGGAGCCTGGTGGGCTACAGTCCGTAAGATCACAAAGAGTTGGACACAACTGAGCAACTAACACTTTCACTTTCTTTCTTAGTTGACTTACAGTGTTGTGTTCTTTCTGCTATACAGCAAAGTGATTCAGTTACACATCTATATATACTTTCTTTTTTAAATATTCTCTTCCATGATGGTTCAGACCAGGATATTGAATATAGTTCCCTGTGCTAAACGCTAGGACCTCGTTGTTTTTCCATTCTATATATAAAAGCTTACATCTGCTAACCCCAGCATCCCCGCTCTGTCCTCCCCCAAACCCCTTCCCACCCTGGCAACGACCAGTCTGTTCTCGATGTCCCTGAGTCTGTTTCTGTTTCATAGACAGATTCATTTTTGCCGTATTTTTGATTCCACATACAAGTGATATCACATAGCGTTTGTCTTTCTCTTTCCAACTGACTTCACTCAGTTGATAATCTATAGTTGAATCCATGTTGCTGCAGATGACATTATTTCATCCTTCTTTATGGCTGAGTAGTATTCCTTTGTCTATATGTACCATACCTTTTATATCTATTCATCTGTTGATGGACATTTAGGTTGCTTCCATGTCTTGGCTACTGTGAATAACGCTGCTATGAACGTTGGGGTGCATGCATCTTTTTGGATTGTAGTTTTGTCTGAATATATGCCCAGGAATGGGATTTCTGGATCATATGGCAACACTATGTTCAGTTTTCTGAGAAAGCTCTATACTGTTTTCAGTATATACAGTGGCTGCATGGTATATACAGTGTATATATACAGTGTCTGTTCCAGTCTGCATCCCCACCAACAGTGTAGGACTTTTCTTTGTATCCTCACCTGCATTTATTATTTGTAGACTCTTTAATGATGATCATTCTGACTGCTATGAGATGATACCTCATTTTAGTTTTGATTTGCATTTCTCTACTAATTAGGGATGTTGAGCATCTACTCATGGGCTTGCTGGCCATGTCCAGACAATTTTTAGTGCTCTCTTACCTGGGAATCAAATGTCTTACACCATCCTACCTGTATCTCCCATTTGCAGGGCACCTGGTACCACCAGTTTGGGAGTGAGAAGGAGGGGGTGCATTTGTAGACTAAATTACACTGTATTGTGCCATAGTTTACACCCTGCTGGCATATGACTCAGTCATTGCTCTCCATTTCAGTGTTCAACACCCTCCTAAGTTGCATTCCTGTTTTCTTCTCTGTCATCTTTTTGTCCTTGTGTGTTGATATCTTAAAAACAAAATCAACTTACTGGTATTTTAATGGCATTTGAGGAACAAGTACAAACAACTCCTTGTATTCATATTGTCATCTTTACCAAACATGGGCTTTCTGAATTTAGGGAGGATAATAACCTGAATAATTTAATTTCCATAGGCAACATTCTAATTGAGTGTGACATTTCAAATGTGGCTATTATTCAGTTCATTTCAGGGTTATTTTCAATCCCTTGAACTTATTGTTGGTCTCTCAATGAGTCCTGAGTGCTAAATTCTTTCACTTTTAGTCCCTTTTATTAAGGAACACAAAGACATAAAAAGTCAACAGTTTTTATTCATGATGACAAAATCACTTTATCCCCAAGTCACACAGTTTGCATGAAAGCCAAACTTTTTCTGAAAAATGCTGAAAACGTGTTTTAAAAAGACCAGGAAAGAAAATAGGGACCTATTCTGTTCTCTGTGTGCTTAGACTTGCTGCAGAAATGGCTCCTCTGCCTTTCAGTCTGCAAGTAAATTGCATCTTAAGGTGCCCCTGCAACTTTGCTTGCTGTGGTCCACTGTGGCAGCAGCAAAGATCAGAGCATGTTTAAAATGTTCATGTCTGTTTTTGAATTTGCATTAGTTGAAGAGGATTCTAGACCAATCTGGCTTCCCAGGTGGCGCTAGTGGTAAAGAACCCACCTACCGATGCAGAAACATTAGAGACGTGAGTTCGATCCCTATGTGGGGAAGATCCCCTGGAGGAGAGCATGGCCACTCACTCCACTGTTCTTACCTGGAGACTCCCATGGACAGAGGAGCCTGGCGGGCTATGGTTCATAGGGTTGCAAAGAGTTGAACACGACTGAAGCGACTTAGCACACACTAGAAAAGTGAAAGTGAAGTCGCTCAGTCGTGTCCGATTCTTTGCGACCCCATGGACTGTAGCCTACCAGGCTCCTCTGTCCATGGGATTTTCCAGCAATGGTACTGGAGTGGATTGCCATTTCCTTCTCCAGGGGATCTTCTGGACCCCGGGATCGAACCTGGGTCTCCTGCATTGTAGACAGATGCTTTACCGTCTGAGCTACCAGGGAAGTCACCACTAGACCACTCTAATGATAATTAATTACTGGATCTTATCATGCTAACACCTTTGATGATTGCTGAACCACACTGGGAAAAATGGGTAAAATGTACATTTTCTATACAGAATCAACTCAGCATGAAAATAGAAAAGAGCGTTGGATATGTGGTTTGGAAAACAAAATACTACATTTAAAAAATTTTATTGAAATAAACATAATTGATTTATAGTATTGTGCTAATTTCTGCTGTACAGCAAAGTTATTCAGTTATACATATACATTAGATAAGATATATTCTTTTTTATATTATTTTCCATTATGGTTTCTCACAAGATATTGAATACAGTTCCCTGTGCTCTACAGAAGGATTTTGTTGTTTATCCATTCTATATATAACATAAAAAACTAACTTTTTATCTTGACATTTCAAATGGCTCTTGTGTATTGTAATTTCCTTGGCCTTTTTTTTTTATGTCTTACTACTTCTATTACTATTTACTACTATATTCCTATTAGCCATTTCTCAGTTCATGTAAAATAATACATTCCCTGCAAGATGGTAGATTTTTTAATATAATTTGAAAGCTGAATGCTAAGTGGATTACACCTAACAGATAATATTCTTTCTGTTTACAAGTTTAAAAACAACATTAGAAAAATACTTGCTTGTTGTCTTTTCAGAATATGCACCTTAGTTGTTAACATCTTTTATAAAAGATGAAAAGTGAGAGAGAGGAAAAAAATGAGCCAAAGCAAGGAAATTTTACCCTTAGATGTAGATAATCTACTCTGTGGCTTGCAGACTAGGCATCTTGAATTTTATATTCAGTATTTGATTTTCCTGAAGCCACACAGTATTTCACTCTATCAACCTTACCCTTTCTCTAATGGCATAACCTTAACATCATTTTTTCTGAGAATTGCCTTCCGTACTAGCTAGAAAGGCAAAGCTTTATTTTCATTTTTACAGTGATTATGGATCTAGAGTTAAAAGAAATACCAGATGATTGTTGCTGTTCAGTTGCTAAGTCATGTCCGACTCTTTGCGACGCCATGGACTGTAGCTTACCAGGCTCCTCCGTCCATGGGACTTCCCAGGCATTAATACTGGAGTGGGTTGCCATTTTCTTCTCCAACGAGATCTTCCCAGCCCAGGGATTGAGCCCACACCTCCTGCACTAAGCCACCAGGGAAGCCCACCAGATGACTAAGAGGGGCTAATAAAATCATACAGACAGACTAAGTGCCATCAATCTGGATGACAGGGGCCAAATATGTGATGAGCAATCCTCAGATTGCAGAGTCCACCAGCATTATCCGTGTTGGTGATGTCAAACATCTGGGTATTTGCAAGCATCCCCACACTGGAATGGGTAAATTAAACCAACCATCTGGTTGTTTGGATGAAATTTACACTATTCATATGGTACATATTTTAAGAGTATCATAGAGACCAACTCCAACCCTGCTCACTTGTCTGGTTTTTAGAAGCAGCAAGAGCTGTATTACGGAAAATTAGATGGTATTTTAAAACTTGTAGTGGTGGATATTTCAATACACTCTAGATACCTAGGCCTTATCATTCCAAAACTCTTTTCTGAATCTCAGTTTTGGTACTTAATCCATCCTGGGCTGGCTGAAATTTTTATTGTAAACTTCTCATACCAAAAAAATGAACATTCTTCCCTGGTGGCTCAGATCGTACAGAATCTGCCTGCAATGCAGGAGACCTACTTTCGATCCCTGGGTTGGGAAGATCCCCTGGAGAAAAGAATGGCAATCCATTCCAGTATTCTTGCCTGGGAAATCTCAAGGACAGAGGAGACTGGTGGGCTACAGTCCATGGGGCCACAGAGTTGGACACAGCTGAGCGACTAACACATTCATTTTCACTTTCAAAGCGATACATAGTTCTTTGAAGTTCTGCCTGGGATGTCTCTGTTCTGGACTTTTAATAAAGTTCTTTTTCTCTTCCATTGGGAATCTGTTCCTTTCTTTTTTCAAAATATGTGCTTTAAAAATTATTAATTTAATTGGCTGCACCAGGTCTTAGTTTTGAAACACGGGATCTTTGGTTGCAGCATGTGAATTCTTAGTTGCGGCATGTGGGATCTAATTCCCTGACCAGGGATGGAACCCAGGCCCCTGCATCAGGAGGTCCAGTGGAGTCTTAGTCACTGGACCATCAGGAAAGTTCTGAGAATCTGTTTCTGGAAAGAATCCCTCCTGTTTCTGGGCAGTGTTTTCTATTTATTAACATGCTTTAAAATGCTATGAGATGCTAAATCATGACAACTGAGAACCCTTCAAAACACATCTTCCTCTAGTGCCAAGAAAGGGGGGCTGAGGAGACAGTGGCAGCAAGGCTAAAGCTGATCGCCAAGGAGACGAGATGGGTCCCATTGATTCCACAGCCGGAACTCTGGCTTTCGTCTCCCCGAAACTCTAGTTTGTGTGTAAGCTGAAATCGGAGCTGTATTTCCTCAATCCCCCACTCAGGACCTAAATATCCGTCCCTTTTCAGTGACTCTATTTGCTCCCACACTGCTGCTCATTTCTCATTTTCCAACCAGGCTCCCAATGTGCTGCTGAGTCCACCTGAATGTTTTTGCAGACCACAGCCATGGACCAAGTTGGATGAGGAAGAAAGTCACTTCTGGGTTCAAAACAAAGCAAAGAAACCAAAAATCAGTACAACAACACGCTACAGCTACCTGTAGAATGCTATGGCAGCGGAGCAGTCAAAAGGATTGCTGGATGACATAAGAAAGGATGGGACTTTGTCACTGTTGAAATGGGTGATCCCTTCACATATCTACACTTGTGTTATATTCTCTTTCAGTATCACAACTTTATTTCAGCTGTTTTACAAGGTATTCTCCCAAAGGGAGCTCTGTGTTTTTGGTATCTGAAGCAGAGCTCAATGGAGAAATGCCTATATATGTGTGTGTGTGTGTGAGTTTGTGTGTGTGAAATGTAGTGTGTGTGTGAAATGTAGTGTGTGTGTGTGTGTGTGTGTGTGTGTGTGTGTGCGCTCAAGCTATATTCAACTCTTTGGGACCCCATGGACTGTAACCAGCCAAGCTCCTCTGTCCATAGGACTCTCCAGGCAAAAATCCTGGAGTAGGTTGCTATTCCCTTCTCCAGGGGATCTTCCCAACTCAGAGATTAAACTCGAGTCTCCCATGTCTCCTGCATTGCAGGCAGATTCTTTAACTGCTGAGCCATCAGGGAAACCTGTGAAATATCATGGGAACCATCAACTATTTTATATATTTACTTATTTTTATTTTTTTGTATGTACAGTGCTGGTCTATGGTGCCACTTTATAAATCTATTTGTCCCTTTTTATATGACTTCGTGTGGACAAGCTTTACTTTTTAAATACAGGCTTTCTTTTTTATTGTTTATTTGTTTACTTTTGGTTGCACTGGGTCTTTGTTGCTGCATGTGGGCTTTCTCCAGTTGCTGCATGTGGGCTTTCTCCAGTTGCTGCATGTGGGCTTTCTCCAGTTGCTGCATGTGGGCTTTCTCCAGTTGCTGCATGTGGGCTTTCTCCAGTTGCTGCATGTGGGCTTTCTCCAGTTCCTGTGAGCCAGGACTACTCTTTGTTGCGGTGGACAGTCTGTAGGCACATGGGCTTCAGTAGTTGCAGCTCGTGGGCTTGGTTGCTCAGTGGCATGTGGAATCCACCCAGACCAGGGGTCGAACCCATGTCGCCTGCATTAGCAGCCAGATTCTTAACCACTGGACCACCAGGGAAGTTGAGTAGCTTTAAAAAAAACCTGTTTAAAAAAGACTCTTTTACCCACTTATTCTGTGTTGCACTGCTACCAATGTTCCCTGCTCTCAGCCTGCTCCTCGGGTGGGTCTCCTGCCATCAAGCCTGTTTCGTACCTAAGAAAACAGATCACCTCTTCTTTTAGGCTTGAAAGAAGGGACTCTTGTTTGTCGTGGTCACCCTCTGCCTAGTGCGTGGATGTGCTACAGCAAAGGCTCATTCAGTGTTTGTTTCATGAGACAGTGAAGTTGTTGCCATCAGGGTAAAGTAGGAAGAAATCTTTCATTGTATCCAAAGGACTTCCGTTTTCCTAAAGCACGTGAACAGAAACGCACAGACTCAGTGGATCTATGATGTCTGCTAAGAAGCTTTAAAAACACCCTCCTAATCTAGAAAAATGGTATGGATAAACCCGTTTCCAAGGCATGAATAGAGACCCTGCCGGGGGGGATGGACTTGTGACGTAGTGGGGGATGGGTTGGGTGGAACAAAGCAATGACATACATACACTGCCATGCATGAAATAGACAGCTGGTGGGGAGCTACTGCGCAGCGCAGCGAGCTCAGCTCGGGGCTCTGTGATGACCTGGGAGGGCTGGGGGGTTGGGAGGGAGGCTCAAGAGGGAAGGGATATATGTATACCTACAGCTGATTCACCTTGTTGTATAGCAGAAACTAACACACCATTATGAAGCACAATACTTCAAATAAAACCTTAAAAACAAACACCCTCCTAATAGTTGGTCCTAATCATTTGTGAATACAGCACCGCACGTCAGAGACATCCGTGTTGTTTGCTCAGAAATGTGTATCCATTCATTTGGGAAATTCTCCAGCCCTCTCTCCTAGACAAGCCTTCTCCTAGATGGGTCCATGTGGATTAACCCTAGGGAGTCTTCATCACGCATGCCACTTAGGCTTTGCTGTGGACACGATGCTGAGAAGGCTTGCATGTGCGTATTCTCACCAGGTGGCTTCTCACATGTTTGGGTTTATAGTGCATGCTTGGTTACCTGTCTTTTCCAAAAATTCTAGGAGTGTGCTCAGCCTCCCCTGCAGCTGTTGGCATGCATTCACCTCTTGAAATGAACAGATCCTTTCAATGGTCAGCTGGCTGACACAGGTGTGAAGGCTGCAGTGTATTTAAGAGACAAATGCTGGGGTTCTTTTTCCTGTTCCCTAGGCATCATTTCTTCCAGAAATAAAGGACTCACAAAAGGACTCACAATAGGAGGAGGAAGTTAGCAGATCATTTTGCTCACGTCTTTCAGTGTATTGGATGCTTGCTCTTTGATATGGCAAGATGTATTACAGAAAATAGACCCAGGTAACTTGCAAGGCAATGGCACCCCACTCTAGTACTCTTGCCTGGAAAATCACATGGACGGAGGAGCCTGGTGGGCTGCAGTCCATGGGGTCGCTGAGGGTCGGACACGACTGAGCGACTTCACTTTCCCTTTTCACTTTCATGCATTGGAGAAGGAAATGGCAACCCACTCCAGTGTTCTTGCCTGGAGAATCCCAGGGAAGGGGGAGCCTGGTGGGCTGCCGTCTCTGGGGTCGCACAGAGTCGAACACGACTGAAGGGACTTAGCAGCAGCAACTTGCAAGGCGAAAATGCTACAGAATGGCGATGGGCATAGCTAAAAAGAAAGCTCTTTTTCAAATAGCTTTGCCTGGTGAAATTTTAAGGATTTATTTTCTTCAGTTTAATTGTGCAACCTTCAGACATCTCCTCAAAATGACCAAAGGACCCCTGACCCATCCCAAAGTCTTTGCCTTTGAAAATATACTGGGAACAGTTGAATAGCTTTTATCTGAAAGCGAGTTCTAGTCGTAAGTATTTCTGACTACTTAGTTCTCCTAAAGCCTACAATGTTATTTATATTCTCTAAGATATTCACCTGAGACATTTGAAAATATAAAACCCTTCATAGGAAAACCAGGCTATTAATATTACCACATTATAAATTCTAGTTTCCCAAACTGGCATTTTTTAAATACCTGAGGCCTGATTTTACGTGGCAGTTTAGATGATGCATCAGCTTCATGTTTGATTTATTTTTCTTTGAGATTAAAGGTGACAGAAGACAGTGATGAGAGGGTGTTTTTAAAATATCTCCTCTGTGCAGCTCATTCAGTGTAGATTGACAACTCAGAGAAGGAAGGAAAACATGAAGTCAAAAGGGCTGATTATGCAGATGCTGTACACACACTTAAGAGAATATCAGGCAGGAGAGGCTGTGATTATGCGGGACACGTCTGGGAAGAGAGTGCAGGCAAAGCAAAGAAATGATTTTACTGGGTCAAGGAAGTTCCCTGGTGGTCCAGTGGCTAAGTTCCCTGGTGGTCCAGTTCCTTGCTCTCAAAGCAGGGAACCCGGGTTCAGCTTCTGGTCGAGAAACTAGATCCCACATGCCACAATTAAGACCCAGGACAACCAAATAAATAAATTAAAAAAATATTTTAAAAAATCATAAAAATATTGGGCCAATATAGGGAGTTTCAGATATGTCAAAACTGTAGACTTTGAAAGATTGGAAAGGAAAATAATGATTTTTATTAAAGGTAAGAGACAAAGAAGATAAAGTTAGTATTTAATGGTGATATTTTATTGTTGAATTTCTTTGATGGCTATGACTTCCCTGATGCCTTTATGGTCTGATTTTAGGATCATGCGGCACTGTCTGTGTATATGATGTCTGCTTGGGCTGAATAAAGGACAGGATGCATCAGCATCAGTGGGGAGGAGGGAGAGAACCTGGGGTTTCAGGAGTATGGTCCAACCTCAGCTACTTCTAGCTGAGTGACCACACTTGGAATTAATGATCCCAGCCCTGGACTTCTCTGGTGGTCCACTGGTTAAGAGTCCACCTGTGAATGCAGGGGACCCGGGTTCAGTCTCTGGTCCAGGAAGATCCCACATGCTGCGGGTCAGCTGAGCCATGTGCCACAGCTACTGAGCCCCCATGCCTAGAGCCCACGCTCTGCAAGAGAAGCTCCGCAGAGAGAAGCCCAAGCATCACAGCGAGAGAACAGCTCCCGACCTCCACGACTAGGGAAAGCCCAAGCACAGCAATGGAGACCCAGTGCAATCAAAAATAATAAGCAGAATGAATGATCCCAGCCTTGAGAAACTTACAGGAAAGCTGGAGCACAATTATTTAATAGATAAAAGCAGAAATAGTGAATAGTAATAATTCATTGTAAACATGGCTTGAAATATTAAAGGGTTGTATCCATGAAAGGGAGCACTATTACTGAAGTCAGATCTGACTTTTACCAAAGCTCATCTGTCTTCTCCACAGCTCCTAGTAAATAGCCAGTACCTGTTGGCTGGGTAAATGAATATAAATACATATTTGTATGTGTGTAGATAGATGGATAAATTGATCATTACACTTTCCTCCACCTAAGAATACTAAAATATCCTCTCTGTATATGTGTAAAGAAAAGGATTACTATTTTTATAAAGCTTAAAAAACACATAGTCACCCAAGAGTTTCCTTTTTAGGTTACAAAGTTGCTTCTTCTTGAGAAAGGCAAGTACTGTATGATATCACTTATATTTGGCATCTAAAATGTGACAAAAATGAACCTATCTGTGAAATAGAAACAGACTCAGGGACATAGAGAACAGATTGGTGGTTGCCAAGGGGGAGGGGGTTGGGGAGGGACGGAGTGGGAGGTTGGGCTAGCAGAGGGAACTTTTATATATAGACTAGATAAATGACAGGGTCCTAATGCATAGCACAGGGAACTGTATTCAAATATCCTATGATGAAATATAATGGAATAGAATAGAAAAAAGAATGCATAGATATATGTATAGCGGAATCAGTTTGCTGTACTGCAGAAATGGACACAGCGTATATCAACCATACTTCAATTTTTTAAAAAAGGGGAAAAATAAAAAAGCCAAAATTATTTAATCTTTTTCTTCTTCACTGAGATGTTCACAATCCATGTCCAGTCTGAATATACAAAGCATCCACATAAAGCAGCTGATCGTGCTTCTGATTATAATATTTTTGTTATTATTATAATTGCTTTTTAAAATAAAAGTAGATAATCATGGTAAACAATAACCGTGGAGAAAAGTTCTTGAGGATTTTAATGAAAACTTTCCCATAGGATAACAAGCCAAATTCCAGGCTGCTATCTGGTGCTCAAGAGTTATATTTATTAAATTAAAACTTTTAAAAGTTAAGTGTGTAATATTGACTGGGGTTTTTCTTTATGTGGGGTGGATCCAAGGGATTCACAGAGTTGGAAGGAAGCAGGGTATGTTGGATGAGGCATGTGTTTGGCTGCTCTGAAGGCTAAAACTTTGGAAAAGATTCCACTCCAGGAAACATCTAGAAAATGAATAATCTTGTCCATGGAACAGAATAGAATGATATTCAGCTATTTTGTTCTTGTTCTAAAGGAGCTTCTCGCTGGTTCACAGGCATGGATGAGTGTCAGCATCACAAAAGGTTCATTGACAACACCCACTGTTATTTCCAGCATAAGAAATTGAGGGACTATTAGAAAAGAGAATTTGCACAGAGAAGAGAAACAAAGGAGGAAACTCCCCAGGCATTACAGTAAGTGCCCTACATACAAATGGGTTCTATTCCAAGAGCGCATTCGGAAGTCGTGTGTTTGTAAGTCCACCGAAGGTAGCCCAGTACCCGGCTAACACAACTGGCTATATAGTACTGTCCTGTAATAGGTTTATAACACTTTTCATAACAAATACGACATGAAAAACAAACAAAAAATAAAGAAACCATTTTTAATCTTACAGTACAGGACCTTGAAAAAGTACAGTACAACAACTGGCATCCGGGGCTGGCATCGAGTGAACAGGCAAGCAGAGTCACTGACCAGAGGAGGGAGCGGAGGTGGGAGATGGTAATCAACAGTACCAGGAGGTGGAGGGCAAGCTGTAATGTCACTCACACCTGACGTTGATGGCTCAGGTTCTGGCTCCTTGCTGGAACCAGATGCACAATCACATCTTTGAAAGTTCACAACTTGAAGGTTTGTATATAGGGGGGTTACTGTAGCTTTCTCTACCCTTAGCTCAAAGCACAGAGCCCCCTCTGGGGATCAGCATTATTTTCATAACAAGACTCTTATCAACCATCAGGGTGAAACATGACAAAGGAATCTGGCCTCTCTGGGCTTATTTGCTATTTAAATATCCACATTACCTATCATTATGTAAACAAACTCCAACCTCACAGTGTTAGTTGGAAAGAGGAAAACAGCTAATTTGCCAACACCACTGACTTGCAATTTATGGTTATGCTCCATGAAACAAAACAGAAGCTTATCAGTAGATAACTAATAAGAACCTGCTGCATAGCATAGGAAATACTGCTCAATACAATGTAATGGCCTATATGGGGAAAAAAATATAAAAGAAAAAAAAAAGGAGTAGGCATGTGTAAATGTGTAACTAATCACTTTGCTGTACATCTGAAACTAACACAACGTCGTAAATAACCTATACTCCAACAATGGAGAAGGAAATGGCAGCCCACTCCAGTATGCTTGCCTGGGAAATCTCAAGGACAGAGGAACCTGGCAGATACAGTCCATAGGGTTGCAAGAGTCAGATGGAACTTATGAATACACCACCACCACCTACTCAAGTGAAATATTTTTAAAAAGCGAAGCCTATCAGATGACAGCAATTACTATTTAGTAAGAATGAAAGGTATTGGTTGGCAACTGGACCTCCATGCTCTGATCTCACCCTGACCTCAGGACACCAAGTTTCTGCAGCTGGTGGAGGTAGAGGTGCCCAGTCTTTGTGGTGGTCAGGTAGAGAAACACCTGCTGAGCCCCTGCCCAAGGACCCAGGTCATGGAAAGCCATTGACAAAGACCCACTCCCCGCCCGCTCAGCCCATATTTTTGCACTGAATCCTGTATTATCTGTCAACCTGAGACCATTGCATACTGTGAACCCATTTTAATTTCTGTCCTGGCAACAATGACCCCATGGAAACAAATGACTGAATACAGCAGCTTGCAAACTGAAATACGCATTGAGTATAGTTCAAGGAGGAATGCTTGAAAAATTAACTATTAAATGCTGGTGTTGCATTTTTGTTTTTAAAAGGGACATTATTTTCTAAATATTATGGTTAAATATCCAGTTATTTTTAAATTTAAAGAGCATTTTAAAAGTTTGGAGTTGTCTGATTCAAATATTGCAGACAGAAAACATTTTCTGTCTTTCGGTTACTGAAAAATGATATTTCTCCAAAAATGCTGCAGATGTTCGCTGAGAATTAAGTGAATGTTTTCTTCTGACTTCTGACAGCCATATACTTGAAAGATATTTACAGGAAACTTCAAAGAAGTGCAGCGCCCCCTAGTGGGATAACGACTTAGTACATCTGTTCCTGCAGATGGGTTTGAGGAAGTTATTTCAACCCATGAACCCCAAAGATGCACCAAAAAACTTCAACCATAATAACCAAATACCCAAGGTTCCAAATTCCTTTTCCTGGATATGAAATAAATTTTAAATGTCCACCAAAATGTTGTTATTGCATGAGGCTCAAGCTGCCTGAAATCAAGCTTATAATTTTTGGCTGAAATAAGAAATGTAACTTCCACTTGCAGCTTTCTGTGACTCCAGTATGCCTTTAGTGATTCCTCTGAACTCTGCTCATTTCTCTATAATATCTTTAATTCTTTTATCATAGTAAAAGTGTTTCTGGTAACGTTCTGTCACTAGGGAACAGTAAATGAAGTTAGGATTATTAAAACGAGTAATTAGAGGCAAATTCACTTTTATGTGTTTGGCAAACCTTGCCATTTGATAAAATTAAATACCTTGTCATATCTGAAATCAACGATAATTATAAACGATGGATTATTTGCAAGAAAGCAACACAAACGTACCTACAATCCCTGCTTCCAAACTTAGAATAAATGCATTAACAATTTAATATTGACCAATTACATATGAAATCTTTTCAGTGTGTCAGCACTGCTGGTGGCATGGGATTTATTAGACTCAGTAATGTAAAATAGAGTGAAATAGATCAAATCATTTTTTATGGAATAATGGTGCCATTAGATCAGGCACTCTAAGTCAAAGTGGGGCATTTCCTCTCTGTGGACATTCTCTGAGTTGCGCATGGTATGTTTAAATTCTCATGCTGCATTCACCCCTAAGCCTTAAATTAAAATAGCCATTGAGAACGATCGGACAGATTTGAAAAAGCAGTCTCTCTCCAAGTGTAGAGAGAGAGTTTGGGAAGATTGGAGAAGGTCCCTAGGTGTCTGCAACTATCTACCATTGGGGTGCTAGTGTGGGTCTCCTGAGAGCGGAGACCAAGATGGGACTGATTAGGGAAAACACTTGAGGAACAGTTGGCAGGAAGCCAGGGAAGATGGGAAAAGTCTTCAAATCTGCAAATCCAGTTGTTTGTGGCTGGGGGGGGGCAGGGGGCGGGAGAGGTGAGGCGGGGTGCGGCGGAGGAGGGTGTTGCAGGAAGGGAGGAAGAGTGAGTGGAAGCATATAAAATTCCAGGAAGTTTGGAACATTCATAAAGATCAATGGGAAACCCTCAAGCCAAAGATGATATTACAGAAACTCTAGCCTGCAGGGCAACCTGCCTTGAGCTGGAAAGAACATTATTTGCCTCTTATCTTAAGCCAAGTGAGAGATAAAATTCTGAAAGTTTGCTCTGGAAGTTGTAGGGGTACAGAGCCTGGCACCAAAGCCACTTCTGAAAATACCTGCAGGGGGCAATGCCCTGCTAGAACAGTCTACCTGGCATCACAGCAGACAGGTGCCCATGCAGGGAAGTAACTGCATCCTCACAGCTTGGAGCCAGCGCTCGGATATTCACCTGCAGTGTGAAGAAACCCAGGCAATGAGGGAAGCTAAGTGCCTTGAGACTGGGTGGGGGCTGGGGATTCATCTAAGAAACACAGCCTGCACTGAGGATGCCCAGTAAGAGAAAGGCAATGGGGAATTTTCTCAGTGTGGGAAAACAATAGATGTTCAATGAACGTTTGCAGTGGTAAATTTATCTTGTTATGGTGTGTCAGTCACAAAAGCAGAAAGCACAGGTATTGCAAACGGAGGGAATTTAATTCAGAGAACTCATTACAGGGGTGATGGAAGACCTTAAAGTCTTCCCAGAGATTAACAACTGATAGAAGAGAGGCTGAGGGAGGCGATAATATCATTACAGCTAGAAGCCTGGGTCTTATGCTATGCTACGAAATTCAGTTTCATAGCAGGTTGGCGGGGTTGGGGGAGTGGGAGGGAGTGAGAAATGAATCCACAAGAGATGCTCAGCTACTATCTGAGATGCTGCAAGCAGACGAAAGAGAATAAGGGAAAACACCTGATTTCAGACTTTCTTCCACCCTCGCCTCTTCTGCCAGGGTCTGTGTTGGACACATCTGGGCAGAAACAAGAGAGTCTGGGAAATGCAGTTCCCTGTGATTTGGGGAAGAGCAGAAGGGTGAGGATGGATCTGAAACCAAGCAGGCCTGTGAGCGGTCCACACAACCTTTTAACAACCACACTGTGTCCAGAAACTTGCACACAAAAAAGAAAAAGACCAGAGAACAGGGACACAGGCTGCTGTTGGCAGCTGCCGAAAGGACACCATTCTCCACAAAAGGAGAATTTTATGGCCATGATGTTTAGACCAGGATCCTAGAAAACTCAGTTCAGTTCAGTCTCTCAGTCGTGTCCAACTCTGCGACCCCATGAACCGCAGCACACCAGGCCTCCCTGTCCATCACCAACTCTCGGAGTTTACCTAGAAAACTAGACCATTTTTAATTTGGAACTTTTATAACAGTTCTGTATCTGAGAGATTTTGCATAATGTCAAGACTTATTGGAAAGGCTGGGGGAGGAGGCAGTTTTCCTTTTTGTTTAGTTTATACATAATTAAAACTCTTACTCTAGTGACAGTTTTCAAATTTGGCACAGCATCTTTTAATCTATTTAATATCAGAAAAGCTTTGAGGCTCTACTCTCTGGGAATTATGTAAACTTAGAAAAGCAAATAAAGCCCCAGTTTTACAGAGTCCCAACACAATTCTAGAGAAGAAAATATTATTATGCTCTTTATAGAGACACTGTCTTTGGGACAAAAATGAGCTCCAGAAATTTCTCTAAATTCTTGCAGTCCAGTTCCTTATTTGTTCCTCTGGACCAAATCTTTGGATGGTTACATGATCCTTATTTGGAACTTTCTGTGGAGGGACATGATTTTCTGTATCACAGGATAGGTGGTAAGAGAGCAAACATTCTTGACAATTTGATAATGCTTGAAGTCAATATATATATATTTTTTAAAGAAATGGACAAGTATTTAGAGGAAGGGCAGAGTAAATCTGTAGGTGGAAGAATGGATAAAAGACAGCCATTTCTCTTTTTTACTTTTATAGTTCAGAATTGGGAAAGGAGTACATAAGGTTGTATATTGTCACCCTCATTATTTAACTTACACTCAGAGTACATCATAAGAAACGCTGGGCTGGATGAAGCACAAGCAGGAATCAAGACTGCAAGGAGAAATACCAATAACCGCAGACATGCAGATGACACCACCCTTATGGCAGAAAGTGAAGAGGAACTAAAGAGCCTCTTGATGAAGGTGAAAGAGGAGAGTGAAAAGGCTGGCTTAAAGCTTCACATTCAAAAAACAAAGATCATGGTATCCGGTCCCATCACTTCATGGGAAATAGATGGGGAAACAATGGAAACAGTTACAGACTTTATTTTCTTGGGCTCCAAAATCACTGCAGATGGTGACTGCAACCATGAAATTAAAAATTGTTTGCTCCTTGGAAGAAAAGCTATGACAAACCTAGACAGTGTATTAAAAAGCAGAGACATTACTTTGCTGACAAACGTCGATCTAGTCAAAGCTATTGTTTTTCTAGTAGTTGGATGTAAGTTACATCCTATGGTTGTAAGAGTTGGACTATAAAGAAAGCTGAGGGCTGAAGAATTGATGCTTTTGAACTGTGGTGTTGGAGAAGACTCTTGAGAGTCCCTTGGACTGCAAGGACTCAAACCAGTCAATCCTAAAGGAAATCAGCCCTGAATATTCATTGTAGGGACTGATGCTGAGGCTGAAACTCTAATACTCTGGCCACCTGTTGTGAAGCACTGACTCATTAAAAAAGACCCAGATGCTGGGAAAGATTGAAGGCAGGAGGAGAAGGGGACAACAGAGGATGAGATTGTTGAATGGTATCACCGACTTAATGGACATAAAGTTTGAGCAAGCTCTGGAAGATGGTCAAGGACAGGGAGCCCTGGCATGCTGCAGTCCATGGGGTCACAAAGAGTTGGTCACTACTGAACAACTGAACAACAACTTTTATCGCCCTGAGCAATTCAGCTCTGGTTCCCAGTTTGCTTATGGAATTCAACAACAAAATCATCAGCAATAGCAATGCCCTCATGGTTATTCAGAAACACCCTCTTGGAAGGTCTTGGTAGACACTGCTTCTGCTCTGCAGCTCTCCTTCTCAAATGGAATTTCTTAAAGAGCCTTTCGCAGCTGTCCTGATGTTTTCTGTTCCCATGACATGCAGGCACCCAGCAGTGTCCTCTTGGAGGTTTTAAACTAGTCTCAGTCCAATGGATGGAAAAGTGTGGGTCAGTGATGGAAATGAAACAAAGGGAGGAGCTGAGAGTCAAGACTTGTGTTCCAGGAAGAGGCTGAGAGCAAGGAGAGACATAGGAGACTCTGGGAGCATTTGGAGAAAACGGGAGGATGACAGTTCAGATAGGAGCCTGAGAGAAGTGAAAGTGAAGCTAGAGATGTCCTACTAGGTAGAGGGGGTGGTGGAAGTGGAAGGGAAGAGTCTGAAGCAAGTGGGAAAATGGAACACATGGGTGAAAGCAGTATTGGGGACAGGGGGTGGCTGGGCATCCTTTTGGTGAACATTTTATTATGATTTTATTATCAACTCTTTCAAAGAGGAAAGAAACTTACTGATAACACCTGGAAACTCACCACTTAGACTCTATTTTCAAAATCAATTTCAGGCATTCATTTACTACCCCCACACAAACTTGGGCTTCCTTGGGGGATCAGATAGTAAAGAATCTGTCTGCAATGCAAGAGACCCTGGTTGAATCCCTGGGTCGAGAAGATCCCCTGGAGAAGGGAATGGCAACCCACTCCAGTATTTGTGCCTGGAGAATCCCTGTAGACAGAGGAGCCTGGCGGGCTACAGTCCATGGGGACGCAGAGAGTCAGACACAACTGAGCAACTAAGTACGGCACAGCCCAGAGGAGGCAGAAAGAGGGAGAGAAGGCGGAGGGGGAGACAAGCAGAGAGCCCCGTGGTGTTTAGTGGGTTTTACTAGATTTTCCATGTCATTAACTTCTCATCTGCAATGACTGACAGTTTTTCTTGGGTTTTCCAATATTTATCCTTCTGTATTCTCCAAGCCTCTCTTGTTTTGCTTTGTTTGCTTACTGCCTTGTTTAGGTATGCTTGCAAAATGTTGAATATTATTAGTGACAGAGAAAATTGCCTAAGGTTTTTTTTCTAGATTTCTGACAGATACTCTAATCAGAGTGAAGAAATTGATATTATTTCTAGCTCATTGAGGATATATGACTCGTTTGTGTTTTATTTTGCGTTTTCTTTGCTTTGAGGGAATGCATAGAATTGAAACAAACACATTTTGGTAATCTAGTGACACGATTTTACCCCTTTTCTCCTCTTCCTGTATTTTTACATCAATAGATTTGACTGAAGTTGTTACATCCTTGCATCTCTGAGAGAAGTCACCTTTGGTTCCAAGGAATAACTTTTAATACACTAAAGGATTTGATTTTCTGATAGGAGTTCACCCTTGTTACCTATCTTATAGATAAAAAGGATTACTCCCTCACACTCTTTTCAGATCATTGATTTTTCCACACTTTGTTGAGTATGTTTTGTAATCTGTGTTGACCCCATTCGTACATTCCTTTCTGAGATAATCCCTGCTCTTGTGTGACATAGACTTTTCTCAGGGGAATCCTTCTCCCCCAAGGACGTGGTTTTCTCTGAAGCCTTAAGGTCATGGCTGACCAGCTCTTGCATCTATCCACACATCAGTTTGTAGACAAGGTGATGTATGTCTTGCCTCTCCTCAGTGATTCTTCCAGAACAATGCTCCCATCCCTCCTAAAATATTCCAGCTTTAAAACTCCAGGTATACCACCCTTTCCGCTTCTTTGCTGCGGACGCCTGTAGACACTGTTTCATTCCTCCACAGTTCTTAAAGTTTGACCACTAGCTCACGTTCATGGTCTTTGACAGCATTCCTTCATAATCGAGATTCAGAGCATTCAGCTCTTCAAGGAGTCTTTCTCATTAGACAGTAAGTCCCCCAGCTATGAACCTTCACCTTGCAAAGTTTCAAAGATGTAAACGTGGGTTCACATGTCCAGTCACCTAAGGTTAGTTCACATGCCTGGTGTATGCCGTCACGTGTGTGCATCCCCTACAAGCGGCTATGCTTTTGTGTACAAGTACTGTATAGAGTCGGAGAAGGCAATGGCACCCCACTCCAGTACTCTTGCCTGGAAAATTCCATGGGCCGAGGAGCCTGGTGGGCTGCAGTCCATGGGATCGCTAAGAGTCGGACACGACTGAGCGACTTCCCTTTCACTTTTCACTGTCATGCATTGGAGAAGGAAATGGCAACCCACTCCAGTGTTCTTGCCTGGAGAATCCCAGGGACGGGGGAGCCTGGTGGGCTGCCGTCTATGGGGTCGCACAGAGTTGGACACGACTGAAGCGACTTAGCAATAGCAGCAGCAACTGTATAGAGTCCAGTAGTACAGTGTCTTTATTTCAAGCCCAGGGTATCCAGAAGCAAGAGAAAAAGCAGCTGTGATGCAGTTAGTACCGTGCTGTACTTTTCAAGTTACATGCTGTAAGATTAAAAATGCTTTCTTTATTTTTTTTTTTTATGTATTATTTGTGTGAAAAACTGATGAACCTATTACAATACAGTACCGCATAGCCGATTGTGTTATCTCGGTCCCTAGGCTAACTTTGTTGGACTTACGAACAAATTGGACTCACACTGTCTCGGAATGGAACTTGTTTGTATGTATGTAGGGGACGCAAACTGTAGTTGGTGTATGGAGTATGATAAAACTCTAAGTTCATAGAAAGATAGCCAACCTTTATTAAATTGTTACTGTTTACTAGTGAAGTGTCATGGCTGACGCACTATCAAATATCAAATTCTCATACGTGTCTGGGCAGTTCAGTGACTCCACTGATCAACTTGGCTACCCTAATCCCCATACCACAATCTTAATGACTTCAAAGAGGTAATACATCCTGCTAATTGGCAGAAAGTGTCCCCATTTTGGTTGTTTTCATTAAAATAATCATCTCAGTTGTTCTGAGCTTGGCAGAGTTGATTCCTGGGCTCAGTCTTGATGCCAAGATAATATTATTGAAGCTAATTTCTGTGAGCCTTAGAATATATGCGAAGCAAGACAGTCTCCTAGCAGAGGCATGCCATGTGGTTGGGTACCAGCCAGGGCTTTGGGGTCAGCCCCAGCCCTGCATTTCATCAGCAGGAAAATGCTGAACCCATGAAAATAAGTCTAATCATAGGATCGACCACATCTGTTACTTTCAAGCTTGAGATAACGTCTGTTAAATTGCCCATGGAACATAGTAGATACTTAATAAGTGATAGCTGATTTTATAGTGATCTCTAAAATTCTGATAATCTTAGTAGTACCATACAGAAATATTAATTAGGATTAAAGTAGCTAATATAAATAAAGATCCAGTGTAAAGTAAAGGCTATCAAATATTAATTTTTGATAGCTCATGCTAATTTCCTTCATTAATTCTCTTTCCTCTGATTTCCTTCTTTTCTTTCTCTTTGCAAATCCATGTTATAAAGATAAGATGTGATTTGGGGAAGAAAAGTATTCAAAATGAACTTATACTGCCCTTTGGGAAAAAAAGGTAAATACAATTTTGGATAGGAGTAATCTTTCCCCAAATTTTAATTGATCAAATTCTTGGGAGTAAAGTTATTATCAATAGTGTTGGCAGTTACAGTATTCTCTTTGAAAGTTTAAGGCAAGTCAGTATTATTATGATAAAGAAGAGAAACACACACAGAACCCAGAACTACTCATCTGGAAGAAAATAAATGAAGGCTGTGACTTCTCTGCAGTAATATTTTCTGATCTTTTTTCTACTAAACTTGAAAAATAAAAATTGATTAGCATCTTGATTAGCATCTACCATTAAATATGACTGCCAGTTCAAATCTAAATCACTAAAAATATTTCAGAAATTAAAATCCCTCAAATAGAGATTGATCAATACTTTGAAATTTCTGCATTTCTTTCTGTAATTGACACTCCATTTTAGAGTTTCAGAAATTCCACCAGCTTTGAACAAAGCTTTAATAGGAAAAATGGATCAATTGGGAACGACATGCTTGGCTTATTTTGTAAGGAAGATAGACTAGCTACAAATTGGTTATGTGATGTGGCATGTTATAAAATCCTTGTCAATATCTCTGTCTATATGAAATCATAAGATGGGATGATTGAATGGGGAATGCTGGAAAAGTCACTATGGTGAATGGGCAGTGCACATGTTTTACATTTATGCACACAGATAACCTCAGTTGCATACAACGTGTGTGCATATAAATGAGATTGTACATGCTTATAATCCTGTATGAGAAAGTCACTTTCCTGAAGGAGAGAATGCAATTGATGCGAAACTAATTTGGGGAAACTTAAGTCTCAAGTTGAGCTCCAGATGCCTTCCCTGATATAAATGAGTTGACTTTCATGTATTGATGATATTCAGGGTTGGATTGATTGCCAGAAATGTTAACTGTGAGTAAAATTTGCTACACAAATTGTATATGCACTTTAGTGAATGTGGGGGTCCCAGGCCACGTGATTCCTAGAATTTGCTTTGATTTTGTCTTCTTTGTAAGAGGACATTTATTTTTAAAAAGTAGATTTAAAGTTTCATTGAGATTAATTTTATTTTTATTGCTAATATTAGATTAAAAAGAACTTCTGTTTCTAGCCAAGATGAAATAACAGGGTCTGAATTGGCCTTCCTTGTTTAGACAACTTAAATAAATGAGGAAAATATATACAAGAAACAGGAGTTTTGGACATTGGGCATCAGACTGTTCAGGACAGTGATCATTGAGAGAGGAGAAATGACAAAGGACTTGGATTTAGAATATATGAAAACTCCTCCCAAGTAATATAAAGTCATATAGTTTAACAAAAAAATTAAAAAGATGTGAAATAAAAACTTATAATGATGCTAAACATCATTATCCACAAAGGAAATTCAAATTAAAACCACAATGAGATACACAGCACTCCTACTACAATAATCAAAATTTTGAAGATTGACTGCAGGAACTTCCCTTGTAGTCCCATGGCTAAGACTCTCCCAATGTGGGGGATACAGTTCAGTCCCTGGTCAGGGAGCTAGATCCCACACGCCCCAACTAAGATTTCACATGCCCCCACTAAAGATCCTGTATGCCACAACAAACATGGAAAATCCCATGCTGCACTACTAAGACTGGGCACAAATAAATAAATACTTTTTAGAAAGATTGACTGCAAATTATTTGTGAGGCTGCAGAGCAACTGGAGGGTTTCCCTGGTGGCTCAGTGGTAAAGAATCTGCCTGCCAAAGCAGGAGATGCAGGGTTCAGTCCTTGGGTCAGGGAAGATCCCCTGGAGAACGAAATAGCAACCCACCCCAGTATTCTTGCCTGGGGATCCCCTGGACAGAAGATCCTGGCTGGCTTTGGTCTATAGGGTCACAAAGAGTCAGACGCAATTGAACAGCTGAGCACACACACACACACAGAGCAACTGGAAATTTCATAGGTTCCTAGTGGTGATATAAAAATATACTCTCTTTGGGCTGCTTTGGAAACAGTTTGGCAGTTTCTTAAAAGTTAAGTATACAGTGGGAACCCACTCCAGTACTCTTGCCTGGAAAATCCCATGGGCCGAGGAGCCTGGTGGGCTGCAGTCCATGGGGTCGCTGAGGGTCGGACACGACTGAGCGACTTCACTTTCACTTTTCACTTTCATGCATTGGAGAAGGCAATGGCAACCCACTCCAGTGTTCTTGCCTGGAGAATCCCAGGGATGGGGGAGCCTGGTGGGCTGCCATCTATGGGGTCGCACAGAGTCAGACATAACTGAAGTGACTTAGCAGCAGCATACACTTTCCTATGACTTAACCATCATCCTTCGAAGTATTTACCCAAGGGAAATGAACGCACATGACTCTACAGCACATTTTGTGTGATTGCTTATAGAAGATTTCTTTGCAACAGCTGAAAACCAGAAACATCTCAAACGTCTATCAATAAGTCAACAGATAAACTGTAGTATATCCGTCCATACAATGGACTTCCATTCCACAGTAAAATGAAATAAAAAATTGCTACACCAAACCACATGAATGGATATCCAAACTAATATGCTTAGTGAAAGAAAGCAGACAAAAATGACTACCGTACTGTCAGGTTCCATTTATGTAAAAGTATGCAAATATAAACAAAGCTATAGTGAGAGAAAACCACTCACTGGTTGCCAGAAGCAGGAGGGAAGAAGTACAAAGGGACATAAGGAAGCTTTGGGGAATCATGGACATGTTTATTTTTCTTGATTGTGATAATGTTTGATGGGTATAAATATATGTCAAAAAATTTCAAGTTGTACACTTTAAATATATATGAGTTATTATATGTGAATTATAAATCAACAATTCTATAAAAGAAAGGCAGTTTGGAAGGTTGGTAAAGCATCATTTAGATGGGAGAAAATAAATTAGTCTATGTAAAATCACGTGTAATTAGGTAACTAAGTTGCTTATCTGCCATGCAAAAGTGACAAAACATGAGAAATTAAAAGTACTGCTTTCCTCAAGCAATTCACTTAGTAGCCTATCAGATTCAGATTTTTGATAGTCTGCACATTGCTTAAAGGAAAACAAAGTAAGGATTAATCATGCAATTTTTAGCTGAGGGTTGAGCTGATGAGTTTAATTTCCCAATTTATTTTTTGGAAACATGATTTGCATATATGAATACATAGATAGTTGTATTTTTCATATTGCCTTTAGTGTTATTTATACAGAGATAATATAATAAGAGATGCGTTATTCATTGCTTCAGTCTCTGGGTGGTAGCAACTCTGATGTCTGGTGATGGTTTAGGTATCAGATGTGAGACTTGGGGTGGTGACAATTTTTTGATAAAATAAGGGTCTCATTAGTGACTTTGTATTTATTCTGTTAACACAGAGGTTTTCCGTGAAGCAAAAATGATTGAGGTTTACTGTAAAAAATTACAATGTTGTGTTAGTTTTTACTGTACAATAAAGCAAATCAGACATACTTATATAGATATATACATATATAGTGCCTCTTTTTTTGAATTTCCTTCTCATTTAGGACACTATAGAGCATTAAGTAGAGTTCCTTGTGCGAAACAGTAGGTTTCTTTTAGTTATCTGTTTTATACATAGTAGCAGTCCATGGGGTCGCTAAGAGTCGGACCCCACTGAGCAACTTCACTTTCACCTTTCACTTGCATACATTGGAGAAGGAAATGGCATCCCACTCCAGTGTTCTTGCCTGGAGAATCCCAGAGACGGGGAAGCCTGTTGGGCTGCCGTCTATGGGGTAACACAGAGTTGGACACGACTGAAGTGACTTAGCAGCAGCAGGATAAATATGTCAATCCCAATCTCCCAGTTCATCCCACTTCCTCTTCCACCCTTGGTGTCCATATGCTTTCTTCCTACATCTGTGTCTCTATTTCTGCTTTGCAAATAGGTTCATCTCAACATTCAGAAAACGAAGATCATGGCATCCGGTCCCATCACTTCATGGGAAATAGATGGGGAAACAGTGGAAACAGTGTCAGACTTTATTTTTTGGGCTCCCAAATCACTGCAGATGGTGATTGCAGCCATGAAATTAAAAGACACTTACTCCTTGGAAGAAAAGTTATGACCAACCTAGATAGTATATTCAAGAGCAGAGACATTACTTTGCCGACTAAGGTCTGTCTAGTCAAGGCTATGGTTTTTCCTGTGGTCATGTATGGATGTGAGAGTTGGACTGTGAAGAAGGCTGAGCACCAAAGAATTGATGCTTTTGAAGTGTGGTGCTGGAGAAGACTCTTGAGAGTCCCTTGGACTGCAAGGAGATCCAACCAGTCCATTCGGAAGATCAGCCCTGGGATTTCTTTGGAAGGAATGATGCTAAAGCTGAAACTCCAGGACTCTGGCCACCTCATGCGAAGAGTTAATTCATTGGAAAAGACTCTGATGCTGGGAGGGATTGGGGGCAGGAGGAGAAGGGGACGACAGAGGATGAGATGGCTGCATGGCATCACTGACTCGATGGACGTGAGTCTGAGTGAACTCCGGGAGTTGGTGATGGACAGGGAGGCCTGGTGTGCTGCGATTCATGGGGTCACAAAGAATCGGACACGACTGAGAGACTGAACTGAACTGAACTGATACTCTTTCCTAGATTCCACATACATGCGTTAATATTGGAGAAGGCAATGGCAACCCACTCCAGCACTCTTGCCTGGAAAAACCCATGGACGGAGGAGCCTGGTAGGCTGCAGTCCATGGGGTCGCTAAGAGTCAGACATGACTGAGTGACTTCCCTTTCACTTTTCACTTTCATGCATTGGAGAAGGAAATGGCAACCCACTCCAGTGTTCTTGCCTGGAGAATCCCAGGGACGGGGAAGCCTGGTGGGCTGCCGTCTGTGGGGCTGCACAGAGTCAGACACGACTGAAGTGACTTAGCAGCAGCAGGATAAATATGTCAACAGCATGGTAATATTAGGTATTTGTTTTTCTCTTCTTGATTCTTCATTCTATATGACACAAGGAGGTATCTATCACTGCACACTGGTTAGAATGGCCATCATCAAAAGATCTACAAACAGTAAATGCTAGAGAGGGTGAGGAATAAAAGGGAATCCTCTTACACCATTGGTGGGAAAGTGGATTGGTGCAGCCACTATGGAGAACAGTCTGGAGGTTTCTCCAAAAGCTAAAAACAGAGCTACCATATGATCCAGCAATCCCACTTCTGGGTATATATCTGGAGAAAATCATAATTCTAAAAGATGCATGCACCCCAATGTTCATTGCAGCACTATTTACAATAGCCAGGACATGGAAACAACCTAAATGTGTGTCTACAGAGTCTTAGATAAAGAAAATAAGGCACATACACACAATGGAATATTACTCGGCCCTAAAAAGGAACAAAATTGTGCCATTTGCAGAGATATGGGTGAACCTAGAGATTGTCATATAGAGTGACTTAAACTTACTTTTACAGCATCAGTAAAGAGGTTTAATTACTATTGTCTTTGCATGATATTGTAAATCTGGGTCAGTAACATACATGGTAAGCCCAACATGTTTACCCCTCTTGTATCCATAACTGGACATGAATAGTCAGTCATGATATTCTGACCCAAAATTTTGCTCTCCAAACCCCTCTTATCACATTGCCTAAAACAAAAAAGAACTGTAGGGAGAGTATGCACAGAGGCTGAGCCCAGTTTACCGCTTCAACTCTTCTGCAGAAGAAAGACTTCTGCAGACATCAGTTGCTCTGCTCTTGTGTAGCTTGGCATAAAACATGTAATATCTGCCAATATCATGACACTTATTAAGCATAACAATGACAGTGTATTCCCTTTTATGTAAATTCCTTTTTTTATACAAATGTAGTATATGCTTATTGTGATCCACACAGTCAAAGGCTTTGGCACAATCAACAAAGCAGAAATAGATGTTTTTCTGGAACTCTCTTGCTTTTTCCATGATCCAGTGGATGTTGGCAATTTGATCTCTGGTTCCTCTGCCTTTCATAAAACCAGCTTGAACATCTGGAAATTCATGGTTCACGTATTGCTGAAGCCTGGCTTGGAGAATTTTGAGCATCACTTTACTAGCGTCTGAGATGAGTGCAATTGTGCGGTAGTTTGAGTATTCTTTGGCATTGTCTTTCTTTAGGATTGGAATGAAAACTGACCTTTTCCAGTCCTGTGGCCACTGCTGAGTTTTCCAAATTTGCTGGCATATTGAGTGTAGCACTTTCACAGCATCATCTTTCAGGATTTGAAACAGCTCAACTGGAATTCCTTCATCTCCACTAGCTTTGTTTGTAGTGATGCTTTCTAAGGCCCACTTGACTTCACATTCCAGGATGTCTGGCTCTAGGAGAGTGATCATACCATTGTGATTATCTGGGTTGTGAAGCTCTATTTTGCACAGTTCTTCTGTGTATTCTTGCCACCTCTTCTTACTATCTTCTGCTTCTGTTAGGTCCATACCATTTCTGTCCTTTATCGAGCCCATCTTTGCATGAAATATTCCCTTGGTATCTCTAATTTTATTGAAGAGATCTCCAGTCTTTCCCATCACTGCAGATGGTGACTGCAGCCATGAAATTAAAAGACACTCCTTGGAAGGAAAGTTATGACCAACCTAGATAGCATATTCAAAAGCAGAGACATTACTTTGCCAACAAAGGTCCATCTAGTCAAGGCTATGGTTTTTCCAGTAGTCATGTATGGATGTGAGAGTTGCACTGTGAAGAAAGCTGAGTGCCGAAGAATTGATGCTTTTGAATTGTGGTGTTGGAGAAGACTCTTGAGAGTCCCTTGGACTGCAAGGAGATCCAACCAGTCCATTCTAAAGGAGATCAGTCTTGGGTGTTCATTGGAGGGATGGATACTAAAGCTGAAACTCCAGGACTTTGGCCACCTCATGCAAAGAGTTGACTCATTGGAAAAGACCCTGACGCTGGGAGGGATTGGGGGCAGGAGGAGAAGGGGTCGACAGAGGATGAGATGGCTGGATGGCATCACCGACTCAATGGACATGAGTTTAAGTAAACTCTGGCAGTTGGTGATGGACAGGGAAGCCTGGCATGCTGCGATCCATAGGGTCGCAAAGAGTTGGACGTGACTGAGCAACTGAACTGAACTGAACTGAACTGAACTGAGTATATGCTTATCAGGGAAAATTTGCAAAACACCAAAAATTTCAGAGAAAAATAATGATTGTACCTGATCCCACTACCAAGATAAAAACATTAGAGCCATTTTCAAGAGATGTTTTTTGAAATACGTGTATTTAATTTCTAGAGGCCAAATTTGGGTCATTCTTTCCATATCTCTACTTACAAGCACACTTTTCAATACCTTCTTGGACATTGAAATATAGCTATAATAGCTACTTTAATAGCCTTGCTCTACTTCCATCACCTGTGTTATTCCTGTGTCTATTTCTACTGATCAATTTCCTTCTCCTACTGGATCATGCTTTCCCATTTCTTTGTATGATGAGAAATGTGACTGTAGCCAATTGTTAGCTGACCATTAATTCATGAGTGATACCACCTCCCCCCCGTCACCATGAATTATAGACCGGTTGTACCAGATCAACTTGGCCCAAATTGCCAGCCTATAAAATTGTGAGCAAGCTAATGATTGTATTTTTAAGCAAGTAAAGATTTTGTTGGTTATCAAAAGCTAATTGTTACATCCAGTAAATATTTATGGAAATCATGAATAAATATTTGATAATGTCTCATAACTTGGAGAGACGAATTAGGGCAGGGGATTAAGATACAGACTAATATAAATAAACAATAAATGCTGAAGAGGGTATAGAGGAAAGGGAACCCTCTTGCACTGTTGGTGGAAGTATAAATTGATACAGCCACTGTGGAGAACAGTATGGAGGTTTCTTAAAAGACTAAAAGTAGAGCTACCATATACGATCCAGAAATCCCACTGCTGGGCGCATACCCTGAGAAAACCGTAATTCAAAAGGATACATGCACCTTAGTGTTCACAGCAACAGTGTTTACAATAGCTAGGACATAGAAGCAACCTAAATGTCCATCAATAGGTGAATGGATAAAGAAGACGTGGTACAAATATGCAATGTCATACAAATATACAATTAGCTATAAAAAGGAACTTTCCTGGTGGCTCCGATGGTAAAGAATCTGCCTGCAATGCAGGAGACTCAGGTTCAATCCCAGGTCAGGAAGATCCCCCTGCAGACGGGAATGGCAACCCACTAGTATTCTTGCCGGGAGAATTCCAAGGACAGAGGAGCCTGGCCAGCTACAGTCCATGGTGTTGCACAGAGGACGTGACTGGACAACTAACACTTTGACTTTGAATGAAAAGGAATGGAATCAGGTCATTTGTAGAGATGTTGATGGACCCAGAGTCTGTAATACATAGTGAAGTAAGTCAGAAAGAGAAAAATAAATATATTAATGCATATATGTGGAATCTATAAAAGTGGTGCCGATGAGCCTATTTGCAGGGCAGGAATAGAGACACAGCGTGTGGATATGGGTCGGGGGGAGGGGAGAGTGGGATGTTTTGGGAGACTGGGATTGACATATGTACCCTGCCGTGTGTAAAATAGATGGCTGGTGGAAAGCTTCTGTGTAGCCCAGGGAGCTCAGCTTGGTGTTCTGTGAAGAACTAGAGAGGTGGGATGGGGGGATGCAGGTAAGAGAGAGGTCCAAGAGGGGTGGGATATATGTATACACATAGCTGATTCCCTTCACTGTACGGCGGAAAATAACATTGCAAGGCAATTATACTCCAACAAGATAAAATAGATGCATGACAAAGTATACTGCAGAGCCCAGGGAATGACACCTATTATCTTGTATTAATAATAATCTACAATGGAATATAGTTTACAAAAGTACCAGTCACTATGCTCTATACCTGAAACAAATATAATATTGTAAATCAACTATACTTCAGTAAAGACTCATAATAACAAATACTTCAGCTAATAAAAAAATAAAAAGACATTAGTCCAAAGATTTGAAAAAAAATATGTGACTAAGTTCCTTGACAGATTCAAAATGGGTGTCATTTTCCACAAACGTGGCAGGCACCCAGCCTCCCAGGTCCCCTTGGTGTTTCCCAGGTGTGTCTCCCTAGGTCTCTCTTCGTGGCTTCTGTTTCTTTGCTGATGACTGTCCCCTCTCTGACTCAACCCACATTTAAAGTAGAATGAGACCACTTGGTTCATTTTCCTCCTTCTGCAGCTGGGGTAGCTCCAGTCTCCTGCGGTGGGGCTCAGATCAGACAGATTGGGGGTTCACAATTCCCACTGCTGCTGTCACAGTCTGTCCGCTTTGAGCTGTATTCATCTCACTTTGGTTCTTGTGGGTGTGCTAAGTCGCTTCAGTTGTGTTTGCAACCCTGTAGACTGTAGCCTGCAAGGCTCCGCTGTCCATGGGATTCTCCAGACCAGAATACTGGAGAGGGTTGCCATGCCGTCCTCCAAGGGATCTCCCCAACCCAGGGATCAGACTGCGTGTCTGGCGTCTCCTGCATCTTCTTCACTGGGGGACAAGCTCTTTACCACTAGTGTCTTCTGAAGAGCCCCACTTCCATCCCTAACTGACCACAATAAAAACTGAAATAAAAGATTGTCACTGTTGATCAGTTTCATATTGCTTGTCCTTAAAAATATAAACAGATGAGTGTTTTCTAAGACTACTACCCTAAACTAATTTGCTTTTCACTTATGAGACCTAGCTTTTTCCTCTCCCAGAGTTAAGTCTCCTAGAAGAATTTGGAAAACATAAATTTCCTATGTCAGCATTAATTGTTCCATTCAGATCTGTCTTGCAAAAATTACAGTCACTGTTACCACTAATCATTATATTAATAAGAATTAACAAATTAAACATAAAGATTCTCTGGAACATTTATACTGAACTCTGGGGACTAAGTTCTTTTTTGTCCTCAAATGGGATACACGGTGGATTTTATCAAATATTTACTTAATTTTAGATCAATAAATGCAATTTGGCTTCACTGAACCACTTATCTGAGGAAAATGTCATCGCTCCAACCTGAACTTTACTGGTGAAATTTGCAAGTAATGATTGAATGATATGCAAATTGTCATCAGGCAATTTAGTCAAAAGATTGGTGATGGAGTGGGAATATTACGGGTGCAGAAATTAGCTGCTGTGAAACACACATCACTATTTTAAAAAGTAATTTCAGCAACTTGGAGAAATGAATACAAATTCCATTTTTTGATTATTGAGATGGAAGGTGTTAAAATAGGAAATAAGTCTAAGGCACTTAAGCTCCAATAAAAACTTTCTTTCTAGAAATTATCCTAAACTGATAGCCCAATTTTCCTTAGTACAACCTGGAAAACACTAGAGATTTGAGTTAATGAGTTATTAAAATGTGTGTGTGTGTGACTTTAGCCTGTAATCTGCTTGAAACGGAAAGTGTTGAGAGCACAGTGGTTAAGCAGGCATAGGGTTTGAAACTTGAGTAAGTAGTAGTTTGTGTTTCGATACTTATTAATCTCCCTCAGCTTCCACTTCCCAACCTGTAAAATGGGACTAATTAACTTTTACCTTTACTGTGGCAATGTCATGAAATGTGAAGTCTTTACAAGTATAATGCCTGACACATAAGAAATGTTTTGTAACATAAATGCTGCTATTGTTATTATTTAAGCAGGGAACAGTGAAACAAATCAATGTTTATATGCAAAAAAAAAAAAAAAACCCACGATAATGTCCATGATATAAATAAGTTAAACAGTACATAGGAGTATAAAGCAGGGGAGGGGAAACTGAGTTTAGAATTTTCCTTTATCTTATAGCCTTTCTGTTCTTGTCTCCACAGATAGTCATTAAATTGTGTGTGTCTCTCTATGCATGCATGTGTGTGTGTGTGTGTGTGTGTAATACACTCTCCATAGGTACCCAGTCCTTGTCTAAGTATATATCATTCTTTAAAAAATATCACTATCTAAGGAATCACACCCTTCCTTTATTCTGATCCTCACTTTTTCTTGCTCAATTATAAATCTTAAGGAGTATTTCATACCAACACATATACATATACTTTCATGGCTTTTTCTGAATCTTGTTCTCCAAGGAGGAAAGATATCAGGTAATGATTTTCCTTTCTGTTAATTACATGACAATGTACTAGGATGTCCACAGATAAGGTAGTTTTGACATTCAGATAACCATTCTTTGCAATAATCCCAGCTGAACGTACAAAGACCAGATAAGAAAAGCCACCAGCTTCTTAAGATTCCAACAGAAATAATGGGGCATATTTTAAATCAAACAGTCATTAAATTCTTGTTTGAAATGTATTTCCTGTTTTAGCACTATCGGGAAAGTCAATTACCTTTCTGAGATCTCATGCTATTTACTAGAGTTAAGGTTGCAATTCCTGAAAGTCAGCTGGATACAGTGAATTTGAATGAATTCAAATGTTCATAATGTTCATAATGAATTTTTTAATCTACTAATCACGTAGCTTAGAACTTAGCCTTTTGTATGTATTTTGGAGTCAGTAAAGAATAAATCTGTCAAAATATCTCCACATTTAAACTTTGCTATGATATAGGAACAGAGAAACTTACTTAATTTTTTAAGACTAATTTTTATTGGAGTATAGTTGATTTACAATGTTGTGTTAGTTTCAAGTATACAGTAGAGTAAGTCAGTTACAGTAAGTCCTCTACATACAAACCTTCAAGTTGCAAGCTTTCAAAGGTGGGAATATATGAACTAAACCCCACATGCCACAGCTAACAGTTCCCATGCCACAGCTAAAGAACCTTCAAGCCACAACTAAGACTTAGCACAGGCAAATAAGTAAATGTTTAAAAGCAAACAAACACATATAAACTATGAAAAATCCCAGGGCCTCAGTTTGTTCATTACCTGTTTAATCTTACTTCACAATATTATTAGGAGAGGAGGACCTAAATAAGAGACATGAACACTCTCATTGGTTAGGGAAAAAAATTTGGATAATAAAATTCACATACAGAAATTTTTATGTTTTAACACATGCAGAGAGAAATGAATGTGCAGACAAATTCCACAAAAGCTCAGAGGGGCCAGGAAACATTGCTCCCATGTTTGGATGGAAAGATTAGGCAACGGAACCCATTTCCATTGGGTAAAACTGGCTTCCTCTATTTCGCTCAAGTCAAACTCCCCATGTGTACAGTAATGGATAGTAGAAAGTAGAGTAAATGTTGGAGTCAGGCCAGGATTTAAATCAGAGCTCTGGTGCAAAGAACATCTGCTTGTTGAGACAACTCAACAAGATGTGTTAGCACAATGTAGATCTCTAATCCTCAGATAGCAACTCCGAAAAGGAGTTGGAAGGGCTGAGATGGACTTCCCGCCATCCTCGAAGAACGGGGGCTCGGGAGAGGGGTGCAGGTGAGAGGTAGAACAAAAATGATTATTTTGGAAAATTCTTCCAAACCTGAGTCTGCAAACTGTGATCCAAATCCATCCTACAAGTGAGAACTTGAAATAGCCTCCATGACCGTCAGGTGTTTGTTCTTTCTTTCTTTAACTACCAGGTAAAATTGACTACTATTATTTTACTATTTTATCATTTTATTTATTATTATTATTAATTTTGCTGATTTTTGTCTATGATCTCAGTTTCCTTAAGTACTGTAAGTCCCCTACATATGAATATTCAAGTTGCGGACTTTCAAGGATGCGAATGTGCATTCCATCAGCATCAGGTGAGAGTGAAGTTGCACTTGCCCTCTGTCTCCTATTGTTGACGATCCTTCAGCTGTACCATCTCCCAGCTCCTCCCCCTCCTCCATCAGTAACTCTTCTTGCCTGCTCACTCGATGCCAGACCCTGGATGCCAACTGTACTACTGTACTTTTCAAGGTCCTGTATTGTGTGATAAAAATTCCTTTTTTGGATTTCATGTGTTTGTTTTTTATGTATTATTTGTGTGAAAAGTATTATAAACCTATTTACAGTACAGTCCTATGTTGCTGATTGTCTTAGTTGAGCACCTAAGCTAACTTCATGGGGCTTAGGAACAGATTGGACTTACGAATGCACTCTTGGAATGGAACTTGTTCCTATGTGGGGGACTTACTGTATCTGAAATAATCCTTCGTTTGTTGCTGTGCTATTAGCACCTCAAGCTTTAGAATAAATGGGATAGTATTTGTTTACAGGAGGTAAAATGTGACCATCAACAAAATAAAAAAGAACTTCTGCATGGAACTAAATCCTCCCTTCCTTATGTCCACTGGGCCATTTAGTAGGCAGCTTGTTGATTGCCTTAAGCCCCAATCTCCCAATACCTCTTTCTAAAACACACTCCAAGGTAGGGTTAAGTGAAGTTAATGTAATTGCATTTTTATTATTGTTATGATTGCTGCTTCCATAAAGCCAATCTAAGTACCCTGTTTGTTATAATTATAGTCTAGTAATAAAAGAACATCTTAAGGGAAGCAAACCCTGTCGCCCATCTAAGCTCAGATGGAATTTTATGTTAGAAATTAGCATCTCCAGGCTTTATCTCAAATTGAGCTGTAAGAACACCAAACATTCAGGGACCAAATCCTGGCATTAATCAAGGCCTACTTCTTTGTTCTTTTTCTGAACCTTGCAGTGAGGGTTTTTTCTCACCCTTGCAATGAGGCTCCAAATTCTCACATTCTTATTAAAATTGTCCTCTCAAAAGCCATTGCAGGTGAGAATGTAACAGCCAAATCCAGTGGTTCAGTGTCTCTACAATGATCAAAGTTTTCTAGACATTTTAACTTGCATTGTCTCCACCAGGATTATAAGGATTAGACTGTGAATGGCCAGCTATAAACAGAGGGAGTCAAGAGTGAAATATATTTCCTTGACTCTGCCCCTGTTCTCTCATTAATGTAGTTACACCTTTTCAGGAATAAATAAATACACTACTACAATAAGTGATCATGTTTTGTCAGAACTCTTCACTATGGACCCATTCCTGGGTGGCCCTGCAGGGCATGGCTCATAGCTTCACTGAGTTATGCAAGCCACTTTGCCAGGATGCTTGCTCTTTGGAAGGAAAGTTATGACAGATGTGGACAATATATTAAAAAACAAAACATCGCTTTGCCAACAAAGGTCTGTATGTTCAAAACCATGGTTTTTCCAGTAGTCATGTATGGATGTGAGAGTTGGACCATAAAGAAAGCTGAGCACCAAAGAATTGATGGTTTTGAACTGTGGTGTTGGAAAAGATTCTTGAGAGTCCCTTGGACGGCAAGGAGATCAAACCAGTCAATCCTAAAGGAAATCAGTCCTGAATATTCATTGAAAAGACTGATGCTGAAGCTGAAACTCTAATACTTTGGTCGTCTGATGCAAAGAGCCAGCTCATTGGAAAAGACCCTGATGCTGGGTAAGATTGATGGCAGAAGGAGGAGTGGCAGAGGATGAAATGGTTAGATAGCATCACTAACTCAACAGACATGAATCTGAAGAAACTCTGGGACATAGCGGAAGACAGAGGGGCCTGGCATGCTACAGTCCTTGGGGTCAGGACACAACTGGATGATTGAACAACAATGACTAATACTAACCTCTTACATGGTATCATTACTTTATCCCTGAAAAGCTCTTCCCAGTGATGTATTTACTGTCTATCACCTTTCTGTACCGGGGATACTGAAAATGCTGTAACCTTGATTATCAGCAATGGAACTGAAACAGATGATCGTTCTCAACCATCCAACAATTTCTGGATGCAGTATGTTATCTGTATTTCATAGACGTAGATTTGGAAACCAAGTGGTATGAATTAACTTTTTCAGAATCAAGCATCTGACACAGCTTAGAGGCGAAGACATGGAGGGGCTTAGAGAGTGAGCCAGGTCTTATATGACAGTTATTTCACTGGAGATGCTGGAGATGTGGGTTTGATCCCTGAGTCAGGTATATCCCCTGGTGAAGGAAATGGGAACGCACTCCAGTATTCTTGCCTGGGAAATCCCATGGGTAGAGGAGCCTAGCGGGTTACACTGCTGCTGCTGCTAAGTCGCTTCAATCGTGTCCCACTCTGCGACCCCATAGACGGCAGCCCGCCAGGCTCCCCCATCTCTGGGATTCTCCACGCAAGAATACTGGAGTGGGTTGCCATTTTCTTCTCCAATGCATGAAAGTGAAAAGTGAAAGTGAAGTCGCTCAGTCGTGCCCGACTTGTAGCGACCCCATGGACTTCAGCCTATCAGGTTCCTCCATCCATGGGATTTTCCAGGCAAGAGTACTGGAGTGGGGTGCCATTGCCTTCTATGAGGTTATAGTCTATAGGGTCACAAAAGAGTTGGACATGAATTAGTGAGTAAACAACAATGACAGCAGAGTGACCCAGGGTCTAGCTCTTATGACAGTTTCTTTTACAGCTGAGATCCACGTATGCCCTTTGTTCCACTGCACGAGTCCCCCAACCTATGTGTCTTGAGGGAGATCGCACATCAGCAGAATCAGCAAGCCCCAAAGTTCTAGACCTCTCTCTTCGGAAGTGCTCCCTGAGTGGTGCAAATTCTACATTCCATCAGTAACCCACATCCTTTTCTATAATTCACCATTGAACTAACTATTGGTAAATAGCAAGTGCTTTTCAAAGCCTGAGGAAAGTAAACAAACTGTAAATAATGGATTTATTAGTTTAATTAGTTAATTTTCTCACAGCTTTAAGTGGGAATCCAGGAATCCAAATGAAGCTAATTATAAACGTGGTTGACAAATAAAAGGCCAAGATGGTCAATTAATTAAAAGGCCCCAAGGACAAGCAGTAGCTGGGGATTTCCTTCATCTTGGAGGAGGAGGGAACAGCTGTCATGGTGGGCGGTATAGCTTTCTTTCCAGCCTGGAACCAGGTAGCTGCTATGGATAAATATTTCTTGTTTGCTTGCTTATTTTTTAATTTGTCCATGCCCCAAGGCATGTGGGATTTTAGTTCCCTGACCAGGTATCAAGCCTGAGGCCCCTGCATTGGAATCACGGAGTCTTAACCACTGGACCACCAGGGAAGTCCTTGGATAAACGTTTTTAGGAAAACTCCCTTTCTACTTTCTGTCAACTCACAGAATCTTCTATTCCATTTCTAATCCTGCTGATCACCAAAGGATGAGAGCAACCGAGATGTTGTGGGGTCTTCCTGGAATTACACCCCACCCTATGTGCCCCACTTCTTGTTTATAGAAAAGCTTTAGCCTCCTTGGCCTTCTCTGAGTTCCAAAGAGCAAATTTAATTAGAGAAGAAAACGAAGAAACAAAGGAAAACAGTCTAGCAAGTCAAAATAATGATAGCCTTGAAAGAAAGTCAAGCACTTTTAGCTCCTCCTCAAGAGGTGACTCAGTTGGTAAAGGATCAGCCTGCAATGCAGGAGACCAAGGTTCAATCCCTGGCTTGGGAAGATCCTCTGGAGGAGGACATGGCAACCCACTCCAGTATTCTTACCTGGAGAATCCCATGGACAGAGGAGCCCGGCAGGCTATAGTCCACGGGGTCACTAAAGATTTGAACACAACTGAGCGAGTAATAAGAGTTATAGATAATATCCTGAGCCATATCTTTGAGCTGTTTCACAGATACTGAAACCCCCACCAGGTAGAAGAAATTAACTGTATGCTGACCATCAGTACAGAGACCCCAGACCTGTACAATCAGAAAGTCAAATGATTGAAATTCCTAGAACAATACCCTGTTACCAGAACTGAGCACCTTGAGGGAATTCAGGGTGGTAACAAACGGGATACTGACCCCGAGAGCTGAGGTGCATATCAAAGGAAAGATTTCAATGAGCCCAAACTCCTGCATCTTCCCATACATAGAAAAGCACATTAACTTCTTAACTTGAGAAATCTGTTTTTTTAAATAAAATTAACAATAATCGTTTGCTGTTCCAACTACCTGGCCTTCATTGCAAAAGGTCCTGTATATCCTGGCTCCTCCCTTACTTCTTTGGAGCTGTCCTTCAGAGCTGTCTGAGAGACTGTCTGCTGGGTTTAAGTCCTCAGCTTATCTGTCAAATAAAACATAATTCTCAACCTTTAGGTTGTGCTTTTTTTTTCAGTCCATAGTTCCACCTCCAAGGCTTTATATACACACATACATATTATATATTTTTGCATATACACATATATATGAATGTATAGATTTGTGTCTTTATGCATGTAGGTACTTCTTGGATACATATGTACCGAGAGTCAGAACACAAGCGTAGGTGTAGCTGGACCACAGATAGTTGGAAAGAGATGCAGAAAGAGGCAGATAGAGGTACATAGGCAGATAGAGACGCCTTGCTCAGTTTGTCTCCTCCGGTCCTATCCACTCACCTCCTACCTATCGGCCCCCAACAAATTCTTACTAAACAAACACACAGACACTAGATTTCCTGCTTGGAGAGCTGCTTATGTATTCATGACTGTGAACTTGCTCCAGGGAAGGGAAACGTATCTATGCTTTTCTTTCCTGGTACCTGGCCTGTTGACCCTGGAAACTTACTTGTGTTTGATGAATATTTATGAAAACTGCCACTTTAATTAAAATATGAAAGCCTCAAGCTAAATTAATTGGACTGAAGTTTTAAAAAAAGCCCACAGCCCACTTGCATTCTAGAAGATAACAAGTGAGGGGCAGAGGTTGTCTTTGTTCAGAGCCGCAGAGAATAATTCAGGAGGTAAAGATTTCAGGAAGGGACACACCTTGAGAGCACGAGTTTAAAAACGCATTCTCTCCGTCATGACTTGCTGGCCTGAATCACTAGGGAATAGGACTGGGTCTAAGGGAACATCCTCATAGTCCCCTCTAAGCAGGAAGCTGTGTTGCCCAAAGGCCAATGCCCACATCCCATGGGCACACACAGGGCATCACCTCTGCTTTCAATCAATTACCCTGAAACTCAGAGGACATGTGAAACTTCACCAACTTACCTTTCCAAACATCTGTTGCTGATGGGGAAACAAGGTGCAAGTTTTGGGTAAGGACTGATTTAAAAGCCAATTTGGGGGAATATTGTTTTTCTCCAGTCTCTTATGGTGGTTATGTTGATTTTTTAAAAAAGATTTATTTTTATGTCTTTATTGGATTTTTTACAATATTTTTTCTGTTTCCTGTTTTGATTTTCTGGCCATACGGTATGTGGGATCTTAGCTACCCAACCAGATATTGAACCCTCATCCCCTTGCTTAGAAGGGTGAATTCTTCTTTATTTTTTAATCAACTTGATTGTTTTTTTTTTAGCTTTTTATTTGTATTGGGATGTAGCCAATTAGCAAACAATGTTGTGATACTTTCAGGTGTACAGCAAAGGGATTTAGCCATGCATATATATGTATCCATTCTCTCCCAAACTCTCCTGCCATCCAGGCTGCCACATAACACTGAGCAGAGTTCCTTGTACTGTACAGTAGGTCCTTGTTGGTTATCCATTTTAAATATAGCAGTATGTACATGTCCATCCCAAACTCCCTATCCCTGCCCTCATCCTTCCCTCCAGCGACCATAAGCTTGTTCTCTTAAGTCTGTGAGTCTCTTACTGTTTTGCTAGTAAGTTCATTTGTATCATTTCTTTTTAGATTCCACATATAAGGGATGCCATACAGTATTTCTCAGAAGGTGGAACACCAGGTGAGTCCCTTGTTGATTTTCTTAAATCTTATTTTCTCACCAGAGTGCTTAACTGTATTTCCCTCCTCAAAGCCTCTTATATCCTGGGTGCTGAGAGGGGTCATCTGTCATACAGGGCTTTCTAGACATTCTCTCCTGGATCACACCTCTGAGAAGGTTAAAGTGACGTAGGGGTCCCCTCTATTTTCTGTCCAAGTTTACATTTCAAGATGGCAGGTTGGGTCATCAGCACCTTGCTGATCTGGGGAAAGCAGAGTCACCCTCATTCTAAACCACCCTTTGAATCCCCCTTTCACGCAGCGTCTCAGCAGGTGAAGGCACCTATACTGGGATGGGGTACCGAGTCCTGTGTTAAGGGCACCCTGAGTTTGCTATGGGGGCAGCACCATCGCCCCATTGGAAAGGTCTCATCTCTTATGTCAATAAAGAAGAGCCTCTTATTGTGCAGCTCAATTATTTATCTTTATTGAGCTTGAGGCTGTGTGTTCATAGGGAATTCATCCTTTTGTTACAGTATTTGAGGATAATTAGAAGGCACTAAACCAAATGAATGAATCATCACAATATTTTAAATTAAATATTACCAGGTAAAGACACTAGAGAGGATTTTCATTATTTAGAGACATAAACAGGCAGCGATTTCAATTATGTCTAACAATATCTCCTACTTTCAACATTAAAAAGTGCCATTGCATAAAAAAATGGAATTCAAACTATTGATGTGATTTTGAGGATAATTCATTTACTTTTTATTCACTTTATTGTAATCAGTAGAAATTTATTGTGGGCATTCAATTAAAATTATTAAAAAGACTAAAACTTAAAGGTATGAAAACGTTACCGTGGTGGATAACTGTAATTATTTTAATCATCAGAGGAGAAAAGTAATTTAAAAACTGAATGATAAGACAAGTGAAAATATACAACCACGTGAAAACTGGACCCCATATTCACAGCAGCATTGTTTTTATCGCTCGAAAGTGGAAATGACCCAAATGTCCACCAAGTGATGAGTGGATAAACAAAATATCAAATGGACTTACAATGGGATATTATTTGGTACTAAAGGGCATTTATTTGGCACTAAAACGTCATGGAAATGTGCATAGGTGGACCCTAAAACCTTAGTAAGTAAAAGAAGCTAGTCACTAAATACCACTCACTGCATGATTCTATTTACATAAAAAGTCCAGATTAGGCAAATCCATAGAGGTAGAAAGTTGGTTCATGTTTGCAAGGAAATGGAGTCAGGAAGGGTTCAGGAGTGACTGCTAATGGGTTTTCTTTAGGAGTGATGAAAGTAGTCTCAGGTTATATTGTGCTCTTGGTTATATAACTTAAAAACTCTACTAAGAAATATTGAAATGTATTCTTTAATTGGATATATTGCTTGGTATGTGCATTATATCTCAATAAATCCATTTAAAAATGGAATAAAGGGACTTCCCTGGCAGTCCAGTGGTTAAGACTCTGCACTTCCAATGCAGGGGTCATGGGTTTGAATCCTGGTTGAGGAACTTAGATCCCATATGCTCCAAGGAGTGGCCAAAAATTTTTTTTTAAAAAGAGAACAATAAAAAATGGAATGAATGTCAAGTAATTACTGTTCCTGCAAAGCATCACAAATAACTTTAGAAAAGCGTATCTGATTTAAATTTTAGTAAAAAGCAAATCTAATCAGACTTTCCTATTCATACTCAAAATTAAAGTCCTACTTACTACAGTCTTTGGTTCTGTGTGTATTTTGGTTTCTCTCTTCATATATATTTTAAAATATTTAATTTTTAGGAAAAAATTTAAAATATTAAATATATTATGTATCTATACATATATATGTTTAAATCTTTTTTCCCTCTTGGCAAAGATTCTCTTGAAAACATAACATCAGAAAATACATTTCAGTGGAGTCTTGATGGCCCACCCAATACGAGGGTGATACATGCTTTCTCTTTTCCATTATGGTTTATCACAGGATATTAAATATAGTTCCTCATGCTGTACAGTAGCTTCTTGTTGTTTATCCATTCACTATATAACAGATTTGATCTGTTAATCCCAAACTCCCTCTCCATCTCTCCTCCACCCACTTCTTGGCAACCAGAGGTGTGTCCTCTATGTCTATGAGTCTGTTTCTGATTCATAGATAGGTTCATTTGTGTCAAATATTAGAGTACACATATAAGTGATATCATATGGTATTTGTCTTTCTCTTTCTGACATACTTAACAGTATGAAAATCTCTAGGTCCACCCATTATTTCGTTCTTTTTTATGATTGAGTAGTATTCTGTAATCACACTAGGACCACAGCCTTGTCTAACTCAATGAAACCAAGCCATGCCTGCGGGGCAACCCGAGACGGGCGGGTCATGGTGGAGAGGTCTGACAGAATGTGGTCCACAGGAGAAGGGAATGGCAAGCCACTTCAGTATTCTTGCCTTGAGAACCCCATGAACAGTATGAAAAGGCAATATGATAGGACACCAAAAGAGGAACTCCCCAGGTCATTAGGTGCCCAATATGCTACTGGAGATCAGAGGAGAAATAACTACAGAAAGAACGAAGGGATGGAGCCAAAGCAAAAACAATACCCAGTTGTGGATGTGACAGGTGATAGAAGCAAGATCCGATGCTATAAAGAGCAATATTGGATAGGAACCTGGAATGTCGGGTCCATGAATCAAGGCAAATTGGAAGTGGTCAAACAAGAGAAGGCAAGGGTCGACATTCTAGGAATCAGCGAACTAAAATGGACTGGAATGGGTGAATTTAACTCAGATGACCATTATATCTACTACTGAGGGCAGGAATCCCTTAGAAGAAATGGAGTAGCCATCACGGTCAACAAAAGAGTCCGAAATGCAGTACTTGGATGCAATCTCAAAAACGGCAGAATGATCTCTGTTCGTTTCCAAGGCAAACCATTCAATATCACAGTTATCCAAGTCTATGCCCCAACCAGTAATGCTGAAGAAGCTGAAGTTGAATGGTTTTATGAAGACCTGCAAGACCTTTTAGAATTAACACCCAAAAGAGATGTCCTTTTCATTATATGGGACTGGAATGCAAAAGTAGAAAGTCAAGAAACACCTGGAGTAACAGGCAAATTTGGCCTCGGAATGTGGAATGAAGCAGGGCAAAGACTAATAGAGTTTTGCCAAGAAAATGCACTGGTCATAGCAAACACCCTCTTCCAACAACACAGGAGAAGACTCTACACATGGACATCACCAGATGGTCAACACCGAAATCAGACTGATTATATTCTTTGCAGCCAAAGATGGAGAAGCTTATACAGTCAACAAAAACAAGACCAGGAGCTGACTGTGGCACAGATCATGAACTCCTTATTGCCAAATTCAGACTTAAATTGAAGAAAGTAGGGAAAACCACTAGACCATTCAGGTATGACCTAAATCAAATCCCTTATGATTATACAGTGGAAGTGAGAAATAGATTTAAGGGCCTAGATCTGATAGATAGAGTGCCTGATGAACTATGGACAGAGGTTCGTGACATTGTGCAAGAGACAGGGATCAAGACCATCCCCATGGAAAAGAAGTGCGAAAAAGCAAAATGGCTGTCTGGGGAGGCCTTACAAATAGCTGTGAAGAGAAGAGAGGCAAAAAGCAAAGGAGAAAAGGAAAGATATAGGCATCTAAATGCAGAGTTCCAAAGAATAGCAAGAAGAGATAAGAAAGCTTTTTTCAGTGATCAATGCAAAGAAATAGAGGAAAACAACAGATTGGGAAAGACTAGAGATCTCTTCAAGAAAATTAGAGATACCAAGGGAACATTTCATGCAAAGATGGGCTCGATAAAGGACCGAAATGGTATGGACCTAATAGAAGCAGAAGATATTAAGAAGAGGTGGCAAGAATACACAGAAGAACTGTATAAAAAAGATCTTCACGACCCAGATAGTCATGATGATGTGATCATTAATCTAGAACCAGACATCTTGGAATGTGAAGTCAAGTGGGCCTTAGAAAGCATCACTACGAACAAAGCTAGTGGAGATGATGGAATTTCAGTTGAGCTGTTTCAAATCCTGAAAGATGGTGCTGTGAAAGTGCTGCACTCAATATGCCAGCAAGTTTGGAAAACTCAGCAGTGGCCACAGGACTGGAAAATGTCAGTTTTCATTCCAATTCCAAAGAAAGGCAATGCTAAAGAATGCTCAAACTACCGCACAATTGCACTCATCTCAGATGCTAGTAAAGTAATGCTCAAAATTCTCCAAGCCAGGTTTCAGCAATACGTGAACTGTGAACTTCCTGATGTTCAAGCTGGTTTTAGAAAAGGCAGAGGAACCAGAGATCAAATTGCCAACCTCCTCTGGATCATGGAAAAAGCAAGAGAGTTCCAGAAAAACATCTATTTCTGCTTTATTGACTATGCCAAGGCCTTGGACTGTGTGGATCACAATAAACTGTGGAAAATTCTGAAAGAGATGGGAATACCAGACCACCTGACCTGCCTCTTGAGAAATCTGTATGCAGGTCAGGAAGCAACAGTTAGAACTGGACATGGAACAACAGACTGGTTTCAAATAGGAAAAGGAGTATGTCAAGGCTGTATATTGTCACCCTGCTTATTTAACTTATATGCAGAGTACATCATGAGAAACACTGGACTGGAAGAAACATAAGCTGGAATCAAGATTGCTGGGAGAAATATCAATCACCTCAGATATGCAGATGACAGCACCCTTATGGCAGAAAGTGAAGAGGACCTAAAAAGCCTCTTGATGAAAGTGAAAGAGGAGAGCGAAAAAGTTGGCCTAAAGCTCAACATTCAGAAAACGAAGATCATGACATCTAGTCCCATCACTTCATGGGAAATAGATGGGGAAACAGTGGAAACAGTGTCAGACTTTATTTTTGGGGGCTCCAAAATCACTGCAGATGGTGACTGCAGCCAGGAAATTAAAAGACGCTTACTCCTTGGAAGAAAAGTTATGACCAACCTAGATAGCATATTCAAAAGCAGAGACATTACTTTGCCAACTAAGGTCTGTCTAGTCAAGGCTATGGTTTTTCCAGTGGGCATGTATGGATGTGAGAGTTGGACTGTGAAGAAGGCTGAGCACCAAAGAATTGATGCTTTTGAACTGTGGTGTTGGAGAAGACTCTTGAGAGTCCCTTGGACTGCAAGGAGATCCAACCAGTCCATTCTGAAGGAGATCAACCCTGGGATTTCTTTGGAAGGAATGATGCTAAAGGTGAAACTCCAATACTTTGGCCACCTCATGAGAAGAGTTAACTCATTGGAAAAGACTCTTATGCTGGGAGGGATTGGAGGCAGGAAGAGAAAGGGACGACCGAGGATGAGATGGCTGGACGGCATCATGGATTCGATGGATGTGAGTCTGAGTGAACTCCGGGAGATGGTGATGGACAGGGAGGCCTGGTGTGCTGCCATTCATGGGGTCGCAAAGAGTCCGACACGACTGAGCGACTGAAATGAACTGAACTGAAATGAACTGAACTGAAATGAACTGAACTGAATATATATACTGCATCTTCACCTGCTGATGGGGTATTTAGGTTGCTTCCACTACTAGGCTATTGTAAACAGTGTTGCTATGAACTTAATATGTTTTTGAATTATAGTGTTTTCCAGATATATGCCCTGCAGTGGGATTGCTGGATTATATATCAATTCTATTTTATTTTTCTGAGGAACTTCCATGTTGTTTTCCACTGTGGCTGCATCAACTTACATTTCCACCAACAGTAGGAGGGTTCCTTTTTCTCTGTTCAAGAGGGTCATGCTTCTTGTCTTTTGATAGCAGCATTGCAGTGGACAACCTATTAAGGAATTGGCAATAAAGGAGACAGATTTCTACAGATATTAATGCCTAGGTGTTAATGCCACAGCCTCAAAACTATCTGTTTTTAGGACCTCCAGCCATTTAAAAACTCATCAAAGGTTAAGAGCAACTTGATTCTGACCTTTGCAACAAAATGAAAATAATTTATTAAAAATGGTAATAACAACCTACACTTAATAGCACTGAACAAAGACCATAAGTTGTTGTATAAATACTCATTGAATTCCCAAAATAACTCTATTAGCTTGATTCTGTTATTATGTCTACCTATGTGGAGATAATTTGCTTTAAATTAATTTTTGAAAATTGAAAGTATTAAATGTAATTGCCCTAGTAGCTTAACAAAAAGATTTTAAAATATAATTCATTGTTTTTTTTTAAACACTACTTATTAACTCAGTTAATTTGGGATTTTATCAGTGGGGGTGGGTTTACATCAAATTTTCGGTTAGGGCACATCTGATAAATAAAGGTTTTAGCACATAGATGATGATTTTTTTTTATCGTTTAAAACCAATTTGCTTATTTCCTCATTCAGTCCAATAGGAATGTCTGTTTGCATCTTCAAGTTGAAATTTTCCATTGACTGCTCTTTTCTCTTAAAACCCCTTACCTACTCTGTGTAGAAAACAGGCTAATGAAACACTTTAATTCTTTTCCCATCTACTGATCCTAACTGCCCTTTCCTCCTTCGGTATCCATTTTATGTACAAACTCTGAGCCTGTAATTAAGATACCCCAAATACGTGCCGCTGCACTGTCACATTATTTCTTAAAGGATGATTGAGATGATAATATAACATCTTTGGAATCCCTCACTCTAGCTGACACACAGTAGGTTTTTAGCTTCTATTCTCTTTCTGTTTTTACCTATAACATCTAGTGCTGGGCACTGGGACAATGGCTTTGCATGTTTTAACTGAACTTAATTATCACAACCACCCTATGAGGTAACTTCTATTCATACCCCAATTTCACAGATGTGAAGACTGAGGCACAGAGTAATTTTCCCAAGGTCATAGCTATATTAGACTGAGAAATCAGAATTTAAAATCAGCAGGGACTGTCTCCTTTGCAATCAACTAGTAATCTAGTGAGTAAACTAGTTTCCTGGACTTTTGTGAGCCATTTGAGCAAAGCAGTTGAACCCAGGGAGAGGGGTGTGGGAACCTCTGATTCATAGACAGTTGATCACAAGCACAGGTGATAACCTGGACTTGTTTGTCATTGGTGTCAGAAGTGGGATGTGGGTGTCTTGTAGAACTGAGCCCTTAACCTGTGGGATCTGAGTATAGAGATAGAGTATCACAGTTGAGTTAAATTGTAGGGCACCCAGCTGGTGTCCAAGTATTGCTTGAAAATGTGTGGAAACCCTCCATACATTGGAACTGGTCATCGGCACCCTGAGTAACTCTCTCCAACCAATCTTCCTGTCCTCCACTGTTAAGAGTCTGGGCATCTTGTATTAACATTAATAGTTTCGCTACATCGTGTGAGCACCTTATAAATAATCATTTTCTTAAACTGTCTTTATTTGTGCCAGAGATAGCCTAGTTTTACTGAAAAAATAATCTTGGGTTGTCAGTTTCATGTTCATTTCTCTCTTAACACAACAGAAGCATAAATGTTCAATTGCAAACCCCAGCGACTCTCTGCTTCCTTCCTACTGTTGCCTTGCAAAAGTCAAGTGCACATTCTTATTTTCACCTTGTTCTGAGGGTTCTAAATCCTTTGTTACATATCAATCAATCAACTCTATAAAGATATGAAATATGCATCTGAATACTTCCCAGGTTCTATATCAAAGCAATGCACACTTAACAATCATTGAAAGCACCCTTGAAGTGTGCAAAACTCATTATTTGAAAGAGAAAAATATGTTCCATCTGTGAATGGCTTCTCTCTAAATGATTGACACAAAGGATATTTGTACTGTAGAATGAATCAAAAAACGCACAGTCTGGAGCATTTGAAGATATTTCTGTGGCAGGGTCATACAGAACAGCACCAAAGACCTCTCTCAAGACAGTGCTGAAAACCTTGAGTTTTACCAGAAAGACAATTCTGTCTTTTAGCACTCTGAATCTTCTTTGTGCCCTATGTGCTCAGTAGTGTCTGACTTTTTGCAACGCTTTGGACTGTAGCCCGCCAGGCTCCTCTGCCCATGGGATTCTTCTTCCTCCGAGGGGATCTTCCTGACACAGGGATTAACCCCACCTCTCCTGCATCTCCTGCTTTGCAGGCAGATTCTTTATTTCTGAACCATAGAGGAAGCCTTTTCTTTAGAGTTTGCTGAATTAGGCCATGATTCCAATGTCTATCATTTCTTAAATAGTGTGTGATTTACCAACAAATTATTCATTTTTAATTATGCAAACGATTGCTAGCACTTTCTTGACCATTCCTTGCCTGCTACAAAACCTCATTCTTTCCCTTTAAAATGGCTATTGCTTTTTAAAAACCTTTTCTTCCTTCCTTTTTCTTTTTACCTCTCCTCCCTGGTCCTCTTCTCTGAGTCATGCATTTCATGTTCTAAGTTATTCCTGAAACACTTTGGTTTTATTTTCTTGCAGTTTGGGGGGAGCTTTTTTGTTTTAACTGTAGCCACATGAATGAATGGTACCATAAAAGATATCAGGAATGCCTGGACCCCCATCCTGCCCCCATTATTAACAGGCTGTGAGACCAGGTGTCAACTGCAGAACTGTGTGTATAAAGTAGGGCACTATGACTCATTTGTGGAATTTTTTTCAGAGGAATAAATTTCATAAAAATTAATTTTTATTGGAGTATAGTTGCTTTACAATGTTGTGTTAGTTTCTACTGTACAGAAAAATGAATCAGCTATATGGATATATATATTCTCTCTGTTTTGAATTTCCTTCTGATTTAGTTACCACAGAGCACTGAGTTCCAGGTTCTCATTAATTATCTATTTTATACTTAATATCAGTAGTGTATTTATGTCCTTCCCAGTCTCCCAAGTAATCCCCTCACCCTTGGGGTCCACACATTTATTCTCTACATCTGTGTCTCTATCTCTTTTTGGCAAATAAGATCATCTACGAAGGTTAGTTAAAACAAATTCCAGTTATACATGGAAGACTTACACACACTTACTTGTTGTTCGATCACTAAGTCATGTCCAACTCTTTGCGACCCCATGGACTGCTGCATGCCAGGATTCCCTGTCCTTCACTGTCTCCCAGAATTTGCTCAAACTCATGCCCATTGACTCGGTGACGCCATCCAACAATCTAACCCTCTGTCATCCCCTTCTCCTCCTGCCCTCAATCTCTCCCAGCATCAGGTTCTTTTCCAAAGAGTTGGCTCTTTGCATCAGGTGGCCAAGTATTGGAGCTTCAGCTTTAGCTTCAGCATCAGTATTTCCAATGAATATTCAGGGTTGATTTCCTTTGGGATCAACAGTTTGATCTCCTTGCAGTCCAAGGGACTGTCAAGAGCCTTCTCCAGCACCACAGTTGGAACGCATCAATTCTTCAGCACTCTGCTTTGTTTATGGTCCAACTCTCACATTCGTACATGACTTCCTTCACCCCTTCACCTAAGGAAGGGGTGGACATATCAACACAATTCTGTCCAAGGAAAGAAGGAAGGCTAATAACTGGATTGTTGGTCTAAGGAAGGAAACCTTGGTGCCTGCATAGAGGGTGGCCAAGAAGTGCTGGTCTGCTGTAGAATCTCAGAAAAGTCCTGGAAGTGGAGGTGCCAGGTACCTTTTAACAGTAGCCCAGAGATGGAGCTGAGGAGGATGCTAGTTCACAATATCTGAACAGGGACAATTAGGCCCCACACCCACCCCTTCTGCTCTCCTTGCTGGTCGAGGATCTGTGTTCCACCAGGGAGGTGATGGGAAATTGACACGGGGGCTTGGCTTTGGTGAATATGTCCACGCCCCCCAGACTGGGAAGGATTGGATGAGACAAGAAATGAGGGAAGCATCCCACGGATGGATTGGGGAGAATGACAGAACACCCTTGGTCTGGATTCAAGGGTGAGGCAGGATGCTCGTTTTTCCTCTTTTTTTTTTTTTTTTGGCCCAGAGACATCAATGTGTTTAGAGGCAGCCAGGCTTGAGGATGAAGATGACAACTCTGCCAGCAGAGGGTCTGGAATCTTGGCACTTGGTGGCTCTGAGACCATCCGTAAGTCATATACAGTGTCTGGGCCTCAGTTTCCTTGTCTTTAAATGGGCATAAGAATCGTGCCAACTGCATAGGAATGTGAGGGGAGGGCAAAGGAGGTTACAGACACAGGAGGGCGTTAGAACAGGGTCTGGTACAAAGTAAGTGCTGTTACAAGTGTTTGCTACGAATCATTTTTCTCTTAAATGTTTTCCAGGACACACACACACACACACACACACACATGCCCTGACATGGACTATGTGGCTGTTCATTTGATAATTAAAAAGAAGGAAGGAAGGAAAAAAGGAAGAAGGGAGAGAGAGAGAGAGGGAGGAAAAACAACAGAGACAGAAAGAAATGAAATCTGTCAAGAATAAATCAGATTTATGTCAAATGTGCACTACTGTATGTAAAATAGCTAGTGGGAAGCTGCTGTACAACGAAGGGAGCTCAGCTCGGTGCTTTGTGATGACCTAGAGAGGTGGGCTGAAGTGGTGGAGGGAGGTCCAGAAAGGAGGGGATGTATGTATACATAGAGCTGATTCACTTCGCTGTACAGCAGAAACTAGCACAACGTTTTAAAGCAACAATACTCCAATACAAATTTTTTTTAATAAAATGCAAATCCAATCAAAATAAAAAAAGAAAAAAATCAGAAGCTAAGTAAAATGTTATTTTTGGGGGAGTGATGAGAACGGCATAGGGGCATGTCACAAGACTTAAAGGTCTTAGGGTGCCTAGTTTTATAATTGAGAATTTTATGGATATAGACAACTAGGGGAAAGATAGGAACAATGGGTTTAAATGTTTTCTTTTCCTGTATTACCCTGTCTGGAATTTTCCAAAGAAAATGTTGAAATAAACAGATAACCTTTAAGGAATCTTTATTAGATGTAGCTGGGACTTATCCAATCCTATAAATCACCCCAGAGCACTTACTATCAAGGTATTCACACACACACACACACACACACACATGAGTGGTCACGTGCACTCCTCTGGAAATATGTTTTCAGTTTTTTATTTTTGTGATCATGACCTAAGTTTTCCTGGTATTTTGCAGGATGTCACTAACAGTACTTGTATTTTTCTGAAACTATTTGAATCATTTCTTGATTTCAATGAAAACAATCAGCACTTATTAATCATAAGATTTAACTTTTATTTTTTCCTGTTCATATTGTGAGCTTCCTCCAGCTTCTTATTTTCCCTTGATATTTGTAAATCAAAAGATTTAAGCATCATCTGCAAACTTTGTTTCAAAAAAAAAAAAAAATCCCTCCTCCAGACCATTTGTAAAACATTCAGTAATGCTAATCCAGAGGCAAGTCTGTTGGTGATTCATTATCCAGAAATATTCCTTTTTGCTTCCTGCTTTTAAAAAATGAATTATTTCCTCCTACTGCTGCTGCTGCTAAGTCGCTTCAGTCATGTCCGACTCTATGTGACCCCATAGACGGCAGCCCACCAGGCTCCCCTGTTCCTGGGATTCTCCAGGCAAGAATGCTGGAGTGTGTTGTCATTTCCTTCTCCAATTATTTCCTCCTGATAAAATGCTTTTCCTGAGCCCAAGACTGTTAATGAATTGAGCATGTATGGGTGTCAGTCATTGTCAGAGGGTTTTGCATAAAAGCTAAATTAATTGGCTCCGCTTACTTCCTATTTTCTCTGATGTTTTTAGGAATCAATGGGCTCATGATATGTAATAAAAAGCAAATGTCACTTTGTTAGTGTCTTATCATAAGTGGTGCCAACTGTCCCATCTATGAATATAACAAGTGGGCACGGCTGGAGGGATAGCTCACAGGCATTTCCTTGGGTCGAGGTGATCAATAACCTGGAAATAGAAGCATCATAAGACACACTTGATAAATGTTTCTCTAGTGATGGGATATATTTGGAGGATGCATTTTTGCTTGGCTGTCATTTCAGCCCTGCTTGCCCTGATGTCAATAAGACGTAAATAATTCCAAGCTGCTGTACCTCTATCTACAGGAACTGAGAGTTAACTTTGTGTAAAGTACTGGTAGAAACTTTATCTCATGAAATCATGGTGGCGACATTGATAAGTTGCGATCCTTCCCATTTAATGACTGAGGGTGTGGCGATTACTGGACGTTGAAGATTGTCTTAGAGTCACGTCATAAGCCTCCGAGCTGGGCCTGGAACCCAAATCTATCTGATGAGGAAGTCTTTACTCTTTCTCTGTGCCACTGTCATCACTTAATTTCTGCAGAGATCGTGGATCTTTGTGGCGCTATACAATGTATGAGATGCATTCACCTCTCAATGGACTTCTGGGTTCTTTCCATATCTCAGCTATAGGCACATCCATACCACTTTTATTCGGCCTTAAAAAGAAGGAAATCTCTATCAAAACACTGTAAAGCAACTGTACTGCAATAAAAATCAACTGATAAAAAAAGAAAAAGTATATGTATGGCTGAGTCCCTTTGATGTTCACCTGAAATGACCACAACATCATTAACTGGCTATTCCCCAACAGAAAATAAAAAGTTCAAAAATAAAACAAATTAAAAAAAGAAAAATCCTAAAATAAACAAATGAATGAATGAATGAATAAATAGCTGGACCCAGCACTCTCTATTGCATTTTATCTTGGTGAAAAAAGTAAAAAAATCAAGAAAAGGTTATCTATAAGACCAGTACAGATAGATGTTTTAATTCAAGCATCATCTATTAATTGATTTATTTGAATCTCAACAGCAGTATGCAATTTCCCATTAAAATAAAAGCCTTTTTCACAACTTAAAAAAAAAAAAGGAAATCCCACCATTTGTGACAACATGGATAGACCTGAAAAGCATAATGCTACACAAATAAGCTTTGTGAGTTCTTTTTCTGAATAAATGCTTTTGTGAAAAGAAGGTTTATTTTGAAAGTCATTTGAAAGATGGTGGTTTAAGGGAGGAGACCTAAGACCCAAAGGCTGTAGGTTTCAGATTCATATTTTTCCCAACTCCTATCAATGGTTTTGGTCATGCCAAAATTTGCCTTCTTTGATAAATTCTTCAGCAATTCCCAGGAAATTGGTAGATTCTGGGAGAAGGGATCTTTACTCATAAGCCACCTTTGCTTTATTTTCTTTTTTAAAAACTGGCGTATAGTTACAATATTGGTTTAGTTTCTGCTGTATAATGAAGTGGGGCTTCCCTAGTAGCTCAGTTGCTAAAGAATCTGGCTGCAATGCAGGAGACCTGTGTTCGATCACTGGGTCGGGAAGATCTCCTGGAGAAGGAAATGGCGACCCACTCCAATACTCATGGACAGAGGAGCCTGGCAGGCTACAATCCATGGGGTCACAAAGAGTCGGACAGGACTGTGTGACTAAATTTCACTTTTCAATGAAGCGAATCTGCTATATGCATACAGGTATCCCCTACCCTTTGGACCTCCGTTCCATGGCTCTCCCTCAGGCCCACCCATCTAGGTCATCACAGAGCACCGAGTTGAGCTTCCTGTGCTATTTAGCAGCTTCCCACCAGCTATCTGTTTTCAAATGGCAGTGCAAACCGGTCAGTCTGCATCTGCCAATTCACCTCCTCCCCTTACACACACACATGTCTATTTCCTGCCCTGCAATAGAGTAAAACTTTATTTCCAGGAGACAGTGTGTTAGCTGGAGATGGGTATATATATTTTAAACATCAAGGTAGAGGTAATATGTTCAACAAAGTGAAGCAGGCTCGCCCAGAGGTGAAGAAGGGAGGGTCTCTGGTTTTTGCTTATCATCTTGCTGCAAACAGACATCCACACATGGAAATGGTCCCCAGCACCTCCATTACACCACATGCATGAAGCTTCCTTGGCAATATTTGGCCAAATTTGGGCTGATTATTCAGGAAGCACAGCTGGCTTCCATGCTGGGGAAGAACAAAGAAATTGCAGCTGGAGAAGGAGGGGGAGGAGTTTTCTCAAAGAAAAACTGATGCCTAGTGATCTGGGCCTTTTGTTGTTTCTGTTTAAAATGAGGAAACTGGCTTCAGAGCTTGCCTTTGCCACTGTCCACACTGGGAGAAATGCCAGCTCAGAGCAGGGGAGCATGCCCACCTGGGGGCCTCCCTGAGTACAGCAGCCCTTGGTCTGGCTTTCGCTATAATTTTGAGAGGCAACCCAGCCCTAGGAGATTACTCAGTGTAGCCTTGTTTTACAGAGTTATTGGGTTTGTTGTAATAAAATCAGTGAATATCAGTGACATTTGGCTAAAAAGTGACACTCTGAAAAACACATCCAACTTATAAACTGGGTGTCTGTTTTGTTTTGGATTTGTTTCTATTTTTTTGTTTGTTTGTTTTTTGATTGGGTCCTCCTAACGCTTCAGTACTATGGCCACCTGATGCAAAGAGCTGACTTATTGGAAAAGACCCTAATGCTGGGAAAGATGGAAGGCAAAAGGAGAAGCAGAGGACAGCAGAGGATGAGATGCTTGGATGGCATCATTGACTCAATCGACATGAGTTTGAGCAAACTTTGGGAGATAGTGTAGGACAGGAGAGCCTGGCACATTGGAGTCCGTGGGATCATAAAGAGTCAGACAGGACTTATCAACTGAACAACAGCAACGATCTAACGCTTCACCATCCTGGCTTCAGTTCAGGAATGTTAAAAAATACTGACCTTCCCCCAGAAACATGGACTCACATTTTCTTTCTTTTTTTTTGAACCCACCTTTTCTGGAATAAGATCCAGCCATCAGTATTGAAACAAGAGTGTTGAAACAACAGTTGATACAACACTAACTAACAAAAACTTTGCAGGTGATTCAAATGTACAGCCAAGGATGAGAACTGCAGGCCAACTGTTGAAATATCTGTAGTACAAGATTCTTTGTTTGGATTAAAATATATGTCAGGGCAAGTCTCGAGCCTCGGTAGAACACTGAGGATTTCTCTCATGATAAAGTTCACTGACAATGACAGAAATCTGTAGGATGGAAGTAAACAAACAAACCTCAAGGTACACAGTGCAGGTGTCATTTGTCACAGACCAGCCAACATCCCACCTGTGTTATGATAAGTGGCTTTAGTTGCACAGTTTTCCCTGCCCTTCACAGTTGGGATCTGGGGGTTTCTACTGGTGATGATAAAGAATGGTTCTCAGACATTTCCATGGCAGAGGAGGTGAGTTATTACTCTGGGTTAAGTTTAATGAGGGAAAAAATAAGGCTGATGAGCTGCTTTGTAGGAAGGTCTGCTTTTCCCAAAGTACTGATGCTGCTGGCTTAGTCTTCTAACCTTGCACAGGGATGAGAGGCAGAAACTAAGGTTGGTTCATGGTCTTTGAGATAAAATGATCAGTCATAGATTTTTATTTTTTTAATTAATTTATTATTATATTGCCATGCCCAGTGGCTTGCAGGATCTTAGTTCCCAACTAGGGATGGAACCCATGCAGTAGAAGCATGGAGTCCTAACCACTGGACTGCCAGGGAAGTTCCCAAGTCACAGGTTTTTAAATATCCATCTAATAATGTTGGGGACTTATCAAGTCTGTGAATGCCTTTGCTCTTGGCCTTAAGCGATCTGGGTACCTCAATATAAGAACTGAACCTTCTTGCTCATTGTTCTTTTACCGAGAGATACTAATGATTTTAGAATTTTTCAGTTCAGGTCAGTTGCTCAGTTGTGTCCGACTCTTTCTGACCCCATGAATCGCAGCACGCCAGGCCTCCCTGTCCATCACCAACTCCCAGAGTTTGCTCAGATTCACATCCATCGAGTCTGTGATGCCATCCAGCCATCTCATCCTCTGTTGTCCCCTTCTCCTCCTGCCCCCAATCCCTCCCAGCATCAAAGTCTTTTCCAATGAGTCAGCTCTTCGCATGAGATGGCCAAAGTCCTGGAGTTTCAGCTTTAGCATCATTCCTTCCAAAGAAATCCCAGGGTTGATCTCCTTCAGAATGGACTGGTTGGATCTCCTTGCAGTCCAAGGGACTCTCAAGAGTCTTCTCCAACACCACAGTTCAAAAGCATCAATTCTTCTTCGCTCAGCTTTCTTCACAGTCTAACTCTCACATCCATACATGACTACTGGAAAAACCGTAGTCTTGACTAGATGGACCTTTGTTGGTGAAGTAATGTCTCTGTTTTTGAATATGCTATCTAGGTTGGTCATAACTTTTCTTCCAAGGAGTAAGTGTCTTTTAATTTCATGGCTGCAATCACCATCTGCAGTGATTTTGGAGCCCCCAAAAATAAAGTCTGACACTATTTCCACTGTTTCCCCATCTATTTCCCATGAAGTGTTGGGACCGGATGCCATGATCTTTGTTTCCTGAATGTTGAGCTTTAAGGCAACTTTTTCACTCTCGTCTTTCCTTTTCATCAAGAGGCGTTTTAGTTCCTCTTCACTTTCTGCCATAAGGGTGCTGTCATCTGCATATCTGAGGTTATCGATATTTCTCCCAGCAATCTTGATTCCAGCTTGTGTTTCTTCCAGTCCAGCGTTTCTCATGATGTACTCTGCATATAAGTTAAATAAGCAGGATGACAATCTACACCCTTGACGTACTCCTTTTCCTATTTGGAACCAGTCTGTTGTAACATGTCCAGTTCTAACTGTTGCTTCCTGACCTGCATACAGATTTCTCAAGAGGCAGGTCAGGTGGTCTGGTATTCCCATCTCTCTCAGAATTTTCCACAGTTTATTGTGATCCACACAGTCAAAGGCTTTGGCATAGTCAATAAAGCAGAAATAGATGTTTTTCTGGAACTTTCTTGCTTTTTTCCATGATCCAGTGGAGGTTGGCAATTTGATCTCTGGTTCCTCTGCCTTTTCTAAAACCAGCTTGAACATCAGGAAGTTCACGGTTCACGTATTGCTGAAGCCTGGCTTGGAGAATTTTGAGCATTACTTTACTAGCATCTAAGATGAGTGCAATTGTGCAGTAGTTTGAGCATTCTTTGGCATTGCCTTTCTTTGGGATCGGAATGAAAACTGACCTTTTCCAGTCTGGTGTCCACTGCTGACTTTTCCAAATTTGCTGGCATATTGAGTGCAGCACTTTCACAGCATTATCTTTCAGGATTTGAAATAGCTCAATGGAATTCCATCACCTCCACTAGCTTTGTTCGTAGTGATGCTTTCTAAGGCCCACTTGACTTCACATTCCAGGGTGTATGGCTCTAGGTGAGTGATCACACCATCGTGATTATTGGGGTCATGAAAATCTTTTTTATACAGTTCTTCTGTGTATTCTTGCCACCTCTTCTTAATATCTTCTGCTTCTGTTAGGTCCACTAGAATTTTTAGTGACCAGCATTTCAAATTTGTCTGGAAATGGAAGATTTCCCAGGATACAGGGATTTTTCAGTTCTAAGACCATACCATCCACAGTTGGTCACCCTAACTGCAAACCAGGTCTTTAATAGACAACCCCACAGATGCACTCGACTTCCTCATCCAAAGTGTGTGTCCGCTGCATACCAGTTGTGAGTTTTTTGAAACTCTAAGATGATTCTTTATGGAAAGTTGCCCAAAACATTTTTTGTTTTTGTTGTTTAGTCGTTAAGTCATGTCCAACTCCTTGCGATCCCATCAACTGTGGCCTGCCAGGCTCTTCTGTTCATGGGATTACCCAAGCAAGAATATTGGAGTGGGATACCATTTCTTTCTCCAGAGGATCTTCCTGAATCAGGAATCGAACCTGTTTCTCCTGCCTTGGCAGGTGGATTCTTTACCTCTAAGTCACCAGGGAAGCTATTCTAGACTTGCCCAAATGATACAACACCACCTCCTCCACTATATACTTTTACATAGTGAGTCCTTTAATACTTTCAGGCTCCACTCAGGGCCAAAGAGTCTGTTCCATGAGTTTTAAAATTGGCAAAGAAGTGTTGATTTGATGCTTACAGGTGATGTGCAAAGGCTGGTCTAAGAATGTTTTGAGGAATTTACTGCTGAAACATTCTCTTGCACTTTGATAAAACTGAGGAAGAGATAACTTTACTTACAAGTATTCATCTTTGCTTTCTTGTCTCGTACCTTTGAGCTTCTTTATGTGAAGCAAACCTCATAAGATAGCCATTAGAAAAACCTGTTAATCAACCAAGCTAAGCTGATCAAGAGTACATCAATATTTATCTGATGTACATTGTTATATATCCAGATATATCCATTATTCTCACTGAAGTCAGGGACAACCATTTTGACAGTCATATTAGTACGGAAGGAAAAACAGTCAAGGGATCATTTTGATAGAGTTTTATGGCCTAGACTGGGTCATTTTGGGGTAGGTCTTACAAGGCAGGAAAAGAGTAGGGATTAGTTTGGAATTTGTGACCACAAGGACCAAAGTTTTGAATAGAGTCATGATGAGAAAACTGTAAATCATGGTAAGCAGGATATTTTAGCTTGTTTACAGTTTCATTCTGACTCAAGTATTCCTTGGAGCAAGAAGAAAGATTGTTTGTGCTTGTTCTGAGTATTATTTAATATAGGAACAAGAAAATATGCCTGGTCTCATTTAATACAGAAACAGGTCATCACCCTGGTTTTGATTCACAAGTCTTTTAATATTGTGGTCACCTATTGATTTTAGGGAGGGGGCAGTATGTAGTTGATTCTGGTTTTCTCTTCAGAGGATTCTCTCACCTGAGAAATATTATGTCAAATCTTGGTGGGCTGGTTAATGTTGAGAATAACCCCCACTCCCACAGGTGGCGAGACTGTAATCTGTCTGAAATAAGTCAAACTCTTCCTGGAATTTGATTTGTAAGCAGAAACATACAAGAATTTTTAAAATGCTTGTAGGGACTTCCCTGGAGGACCAGTGGTTAAGTTTCCTTGTTTCCAATGAAGGGGGCACAGGTTGGATCCACGGTTAGGGAATTAAAATCTCACACGCCATGTGGTGAGGCCAAGAAAAAATAAATGGCTGTAGTTGATTTTTCCAGCTGGTTCATTTCTTTACTCCTTTCCCTAAAAGTACCTTGTGACAGTAATTTTAGGGAAACCTAGAGTTGATCACATTACGTGAAATAAGTCAGATAAAGACAAACACCATATGAAATCACTTATAGATGGAGTTTAAAAATGATACAGGTGAGCTTATTTACAAAACAGGAACAAACTCACAGCCTTTGAGTTTCCCTTCAAGTACTCTCATATTGTATCAATTTTTTCTTCATTTTGTTGTAGTTATCTCAGTGAGTCAGAAAATTTGCCCCTGTTAGTTTAACCAGAAAGGGCTATTTGACACATTCAACCATTATTTACAAAAATATTATTTTCTTCATAGCCCATATATGATCTCAAGACATCAATGCATCAATCTCAAGAAATGAATGCATAAGAAAACTACGCTTGAGAATTAGATACTTAACCATCTAAGTAATCTCTTTCCCCAGAGGTGGGAGATAAAGTCCTTTTCATTCAGAAATATTTTTCATGTGTTTTTCTTTATTCAGCCTTGATCTGAATTCCTGCCAAGTGCCAGGCGCTGTTCTCAGTTCAGTTCAGTCGCTCAGTTGTGTCCGACTCTTTGCGACCCCATGAATCGCAGCACGCCAGGCCTCCCTGTCCACCACCAACTCCCAGAGTTCACTCAGACTCACGTCCATCAAGTCAGTGATGCCATCCAGCCATCTCGTCCTCTGTCGTCCCCTTCTCCTCCTGCCTCCAATCCCTCTAGGGGTTAGGAATCCCAGTGTACTGTGCTCAGTTGCTCAGTCATGTCTGACTCTTTGTGACCCCATGGACTGTAGCTTGCCAGGTTCCTCTGTCCATGGGATTTTCCAGGCGAGAATATTGGAGTGGGTTTCTATTCCCTTCTCTTGCCATTCCCTTCTCCAGGGGATCTTCCTGACCCAGGGATCGAACCCTGGACTCTCACATTTCCTATATTGGCAGGCAGAGTCTTCACCACTAGCGCTGCCTGGGAATGCCACAGTATAGAGAATCCCTGCTGCTCGCATGGAATGTATGTTCTAGTGGCTGTAGACAGCGAGCAAGGAAATATATGTCAAATAGCAATCAATTTTAAAGAAAAATAAAGAGTAAGTATGATAAAGAATGCTGGTAAGTGAGGAGAGTTGCTATTCTATAAGGATGACTTCTCACTGAAATGTGATGTTTGGCGATTTCCCTGGTGGTCCAGTGGTTAGGAGTCCATGCTTCCACAGTGGAGAGTGTGAGTTCCATCCCTGATTTGGGAACTAAGATCCTGCAAGTCTCACACTGCAGCCAAAACAAAAACAAAAACCTTTTTCTAAAAGCCTTTAGGCATCACACAGATATGCTAAAACACATACAAATTGTCTCATAGCAAACAAAACGCATATTCATTATCATTATCGTCAAGTAAATGACAGCAACATTAAATACATCTGAAATGACTGATTATCTCCATAATAGTCTACTTTGATAGACAGTGACAGGATAGGTATTGGAACATCCCTGATGATGGTCCAGTGGTTAAGACTCTGTGGTGGGCTTCCCTGGTGGCTCAGTGGTAAAGAATTCAATTGCCAGTGCAGGAGACGTGGGTTTGATCCCTGACCCAGGAAGATCCCACGTGCCGAGGAGCAACTAAGACCATGGGACACAACTATTGAGCCTGTGCCCCAGAGCCCACACGCTGCAGCGCCTGAGCCTGTGCGCGGCAACCACTGAAGCCCGTGTGCCCTGGAGCCCATGCTCCACAACAGAAGAAGCCACTGCAGTGAGAGACCCGCACACCACAACTAGAGAGCAGTCCCTGAAAGCAAGAAGATCCAGCATAAGCCAAAGACCAACATACAATTATTAAAAAAAAAAAAAAGATTCTGTGCTTCCAATGCAGGGGGCATAGGTTTGACCCCTTGTCAGGGAACTAATATCCTACATGCCATGTGGGCCAAAAAAAGAGAAAAGAAAGTAGAGGTATTATCCAATATTAGTAATAGTCTCAGGAAGGGAATCAATTCATGCAAATTTGGCCCAGAGGTAATCAATCAATTATGCCTGAGGACCAGGACTTTGAACTCTTTTTTCATTCCTGAGCTACACAAGACACCTGGAAGACATCGTGAAATAAAAAAGCCACAGCCTGTTTAGGAGAGGAGATAACACATGGATGTGTGCTGTGCTGTAGGAGCTGGTGATACCCAGGCAGCTGGGGTAGGGGGGCAGCCAACTTTCTAGGGAAGACTTCCACTGATCCTTGGGACTGGAGCAGGGAAAGAAGATAGAAGGTAAGTTCAAAGATGTTGAAACTTAAAAGAGATGAGGCTCTGCCTGAGGATGAGGAAACTCACCTGTTAAAAGTTGGGGGTACCTTTTGAAGAGCGATGAGCTCTTTACTGTTTACTGACAAACAGTAAAGAGAGCTTATGTCTTTTAAATATGGACAAGTGCATTCTTTCTTTTTTCCCCCCAACTTTTAAGAAACAGTCGGTTGCATTGGGTCTTAGCTGTGGCATGTGGGGTCTATTTCCCTCATCAGGGATGGAACCCAGGCCCCCTGCATTGGGAACACAGATTCTTAACCCCTGGACCACCAGCGAAGTCCCAAGAGCACTATTTCTTGTAATCCTTTTAGGAACCCATGAGGGTAGAGAGTGACATCACATACATATACACACACATTTAACCTCTTCAGATTTTAGTATATTTTCTTACCGAGGGAAAAATCTCCACAGTTTCTGCCCCCACTACAGCTTTGTTCCTCAGCTCCAATGAGGAAAGAGTAAGTTTTGTGTTGCATCTTGACTTTGTGTTTCTAAGTGTCATGATTTTAATGATATTAAGACTGTTTGTGTGGTCTCCAGGAGTAATTCTTACTGTAACAGATTTTTGCCTTTGCGGTGAATTCAAAATGTAATCCTCAGAATTAGTTACAACACTGGTTCTATTCATATTCCTAATTTACAGGTGATAAACAAAATGAAAAACAGGGAAAGTATCTTCTGTACAGAAACATTTCCAGCTAATTGTGAAGAAGAAATATTGGAATTAGAAAGTCATCATGCGGAAAGACTTACCTAGATCAGAACCATCAATGCTGAGCCCACTTAATGTGAGATGGTTAAAGATGGCACCATTGGACCCCACTGGCCAGCCAAAGTATTTGCCTGCACGTGCAATACGGCAGGAAGTACAAACACAACCAATGAAATATTCTTACCGAAAGATGTCAACGCAATCTAATCAAGCCTCCAGAGAAAAAGAGGGAAGGGAACTTCCTACAGGTTACAAAACTCTTAGGAGAGATGCCAACTAAATGCAACATTTTTTTTAAATGCCAATTCAAGCAAACTGGTTATTATAAGAACATTTGAAGGCAATCAGTAAATTTAAGAAACACTGGCTGAATGTTAGATAACATTAAAGAATCCCGTAAATGCTGTTAAGGGTTATAATGGCTTTGTAATTGTGCCTCCAAAGTCATTATTTATTAGATATATACACTAAGACATTGGTTATTGAAAATAGATTGGTGTTTGTAATGTATTTTAAAACACTCAGAAAAGAAAATGAGATTACTCAGAAGTTGATAAATGGTGAATAAGCCCATGAACATTCACAACATTTTCATCTCTAGTTTTATTATTTCCACCATCAAGAGTTTTAAAATGTATAAAAGGAAAAATATATAAAAGATTCCATGTCCATCTCTGTAGTTCTCTTTGTTTACCTGGATTTATTTTTCTTCTAATCACTTTTCATTCCCTCCTACAGAATGTATTTCTCCCCTCCAGCATGTAAACTCATGAAGAATAGTCTTTATTTGATGTGCTGATGGTTGGATTAATCTCCAGTACGTAGAACAGGGTCTGGCACTCACTGATAGCCTGATGAACAGTGTGATTGTTAAATGATAATGTTGATGAAAGAATAAAAACAATGATAAAGAACAAGCAAGTATTTACATCTTATGAAACAGTCCTGGAGTTTGTGTCCAGGAAGATAATAACTTTGGAAAATCCTACACTTCACCCCTCCCATTTATAGATTCACACAAAACATTTTAACATTAATGCCTCTTGAAAACCTCCCCTTAAAGAATCTTGCTTACTTTTTGAAGAATTGACTTATTTCATCATAACGCTAACACTTCCTGGGCTTTATCCTTACAAAAGACACCGTGGAAGATGCTCACTTTCAGAGTGAAAGAGATATACTTTGAGAGGGTAAGGAATGAGAACCCAGCTTGGGACATGCTTCAGTCTGGAAGAGGGGTTGGAGAGGCAGGGAGGTGGAACATAGGAACTGGAGCTTCATTCTTTCCTCATTGGTTCTCTAGCCACATGTTTTCAGAGATTCTCTAAATAAGATACCAATGGCCCTCTACCTTAAAGAGGGATGTGAGGGGAGCTAAGGGCAGGAGTGAAAAGCCACACCAGTGCTTTGTGGAGAGACCAGAGGCAGAAGCAATCGATGCCTCCAGGGAAGCATATTTAAAACAAAACAAAACAATTTTTTAATTTAAGTATAGTTGATTTGCAATACTGTGTAAATTTCTGCTGTACAGAAAGTGATTCAGTTATACCTACACATACATTCTTTTTCATAATGCCTTATCACAGGATATGGAAGAGAGTCCCCTGTGCTATACAGTAGGTCCTCGCTGCTATCATTCTATATGTATATATATTTGAATATGCTAATCCCAAGCTGCCTATCCATCCATCACCTATCCCCTTCACTTTGGCAAGCATGTTTGTTCTCTGTGTCTGTGAGTCTGTTTCTTTTTCATAGATAGGTTCATTTGTGCCACGTTTCAGATTTCACATATAAGTGATATCATATGGTATTTGTCTTTCTCTTTCTGACTTGTTTCACTTAGTATGATAATCTATAATTCCATTCATATTGCTGCAAATGGCATTATTTCGTTCTTTTTCATGGCTGAGTAATATTCAACTTCCCAGGTGGCTCAGACGGTAAAGCAACTGTCTACAATGCTGTAGACCCAGGTTTGATCCCTGGGTTGGGATGATCCCCTGGAGAAGGAAATGGCAATCCACTCCAGGACTATTGCCTGGAAAATCCCATGGACAAGAGGAGCCTGGTAGGCTACAGTCCATGGGGTTGCAAAGAGTCCGACACGACAGTGACTTCACTTTCACTTTCTATATATATACATGTTCTACTATGTATATACATATATATATATATGCACACAGCACATCTTTTTTATCCATTCATCTGTTTAGATTACTTCCATGTCTTGCCTACTGTGAATAGTGCTGCCATGAACATTGAGGTACATGTATCTTTTTGAATTAGAGATTTTTCTGGATATGCTCAGGAGCAGGGTTGGTGGATCATATCGTAATTCTAGTTTTAGATTTTTGAGGAACTTCCATATTGTTTTCCACGGTGGCTGTACCAACTTATACTCCTACCAACAGTGTGGGAGGGGACATTTTCAGAGAAGCCCCTCTGTACCCCATACCACCTGCCGGGGCATGGAATCCAGAGATGCTCTTTCAAGGCATCACCAGAACCAGATTATCTCTCTGAAGCCCACCCTAGAAAAATGAGATTAAAAGGTTCTCGTGTTTCTACCTCACTTTGAAATAATCTACAAATGTTTCCAGAAATGCCTGAATTTGGAACCTTTCTGTTCCCCAGCCTCCAACCATGTCTAAGCCACTTACCCTTTGGCATTCAGAGTTCTCCCCTGGCAAGGGCAGGGGGAGGGAAGCCAAAAGAGTAAGAACAAAAATATCTTTTTTAAAATCCAAATGCAACAAGAACAGAAAGCAAAATCTTTAACAGCTGGATTTGTCCAGTCTCTCTTAAAACATAATTATTTTAATAAATTCAGTACATTCTCCACTACTGCCTGTTTTAAAAGAGGTAGCAAGGTGAACTCTGCCAAACAAACCTTCATAAAAATCTGAGTCTAATTTTCACTGGGGAGGAAATTAAACAGAAAGACCCAAAAGCATGAAGTGAATTTTTATTCTGAGTTAGGAGGGCTTCCCAGGTAGCTCATATGGTAAAGAATCTGCCCACAGTGTGGGAGACCTGAGTTCAATCCCTGGGTTGGGAAGACCCCTGGAGAAGGGTCTTGCAATCCACTCCAGTATTCTTGCCTGGAGACATCTATGGATAAAGGAGCCTGGCAGACTACTGTTCATGGAGTCTCAAAGAATTGGACACAATTGAATGACTAACACTTTCACTTTTAGAGAGGATCAGGGGTTACCCAGGTGGTGCTAATGGTAAAGAATCTGCCTGCCAATGCAGGAGATGTAAGAAACACGTGTTCTATCCCTGAGTTGGGAAGATCCCCTGGAGGAGGGCATGGCAACCCACTCTAGTATTCTTGCCTGGAGAATTCCATGGACACAGGATCTTTTTGGGTTACAGTGCATAGGGTCTCAAAGAGTCAGACACACCTGAAGAGACTTATCACACATGCAAGGAGGACAAGAGAAGCACCCATCTTGTCCACCACAGATGCAGAATGCATTGTCCATTTCAAGGAGCTGGGGTGTGTGGTGCAACTTATAACTTGAGGGAAAGTTACCAGACTCCTCTGAAACCACCTTCTCTACTCCTGTAAGATGCCTTTCTGGAGTTCACGCATCACCTCTGAGCAAGAACATGTGTCTGTAAGGAAAGGGATGCTCTGCATCCCCCAGCATCTCTCATTCAGCTCTGCAAGTCCCCAGGTCACCTTCACAGCCAGGGCTTCTGCCCTGGATCATTTGCAGGTGCTCAGTATTTCTTCCTGGGAAATAAGCCTAATTGATATATTTTCCAGCGTGTCGCCTCAGTCCTGCAGGAACCCATGGAACTAAATGAAAATCTATGTTGCACAGTCTGGATGAGAAGGTAGTCGTGTCTGTATTAAAATTAATGGGAGCAGCAGCACAAGCCACCAGCTTCAATTTCTTCAAGGCAGCGTGAACGTCCTGTCCGAAGTGCCAAGGGAGCAACTGCTATTTGAGTCCATGACCATGTTTTAAGCTTTAATAATGTTTGGTTTGAAAATGAGTAGTACAGGTCCTCTGTGATTTGAATCTGTATACTACGTTACTTTCTTTCATTTCAAAGATTATTATCTTATAATAGGTACCCTTGCCCAGCACTTACTGTTTACCAAGCACTGCTCTGATAGCCTTAAACTTGCCTGCTTATTGCCCACTTACTGAATTCTCTAACCAGCCCTATGAGATAAATGCTATAGCGATCCTTTTCTTACAGACAGGGCTACTGAGGTACAGAGATGTTATGCAGTCCATTGGGGACATATCCAGGATGCCATCTGAAGCAGGTCACCTGGAGTCTGTGTTTTTAACTCCATGGCAATGGGTCTTAGGGAGTTATGTGTTAGAGCCAGCTGGGACAGTTTTTTTTTTTTTTTTTTTTTAATGTGGGACTTCCACTTCCCTGGTGATCTAAGAATGTGGCTAAGAATCTGCCAAAGCAGGGCACACAGGTTCAAACCTTGGTCTGGGAGGATTCCATATATCTCCAGGCAACTAAGCCCGTGCTCCACAACTACTGAGTCCATTCTAGAGCTACCATGCTCCACAAGAGAAGTCACTGCAATTAGAAGCCCATTCCCCATGAGTAGAGTGTAGCCCCCACTTGCCACAACTAGAGAACACCTACCTGTACACAGCAACAAAGATCCAGTGTAGCAAAAATCGTAAATAAATGAAAACACCCATGTGCAAGGTAGAGTCCAAACAAGTAGTTCAGAAAACCTGCCTGGGGGAGATTATAGTAGAAGGACTTTAAGACCAAGCTGTATCCCTAGCTGACTGAGGGTGGGCACTTAAGTAATTCATTTAACCTATGCCTCAGTAGTCCTCATCTGTCAAATGGGACAGTCCTGACTCCCACCTGGTAAGGCTGTTGTAAGCATTCCATGTAGGGTGGTCACCTGTCCTAGTTAACTCAGACTGAGCAGGGTCTTGGGACCTAGAACTTTAGGCACTTAAACAGAACAGGTGGGGACAACTGGGACTGGTTTTGTATTATCACAAAGCGAACTGATGCTACCATATCAGCACACATTCCTCCAAGTGCTTGTAAGGAGACAGCAAGCAGTGGTTATTGGACTCATGTTTTATAGACATCTATGCCGGGAGCCAGCATGAGGAATTCCACCCGTGACAAGGTCATGAGGCAAGAGCTCTGATGGCAAGGCTAATCAGACCTCAGGTTTTCCCCCTGGAATTTCCTGAGCATCCACCCCCCAGCCCCCCACCCCCCAAAAAATAAGAATCTGCCGGCTTTTGTGCTCTGCTTTTCCACTTTTCTAATATTCTCTGGAAAAAGTCAACTCAAGGCTTTAGTCTTCTGCATTTGAAAGGGATGTTTCAGTTAACCCCTTCTGATTGCTCTCTAGCTTGCCTAACAGGTTCCCCGGACCTCTTACAGCTTGTGAATTGCTTACAGCCCCCCAACTGCGAGAAGCACAAAGCTTGAAAGCATCTCAAAGATACAGAGCCTTTTCTAAAGAGTTAAAAATTATATTGGTAGAGGGTTTTCACTGTTGACTCAATGACTGCTGCCAGGCTTCCATATTCTTTATCTTTTAGGCACCTGGAAGGATGTTACTCAATGTAAGCAGGATGTAGAAAAAGATACATAGTAGTTTTGATGTTAGCAACACTAGACTTTTGAGTTAATTGCTTTTCTTTTGCTGTAAATCACTGTACTCCCTCTACTTGTTATAAGCTGCTGTATCTTTGCTGTATAAGAATGTAACTTTATTTAGTGCTTTCTGAGAGTGGCACCAGACCTTGGGAAGATGAACAAAAATAAGTCTTCTGGTTGACAAACCCTTATCAGTAAAAAGGCTGTAAAATGTTAATTGGCCCTTTTGGCTGGAAGATGATGTAAATTACCTAAGACTTGTGTATACAATTAGGTATGCAGAGAGAATAGCCTGGTTTTGATAAGAGTCTGGACTGCTAACGCTGCATAACTTTGTGTTACCCATTGATCTCCATGTTTTATCAAAGGTATAAAAGGCCTTCTGAACAATAGAGGACGGAGCCAGTCGCTGGACTGGTTTCCCCCGTGTCTCTCTTTCCTCTCCTCTTTACTCTAATTTCAGGCTGAATTTCCACCTGGGGTGCGGAGGCTCGCCAAGTCTACTTACTGGCCCTGGCTGTTAAGACCCGCGCGAAAGGGAGCCTAAAGTGAGGCACCATTAGATATCCAAGCGAGCGCTGGTGGCCCAACGTAGATGGTGCAAATTCCTTGTCTGGAATTTTATTGGTCTTCCACGTAATCCAAGCTATTCAGCCCTCTTCCTCCACTTAATTCTCCTACTACACTATTTCTTCCTAATCTAATCTTATATTTCTTATATCAATCAATAAATAAGTTTTTCTCACTCCAAACGCCGTCCACCCTTCGAATTCCCTGGATCCACCGGGGCTGGACCCTGGCACATCTATTTTGCTTTAAGGGGCTTCCGTGGTGGCTCAGTGGTGAAGAACCTGCCTGCCAATGCAGGAGACTAGGGTTCAACCCCTGGGGGAGGAAGATCCCCTGGAGAAGGAAACGGCCACCCATGCTAGTATTCTTGTCTGAGAAATCCCAAGTGCATTAGGACTTGGCATCATTCAGGAGAGGAAGATATTTCTGATCTGTGTATTAGCAGGGATTTATGTTTGCCTGGTGGTTGAGAAATAGCTAGGGCCAGGCATAATTTATTTCCATTTGTATACTGAAAGATGAAAAAAGCGTAGACAAATTGTGTTGTATTTTAATATTTACAATTACATTGATTATGCACTCATGCCTAATGACTGCTTTTGAGATCATGACAAATGCCCATCTTGGAATCCCTCTATCAGCCTGAGGCCTGGGTCATGTGACCCTTTAATCACAATCTTTTGTCCCCTGGACACTTCAGTGGTGATACCGCATCTCAGAGTGAGGCATTTTGGCCAAGCAGATGTTAACTTCCAGTGAAAACAGACTATAGAAGAAATAAGTCCTTGTTAAACTAAAACGATAGATTCTTCATCTTTATCTGGAAAATAGAGGGCACAGTACACACTGCTCCTTTAACATCCATCTAGGATTTATTCCAAGATGAATTGAAAGGACCCTGGGTCACCTCTTCCTTAAAACCTGTAAGGGTGAATGGGAATAAATATCCATGCCATTATCACTTTCTGCTGGGCACCACCCTATATTGCAACTTGGCATACCAGTTTTAGGAGCGACCCTGGAATCAATTAACAGTGACTTATTTATATGAGAAAGGGTCACAAAGTGTTTCCCAGCTTTTGTTTCATGAAAGACATTCTTATTCTTTTCAAATGCTGCTGGAGGCATAAATGTAAGTGACCAGATCCATCATCAGAATGAAAGAGATTTTCAATTCCTTTTCCAGATATCAAGACCTGCCCACCCAATGGATCCCTCAGTTCACTTTTGGAAAGTTGAGATATCAGTCATGGCTGTGCAGTCTTAGCAGTAGTCTTGCTACATGGACCTCTTTACAGCCTGGACCTGGTTAAATGCAGAAACACATGTGGTAGGCTCTTTCACCACCAAATGTGGATGTTTTGAGAGTCGGCTGTAGACCAGAAATCACCAGTGAGAAGTTACAGGGTGACAGCCTTCAAGTACCCACCCTCTTCCCTTCCACTGTAAAGGGTGGCTTAGGGAGTTCCCTGGCAGTCCAGTGGTTAAGGCTTTGTCTTCCAATGCAGGGGGTGCAGGTTCGACCCCTGGTCAGGGAACTAAGATCCCACATGCCTTGTGGCCCCAAAAATCAAAACATAAAACAGAAGCAATATTGGAACAAATTCAACAAAGACTTTAAAAACGGTCCACATCAAGGGCTTCCCTGGCGGCTCAGTGTTAAAGAATGCAGCTGCCAATGCTGGGGACACAGATTCTATCGCTGATCTAGGAAGATCCCACATGCCGCGGAGCAGCTAAGCCTGCTCGCCACAACTACTGAAGCCTACGCTCCCTCGAGCCTGCGCTCTGCAACAAGAGAAATGCCTGTGCAGCAACGAAGATCCAACACAGCCAAAAATAAATTTAAAAAGTGCTGCTTAGAAACATAGCTCCAGCTCATAATAACCCAAACAAAATCTCCCCAGCAAGACAAAACCCTCACACCTCTCAAAGAAGCAAGTTGAGGCTCTCTGGAACTTTCTCTCAGTTGCAGTTCACAGCAAAACCAATCCATTCAGCATCCTCATTCCTCTAGGCAATTCCTCCACTCACAAGGAGCAGCCAGCTAGTCTGTAAGTTAATTGGGGGAATAGATATTCAACAAATGTGAATGTGTTGACTAAACTCACAAGCCAGATGTCCATTTCTTTAGGAGTCTTCCTGGAATTTGAGAAGGGATTCGGACATGAGAATTCCTGGAAGAGCCAGAAAAACATCTAGAATTGAAGTCTTTGTGGCTTCGATTTAATTGCCGACCACTTCAAGAGAGACTGCAGTCATGTGAGGTTCTTTGGTGAGCATTGCATCTTTTTCTTTTTTTCTTTTGGGGGAAGGCAGCTTTAATTTTTAAAATTAATTTATTATATTTATTTATTTTTGGCTGTGCTGGGTCTTTGTTGCGGCATGCAGGCTTTCTTTAGTTGTGACAAGCGGGAGGTTCTCTCTAGTTGTGGTGCGCAGGTTTCTTACTGCAGTCGCTTCTCTTGCTGCAGAGAAGGGGCTCCAAGGCAGGCAGGCTCAGCAGTTGTGGTGCAGGAGTTTAGTTGCTCTGTGGCATGTGAAATATTCCTGGACCAGGGATTGAACTAGTGTCTCCTGCATTGGCAGGCAGATTCTTAAGCCACTGAACCATGAGGGAAGTCCAAGCATTAGATCTTTTTCAAGCAACAAGATAAGATGTAGGTGAAACTCACCTTCATATTCCCAATGTTTCACCCAGTTAAACAAGATTACTGAGGTTTTCTCTCCCTTCCTCCTCCTGTGTTTCTTTGGTGAGGACAGAGAAAGGAAGGAAAACTAAGCCAGAGATGATGCTTTCCTGATGGCTGTGTTTGTTTTCAGATCTGAGAACGGATGCACATCTTTTTGGGAAAGTCAGAGTAACACTCACCACTTGTGCCCATGCTCTGATATTCATATCTGTGGAAAGAACCAAGCAGACAGCAGTAGGGATGTTCAAAACCATGAAAATGCAGGGTGCAACTCCAAACGTAATCATGATTGAACCATGAGTTGTCTTCTACATACAATTTTAGAGTTGGAGATATATAAGTACATAGAGGAACACACTGCAAATGGGTAATATGTATTCTCAGTGCTGTTGTCCTTCTGTCACGTTTTTATAACAATTCCCTTTTCTTGGGAACCCACTTATACCCTTGGAGGAAATGTAAGTTGGTGCAGCCACTATGGGAAACTGTATGGAAGCTCCTTAAAAAACTAAAAATGAAATTACCATATGATCCAGCATTCCCACTCCTGAGCATATATCCAGACAAAACTGTAATTCAAAAAGATATATGCATCCCTATGATCATCAGGGCTTCCCTGGTAGCTCAGTTGGTAAAGAATCTACCTGCAATGCAGGAGACCCCAGTTCAATTCCTAGGTCAGGAAGATCCACTGGAGAAAGGATAGGCTACCCACTCCAGTATCCTTGGGCTTCCTTTGTGACTCAGCTGGTAAAGAATCCACTTTCAATGTGGGAGATCCGGGTTCGATCCCTGGGTTGGGAAGATCTCCTGGGGAAGGGAAAGGCCACCCACCCCAGTATTCTGGCCTGGAGAATTCCATGGACAATATAGTCCATGGGGTCGCAAAGAGTTGGACACAACTGAGCGACTTTCACTTTCCTGTTCATAGCAACACTATTCCCAATAGCCAAGACATGAGATAAACCTAAATGTCCCCTGACAGATGAATAGATAAAGAAGATGTGGTATATATATATATATATATATATATATATATATATGAATACTACTCAGCCATTAAAAATGAAATAATGCAATCTACAGCAACATGGATGGGCCGAGAGATTATCATACTAATTGAAGCAAGTCAGAAAGACAAATATCATATGATATCACTTATATGTGCAATCTAAAATATGACACAGATAAATTTGTCTATAGAAATACAAACAGACCCTTGGACATAGAAAAGAGACTTGTAGTTGCCAAGGGGCAGGGGGCTGAGGGAGGAATGGATAGGGAATTTGGGATTAGCAGATGCAAACTAGTATATACAGAACCAATACAGAGCAAGGTCCTACTGTATAACATGGGAAACTGTTCAATATCATGTGATAAATCATAATAGAAAGACAGGATGCTGCTAGGTCATTTCAGTTGTGTCTGAATCTTTGCAACCCCATGGACTATAGCCCACCAGGCTCCTCTGTCCATGGGATTCTCCTGGCAAGAATACTGGAGTGGGTTGCCATGCCCTTCTGCAGGGAATCTTCCTGACCCAGGGACTGAATCCAGGTCTCTTATGTGTCCTGCATTGGCAGGCAGATTCTTTACCACAAGCACCACCTGGGAAGCCCAGTAGATATATCTGAATCACTTTGATGTACAGCAGAAATTAACACAACATTGTAAAATGTTTTCACTTCAATTTTTAAAAAGATATATTTAAAAAAAGAGTTGCCCTTTCTCTCTGTTTCAGAAAGTTTCCTATAAATGCAATGCTGTAGGAACATTCATCAGTGTTCCTGATGAATGTCACTGATGAACAGTGGCTTCATCATCCTGAGGGCACAGAGGCCCCTTCCATCTATTTCCAGTCACCAGTGCTTAGTGATGAGTTGTTCATTCTCAACCTGCTCCCATTGCAGCTTTTATCAGCTAGATCCATTCCCCTCTGTGGGATCATCTACATGGGTTCAGATGGTTCCCCAGAGAGATGCAAGTAGAAAAGCACCTCCCAAACGTAAAGAATTGGTCAACTCATGTAGAGCAACTCTGGCAGACCCCCAAGGGGTTAAAACTTCCTGAGACTCTCCATCAACAACTTTGAAATAATGTTGCCCTCCAAATGCTAAAATCCAGGTTACTGCCATACAGAGGTTAGAACTTGGTAGCAGTTTTGCTTTCTTTCTTTCTTGCCTGTGCCACTCAGCCTTTGGGATCTTAGTTCCATGACCAGGGATTGAACCCATGCCCTCAGCAGTGACAATGCCAAGTCCTAATCACTGGACTGCTAAGGAAGTCCCCAGTTTTGCTTTCTTACTGTCTGCTCAATTGATTCATTTCTTAACTCTTGCCCTTAGTTATATAATAAACAGGATGGTTTATAAATCCCTGATAGAGACCCAAAGAAAGCTGATTTTATTTGATTTTTACCTGTATAGCAGGGAAAATATCAAAGGCTGATAATAAGGAAATCTGAATTAAAAGCCCAGACATGGCAGATATTTACCATGTGATCTTTGTCAATAATAATAATCATTGTGGTAGCAATAGAAATAATATGGCTATTGCTAATAATAATTATTATTTACCTAAGGTCTGCCAAGTCACTTCAGTCATGTCCGACTCTGTGCGACCCCAGAGACAGCAGCCCATCAGGCTCCCCTGTCCCTGGGATTCTCCAGGTAAGAACACTGGAGTGGGTTGCCATTTCCTTCTCCAATGCATGAAAGTGAAAAGTGAAAGTGATGTCGCTCAGTCATGTCCGACCCTCAGCGACCCCATGGACTGCAGCCCATCAGGCTCCTCCGTCCATGGGAGTTTCCAGGCAAGAGTACTGGAGTGGGGTGCCATTGCCTTCTCCCTCCTAAGGTCTACCACATACCAAACAAGGTACTAAGACATTTGCAAAATTATTTCACTTAATTATGGCAATACAATCATGAGAATGCTCTATTGGTTTCTCCATTGTACAGATGAGGAAACTGAGGCTCAGAAAAAAGAAGCAATGGACTCAGTGCCAGGCACTGAAAAAGGAACAGAGCTGAGATTTTAAATTCAAAAGTGTTCTCTGCTTCTCAGTACTGGGGCAGCTGGCCTTTGCCTATCTCATAAGCATCTCCTGTATCAACCTCAATTAAAACCATTCAAAATATTCCACTTGCCATATTCTCCCTAAGGGTCCAATAAAACTCCTTATTAATTTTTATTTAACACAGTGGAGCATTTAGCCAAATTCCAGTTCTCTGTTCCAATTCTTTCACCCTCAGAGAAATGACTCCAAAGCTTAAATACCTCCCTGTCTTCATTATTGTCTGGGAGTTCAGCCAAATAATGTCCTTGGGGCTGAGGGAGAAAGGGAGCCAACAGTGCTTGTTTCTTTGTTTATTTCTGAGACAGATCAATGGGACCATTTTTTCAAGGGATATGTGTATCCTTGGAGGGAAAGGGAGGAGGGCATAAGGAACTGAGAGAAGTGGGAAGGGGAGAAGGAGAACTGGGGGAAGAAAGTGCCAGGCAGAGAGAAGAGCAAGTGCAAAGGCTGAGGTGGGGATGGTTTGAGATGCAGGCATCAGGTGTAACTGAGGAGCCTTGTGGCCCATGTGACTGGAGTACAGGGAATGGAGGAGGGACAGTGGGCAATGGACCCAGGGAGGCAGATAGGGCCACAGCACCCAGGGTCCTATAGGTTACTGAAAGGACAGTGGATCTGGCTTCTAAGGGTGATGAAACACCATTGGCAAGATGCTGAACAAAAGAGCAATGTTACCTTTTGTGGGGGAGGCTGATCTACATTTTAAAAAATTGCCCTTTCCTCTCCCCTAAACTATGGGATTGAGAGATGCAAACTACTTATGCATAAAATAAAGAAGCCGCGGGGTAGGGGAGGGATGGTTTGGGAGCCTGAAATTAGCAGATGCAAACTAGTATATGGTGGTGGTGGCAATTTAGTCACTAAATTGTGTTTGATTCTTTGGGAACCCATGGACTGTAGCTCCCCATGAAAGGGTGTTGCTGAACCACACTAAGGCGCTGGGATTCTTGGCCTCCAGAGGAGAAGAATTCAATCTGGGGCCAAAGATGAGGCTTGATTGCTCAGAGCTTTTGTGTAATAAAGTTTTATTAAAGTATAAAGGAGATGGAGAAAGCTTCTGACATAGGCATCAGAAGGGGGCAGAAAAAGTACCCCCTTGCTAGTGTTAGGCATGGAGTTATATACTCTCTAGTTATTACAGTGAATCAAAAGAATGTCTGGAGGTTGTAAAGACCTCACTCGACCTACTCCCATAATTTTCACCTTAAGATAACAGGATTAGCCAGAAGGTTTTTTCCAGACACTGTCCTCAAACAGGATACATTATTGTTATATAATCCTAAGGAATGTAGAGGGACAAAAAATTTTTGTCCTTTCTTCCTCCTTGAGAACTCCAGACCCCTTTCTCCTTGAGGACCCCTGCACTTCTTATCAATCTGCCTAGGAACTGACTCTCTCACCCAGACTCTCTCACTCTCTCCATGGGATTTCCCAGGCCAGAATACTGGAGTGGGTTGTCCTGCCCTCCTCCAGGGGATTTTTCCCACCCAGGGATCAAACCCCCATCTCCTGAATTGGCAGGAGGATTCTTTCCTCACTGAGGCACCTGGGAATACCCAATATATCATTATAAAAAATATATATACATATATATACATGGAACAACAGACTGGTTCCAAATAGGAAAAGGAGTACATCAAGGCTGTATATTGTCACCCTGCTTATTTAACTTATATGCAGGGTACATCATGAGAAACACTGGGCTAGATGAAGCACAAGCTGAAATCAAGATTGCCAGGAGAAATACCAATAACCTCATATACGCAGATGACACCACCCTTATGGAAGAAAGTGAAGAAGATTTAAAGAGCCTCTTGATGAAACTGAAAGAGGAGAGTGAAAAAGTTGGCTTAAAGCTCAACATTCAGAAAACGAAGATCATGGCATCTGGTCCCATCACTTCATGGGAATTAGATGGGGAAACAGTGGCAGACTTTATTTTTTTGGGCTCCAAAATCACCACAGATGGTGACTGCAGCCATGAAATTAAAAGATGCTTACTCCTTGGAAGGAGTTATGACCAACCTAGAAAGCATATTAAAAAGCAGAGACATTACTTTGCCAACAAAGGTCCTTCTAGTCAAAGCAATGGTTTTTCTAGTAGTCATGTATGAATGTGAGACCTGGACTATTAAAGAAAGCTGAGCACTGAAGAACTGATGCTTTTGAACTGTGGTGTTGGAGAAGGCTCTTGAGTCTTCTGCAAGGAGATCCAACCTGTCCATCCTAAAGGAGATCAGTCCTGAATATTCATTGGAAGGACTGATGTTGAAGCTGAAACTCCAACATTTTGGGCACCTGATGGGAAAAGCTGACTCATTGGAAAAGACCCTTATGCTGGGAAAGATTGAACGCAGGAGGAAAAGGGGACGACGGAGGATGTGATAGATGTATGGCATCACCGACTCAATGGACATGAGTTTGAGTAAACTCCAGGAGTTGGTGATGGACAGGAAGGCCTGGCTTGCTGCAGTCCATGGGATCGCAAAGAGTTGGGCACAACTGAGCCGCTGAACTGAACTGAGTCCTGTCGGCCTCTTTAGATCCCATGAACTGTAGCCCTCCAGGCCCCTCTGTCAATGGGATTCTCCAGGCAAGAATACTGGAGTGGGTTGCTCTTTCCTTCTCCAGGGGAGCTTCTCAACCCAGGAATTGAACCCAGGCCTCTCCCACATGGCAGGCAGATGCTTTACTGATTGACCAGCAAAGGGAAGCCCAATATATTTGTCCAAATCCACAGAATGAACATTAAAAGTGAACTTTATTGTAAACTGTGGACTTTGGGTGATACTAATGCATCAATGTTGATCATTGGTTGTAACAAATGTACCATCTGCTGAGGGACCCGTAAGTGGGGGAGACTGCATGGATGGGGGCAGGGAGGGTATGGGAAATCTCCCTACTTTCCTGGAAATTTTGCTGTGAACCTAAAACTTCTCTAAAAAATAAAGTCTTAAAAAAGAATCCCAAGAATGTCATTGAGGGTCTTCTGATACCCAACCCCAGCTCACTTCTCATCTTTCTCTTTGGCCCCCTCTTCCCCACCGGACACAGTCACTGGGGTTATTTATCCCACAGATTCACAGCGATATTCGGCCTCCAGGAAAGGTAGTCTGGTTTTCAGATGCCTTCACGCTCCTAACTGAATGCACAGACTTGATTGACATTGCTGACCGACTTGGAGAAGAAAGTAAAATGTGTGGAGAAAATTTGTTTTGGGCCATTTCGGGAAGCCTTTGCACAGGTCACAGGTAGGAGCCGGTGGCAGCTGCCAGCGCACACGGACCACTGAAAGCCCTGGAGCCGTGAGCTTTCTCTGTAATTCATCAATCTTGGCGGTGAGGCCTGGATGCTGATTAAGTAGCGAGTGCCAGGAAATTAAAGATGTTCCAGAGCCTTCGTCTTGGCGGCGTCTTTCCTCCAGATGCCAGGGCACTGGAGCTCCTGCTTCCAAAAGTGACATGGATGTTGCTCCCTGGCCCAGAGATGGATGTTGAACAGATGGAAGGAACTCACTGACGGGGCCGCTGTCTTCCTCACCCCACCCATGATACAAAATTCAGTGTAAGGAGGAATAAATGAGAATCTTTATTCACTTGAAGCAGGGAAGGCGCTTTTCAAATTTATGGCATTCATCCAGTGAGCTGCTCGAGAGGCGGAGAGGAGCATGTGGCAGGGTCCTTGGTGACGCCCTGATGCCCGGAGCCGCCTCCATCACCTGTCATTCCCCGAGCGCTGGGGCGAGGACCTGGATCGTGAGCAGGGAGAACCTAGCTGGTGCTACCTCTGACTTCCAGTACCCCTGCCAAGGCCAACAGCACAAAGACTCTTCAGATGTAAAGTCCTGGATTGTGCTGAAGACGGCGCATTGGCTGGTCTCTGCGCCAGGAACCATCCTCCCCTCAGACCCCGGGCTCCCTTCTCCATTACTTTAGCTTTGTTTTCAAATGTCAGCTTCTCAGGGGATCAATACTGATCTATTTGGAATTAGAACAGTCCACCACCACCAGCGGTATCTCTCCTAAAATTGCTCCTCTTTATTCTGCCATCTCTGTTCTCTTGGCATTTTTCATTTTATCATGAGTTAATCACTACTGACACATAGACATTAGATTAGAAGCTTAACACTTAACTCACAATATTTAGAAGTGTGTTAGCCTTGAACCACTCCCCCACTCTAGTTTTATTTTTAAGTGAAAATACTCTCAAAGAAAAATCTGAATATTCAAACCCATTAGACCAAATTTGTTTCTTAATTTCTTGTTTTTTAAAAGATACTCAGTAAGTCCTTATACACACAAACAAGTTCCATTCTGAGAGCACATTCCCAAGTCCAATTTGTTCATAAGTTCAACAGTTAGCCTAAGTTCACAACTAACACAATCAGTTATACAGCAAAGTACTGTAATAGATTTATAATACTTTTCACACAAGTAATACACAAAAAATAAACAAACATAAAACATAAAGCTTTTTAAACCTTACAGTCAAGGACCTTGAAATGTACAGTATAGTTGGCCTTCGGGGGCACATTCACATGTTTGAAAGTTTGCAATTTGAAGGTTTTATGTAGGGAACTTACTGTATTTGCTTCTCCTTCATTCTTTTTCTCCCTCTTCCTCCTCCTTTTTCTTCTTAGCTCTCTCTCTCTTTTGTTCTCTCTGTCTCTCTCTCTGCTGAAATTCAGGGCAAAAGGTATGAAGACTCTAATACCAGAAACAGACAAGAAACTAACAGAAAACTCTCTCCTGAAGAGGCAACATTGACATGAGCACCATTGTGGATTTTTTTGAATCAAATGATGCTCTTATGAAACCTGCATTTCCTTTTCTGTTGGGAAGGCTTGTGGGGCTTTTTGAACACCGGATTACAAGATAAGGACTGGGAACATATGATGTCTGTCCTGGCTGTAATTCTTGGCTCTCTTCACACTTTCAGCTAACTCTCAGGTTGGCAACAGTATAGGTATTTTTTTCCTTTGCTTGTTGCATGGAGGTGAGAGTCTTGACTGCCTGTTCAGCTGTGGATGGGGAACCAACCACAGAGATGCTTGCTCTCAGGGTGCTCCCATTACAGAGGGTGGACACCACTAGGGAAAATAGGAGGATGGGTGGGGGCTGTTTATCCAACCCCAGTCTTTGTTTCATTTTTTTTTTTTTTCAGTAGGAAAAAAATACTCTGACTCCAAACAAAGTTTAAATACATTTTGTTTTAAACTAATCCCACACAAAGCTTCTCAGGTGGTTCCAGTGGTAAAGAATCCGTTTGCCAAGCAGGAGATGTGCGTTCGATCCCTGGGCTGGGAAGATCCCCTGAAGGAGGACATGGAAACCCACTCCAGTGTTCTTGCCTAGAGAATCCCATGGAGAGAGGAGCCTGGTGAGCTACAGTCCATGGGATTGCAAAGAGCTGGACATGACTGAAGCAACTAAACAGCAACAAATCCTATCCAGAATAGTCACACTCCATGGGAAAGTGTGTGGAGTAATGACCAGGGTCCTTGTCTGGTGAATATTTTGTCCTGAATTCTGTGAATCCAGACAAAACACAGTAAGTATTGGTTACACTTCTTGGTCTCTTCTAAAATACATGTACATTTTATTCAGCTGCAACTGAATGAAAATGGGGTAACTCTGCGATTGCAATAGCTGTCCTAACAGAGCTGAAGGCTTAGAAGTAAGTCAAAGACTTGACCTGGATTTTTCTTTTAAATGTGTTTTAAATTGAAGTATCTTTGATTTTACCTATCTGTATACTTTTGAATTCTTTTCCATTATAGATTTTTGCAAGATATTGAGCATAGTTCCCTGTGCTATATGGTAGATGCTTGCTACTTATCTATTTTATACATAGCAGGATGTATCTGTTAATCCCACATCACTTACATGTAGGATCTTGAAAAAATTATACAAATGAATTTATTGACAAAACAGAAATCGACTCACAGACATAGAAAACAAACTAATAGTTATCAAAGGGGAAGGCGGCAGAGAGGGATAAATTAGGAATTTGGGATAAGCAGAATATACATTATTGACTGAAATTTTTGTCAGATTTTATTTTATGCCCTTGATGTGATTTCATTTACCACCTTTATGTGATTTCATTTACCACCTTCCCAGAATGTTATCTTAAAAATGAGAGTGATGGGAGGTATGATGTTTCCTTTTTAGTTCATTAATATAAGTGGAAAAAGCCTTAAAGTCAGTCTTTTATGTACAGACTTCACTAGAGGAGGAACCAAGAAAAAATTGCTGGGTCAATAAATTATTGGTGCAGATGGAAGGAGCAAATAGGTACTGAACATCTATGATGTGTCAAGAACCAAGATTTAACATTTTTCTCTTTGAATTCCCCCAATTAATACTACATCAGACAGTTTACAGGTAGAGGCAGAAAGAAAGTCAAATACGGCAAGACAATGGAATTTCTGGGAGTATTACTATACAACTGCTATGTTGTAAGATTATTTAATCATTTAATTGGTGAACATTTGATCATTTCTAAAATTTCACTCTAATTCCATAATGAACATCTTTTTATGTGGGTGCCTTGATGTGTTTCCCAAGATACTACTAAGTGAGCATTTGCTATGTGCCAAGGGCAGCTATGTTTTACATGTTATAATTTAATTGTCAAAGGGCATGGAGAAGTGGAATTAACATCCACTGTGGTTTCAGAGCGGGAGCCTGCCACCCCCTGCCATGAGGATATTCCCATTTATGAATGAGAAAGTCACAGAACATCAGAATTTCCTTTTCATTTTTGTTTAAGTTTTCCAAATTTTCTATAACACACACCCACTATTTTGCATCTAAACAATATACTCACATATATAAAGATTTTTTAAAACCTGGTCCACATTAAAAAAAATCTGTTATAAAACAAATTTGCATACATGTATGGTTATGTGTGTGCACATACGTGTGGGTAAGAACCTCTAAATCAACCACGGTTAGAAGAACTTCTTGTTTAGTCGGTCAGTCGTGCCTGACTTTGCAACCCCTTGGACTGCATCACGCCAGGCTTCCCTGCCTTTCACCATCTCCCAGAGATCGCTCGAAGTCATGTCTATTAAGTCAGTGATGCTCTCTAAGCATCTCATCCTCTGCTACTCCTTTCTCCTCTTGCCTTCAGTCTTTCTCAGCATCAGGGTCTTTTCCAATGGGTCAGCTTTTCATATTAGGTGACCAAAATATGGGAGCGTCAGCATCAGTCCTTCCAATGAGTATTCAGGGTTGATTTCCTTTAGGATTGACTGGTTTGATTTCCTTGCAAAACTGGGTGAAAGCAAATTCAAAGATAGAGAATAGAAGTGCCCCAAGGAAGGCCTTCATACAACACTTAAAGATCACACACTTCATAATTATAAATATTTTACACATTCTGAGGTGCTTGGGAAAACCCTAATCAGCCTATTATGTGGGCAAGACAATCTGAAAAAAAAACTCTATTATTCTGAGAATTTTCTTTGCTTCTTTTTTGCCTCCTACTATTGTCCTTAAATTTGACAGACATATTTTTTTGTGACCCATAGCTTGGTCTCTAAATGCAGGCTTGCCCTTCTGTAAAGTGTGGATCAAATGGATGAATAACGTAGATTCATCAGTTGTTAATAAAATGTAGATGCAGATTTTCTTATTTTTCAGGTTATCTGCTGGCAGTTGAACACTATGCTTCACCCGGAACAAAGAAACTTCACCTTGGACACAATTCGAATGCACACTTTAAATGATTCATTTATGCAGCCATTTTTACCATCGGTGCCCTCTGCCAGAGAAACCATAGACTAGAGTTGGAATCTTTCTTTTCCAAATGGTACAGGCAGCCAAGCTCTATGTCCTCAGATGCCTTATTTTATATTTCTGCTTTCCAGTGGGTGAGGTTGAATGGATCACTTCTCTCCTGGCCAGAAATACGGGGCTTCTACCCTCCCTAGCGCCTGCCTGTGTCTGGGCTGAAGAGATCTCAGTCATGTGGGTGTGTTTCTATCTCATTTCATCCGAAGAGAAGGTTGAGGCATCTTCCTGGAGTTGAACTATGTGCCCCACGTATTTGTCTGGATAGCACTTGAAATAGATTTGCATTTCCAGAGTTAGGATATCTTTCTTTTGCTTTTTTTTTTTTTTAAAGTTTTTATTTTGTATTGGAATATAGCCAGTTAACAATGTCATGATAGTTTCAGGTAGACAGCAAAGGGACCCAGCCATACATATATATGTATCCATTCTCCCTCAAATTTCCTTCCCATCTAGGCTGCCACATCATATTAAGCAGACCTATTTGGGTAGCAGAGGGCACCTTTCTGTTTTGGGGACTACGTGAGTCTCTCAAAGACCAGTCCTCTTCACTTGTCTATAAAGTGGTAAATTCACATCAGATCCTGCGATTGCCAGGAAAGCTATTGAATTGTCTCAACTGGCAAGAAAACATCGTGGACACTCTGGACTATCATCCCCTGCCTCCATCTCACTCTACATTCAATTACAGAAATGTCAAGGTGGTCAAGTATCTCTTTCCCCAGCTGATCCCAACAACTATCAATTTACACACTGCAAGATTCCATCAGAGCTGGGCTGGATGTTTTGTCTTCAGGACCCCTTTGAATATGCTCATCCCTCTCTAATTAGTTAAAGATTCTCCTATTCTCCTAGAGATCATCCCTTGAGCTGAAAAAGATGCATTTTTCAATTTTCTCCTGCAAATTAATGTGGGGCATGCTTTTCTGAAAATATCAGATAAGGGAAACGTGCACAGCTCTGGGACTGAGTTTTTCCCCTTTGCCACTCTGGAGATGTGAAAGAAATCATATTTGAAAGACAAAAGCTCAGTGGGTTTTATGAATTTCAAAAAGGAGAATTGCAGTCACATCTTGGATCCTTGAGGAAACCAGCCCTGATGTGGTTGGGTCCATTGTTCATTTTATGTCAAGATACGTTGAAAGAGAGTCATGTGTCTCTTTTATATCATCCAACTCTACCAAACCAATTACCAGGTGAGTACTGTGACCTTCTCCCTCTGAGCACTGGCCAGAAACTGCAGGGACCACAAGCAACAAATATGTGCCACACTGCCTTCCAGGAACTCACAGTCTAATTAGGGAAACGACGGGTCAGAGTTTAAGTTGCACCCAGCTAGCTCTGAGTAATACACAACACACTCAAAAGAGAAATGAACACATAAGGACACATTACGGTTTAGACTCAGAGTGTCTGGGATGGTTACACTACAGTCGGATACCCTCTTCCACTACATCATCAATCCCTGCAGACCGTTCCTTCCTGATAAGTAGTTCTCAGCATCACTGTGCATTAGAATGATGGGAGAATCTTTAATGTACAGTGGTCCCAGCTTCACCCCAAACCAATCTCTGGCAGCAGTGTGAGGGAATCAATATTTTTTAAATTTAGTAGATTGAATTGGAGAGTGGTTTTGAGCTCACAGAAGAACTGCAGGGAAAATGCAGAGTTCCCATGGAGCGAGGGCCCCTAACATCTAGGCCGCAGACTGATACCTCCTGTCAGATCAGCTGCAGCATTAGATTAAAAATAAAGTGCACAATGGGATTCTCAGGTGGCTCAGTGGTAAAGAGTCGGCTTGCCAGTGCAGTAGAGGCAGCAGATGCCAGTTTGATTCCTGGGTTGGAAAGATCCCCTGGAGAAGGAAATGGCAAGCTGCTTGCCTGGGAAATCCCATGGACAGAGGAGCCTTATAGGCTATAGTCCATGGAGTAGCAAAGAATCAGACACAGCTGAGTGAGCGAGCACCGCCAAGGTGCACAATAAATGTAGCGTGCTTGAGTCATTCCGAAACCATACCCTTTGTGTGTGGAAGAACTGTCTTCCATGAAATCAGTCCATAGCACCAAAAAGATTGGGCACCACTACCATATAGTGTCTCTAAAGGGTTTCCCAGGTGGCGCTAGTGTAAAGAATCTGCCTGCCAAAGCAGGAGACGTAAGAGATGTGGGGTTTCATGCCTGGGTCAGGAAGATCCCCTGGAGAAGGGCATGGCAACCCACTCCAGTAATCTTGCCTGGAAAACCCCATGGACAGAGGAGCCCAGCAGGCTCAAAGAGTTGGACATGACCGAAGAGACTTAGCACAGCACAGCACCCTGATGCAATTTCCCCTGTTACTAACATCTTGCATGAGTGTGGTATATTTGTTACTATTGCAGAGCTGATATGGAGACATTATTATTAACCAGAGTCCATGGTTTCCAGTAGATTTCACTGTTTGTGTTATAAAGGTCTATGGGTTTTGACAAACACATAGTATCTTGTACCCACCATTGCACTATCATACCGATTGATTTCACTGCTGTGAAAATCCTCTGTGTTGTTCCTGTTCATCCCTCTTTCCTCCCAGGTCCCTGGAAACCACTGATTTTTTTTTTTTTTTTTTACTATTTCTGTAGTTTTACTTTTTCCCAAATACTACACAGTTGGAACCGTACAGCATGTTGCTGTAGCTGGAAGCAGTACTGTTTTAGACAGTCGCCAGGTAATTCTAATATGCCCCAGCCTTGAGAACCACTAGACTCCAGCAGGAAATAGCTTGTTTGTTAGCCTACCTAAAAAGACCTTCAGGTTTATCCAAGGAAGATGAGAAATAAGTCTGGAAGGGAAGTGACTTGGCCAAGGTGATGTGGGAAATTCAGGAAACCTTCTAGGTATATGACAGCTTTCTGAAATAAACTATTGATACTTAATGCAACCTAAAGTGTTACCTTTCTCAAAGTTCCAAAATTCATGAATTTAACAGATATTTATAGAGGATCAGTTCTGGGCCACAACATCCATGGCACCGTGAACATAACTATAAACCCAAAACAGCTGCCTACCTCAGAGGCCTCCTTTAGTAGGGGATACGGAGAAGTTAGTTGGTGCACAGCCCAGAGTGTGGATAGGAACAGCCAACACCCACACGCGTGCCTGCTGTCCCAAGCACTTTGTATTAATCATATTAGCTTATTTAATCCTCACATGAGCCTCTGAATTTAGGGATTATTATTGTCCCACTTCACAGGTGAGGAACTAAAATATAGAATGGGAAAGAGTTTTACCAAAGGTCACAGAAAAAATAGATGGAATAGCTGTTATGGATCAGAGTTCTTGGCCTCCTTAATCAATAGAAATTGATAAGAGGATAGACAAGAAATTCAGACAAGGTTTTACTGGGGCCCCTGCTGCAGCAGAGTAGGGTGAGAGAACAAGTAATAGGTTCCCCTGCTTGCATGGGTGAGGGTAGAAGGGGTGAGTGTCTCCAGTGGTTGACCAAGGGCTTAGCTGGTTTGGCCCCACCCGTCTTTGCTGGTGCTATGAGCAGAGGGCATGCGAAGTACCCAGCTTTTGCTCCTGGCTCTTCCAAAGTGACAGTTGGGTTTTTGCTCCTGTTGTATCTTGTCATCCAAAATTTGCCCCAACTGCACATGCATCCAGTTATTTTTGGTCCTTACAGTATCTTTGTATTTTGTTGCTCAAGAAGACTTTTTCTCTGTGCAAGCACTGCAGCAGATGGTCTCAGGTTCCAGCCTGTCCCAGAGTCAAGCTTCAAAACCACCAAACACTCTTTCATGCACTATTCCATTTCTCACTCATGCACTAAATCATTGCTCCTGATTCTACAGTATTTTACACTTTCAGTAGTGTGGATGTGGGCTCTAAATGACCCCTTACTCATTAAACAAGCCAGTGACAGCTTGATTCTGGAGCTTATTGTTGCATTCTATGATGCATTTTACCTGGAAGCTGATTGCTTTCCCCTGGCGAGTATTCAAATGCCTTGAAAATCCCCCCTTTTACAACAAAAGCTTTGAACATCTTTCCATCCAATTGTCTCTCTTAAGAATGATTTCATTTATGGGAGCTTATCTGCTGTGCTGCATTTATGGTTATTGAATAGTTTTTCATTCGTGGGGGGAGATGGCTCGCTTAACTAGGTCATCGCTTGTTGGCATTTATGAGTTCTAAATCTAAAATTCACCCTTATGTTGATGTGCTGTGAGCAGCACCTCAAAGAACAGTTACTTAATGAAAACGATATTTTTTATTTGGCATTGATAAATAATGTAAAGTGTTGGGCAAAAACAATCCCAAGCAGGAGCAATTGATATGCCAATTACCCAAAAGGGGGATTCATACTTGGGTAATTAGTATTAAGGTCTGGAAGTGCCTTTGGGACTAGACAATTAAAACTAAGATGCAGGGACTTCCCTGGTGGTCCAGTGGTTAAAACACCTTGCTTCTACTGCAGGGGGCCCAGGTTCAACCCCTGGTCAGGGAACTAAGATTCTCCTGTGCCTCAAGTCAAAAACATAAAGTAAAATAATAAAACTAAGACACAAATACCATCAGCAGGTGCATTAAAGAAATTCATGGGCATAAGAGACATGCCCACCTAATTAGACATGCCAGCACCAAATCTACTCAGATTTCTCTACCCCAAATGTCTAAGTTGCAGATCCTACCAAAATAGTTGGGTAACACAATAAGTTGAGTCTCATTGGCCCATCTTGGGTCACATGATGATGCCGAGACCAATCATTATGGATGGTTGGGGAATGAATGCATTGATTGGCTGAACTTTGGGCTTATGACCAGAAGGTCAGGGTTCCTTCCCCAAAAGCAAAGACTTAATGTGGAAAAGAGGAGGCTTCCCACGGAATCTATGTCCCATTACCATGGGAAGGACGCCGATCAAACAATACATGCTGTCTTACCTTCCATACCTGGCTAACACTTGGATTGTTTTATCAAATTCCCTCTAGATACAGCTCTTTAATGCTCTTGTGGGACCATATTCAGTGTCAAGTTTCACAGGCAGGAAATGGGGGAACAATGGGAATAAAGACCTCAGGTATGGAATTAAAAGAGGAAAAATGATGGAATAGTTACAAGAGTAAGTCCGGTTGTAAACAGAAGAAAAAGACTTTCAGGGAGCTTAGGGATTGGTGTCAGGTTGGTAGCTGGATAGAAGGAAGAGCTGAGCTGGCACAAAGGGTCACTGGTTCTAGAAGCCAAGTTCATGCATAAGGGTCTTCTTTGAGATGATCGCTTGATTAGGGAGTGAGTGTCATGCTTTCCCCCTTTTAGGGAAAAGTAGCATGTTAGGCATCAAGCTAGGTACTGTCAGTGTGGCTGATCCTAGTATTTATTATGAAGTCCTCCTCTTTTTATGAAGTCTGTATTAAATCTCAAGAACTATGCTAACCGTTTTGCATTGGCCACTCAATCTTGATGATAATTCTGTGAGTCACGAGGGTATTATGTTCTTGCATTCTTATAATGGATGAATAGATGCTATCATCCTCAAGAAGGGCATTTAGACTTTTTAAATTTCAGTTTTCTCATCTAAAAAAATGGGAAGAGTGATATTAATGACCTTATAGGTTGCTAAAGTACTTGGTATAAGCTTGGTGCATGTATACTAAGTACTCAATAAATGTTGGCTGTTGATAGTATAATGTCATCTATCAAAGAGATATATTCAGGGTCTTTAGTAGACTCCTGGGCATCTCCACTCATATACCTGACATGTGTCTGAAATTCAATATGCTTCAAACTAAACACCCATCCTTTCATCTGCTCCCAGAATGGTCTTTTACATCTCACGTATGATACCGCATTTATTCAGTGGACCCTCAAGTTCTGTGATTCATCTTTGATTCCTTTCATTGGTTTGCAACCTACCTCTAGCTTCCCTGGTGGCTCAGACGGTAAAGTGTCTGCCTGCAATGCGGGAGACCCGGGTTCGATTCCTGGGTCAGGAAGATCCCCTGGAGAAGGAAATGGCAATCCACTCCAGCACTCTTGCCTGGAAAATTCCATGGACGGAGGAGCCTGATAGGCTATGGTCCACGGGGTCACAAAGAGCCGGACATGAACGAGCGACTTCACTTCACTTCTAGTCCATCAGAAAATACCACTGCTTTAACTTCAAAATATATTTAGAAATGAATTACCTACATTCTGAACTTAATCAGAATTATTGCCACAGTCTTCTCACTGGTCCCCCCACTTCTGTCATCTTTCCCCTACTCCCAGCCCAAAAACCAGGAAGAAGTCAACACCATGAGGGCAGCATGGACCTTGTCTGTTTGGTTCATGGCCGTGGACCTGTGCCAGGAAGGACATGGTTATTTAGCAGGTGCTGAATAAATTTTTACTGCATGATGAATGAATCCTTCACACAACATATCATTTATAATTTTCTTCTCAAGATTATGAAGCCTATGGTTATATTTCTTTAGCTCTTTAAAATACTACCAATAAGATTAAATACAGTTTATATATTTCAGGATGCTGAGTCTCTAACATTACAAGGATTAACCTATCAGGATCCCAGGTGCCAGAATGTGAGATTCAATTAGTTTGAATGCATTTGGGGAAGACACATGCCTCTTCATAGGAAATTTTATAACATGAATCTTGTCCAGAACTACCAATGGAGCGGCAAAAGTCAGAGAGGATTCTAGGAAAAGCTCTCTAGAGCCAAATAAAAAGAATTGGGGTCAAGTTCATCTCTCCCCAAGCTTTTCTGCTGTCTCACAGGACAGCACAATATACTGTCTCAAAACTAGACTTACTCCTTTGATAGTAGTCAGCTTATAAAATGCTACATAGATGTCCCCTTATTATTTTTTTATCTCTGGGTTATTATCAAATGAAGCAACAAGGAAATGACATGTTCTGTCCATCAAAGACAAGATAACCCACAATTACTGAGGTCTTGAATATTTTCCAGGCATATATTTTATTTACAGAACTTGTAATATTTCTATCCACTGTTTTTGTTTCTTTTTTAAATTAATTTTTATTGGCATATAGTTGATTTACAATGTTGGGTTAATTTCAGATGTACAGCAAAGTGAATCAGTTATATGCATACATATATCCACTCTTTTCAGATTCTTTTTCCATACAGGTTATTAGAGAGTTCCCTGTGCTATCCAGGAGGTAGGTTCTTATTTATCTCTTTGATATATGTGTACGTGCTCAGTTGCTCAATGAGCACCCCATGGACTGCAGCCTGCCAGGGTCCTCTGTCCACTGGATTCTCCAGGCAGAAATACTGGAGTGGGTTGCCATTTCCTTCTCCAGGGCATCTCCCTGACCCAAGAACTGAACCTGAATCTCTTGTGTCTCCTGTACTGGCAGGTAGATTCTTTACCACTGAGCCACCAGAGAAGCCATTTGATATACAGTAGTGTATATTATTGTCACCCTGCTTGTTTAACTCCTATGCAGAATACATCATGAGAAGCGCTGGGCTGGAAGAAGCACAGCTGGAATCAAGATTGCCAGGAGAAATATCAATCACCTCAGATATGCAGATGACACCACCCTTATAGCAGAAAGCGAAGAGGAACTAAAAAGCCTGTTGATGAAAGTGAAAGAGGAGAGTGAAAATGTTGGCTTAAAGCTCAACATTCAGAAAACGAAGATCATGACATCTGGTCCCATCACTTCATGGCAAATAGATGGGAAAACAGTGGAAACAGTGTCAGACTTTATTTGGGGGGGCTCCAAAATCACTGCAGATGGTGACTGCAGCCATGAAATTAGAAGACGCTTACTCCTTGGAAGAAAAGTTATGAGCAACCTAGACAGCACATTCAAAAGCAGAGACATAGTAATGTCTCTGAGTAATGTCTCAGCCTTGACTAGACGGACCTTAGTCGGCAAAGTAATGTTTCTGCTTTTGAATATACTATCTAGGTTGGTCATGACTTTTCTTCCAAGGAGTAAGCGTCTTTTAATTTCATGGCTGCAGTCACCATCTGCAGTGATTTTGGAGCCATCTAGTCAAGGCTATGGTTTTTCCAGTGGTCATGTATGGATATGAGAGTTGGACTGTGAAGAAAACTGAGTGCCGAAGAATTGATGCTTTTGAACTGTGGTGCTGGTGAACACTCTTGTGAGTCCCTTGGACTACAAAGAGATCCAGCCAGTCCATCCTAAAGGAGATCAGTCCTGGGTGTTCATTGGAAGGCCTGAGGCAAAAGCTGAAACTCCGATACTTTGGCCACCTTATGCGAAGAGTTGACTCACTGGAAAAGACTCTGATGCTGGGAGGGATTGGGGGCAGAAGGAGAAGGGAACAACAGAGGATGAGATGGCTGGATGGCATCAACAACTTGATGTGTATGAGTCTGAGTGAACTCCAGGAGTTGGTGATGGACAGGGAGGCCTGGCGTGTTGTGATTAACGGAGTTGCAAAGAATCGGACGTGACTGAGCGACTGAACTGAACTGGAGTGAACTGAGTGTGTGTTATGTCAATCCCAATCTCCCAGTTTACTGCCCCCGCCTTTCCCCCTTGGTAACCTCAAGTTGGTGACCCCAAGTTCTACATCTTTGACTCTATTTCTATTTTGTAAATAAGTTCATTTGTACCATTTTTTTAGATTCCACATGCAAGCGACAGTATTTTTTCCCCTCCCCTTGATAGACATGTGTTACTTTGGAGGCAAAGACACCACTGATTATGAAAAGAGAATAAGAAACTCACACATGAAAGAGAACATAGTTTTCTAAGGTGGTGACTTTTTCGGACTATAACATCCAGTCTAGGAAGGGTCTGTCTATGGCAGGCATGTGGACATGCCGGGGAGGTGAATTTTCTGGTGCACATTTGCAGGCCTTCCAATGAATGGAAAGCTAAAAAGAAATGGCCAGGCTAGTCAATACTGACTCTTCCAAGTATTCGATACCCGTGAGCTTTGATGGCTTTCTGAACTCCACATGACTCAGCAGCTAAGTGATCTTGATACAGCCTGCCTGATCTATTACCAGTGGTTCACATTCTTCGGGCACTAGATTATGAAACAGGCTCTGAATGTATGCTTCTGTTGCTTTGATAATTCATGTTTATACTGTTTTCATAACTGTCAAACGCAGGCAATCAGGAGCAATGATTTAACTCTAAACCATTCATAACGACTTGAGGTGTCATTTGAAACATTACACAAGGAAATTAAAAGCAAATAGAAATAAATCATCTCAAGCCTGAATGCTATAAATATTTGAGGTGGGCACATAAACATTTCAAGAAAAATCTTTGATGATAGGAACAGACATTTCTAATAAATGGTGCAGAACAATGATATATTGTAAAAGAAATACCTTCAAGCTTTTTTTTCTCTTTTCAAAACAAAATGTTATTTTCTATTTATTAAGATACATAACATAAAATGATCCTTCACAGGCTTCAGTAATATGGTTATAATATTTACACTAGACCGTGGGTCTTAGGTCTTGCATGAATATTGGTATTTAAGAGTTCTGATTATTACAAACTGTACTTGTGTCCAAAATACTTGCAATAGGTTAAACTATAAAGTGTGAGAGTCCTCAACATGTAATCAAATCCTATGTATTTTTGCACATACATCCACAACACACTTGTGCGCACAATCCATTCAAAAGCGTATTCTTAGAAAACTGTCTGTTTCTGGTTTGTTGCTGTTTTGTCTTTATTGCAGGTTTAATGGACTAGGTTGTATTTGTCTTTATTCATGAGCAATTCACACTGCTGCTGGTGCTCCCCTGGGTCACAGAAAGATGCATGACCCTTCTGAATCATAGCCTGAGATCAGTATGTGGAACTGGAATGGATTTCAGAGTTAGGACAGAATCCAACCCTTCATCCTGCTGGAAACACATTATTCCCCGTTCATAGCTGTGGCAATGTGAGCAGAGGGCCACACACTGGCCATGTTTTCAGCACTGCCAGGAACCTGTCCACTTCCCATGTTCCATCCTGCACCAGAAAAGTGTATTCCTCCAGCTTGATGGACAGGGTGATCTCTTCAGAGTTAACCCGCAGATCTTTATGAGCTGACTGCCAGATAAGAGTAGGTCCTGAATGAGGGACAGCCGAGTGAGCAGGCCAAAAGAGGAGGACAGATGTGAAAGGGGAAAGGGATGCTGAGCAGTGAGAGGAGATGATGAATTTATCTTCCCATCCTCTAACAACTGAGCATCTTCTGAGGACCAGGCACAAGACCTGTAGTGGACACTGTTGTTGCCTGCCATCCATCTAGGCAACCCCTTTCCTTCTTAGCACTTCTCTGAAATTATTAAGGTGCCTCCCTCTCTTCAACATGCTCACAATTTAGAAGAAGCTGCCTTGAGCTGCTGCTCCAGACTTAGGTCCTTCTTGTATAAGGCTTGTCATCCCCTAGGAAATTCTTACCGGTCCAGGTTAGAACGCATCACCTAAGATGGCTCAAACAGAATGAAGCCAAGATTCACAGAGTAGGATTGGGCGAGTTTCAGGGTGCAGCTACATGTCTATACACTCATGTGTGACAGAGGAAAAAATAAATGCATGGCTCTGTCATTAGGAGACCTCTTCTGAGGACTCGAGGAATTAGAATTTGATTAGAAGTGGAGAAAAGAGGTGGAAAAAATTCTTGATCAGTCATGACATTGTTGAGTTGCTGAGTCAGCCAACTTAGAAATCTTCCTCAGACCTTGATCTGTCAAGTGAGAGAAAATAATTTCCTTCGGATTCAATTTAGTCTGAGTCCAGGTTTCCAATGCCTTCTTTTGAAGCAGGACAGTTGTTCTAGTGAGGATCCCTTTGTGTGACAGAACAGATACAACCTACTTTACTATCCTGGCTCTAACCTCAGAAACACGGGGGAAGTCACTCTTGGAAAGATGTGATTCTGGTGGCGCCATGTAACTCTGATCAACAGTGCATGAGGCAGAGTTGCCAAGTGATTGGGTAAAGTGGGGAGCGTCCTTCCATCCCTTGTCACTCTTTTTAAAATTGTCAGCTTATGTATTTATTTTCAGCTGTTCTGGGTCTTCATTGCTTCGTGGTCTTTGCTCTAGTTGCAGCGAGCAGAGGCTACTCTCTAGTTGTAATGCACAGGCTTCTCATAGCTGTGGCTTCTCTTGCTACAGAGCACGAGCTCTAGGCATGCGGGCTTCAGCAGTTGTGGCAGAGCAGAGGCTTACTAGTTGTGGTGCACTGACTTTGTTGCTCTGTGGCATGTGGAATCTTCCTGGCTCAAGTATCGAACCCATGTCTCCTGCATTGCAGGTGGATTCTTGACCATTGAGCCACCAGGGTAAGCATCACTCTCAATGCTTTCCTGAAGGTGGTACCTCTGATCCATGCTCTGTTTATAAGGCTCTCAGATTCCTTTCCAAAAGATAGTAGCTGCTCCTTGGAATCAACCTCAGGTTAAAACTTGAAAAAAATACCAAGAGGACTTCTTCTCCAATGTGTCAAGAGTTTGGAAGTCATCACTTCTGTACTGACAATAAGACACATCAGGAAAAAACTGCAAGTCAGTGAGTTTTCTTAGATGCACCAGAGCATTGAGGTTCAAGGCAAACCAACATCCAGGATATTCATAATAAAAAATGAATGAATGAATGAATACATCAGTGGAAAACATAAACAAGTCTCTTGAGCAAGAGATTCCAAATAACTTATGTAACGTTCCATTTCTTTCATGCTGGATACGCATGGTGGCTAGCTTCCAAAGAGGAAGGTATGGAAAAGAAGACGGTGGGGGAGGGGGGAGGATGGAGGCACTGAACGGACTGAGAAGTCTTAGCATTGAGAGAAACCAGGTCATTTGTAGTGATGTGATTGAATGTAGGGGCTTCCCAGATGGCGCTAGTGGCAAAGAACCTGCCTGCCAAAGCAGGTAGATGTAAGAGACACGAGTTCGATCCCTGGATATGGGATCGAACTCACTCCAGTATTCTTGCCTGGAGAATCCCATGGACAGAAGGGCCTGGCGGGCTGCAGTCCATAGAGTCGCACTGAGTCAGAAGTGACTCCACGTGCCAGCATGAATGAATGTAGAGTCTGTCATATAGAGTGAAGTTAAGTCAGAAAGAGAAAGCCGAATACTGTATATTAATGCATATATATGGAATCTAGAAAAATGGTACAGATGAACCTATTTGCAAGGCAGGAATAGAGACACAGATGTAGAGAAGGGATTGTGGACAAGGGAGCGGGGAAGGGGAGGGTGGGATGAAGTGAGAGAGTAGCACTGACATTTATACACTGCCATGTGTGAAATAGACAGCTAGTGGGGAGCTGCCGCAGAGCACAGGGAGCTCAGCTCGGGGCTCGGTGGTGACCTAGAGGGGCGGGATGGGGGGTTGGGAGGGAGGCTTAAGAGGATGGAGATACATGTATACTCAGAGCTGATTCACCTTATTGTACAGCAGAAGCTTAACACACCATTATAAAGCAATTATACTCCAATTATAGAAAAGAGACAGAGAGAGAGTTGGTTTTCGGCACTCAGCACAGTGGGGTTTTGAAATGGTGATGTGGTCACCTATAACATATAAATGTACCGAGCATCCGAGTATGTGACCTGAGATTCCCACCTGCTGCGAGCACATTGACTGTGACATCGTTGGAGCCCTCACTTTGTCAGCAACGTTCAGTAGTGGACCTACAATTTCTATATCACGAATAATATTGAAGTCAGTTAATTTCTGCACAGACAGTGCAGTGCCTCGAGCATGGCTCTGTGAAGGGCAGCAGCTGTGTTTCCTGAACACTCAGAACATCAGGGCTGGAAACAGTTGCTGCATGATTCAGGATCCTGGTAGACATAGGTAGCACATGTAACATGGGATAATCTGGGGACAATTTAATAGACAACCTGTAAAGTGTTGTGCAGGCTTCCCTGGTGTCTCAGTGATAAAGAATCTGCCTGCAGTGCAGAAGACCAGGTTCGATCCCTGGGTTGGGAAGGTCCCGTGGAGGAGGAAATGGCTCCCCATTCCCATGCCTGGGAAACCCCAAGGACAGAGGAGCCTGGCAGGCTACAGTCCACAGGGTGGCAAAGAGTTGGGCATGACTGAGCAACCAAACAACAACAACAAAAAGTGTTGGGCAGAGAAACCCCAGGGATTGGGAGCAGAAAGGCTGGCTCATCTCCTGCACAGAGGGGTGAGGGGCTGAGGAGGGTACGGGAGCAGAGTGACAGGAAGGGCTGTGCTGGGAGGACCACCAGGCAGGACTGGGACGGCCAGTAAAGGAGGCACGCAGTCTGCAGCATTACCGCAGAGAGCTTGGTGGAGAAACTTACACTTTCATTTGGCTTTTCTCCTCCACTCTGATCTCACGCTGGTGCATATCATTGTCAGGTATCAGTATAGATCCTAGGGCAAGAAAGCTCTTTGATATGCAGGAAGCAGAGAGGAGAAGGTGGAGAATGCTGCCTACCAGATAGTCACCCAGTCTTTCTCTTTTAGAATAAAAAACTCAGTCATATGCAAAGTAACACTATGCCTAACATCCTTGGCCAGCTGATGTGGAGAGCCTACTCGTTGAAAAAGACCCTGATGCTGCAAAAGATTGAAGGCAGGAGAAGGGGGTAACAGAGGATGAGATGGTCAGATGGCATCACTGACTCAATGGACATGAGTCTGAGCAAATTACTGGAGACAGTGAAGGACAGGGAAGCCTGGCGTGCTACAGTCCATGAGGTCAAAAAGAGTCAGACATGACTTAGTGACTGAACAACGAACATCAAACATTTCTTGTAATTAAGTATGCCCTGCTATTAAGCACTGGATGATGGAAATGTTATGTAAGAGTTTTGGGATGTCCCCCTAAATGTAACAGAAGCAGGCTAGAGGTGAAACCCACTCGGTTCTCCTGCCTGCCATCCTTTCTTTTGTCTAGAATGTGGGTTGATGACTGGAGCACCAGCAGTCATTTTGGGACATGAAGTAAACTTGACTTTGAGTTGTGTCTGTGTACCAGAAGCAGAAGTTGGTGGAGCTACGTCACCATTTCTTTTGTTCAAGATTTCTTTCCTTCTGGTTCAGTGAAATATTTCTCTAACTAAGTAGCTATTAGGGGAAGGACTTTCTTTGAATTGCAAAAAAGAGAGGGGTATTGCAACCAGTGAAAATGATGGCTGACAATAAATCTCTGGTGGAGGGTTACTGAGATCCCTAAGAATGTCTAATATGCAACTTAAAAAAAAATTCATTCACAGTTTCAATTGATGTATATTAAGGGTCTTTTGCACCTGGTGCTTACTCAGGTGTGGGGCTACAGAGATAAAACCCTGTCCATTCCTGCCTGGTCTCCTAAGAGTACCATGGATAAAGCAGATGGTGGTTGTTAAAGACTTAGAATAATGACAAGTGCTGGGAAAGACAGGCACAGTGTATGTGTTAGGAAAGAGTAGTGTAGGGGGCCGAGGGTGGTTTGCTCTAAGTGGACCGAAGTGTCCTAATACATCACACTGAAGCTAAGATGTGGAGGAATATGCTTTCCAGAAATATGGGGAAAAGCAGAGACACAGCTGTCCTGGGATGCGGCTACTTTTGCTGGGAATGGATCCCACCCACTGAAGTAAGAGAGACAAAACAATCGAATGGATATCAAACAATTTAATTTGTTTTCCTGGCTTAGGAGATTAAAAATAATAATGAGGTCAGTCAATTTCACATCCACAGCCTCTGAGCAATGGTTCTGGGGAGGAGGGGAAAGGCAGCCACTGTGAAAGAACTTGAGGCTCATCTGAATCTCTGAAGTCGTGAACCAAACTGGATTAAGACTGTTATTTCCGGAAGCTAGTTGGAGCTCAGGGAGACCAGAGAACTGGAGGGAACCTGCCTTCTCTTTTTATGACTGTCATGTAACTGACACGAAATGTCTGAAGGCAGCAGTCAGGGACCTGTCCTCTTTCCTGATCACCTCTCAGAAGGTCCCACAGCCAGGATCCTAGACATTGTCATGGGGATGGTGAGCTGCTGTGTGGTCAGTTCCCCTACTAGAGACAGTGAGTCTAGCCCGGGAAGGGGAGGGAAGGGCCAGCTTCCAGCCTGGCTCCTTTTTTGACAAATGAGTTCAGTTTTCCTCTTGCACAACCAATCTCTACAGGGAAGATGGGCACAGGGGAGAAAACTGCACATCGTGACTGTGGTTTAGAAAGAGGTAAGAGCAGAGACTCAGCTGTTAGCATTGATATTGCACAAGGGAAGGAGTCTCAGGACGCTCACTGCCTCCCAGTCATCAGCAAGCCTGGCCAAGTGGACCTCACCACCTCCAGGGTCCTTTCTTTGAATAATTGCATCTTCTTTGGTGGCAGCAGATACCAGCTTCCAAGAGAAGGTGTCATCTCTTGGATTCTGCTCAGATAGTTTTTTGAGCCTTGGGAACTTATCAGAGAGTCATCTGATTAATGGATGTAACTGGACAATTTTTTGTGTGTGGCACACTTTTATTGAAGTATTATTGATTTGCAATATTGTGTTGCTTTCAGATGTACAGCAAAGTGATACATGGATTCTTTTTCCTTATGGTTTATCACAGAATATTGAATATAGTTTCCTATGCTATACAGTAAGTCTTTATTGTTCATCCATTCTATATATGCCAGTTTATACATATATTCTTATATATACATATGCATATATAAAAATGTACATATATGTACTGTTTTCAGATTTATTTCCCTCATTTCCTTTACTGAGTAGAGGTCCCTGTGCTGTACAGTAGGTCCTTGTTGGTTATTTATTATATATATTAGTGGGTAAATGGCAACCCATTCCAGTATTCTTGCCTGGAGAATCCCATGGGTGGAGGAGCCTGGTGGGCTACAGTCCACGGGGTCGCAAAGAGTCAGACACGACTGAGCGACTTCACTTCACTTTACGGTCTTCCCTGGTGGTTTAGTGGTAAAGAATCCACCTGCCAATGCAGGAGATGTGGGTTGGATCCCTGGGTCGGGAAGATCCCCTGGAGAAGGAAATGGCAGCCCACTCTAGGATTCTTGCCTGGGAAATTCCATAGACAGAGGATCCTGGTGGGCTGCAGCCCATGATGTCAAGAAGAGTTGGACACGACTGGGCGTGCACACACATGCACACAACAGGTATATGGCAGCTGGACAATTTTAACTGAGAGAGAGAGAGAAATCTTAGCACAGCTGAGGTCTTCAGACTCTACTTTAACCTGTGTTGGTCTAAAGGGAGAAAACATGGGTATCCCGCTTTGTAGGTTGGTCTCATCCCACAGTGTTGTGTGTGATTCCTGGGCTACAGAGAAGGTCTCCCCTTTAATATTCAGGGACTTCAATGTAAGCCATCTCCTTCTTCTGCCTTCTCATTCCCATACCTTTTTTGCGGGGTCACACTCACCCCCCACCTTCCTCCCTATTCTCAGAACATTCCATGGATGACTTGGCACAGATCATCTCCCCTTCTGTCCTCCTGTTGCCCACATCCATCTGTCAGCACCTCCTACGCTTACCACACCTCTGTTTGTTGAATGAATAAATGAGCGTGCAGGTGAAGTGTTACTTGAATCAGAGGTCTTGGAGGCTGGCATTTCTGGAGTGGGCTGCCAGACTTATTTTGTTTGTTAGTTTTCTTGTTTTCCCTTTTGTCTTGGTACACATGGTGATGTTTTCAATTGAATGTGTTGCTGGCGACTAAGAGTTGCACCCATTAACACACGTAGAGTTGGCTGAACAAAGTCTAACTCTCCTCTTTGTTCTGGGTACTTCCAAATTCTATGCTCAATTCTGTCTCCCCTGGATGGCTTGCCTGTGGTAGATGCTCCATCAAATGGTAAAATTGCTAATACGAGATCCAAGCTTTCTTTGCTTGTTCTGAACTGGCCCTTGAAAGGCTGAGAAATTGAATACAACATGCTTTAGGCAAGTCTGGCCTCAGGGCAGCCAGTTTGCAACCTGAGCACAGAGGCTGCCCTGGAGAGATGACTGCAAAGCCAAGAGATTTTACCAGCTGACTCCCCTCCATGTGTATATATTTTAACTCTGATCTCCCAGGAAACCTTATTTTGTTGATGCCACTGAGGCACCAGGACCTGGCAGTGACCTGCATTGTATTAGCAGCAGCTGCACTTGAAGTCCATTTTGATGCCCTCACCTAGTGTGATCTTCTGCTGCTCTGTGCAGGAGCCTTCAATAATTCACCTTGTTAATATTTTTCTTTAAATGAAGCTAGAGACTTCAAGGAGCTCTCACGCCTGAGAAATAAGGACAAATCTGACATTTCCCTATTTCAGAAAATGGCAATGAAGGATACACAGGTTTGCCTGAGAGCAGGGAACTCGAAACCAGGCCAGTCCCTGGGATGCTCAGCATGGACTCTGGGCTGAGGGCATAGAGCCTGAGGGCTGGGACCACATCCTGGGCTTGACTGGGTCTGGGAGCCCCCGTGTCCTGGAGGCATCCCAGCTGGAGCAGCAGCTTTGTTGTCAGACCAGGCTGGACTGCATCCAGCCTACCAAACCACCATTCTCTTCTAAAAATAAAATGTGGCTCAACCAGTTTCATTACCAAAAAAAAAAAAGAAAAAAAGAATATCTGAAAATATAGATTAGCGAAAGATACAATTCAAACAACACTCACTCTTTCTGAAATAAACAAACACTTTTAGCCCTCATGCATGAAAACTTTAAGTCTTACTCTAATACATACGTTTGCACACGTCAAAAAGATGGCTAGATAAAAGCATTAACCACCCCTGCTGATGCATTTTTCCCTTTAAAATGATGCTAACAATACCTGTGACACGTCAGCTTATTGGTTTTAATTTTTTTCTCCCCTTGTGATCGTTGTTGCCACCGTCATCCACATTGTCACTATTGTCATTATAATCAGCATTTATGATATTTTTGTCATGGTCTTTATCACCATCAACACCACTATCATCAGTGTTTTCATCAAGACTTCTCCACTAATTCTGCTGTGATGGCAGAGTAGCTGAATAGCTAAAAAAACTTCAGCTTATCAAGTACACGTATGTGCATGCTCAGCCCTCTTAGTAGCAGTAGTAGAGTTAGTCACTCAGTCGTGTCTGACTTTCTGCGACCCCATGGGCTGTAGCCCGCCAGGCTCCTCTGTCCATGGGATTCTCCAGGCAAGAGTACTGGAGTGAGTTGCCATGCCCTCCTCCAGGGGATCTTCCCGACCCAGGGATCGAACCCACCTCTCCATCTCCTGCATTGGCAGGCAGATTCTTTACTGCTGAGCCACTTTGGAAGCTCTCCATCTAGTATAACCTGTTCCCATATGTAAAACTGCCATTAGTGTATGTAATAGCCAGCACCCCATCACTGCTTACAGTTTTTCTGAAATGAGGAACTCTTTATATCACAAAGAAGCCCCCACGGTTCTTCCAGCTCTGATTATTTGCTTGAAATAAACATCAAGGAGTGAAACCGGGAATCAAATAGAATGCTCCACTGTAAGACTTTGAAAATCCATACTGCAAAATTGTTTTTAAATCACTTATACTATGAAAGGTCCCATTTGAAAATATTCTCCCAGCAAAGGAGATTATATTTAAAAATTATTGGCCACGGTGATGAATAAGATATTAACGTTTCCCAGATTTTTTTATGTGCTTGTTATTAATGCTGATGTTGAATTTTCACTTCTAGTAAATTTTCTCAAAGATATATTTCCTAATATATGTTTCTAATTTAGCTTCTTTATGTCCTTCGTCTATTTTTATTAAAGTGTTTGCATTTATATTAGTTGATTTATAAATGTTCTTTGTATATTAAAGATGCAAATGCCTGGTCTTCTAAATCAGCAGTCTCCAAACTTTTTGGCACCAGGGACTGGTTTTGTGGGAGACAATTTTTTCACGGACCAAGGTGGTTGTTTGGTTTTAGGATGATTCAAGGGCATTACATTTACTGCGCATGTTACTTCTGTTACTGTCAGCTCCACCTCAGCTCATCAGGCATTAGATCTCGGAGGCGGAAACCCCTGTTTTAGATTATAATTATTTCCCCAGTTTTGTTTGCTCTTAATTTATAATGCATTTTAATAAACAGATGCTTAAAAACGTGTAGTCACATGTGTCCACTTTCCTTTACAGCCTCTTAATTTTCTCTTGGGATAGAAAATGTCCTCATATTTTATATATCAGATAAACATATACCCTCTATGTTTCTGGCTTATTAAAATGGAATTACACGGTGATATAATAACTTATTTCTGTCTGTTCCTGATCATTTCTTTTTCTAGCCCATCATGGGGTTTTTCTCTCATTTAAGCCACACCAGGAGGCATGCGTGACCTCAGGAAAGGTAAGGTTGTGAAAATGGAAAAATAATGGAATAACAGAAGCTGCAGCAAATGTTCCTGAGAAAAACCTGCTTTCTGCTCCCTCTCTCGCCTGTCCTCCCCCGGTGGCCCTGAAGATCCCAGAGGATAAAGTAAGATATGACAGAAATAGATGGCTTGGGGTCAAAGAGCAAAGGACTTCTGTGTTGTGCATCTCAGGGGCCCTGCGGGTGCCAAGATTCAGAGTGGTTCGTGTCCCCAACACATCAAGGAGCAACGGAGTGGTGATGCCTACATGGTTCATTAGCTGACTTTCCTCCCATCTGTGCGGTGAATGGAGTCTCTGAGCATCTTCTTACACCTGCGAGGGATGTAGAAGAGGCTGTGAGAAAGCCCAGGAGATGCCTGGGCAGTGCAGATACAGACACTGTGACTACAGTCAAGGGGAAAAATGCGACACCGAGGACCTGGGGTCACTCTCAATTCCCTAGAAACCCCTGCAGGGCAGAGCCACCATCCCCAGACCCGGAACTGATGGAAAACACTCTAACTTTAATTAAATATTGTCGCCACCACTTTGCAGAATAAAGGTTACAAATGAAAATGAAAGTATAATAAATACAGAAAATAAAGTGGCTTTTATTTTTTTAATATGCTTCACTTCCCCTTTTAAATCTTTTCTGGTTTACGGAGGTAAAATTGACAATAAATATTACCTATGCTAAAGGTGTACAACTTGATGTTTAGACAGATAGGTAGATAAACTTCACAATCAAGATGATTAATATACCCATTGCTTCACATAGCTACTGTTTTTTTTTTTCCTCTTTCATGGTGAGAACACTGAAAATATACCTGATAAGAAAAATTCAAATGCATAGTACAGTAATAATAGCTATAGTCACATTGCTGTATATATATATACACATATATATGTACACAAAGCTATATATGTGTGTGTACATATATATCTTTTTGAGTTGTTACAACTCTTGTATGTTAATAATATTAACAAAGGTGTGAATTCTGCACATATATGAAGAGGTGTCAAATTTCATCTTATCTTACATTTGATATGTATTCATAGTAGCACCGATGTCTTTACAATAATTTTTTCTGTACCACAAATATTCCCAGATTTGAAACTTATGTTACTCCACTCACAGAAGTTTACTAGCTGGTTATTAGACCACTCTCCCTTGATCAGAGTCACACTTGATACTTGAGTAGCATGATCATTAAAAGAAGATTTAAAATATAAAGATATAAATAAAATTATATGTATATATATATATATACACACACACATATAAAGATATATTTAAAATGTTTCCACTCTGGAGAAAAAATCAGATTAAAACTTGCTTTCTGCTTTGACACAATTCCATGCTTCTCTCATTGAAATTACAGAGGATTCTAAATGATCTCAAAACCCCTAGGGTGTATTTATCACTCTTCCAACCTGCCACAGCATCCTGGGTTTAACTAAGTTTAACACCATTTGAATTTATCTAAATTATTTCTTTATGTAATCGCCTTTCACTGAAAACATAAGTTGCTTGAAGGAATGTCATTATATGAATGTAGTGTTGTGTTTGATTATCGGTTGATGGATATTTAGGGTGTCTCTACTTTTTGACTTGTGTTAACAGTGCTATGAACATTCATGTACAAATTTTTGTTTGAATGCATAGTATAATATGGATGAACCTCACAAACATTGTGCCAAGAAGGTTGCATATTATATAGTTTATGTGAAATATCCAGAATGTGTGTAACAGACAAATCTGATTCCATATCAGATCTATTCCTCTAGCTCTAACCTTTGTGCTCTGTTACCTGTGCTGAGTCATGCTGGTTCAGTACCTTTTGAAAAGAATGTTGCATAGAGCCTGAAATATACAGGAGAGCCTATTTTCAGGGCTCTGACCTTTAAAGGTACAACACTTTCCTTTCATATAAGATAAAAAATTGCAGAACAGAGAAGAGCATTTATCTTGTTGGAGGTATATAGGTACATGGTAATCAGATCTACCCAAAGAGCTGCAAGAAGGATTCCTGCACCAAGAAGTTTGCAATAATCAGCTACATCCCTCCCCTTTTAGTATAAAAGAAGTCCAAATTCTAACTCAGGGAAGATGGTTCCTTAGGACATTAGTCCACCATCTTCTTGGTCTTTGAGCTTTCAGAATGAAGTCACTATTCCTTGCCCTAACAGCTTGTCTCTTGGTTTATTAGTCTGTTGCACAGAGAGTAGCGCAAGCTTCGATTCAGATATATAACATCCATTAAGTCAGGAAGTAAATTAGTGCATGGGATGGGCTGGGTAGAAGGCAGAAAGTGAAGTGACTGTTTCATGGGTGTAGGATTGCCTTTTAAGGGTTGTGAAAGTCTCTTAAAATCGTGTAGAGGTGTTGGTCATACAACATGTGAATATACTAAAAGTCACTCAATTATTCACTTGAAGGTCATTAGTAATTAATTTTATGACATGTGAATTTCACTTTCATACACACACACACACACACACACACACACACACATGCCTGGAGCAGAGAGACGGTGCATCATTTACCTCTAAATCTTCTAACAGTCTCTGGAACACAAAAGCCACTCGATAAACATTTGAATTAAATTACAGGAATTAGAATTAGATCATTCCTAAAACCCATTTCAGGTCTACTGTTTCACGTTATCTATTGTGTAGACGACCAAAGAAGAGCCCATTATACTTAATTTAAGATGTGTGAAATGTCAGACTGTGAGCTCTGCTTTAATTCACAGGACAGCCACCTTTGGTAAAAGTTCCTCCTGATTTATTAGACCTGCTTATCCTGGGGTGCATAATCCATCACAGGAAGCCCAGGTAACTTCATTTCTCCTTCGGGCTGGGAGGCATGGCACTTGGATGATATCCGACTACTTTTAAGTGTGAGATCTTAAACTTTCCTTCCTCCACAGCACCTTCTGGCTTAAACATGAAGTCTTTTTTTTTTTTTTTTTCTTGGATTGTGTGTCTAAATAATAATCATGTCTACACAGGCTGCTTGAAGCTGAATCTGGCCTCTTTACCCTGACACCAAATTAAATTTCAGAGAAGAGTTTTGGGTGAGGTAGAAAAAAAATAACTTTTCTTGTTTTGCCAAGCAAAGCAGGCTAATGCCCTCAAAACTGTGTGTCCTGATCTGGAGGTAGTAGTAAGGAGTTTTATAGTAATGGTTCAAAGAGGGCATGGTCAGCTTGTGAACATTCTCTGATTGGTTGATGGTTAGGTAATCGGGAGTCAATATCGTCAACTTTTGGCTTCCAACTCTTCTAGGGTCTATGTGCTCGTGAACAGCATACAGTTAACTCTCCTACCTGGTGGGGGTTTTAGTATCTGCAAAACAACTCAAAGATAACTTACGTGAATCCCTCGGGGGAACCAGGATCCTGCCCCTAGGGTGCCTTATTGTTTCTCCTCTCTTGTCTCTGCATCCCATCCCTTCCCTAATTGGTAACTGCTTGAACTTGCCTGCTGGAATTCAGGAAAGATCTAGGAGGCTGAATGAAGCCCATTTCCTGTAACCAAAAAACAGGGGACACAGAAAGGTGCCCTGGAGCCCCATAGGGTCCTGCCAGTTTCATAGTTGGCTTGACTTTGAGAAAGGCAGTGGAAAGAGGTATTTGGTTTATTCTGTCCCAGGAGGGACTCCATCTGTCCCATAGGTGTGCCCTGAATTCTCAGTGACTTAGCACAGTAGCAATCTATTTCTCATCTAGGTCTGATGTGAATTGTGCAGATCTCTGACATCTTGTATCTCCAAGGATAACCAGCCATCCCAATTCACCCAAGGTTTTCCCAGTTTCACACTAAAAGTCCCACATCCAGTAAACTTTCCCCCCAGGACATGGGATGTCCTGGTTTGGGCATGATGAATGTGGTAGAAAGGGGGAAGTATTATACAAAAACCCATAAGGCTTTCCTAAAATTAAGGACTGAGAGAGGCATTGTTTTTAGTGTCAAATGAAAGGAATATAGGTTGTCTACCTACTGCAGGTGTGGCCGCTGCACTGTCCCTCATCACTGGTGTCCCAACAGTGATGTGTGGATAAGGATGATAGAGCATCCTTTGTTGCATCACTCTGAGAGACGGGACCCAGAGTGGAGCTGTTATCACAAGCATCACCAGTGCATCTTTGACTTTGCCTGTGTATTAACTCTTGTGCTGTGTGTCAAGATACCACTAGTTTAGCTTTTAATGTTTAACTTTGTGATTATTGTGACTTTATGTTAGAAGAGTTCAGGTAATAAATGTTATGCCCAGTGTCCGAGTCCCCAAAACTGAGAGAATAAGACATCCACAGCAATGCAAAAGCATAAAGGGGTTTATTGCTAGCTCGACCTAGGGCTCAAGTCTCATTCAGCGCAGTGGAGTCTTGACGAGAGCCCTGAGCTCTGAATCACATCTACTTTTATACAGATGGTTCTTTGTTCCTGTAACAGCATAGCTGATTTGTTAAACCGTACGTGGGTGGGACTTTTAAACCTCGCATCCCTATCCGGATTGGCTCAGGTCTGGCGCGGGTGGGGGGCTACGGAGATTTTTTTCTGATTGGTCGAGCTACACTGCCTGTGAGTTCCCAGTGCCTCAGCTTTCCTAGAGACTAAACCTCAGGCCTAGCCTGCCCCTTAAAGCCTGTCCTGGCTTCAGTTTGGTCCTAACAATAAACATGAGAATGATTGCAGTATCAACACTAACATTACCCAGACATCACCAAGAAAGTCTGGATTATTTAAAGGGGAAACAAATGGATGCATAAAACAATATTAAGGAGGTAAATAATCAAAGACCATACTTCACAGTATGCAGAAAATAATTGGGGATTGGGCATGATGGAGAGAAGATGGGGTAATAAATCTCATAAGTCTGGCAAATCCTTCTCAATCAACAAAGGTAACTTTGCCTCCTAGAAAGACACCAGTGTTCATTTGGAAATAGTGACCACCCCACACAAACATGCATTGTCATACCCTTTCCTTCATCGCTCTAGGAACGTACGCAGTTACAGTTCCTGTTTTAGAAACTGCAACTAAAATGTTCTATGGGCAAACAAATGGGAGTGTTGATAGCAGATGCTTTGGCACCTTATCTATAGAGCTGATTCTAGCAGTTCTTACTGTTGCTCGCACGTCCCACAGTCTATCAAGGGATGTGTTCAATTATAGGAACAACAAAAATTTGTTTCCATGACCTCTCAGTTGTAGTAGTAGCAGTAGTAGTAGTAGTGTTAGTCACTCAGTCGTGTCTGACTCTTTGCGACCCCATGGACTGTCACCCACCAGACTGCTCTGTCCATGGGATTCTCCAGGCAAGAACACTGGAATGGGTTGCCATTCCCTTCTGCAGGGGATCTTTCCAACCCAGGGATCAAACTCAGGTCTCTCGCATGCAGGGAGATTCTTTGCCATCTGAACCACCAAGGAAGCCATACCTCTTAGGTAATTTAATTTGAAAAAACTGAGTTTCACAGTGTTTTCTTGATTTCCATGAAGAATTTAATGAAGCCATGCAAATCTAAAAATGAAAGATATTTCTTTGTATCTTGTCTAAACATGAACTAGACTTTGCTCAACTCCCTGCATATTCAGCAAATAAGCAGGTGTACATTTTGACAAATTTCATTTAGCCTCTAAATTCCTGACAAAGAAAGCAGTAGTGATCTGCTGAAAGTCCTGCATGCTTTGCATACAACGCTGTTAAAAAGGAGTGTGATTTTCTTGTCTCTGACGTTGAGGATTTCTTCCTGAAAGATTTTGGTCACTTTCAGTTTCTCCAGCATGGGTAGAAGCTCTTAATAAGAACTTTTTAAAATATACTTGGTACAAATGGAAGAACACCTTAAACAGGTGCCTGCAAAAGCCATAAAAGGTATACTAAAATGTGAACCTGCTATGAAATTGTATTTTCAAATTGTGGGACAAGTAGAGTGTCTTTCTTTAATCTGGATATACATTGAGGATGAGAACAGAGAAAAAGATTACATTAAAACAGAACTCTATAGATGGTTGACCCTTAAACAAAACAGTTTTGAATTGTTACATGGTGATATTTTTCAATAGGAAATATTGCAATGCTATGCAGTCCAAGGTTGGTTGAATCTGTGGAGGTTGAATACTATGTAGGGATGAAACGTGGCAGACAGCAGATTATAGACTATAAATTATTCATGGATTTTCCACTGGGAGGAGGCTAAGTTCCCCTCAACCTCCATGTTGTTCAAGGATCAGCAGGACTGTTTTTCCAATATTGTTTGATGATCTTTGATAGGGAGCCTAGAAAAGTACAAATCAATTCACTTTGGTTGTTCAATAGAATGCGTGGCTTGTGATCAAAGCTTTTATAGAGAAAAAGAAAATCTTTTTCTTTTTTTTACATTAAAAAAAAATTTCAAAACTCAAGAGAATGTCCCTGTAAGGGGACAACCAAGCTCAACAGGACTTTCTCACTTTTATTTATTTTTTAAAACTCTAACTTATTTGGAATCCAACTTTGATTTCATGGGTCCAAATGATTTTAAATAATTTTCTCTGAGAAAAAAGATTTAATTTGTAATGATGTTTAATAAGTTTCAGAGTGTGTAAAAATAAAGGGGCATTTTGGACAGGGAGACGTGGGATGAGGAACTGATAGATGCAAACATGATGGACAAGCAGCTGGTCCACCAAAAAGCAAAAGCAAAACTGCTTTACAGAGTGAGTGGACATGTATGGAGGGGTGGAAAGGAATCCTAAACTCTAAAACTTGCTGTTCCCCTTATGTTCATATTGTTCAGTTGCTCAGTTGTACCTGACTCTTTGGCACCCAATGGACAGCAGCCTGCCAGGCTTCCTTATTCTTCACTATGCTCCAGAGTTTGCTCAAACTCGTGCCCATTGAGTCGACGATGCCACCCAACCATCTCATCCTCTGTCGTCCCCTTCTCCTCCTGTCCTCAATCCTTTCCAGTACCAGGGTCTTTTCATAGCAGCACTATTTACAATAGCTGAGGCATGGAAGCAACCTAAATGTCCACTGATGGATGAATAAAGAAGCTGCGGCACATATATACAATGGAATTCTACTCAGCCATACGATAGAATGAAGCAATGCCTTTGCAGTTCCATGGGTGGACCTACAGGTTGTCATACTAAGTGAAGAAAGTCAGAAAGAGAAAGACAAACACTTATGCTCTCACTTATATGTGGAATCTAAAATGTGACCCAAATGAACTTATCTATGAAACAGAAACAGACTCACAAACATAGAAAACAGACTTGTCATTGCCCAAAGGGAGGAAGGGCAGGGGAGGTGAAGGACTGGGAGTTTGGGATTAGCAGATGCAAACTATTGTATATAGGATGGATAAAGAACAAGGTCTTTCTGTATAGCACTGGGAACTATATTCAATATCTTGTAGCAAATCATAATAGGAAAGAATATGGAAATAGAAAAGAAAAAAAAAAGCCTGCTGTTGCTAGTAGGTAAGCCTATGTGCTCCACGTCACATATTGTTCTGCAGAGGATACAGAATGTGATGTCACAGTTGGTCCATCACTGTCATGTGGACTCGAGAGGAGCCAAGCTGAAAAGTCCACGTGAACTTTACAATTTATTTAGTTTCCAATGTATGTAGCTGTAATGCTACATAAAGGAAAAAGAGGCCCCCTGAAAGCTACCAGAAGTTCAGAGACCTCTCCCGGGCTTGTGGCTCAGTAAAGCCTCCCTCTTATCCCCACCGTCATGATGATCACCTCTCCCAATTCCTTTGTTTTCCATTTAATTTCAGGACAGCCTATCAGGACTGATTCATTGGCTGTTGCCCTTGTTTACGGCTGATTAATCAGAGCTAGTTGATGAGAAAAGGGATCATTCAGGGATTGCACTGAAATTCAAGAGAATTGAATATACTCATTTCAAGAGAGACGATTTCCTTTAGGAGAAACTCCCATTGTTTTCTTCCTTTGCGAAATGCATCTCACATGTTCACTTACAAAACTCAGATTCCCACAGACATCTCCCTCTTTTCCCCACTACCCTTTACCACCATTTCTAATCCTTGGCAACCATGAACCTCTTTTCCATCTTTATGGAGATGGAGTTTGTCGCTTTTCAACTGTTATATTTTTTAAGAGATTTTTTTAAAATGTGGACCATTTAAAAAGTCTTTATTGAATTTGTTACAATACTGCTTCTGTTTTGCTTTGAGTTTTTGGCTATGAGGCATGTGGGGTCTAAGCTCTCCAACCAGGGATCATACCCACACTCCCTGCATTGGAAAGCCAAGCCTTAAGCTCTGGACAAGTAGGGGTGTTGCCAAACTATTACATTATAAATGAAAAGAAATCATACAATATGGGATATTTTGAGATTGAGTTTTTTCACTCAGTAAAATGTCCCTGAGACCCATCTAAATCCTAGTGTACCCATAATGTTTTCTTTTTTCTTGCTGAGTAGAAATTTCACAGTCTTGACATACCACAGTGTGCTTCACCATTTACCTATGGAAAGGGATTAAGTTGTTTCCAGTCTTTTTTTGTGACAAAGAACACAGACAATGTTGTGAACAATGGTGGGCAGGTTTTTTTGTGGGGAAATTTTTCTCTATGGAGAATAGATCCAGAAGCGTGACTGATGGTTGGTAATATGGTTTTGAATGAAATGAAGTGGGGAATTATTTGAGTAGTTAAAAGAATTAGCTATGATATTTTTGTCTTTGCATATTAAAGAACTGATAGTCCCAAGTCCCTGTTTGGTTTATTTAAAGTTAAAGGAGATGGACTCTTGAGCTTGAATTCTGTTATCAGCTTCAGAAATTCTATCCAAAGAAATATATGAGAAATACAGAATGTCTGGCTTTTTCCTTCCTCCTAACAACCTCTAAGAGAGTTGTGTGGACACAGGGAGAATTCACTTAAAATACTTTGTCTAAATATTTCCACAAATACTCTCTCAGGAAGAAGAGGCATCATGCTGTACCAAGAAGTTCCTTATTAAAAATACAATTTCAAACACAAAAAACTCAGGCTCAGATCAAGATCAGAAGAGGAGGTTAGAACATAATTTTGTTCTACAAAATAATAATAATTTTGTTTTTTGTTTATTGGTTGTGCTGGGTCTTCATTGCTGCGTGGGCTTTCTCTAGTTGCGCCGAGCGGGCGATACTCTGCTGCAATGCACAGGATTCCCATGGCGGTGTCTTCTCTTGCTGTGGAGCACGAGCTTTGTAGCTATGACACGTGGGCTCAATAGTTGTGGCTCCCTGGGCTCTAGGGCACAGGCTCAGTAGCTGTGTGCATGGGCTTAGGTCCTCCTGGCATATGGGATCTTCCCAGACCAGGGATGGAGTCCATGTCTCCTGCATTAGCAGGTGGATTCTTTACCACTGAGCCACCGGGGAGGCCCCAGAACATCAATTATTTTAACATCCTAACTGGTGACCCAGGAGCTGAAATAAGACCCAATCTGGTGACATCTGAGAAACCTTTAACACAGATCCTCCAGGTGTTCACGGGAAGGAAGACTTTCTACCTGAAGGACACACCAGGAACTTCGGTGGAGAGGAAAAGAAAAGAGACAAGGAGAGAGGCTGTCCCTATATGACAGAGGAAGAACACACTTTTAATAAAGTTTTACTAAAAGAAAAATACATTAATTTTAGACAGTACCTTCTCTGGGCCCACAAATAAGCAAGCCCACATGCAGAAACCAGAGAGTTATAAATCTTGTCACTGAAGCAGCTATCTGGATTAGCTGTAAATATCACTTCTGGCTGTCATCTAGGTTAGCAAACTAAAGATAGAAGGACCTGGAAGAAAGTGGGAAAACTAGACACAGCAAGTGTAGGGACTGTTCCCCCGTTCTCTGTTTCCCCAGGTGGTGGTGAACTCACTGGACACGTGTCATCCAAATGCTCACTCCCAAGCCCTCCTTCATCAGTGTGCCAGAAGACCCCACACACGCTGCAAACTGGTGTCCCCAAATGCAGATGATAGAGTTGATGGCTTAGAATTGTGGCTCAGCAGGTAAAGAATCTGCCTGCAAGGTGGGAGACCTGGGTTCGGTCCCTGGGTTGGGAGGATCCCCTGGAGAAGGGAAAGGCTACCCACTCCAGTATTCTGGCCTAGAGAATTCCATGGACTGTACAGTCCATGGGGTCACAAAGAGTCGGACATGACTGAGTGACTTTCGCTTTCGCATTCCCTGATAGCTCAGTGATAAAGACTACTGTCGGTGCAGGAGACATGGGTTCCATCCCCGACCTGGGGAGATGCTACATGCTGCAGGGCAAATAAACCTGTGCACAAGTATTGAGCCTGTGCTCTAGAGACTGGGAGTCGCAACTACGGGAGCCCTAGAACCCTAGAGCCTCGATGCTGCAACAAGAGAAGGCACTGCAATGAGAAGCCTGCACACCGCAGCTAGAGAGTAGCCCCCTCCCACTGCAGCCAGAGAAAAGCCGAAAGCCTTGCAACAATGAGGACCCAGCACAGCCAAAAAGAAACAGAATTTAAAAGAAGAAATATGCAAATATATATTTATTACACTGCAAAATTTTAGTATAAGTAGGTCCTGGGTATTTCCTGGGACCTGTTTATATGGGATATATATATATATATATATATATATATATATATATATATATATAAATTAATTAATTGTACTAAGTTTAGTTTGCATGCAATATAGTATATGTATGTGTACATAGTATGTACAGTATGTTTTATGTATGCTACATCAAATACAATTAATGAATTAAGTTTCTCAATTAACACTATAATTATTAACATAGTTAATAAATTAGAGTATTATGGAAATAATCAATAATTCTTAGATTAATAAATTTGATAAACTATACAGCTTTATGAATGATTATAGATTTTTGTTATTTACTATATAAATGTTTACTATATTTAGTATACATTTATATATTTCTTTAAATACTTTAATATCATTTACTAGGTAGTGCTTAATATTTGCTTATACTTACTTATTTTAACATATAAGTTTATTTTTAAATATTATATGTAACAGTTAAATTATAACATTTTTACTATTTGATGTGTGGGTTGCTGCTTATATTAAATTCTTATTTGCTGTCTATCTGACACTCAAATTTAACTGTGTATTCTGTAGTTAGAATTTGGGAACTCTAGCAAGGGGTAGGGTGGGCTTCCCTCGTGGCTCAGCGATAAAAATATCCGCCTGCCAATGCAGGAGAGGTGGGTTTAGTCCCTGGGTTGGGATGATCCCCTGGAGAAGGAAATGGCAACCCACTCTAGAATTCTTGCCTGGGAAATCCCATGAACAGAGGAGCATGGCAGGCTACAGTCCATGGGGTCAGAAAGAGTCAGACACAACTAAACAACAACAAGGAGTGGTTGGGGCAGGGGTTTATAGGGGACTCAGTTCCCCAGAAGCTGACTGCTTAGAAGATGGAAGACCCAGGAGGAAGAGCATTAAATTGGAGATATCCAGAATTGCAGCAATGGTTGTGTAGAAACCTGATCAAGGAAAGTCAAGTCAGAAATGCATTTTTCCCCTTCTCTTGAATTGTGCCTCTAACCCTAGGGAGGCAAAAGACAATGACATTTTTCTTTGGAATGATTAAGGCCGAAAGACAATTTCTGCTGTAACCCTGGGCTTTACCACCCAATCAGTTCAGTTCAGTTCAGTTCAATCGCTCAGTCATGTCCGATTCTTTGCAACCCCACCAACTGCAGGACTCCAGGCTTCCCTGTCCATCACCAACTCCTGGAGACTATCCAAACTCATGTCCATCACGTTGGTGATGCCATCCAACCATCTCATCCTCTGTCATCCCCTTCTTCTCCCACCTTCAATCTTTCTCAGCATCAGGGTCTTTTCCAATGAGATGGTTCTTCGCATCAGGTGGTCAAAGTATTGGAATTTCAGCTTCAGTATCAGTCCTTCCAATGAATATTCAGGACTGATCTAGTTGGATCAGTCCAGATCCAATCAGTTAAGATCCAACTGGTTGGATCTCCTTGCAGTCCAAGGGATTCTCAAGAGTCTTCTCCAACACAACAGTTCAAAAGCATCAATTCTTCGGTGCTCAGCTTTCTTATGGTACAACTCTCAAATCCATACATGACGACTGGAAAACCATAGCTTTGACTAGATGGATCTTTGTTGGCAAAGTAATGTCTCTGGTTTTGAATATGCTGTCTAGGTTGGTCATAGTTTTTCCTCCAAGGAGTAAGCGTCTTTTAATTTCATGGTTGCAGTCACCATCTGCAGTGATTTTGGAGCCCCCCCAAATAAAGTCTCTCACTGTTTCCATTGTTTCCCCTTGTATTTGCAATGAAGTGATGGGACTAGATGTCATGATCTTAGTTTTCTGAATGTTGAGCTTTAAGCCAACTTTTTCACTCTCTTCTTTCACTTTCATCAAGAGGCTCTTTAGTTCTTCACTTTCTGCCATAAGGGTGGTGTCATCCGCATATCTGAGCAGATGTGCAGTCTTGTATATTTCTCCCGGCAATCTTGATTCCAGCTTGTGCTTCATCCAGCCCAGCATTTCTCACGGTGTGTTCTGCATATAAGTTAAATAAGCAGGGTGACAATATACATCGTTGACTTACTCCTTTCCCAATTTAGAACCAGCCTGTTGTTCCATGTCCAGTTCTAACTGTTGCTTCTTGACCTGCATACACATTTCTCAGGAGACAGGTCTGGTAGTCTGATATTCCCCTTTCTTTAAGAATTTTCCACAATTTGTTGTAATCCACACAAAGGCTTTGGCATACTCAATAAAGCAAAAGTAGATGTTTCTCTGGAACTCTCTCGCTTTTTTGATGATCCAATGGATGTTGGCAATTTGATCCCTGGTTCCTCTGTCTTTTCTAAATTCAGCTTGAACATCTGGAAGTTCATGGTTCACATACTGTTGAAGTCTGGCTTAGAGAATTTTGAGTATTACTTTGCTAGTGTGTGAGATGAATGCAATTGTGTGGTAGTTTGAACATTCTTTGGCATTGCTTTCTTTGGAATTGGAATGAAAACTGACCTTTTCCAGTCCTGTGGCCACTGCTGAGTTTTCCATGTTTGCTGGCATATTGAGCGTAGCACTTTCACAGCATCATCTTTTAGGATTTGAAATAGCTCAACTGGAATTCCATCACCTCCACTAGCTTTGTTCACAGTGATGCTTCCTAAGGCCCACTTGACTTCACATTTCAGGATGTCTGGCTCTAGGTGAGTGATCACATCATCTAATACCAGCTGCTAAATAAAGATTTATTTATTCATGCATCCATAAATATTAAGGACAACACATCTGACCACCAATGACAACCCTAAACAAGCACTCGTGGCTCCAAATCAACTCTTAGAGTCTCCAAGGGAGGTTTCATTATGCCATCACTGAGAAATTCAGCATTTGAGCTGTAAAGTCAGATCTCACCATAAATAATTCACAGAGATGTTTATAGATTCCAGTAACTCTGTTTGCGGGGACACTGCCCCTTGGACCCTGCAGCTGCCGGGCCTTCTCTTCCTGTCTATCTTCTCTCCAGCAGCTGGTACAAAGCTCAGCACAATCACAGTCCCTCCTTTTCATGTTTTAAACCTTAAAAATACACCTTGCGCTGGCTGCTTTGACACTCAATTTTATTCTGATGCAAACTCCTCTCCCATTACTTGCTCCAGGGCCAATCATCCAAAAAGCTTCTCCTTCAGTGGAATCTGAGTACAGAGCACCAATGCTGTCCCAGGTGTGTGGTTCTGGTTTCCCTAAGCTGTACTCATGGCTCCCATGAGTCACCTTCCCATGAAGATCTTTCATCCCAGCTCCCTGCCTCCACTCTGTTGGGGTATCACCATTTCACATCTTACTTCTATATGTGCTTTTAAAAATATTTATTTATTTGGTTGCGGCAGGTCTTAGTTGTGGCATGTGGGCTCTAATTCCCTAACCAGGGATGGAACCCAGGTCCATTGCATTGGAAGTGTGTGATCTTAGCCACTGGACCACCAGGGAAGTCCCCCATGTATGTTTTTGGGTTTTGTTTATTGAATGACTATAAATAGCAATGTCCAAACAGAGTAAAACACTTAAAAATAAGTTTAAAACCCAAATACAAAGAACCCTCTTGAAGCTCTTTTGTGTCTAGGTTGTAATCTGCATGTAATCCAAACATGACTCATCTTCAGGAGGCCAAGACTGACTGGTTGAAGGTGAGGACATTCCTCCCAGTACTTGACCAAAGAAAGAAAGAAAGGAAACACTCCTGGTTAAGCTATTAACAATATATGCAACCCATGGCAAAGGCACAGGAAAGAGAGTCACCTCTAAATGGGGCACAGGTGGAGATGCAGCGGCCACACACAGCATCCCAGCTTTGCCACACCTGGGGACCTGTCATTATTTCACAGGAAATGTCAAGGCAGGGAGACACAAGAGGAAACGTGGCTTCTCTGAGGCCACCTAGAGGACCTCAAAGGTGACCCTGGCAATGACCCTTTACTCCAAACTCAGATTCTTTTCCTAAGAAAAACTACTTCCTCTTGAACTATGTAGAAAAATATTTTCAAAGTGCACTGTAAAATGAAAAAATAAATCGTCTTCTGTTTTCACCTTTTTCCTACTGTAAAAAATCTCATTGCCTTGGTCATTTGGGAGGTTTTGATTCAAACTTCTTATTTAAGAAATAATAGAAGTAAATGCATATAACCATTCCATGGTGCTGTGGAAAAAATTTCATGTATAAGAACTCATTCCATCTTTAAAACCTATGAGATAGAATTATTATTATTACACCTTCAGAAATGAAAATTCAGAGAGAAAACAGAGAGGTTAATTAATTTGCCTAATGTCACACAGCTAGTAGGAATCAAAGCCGTGGTTTGAACCCAAGCAATTTGGCTCTGAATAAGTACACCATAATGGATGTTAAATTTCCTTTAAGAAAGAGTTCAGTGAATTCTCTGGCTGTTCAGTGGTTAGGACTATACACTTTCACTACCAAGGGCCCAGGTTTGATCCCTGCTTGGGAAAGTAAGATCCTGCAAGTTGTGTGAAAGTGAAAGTTGTTCAGTTGTGTCCAACTCTTTGCAACCCCATAGACTATACAGCTCACGGAATTCTCCAGGCCAGAATACTGGAGTGGGTAGCCTTTCCCTTCTCCAGGGGATCTTCCCAACCCAGAGATTGAACCCAGGTCTCTCGCATTGCAGGTGGATTCTTTACCAGCTGGTGCAGCCAAAAAATTCCCATCCCCATCCCCATCCCAAAGATAGAGTTCAGTGCCCAATGGGATAACAAAGAAAGAAAGAAAATCCCCAAACTATATTTTAGAAAACCCGTATACTGAAGACAAAGGAATCAAATCTAATAAGCAATAACTTTACTCAAGCAAATTATTGAAAAAAGAAAATTAAAATGATAACCAAAATTGATAGGACCACTTTGTAAACTTGTTCAGTACAATCTACAAAAGCTACTACCTATGAAGAAAAGTTATGACTAACCTAGACAGCATATTAAAAAGCAGAGACATCACTTTGCCAACAAAGGTCCATCTAGTCAAGGCTATGGTTTTTCCAGTAGTCATGTATGGATGTGAAAGTTGGACTATAAAGAAAGCTGAGCACTGAAGAATTGATGCTTTTGAACTATGGTGTTGGAAAAGGCTCTTGAGAGTCCCTTGGACTGCAAGGAGATCCAACCAGTCCATCCTAAAGGAGATCAGTCCTGGGTGTTTATTGGAAGGACTGATGCTGAAGCTAAAACTCCAATAATTTAGCCACCTAATGCGAAGAGTTGACTCATTGGAAAAGACTCTGATGATGGGAAAGATTGAAGATGGGAGGAGAAGGGGACGACAGAGGATGAGATGGTTGGATGGCATCACCGACTCAATGGACATAAGTTTGAGTAGGCTCTGGGAGTTGGTGATGGGCAGGGAGGCCTGGTGTACTGCAGTCCATAGGGTCGGAAAGAATTGGACACGACAGCTAGTGAACTGAACTGACTGACCAAAGCTAAACATATTCATACCCCATGATGTATCAATTCCATCCCTAAATATACACCGAAAAGAATTGTGTGCATACTCTTTGCCAAAATTCATGTTCTAAAATAGTCCAGACAGCAGTACTTGTAAAAGCAAGAAACTAGGCACAAACCAAATGCCCAAAAAGCTAAGTAAATTGTGGTAAATTTATATAACATACAAATATGTACTATATAAAATATAATGCATATTATACAAAACAATCTATATGATATGAAAATAAACTAACCATGGGAATAGACAATTCAAGTCACATGTAAACATATGGATACAATTAATAGTTATAGCTTTGGGTGAAAGAAGAGAGAGACACAAAAAGATATTCATATACATGCATCCATTTATATAAAGTATCGTTGTTCAGTCACTCAGTTGAGTCAGATTCTTTGAGACCCCAGGGACTGCGGAGGAGTCAGGCTTTCCTGTCCTTCACCATCTCCCGGAGTTTGCTCAAGCTGGTGTCCATTGAATTGGTGATGCCATTCAAACATCTTGTTCTCTGTCTCCCCTTTCCCTCCTGCCTTCAGTCTTTCCCAGTATCAGGGTCTTGTCTAATAAGTCAGATTTTCACATGAAGTGGCCAAAGTATGTAAAGTACAGACACTGGCAAAACTAACCTCGTTATTCGAGTGACCACACCAGGGAGTCAGATAGACTAGGTAGTTAGAAGAATGCACAAGGAAGTTGGAGAGAGGTAGGATAAACAGAAAGAACTTGATCTAGGAGAAAGATGCTGCTGCTAAGTTGCTTCAGTCATGTCTGACTCTGTGCAACCCCATAGACGGCAGCCCACCAGGCTCCCCAGTCCCTGGGATTCTCCAGGCAAGAACACTGGAGTGGGTTGCCATTTCCTTCTCCAATGCATGAAAGTGAAAAGTGAAAGTGAAGTCGCTCAGTCATGTCCGACTCTTAGCGACCCCATGGACTGCAGCCTGCCAGGCTCCTCTGACTGTGGGATTTCCCAGGCAAGAGTACTGGAGTGGGGTGCCATCACCTTCTCCGAGGAGAAAGATACACAGCTGTATTCAGCTGTGAAAGTCAGTCTGGTGGGCAACAGTGAACACATCAATTAAGTGTTAAACAACTAAAATGTTTTAAAATGATTTGACATTTCTTCAACATTACCTTGGAGAAGGAAATGGCAATCCACTCCAATATTCTTGCCTGGGAAATCCCACAGTCAGAGGAGTCTGGAGGTATACTGTCCAAGAGTCGGGCACGACTTAGTAATTAAACCCCTACCACCACCACCATTACTTGCCCTTCTGCAACCTTGCTGACTTTATTTCTTCTTTGCCTTCCTGGAAAATGTAAAAATGTTTTAAGTTTATTTTTTTTAATGTTCCTCTTAAAAACACATTGTCTTGAGGCTTCTCTGGTGGTCTAGCAGTAGAGAATCTGCCTGCAGGGGACACAGATTTGACCCCTGTCCAGAAAGATCCCACATTCCATGAGGCGACTAAGCCACTAAGCCTATGAGCCACAACTACTGAGCCCACATATCCCAGAGCCTTGTAACAAGAAAAGTCACTGCAGAAAACTAGAGAGTAGCCCCTGATCACGGCAGCTAGAGAAAGCCCACACGTAGCAGTGAAGACCCAGCCAAGTCAAAAATAAAAACAAATTCATTTTAAAAATAAAAGAGCACTGCAGGGCCTTCCCTGACAGTCCAGTGGTTAAGCCTCAGTGCTTCCACTGCAGGGCATAAGAGTTCAATTCCTGGTCGGGGAACTAAGATTCTACGTGCCGCATGGCACGTCCAAAATAAATTAAATTTAAAAATCTTAAAAAAAAAAAATTGTCTCACTGTGATTAATTAACTAGCCTCTTGGAATGAGTATCCCCCTTTCATTAACATGAAGTTGGGGAGAGGTAGCGTAAATAGACTTCTGGCAGATGGAATAAAATGAGTATTTTTTTCATCTCTCAAGCATTCCAGGCAGACAAGGTATTCCATGGGCTCCCCTCCAGCCAGGATGGTGCTCCAACACTCTTGTCTGCAGCTGAGGACTGTCTAAAAGCACTGCTTACCTAGGGCTTCTCATGGAGACTTGGGTTGGCGGTTACCAGATTTACAACCCATGGGATGGCGAGCCCTACAAATAAGCAAACAAGGGGATAGCTAGTAATGTAAGGAAGCTTCTGCTCAGGGAGATCCCTGTGTGTGTTACAGGTACTGAAAAACTGGCCCATGTACCTCCTGCTGCCAGGATGGCTAATGAATACAGCCTCCTTGAGAGAAATATCTCTCAAGTCTATAAATTCTAAGAAATTATTCTAGAAAATAACTGAGCAAGCATTCACCCCATACTAATTATATTATGATTTTTATCAGTGCTTGTGATAAATATGATGTTGGCCAAATTAACATCTTAGTCAGATACAAGTTAGTGTAACTGAATGGGGTAGTTGTATCATTGCAAAAATAAAGGCTATTTTGAGACCTATAATTTTCTGACTGGCAGGTGAAGCAAAAGTCATTTTCTTATGGAATTTTGGGGACTAGCTTTCTAAAGAAATGTGTTTATATTCATCCTGGAATTCAGAAGCCAGGCTGAATTTATTGTATCTTCCAGGAACCAATTTATCCCCAAGGGCTCATACGGAGAAATGTGTCTTAATTCTGGTGGTGCAACTGGCACTCAATATTTTAATTTATTTTCTCCACAAATGAAAAATAAATTTGTCATAGTTTATCATGCTGCAAGCTCCCTAAAGGAAATTCTTGGAAACATTTTTTTCTTTTTCGCTAGAATGAACATAGTTAGGTGGGTGGATGGAGCACATTATCCAACAAATATTTTTTGAAATCACAAGACGTTTGTTGTAATTGTTTGTTGTCATTGTTCAGTCACTCAGTCGTGTTCAACTCTTTGTGACCCCATGGACTTCAGCACATCAGGCTTCCCTGTCTTTCACCATCTTTCAGAGCTTGCTCAAACTCATGTCCACTGAGTTGGTGATGCCATCCAACCATCTCGTCCTCTGTCATCCCCTTCTCCTCCTGTCTTCAATCGTACCAGCATTGAAACGGAGCAGGATCCTATGACCCTTCCCCACCACCCCACCACCAACCATGTCTTCTGCCTTCCTTTTGTCTGTGGAAAACTTTAATCAAAGAATAAATTTAATCAGAGAAGTGAGAAATGCTGAAACAATGGAAACCTTTGTAAGTGGATTAAGGAGGCTAAATGATAATAATGCGGTCATTAAGCATAGTCAGGACCTTTAGTTCCTTCTCAAGGGCTCTAGATAATATTCTGGGCCACATCCTGTGAGCTGTCTTATAGATACCAAAACACCAGGTGGAGAAGCTAACTACGAGATGACCAGACTACACCCAGGACTTGAGCTGCCACAATTCTGAGAACTGACCACAAAGAGATGGGAACAAGTGCACCCCAGAACTGAAGATGAACTGTACCTAAAACAACCAAGATGATGCTGGTCGGACCACTGATGACCAATTGAAGATGACTGTTAGAGATGATTATGCTGTTTCTGCCTGTAACCTCTCCCCGCCCTCCACTATGTCTATAAAGGCTCTCACCCTCTGCCTGTTAGGCAGGGAGTCGACATTTGCACAGATGCCTGCCACTCCCCACCCTGCCCCTACCCCTGTCACAGTTGCCAGCATCTGAAATAAAGCAAACTTTCCTTTCCACCAACCTGGCCTGTTTGTGGCTATTGAGCAGTGATCAGCCAGACCCCTCTCCAATGTTTACCTTTTAGTAACAGCATCAGGGTCTTTTCTAGTGAGTTGTGACTGCATCAGATGGTCAAAGTTTTGAAGCTTCAGATTCAGCATCAGTCCTTCCAATTAACATTCAGGACTGATTTCCGTTAGGATTGACTGGTTTGACCTCCTTGAAGTCCAAGGGACTCTCAAGATTCTTTTCCAACACCACATTTCAAAAGCATCAATTCGTCAGCACTCCGCCTTCTTTATGGTCCAACTCTCACATCCATACATGACTACTGGAAAAGCCATAACTTTGATCATATGGACCTTTGTTGGCAAAGTAATATCTCTGCTTTTTAATATGCTGTCTAGGTTTGTTATAGCTTTTCTTCCAAGGAGCAAGCAGGTCTTATCAAATGCAAAATGGAGTTAATTAAATCAAGACTTGGTGGCTTCCCTTCAGGCCAGGGGAGGAATCAGGGGTCATTTTATCACTTTGACATTTCTTCTTATTATCCTGATCTCTGAGGTTCCTTCTCTTCTGTAACGTCTCTTCTGAGACTTCATCAAAAGACATCTGGATAGAGGCTGACAGCAGACTGATCAGCAATTTTGATGCTAGATACAGCAAAAAAATGGCACCCCACTCTCGTACTCTTGCCTGGAAAATCCCATGGACGGAGGAGCCTGGTAGGCTGCAGTCCATGGGGTTGCTATGAATCAGACACGACTGAGCGACTTCACTTTCACTTTTCACTTTCATGCATTGGAGAAGGAAATGGCAACCCACTCCAGTGTTCTTGCCTGGAGAATCCCAGGGACGGGAAAGCCTGGTGGGCTGCTGTCTATGGGATTGCACAGAGTCGGACATGACTGAAGCGACTTAGCAGCAGCATAGCAAAAAAAAAGCATTCATATGTCACACCTGAAATTCTGACCTATGGAGTCAAAGGCTAATGAAAAATCCTGAACAGCATGACCATTTAGTATTATATACAATTTTATGCCCAGGCCTCTATGGCTCTATCTTTTTTATTATTATTATGGAAGGTTGTAGACAATTACAAGATCATCTCAGCTAACTTCAGGTTTATATTCAAAGGATGTTGTCAAATGTAAGTTTTATTAATGCTTGAGTATGATGAGGCAAACAGATCAAGACAAGACAGTTATTGGAAAGATAGTGTGAAAAGAAAAGAAGTAAATGAACTTATTTACAAAACAGAAACAGATTTACAGATATTGAAAGTAACCTTAATGTTGCCAAAGGAGAAATCTGAAGGGGAGGAATAAATTAGAAGCTTGGGACGAACACACACACACACTATTATATAAGATGGTTAGTCAACAAGGGCCTACTGTATAACACGGGGAATTCTACTCAATATTCTATAATAACCTATATAAGAAAATAATCTGAAAAAATAATGAATATACGTATATGTATAATTGTGTATGTATATGTACATTTTGCTGTACACTTGAAATTAGCACAAAAATGTTAATGTTATACTCCAATAAAAGAAAATAAAAGGAAGTTATGACATAAGTCTCAGATAGAAAAAAGGTAGTTTGTTACTATTCCCATGAGGAAGGGGAATGTCAGGCCACCAGGGGCCACTTGGGGAAGCAGCAGTGTCACTCAGGAGGCAGAGAAAGGGGAGGAGAATGTGGACAAGAGCCTTTGTTTTAATTTCAGTGGGAAGTAACAGGCAACGGCCAGTAAGCAGGCTTAGGATTGGACAGCTTGAATATCTCCATTGAATTTTAGGACACAAGGGCTGGACACATAGGGGTCCAGCAACTGGCCTTGTGATGATTAAGGCAGGTGAATGGTGCCCCTGAGTGTAAAGATTCAGTAGAGGAGGGGTTGGGTGTGGACTTTGGATTAGTTGGTTTACAAAGGAAAGATGTGAAGCCCTTTGCTATCTAGGAATTAGCTAATCCTGGGAGGGTGGTGGGGTGGGCAGTCTCTCCCTAATCAGAAAGACTCCAGATGTCAACTCAACAGAAAACAGAAATTTTAAAAAACCACAAGCTAATACGAAGGATCCCCTCTGTAACTAATCAATCCTAAAGGAAATCAACCCTGAATATTCATTGGAAAAACTGAAGCTGAAGCTGCAGCTCCAATACTTTGGCCACCTGATGCGAAGACTCAATTCATTGGAAAAGACCCTGATGCTGGGAAAGATTGAGGTCAGGAAGAGAATGGGATGGCATAGAAGAGATGGTTGGATGGCATCCAGTTAAGAACATGAGTTTGAGCAGACTCTGGGAAATGGTGAAGGACAGGGGAGCTTGGTGTGCTGCAGTTCAATGGGTCGCTGCAGTTCACTAGAGTCAAACATGACTTAGTAGTCGACTGAACAACAAAATACAAAGAATCCCCTCTGTCCTGCAGCCTGGGGATGCAGAAGGTAAGGACTTCCCCTTCACCCTCCAGCATCCCGTGGCATTTCACATGCTTGAAATTCCAGGCACAGAGACATGCGGAATGGAAAACTTGCAACCCCGGTAACTGGCATCTGAACTTCTTCACCTGCTAAACTGGCTGATTCCATTACCTGGAGGGGGAAAGACTGCTCTTTGTACATATTAAATGTTAAGTCTTGACTTGGTCACAAGGATAGAAAATGTCTTATTTTTCCCTGTCCAGGAGGTTCATTGGTTGAGTCAAGATAAAGTCCTTAAGGAAATTAGGGATGCAAATTCCTACACTGTGTCAGTGGGTTTTTCTTAAACAAAACAAGAATAAATCTCAACATGGATACAACTTGCATCAAAGGTCACAATTTCTCCTTTTCAATCCTGACCTGATAATGCAAATTTCTCATTCATGTTTTTGGTATCAAACTCAGCTCTGCCTTGTACTGTCTGTATAACACAGTCATGTCACCCACCTCTTCAAACTGCACTTCCTTCATGTGCAATGATGGGGGTGATAAGAGGTTCTCCCTTACATCATCACTGTGATGGACAAATTACATGATGTGGGCAAAACACAGTATTTCTGATGATGTGATAATGCTAACACTGACAATCTTGGGAATTATTAGTGTGGTAGACTGAATCTGCCAGAAAAGGCTACAATGTGTCCTCTCCCAAATTTGAGTTATTTCCCCCCCTCCCTTTGGGATGAAGTGGTCTTTGGTAACTAGCTTGAACAAAAGACTGTATCAGAAGTTGGGCTGCGGGCATTCTGATGTAAAGATAGAAAAGACAATACAACGTCTTCTTAGTCCTCCTGGGACTCTCCCACTTTTGAATCCAGCCACGATACTCTGAAGAAAGCAAGCAGCCACATGGAAAGGTCCAGTGAGGACCCAGTGGGAGACTCTCATACTCCTTGGATGTGTGTGAGCTGCCTTCACATGACTCCATCCCAGGCTTCAGCTGGCCTGTCTGATGCTAAGTAAGAGCATGTTGATAAGTAAGAGATCAGCATGTTCCTTCTAGCCCAGAGCAGGAGGAATATTCCTGGGAAAATAAATGTTATTAATTTAAGCAACTGAGTTTGGATTCTCTCACAGAGAAACAAATTAAAATAAAATGTCTGTAATATATAGAAATCCCATTAATGTTCAAGCTATTATATTTTCTAATCAATTAACCTCAGTAGTCCTCCTCTCCCAAAAATTAAGATAGAAAAGTTCAAGAGTGAGAAATAGTCTTGACTGTTAGCAATATGCAAAATTATGCATAATATGTACTGTCATGAGAACCAATATTTTTAAAATAAATAATATACTGAAAGGTCGGCTTTTCTAGTAGTTCTTATTTCTACATATGTGTGCTGGGCTTACCAGATGGCTCAGTGGTAAAGAATCTGTCTGCTAATACAGGAGACTCAGGAGACTTGGTTTCAATCCCTGGGTTGGGAAGATACCTTGGAGGAGGAAATGGCAACCCAATCTAGTATTTTTGCTGGGGAAATCCCATGGACAGAGAAGCCTGGCAGGCTATAGTCCGTGGGGTAGAAAAGAGTAGACATCACTGAAGCAACTGAACATGAACATGCGTATATATGTATACATATATGTATATATATATACATACAGTATATATATATGTATATTCATTTATGTCTATACATATGTGTGTGTGTGTGTGTGTGTGTGTGTGTGTGCTCAGTCACTCAGTCATGTCCAATTCTTTGCGACCCCACAGACTGTAGCCTGCCAGGCTCCTCTGTCCATGAAATTTTCCAGGCAGAAATACTGGACTGGGTTGCCATTTCCTCCTCTGGGGGATCTTCCCCACCCAGGAACTGAACCCATGTCTCTTGCATTACAGGCAGATTCTTTACCACTGAGCCACTGGGGAAACCATATATATATATATATATATATATATATATATATATATATATATATATATATGCATGTATATATATACTTTATATATATAATATGTAATCTATAATATGTAATATGATATATATATATACACACACATATAAAATCATCTTTTACTTCAGGTTTATCCACTTATCATTTTGTTCTATAATTAGGACAAAACACTCAAAAACTTAAAAAAATTTAAGTGTATTCTGTATTTGATAGTAGTTTCACAACTTAAATAGTGTAAATTTCCTCTCTCAAAGCAAAAGAAAGAAATGGAATACTTCAAAGTCCATGGATTTGTTTTTCTTTCTACTGAACGGTTGTAAAAAATACAAAGGGAGCTGAAGAGTAGATTCAGGAAGAAGAAAAATGTGATTATAATGTGTTTGTTACTAATATCTTTTTAAAATGCATATTTAAAGAAGAGCAAAGACTTCCATAAGGAGGAAGAATTCTCAATTCGCTTTGAAATGACTGTTCTTAGCTTGTCGGTAATTCTTTTCATCTCTGTCAGCCAAACGAGAAATAGAGTATCCTTAAAGATGAGCCAGAGAAGAGTAAGAAAAATCATTTTCATTATTAACTCAGAACCAACATATCTTCTTTTGGAGGTAGTTTAATCCACTGAATATGTCTCTTACAATGTCTTATTTCTCAAAAGTGATAGCATCTTCTTTTTCATTCCTTAAATGATCTTTTGTACACTTTCCCCTTTAATCATTTATGAATGCTTGCCACCCAATATCCATTATGGAAAAGCACTAGTTAAAATTAATTCACCACCTTTGATTAGAGAGTACATAAAGTATGAATGTCTTCTTTAAAACTGCCTTACTTTGTTCCAACATGTCTGCATCAACAGGAAGGTAGACAAGCAAATCTCTATAGCTGAAATTCTATACTACACAAACCAGTGCTTTCTTTCCATCCAATTAGGAAGAATAAAATTTAGAATAAAGATCTTCCATTCACCAAACCATAGCTCAATCTGCATTTTGAAAGTAGGTGATCCTATAAATTTAAGTGTGAATTTGGCAATAAGGAGCTCATGATCTTAGAGATACCAAGGGAACATTTCATGCAAAGATGGGCTCCATAAAGGACAGAAATGGTATGGACCTAACAGAAGCAGAAGATATTAAGAAGAGGTGGCAAGAATACACAGAAGAACTATACATAAAAGATCTTCAAGCCCAGATAATCATGATGGTGTGATCACTCACCTAGAGCCAGACATCCTGGAATGTGAAGTCAAGTGGTCCTTAGAAAGCATCACTATGAACAAAGCTAGTGGAGGTGATGGAATTCCAGTGGAGCTATTTCAAATCCTGAAAGATGATGCTGTGAAAGTGCTGTACTCAATGTGCCAGCAAATTTGGAAAACTCAGTAGTGGCCACAGGACTGGAAAATGTCAGTTTTCATTCCAATCCCAAAGAAAGGCAACGCCAAAGAATGCTCAAACTACCGCACAATTGCACTCATCTCACACACTAGTAAAGTAGGATTCAGCAGTATGTAAACCATGAACTTCCAGATGTTCAAGCTGGTTTTAGAAAAGGCAGAGGAACCAGAGATGAAATTGCCAACATCCACTGGATCATGGAAAAAGCAAGAAAGTTCCAGAAAAACATCTATTTCTGCTTTATTGACTATGCCAAAGCCTTTGACTGTGTGGATCACAATAAACTGTGGAAAATCCTGAAAGAGATGGGTACCAGACCACCTGGTTTGCCTCTTGAGAAACCTATATGCAGGTCAGGAAGCAACAGTGAGAACTGGACATGGAACAACAGACTGGTTCCAAATAGGAAAAGGAGTAGGTCAAGGCTGTATATTGTCACCCTGCTTATTTAACTTCTATGCAGAGTACATCATGAGAAATGCTGGGCTGGAAGAAGCACAAGCTGGAATCAAGATTGCCAGGAGAAATATCAATAACCTCAGATATGCAGATGACACGACCCTTATGGCAGAAAGTGAATTGAAACTAAAAAGCCTGTTGATGAAAGTGAAAGAGGAGAGTGAAAAAGTTGGCTTAAAGCTCAACATTCAGAAAACAAAGATCATGGCATCCAGTCCCATCACTTCATGGGAAATAGATGGGGAAACAGTGGAAACAGTGTCAGACTTTATTTTTTTCGGGCTCCAAAATCACCACAGATGGTGATTGCATCCATGAAATTAAAAGACGCTTACTCCTTGGAAGAAAAGCTATCACCAACCTAAATAGCATATTGAAAAGCAGAGACATTACTTTGCCGACTAAGGTCCGTCTAGTGAAGGCTATATTTTTTCCAGTGGTCATGTATGGATGTGAGAGTTGGACTGTGAAGAAAGCTGAGCACTGAAGAATTGATGCTTTTGAACTGTGGTGTTGGAGAAGACTCTTGAGAGTCCTTTGGACTCCAAGGAGATCCAACCAGTCCATTCTGAAGGAGATCAGTCCTGGGTGTTCATTGGAAGAAATGATATTAAAGCTGAAACTCCAGTACTTTGGCCACCTCATGTGAAGAGTTGACTCATTGGAAAAGACTTTGATGCTGGGAGGGATTGGGGGCAGGAGGAGAAGGGAACAACAGAGGATGAGATGGCTGGATGGCATCATTGACTGGATGGATGTGAGTCTGAGTGAACTCCGGGAGTTGGTGATGGACAGGGAGGCCTGGCATGCTGCGATTCATGGGATCGCAAAGGGTCAGACATGACTGAGCAACTGAACTGAACTGAACTGATCCTATAAATTATTTGTAAATACTTTCTGGGAATAATAATACCCCTTCAAAATAGCACCATCAGTGTGATCTACTTAATATAGAGAATGAAGATAAAATTCGAGTGGACAGAAACTTGGGATCTGGGGGAACTCAAGTTAGGATTCTGTGGGCTGGTTCTAGTAGCTGTGTGTGTTTTAGTACAAAGAAATCAGACACTCTGAGTTCTTCTGGTCATTTGTAGTCCCTGATGTTCACAATGACATCTTTTTTGAGATATCCTTTCTTCTAAGATCTGCAAATAATACCTGAATTATTTGTAGGAGCTCTCTCAAGTTCTCGCTCTTCTTGTTCAAACTGATAAACTCAGTTGTTTCTTGCAACTCCGTTGCCCATCAACTCCAAAACTCTTAAAACCATCACGCCACTTTATATGAACTGGTAGTTGAATTTTGTCTTCCCATCAGGTAGCATCTGAGTCTCACAGTCTCCCCAGCAGTGACCAGTAACCCCAAGGCAAGTATTTCTATGTGTGTGACACATATTCTATTTCTCAATAAGAACAGGAGGGGGAGAAAAGACTCAAACATGTGGATGACAGTGCCCCCAAAGTTTAACTTAAAATATTTCAATAATTTGAAATGTTAGTGCAACTATGTTTTTAATTCCTGTTATGTTGTTTCTTACTCCACTATTATATCAGTTATATTTTGTTGTCTGTAGTCCTTAGCAAGGGTTTCCCAGGTGGCTCAGTGATAAAGAATCCACCCGCCAATACAGGAGATGTGTGTTCGATCCCTGCATCGGGAAGGTCCCCTGGAAAAATAGCAACCCACTCCAGTATTTCTTGCCTGGAGAACCCCATGGACAGAGTCTGGCAGGCTTCAGTCCACGGGGTTGCAAAAGTGTTGGGTCCGACTTAGCAAAACAACAGCAACCACAGTCCTTAGCAACCTAAACAGTTGTTTTTGTTCCTTGATCATTTTAAGTTCCAAGGCTAACAGGTGTTCCTCTGGGGATAGATGGAATTATTTGTTGATCCCCTATTGCAATCCTCTGATCTCTCAATTTTCTTGCTAGATATCCATAATCGAAGTAGACCACAGTAACATGCAAAATCATTACATTCATAACATTTGTTTTTCTTGATACTGCTTTAAGGCTTCTGTTGCTGGGTGAGAGTTACAGTTTATTCCAGACCAGATTCTGCTTCATTGTTAGAATCTCTTGATTTTCCAATGAGATCTTTAGCAGTAACAAATTCTCTGTTAACTGTGCAACTCATTTCCTAATCATGCTGTGGTAACTGAGTCTTAAGGTCTGTGCCTACTGATAGCCCCACAGGAAATATTTCAGTGTGTGTTGAATATTTCCCTAAAGAGAAGAAAAGGGGAAAAAAAGAATTTGCATGTATAAACTTTTAGGTGTGTGGATGAAAAATTCAATAATCTACTTACAACACATATTAACTTAGTTAAACCCATTTTGAATCCAGTGTTATATAGGGTGTTGGAAAAACTGCTTTTCTGATTCTATTTCCTAAATCATTTTATTTAAATACACCATATATACATATATATATATGACAGCAACATCTTTATTATTCTAGAGTACACCTTTCAAGTTGCTTGAAATAAAGCATATTTGGAATGCATATTTGATGTTTTGGCTAGAATTTTCATCCCAAATGATCAGTGCCTATTTGTTTAAACTTAGGACACTTATGTCATTCCCTAGTCCAGTGGGTATTCCACAATCACGACCCAATAACTTCCACATTGCTTGTTAAGCAATATTTACAATGGTATTTAACATCCTTGGTTTTTAGAGTCTTATCCTAAGAAATAGCCCTTAAATTTTGTTAAATGTCTCATTACTGTTTCTTTCCTCTTCTCCCTTCTCCTTCTCTTCTTGGCTTTTTTTTTTTTTCTTCTTTAACATTATCTCCCCCTCCTCCTCTGTTTCTCTTATTTCTTCTTTAATTAATGATATCAGGAGATCTCACAGGTGTCTGAAACTATCATTGAAAGTGAAAGTCACTCAGCCGTGTTCTATTCTTTGTAACCCATGGATGGTAGCCTGGCAGATTCCTCTGTCCATGGAATTTCCCAGGCAAGAATACTGAAGCAGGTAGCCATTCCCTTCTACAGGGGATCTGCCCAACCCAGGGATAAAACCCGGATCTCCTGCATTGCATGCAAATTCTTTACCATCTGAACCACCAGGGAAGACCAAAACTAACATTAATTGAAGGCCATTAATAATGTGTTTACTCCAAATAGCATGTAAGTTATAAGTTAAATCAATGCAAGAGCATTCTTTAGTAAGAAAGGAGTAAAGCTCTCTTTTCTGAGAGTTACAGGGTCTCTCACTGAATAGATGAGCATATATTATAGTTACCATATATCAAGTAAATCTGAGGATAAATTCATATGGTATAGCTAGCTGGTCAGCATCTGACACCAATGAGGGAGACCCGTGTTCGATCCCTGGGTCAGGAAGATCCCCTGGAGAAAGAAATGGCAACCCTCTCCAGTATTCTTGCCTGGAGAATCCCATGGACTGAGGAGCCTGGTGGGCTGCAGTCCACGGGGTCACAAAGAGTCAGACACGACTGAGTGACTTTACTTACTTAGCTAGATGGTCAGTGAACTCATTGTTGTCAATCAAGGGGCTGCCTGACTGACTGAAACTATTATCTGGGGAAATATTCAGCAGATTATTGAATATTATAATTAATCATCCAGATTCTTGGATCTTACCTGACATCTAATGAATCTGCTGCTGCTGCTAAGCTGAGTCACTTCAGTCCTGTCCGACTCTGTGTGACCCCATAGATGGCAGCCCACCAGGCTCCCCCGTCCCTGGGATTCTCCAGGCAAGAACGCTGGAGTGCGTTGCCATTTCCTTCTCCAACAATGAATCTGAATCATATATAAATATGTACCTAACACACACCCCACTCCAGTACTCTTGCCTGGAAAATCCATGGATGGAGGAGCCTGGTAAGCTGCAGTCCATGGGGTCGCTAGGACAGGACTGAACGACTTCACTTTCACTTTTCACTTTCATGTACTGGAGGAGGAAATGGCAACCCACTCCAGTGTTCTTGCCTAGAGAATCCCAGGGGTGGGAGAGCCTGGTGGGATGCCGTCTTTAGGGTTGCACAGAGTTGGACACGACTGTAGTGACTTAGCAACAGCAGTAGCAACACATCTTTCTCAGATATTTGGATGCTCAGCCAGGGTTGTGAACTAGTGATTGAGATTATAATGGAGCATCCTCTCTATACAGAGGTTGTTTGTTTGTTTGTTTGTTTTTTCTTTTCCAGTGTATCTTGGTGGTGGTGGTTTAGTCACTAAACTGTGTCTGACTCTTGTAACCCTATGGACGATAGCCTACCAGGGTCCTCTGTCCATGGATTTTTCTTCCAGGCAAGAATATTGAAGTGGATGCCATTTCCTTCTCCAGGGGATCTTCCCATCTCAGGGATCAAATGTGGGTCTGTTGCACTGTGGGTGGATTCTTCAGTGACTGAAGCACCAGGGAAGCCCTTGGCAGTTGTAAAATTTCAGCCTTCCCAAAATCTTTCCTGATAATAGCAAAGTCCACCTTCTGTTTCAAATAAATTATAAATCGCTGAACATAAAGCATAGAACCTTTGCTCCAAGCAGATATCTCAGTATATTAGATATTTATTGTGGTATAACAAAAATAATTTCCAAACTTGGCAGCTGAAAGCCACAAACAGTTATTATCTCACCATTTTTTTTTGTGAGTCAGTAGTCTTAGAAAATCTTATGAGGTTGCCGTCAAAGTGTGAGACAGGAACATAGTGACTCCAAACTCAGCTTATGTGCTAACACAGATGGTCCTTGCCAACTCTTGGTTCTCTGTAACTGAAGCTCTACCAGCTGTCTCTGGCATATGGTTTCCTCCAGAGAAGGCAAGAGGATGTGCTTCAAATTGCAGCAGTCTTTTTTATAACCTAATCTCAGAAGAGATATCTCATCACCTTGACATAGTCCAGTCGTTGGAAGAGATTCACTAAATCCAGCTCATACTGAAGGGGAGCAGATCATCCATGGGTGTGGGTACCAGGGGATGGGGATCTCTGAGGGTATTTTAGAGGCTAGTCCCCTCCCCATGTGTCACCCAGGGTTCTGGTGGGCCCAAATAGCCAAGATATTTATACCAAACTTAATTCCTCAAAGTTATTCCAGGATCAGATGAAAGCCTGTGCAGTTGAGAGTTCTAAAGCAAACTTTCTATTTCCACCAAAATGATGAGTCCAAAGAGTACCTTTCTATATTTATATAAAAGTCACAATGGTGTTTAAAATATGCATATGTGCCCTATTACCAAAGTTCTAAGAGTGAAATTAAGTTGTTTGTAGATGTATTTTCATTTCAGCTTTCCTAGTAAATTTTACTTGTAATTGCTAATGTGGTTGTCAGTTACAGTTTGGCTAATTCCACAGTGTGCCATGGTAGATGTAGTACTTATTGTTTTTGGCATATGTTTCTGCACTCAACGTAATAGTGTTCTAAATCAAATATAATTGTTTGGGGTTAGTTTCTGCTTCATTAGTGTGGGTTATCTTTGTCTGCCAAGCTGGAATAAAAATTATCTGAGAATAAGGAATAGATATTACTCATCTTTTAGAACTTTCTTTCAGCTGTTAACAGTGAACCAGATTTTAAATTTCTTAAGTAATTTAAAAATTGTATTTATTTATTTATTTTTGGCTGCGCTGGATTTTCACTGCTGCATGGAATTTTCTCTAGTTTCAGCGAGTGGGGTTACTCTCTAGTTTCAGTGGTCAGGCTTCTCATTGAGGGACTTCTCTTGTTGAGGAGCGCAGGCTCTAAAACACATGCTCAATACTTGTGATGCACTGCCTTAGTCCAGCGCTTGTGGGGCCCAGTCCACAGCTTGTGGGGTCTTCCGGGACCAGGGATCAACCACATGTCTCCTGCATTGGCAGTAGGATTCTTTACCACAGAGCCACCAGGGAAGCCCTTTAAAATTTTTTAATGAAATCAATATAATGTCTATTGCTAAACGTGGACACAAGGACCCCAAAAGTAGGAGATGACTTTAAGATAGTTTAAGAGATAGGAGGCCCACTCTTATTTTGGGGAATAAGAGTGAGAATTTTGGGAAGTTTTAGAAAATCTTCAGTTCAGTTCAGTTCAGTTCAGTTGCTCAGTTGTGTCTGACTCTTTGCAACTCTATGAATCGCAGCACACCAGGCCTCCCTGTCCATCACCAACTCCCGGAGTTCACTCAAACTCACGGCCATTGAGGCGGTGATGCCATCCAGCCATCTCATCCTCTGTCGTCCCCTTCTCCTCCTGCCCCCAATCCCTCCAAGCATCAGAGTCTTTTCCAACGAGTCAAATCTTCACATGAGGTGGCCAAAGTACTGGAGTTTCAGCTTTAGCATCAGTCCTTCCAATGAACACCCAGGACTGATCTCCTTTACCAGGAGGACTGGTTGGACCTCCTTGAAGTCCAAGGGACTCTCAAGAGTCTTCTCCAACACCACAGTTCAAAAGCATCAATTCTTCAGTGCTCAGCTTTCTTCACAGTCTAACTCTCATATCCATACATGACCACTGGAAAAACTATAGCCTTGACTAGACGGACCTTTGTTGGCAAAGTAATGTCTTTGCTTTTGAATATGCTGTCTAGGTTGGTCATAACTTTCTTTCCAAGGAGTAAGCGTCTTTTAATTTCATGGCTGCAATCTTAATGCCTAGCATATCTCCATTTCTAACCAAGATAAACCAACTTATAGTCTATCAACTCTCCCAATGCAAAAAAAACTAAGTATCTATTTAAAAATATACAAAAAGCATCATCTCTTTAGGGAAGCCCAGAAATATTAAAGAGCTGTCCCAAATCCAAAATTCGAATAAAGAAAAACCAGAAGAGAAGATTTGATTTGATAAGCACACCATTCTATGCTGCTCTTCCTCCCAAGACATCTGGTGAATTACCAGCTATCCATCCCTGTGTAATAATCCCCTCCCCCAAAGCATAATTGCCTAAAATATCATCAGTCATCGTGTGGCCCAGGAATCTTTAGTCTGCTCTATGGTGTCAGCTGTGATGCTGTGACTGGGGGCAGGGAATCTACTTTCAAGGGGACACACCCACATGGCTGTCAAGTTCGCGTTTGTCATGTGACCTGATCCACAATTGCATGGGATGGGGGAGGGTCCCGTTACTGCTCCATAGGGTCTCACTAGCCCAGCTGCTTGGGCCTCCTCACAGCATGGCACTGATTCCAGGAGCAAACAGCAGGGCATGCGGCATCTCCACACACAAGAATAACTGCTGCTTCATCCCCACAAGTTCTGCTTGCCCATGTCTGCAGGGGATGCCAGTCTGCTTAATCCTCAGTGGTCCATTCTCTGCCCAAAATAACAGCAAAGGCAAAATCTGCCCTCTAAAATGGGGACCTCTGGGCTGGATGCCTCCACCAATGACAGAGCCTGTGGCTTTGTCCTCTGTCTCCTTATTGGAGGACACACCTTCAGCCTCAGCAGGGGACTTAGAAGGAAGGGCTTCAAGGGTGGGAGAATGAGAGGTGAAGAGGAAGAAGGAGAGGCCTGTAACCTCAAGAAAAGCAGGGACATCGGATAGTTCAAAAGCCCATCTGGGTGAAATTACTTAGTTTATGATTGCATTTTTAAAACTTTTGATTTGTGCGTGACTTTTAATCTCTTTGTGTGTATTTTCAATTTTTAGATTAAACTGTATGATCTGGAGGAAAACATTATACTTCCTGGGAATCGGGAAATAAGGATTTAGATTGTAGGCTTTTGGGGATAATTAATTCTCGATGAAGAAAAATGTGTAATTGCGTTGTGTTTGTTTGGGGACTTTCAACCACCTGAAATGTACACTGTAAATGAGTGCATTGTAGGGACCTCCCTGGTAGTCCAGTGATTAAGAGCCTGCCTTGCAATGCAGGAAACAGGGGTTCAGTCCTTGGTTCAGGAACTAGGATCCCACATGCCGCAGGGCAACTAAGCCCTTACACTGCAACTACTGGGTCCACATGCTCCGGAGCCTACGTGCCACAACTAGAGGGCCCATGTGCTACTGAATTACTGAACCCTGTAGACTCTGGAGCCTTCAAGCTACAGCTAGAGAGTCCATGTACACACAAGGAAAGATCACACATGTCCCAAGTCTTGACACAGCTGAATAAATAAGTAAAATGATTAAAAAAATTTTTTTTTAATGAGTGTGTTGTAGGAAATTCCCTGGCGGTCCAGTGGTTCGGAATCTATGCTCCCACTGCAGAGGGCCTGGCTTCAAGCCCCAGTCGTAGAGCTAAGCTCCCACAAGCCATGTGGCAGGCCCAAAAGATAACAAAATAATAAAAGAATGTGTTGTATTGTATGCAAACTGTACCTTGGTAGATTTCATTTAAATGGGTATAGGGAAGCCATAGACAGCAAGGTCCAGATAGACTCCTCTGAGAGGTAGTATGAGGACCCTGTCCTCTGTGAAGGAGGGTACAAAAGAGCCAGACCCAAGCAGAAGCTCCAGGAAGAGGACAAGAAGAGCGAAGGTTGTGCAGAAGCTGGATGTTTATTCCAGAAACAGAGTTGAGGGTATGCGTGTTGACTGTTTAACCAAATGTCAACAAGACCATTTATGAAGCAGGTTTGCAGCACATAATTTCAGAGTAGTCAAACAGAGTGTTTGATGATGTTTTTGTGTTTATTTTTACTTCTAATAAGATGTCATTTGCTTGGAGGAAGGCATGTAAGGATGTTTACTGAAGCTACAGGTGGAGAAGCCTGCATCACAGAAGCAGGGTGGGCTTTCTGGTATCTGTCATTCTACCAAGAACTCCCCCAGCACAACTTTTGTTTGACAATTGCTCTTGAAAACAACTGAAGCATCGTAACTATACTTAAGATCATGGGTTTTGTTTGCGTCTGAGATAGTAGTTGCTTGTTAAACAAGCTCGGGATGCTTTGGGAATATTATAGAGTAATAAGATGCTAAAGTTCACTTTCTCAATTCAGTGGTTGTGGTTCACATCTCTGTTATGGCAACTCAAAGCTTAACGTTTACTTTCATTCTTTTAAAAGCAGATTTTATTTCTTCCATTCCAATACAGCAAGTCCCGTACATATGTACAAGTTCTTTATAGAGAGTGCATGTGTAAATCCAATTTGTTCATAAGTCCAACAAAGTTAACTTAAGTATCCAACTAACATCATCTGCTATATATATAGTACTATACTTATAATAGGTTTTAAATACTTTTCCCAAAAATAATAAACAAATAAAATGTAAAGAAAATATATTTCAATTTTACAGTACAGGACCTTGAAAAGTATAGTACAACAGCTGGCATACAGGGGCTGGCATGGAGTGAACAGGCAAGAAGAGTTACTGATGGAGGGGCGCAAGGAGGTGGAGATGGTTGAGCTGAAGGATCGTCAGCAATAGGAGATGGAGGACAAGCCGCAATGTCACTCATGCCTGACACTGATGGAACACATGTTTCCATCTTTGAAGGTTTGCAATTTGAAGGTTTGTATGTAGGAGAATTACTGTACTGGAAATTTACATGAGACTGGTACGTGATTCTTATTTTAAACCAAGCTCAGCCTTGTTTGTCTCCACAGTTTAGTTATCTAGCTTGACTCCTACAGGAGACCAAGCTCCACTGTCATGATAGATTGAGCATCTGTGTATAGTACAGCAAAGATGGATGTAATTACAGGATTTGCTAAGTTTGGTGGAAAGAAAGTGGATTGAAAAACTGCCATACTCACGTACGGGGGGAAAAAAATGCAGCATCTTCTCATAATCTATTAAAGGTTTAAAAATAGGTTCAGGCATGCAGGGAATTTGAGCATTGACTAGATATTTGATGATATTAAGGGCATATTTTTATTGTATTTTAGAATAATAATGGCATCTTGATCATTTTTTAAAAGGAGTCGTAGGTTTTTACTACACATAAAGAAATGTCTGTGAATTATATGCTTTTAAAAAAGACACCCAACAAATCAAAGAAACAAAAAAACTCAGAAGGCATTTTTCAACCCTTACAAAAATTTGCCAGTACATTTTCTTTCCAAATTTTGTTCTGTTTGTTATATTTTTCCGGGTAAGAGCATGCTGACCTGACCAGCACGCTATTTGAAATTAAACTCAGTATTTCTACAACCATGGAGGGAGGTCATAGGCATTATGCTTTATTCCTACACTCTTGAACATCTCTGCACAAATGTTCCAATCTTTAGATCCTTGGCTACGGTTGTCCTCTGAATCTATGATGATGAACCTTTTATAGCTAGTTTTGAATCTCATATACAACAGAAGCTTCTAAATGAGCTATTTGGCCACACTGAGAAATCTTTATTGAAAAAGGAACTCTGCATGGAATAATTAAATAGACCTAAGTACAAGGTTCTGTGCCACGTGAAATTGAAAATAGCCCTGACAAAGTAATTTATGCTCTTTATGACACAGCAGCTCGTTATGGCTTTGATTTTCATCCCCTTCCTTAGTCAAGCTCATCTGTTTCTCTGATAGAAATTATTTTTATTTTATTTTCAGTCGTGTGCCCCTGGACCTACAAGGGGAAGGATGAGAAGCTTCTGAAATGGGAGCCACCAGCACCGGGGTGCTAGAACAGGGAGGGGTGCAAGTAGATGGAGAAAGCTCTAAAGGCATCCCTCACTCTCAGGTTGTCTTTGCCGAGATAGAATGTTTCCAGAATTTCCAAAATCAACCAATACTTCATAAAAAGCCAGAAGTTGAGAATTTTATATAAAATTGTTTTATTTCCCTATGTTGGATACTGATGAAGCATTTTTCTACATTCTGAGCACCAGACACAATGTGTTTGCAGGAGGCATGTGGGAGGCTGGCCATCAGTTATTAACCTTTGTTCTGAAAGAATAGCCTGATGCCCATGGATTCTGTCCTCATTTTCATCAGAATGTTCAAATGCAAATGAACATCAAGATGTAGCCTACACTATATTCACCAAATAAGAAAATGAAAATTTGGTGCAATAAATGGAATTTGGGGGAGTAAATACAATTATCAGAATGCTGAATAGACTTTCCTGTGTTATCCAGTAGGCCCTTGTTGAATATCTGTTTTGTTGAATATATATTTGTGTGTATATATTAATCCCAAACTCCTAATTTATCCCACAGGGATATCTACTCAATATTCTGTAATAACTTCTATGGGAAAATAATCTGAAAAAGGATGGATATATATATATGTATATATATATATATATATATAATATGTGTGTGTATGTGTGTGTATCACTGAATCTCTTTACTAGACACCTGAACTAACACAACATTATAAATCAAATATACTCTCTGCTGTGCTTAGTATCTCAGCGGTGTCTGACTCTTTGTGACCCCATGGACTACAACCTGCCAGGCTCCTCTGTCCATGGGGATTCTCCAGGCAATACTGGAGTGGGTTGTCATGCCCTCCTCCAGGGGATTTTCCCAACCCAGGGACTGAACCCAGGTCTCCCACATTGCAGGCAGATTCTTTACCGACTGAACCACCAGGGAAACTCAAGAATACTGGAGTGGGCAGCCTATCCCTTCTCCAGGGGATCTTCCTGACCCAGGAATCGAACCAGGGTCTCCTGCATTGCAGGCGGATTCTTCACCAGCTGAGCTACCAGGGAAGTCCAACCATACTCTAATATAAAGTAAAAATTCAGTTAAAAAACAAGAGTATCAATGGTGGGGTTAGGAGCACAGAATTTGGAACGAGCAAGCTTCAGATGTGTTCTGGCTTTCATGACTGCCTCGGTTATTGAATTTACCTCCTGTGTAAGCATCAGTATTTTGTCTGCAAGAAAGGTTAACAATACAACACACACAGGCTTTTATGAGGATCTCATCAGTACTGCAGGTTCCATCCTTAGGATATGAGCCAAACCCAGTGAGGTCCAATATAAATGACATTTGTTCCCAGGGTTCAGTAGTAGCAGCCAAAACCCTTAATTCGGTTCAAGAACACATCCTTTGTTTCACTGAGACTGGACTGTGAGGTAAACTACTTTTGATAGAAAATTAGGCTGTTGATTGCTCAGTGATTTGAGCCTCTGCAGAGTGCAATGGAACACAGGCCCAAGCGGCCCTGTTTTTTATGTAAACGTGATATGCATTGCTCTGTGGCTTCTTGGAAGGGATGCATGTGTTTTGTGGGATTTTCATGCTTCCTGGCAAATTGCAACTGCAGAGCCCTTTATAGTTTCAGGACTGGTGGGAACTGGCTCATTTAGGAAAATACATGGTGACGGGGGCCCCTTCTGTCTGTCTGCTGGATTTTATAGCCTTGCGTCCACTGTCTGTTTTCTCCATCCACAGCATTCATTGGAACTAAGATCTCAGCCACGCCGGGAGGAAAATGAACCAGTGGGAATGAGGCAGTGATAATTTTTCCCCCTGAGTTTTTTCATTCTCTTGATCATATTTCACCTTTTTTATTTACTTCGGATATTATTTTGGTGCACTTCTTTCTAAAACCCTTTCATAGGTATAACTATGAAATTCTTTGTTTCGTGACTGGAAATTGACACAAATTTTTTTGGTCACTGGTTCTTCAGGGAAATAGCTCATACTTTTATTTCCCCCGTTGTAACTGGCAGCCTTATCATGTCTGGAATATTGGCAGGGAGAGCTTGTTTGGAGACATTTTAACTGGTTTAATGGGTTTCTTCCTGATTTATAGTTTTTAAATGTTCAATTTGTTTAGAAGGATGGACACACAAATGCTGAGAATACTTATTGCAGGAAATGAAAGAATGCTTTGCATTTTTTTTACTCTGTCATTTTTAAAGTAAATTTCAAGTTTTTTGGAAATTATTTATGAGAGGCACTCACTTCTTTTATAAAAGAAAAAACATTAAAATACTGTATAAATTGTATATATGTTGTCTCAATTAGTGACACACAGAGGTGAGAGTTTTGAGTTACTTCTAAATGGTTACAAAGCGCTGGCCAAGCAGATACTTGCTGGTTTCCCTGTGGTTAACAGACAAGATTTAGAATGATTTCATGCTAAAGCTGAAAAGAAATTATAGATTATATGAAACCTCATCCAATTTGGGCTTCCCAGGTAGCTCAGCAGTAAAGAATCCACCTGCCAATAAGAGAGACACGGGTTTGATCCCTGGTTTGGGAAGATCCCCTGAAGAAAGAAATGGCTACTCACTCCAGTATTCTTGTCTGGGAAATCCTGTGGACAGAGAAGCCTGGCAAGCTACAGTCCATGGAGTCACAAAAGAGTCAGACATGACTTAGCGACTAAAACAACAATATCCAATTTGGTCCCATGTTTCCATGATTTAGTTCAGTGTTTTTCAAGTGGGAGCAACGTCTTTCCCAGGAGACATTCAGCAATGCGTGAAGATAATTTAGTCACAATTAAGGGCTGCTACTGTCATCTAGTGGGTAGAGGCCAAGGATGCTGCTAAGCATCCTACAGAGGGCAGGACAGCCCCCACAATAAAGAATTGTCAGGCCTGTCATGTCGATGCAACGAAGACTGAGAAGCCCTCATCTAGGTAAAAGCATCATAAACAAATGGATGCTGAATCCGTTTGCTTTTCTGATGCTCCGATGCAGTTACTATGGAGACCAAGTGATGCATGCATGCACTCTCAGTGGCTGTGCAGAAGCTTCAAGGTCAGGGTGAGGGAAAAAGACAGACAGTGATTGAAGCTGCAGAGGTACCATTAGCAAGCAGGATTCTGCAGGTACTGAGCCATCCACCACGCTTAGAGATTGCACCGGGAGCGCCCCTTTCCGGAGCAGAGGAACTTCCAGGTAGACCTGAAAATTACCCTCAGGGGACCACCTCCTGTCTCTTTTGACCCATACTCAGAGAGGTCCCTACCACGAGAGAGTTGACACCAAGAACTCTTTGAGAGATCTTTCAAAGCAGAGGTATTTCAAAGTATTTAAGAGTATAAGCTGGGTGGAAAGGTGGTTCGGAAATTCAGAAAGATCTAGAGAGTTTCCTAATTTGATCTTGGATCCATGGTGATATTTCTTCTTGTGGTAAATTTGACATTGAAGCAATCATCTTGAATGTTTTTATTCCCATCTGGTTTCAATTTTCTTCTATTTGACTTTATTGCTACCTTTCAGAAAATATTCTTAAAAACTTGATATTGATTTTCTCACCAGTGAGAATGGAAAACTGTGGCTATTTTCCTGGACCAGTATTAGTGCTAGAATGGACAACTGCAAAAGGGCTTTCCAGGTGGTGCTAGTGGTCAAGAACGTACTTGCCAGTGCAAGAGACATAAGAGATGTAATTCGATCCCTGGGTCAGGAAATCCCCCAGAGGAGTGTATGGCAACCCATTTCAGTATTCTCGTTTGCAGAATCCTATGGCCAGAGGAGCCTGACGGGCTACAGTCCATAGGGTCGTAGAGCTGGGCGCGACTGAAATAACTTAACATGTACACACAGAGCGATAGAGGCATGTCTGTCCAAGGACAAAGCTCCAGCTTCTCCGAAGATGATCCATCTCAGTTTATTCCTATTCAATCTCTCTCTGTCTCCTCTTCTTTTTTAACACTTTATCACTCTCTATCTGAAAGTTAATATCAGGGTCTTTTTTAGCTATAATTGAATATTAGCTAATGAACTAACAGGCTAACACCTATAGAGAAAGTCTTTAGTTATCAAAACTCAACTTGGCATACTCTAAGTAATTTTATACAGTTCTTTTTAAGGCTTTATATCACCAAAACAGTCACCCAGGGTTAGTATCCAAATCAAGAGGCACATTTTGTTTCAAAGGACAATGATCAATTACATCAGAAGCATGAATGATGTATTTACACTTTGAATCCATATTTCACTTGTAAAATGTATCCTAAAAAAATAATTTCAGTGATGTCACTATTGTTTTTGTCCGCTCAGGAAACATTATTATTACTTCCGCTAAGCACACCCCGACTTCCCACTGTCTAACCATGTGTTTCAGTGGACCTGAAGACTTCCTCAGCTCAGAGAGAGCAGCCTGAGACTCAGGTCTAAGAAATTAGTATATTTCATTCTTTTGCCTCCATGATCTGTTCAACTGGAAACTTGACCCTGTTCAGTCCTAGGCCAGGCATGAACCCAAAACATTAATGGGACTAAGGAAATTAGTTATCTTTCAAGCAAACTTTTTCCTGGAAGGAAATAAGGCTAGAAAAACAGGACTCACCATGTGGAAAAAAGTCTAAGAATATGTCCATCACAAAAAATAGAAAACCTTGGGATATAAACCTATGTTAGACTCCTTTCCCAGCCCTAAATTAAGGTGGAAACACATGCTGTACCATGTGGAAGCTACAGTTCCATGGTAGGAATTTAGCCATGCTATCAGTAATTGTAGGTCTGAAATCACAGGATATTTTATGCTGATACTCTCTAATATGTTCAAATAAATTCCTATCTTTCATAGTCTTCTGTTCCACCCAAATTGTCTTTTTTTTAAACATTGAGATATAGTTGCTTTACAGTGTTGTGTTAGTTTCTACTATACAACAAAGTGAATCAGTTATAGGTTGCTGGTGCTCAGTCACACCTGATTCTTTGTGTCCCATGGCCTGTAGCCCATCAGGCTCCTCTGTCCATGGGGTTCTTCAGGCAGGAATACTGGAACAGGTTGCCATTTCCTCCTCCAGAGGATCTTCCCGGCTCAGGGATCAAACCCACATCTCTTGTGTCTCTTGCATTGGCAGGTGGGTTCTTTACCATTGTGCCACTTGGAAAGCCGTTGAATCAGCTATATATATACATATATCCCTGCCCTCTTGGACCCCACGCTTCCCATCCTACCCCTCTAGGTCATCACAGAGCACAGAGGTGAGCTCCTTGTTCTATATAGCAGTTTCCTACTAGCTGCTTATTTCATGCCTGGTAGTGCATATATGTTAATGCTACCTTCCCAACTCATCCCATCCTGCCTGCCACGTCCACATGTCCCACCCATCTGTGTCTCCTGCCCTGCCAATACGTTCCTGCCCTGCAAATACGTTCATCTGTATCACTGTTCCAGATTTCACATATATGTGTTAATATTCATGGTACATATATACAATGGACTATTACTTATCCATAAAAAGGAATGAAATTGGGTCATTTGTAGACATGTGGATGGATATAGAGTCTGTCATACAGAGTGAAGTAAGTCAGAAAGAGAAAAACAAATATTACATATTAACCCCCAAATTGCCTTTTATGTCAGCAGTTTTATCAACACTGTAGGGAAGAGGTCAAAGTGAAATGTTTTTTTCACTTCAAATGGCATTTCCCACAAACTACCCAATCATAAAGACTTTCCCCTCCCCCAGGGTTCCTCGAAAGGGCCACTGTGGGCATTTTGCCAAAAAAAAAAAGTCTTTATGTTCATGGGTCTCTCCTCCAGGATTGCTAACATCTCTGAGCACAGCCATCAACAACGTCTGCAATTCCAGAAGTCCTGAGGGTGCCTTACTTCCCCAGGTAGAGACCCCCTGTGGGTCTGGTAATGCATCTTCTCTGTCTCATTCAGCATCCTTTTCTACCTCACCTGTGGTATGTTCTCCAAATTTCGTGATAATTTCAAAAAGTGTGGATCTGTATCATAATTTTCATATTTTTAAATAAAGAAATTCCTGCACTTTGCTTTTTTTATTTATTCTTTTTGGCTGTGCCACATGGCATGTTGGATCTTAGTTTCCTGACCAAGGATCAAACCCTTGTCCCTTGCAGTGTAAGAGTGAAGTCTCAGTCACTGAACTGCAGGGGAAGTTCCTATGATTTTCACATTTTCTAAGCACTCCAGCAGGAGATTGGTCCTGATAAGTAACCTTTAGCATTATCTTGGTGCCTCTAGAATTCTACAGAAGATAGTCTAGACTCCCTGCCAGAAAAACAGTTCTGACTAGTATTCACGTCTAAGAGGCACTTGTGTGAGATTTGAAAAGTAGAAAAGACAGGAAGCCATTGTTTTCGGGTGGCAGGTGCAGAAAAGCAGATGGATAATGATGGATGATGAGAATGAAGTTCCTCCATCATCTTCTGGTTTGTTCCTGAGAATCAGATACTTGGGTGTTGTAGGCAGTGACATAGTGTAATTAAGCAGGACCATGTGGGAAATTCCTGGGACAGACTTGTCTCTTGTTTATAGAAAAGCTTTACCTTCTTAAGCCTCCCCAAGGTCCAAAGAACAAATTTAATCAGAGAAGTGATAAAATGCAGAAAGAAAGGAAAATAGTCAAGGAAGACAAAATAATGATAGTTTATCCATTAAATAAAGTCTAGAAAGAATATGTAGTTCCTTTTCAAGGACTACAGATAGTATTTTGAGCCATATCCTTGAGCTGTTTTGCTTGAACTAAGATCCCTCACCAAGTGGAAGAAGTTAACTATCTGCTGACCACCAGCATGTAGTCCCCAGGCTGGTTAGAACCAGTTGACTGGTTGACTATCAATTACCTCACCACCAACCAATCAGAAGAATGTCCTTGAGCTGATTATGCATCCCACAACCCTCTCCCTCAACTGTCTTTAAAAAGGCTTCCCTGAAAGCCATCATGGAGTTCAGGTCTTTTGAGCATGAGCTGCCCATTCTCCTTGCTTGGTGCCTGTAATAAATACTGTACTTTCTGTTGATGTATGGCAAAACCAATACAATATTATAAAGTAAAAAAAAAAAAATACTGTACTTTCCTTCACCACAAACTGATGTCAGTAGACTTACTTTCCTCAGTATGAGCAAGCAGCCCCCAATTTGGTTCCATAACAATAGGAACTTCACTTTCCCCATCCTTCCCACTGTTCACTTTAGTTCAGTTCAGTTACTCAGTCATGTCCGACTCTTTGCAACTCCATGAATCGCAGCATGCCAGGCCTCCCTGTCCATCACCAACTCCTGGAGTTCACTCAGATTCATGTCCATTGAGTCAGTGATGCCATCCAGCCATCTCATCCTCTGTTGTTCCTGTCTCCTCCTGCCTCCAATCCCTCCCAGCATCAGAGTCTTTTATAATGAGTCAACTCTTTGCACGAGGTGGCCAAAGTACTGGAGTTTCAGCTTTAGCATCATTCCTTCCAAGGAACACCTAGGGCTGATCTCTTTTAGAATGGACTTGTTGGATCTCCTTACAGTCAAAGGAACTCTCAAGAGTCTTCTCCAACACCAAAGTTCAAAAGTATCAGTTCCTCGGAGCTCAGCTTTCTTCACAGTCCAACTCTGGCATCCATACATGATCACTGTAAAAACCATAGTCTTGACTAGACGGACCTTTGTTGGCAAAGCAATGTCTCTGCTTTTCAATATGCTGTCTAGGTTGGTCATAACTTTTCTTCCAAGGAGTAAGCGTCTTTTAATTTCATGGCTGCAATCACCATCTGCAGTGATTTTGGAGCCCAAAAAATTGAAGTCTGACACTGTTTCCACTGTTTCCCTATCCATTTCCCATGAAGTGATGGGACCAGATGCCATGATCTTTGTTTTCTGAATGTTGAGCTTTAAGCCAACTTTTTCACTCTCCTCTTTCACTTTCATCAAGAGGCTTTTTAGTTCCTTTTCACTTTCTGCCATAAGGGTGGTGTCATCTGCATATCTGAGGTTATTGATATTTCTCCTAGCAATCTTGATTCCAGCTTGTGCTTCTTCCAGCCCAGCGTTTCTCATGATGTACTCTGCATATAAGTTAAATAAGCAGGGTGACAATATACAGCCTTGACGTACTCCTTTTCCTATTTGGAACCAGTCTGTTGTTCCATGTCCAGTTCTAACAGTTGCTTCCTGACCTGCATATGGGTTTCTCAAGAGGCAGGTCAGGTTGTCTGGTATTCTCATCTCTTTCAGAATTTTCCACAGTTTATTGTGATCTACACAGTCAAAGGCTTTGGCATAGTCAATAAAGCAGAAATAGATATTTTTCTGGAACTCTCTTGCTTTTTCCATGATCCAGCAGATGTTGGCAATTTGATCTCTGGTTCCTCTGCCTTTTCTAAAACCAGCTTGAACATCAGGGAGTTCACGGTTCACATATTGCTGAAGACTGGCTTGGAGAATTTTGAGCATTACTTTACTAGCATATGAGATGAATGCAATTGTGCAGTAGTTTGAGCATTCTTTGGCATTGCCTTTCTTTGGGATCGGAATGAAAACTGACCTTTTCCAGTCCTGTGGCCACTGCTGAGTTTTCCAAATCTGCTGGCATATTGAGTGCAGCACTTTCACAGCATTATCTTTCAGGATTTGAAAGAGCTCAACTGGAATTCCATCACCTCCACTAGGTTTGTTCATAGTGATGCTTTCTAAGGCCCATTTGACTTCACATTCCAGGATGTTCTGCTCTAGGTGAGTGATCATACCATTGTCATTATCTTGGTTGTGAAGATCTTTTTCATACAGTTCTTCCATGTATTCTTGCCACCTCTTCTTAATATCTTCTGCTTCTGTTAGGTCCATACCATTTCTGTCTTTTATGGAGCCCATCTTTGCATGAAATCTTCCCTTGGTATCTCTAATTTTCTTGAAGAGATCTCTAGTCTTTCCCATTCTGTTGTTTTCCTCTATTTCTTTGCATTGATCAGTGAGGAAGACTTTCTTATCTCTTCTTGCTATTCTTTGGAACTCTACATTCAGATAATTATATCTTTCCTTTTCTCCTTTGCTTTTCGCTTCTCTTCTTTTCACAGATATTTGTAAGGCCTCCCCAGACAGCCATTTTGCCTTTTTGAATTTCTTTTCCATGGGGATGGTCTTGATCCCTGTCTCCTGTACAATGTCAGGAACCTCCATCCATAGTTCATCAGGCATTCTATCTATCAGATATAGTCCCTTAAATCTATTTCTCACTTCCACTGTATAATCATAAGGGATTTGATTTAGATCATAACTGAATGATCTAGTGGTTTTCCCTACTTTCTTCAATTTCAGTCTGAATTTGGCAATAAGGAGCTCATGATCTGAGCCACAGTCAGCTCTTGGTCTTGTTTTTGCTGACTGTATAGAGTTTCTCCATCTTTGGCTGCAAAGAATATAATCAATCTGATTTCAGTGTTGACCATCTGGTGATGTCCATGTGTAGAGACTTCTCTTGTGTTGTTGGAAGAGGGTATTTGCTATGACCAGTCCGTTCTCTTGGCAAAATTCTATTAGCCTTTGCCCTGCTTCATTCCATATTCCAAGGCCAAGTTTACCTGTTACTCCAGGTGTTTCTTGACTTCCTACTTTTGCATTCCAGTCCCCTGTAATGAAAAGGACATCTTTTTGGGGTGTTAGTTCTAAAAGGTCTTGTAGGTCTTCATAGAACCGTTCAACTTCAGCTTCTTCAGCGTTACTGGTTGGGGCATAGACTTGGATTACCGTGATACTGAATGGTTTGCCTTGAAAATGAACAGAGATCATTCTGTCATTTTTGAGATTGCATCCAAGTACTGCATTTTGGACTCTTTTGTTGACCATGATGGCTACTCCATTTCTTCTGAGGGATTCCTGCCCACAGTAGTAGCTATAATGGTCATCTGAGTTAAATTCACCCATTCACCCATTTTAGTTCACTGATTTCTAGAATGTCAACGTTCTCTCTTGCCATCTCCTGTTTGACCACTTCCAATTTGCCTTGATTCATGGACCTGACATTCCAGGTTCCTATGCAATATTGCTCTCTACAGCACCAGACCTTGCTTCTATCTCCAGTCACATCCACAGCTGGGTATTGTTTTTGCTTTGGCTCCATCCCTTCATTCTTTCTGGAGTTATTTCTCCAATGATCTCTAGTAGCATATTGGGCACCTACTGACCTGGGGAGTTCCTCTTTCAGTATGCTATCATTTTGCCTTTTCGTACTTTTCATACTTTCATGGGGTTCTCAAGGCAAGAATACTGAAGTGGTTCTGTAAACCTTTAATTCCCTGTGCAAGATAATTCCTCTTAAAAGCTTCGAGTGGTTCCAGATTTATTGGTTGTCTGTGGTAAACCCTTTATTTTCTTTTTAATTATAATAAAATGCCTATAACCTAAAAATCACCCATCCACCTTGATCATTTTCAACTGTCCTTCAGTAGCATTAAGTACATTCATATCGTTGTGCAACCAATCTCCATGACTACTTTCATCTTGCAGAATGAAAACTCTGTCCCCACTGAACATTAACTCCCTATCTGCCCTCTTCCAGACCCTGGAAAAACCTCTTCTACATTTGCTTCCCCAAATTTGATTTCTCCAGGGACCTCCTATCAGTAGAATCATACAGTATTTTGTTTTCTAACTGGCTTACCTCCCACTTAGGAAAATGTCCCAACCAATTGTTTTTCAATTTGTTACATTTAATATATAGATTGTTGGCTGGAATAGAGGACATGCTTAGACTTAATAGCAGAAAACATATTTCTCTCCTAAAATTCCAAATTGGATCATCCATGAAACGATTTTTACAGGAGTTTCTTAGTCCTTACTTTTTCAGTTAACGTTACCCTGAGATGGAGTGCATCCAAAAGATTGTTCATAGGTGGGGTTAATCCACTGGAGAACTTTCACTGACTTTTATGCCCTGGGAGATCTCCTTTTATTGTGCGAGCAAGTATCTGAATTAGACATACTCTCATTCATGCTGAGTGTTATCTAGACATAATTTTTCTTCAAATTCTGTTACTGGCCTTTGGCTGCAGAAAAATAAGTTAATTCACATCCGTGTCAATAACTCAGTCACAGAAAAATTGAATCAATGAATTTAATTAGGTCTCCATGTATGCTCTAATTTGGCAATGATAGCATTCCTAGTGAGGTGGTAAGATTAATCACTGGATGTCAGAAATGGAGCATGCTGGTTTGTGAAGAATTTGACACAAATTCTCTGGCTGGAATGGGGACTGTCAGCCATGGGTTTTCTTGGACAGCATTATGGCCAATTACCACAAGAGGAAGTGACAATCTGAATTTTATCACCTGGAGACTCAAAGTCAAATGCTCCAACATTCTGTATTGGCTTTGGAGGAATTAAATGCCTGTTTTGAGTAAGAAATCAGTGGTCCCTCACTTGTGGGGCCATATCAAACTAAAAGTTTTCTGCACAGCCAAGGAAACCATTAACAAAGAGAAAAGATAGCCTACTTATTGGAAAGAAATATTCACAAATCATATATCTGATAAAGGTTTCAGTTCAGTCACTCAGTAATGTCCGACTCTTTGCCACCCCATGAATCACAGCACACCAGGCCTCCCTGTCCATCACCAACTCCCAGAGTCCACCCAAATCCATGTCCATTGAGTCAGTGATGCCAGCCAACCATCTCATCCTCTGTTGCCCCCTTCTCCTCCTGCCCTCAATCTTTCCCAGCATCAGGGTTTTTTCCAATGAGTCAGCTCTTCACATCAGGTGGCCAAAATGTTGGACTTTCAGCTTCAACATCAGTCCTTCCAATGAACACCCAGGACTGATCTCCCTTAGGATGGACTGGTTGGATCTCCTTGCAGTCCAAGGGACTCTCAAGAGTCTTCTCCAACACCACAGTTCAAAAGCATCTATTCTTTGGCACTCTCACATCCATACATGACCACTGGAAAAACCATAGCCTTGAATAGATGGACCTTTGTTGACAAAATAATGTCTTTGCTTTTTAATATGCTGTCTTAACATTTGAAATATACAAAGAACTCGTATACCTCAACATCAAAACCAAAAAAAAAAAACCCAAAAAACCTCAATCGAAAAATGAGCAGGGGCTTCCGTAGTGGCTCAATGGTAAAAAATTCACCTACCAGTGCAGGACACATAGATTCCATCCTTGATCCAGGAAGATCCTACATGCCTCGGGGCAACTAAGCACATGGCCACAGCTACCAAGTCCGAGCTCTTGAGCCTGGGAGCTGCAGCTGCTGAATACATGTGGCCCAGAGCCCATGCTTCACAACAAGAGAAGGCCCCCAATGAGAAGCCCACACACCACAACTGGAGAGAAGCAACCACTCGCCACAACTAGAGAAAAGCCTGTGTGGCAATGAGGACCCAGCATAGCCAAAAATAAATAAATAAGCAAAAAACTGGTTTTTAAATGTGCAGAGGATCCTCAACAGAGGATATCTATTTGGAAAGGTATCTTTCCAAAGAAGATGGCCAACAGACACACGGAACCCTGTTCAACATCATCACCAGTCATCAGGAAGGAAGATAAAGTAACTTTGTTGAGTTCCGAGATTCAGAGTTAGGGGAAATGGAGCTTTACTCCTTAGATAGTCTTCTTTGACCTTGCAAAATCTCTCCAGAAAGCTTTTCCCCTTTATAAAACATTAAATATGACCACTAATATTAGTACAAAGAGCATCAGTGGAGGTGCTTAGGGCAGGCAAGGGCCAGACTGAGAGACATGAGTTCCCACCTTCACAAACGGGCATCACTCCATAAAAATGCCACCTCATTTGCCCAGTGTCAAGTAGACTAGTATTTCAGACCTAGAAACATTTGCCTCGCAGCATCAAAATAATTGAATACTGTAATGGTTCAGCAGCCTGCTTAGAGTTATAATACCGGGATTTACATTATTCTTAGCCACGGGCACATGGTCCCCAGATATTAACAACTCCCTTCCCTTCGTCCCCCATGCAATAACTAGAATGTCTTGTCAAGCCCCTTTGCAACAATCCCTGAAGCATGTCGGCTCCTGGCAATGAATGCACTTAGCCAGAAAAAAAAAATCACATCAACTAGCAAAGGAAAAACTCCTGATTGAATACAGTTTGAAATTGCCACACTCTGTAAAGCACAGAGAGGAACAGAAGCTTCACCTGCCTGCCCATCTAGTTGGTTGTTGAGTCTCCATCTGATCTGCAGGGATTCTGAGGGGCTAGTACCTGAGACGAGGCAAGGTCGTCCTTCAGAGTGGCTCTCAGAGTCCCCCAGTCTCTGCCTACATGGTGCAGATCACCGGGGCAATGACTCAACTCTCCATATGATTGCTTCTTTCAAGAGTCACAATCAGTGGAGACACAGACATAGAGAACAGACTTCTGGACCTGGTATGGGGAGGGGAGAGTGGAAGGAAGGAGAGGGTGGGGTGTATGAAGGGAATAACATGGAAACAGATACATTACCATATGTAAAATACATAACCAATGGGAATTTGCTGTATGACTCAAGGAACTCAAACCAGGGCTCTGTAACAACCTAGAGGGGTGGGATGGGGAGGGAAGTTCAAGCGGGAGGGGACACGGGTATCCCCATGGCTGATTCATGCTGATGTTTGGCAGAAACTAACACAATATTATAAAGCAATTATCCTTCAATTAAAAAATAAATGAATTTAATTATAAACAAGCAAACAAATGACTCACAATTTCAAGTTCCAAAGCCACCAGAGAAGTGACATAGATAGATGAAGTGGTCAGCTGGGGACTTGAGTTAACCAAAGAAGGTATATGCACCCCAATAAGGGGATCAGCAAGGACTCACCTCCCATCAGCTTTTCCCTACCAGAATGACCCACTGTTGATTGATTTCCTACATTTTCCAGGACAGCAGGGATGATTGCTTTTAATACATTTTTTATTTTATTTTTTTTAATGTATTTATTTCTTTTTGGCTGTGCTGGGTCTTCATTGCAGCGTGTGGGTTTTCTCTAGTTGCAGTGAGCGGGGACTACTGTCTAGTTGTGGTGCTCGGGATTCTTATAGCAGTGGCTTCTCTTGCTGTGGAACACAGGCTCCAGGCCTGTGGACTTCAGTAGTTGTGGCTTGAGAGCTCAGTTGCCTGAAGCATGTGGGATCTTCCTAGACCAGGAATTGAACCCGTGTCTCCTGCACTGGCAGGCAGATTCTTAGCCACTGGACCATCAGGGAAGTCCCTACTTTTTTCATTTTAAAACAGCTTGAGATTTATGTAATTACTGTGAAGATAGCAGAGAGTGTTCCCCTAGATGACACACCCACGTCCTCCCTATTATCCACATCTTACCTTTGTAGGGGGCTTCCCTGGTGGCTTAGACAGTAAAGAATCTGCCTGCAATACAGGAGACCTCGATTTGATCCCTGGGTTGGGAAGATCCCCTTGGAGAAGAGAATGGCTACCCACTCGAGTATTCTTGCCTGGAGAATTCCATGAACAGAGAAGCCTGGTGGGCTACAGTCCATGGGGTAGTAAAGAGTTGGACACCACTGAGCGACTAACACTTGACCATCGTAGGGTGCATTTGTTACCCTTTATGGACCGATGTCGAGCTTCCCTGGTGAATCAGTGGTAAAAGGTCCACCTGCCAACACAGGAGATGTGAGGCCGATCTGAGTCAGGAAGATCCCTTGGAAAAGGGAATGGCAATGCACTCCAGTATTCTCGCCTGGAGACTCCCGTGGACCGAGGAGCCTGGCGAGCTACAGTTCAGAGGGTCAAAAAGAGTCAGGCACACCTGAGCCACTAAGCACACTCACACCACGAACCGATATTAGTACTTTCATTAAGGAAAGTCCAAACTTTAATCAGAAGGATATACGGTTTATAAGGTAAAGCTTGGGTGTTTAAAAGTTGATCATTGTGGTAAGCAGAATAATTGCCCTTCATCAAGGATATCTATGTTCTAGCCCCCAGAGCCTGTGAATATGCCACCTTACATGGAAAAAGGGACTCTTCAAGGTATGATTCAGCTACCAATCTTGAGATGGGGAAGTTGTCCTGCATTATCCAGGTGGCCCAATGCAATCACAGCATCCTTAGGAATGAAAGTTAGCAGGGTCAGAGTCAAAGAAGATGTGATGGAAGCCAAGATCTGTGGTGTACCTGTGAACCAAGGATGGTAGGCAGCTTCTAGAAGCTGAAAAGACCAAGGAAACACATTCTTCTCAGAGACTCCAGAAGAAACACAGCCCTGATAACACCTTGATTTTATCCCTTACAATCCATTTACTTTTTGACTTGTAGAACTGAAAAAAAAATTAAATATTGTGTTCCTTTAAATTAGATTTATAAGTCAGAAAGAAAAACACCAATACAGTATACTAACACATATATATGGAATTTAGAAAGATGGTAATGATAACCCTGTATGGGAGACAGTGAAAGAGACACAGATGTATAGAATGGACTTTTAGACTCTGTGGGAGAGGGAGAGGGTGGGATGATTTGGGAGAATGGCATTGAAACATGTATACTATCAGGTAAGAAATGAATCACCAGTCTATGTTCGATACAGGATACAGGATGCTTGGGGCTGGTGCACGGGGATGATCCAAAGAGATGATATGGGGTGGGAGGTGGGAGGGGGGTTCAGGATTGGGAACTCATGTAGACGCGTGGCTGATTCATGTCAATGTATGGCAAAACCAATACAGTATTGTAAAGCAAAATAAAGTAAAAATAAAAATATAAAATTTAATTAGATTTATAGTCATTTGTTTCAGTGGCAAATCATCAGTGCAACCAGAGGTAAATACCCCACCTATAAAACACTAGTTCACCCCTCCCTGGCCTGCCACTTTTCAAAGGACCAATGTCTGCTTGGGAACGGAGAATGAAATTATATCCCCTCTGCATCACAAACCCTGGTACCATTCCTGACACATAGAAGATGCTTAATACATGTGTATTAAATGAATGCTTTTACCACATTTAAAACCACTAAATAAATGATTAATATCCTCCAACAAGGAACAATGAGCATTCTTTATTCTCCTTGGGTAAAAAGTGTGAGAAATAGTGATTCTATTTATTTCTGGCCACTTAGGTCTCCTGAACTATGCATCCATATTTCTAAGCTACTCTAAGTATGCCTTTGATTTCTTATTATGGAACAAAATGAGACACACGCTTACAGTTTGCCGGTGGAGTGTCATTACCGACAAAGTAACTATGCTTTTGAAAATGGTACAAGTGGTGAAAACACCATTTCGAAGTTCATTGTCAGTCTTTCCAATTTCAAGAGCCTAGAGAAAAAAGGCTCCTTAGCCTATTTTCATTTTCCTCAGCTAAGACTTTAACTGCGAAGCTTTTCTTTTGTTGGGCTTGGGCCCCTGGAACAAGTGCCTTGTGAGTTAAAATCTGCACAAAGATAATATTAGGCTAACAAGAGAAACATCAGTGTCATTATGTTTCTACCTGCTGGAAAGCCCAGGGTGTTACCTTCCTTTAGAAGCCATTCACCCTTTGGAAATAGAGATGGATTCAGCATGAGGGGACTGTTACCAAGCCGGAGCTCACACTGCTTGTCAGGGAACAGGCCAGTTAACAGAGGGATGAGGTTCTGAGGCAAAGAATAGAGGCTTTATTCAGAAAGCCATCAGACCAAGAAGATGCTGAACTAGCCATTTCCTTTGCCAGGGGATCTTCCCAGCCCAGGGGTTGGGAATAACTCAAGAACCATCTTCTCTGAGTTAGATTTCAGGCTTCTTTTATGCCCAAAGTGGGGGAGCAAAGTCAAACACTTCCCGGTTCCCATCAGCCTCTGGATGAAATGTGTTCATTTCTTCTTTCCTGCAGTCATTCACAGGTGGGCCTGCTCAGGATATTTCCCCTGAGTTAAACAAAGATATTTTAGTTTAAAGCTTATTACCTGGGAGGTAGGGTTCCTGGAGATGGGCCATTATGTATAATTTAACCTCAAAGGCAACATTCCTTTGGGCTTCCCTGGTGGCTCAGAAGTAAATAATCTGCCTGCCAATGCAGGAGGCAGGGGTTCCACCTCCGGGTGTGGAAGATCCCCTGGAGGAGGAAATGGCAACCCACTCCAGTATTCTTGCCTGGAGAATCCCAGGGACCGAGGAGCCTGGCGGGCTACAGTCTACGGGGTCACAAAAGAGTCGGACACGACTTAGTAACTAAACAACAACAACGTTCCTTTAATGATTAACTTGTAGAGAAAGTAATAGAACACAAAGGTTAAAGGAAAAGAAACAGATCAAGGAGAGAGTCAGATTTGTACTTTTCCCTTTTGCAGGACCACACACACATAAAGCACAGAAACAGGGGTTTGAGTCTTGATACATTAACTTTCCTTTTCCAGCCAGGCTCTGATGGCAGAGATCCCTTTCTACTTCTTTCCCCACTTTTATCTCCCTCTCATCCCTCTCTTGGACATTATCGTGCATGCTTTTCCCATTCATGGAAGGCAGCTGTTTTGCCCTCTCCAGTCCTTGTGTAGGCAGAGGCAGCCTGTGTCACAGCCATCCCTCCTGGGTACAGTCCCTAATGATTGCTGGCGTGGTAGACTGCATTCCATATCCATCCCTGGATTCCGCATGGTTGCCTTTAACCAGTCATTCTCATCATCTCACTACTATGGTTTTAGACTGTCACTCTGAAGGTGTGTTTTTGTGGATCTTGTTCCTTGCGGGCATCTGGAAAAAACTCAAGTAGGTCTCTGAGTCACAGAAGTAGTTTCTTTCTTTTGCCTCTTTCAGGAAAACCTGGGCTCCAAGGTCTAGTTCTGCTGATACCTGGCTCTGGCTAAGGTTGATGTCCCAACCTCCATGGACTCATCTATTTAAGGGGATGATTCAATCTGCCTATCAGAGCTGTGACACCCGCTAAGTTCTTGGCTTCCAGAAAAGGGCAGATGTGATTATTAATCATTCAGTCATTCTTTCATTCATCAAACCCACCTTCAATGATGGGCACTGGGGTACAGGACCCTGAAATTCAGGCTTTGAACAGACTGTTCGGGATTCAAATTGCAGCTATGCCATTGGCTACCTGAGTGAACCCAGTCAGCATGTATATCTTTTATGTTTTTGCTTCAGTTTTCTCCCCTGTAAAACAAGTACTGCGCTGGTAGTGGCCTCAAAGAGGTGTTTCACAAGAAAACTGAGTGTATACAGAGTTGTATGCACAGTTTACCTTTACTAAAATTTAGGTAATAATACTGATACCATTGGAGAAGGCAATGGCAACCCACTCCAGTACTCTTGCCTGGAGAATCCCATGGATGCAGGAGCCTGGTGGGCTGCAGTCCATGGGGTCGCTAAGAGTTGGACACTTTTCACTTTCATGCATTGAAGAAGGAAATGGCAACCCACTCCAGTGTTCTTGCCTGGAGAATCCCAGGGACAGGGGAGCCTGGTGGGCTGTCGTCTCTGGGGTCACACAGAGTTGGACACGACTGAAGCGACTTAGCAGCAACAGCAGCAACTGATACTATTAGAGTTACAGTCGGGCTCAGGCAGCCTGACTCCAGAATCTGAGTATTCAGAATTGTGCAAAACTGCTTATATATTGGATTGGGCAAAATGTTCATTTGGATTTTTCCATACAATATTATAAGAAACCTTGAGCTTTTGGGTCAACCCAATTAGTTAGTCATGATGAAGTCTCTTTAATCTATTTCCATTACTCAGGTAGGTTATGTCTTTGTAAAAGACCCTGATGCTGGGAAAGATTGAGGACAGAAGGAGAAGGGAGCAACAGAGGATGAGATGGTTGGATGGTATCATGGACTTAATGGACATGAGTTTGAGCAAACTCCAGATGGTGAAGGACAGGGAAGCCTGGCGTGCTGCAGTCCACAGGGTCACAAAGAGTCAGACACAACTTAGCAACTGAACAACAGCAACAAAATGTCTTTGATGCTGGTGGCTTCAACTTTGTCCCTACCAGAGCTCTGAGTACCATCATATTGTGGGGTCACCTGTGGGAGGGATACTTGGCCATGGGAAGAGAGGCTCCAGTAATAGGTCAGGTGCTATATGTCTCCTGGGGAATTCAATTTGCTGACTTTAGGCCCTTTTAGGAGTCTGGGACCAAAATTGCCATGAGCTACTCCTGACACTTTCTGGTCCTTTTGCTCCTGGTTGGGTCACTGATATTGAGATCCAGCTGGTGGTCACCCATGAAAGCATAAGGATAAGGGTTCAGAGCATAATTCAGCTTCTAGGGCTGGCAAGTCCAGAGGTTTCTGCATAAGTCAAGGAGAAAAACAAAATTGCTGAAATACTGAGTAGCAAATGCAGTGATCGAGATATTACAGATTTTGGAGCTTGTTCTGTAAACTTGTGTTCAACTCCCAGTGACTGAAACGTATTCAAGTTAAATAATCCCTGTGTGTGTCACTCTCCTTGTCTGCATGATGGGAACAAGATAGGACCTACCTGCTATTGTTCTTATAGGATACAATGAGTTAAGAGATATGTAACATTAGGGCAAATCTCTGCATATTCCTTAATAAATGAGAGTCATTATTAACTCTAAAAGTGTGAACACACACATACCCAAAAACGCTATTTAATCAATCTGATTTGCTGTATAATATAATATACGTCTCATATTTTTAGGACAAAAATCTCTAACTGGTGACAGAAGCTATTTCCTTTTTTTTTTTTTTTTTTTTGCGTCTTTTCCCCAAAGTCCTGCAGGCAGCTGCAGAGAGCTTTGAGAAATAATAAATGAGCTATATATACCAACTTCTTTGATCCCCTGCCTTTATTCTAAAATATGGAAAGGCTTGGGTGTAAATATGGCTGTGAAGTCTTTTATGGCTCCCATTAACGTGAAAATGTGCTTGTGTAATGCACTCAGTTGTGCCTAAATCATCCTCACTCTCGCCTGGTTTCATATTGTCTGGGAAAGAGAACATTGGAGCAGGGCAGTCATCATGCGGTAACAAGCGCGTGGACATTGGTGGCCTAAAAAGCTTTTTAGTAGATTAATTGAAAGTCTCGCTGTGTGAGCCAGAGGATCTCAGCCAGTGACACTGAATAGGCACTCTCACAATTTCACAAGTAATGGTGGCTAAAGAAAACTAAATCGTGGGACATATCTCACCACCAATACTTGGATAAGAAAAGTCACTAGCCTGAGTTGCCCTCATTTCAGAACTTGGAGGCAGCCTGGATGGCTGCTTTGCCTGTTGCCATAGGTTGAAGCCTGGATCCCATCACCCGGCCATCAAGGTTTAAGTACTGGCTCTGCTGCTTGCCTGCTGTGTGACCTTGGTGAAACTGGTTGCCCTCTCTGTGCATCTGTTTATCTACAAGGTAGGAATGACAACAACAGCCATATTGCTGCCGAAACTCAGCTTCTGTTCACCAGTGCCAAATAGAAATTTGGAGACAGGGTTTTGGACGAAGTAGAAAAGAGTAGCCTTTGTTGCTTTGCCAGGCAAAAGGGGCCAGAGTGGGCTAATGCCCTTAAGATTGTGTAAACTGCCTGGAGGGAGTAGTGAGGAGTTTTATAATGCTCAATGAGCAGGGTGTGGTCAGCATGTGGGCAGTTCTAGGATTGGTTGGCTTCAAGGTGAAGTTTCAAGCATCAGCTTTCTGGTTTCAACCAGTTTAGGGTCTGTGTTCTTGTGGTCAGCAATTTTCATCTAGAGGCAGGGTTCTGCTTCCTGTTTAAACAAAAAAAACCTTAGGAATGTGTGTCAGGCCTTTATCTGTATCTTTCAGGGAACTAGGAGTTCGGTGATGCTGCTATGGGGCACAATTATAGTCTAAATTGTTAATAGTTCCCCAGCCCAACAGGCATTCTTTGTTTCTACATTTTCCAATCATTAACTCTTGGGTCATCAATTTTCTTCAAAAGACAAGGACTCTGGGGCTTGTATACCATTTCAATACTTATCTCATAGGTCACTGAGAGGGCAAGGTTGAGCAGACTTTGGCAACACACAGAGAACAGGACCTGGAGTATAAAAAACACAGGGTAAGAGTTGGCTATCATCACTGTATTGTTATTATTGTTGTATTAAAATCTTAATAGAAAATACATGGTACTCTTAAAATAGGATGTGCTTAGTCACTCAGTCGTGTCTGATTCTTTGTGACTCAAAATAGGACAGGATTTAATAAAAGCAGCATTTGAATGGCTTGGTCAGGGTAAGTAGACAGAGAATGGTTCCACATTCAGGACCTAGCATCAGGTGAAAGGCATGACACTACTTCCTACCTTCACCCCAACCAGAGGGCCAGGGGAGGGAGCAGATTCCAGAGTAGCAGAGGGGTGACAGTGAGAAGCGCTCAAGAAGCGCTCCCCCAATGGGAACTGTAGTTTCTGTGAAAGCAACACACATGATGCTAAATCATGGAAGGGTAGAGAATGAGAATCATAAGTCCCTTGACCTCTCTCATATCTTAACCCCTAAACCCCAGTGCCAAAATAAAAAACTAAAAAAATAAATAAATAAATAAAAGAAACAGATAAATTCAAAATAAATAAATAAATAAATAAAATAAACCCCAGTGCCTCCCATTGCTGGTGTTCCATCGTTAAGTTGTGTCCAATTCTTTGTGACCCTAAGGACTGCAGCCCGCCTGGCTCCTCTGTCCATGAGATTTCCCAGGCAAGAATACTGGAGTGGATTGTCGTTTCCTTCTCTAGCCTCCCATTCGAAAATCTAACCAAAAACCAGCAGACATGGGAGTCCAGTTAATCCATTATGAAAAGATCAGCTTCCAGCTTTCAGATTGGTACTGAGGCAAAGAGAAGATGTCGACAGTGATTAGAAATCCTCCAACTTCAAAAACAACAGTCTCTAAACCATCTGTATTATCTGTGCAGCTAGTAAGAACAAACTGAGCAGATAGTCCCAATATAGTCACATACCCCACTGCCAAGAAATGCTAACAGGACAAATATAACTGACATAAATATTTCTCACTTTTCCAGTCTGCAAGAATTGCTTAGTGCCTTTTTGTTTTGGTTCCAGGCCAGAGTGAGGAAGAGTGATAATCTTCATAAAAACAACCTGAACAAAAATAGTGACAGCAACTGGCATGTTGATAACACTAAACAATGATCAAATTGTTTTCATGCATTTAATTCCATTTTAGCCCTGTATAATAAATTTGTGGTAAAGAAAATATTGATTCCTTTTTGAAAAAGAAGGAAATTGAAGATGAAGAGTTCAGTTGACTAGGATCAAAACCCACTGTATCATCCTTGCTTAAATTTCTTAGAGAATACAAAGAGAAATGGTAACTATACAGAATAGTGTTTTGACTTCGCTGATGGTCTAGTGGTTAAGAATTTGCAATGGAGGGGACACAGGTTCAATCCCTGGTCTGTGAAGATTCCACATACCACACAGCAACTAAGCCTGTAGGTTACAACTACTGAGCCTGTGCACCTAGAACCCATGCTCTGCAACAAGAAAAGCCACAGCAATGGAAAGTCTGCACACAGCAACTAGAGAGAGGCTTTGCCCAGCAACCAGTGCAGCCAAATATGTATGTGAATAGGAACTGAAAGAGTTTTAAAGTACAAGATGCAAAATTTACTTATCTGTTTTATTTAAGAAATAAGTTGAGAAGTATTGTAAGGCATCAGACTCCAGGCACTGGACAGCAAAGTTGTGGAGAAAGTGGAGTCCTTGAACACTGTTGGTGAGAATGTAAATAAAATAGTGTAACAGCTATGCAAACAGTGTGGAGATTCATCAAAAATTAAAAGTAGAACTAGCATATGAGCCAGGGATCCCACTTTGGGATATATATCCAAAAGAATGGAAAGAAGGGTTTCAAGAGACAGCTACACTCTTCAGTGAGTGGGAAACACTTTAAACACATGTAACATACTTTATTGTTGATTTTAGGACATAAACTACTCAGCCATAAAGTTTTCCTATGGACAGCTCTTCTAAAATATTTCTTAAACCTCCAAATTCTGTATTTCTAGTGTCATATATGTTACATTTTAAAATATTCTGTTGTTATAGTAATACTTTTGAAAAATGAAGTAGGAGGTGAAGACTTTCATAAACTGATAGGTTTGTTGGAAAGAGTAGGCTAGGTTGGGAAGTTACTGAGAGCTGTTGCAATCGATTATACTATCTAGTGCTTCATGTTCCCAGAAAGGATCATTTAAGCGTGGCTTCCCTGATAACTCAGTTGGTAAAGAATCCGCCTGTAATGCAGGAGATCCCAGTTTGATTCCTGGGTTGGGAAGATCCCCTGGAGAAAGGAAAGGCTACCTACTCCAGTATTCTGGCCTGGAGAATTCCATGGACTGTATAGTCTATGGGTCACAAAGAGTCGGACACAACTAAACGACTTTCACTTTCAAGCAGGCTTCTAGCCCTCCTGACTGATCACTCAGAAAATTATCTTCTACAAATTTATGACTGCTTTGTCACTTGAAGAGTGGAAAACAACTGATGTTTTAAATGACTCAACTGAACTAAACAATTAGCTCTGGGAGAAATATTTTACCTGAAAGGCTCAGAAGGATAAGCCATGAAGTCTACAGGATACAATCACAGGTTTACACGAAAAAGGCATAGTTTAGATTTAGTGATTGGACACAGAATACAGAGCTATTACCGAGATGACAGTGCATTTATATGCAGCATCAATGTGAATTCTGAAAAAGTAATAGGAAGCATCATCCCGGTGGGAGGAGGAGCCTTTGAATTGACTGGAATAATTTAATTATGGAAGGACTCATTTTCCAACCAGAAATTCCAGGCACCAGTGGCAATATGGTGGCCTTGGTAGTACACCTAAGGGTCAGGAGGAAAGGGGTTCATTTGCATATAAATTAAATTTGCATAAACATTTCAGCAAAAATAAATGGAGCCAACCACAGTCTCTGTCTGAATTGTTCCTCTTTGGCAGATGTTAATAGAAGTATCCTGTGTTATTGTGACTTGTCCTGCTGTGCAGGTTGGGCTCTGGTACCCAGGAAAGGACCTAGAGTCCCAGCGCCTGAAATAACACATGCTCTCTTGAAATATACTCCAAGACAGAATGGGTTAAAGTCTTTCTTTAGTCCACTTATTCAAATCACTACTGAAGATGGCACCATATATTTTCTTGACATTCTAAAAATTTCTAGAAATATCCCCCATTAGAACAGAGTGAAACTTGGATTTAATTACATTCAGATGGAGAGGTAGGTAGAGGCAGAAGAGGACAGAAATCAGCAACTCAGTTTGCAGTTCAGGCCATTTATACAACGCCTGCCTCCTGCTCCTTGAACACTGAGGTCACTCTCATTCCCAGCTGGCAAAACATGAGAGCATCATGAAGGAGCAGGCAGAACTGGACTTCAGATGAGGACAAACAGTCATGATTTTTGGTTAAACCCATGGGACAACACAGCAACTGAAGAAGCCCAAGGCAAGGCTTGGTTCCTGGAGCCCAGCCTCTGGAATGGCTGTAACGGGATCCGACTAGAATCAACAGAAAATCTAATGATGTGCAGCTTCCAGGCTCCTGATACATCCAGCTCAGGGATGTGAATTTGAGATCTGGTACTTCCACCTTAGAATGTGAAGATGAAAGAGGAAGGACCAGAAGAGATTCACTCACATCTCTATAACTCCATTCACATGGACTTCTATATCAATAAAGCCTCCTGAAGATGTATGAGATGTGGGAGGGGGGGTGCTTGGGAAATCGGACATCATATGTAATTTTGTCTAGAAGAACTGGTCTGAACTAAATGTATTTTTTCCATCTTCCTTTCAATTAAGTATAATCAGTTCCTCTTAATTTCATTAACTCTGAATACTCAGCTTTCCCCCATACACTGGCTCTTCAACAACTCAATCTTTACTTACAAAGAGCTCCTCCCTCAGAGCAAATGTATTTTAAATGTTTGTATTTGCTCATACTGAAGTGTACTTCTCCGGTTTGTGACTGCTACTGAAATGCAGATGATAAGGCTATAGCAAATAGCTGTGGATTTGAGGAGGTGGTGTTTTCAGTTGGCAGGAATTTTTCAACTCTTTGCATAGAGGAAATGGTTAGCAGTGTGAGTATTTACATTTCCGATTTAAAATGAAGATATGTGCTTGGCACATAGTGAGAAATCGACAAAATGCTACTGAATAAATATCATGGGCTTCCCCAGTGGTGGAAGTGGTGAAGAATCCACCTGCAATGCAGGCGATGTGAGTTCAAGCCCTGGGTCAGGAAGATCCTCTGGAGAGGGAAACGGCAACCTGCTCTAGTTCCCATGCCTGGGACATCCCATGGACAGAGGAGCCTGGCGGGCTATAATCCATGGGGTCACGAAAGAGTCGGACACAACTTAGCAGCTAAACAACAGCAACAAAAGTTGTGGAGAAATGTTCATAGACTTCCAGAAGGGAGCTAAATTTCCCTGAAACCATCCCTGGTTTTGTTTCAAGGGCTTTATCTGTGGAAAAATGCCAAATACCTTTCCATTTCTTCATTACATCACACATAGACACCTCTGGGCTGCACCTTCAAAAACCTGAGCCTCAAGACCAAAGAAAGTGCCCAGAAACAGCAACAGAGACATCAGTGGTTTAATGGATGGAGGATCGTATGGGTCTGAAACAAGGTCCTGGAGCGACACCTCAATGTGTGTGGTAAATAGCAGGCAGCGTAGAGCAGCAATTTTCCCTTCTAGGAGGAAGCGGAGGTTACCAGTTATAGGGACAATTGACCTCAGGGTTGGCTCATCAGTTGCCAGGGAAACCAGCAGAGGAGCATGCCCCTCACCTTCCCTTTGATAAACTCTCAGAGTGGAGATATTCTGATCCAAAGATTAGAGCAATCACTAGCTGGAACCAAGGGTAAGTATGTAGGAAGGTCAGTCTCATGAGTAGGTGTAGGTGAAGCAGACAGTGGTCAAGGAGGGGATGTACAAAGAGTAACAGAACAGCCATCTTTGGTGCCTGGTCTCTCTCTCTCTCTCTCTCTCTCTCACACACACACACACACACACACACACACACACACACACACACACAGAGTTATGGATTGAAATGTCAATTTTGGAAAACTGACATACCAAGCAAAGAACTGTATTTATAACTTCTGTAATGATCCTTATGGATGTGTGCTCAAATATTCTGCAATTTTTATGAATGACATAATTTTTTATTGAATGTAGACTTCATATCCGTAGTGAAAAGTGTTGGTCACATATCCAAATTCTACTGCCTTCTGATTCCTTCCTTTATGAGATTTTCATGTCTGATCATGGCACCCAGAATTTCCAGCACCATCTTGCTACTAGTGGAAGGAGAAAGCCAACCTGAGGATGGGAAGCAGAGAGATGAAGGGACATGTCACATGGCTGAGCTGTTGAAATTTTCCAATTCTGGACTCCCAACTTCCTACCATGGTGCTCGGGCTTTTAAGAGATGATAAGACCCCTTATTGTAAAAGTCTGATGAGTCAGAATTTCTGTTACTGCAGCTGAAAGCGTTCAATAAATACAAAAACATCTTTGTAAATGGCTGTGTACTTGTCCTCTGCAGTATGTCTATCACAACAAACTTATTTTATTAAAGAAATTTATTTTTCTTCCCAGAAATCTGTAATCTTCTTGAGGGTTTTTTAAGTTCTTTAATTCTCAGAATCAGGTGCTGTGAATGCTTATGAATGTTTTTTATAAAATTCAATTTAGGGATAACTGTCAATATTCTTTTTTCTCTATGTTGGAAATTATTTGTAACAAGATGTCAATATTCTTTAGCCTTTCTTTTCAACTAGACTCTAGAAACTCTTTTTCTTTTGGACTCTGAAGAATACGGAAGTAAATAAGAGTTGTGTCTGTCTCTAAGAACATTCAATATGGTAAAAAAAAAAAAAAGATGTGTGTGTAACAAGATATAACCCATTGCAAAATGTGAAAACCATTGTGATATTTTCTACCAAACAAAATTGAGTTTGTCCACAAGTGACAGTAAAATTGATCACAGTGGCTTACAAGTTAGTGATTGGTATCTCACATAATAAAATGTCTAGCGATTGTAGGAATTAGGTGGGCAGTTAAAAGAAATAAATCCTTTGGAAGTCTTTGTTTTTTTTTCCACAGGCTTGCAAGATGACTGTTGCATCTCCAGCCATCACATCCTAATCAAAGCAAAAAGAGCCAGAAGAGGTGATGCCAGTCATGTATCCCCTTGCATTCAAAAACAAAAGCTTGCCAATAAATGCCCCAGAGACTCATGCTTGTGCGTTATTAACCTGGATTGAGTCGTGTAACTCTTCCCATCCTCAAAGGAGACCAAGTAAAAAGGGAATAGAACTGTCATGTTGAAATGCTGCAGGGGGCATCTGAATGCTGTGTGTACACATTTCCATGTCCCCACAATATTTTAGCTGAGTGAGATCTTAAGTCTTCCTGCTAACAACCATATGAGTTAAGTAACCTTATTGTTCTATTTTACAGATGAAGGAAATGAGACTCAGAAGGGTCCTGAAACTTGCAGTTAGAAAGTGAAAAGTGAAAGTGTTACTCACTCAGTGGTATCTGGCTCTTTGTGACCCCATGGACTATAGCTTGCCAGGCTCCTTCGTCCATGGAATTCGCCAGACAAGACTACTGGAAAGGGTTGCCATTTCCTTGCAATGCAGGCAAATTCTTTACCACTGAGCCACCCAGGAAGCCCCAAGAAGGCAGAGTAGGAGGATATGCACCCATCTTCTCCTGTGAAAATACCAAAATCCCAACTAGCTGCTGGACAACCATTAACAGGAAAATGTTGGCTCTGCAGAAAAAAGGAAAGCCCCAGAAATTAGAAGTCATCTAATTGAATAAATGTAGTGTCAGCAGCCAGCTAAGATGGATCAACTCTGACCAAGATAATCTTAATATTTCCTTCTGATTGACCATGGTGTGGGCTCTTCCTACGTCTTGGCCCTGGACATCTCTTTTGTTGTTGCTGTTGCCTTTACTCTAGAAAACTTATAATTGGAAATTCTTTCTCTACTCCTTTGAGATGTAAATCTTTTTAAAAGCCTCTTTTCATTTTGGTCATCCTTGGGATGTCTTTTTCCTGGACCTAGGAGTCAGCTCTTTGAAAACTAACATCAAGGAAGACAGCGCTCAGTCTCCATGGGAAGGAAGAAGCACAACTTTAGTGGGAGCCTGCTCCCAGCTGCGAAACTCCCTCCTATCATGAAGATATTAAAAAAGCCCACATTTCCCTGTGTAAAGCCAATTAACACACACAGATTGACTTAAGAGCCCCCTTCCTCTGCTCTTAACAATTCTCCCACCCTTTGTTTTGATGAAGTTGAGCTCTGCATGAGTTCTGTCTGGTATCTTTTCTCTGTTACAATAGCTTTTTATAAAGTCCCCCTTTCCTTTTAAGCTTTTCTAGAGCACTTTTAATGGAGAAGGCGATGGCACCCCACTCCAGTACTCTTACCTGGAAAATCCCATGGACAGAGGAGCCTGGTAGGCTGCAATCCATGAGGTCGCGAAGAGTCAGACATGACTGAGCGACTTCCTTTTCACTTTTCATTTTCATACATTGTAGAAGGAAATGGCAACCCACTCCAGTGTTCTTGTCTGGAGAATCCCAGGGACAGGGGAGCCTGGTGGGCTGCCGTCTATGGGGTCGCACAGAGTCAGACATGACTGAAGTGACTTAGCAGCAGCAGCAGAGCATTTTTAAAATGTTGACAGTTCAGAACCATGCACTCTGAGATGCCTTGGAGTCAGGTCTTGAAAACTCAGATGCCTGCACAGACCAGGTAGGCAAGGTAAATGTGGTCAGATGCAAGACAGAAAAGCATACTAGTGACTGAGATGTTGGAGACCCAATTTCTATTACAGTACATTAAATAGTGCTCTTCCAAAAAATAAGTCCAACTCCTAACCCCTGGTCTCTGTGAAGCTTCTTTGAAAATAGGACTTTACCAGGTAAAACTACATTAAAGCTCTCAGAGTGAATTGATGGCTACCACATGGGAAGGGTGGCAGGGTAGGATAGTTAGGGAGTTTGTGATTGACAGGCAAACACTGCTATATTTAAAATGGATAACAACAAGGACCTACTATACAGAATGTAGAACTCTGCTCCATGTTATGAGGCAGCCTGGATGGGAGGTGAGTATGAGGAAGAATGCCTGCCTGCTAAATCGCTTCAGTTATGTCTGACTCTTTGCAACCCCATGGACTGTAGCCCACCAGGCTCCTCTGTCCATGGGATTCTCCAAGCAAGAATACTGGAAGATTGACATTTCCTCCTCCAGGGGGATCTTTCCAATCCAAGGATCAAATCCTCATCTCCTGTGTCTCCTGCATTGGCAGGCGGGTTTTAGCACCACTTGGGAAGTCCCTGGGGGAGAATAGATACATATATTTGAGTGGCTGTGTTCCTTCCCTAGTCACCTGAAACTATCACAATGTTGTTACTCAGCTATACTCCAATACAAAATAAAAAGTTTTAAAAACTAAAAAAGTAAAAAATATGGATAACCAACAAGGACCTGCTATATAGCACAGGGAGCTCTGCTGATATTAGGTAACAACCTAGTTGGGAAAAGAATTTGAGGAAGAATAGAAACATATATAGGTATAACTGAATCGCTTTGTTGTACAACCAGAACTAAAGCTACATTGTTCATCAACTATATTCTAATATAAAATTGAAAGTTTTCAAAAAGGCTGTCAATATTTAGAGTGGACCCCCAAATCCAACAAGTGGTATCCTTACATCTGGAGGAGATCTGGGAGGTGGAGACACAGGGAAGAAGACTATGTGAAAACAGAGACAGAGATCCGAGTGCTGCAGACAGTCAGTGAAAGCCTTCCAGCCACCAGGAGCTAGACGGGGCACTGGGACTCCCTCCTGGAATCTTTGGAGGGAGCTTGATCCTACAGGCACCTTGACTTCAGAGTCTGGCCTCCAGAGCTGTGAGAGAATAAATTTCTATTGTTTCAAGCCATCAAGGTTTGGGGAATTGGTTGTGGCAGCCTCAGGAAGTGAAGATACCAGTCTGTCTTTACTCGGATGAAACGTGATCCTCGATTTCGCAGATTTACCAGTGGAGTCACAGAAATCTGGAATTTGATGCCAAATACCTTTATTTTAAAATATATGTTAGTTGGTTTATGATGTTGTTCAGCAAAGTGATTCAGTTATATCTTTATACATACTATTTTCATATTCTTTTCCATTATGGTTCATCTCAGGATTTTTGATGTTGTTGTTCGTGCTGTGCAACGAGGGCCTTGCTGCTTATCCATTCTATATATGTCACTTTGCATCTGCTAACCCTAAACGCCCACTCCATCCCCGCCTCACCCTCTTCCCTTGGCAACAATTCTGTTCTCTGTGTCTGTGAGTCCATTTCTGTAGATAAGTTCACTTCTGTCATATTTTAGATTCCACATATCAGTGATATCACATGGTATTTCTATCTGACAACTTCACTTATTAGGACAATCTCTGGTTGCGTCCATGTTGCTACAAATGACTCTACTTCATTCTTTTTTATGGCTGAGTAGTGTTTAATTGCATATGCGCACTCTGTCTTCTTTCTGCATTCATCTCTCAGTGGACATTAAGTTTGTTTCCATGCCTTGGGTATTGTGAACAGTGCTGCTTTGAACATAGGGGTGCATGCATATTTTTGAATTATAGGTTTGTCTGGATATATGGCCAGAAGTGGGACTGTTGGATCATATAGCAACTCTGTTTTTAGATTTTTGAGGAAACTCTTTCCTGTTTTCCATAGTGGCTGCACCAATTTACCTTCCCACTGACAGTGTAGATGGGTTCCCTTTCCTCCGCACTCTCCAGCAGTTGTTATCAGATATCTTTATTTTTTTCAATGTGGCAAGCAAGTCACTTTTTCTTATCATCTTGCAGGTCAACACTGCATGAGGCCAGCAGATTAAAACAGGTCTCAGAGAGCAGATACACCCTCTGGATAGCAGATTAAAAACTCTGTATTGGGGAATTGATTTTGGATTTGATCTACATAGAGTTGTTCCGGAAGAATTCTCCTTACACTGTTCAGTTCCGCTTGATGGGGCTGGCAGTGGCTGGTTCTGAATATTTTTCACAATCCTTGGAACTCAAATCTGGAGGGACCGTCTTTCCTACTTAAGACATGGACTCATGCCTGTGCCTGGAGGCAAGGACGGATACATTTGGATAACTGACAGTAAGGCATAAGCCTACGTAGGATTCCCACCAATTAAAGATGGTTATCAGTCTAAAACATGAACTATTTCCACCTCCTGCTCATGGGGCGGCTTTGTCAAGTTTTAAACCTCAGCTTTGATTTATGAATTCAAGAAAAAAAAATGCTAGGAAAATATATTTATAACCCTTCCCATTAACAGGAAGCCAGACTCCCTAGCTGCTGTGTAGGCATGGTTCCCATTAACTTAATGAGAATTTCAGTACAAAATTTAGTCCAGCATCCATGCTAGATGCTCACAAGTCTGGCTGAATTTTAATATTTCATGGACTTTCTCAAAACTCTAAATAGACTCTCAGAAATGTGTTTTGCAGTATAACAAAATGATCAAGTCTGACTTGAAGATGCATCTTTTTTTTTTCTATAGGCAGAAATGAAGCAGTTGAGAATTCCTTTTAACTCTCTGTATTACTTACTATCCTCTGCCAGCTCAATTAAATGTTATCATTTCCAGAGAAGAGAAATAACGTGCTTTCATTATGGAGAGACTGAGTCAAATGGACAGTTGTGTGTGTGTTGTCTGTGTGTGTGTGTGTGTTGTCTGTGTGTGTGTGTGTGTGTGTGTGTGTGCTCAGTTACGTCCGACTCTTTGCCACCCCATGGACTGTAGCCTGAAAATGGACAGATAGGGTCTTTTTAATAGATAACTGTGAATCTCCACCCACACGACCCATTCTCAGAAATCAGTGCGTTTTATTGCATTTGAAGTGAATCACAGGCATTTTACTACACGGGAGTTTGTTTTTTTGTTCTCTTTTCTAACAAATCGGTCACTAGGAGGTAGTTGCGTGGAGGGTTTGCACTCCACAAGGGTGGATATCATGCTGCTTTAAAAACCAATGTTTGCTCATTATCTTTCACAGTGATGGTTGCATAGCTGGTGGTCAAATCCACATGTTGTTTTTACAAAGTAATCTGTGCTTTGGAACTTCAGAATTCTCCAGTATATTGGTGTTGATAAGAGGTGATGAGAGGCACTGTAATGATCTCGAACTTAGAAGATAGGTGACTTGTGTCTTAGACCCTCCTCTGAGAAAAACCTACAGATCCAAGACTTCCCTGGTGGTCCTGTAGTTAAGAATCCACCTTCCAGTGCCGGGTACATGGGTTCAATCGCTGGTCAGGGGACAAAGATCACATGTGCTGCGAAGCAACTGAGCCCATGTCCCCCAGCTGTTGCAAGACGCAACTGAAGATCCTGCCTGCCACCACTAAGACCTAACACAGACAAAAATAAATATACAAATAAAAGAAATATTACTTTCCTAAAAAGTGCTACAAACCCTTCGTGAGCTGAATTTCTCATCTTTAAATAAAATTCTTGGAAATTTAAATAAAAATCAGTGGTGCTAAGACAGCAGATGTGCTTTGTCTGGAATGCAAGGTGATTTCACATGGCACCAGTTCTGACAGGAAATAACATTAAGAGGAGTTATTCCCCCATTGGCAACCCCTTTGAGCCTTTCTGTGATTTGGAGAAATAGTCTTTTGAGTGACAGCAATTTTTAACACTTTAATCTCCTGTTTAAGAAATGGAGATTCAATTCATGTTCATAATTTTGACAATATGACTCTATAGCTAAAATTTTATAAATTTTTTCATCATTATCATATTATTTTTATGGCAAGACATGGCCATTTTTCCCACTTCAATAACATGCCCCCTTTTAAATTAATGGATTTAACTAAAACAGTGTCAAATTATAGATAAACGCTAAGAAATAGAATAGGTAGACTAAGGTGTGATGATATTTGTAGATGGTACATACAACCCTGCTGCTGCTGCTGCTGCTAAGTCGCTTCAATCGTGTCCGACTCTGTGCGACCCCATAGACAGCAGCCCACTAGGCTCCTCTGTCTCTGGGATTCTCCAGGCAAGAATACTGGCATGGGTTGCCATTTCCTTTTCCAATGCATGAAAGTGAAAAGCGAAAGTGAAGTCGCTCAGTCATGCCCGACTCTTAGCGACCCCATGGACTGCAGCCCACCAGGCTCCTCTGTCCATGGGATTTTCCAGGCAAGAGTACTGGAGTGGGGTGCCATTACCTTCTCTGCATACAACCCTAATATGCATTAAATTCTGCAGACTGATCTTAAAATCAGATATTTCTAATATCACTCTTTCTTCTTCACTAAAAGTGTCCTGAGTTTGAGGGAGTGGGACAAGAATACCTAAATAAACTTACAGACAAACAGAAATCACCTGTAGTGATTTCTCTTGCAGGCAGACATTGTCAATTTTGACCAATAAGATGGAAATGAATGTTGTGACATTGTTAGGTGAGACATCCAAAGAAAACTGTAGTAAAGAGTTGACTCAAATCACAGTTGTCCTTTGGCTTTTCTCACTTTCTCCCTTTTCCTGTCTGCAATACTGCACTCATGGCTGGTGTCCAGAAGCCATCTTGTGATAGTGAGGTAATCTTGAGAATAAAAGCCAAAAGAGAAAGAGGAAAACAGGATGTGTGTGGATACTGGTAGCAGTAATATTCCACTGCACTAGCCCTACTGCCTACCTTTGGACTCCATAATACATATGAGAGAAATTAAACCCCTACATTGGGAGAGATCTCTGTTATCTTCCACTGACCAGAATTCCTAATTGGCAAATCATCAGCACCCCCAAAACTTTGTGAGTTCGTTCACATAAAGCAGACACAATCCTTATCCAATTACTTTACTCACAATCATTCACTAGATCAACCTTCCAAATCCTCATCTTTAAGGAATAATAAAGAAATTTTTTTCTTTTTGTTCCACATTTCAAGGATCAATATTTTTTATAACCAGGAAATCCTTCATAGTACCCTTTGGTGAACCGAATATCTAACCAAAGGGACTGACGGTTTTTATGAAAGGACTGGTTCCTCTATAAATGCTGCCTTGCCTCTGCACCTGAACCTAATGATAGCCTCCTCTCAGACAGAAACATCTCTGCTTGCTGCCCATTGATGAGGAATACATGTCAGAACATGATGTGTCTCTGAGCATCTAATAACAGTGTGCGATACTGTCTCTCAAAAGGAATGTGACTATAATAAAATTAAACCACACTGATTCTTAACCAAGAGGAAAACTCTCTTTTTCCTGTTGCAGATAGACATTGTCAATTTTGACCAGTAAGATGGAAATGGATGTTTTGAAGTTGTTAGATGAGACATCCAAAGAAAACTATAGTAAAGAGCTGACTCAGCTCACAGTTGTCCTTTGATTTTTCTAACTTTCTCCCTTTTCCTGTCCAGAATACTGCAGTGATGGCTGGGTGCAATGTTATTGAAATAGAAAACAATCTTGTGGTTACCAGAGGTGAAACAGGGGGTGGGGGGATAAATTGTGGGTTTGGTATTAACATATACACACTTCAGTTCAGTTCAGTTCAGTTGCTCAGTCGTGTCCGACTCTTTGCAACCCCATGAATCACAGCACGCCAGGCTGTGATTCCCTGTCCATCACCAACTCCCAGAGTTCACTCAGACTCACGTCCATCGAGCCCGTGATGCCATCCAGCCATCTCATCCTCTGTTGTCCCCTTCTCCTCCTGCCCCCAATCCCTCCCAGCATCAGAGTCTTTTCCAATGAGTCAGCTCTTCGCATGAGGTGGCCAAAGTACTGGAGTTTCAGCTTTAGCATCATTCCTTCCAAAGAAATCTCAAGGCTGATCTCCTTCAGAATGGACTGGTTGGATCTCCTTGCAGTCCAAGGGACTCTCAGGAGTCTTCTCCAACACCACAGTTCAAAAGCATTAATTCTTCAGCGCTCAGCTTTCTTCACAGTCCAACTCTCACATCCATACATGACCACTGGAAAAACCATAGCCTTGACTAGACGGACCTATGTTGGCAAAGTAATGTCTCTGCTTTTGAATATGCTATCTAGGTTGGTCATAACTTACCTTCCAAGGAGTAAGTGTCTTTTAACTACTATATATCAAATAGATAACTAGTAAGGACCTATCGTACCGCACAGGGAACTCTAGTCAATGCTCTGTAATGGCCTATATGGGAAAAGAATCTAAAAGAGAGTGGGTATATGTGTATGAATAACTGATTCACTTTTCTGTACACTTGAAACTAATACAACATTGCAAATCAACTACAGTGCAACAGTTTTTTTCAATGAAAATAATTTTTTGGTAATTCAATGTAATTTTATCAAAGTATTTTAAAATATTTTTCTTTATTGTTTCTGCATTTTCTTCCAGCTTTAGTGAGACACAGAACTTAAGTGAACATCATCTCATATAGATACAAAATTAAAGAAATCGAAAAAATATTTTTCTTGTGATGAGAACTTTTAGGATTTACTCTCTTAACAATTTTCATATATAACATACAGCCTTGTCAATTGTATTTATCAGGTTGTACATTACCTCCCTAGTATTATTTATCTTATATATATCTTATATCTTGTACTTTTTGACTTCCTTCACCCAATAGTCTCTCTTCCTATCCCTGTCTATGGTAACTACAAATTGGATCTTTTTTCTGTGAGTTTGTTTGTTATTGAAGCATACTAGATCAATTTTTAAATGGTGATTTTGTGAATGGTATATGCCAGCTTAAGTCCTTGAGAAAACCCAATATATTGCAGAAATTGAAAGATGACTCTTATCCAAACACATCTTAAATTCCTAACACTGTTGAAGTGGTGGAGGTTAGTGGTGGTTGATGGGATTTTCAATGGCTTATGATCAAAGTGAAAGTGAAGTTGCTCAGCTGTGCCCGACTCTTTGCAACCCCATGGATGGTAGCCTACCAGAGCTCCATACTATGTTAAGACAGGGCAAGAGTTGGGTTTTAAAGCCTGGATATGGTTATAAACACTGCTGGGTAATTTTCAGCCTCTCTAATGGCTTTTGAGATGACACATCAATTCTATTTTTTTTACAGATTTCATCAGTGTATTAAGAAGAAAAGCTTTCACAAACAACCTTCAGAAACCTTTTAGCTTAATCAAATTCAGCTAGTGAAAAACAGAGGTTTGCAACATTAATAACAATTATTTTCATAATATTGAAATGATTAAAAATGTTACGATTACCATGTCCAAATATTATTTCAACTGTGAGATAATTTTCAGAGATAAAAGTCAGTTTAAAAAATAATAGTGTAAATCAACTTTCCTCTTCTTAAAAAAATTGCTTCCTTCAGATTTTTCATTAGAGTGATTAAAATAAAATGAAAGATCTCACTCATTTCTCAGGCAAAATTTGACTTTGCCAGTCATTAATGTTTTGTCCTGTCTTGCAAACATCTATGTGTCTGGAATGAGAACGTTTTTATGCAGAATATTTGGTTTTAGTAAGGGATCCAGCAGGACACAGGCTTAGAATGACTTACATAGGTAGTAAACTAAAATGCCAACAGGTGTCAAGGAAAGCAATATGAGTGAGAATGGTGGGTGATTATAAGGCAATAGGGAATACAGTAAGTCCCCTACACAGGAAAGTTCAAGCTGAGCGTTTTCAAAGATGTCCATTCACCTGTCCAACCATGTAAGTTAGTTCACGAGTCTGGTGTACATTGTCACATGTGTGCGTCCTCTATAACTGATTGTGCTTCTGTGTAATTTCCTGTACAGTACTGTACGTCCATGTGTGCATGCTAAGTCACTACAGTTGTGTCCGACTCTTTGCTGCTCTATGGACTGCAGCCCGCCAGGCTCCTCTGTCCATGGGTTTCTCCAGGCAAGAATACTGGAGTGGGTTGCCATGCCCTTCTCCAGCGGATCTTCCCAACTCAGGGATAGAACCCACGTCTCTTATGTCTCCTGCACTGGCAGGCAGGTTCTTTACCACTAGCGCCACCTGGGAAGCCTCGCAGTACTATATAGAATACAGTATCTTTGTTTCCAGTCCAGGATGTCCAGAAGCAAGGGAAAAAGCAGCAGTGATGTAGCTGGTACAGCTAAGAAGCTCCAAGCGATCACAATGGAAATGAAAAAAATTGAGAGAGTGAAGTAACAAGAAAAGGAAGAAGTAACTGATGAACCAAAGAGATTCTCAACACAGAAAATGGAGTTGCTTTATTTGAGGGGGCGCTGTTGGTTTTTGAGGCTTTGGACCCAAACATAGAATGGCACTTGAAGGTTGCAGCAGCTTTACAGAAAGCAATCCGGTGCTACCATGTAATCTATGATGAGAAAAAAAGGAGCTACTACCCAGATATCACTGTATCATTTTTTCAAGAGGGTAGATAGAATTGAATCCAGCAGGGAATCAGAACCTGCGCCCTCAACATCAGGCATGAGTGAAATTGCAGTTGCCCTCCATCTCCTGTTGCTGATGATCCTTCAGCTGTACCATCTCCCACCTCCTCTCCCTCCTCCAGTCAGTAACTCTTCTTGCCTGTTCACTCGATGCCAGCTCCTGAATGCCAGCTGTACCACTGTACTTTTCAAGGTCCTGTGTGGTAAGATGAAAAATGTTTTCTCTATTTTTTGTGCCCATTTTTTATGTACTATTTGTGTGAGAAGTACTATAAGTCAATTACAATACAGTACAATATTGCCAATTGTGTTAGTTGGGTACCTAGGCTAACTTCACTGGACTTAAAGTAACAAATCTGACTTATAAACATACTCTTCGAATGGGACTTGTTCATATGCAGGAGACTTACTATAGTGGAGACTGTGGTCCGCAGGGGAGCTCACTTCTTGCCTAAAATGGGGCAACTGGGGACTGACTCCAGATACTTTGTGAAATCTTCAGTTTTCAGGAAATCTTCAGTTTTCAGGAAAGTGTGAGAAACTTATTGTATTTTGTTTTAAACACTGAACTCCACAAAAAACCACTCTGCAACCCACATCGCAGCCATGTGTCTACATGAGACTGGGGACCTCAGTGCCTGAGGACTAGTGAATAATGAGAGATTCAGAAAAAAGTGGGGAGGGGCGCCAATGAGCGTGGACAATTGGTCTTTTAAGTGTAAAAAGATAAAGAGATGGAGTCCCATCTTTCAAGTTACCTTCCTTCTCAGAAGTCAATCAAATGGTTGAAATGAGGACCTGGATCTAATGAAAGATGGGATATTATCTTATCTTTCTTTTATTTATTCATTTTAATTGAAATATAGTTGACTGATAATATTGTGGAAAGATGGACTTTTTCTGACACTTTGTATGGCATGAGGGCTTTTAATTCTCAGACCAGACATAGAATCCCTGCCCCCTGCATTGGAAGGCAGACTCTTTACCACCAGGCCTCCAGGGAAGTCCTAAGATGGGCTATTATTAGCTTCATACTTTAATTGTTATCAGCAGGCATTGTAATCTACACTCAGTCATCACACATATTTCTATATTAAGGAAAATTCTCCTAATTTTTCTCTCTTCTTCCCATCAATAAATAGGAATCCAGAATAATGAAATTCAGTTTCTCTGACCTGGATCTCATAACCTATGCTATATACACAAGTCTCTTAAATTATGTTGCATGCTATAAATTTTTTTAAACATATAGCACAGTCTTTACAAGTTGGGATGATTCCAGCCATGAATGACAGAATTCTAGCTCACAGTGGCTTAATCATAACAACATTTTGTCGACTAATCTAGGAGGAATTCCAGAGTAAGAATGGCTTCAGGGCTAATTGTGTTGGGGACTTGATATACCCTCAAGAAGCCAAGTTTTAGACTCACAGACAGAGAGAAAAAACTTATGATTGCTGGGGGGAAGACGGGGGGAAGTGATAGTTAAGGAGTTTGGGATGGACATGTACACACTGCTATATTTAAAATGGATAACCAACAAGGAGCTACTGTATAGCAAAGGGAACTCTTATCAATGTTATGTAGCAGCCTGGATGGGGGTGGAGTTTGGGGGAGAATGGATACATGTGTATGTATGGCTGAGTCCTTTTGCTGTCCACCTGAAACTATCACAACATTGTTAATTGGCTATTTCCCAATACAAAATAAAAACGTTTTAAAAATGCAAATGAATATATTATGTACTAAAATGTGTGGTACAGTTAGAGTAGTGAAGAGATATATCCTTAATTGCAATATGTTAGAAAACAAAAAGAAGTTCTTCCCATCCGTCTGGTCTCCATTCTTGGTGATATCTTGTCCTCAAGCTGAGTGCAGATGGCTTGAGTCGTTTCATGTTTCCACTCAGACATAACTTCACCATTCTCAGATTTACCAGGATTCCTGAAAGCATTTTTTCCCTGAACCTGTCGTTTCCCCAGTCCGAATTCCTTTAAGAAAAGTTAACGAATTGACAAATAGAAAATAGCATGTTAACATTTTATACATGTTAACAATCCTCATTCTCCCCACCCCCTCAGTTCCTGGCAAGCACCATTCTAGTCTCGGCTTCTATGAGTTTGCCTATTTTCGATCCCTCATGTAAGTGGAGTCATGTCATGGTGTCCTTCTGTTTCGAATCTCTCACTTAGCATAATGTCCTCCAGGCTCATCCATATTGTCACATATTGCAGAGTTTCCTTCTCTTTTTTTTAAGGCTGAATTGTTCATTGTATGTAGAGACCACATTTGCTTTACCCATCCATCCATCTATGGACATTCAGGTGGTTTCCACCTTTCGGCCATTACTAACTGCTATGATGAACAATGGAGTGCTAATATTGCTCCAAGACCCTTATTCAGTTATTCACAGTGACTAAGTTCTAGAGACACACTGTGCAGCATTGTGCCTGCGGGCACTGTATTATGTACTTGAAAAATCTGTTCAGAGTGCAGATTTTATATTGTTTTACCATAATATAAAGAAAAAAATACGGCTTTTAAAACTCTGTATCTAAATATTCCAGTGTAACCTGTTTTTCGGTTGTCACAAAGCAGTCCCTTTCCTTTTTTGTGATTCCAGCACTTGTGTCTCAGAAGCCCAACTACTTCAGGACAGACAGTTGAACTTGGTCCAGTGTCTTCTAAGAGCTGTGAGGATGAGATAAAACTCACCATAAACAACGCACATTTATTAAATATGGTCAAGTCCTAGGTGCTCTGATAAGAGTGTTCATCCATCTCCTTAATCTCACTCACCCTACCAAATAGTTACTACTGTTAATTTATAGATGAGGAAATTGAGCATTAAATATGTTTAGTGACACCCCCACACACACACGTACACACACACATGCTAGATGGTGGGGACTAGGCAGGGAGAAGAAGGGCTTAGGCATCTCATCCATGGCAAGACAAGTACCAGTATAAGGCCAGGTTGTGAGTGACATTTTCAGAAAGATAAGCCTGAAAATTTTGTTCGGTGGTTCTTTAAGGAACTTTTGGAAAAACTGAAAATTACAAGCTTGCTCCATTTTCTTTAATTCAGTGTTGGCTAGAAATTATAGTGAAAGCCAAGAGCTAAACATCCCAAGATTACTAAAGGACCCTGTAGACTCAGGTGCCTGGAGAGGGCAAGCTACAGGCTGTAGTTGGCATCACGTTATAGAGATAAAGGAAAGTTACTGAATATTTATACACCAGTTACCATGAAATTGAAGCTGACACTTAACCTGGTGTATTATCATCATAAAATTGAGATTCATTGAAATCATTTATACAAAAGAGCAAAGAGGTTTCCTGGGTGTTACAAAGGTTTGTTTCAATAGTGGCAGAACCGTGATTTATAACATTGAGATGATGAATACTTGTTGGGGGATGTGTTGTTTGTTAAGATGACTGTCGTAGAAAAATACGTTTGATCACTTGTGTGGTGAACTATACTCCATAGGAAATTGATGTCACCTCCCACTTTGTCATAAATAACTTACAGCCTGTTGGCCTCCCTGAGTTTACTCTGTAACTTCAGTGCTGTCAGAGTGACCTGAGCTCACATGACAGTCAAGAAGCAGCATGACTCATTGTCTGGACTTCTGCCCCATAGCCCATGGATAAATCCCCTGCAATTCCAATACACTCATGTCAAAAAAGCAATGCAAATGTGTGTCTTCCCCCACTGTTCTCTTTATACAGACAAGAAAACCCAATCTTGTACCCACACATTCTCATCAGAGGCTTACTTCCCCACCATGGGCTTGCAGTCACACTGTTGTAGCCACGTGTTCCAGAAAACAAACTCACTTAGAAAGACAATGCAGATAGTGAAGTGCAGTTTATTACACCAGCGGGCCCAAGGAAGAGTCTCCCCTTAGCCAAGGACCCCAACCAGTTTTTGTGAAAACCTTATATACCTTAAGTGTACGTGTCCAAACCCACCTCCCCAAATTCCCTGAAACTAGTCTGAACAAAGGAAGAGAAAGATACAATCAAAGTTAACCCACGATTCATATGCCTTAAGCCTAGGTAGTCAACAGTGGACAGTTACCAATAGGCCTGTGGTCATACCCCAATAAGCATAATAGAATTTATGATTCTATTTGGTTACACAGATAATTAGGGTATTCTTTTAGGCAATGGAGAGTCTAGGTATGAGCCCTGGAGTTCTTCCATCCAGGGGCCCTGGTTTTCAAGTTGGTATGTCATTTCCATAGATACTGAGCATATAGCTCAAAGTCCACAGTCTGACCCAAGACGGAGTCCTGCTTTCAAGATGGAGCCTGTCCTGTCTGTTTCCTCCTTCACCATGGATACAAAAATAAAAGGGAGAAAACTTCCAAACTTGAATCATGTCATGGGGCAGTGTTAGCAATAGTAAAACCACTTTGGTGAACCTTGTGCACAAAGCCTTGTCTTGGGAATGATAAAGTCTGTCTATAGATGCAAGTGATTGCAAATGACTTTTAAAATTTGTTTTTGTGTAGTTGATTTACAATGTTGTGTTAATTTCTGCCGTACAAAGTGACTCGATTATACATACATATGTGTGTGTGTGTGCGCGCACGGGTGCATGTGTGTAGAAATTATAGTGAATATGGGGCTTCCCAGGGAGCACTAGTGGTAAAGAATCCACCTGCCAATGCAGGAGACACAAGAGACCAAGGTTTGATTCCTGGATCAGGAAGATCCCGTTGGAGAAGGAAATGGCAACCCGCTCCAGTATTCTTGCCTGGGAAATCCTTAGACAGAGGAGCCTGGCTGGCTATGGTCCATGAGGTTGCAAAGAGTCAGACACAACTTAGCAACTAAACAACAGATAAACCGCTTGCTTCCACAAGGCATTTTGTTCACTTAAACAATCTTTTCATAACACACTGCCCTCTATTTGGGGACTTTCCCAGGTGTCTCTTCCTCAGAGTTTCCCAGGAAGAGTGGAGCCAGATACATATTGAAGAACATTACCTCTGACTGAGTAACTGTAGTGTTAAAAACAAAAATTTCACAAAAGAGTTCCCTAGAAGCCATTTTCTTTCAACCGTGCTATTTCTAGGATGCCGAGGGCTTCATTCTTTTTTTCAATAAAAATCGGAAAGTTTAAAGAACTGTTTAAAAGGAAATGTGGACCCTTTCTGTGCTGGGGTTGTTTCTGCTTTCATAGCACTCTAACCCCTTTTTCCCTATCCTAGAGGGACAATGATGTTTTCCAGACAGTGATGGATAATATGTAAAAAAATTCTTGAAAACTACATGAAGAGCAGGTGGCACATTATGCTGTTGTCAAAGATTCAATTCATGGGTTGAACCCTGGTACAAAACTCATTTTAATGAAATTCTTTTTGAAAACCATAACTGGAAAAGACGTGACCAGCATCACTGTTGAACAACCATCCGTGAGGGTACTAAAACCATAATTACATTTTAAAAACTAAAATTTAAAAAAAGCTTTGTGTGAAGAAAATAAAAATGATTAGGATTTAGATGGACAAGGACAGCCGAATTTAAAATGCTCATCTTTTATTAATCGATACATTTTGCATAGGAAGTTTATTTTACAAGCTTGAGCCAACATAACTCAATTATTTTACATAATCATGGGAACAATTGGGCTGTGACAATTTAATGCCATTCTGAAAAACCGTAATTTTGCAGGGGCTTAGAGGAGTCAAGTTCACGGAGTTGTTTTCTTAACATCTTTGTGACAGGTTATCTCTGAGACCAATTTTTATTGACGAGTGACTCACGTGGCACTGAATTTTGCTACATCCCACTAAAGAATCCCACTCAATCCAACTTCCATCAGGATGTTTCAAGAGTTAAAAGAACAAAGGAAAGACTTCCCTATTGGTACAGTGGATAAGAATCTGCCTGCCAATGCAGGAGACAGGAGTCTGATTCTTGGTCCAGGAAGATTCCACATTCCACGGAGCAACTAAGCCCATGTGCCACAACTACCGAGTCCACATGCTGCAAGTACTGAAGCCTGTGCACCTAAAGCCTGTGCTTCACACCAAGAGAAGTCACCACAATAAGAAGCCCCTGCACCACAACCAAGAATAGTCCCAGCTCACCGTAATTAGAGAGAGCCTACATAGCAACAAAGACGGAGCATAGCCAAAAAGAAACAAATAAATAATTTTAAAAAATAGTAGTTGACTCTGAACGGTAGAAGTGAAAAAAGAGAAAGAGAGAATGACGGACCATAGCAATGGACAAAGCCAGAGTTTACCTGGGGATATATTTCCCTACCAGTAACCTCACCTGGGCTAAGTCACATAGTTCAAAAGTTTTTCTTACTTGAGTTCCGAAAGACTAGAAGATCATAACTGCATATTTTACAGACTGGGAATTTTCTTCATTACTCTTAACTTCTATGCATGGCTGTGTGTGAGCTAAGTTGCTTCAGTCATGTCTGACTCTTGAGACCCTATAGGACTGTAGCCCTCCAGGCTCCTCAGTCCATGGAGCTCTCCAGGTGAGAACACTGGAGTGGGTTGTCACGCTCTCCTCCAGGGGATCTTCCTGACCCAGGAATTCAAACCGTGTCTCCTAAGTCTCCTGCATTGGCAGGTGGATTCTTTACCATTAGCATCATTGGGAAGCCCTTTGACCCCCATGGTGAATGTGATTCCACAGACACAAACCAAATAATAATAATAATAATCAAGCGAACAACATAAGGTTGATGGGTGTTGCAAAGAGACCACAGAGAACCATCTCTGTTTCAACTAAAAGTTGAGGAACCAGGACTCAATCTATGCTTATCAGACTCTAAATTTCACTGATTTTTATTAACATACCACTCTCTTTTTGTACATAGGAAGTAGAGTCCTTGTATTAAAAATAAGAAAGTTTCATTAAAAATGTAAATTTTAAGAGTTCCTTTATTGAGAATTAAGCCAAAAGATGTCATTTGTTCTTCTATAAGTGACTACAAAATATTATCAGGTATTGTGTTTAACAGGAAAAACACCAATTCCTATTCAAGTAGCATAAATGTGTGAAGGAATTCTATTTTCACATAGAAATAGGCAGTTTAGGGCCATTGTGATGGCTCACGGTTGCTATAAATACTTCAGTCTCCTGCTCCTGAAAGGTTGTTGCTGAGCTGTGAAAGATGCCAGGATTCTTGGCCTCCAGAGGAGAGGAATTCAATCTGGGACCAGAGATGAGGCTTGATTGCTCAGAGCTTTGTGTAATAAAGTTTTATTAAAGTATGAAAGAGATAGAGAAAGCTTCTGACATAGACATCAGAAGGGGGCAGAAAGCGTGCCCCCTGCTAACCGTTAGCAGCATCTTATATACCTATCAGCAAGCTGTTAATTAGTGAAAGGAGATGTCTCAAAATTCAGAGTAGCACCAGACCCATCACCCACAACAAGTGTTTTGAGATAACACTGGCACCAGGTGAGTAATCCTGGGCCATAAAATGATAGACATGAATCTTGAAGAAAGGCAGGTTTCCATTTACTTAGTTTTGTTAACATAGATAAGGAGAGTATGTTTACAATGTATGAGTAAAACATACAGGTTTGTTGAGCCCGTATCTATTCTGAGTCTTAAGTGGAACCAACTTGAAGCAAGACAGAGTATAGGGTAAATACATAGTTCATTAACATTCAGTTTAGTTCAGTTGCTCAATCATGTCTGACACTTTGTGATGCCATGGACTGCAGCACACCAGGCTTCTGTCCATCACTAATTCCCAGAGCCTACTCAAACTCATGTCCGTTGAGTTGGTGATGTCATCCAACCATCTTATCCTCTGTCATCCCCTTCTCCCACCTTCAATCTTTCCCAGCATCAGGGTCTTTTCCAATGAGTCAACTCTTCACATCAGGTGGCCAAATTATTGGAGTTTCAGCTTCAACATCAGTCCTTCCAATAAACACCCAGGACTGATCTCCTTTAGGATGGATTGGTTGGATCTCCTTGCAGTCCAAGGGAGTCTCAAGAGCCTCCTCCAACACCACAGTTCAAAAGCATCAATTCTTTGGCACTCAGCTTTCTTTATAGTACAACTCTCACATCCATACATGACTACTGGAAAAACCATAGCTTTGACTAGATGGACGTTTGTTGGCAAAGTAATGTCTCTGCTTTTTAATACGCTTTCTAGGTTGATCATAGCTTTTCTTCCAAGGAGCAAGCATCTTTTAGGTTCATGGTTGTAGTCACCATCTACAGAGATTTTGGAGCCCCAAAAATAAAGTCTCTCACTATTCCCATTGTTTCCCCATCTAAATGCCACGATGGGACCAGATGCCATGATCTTTGTTTTCTGAATGTTGAATTTTAAGCCAACTCTTTCACTCTCCTCTTTAACTTTCATCAAGAGGCTGTTGAGTTCTTCTTCATTTTCTGTCATAAGGATGGTGCCATTTGCTTATCTGAGGTTATTGAAATTTCTCCCAGAAATCTTGATTCCAGCTTGTGCTTCATCCAGTCCAGCATTTCTCATGATGTACTGTGCATACAAGTAAAATAAGCAGGGTGACACTATACAGCCTTGATGCACTCCTTTCCCGATTTGGAACCAGTTTGTGTTCCATGTCCAGTTCTAGCTGTTGCTTCTTGACCTCCATATAGATTTCTCAAGAGGCAGGTCAGATGGTCTGGTAGTCTCATCTGTCCCAGAATTTTCCACAGTTTGTTGGGTCCACGCAGTCAAGGGCTTTGGCATAGTCAATAAAGCAGAAATAGATGTTTCTTTGGAACTCTCTTGCTCTTTTGATGATTCAGCTGATGTTGGCAATTTGATTTCTGATTCTTCTGCCTTTTCTAAAACCACCTTGAACGTCTGGAAGTTCACAGTTCACATACTGTTGTAGGCTGGCTTGGAGAATTTTGAGCATTATTTGCTAGCATGTGAGATGAGTGTAACTGTGTGATAGTTTGAACATTCTTTGGAATTGCCTTTCTTTGGGATTGGAATGAAAACTGACCTTTTCCAGTCCTGTGGCCACTGCTGAGTTTTCCAGATTTGCTGACATATTGAGTGCAACACTTTCACAGCATCATCTTTCAGGATTTGAAATACCTCAACTGGGATTCCATCACCTCCACTAGCTTTGTTCATAGTGGTGCTTCCTAAGGCCCCCTTGACTTTGCATTCCAGGATGTCTGGCTCTAGGTGAGTGATCACACCATCTGGGTTATTTGGGTCATGAAGACCTTTTTTGTACAGTTCTTCTGTGTATTCTTGTCACCTCTTCTTAATATCTTCTGCTTCTGTTAGGTCCATACATTTCTATCCTTTATTGAACCTATCTTTGCATGAAATGTTCCCGTGGTATTTCTAATTTTCTTGAAGAGATCTCTAGTCTTTCCCATTCTATTTCTTTGCACTGATCACTGAGGGAGGCTTTCTTATTTCTCCTTGCTGTTCTTTGGAATTCTGCATTCAAATGGGTATATCTTTCTTTTTCTCCTTTTCCTTCAGCTTCTCTTCTTTTCTCAGCTATTTGTAAGGCCTCATCAGACAACTATATTGCCTTTTTGCATTAATTTTTCTTGGGGATGGTCTTAATCCCTGCCTCCTGTACAGTGTCAAGAACCTCCCCGTCCATAGTTCTTCAGGCACTCTATCAGATCTAATCCCTTGAATCTATTTGTCACTTCCACTGTATAATCATAAGGGATTTGATTTACATCATACCTGAATGGTTTTGTGGTTTTCCCTACTTTCTTCATTTTAAGTCTGAATTTGGCAGTAAGGAATTCATGATCTGAGCCACAGTCAGCTCCCAGTCTTGTTTTTGCTGACTTTATAGAGCTTCTCCATCTTTGGCTGCAAAGAATATAATCAATCTGATTTCATTATTGACCATCTAGTGATGTCCATGTGTAGACATAGCTTAAGAAGAACGTTTCCATGAGAAAAATGCACTGGTTAGCTCAATGTTTGAGAAAAGTTAAGTTCAGGTGGAGCCATGTGTCATCATGGCTACACAGAATTTTAAGAGACGCCTCCTTTTAACTTTTTATAAAGAAGGAAAAACAAATCTGACACTTGTAGTTTGTTTCCTCCTGCCACTTGAGAGAGAGATAAAAAACACCTGACCCTTGCAGCCTATTTCCTCCATTTGGAGACCTCTGGCCTTCTTGCCTGTTACTCTCTCACTTTCACCCAGCATCACTATGTGATATTCATCTTCATGTTGGCAGGATGGCTGCTTTATCTCCATACATCACACCTAAATTTCAAGAAAGGAAAAAGAAGGACTATCAACAATGTTTTGTTTTGTTTGGAGGGGAGGAGATGTCTGTTTTAAGGATTTCCACTTTTCTGTCATTGGCTTAAGATGGACACTGTGGAAATTCAGAATTGCAAAGGAACTTGGAAAATACATATGTATAATAGTAAGATCTCTGCCCACTTGTGCCATGATGCTTCAACTTGCTTTGGACCAAGATGCCCAGGGATCATCCACACAAGGGCAAAAAAAAAAAAAGGTGCTACCACAGTTCTAGGCAATACATATACCTCCACCTCATAAACCTCTAAAATCTTGCTATGACTGCCACCTATACCCCACACAAGAAGCTGATTTGCAAACTAAGTTCCATTCTCTGACCATCGAATAAAGCTTGTTTGTCTTAGCATCCATTTTGTTATTGGCTGTGCAAATCCAAAGGAAAAAAAAAAAAAAGAATCTTCACTGCCAGAGGCAGGGATCTTTGACTAGAATAAGGTCCAAATGAGGGCTCTTTAAGACCAATTCCTTAACAGTCTTAGGAGAAAAATATAATGAAAGAGATTAACAATGATTAGGTTTTGCAAGAGAAAAAGACTATTGAATTTTAATGTACAACAGTAGAAAATCTTTAGGGGGCTTCTCTGGTGGTCCAGGGCTAACATTCCATGCCTTTAATGCAGGGGGCCCATGTTCGATCCCTGGCCAAAGAACTAGATTCTATATGCCACAACTAAGAGTTCACAGAGAACCCCGTGTACTAAGAATCCAGCAACTAAGACTCAGAATAGCCAAATAGATAAACAAATAATAAATATAATAAAAATTAAAAAAAGTTATTCAAAATGAAACACAGAGGGAAAAATAATCCCCCAAAACAGAGGATGAGAGCACCCATGAATGCTGGGACGAGACCAAGCAGCTTAATGTGAAGACAGAGAGGTAAGGAGAGAAAAAAGATATTTGAAGAAATAATATCTCCCAAAATGTCTAAACATAATGAAAACTATAAACTCACAAATCCAAGAGCTCAACTGACCTTTATGTGACTATATTTCATCTTTATCCAACACAGTGGGAAACTTCACAGGCGATCGATCAGTGCTGGTTGAGGGGAATTAAATTGTTTCAAATGATAAATACACAGTAATCTTGGTTGAGAGTGGTTCATTTTGGATTAAACACCTTTTTGTTTTTTAATCTTCTCTTCTTGAGAGAATTTGTTGCAAGTTCTAGGATCAAGTATGACGATAAGCAGCTGCTCAGAATAGAAAATTTTCAAGGTAAAGAGAAAAATCACTGTTGATTCTGATGGGAAAGTCTTTGAAGAGGCATTTTGGGTTTTGGGGGAGAGAGAGTGTAGACATTGAATAAGTGTTACAATGATGCTATCAGCAGTTTACATACTGCAAAATAGTTTAAAAATATAGTTTTTAGTATAAGACTCTTGAGAGTCCCTTGGACAGCAAGGAGATCAAACCAGTCAATCCTAAAGGAAATCAACCCCAAAAAGTCATTGGAAGGACTGACGCTGAAACTGAAGCTCCAATACTTTGGCCACCTGATGTGAAGAGCCAATTCACTGGAAAAGACCCTGAGGCTGGGAAAGACTGAGGGCAAGAGAAGAAGTGGGCAACAGATGATGATGTGGTTAGATAGCATCACTGACTCAACGGGCAAGAATCTGAGCAAACTCCAGGAGATAGTGGAGGACAGGGAAGCCTGGTGTGCTACAGTCCATGGGGGTGCAAAAAGTCGGACATGACTGAGCGACTGAGCAACAACAACAGCAAAATAATTTAAATATATAGCTTTTAGGGCTTCCCTGTAGTCTAGTGGTTAAGAATCAGCCTACCAAGGCAAGGGACTCAGGTTTGATCCCTGGTTGGGGACGATCCCGCATGCCTTGGAGCAACTCAGCCCATGTGACAGCAACTTCTGAAGCCCATGGGCTATAGCCCTTGCTCTGCAGCAAGAAAAGGCATTGCAATGAGAAGTCCTGTGGACCACAATGACGAGTAGCCTCTACTCACCACAACTAGAAAAAGCAGTGAAGATCTGGCACAGCTGAAAATTAAATAAATAAATAAATCCATATATATATCTTTAGTGCATACAATTTCAGTGTGTGAGAGAGAGATTTTTGACAAATGTCCCCCATTCGAGTATCATACGGAAGAATTTTGCAGCCCTATATAGTTTCTGTTTGAGCTTATTGTGTTGTTAGAGTGTAGAGTGAATCAAAGTCTTTCTTTTCCCCTTGAAGTTGTGATGTTTTGTAACCCTCTGCAGCTAGATTTAGGGTCGTGGGGAAATCCAATTTTGCATTAGAAATCGTACTTGGCTTGAGAAAATTATGAGCCTCCTGTGTGAGAAAGGAGAGCTGAAAACGGTAGCTTTGTAGAAGTTATGTGTGCATTTAAATCTGTTCTACTTTCCCAACAGATAAAACTGTAAAATGCAGGTCAGGTCTACTTAAAAAGGACTCAGCTAAAAAGCTGTCCGTAAATATACTCTGATTGCATATTTCATTTGATTATTACAAGAACTGACTTGACCGTAAGGCTTTTACCGAAGTAAAGCTGGCTTCTAGAGTAGTATTTGGGAACATAAACATTCTTCCCAAAGAATGCTTTGACTGAAATGCTACTTGAATCAAGTGAATCTAATTAGGCATCTCTTTTTTTCCACTGACTGTTGATTCACTGTCATTTTCCTACAAGAGTCAAATTTAGGATGGCTGAATAATATCTGAGATTGCAAATAGGTTGACAAGTCATGGTTTGGAAATATTTTCTGTCCAAAAAAAAAAAAATCTCATTTTTTCTATTTTTAGTGAAATTCCCCAGCTCTTCAAAGTTGAAATCATTATTGGGAAGAACAAATAGAGAATATTTCGGAGAGTAAATGTATTTTAGCTGTGAAATATCATGAAAAGAGAGAGTCTAAGTCATTGTATTAGACATTAATTTTGCCACTTATCCTTTACTGTTACAAATCTTGATTTCTTCTAGTTGAATGAAAAATAGGTAGAATTCTTAGAAAGGTATTATAATTTCCCACTCTGTTTTTTTCACCTTCTGAAGTCACTGACAAAATTCTATTGAACCTTTTTTCAACATTGTATTAACCTGCTGGGTGGCAACAGAGTTTATGATGATGGTCTCATCAGAGGTCTCAGCAATGTGTCTGCAGGAAGCTGTTGTTCAAAGTACAGAGGTGGGGGCTTCCCAGGTGGCTCAATGACAAAGAATCCACCTGCCAATGCAGGAGACATGGGTTCAATCCCAAATCTGGGAAGATCCCACAGGCTGCAGGGAAACTAAGCTCGTGCACCACAGCTATTGAGCCTGTGCTCTAGAGAGCCCAGGAACTATAACTACTGACCCCTCTTGCTCTAGAACTTGTGCTCTGCCACAAAGAAGCCACTGCAGTGAGAAGCCCACCATTGCAACTAGAGAGTAGCCTTGCTCCTGGCAACTAAAAAGCCTTCAGAGCAGCAACCACCCAGCACAGCCAAACATAAGCTAGTAAATAAATAATAATAATAAAAATTGCAGTGGTTCTTCACTGGTTCTACCTGTCTGGGAGCTCAGATCAGCCCAGCCTCCTGGCAGAACAGATTCAGAAGAGGCTTTACAGGAACAGTCAGCTGTGCATACCTAGGAAACACAGGACCATCAGAATCGTTGAGGAAACTAACATCTAAGATTCAGATTAATAAAACTGCCAAGACATCTTTTATGCTTAAACTATCTTTGAGTTTCCTAAAACTGACATTAACAAAATTAGCCCCCCCCCAATTCTCCTGAGTGTAGTTAATTTCAAACTGTTACAAAGGCTTCTTTTGGGTTCACAAAAATTTGGATTAGAGGGATTTACTTGGTGGTGCAGTGGTGAGACTGTGTTTCCACTGCAGGAGGCAATGGTTCAATTCCTGGTTGGAGAACTAAAAGCCTACATGCCATGCAGTAGGGGGAAAAAATAGAAAAATAGGGAGGGATTTTCTTTTTAAAAAGTTGGGATTAGAAACATTTTAGAGAATGCATCTTCCTAAATTAATTCTGCATACATACAATAAATGTATATAAATATATTTGATGACTTAAAACAAAAATATCTGACCTATAACGGCCAGATATTTCCCCAGCAAAGATGGCTTTATTCAGGATCAGAATAAAATTGCATTTTGGGTCTGCAATCACGACGAACCACATGCAAAACTCTGCACAGCAAAGGCAGGAATTGCTTTTATAGAGAGAAAGAAGTTGAGGAGGGGGCTGTTATAGAAAACAGAGACCCTGGCTTTTCATTGGCTGAGTCCTGGCCAGAGAAAGAGTCTTTCTTTCTTTTTTATTATTTTTATTTCTTTAATTGGCTGTGCTGAGTCTTAGCTGTGGCATGGGGGCTGAGGGATCTTTAATTGCAGCATGCAAACTCTTAGCTGTGGCGGGTAGGATCTAGTTCCTGTCCAGAGATGGAACCCAAGTCCCCTGCATTGGGAATACAGAGTCTTAGCTACTGGACCACCAGGGAAATCCTGAGAAAAGGAGTCTTTGTTCTTTCTGTTGGGCTCTGCTCTCTTCTGAGGGTGTTGAAAATGAATAATGTTTAGGGCATGGATAAGTGATGATTCCTGGCCTTCACCTGCAGACAAGGAAGCAAGGATCCTGAAATCATGTCTAAGGGAGGAGGTGAGCCAGGAATAACACCTCTTAGAATGTGAGTTAATGCAACAAGGTGGCCACATACTCTGATGCCCTTTCTTGGCTGCTTCAGAGATGCTGTGAGATATATGGACCCCTGTCATTGGGACCCTGAGGCTGATGTGCTGTTGACAACAAGTAAGTGCAGGTGGCCCTGAGATAAAGCACGTCTTGCCTCCCTACTCAGGCAACACTCCTCTCCACAGTGACCCCAGATGTCTCTTTAAACCTGGATTAAAATGATGGGAAATGTCTGTCCCTTGTGGGCAGCCAGCTGGGAAACTGATGAGCTTGCCAGAGGGTCCTATAGGGAAATTCTCAGTGAACACAGAGTCGTTGTTTTATGACTACTGGAAAGAAAAATGGAACATCCAATACCACTGCAACCAAGAAATGCCTTGGCCCAGGAAATGCAATCCATTAGAATTACTTTTCTTCCTTTCTTTCTCTTCCTGCTTATGTATTGCATTGGTAATCCACCAAGACAGGGAGATGGAATTAAGATCCTTTGTCGCTGTTGGCTAATAGAACATTCTTTTTCCACCCAGAGGAACTAGCAATGAAAAGCCTCCCATCTGTTCAGGGAATGTCCGCCTTGTGCCTAGTCAACTTAAGTTCAGGAAGTGCAAAAGCCAAGACGCAGAGATTTTGCTCTCAAAGGTCGTATGTTCTAGCAAAAGAGCTTATTCTAGTGATGATACCGCTAACATTTACTGCCCACTGAGTCTTTTCTAAGTCTTGCCAAGGGTATTTGCCATCTGCTGCAATGCTGCAGCTGCTGACCTTTTGACACATCCTAAAGGGAATTCAAGGTGGAGAAAAAGTTATTCTGTGCTCCAGGGAAATTGGTGGAACAGGTCTTTGGATAGTTAGATATTTTCAGGAACTGATTTCATCGTCCCAATCTTTGCATTTCCTCAAATTTGGAAAAGCACTAAATCCCTTCATGGTGACATCAGCTCCTCGTGACTAGCTGAAAACATTATAAAATAAGTGCTTGATTGCATTGAGCTCCAACTTCACCAAAATCAATTATATCGACCTTCCCACACTGCCTCTTCGGAGCAGTCTCTCAGAGCTATCTGAGGTACTGTCTCCCAGGCTGCAGTCCTCATTTTGCCCCCAAATAAGACTTAACTTGAAACTCTTACATTGTATATCTTTTTTTCAGTCAACAGTTTCTCCTAAAGTTAACGCATTTAAGCACAGAGGGAAATATTTCTTCTACACCCATTTCACAGATACACAAGACTGAGGACCAGAGGTATTAAATAGCACACCTGAGGTCACAAAAGTAATTTACAGAAACACTGTCTGACCCCAATTGCTGATACTTACTCCCCTGAGATTTTCAGCCTTACCATTGATAGCTTCCTTAAGTACACACAGCTGCTGGAAGAAAGAATTCAGCAGGAAAAATGCATTTTGAACTTGAATAAGTGACTTTTTTTTTTTTTGCAAAACGTGCGTTTCTGATAGCAATTGAAGAATAGGTGGGGATTTGTAGATGCCCAGAGATCAGGGGCAGGCTTAAGTGGTGGCTCAGATAGTGAAGAATCTGCCTGCAGTGCAGGAGACCTGGGTTCAATCCCTGGGTCTGGAAGACATTCCATTGTTTCCCCATCTATTTGCCTCAAGGTGATGGGACTGGGTGCCATGATCTTAGTTTGTTGAATGTTAAGTTTTAAGCCAGCTTTTTCACACTGCTCTTTCAATTTCATCAAGAGGCTCTTTAGTTTCTCTTCTCTTTCTGCCGTAAGGGCAGTGTCATCTGCATATCTGAAGTTATTTTTATTTGTCCCTGCAATCTTGATTCTGGTTTGTGCTTCATCAAGTCTGACATTCTGCAAAATGCACTCTGCATATAAGTTAAATAAGCAGGGTGACAGTATACAACCTTGATGTACTCCTTTTCCAATTTGGAACCAAATAGATGGCAAAAGAAAAAGAGAAAAAGGAAACAGTGACAGACTTTATTTTAGGAGGCTCCAAAATCATTGAGGATGGTAACTGCAGCCATGAAATTGAAAGATGCTTGCTCCTTGGAAGAAAAGCTATGACAAACCCGGACAGTGTATTGAAAAGCAGACCTATTACTTTGCCAGCAAAGGTCCATCTAGTCAAAGCTATGGTTTTTCCAGCAGTCATGTACAGATGTGAGAGTTGGACCAAAAAGAAGGCTGAGTGCCAAAGAACTGATGCTTTGAACTTTGGTGTTGGAAAAGACTCTTGAGAGTCCCTTGGACAACAAAGAGATCCAATCAGTCAATCCTAAAGGAAATCAACCCTGAATAGTCATTGGAAGGACTGATGCTAAAGCTAAAGCTCCAATATTCTGGCCACCTGTTGTGAAGAGCTGACTCACAGGAAAAGACCCTGATGCTGGAAAAGACTGAGGGCAGGAGGAGAAGGGGACAACAGAGAATAAGATGATTGGATGGCATCATTGACTCAATGGACATTAGTTTGAACAAACTCTGAGAGATAATGAAGGAGAGGGAGCCTGGCATGCTGCGGTTCATGTGGTCACAAAGAGTCAGACACTACTGAATGATTAAACAACTCCAAAGAAACCCTTATGTGGACCATTTTTTAAATTCTTATTGAATTTGTTACAATACTGCTTCTGTTTTATGTTCTGGTTTTTTTGCCTCAAGGCATGTGGAACCTCAGCTCCCCAACCAGGGATTCAACCCACACCCCCTGCATTGGAAGGCAAAGTCCTAACCACTTCCCACCAGGTAAGTGCCCTGAATGATATTCTTAAAGCTGTTTGATCACATAAGTAAATTTTATTAAACATTCTGGTACGAACTGAATGTTTGTGTTCCCCCGAATTTTATTATTGAAGCCCAACTTCTAAGATGATGATATTAGGAGGTAGGGCCTTTGGGAACTGACTAGGTCATGAAAGTGATGCCCCCCACAAATGGGTTTAATGTCCTTATAAAAGAGGCCCCAGAGAGATCCCTTGCTCCTTCCACCATACAACGTTATGAGGAAAAGACAGCTGTGAAAAAGTAAGCACATTCTCACCAGACACTGAATCTGCACACTCAGCCTCCAGCACTGTGAGCAATACGTTGTTACTGTTCTATGACTCACCAAAGCTACGGTACTCTGTTATAATAACCGGAACAGACTGAGACATGTTTCTTGTACACATATATATAAAAGAACTGAAACACTACAGAGAAACTAATTTTTTCTGGACTTTCACTCCATCCCCCTTCTCTATTCCCCGATGTAGCTAAGGGATCAGTTTGGTGTAGAGCCATTCAGATCTTTTTCTGAGGTTTTCCTAATGTATTTAACCAAAGGTAGGCATTAAAATGCATAATGTTTTTGTGGATGTTTGCCTACAACCTATCATACTGTATGAGTTATTTAATGTTGGGTTTTAGAGCTACAGAACATGTATTAAGAATTCTATGGATCTCAGTATTGATAACTCTTCTTTTTAAAAAAATTTCTGCAAAGTACTCTGTGCAGTTGTAACAGTGTGATGGATTTAAACTTATTTCCAACTTTTCACTAACACAAAATACACTGCAAAGGACACTTGGGCATGTGTGTGTGTGTGAAATAGTATCTTGAGATATATTTTTTAAATGTTTAATATCAGGGTCAGAAGGCTCACCAATTTTTTATTTTAATAGATACTTCCAAATGGCCCTCTGCTGTAACTACGGCAATTCAGTTTCTATCCCCCAATTTCTCACAGCTAGCCAATATTAGATATTATATTATTTCACACCCATGATCTTAATTTTTTCTTTTTTTAGAATTTTTGTGACTTAAAAAAATCGATTAATTCTCTGGTGGCTCAGATGATAAAGAATCTACCTGCAATGTGGGGGACCTGGGCTCGATCCCTGAGTTGGGAAGATCCCCTGGAGGAGGGCAAGGCAACCCACTCCTGTATTCTTGCCTGGAGAATCCCCACGGACAGAGGAGCCTGGCGAGCTACAATCCATGGGTTCACAGAGTCGGACATGACTGAACGACTAAGCACTGCACACATTGATTAGTTTAACTTTTTGGCTTCACTCGGTCTTGGTTGTAGCACATGGGCTCTTCTTTGCAGCTCGTGGGCTTCCCATTACCTGTGGCTAGTGGGTTCCAGAGTTCACAGGCTCTGTAGTCGCAATACACAGGCTCGCTAGTTGTGGTACATAAACTTAGTTGCTCCACAGTATGTGGGAACTTTCTGGACCAGGGATGGACCCCTAGTTTCCTGCACTGGAAGGTGGATTCTTAACCACTGGACCACCAGGGAAGTCCCCTTGAATTTTAGTGATTTTGATCATCTTTGCATGTTTATTGACTATTCATATTTTTTATTTTTCATATTTTTATTCATATTTTTCTTTTATTGACTATTCATATTTTCTTTTCTTTTTGCCTGTACATTTGTTTTACCCTAACAGTCTTCCAAGGGAGAGACCAGTGTCATCCTAGGGTTGTATACTGGTTAATGCTATTTGGAAGGAAAGATGCTAAAGCTGAAACTCCAGTACTTTGGCCACCTCATGTGAAGAGTTGACTCATTGGAAAAGACTCTGATGCTGGGAGGGATTGGGGGCAGGAGGAGAAGGGGACAACAGAGGATGAGATGGCTGGATGGCATCACTGACTCGATGGATGTGAGTCTGAGTGAACTCCGGGAGTTGGTGATGGACAGGGAGGCCTGGCGTGCTGCGATTCATGGGGTCACAAAGAGTCGGACACGACTGAGCAACTGAACTGAACTGAACTGATTGAGACATATAATTGTATGACTACTGGTCTTTGATAAAGCACTAAGAAGAACTAGGATACCCCTTATAATTAATATTTGGTAAGTATTCACTATGTTTGAGGCACTATGCAAAGTGCTTAGTAGTTATATGTCCCTACTTAATCCCTACTTAATCAGAGAAGTAAAAGTACTTGCTTAGGATCACAAGATTAGGGACAGCAGAGATGAAATTAAAACTAGAGCACTGCTGTTAACCAACTTACATGCCCTCAGTTTTTTAGCTAACACCAAGAAATGGGCTAAAGAGGACTAAAGAGTCTGAATTATGAATTTAGGAAGCTGAAAATTTTTTAATTGGTTGCCTAAAACAGACCAAGATTAATTTTTAGTATATCACTCAACAGTCTGAATACTTTATCAAAGGAAAAGAGGTTAAAACTTGAGTTTTGAATCATAGTTTTATAACACTCAAGCTGTGTGACCTTGAGCAAATCTCTTATCCTCTCTGAGGCTGCTTACTTATGGGTCAAATGAGAATAATATTTCAATTGACCAACTCTATGATATTTGTGTAGATTAAAAAAAATCATTACATGAAGCACTTAACACATAATCTAACTAGCATCATCGGTCCTCCATGAAACTGAACATAATTATTACTAACAATAGGCATATTTATGGAGCCTTCAGGGCTGTGTGCAGAAGGTCAAGTTTGACTCTTGAGTAAAGAGAGGACGTAGGTTAGAAAGAAATGATCCAAAACCCCTCAGATGTCACAAAAAAAGAATGTGTCATTTCTGATCCATTTCAGCCTCGGCACTAAAATGTCATAAAACGTGAAGGCTCATTTTTATTCTTTGCCTCCACTAACCTCACTTCAACTTCTCCTTAACACACCAGACAGGCTTTCCCATCCAAGGCAATCTTTCTGAAGTCAGTCATGCCTGGCCCCTCTGCACATCCAGCTTTGTCTCACTCCTGTGAAAAATTGAACGCTCCGTTTCTAAAGCCCCAGTCATGGAAGGAGACACATGTCTGGATGAATAGTGTTCTTCCCCTTCATCCCTGCCACAACAAATCTTAAACATTATTTTCAACCCCTCTGTTTCCAAAACAAGTAGCACTTTCACCTGAAACAGGATTTGAAAGCTGCTCTTTGCAAATTAGCCACTACCTTCGAGATGTGAGATTATTCCATCAGCAGTGCTCACCCTCTTCTCTGTCTCACTGCTCATCTGGTCTGGAAGGAGACGCACATGCCCCACAATGACAAATATGCACACGAAAATACTAACAGCAGAGAGGCCTCTCACGGCTCTTCCTCTGCATCTCCTCTCTGACACCCCACCATCAAGCCCTCTCCTTTCTGTAGCCTTCTGCTTTCCCCTAGCCAGGCATGCCTGTTAACAAATATGGATTCATTCTGTTCTCCTGGCTTCTCAGGTGGCTTGGTGGTAAAGAGTCCACCTGCCAATGCAAGAAGTGCTGCTTTGATCCCTGGGTTGGGAAGATCCCCTGGAGGAGGAAACGGCAACCCACTCCTGCGTTCTTGCCTGGAAACTTCCATGGACATAGGAGCCTGGCAGGCTCTGGTCCATGGGATCACAAAGAGTCAGACACAACTCAGTGACTGAGGACGCACTCCTTATGTTCTCACTTGGGATTTTTTTTTCACTAGACCTTTACTGATACCTCCATCTCTCTGGATTGCAGAAGAAGCAGTGAACTGTAGGGTCCATCCTCCTTTATGATGATAGAGTAGCTGCAGTCACTGAGGCTAGCTGTGCCCTGCACACATCACTTTACCAGCACTCTTCAGTTTAACATCTACCCAAGCCTGTTTTCTAGACTAACTTGCTTAGTCCAGGTGGTGGTCAGTTTGAGTCAAAATTTGAATTCCGGCTGGGAAACTCCAGAGTGTACATTTTATTGATTTACTTTATTTTTTAATAAGGTATTCTTTTAAAATATTTATATATTTGGCTGCATTGGGCCTTAATTGTGTCATGGGGGATCTTTCATTGTGGGAGGACTCTCTAGATGTGGCGCTTGGGCTCAGTAGTTGTAGCGCTGGCTTAGTTGCCCCAAGGCATGTGGGATCTTTGTTCCCTAACCAGGGATCGAACCCACATCCCCTGCACTGCAAGGCAGATTTTTAACCACTGAACCACTCGAGAAGTCTCTATTGATCTATTTTATAATTTATTTTATTGAAGTATAGTTGATTCATGATGTTGAGTTAATTTCTGCTGTATAGCAAAGTTCTTCAGTTATACATATGTGCGTGCATACTCAGTCATATCTGACTCTTTGCCACCTCATAAACTGTAGCTCAACAGGCTCCTCTGTCCATGGAATTTCCCAGCGAGAATGCTGGAGTAAGTGGCTATAGTTTTTTGTTGTTATTTCAATTCTTATTATTTCAGTGATTATAGGTGTAGTAACTTCTGGCCTTGGGCACTAAAATCTACATTGTTATGAATTTCCATAGTGCCTGAAGCTTTCCAATCCTTGCTCACGGTATGAATTCAGAATATTTGATCTATCAGTGCCTAGGTTAAGCTGGGCTCCAAGATCACAGTTTATGCCAACCAAATTCCCCAGACTATATCACAAATCAAGATAGCCTTATATTCATTTTATATAAACTGCATAATTTATTATAGTTGCAGCAAAAGAACAAAACCACTCCCGTCTTTTTTTAGATCTTTCCAGGCAGTGTTTGCGTGCATGAGTGTCACTGTGTGTGTTTATGCATAAATCTGTGTGTGTGTGTCTGTGTGTGTGCGTGTATGTGCATGTGTTAGTAAAAACATAGAAAATATTCTGGTTAATGTTTTAAAAAAATCATCATCTGAAAAACCCCTGTGAAATTTGGCAGGGGATACATCTTATTTGTTTCATATATTTCTAAATGTTTTTCTTCTGCAAAGCCACAGTTTTTGCTTCATCTGAAGGGGAAAAAAAAATAGCTTTTGCAAACAGTATTTGCAAGTTCCTATGGCTTTCCTGGTGGCTCAGATGGTAAAGAACCTGCCAGCCACTGGAGGAGACGTGGCTTCAATCCCTGGGTTGGGAAGATCCCCTGGAGAAGGAAATGACAACCCACTCCAGTATTCTTACCTGGAGAATCCCCATGGACAGAGGAGCCTGGTAGGTTACAGTCCATGGGGTCACAAAAGAGTTGGAAACGACCTATCAACTAAACGACAATACTACTTAGAAAAGTCTCTCTAGCCCATTATTAGCACAATGAACCTTTAAAGACAAGAGGTGAATATCAGAAGTGATTAGCAGGGTTTGGTTTGGAACCATAGATATTGCTGCATTCTATACTTCTTTGAAACATTTTCCCCTGGACAAAGAAGACATTCCTGACAGCTCAAGCCTCTTATTTATTTTGTATATTCTGCCCTCATCTGTTTTCACAAATACAATAATACTCATAGAATCATTGTAACAAATGAAAGTAATATTGTGTGTCCACACCAATGACTCAAAGTCACTTCCTGGTTCTATTTTTAACATCATGTGCTTTGAAACATAAGAGGTCAACACTGAAGTTGAGTGGCAGGCTCTGGCATTAGAATAGTGAATGATATTGCATCTGGAAGCATCCTTGAGCTTCGTTGTTATGTCGGATGTATTCCTGGCTCCTGGGCAGAAGCAACATAGGCCTCTAGGGTGTGGTCATTCCAATATGTTGTTCTGATCCCTCCTGGATGGTCCTGACATGAGACTGCCCTGCTGGAGGATCTAAATAACACCGCATGAAAAAGAGTGACTCAGACATCAGACAGGAGGACCAGAGCTCCCTGCACAGAAGGTCTGCACCGTGATGCTCCGTTTATTAAGATTAGCAACTTGTCCCAGAACCATTTATTGGAAATAAAGCTCATTAGAAGTCATTCCAAAAAGAAAGATGGAGAAGTGATAAATTTATCTGAATAATAAACCTGTGTGTGTGGATTTCAAATATGAAATGGTGCCAAGGAATTTCTGATTTGTTTTCTCTCTCTCTCTGCTTTGGAGAAAGATTATTTGATGTTGTTGACAACATTCCATGAATTCATCTCCATTAATTTTCAATTTAATGGGACCTACCAGTTCCCCATCTGACGCTTCTCCTTCTCTTTATTCTTTCAACTAGAATCCAAAGATAAAAGATATTTTAGTTCAAAGTGATATGAAGTCATTCTTCAAGTAAGCAGTATACCTGAATGCATATTTTCAGACACAAATTTTGAGAACACAGCAGAGACCATAGGAAATGTCCCTCATTTCTTCTCAAATCTCCATAAATCATCTTCTTTGGGGAACCATTAGCCTTGGCATCAAATTGAGTGATTTTTGCAAGTATCAAAAAACACATTGGCACCGGTCTACAAGGGTTGAGCCTACAAAAGAAGCCAAATATTGAAAAACTGCTCATGGGAATATAGGAGAGTGGATATAATGAAGTTGAGTTCACCCAATATTGGTTGTAAATCTGAGTAGTCTCCAAGCTGGGTCACATGCATTGTCCCTATGGGTTTTGTGGGTGCTGTTTCCAGGGACCCCTTCCACCACAGAAGACAGCCAACACAGCTGAGGGAGGCATACCAGGGGCAGAGAAGAGGACTCAGGTCAACTTAGCCATTGACACACTGATCTCCCAGTCAATCCAACAGGATGGAGACCTGAAGGGCATGGCTGCTAGACTGAAAGATACAGTGAATTACTTTTCCTTGATTTTCGCTGAATTAGAACACAGGTCTTGTACCCCAGGCACAGCTGTGTGGCACAGTTTGGTTTATGAGGAAATGATCATGTGTCCCTCAGTCAGTCCTTGGACTGAAAGGGCAAGTTGCACGTGACTTTGCAGAAGGGCAAGCTTGGGTTCATCCTGGCCTTGGTGTCTTTGCTCCAGGAGCTTCACCCCACAGATCCCCTACCTTCTTATCTATATTTGTACAGTAACAATATCTCTTCCAAGTGGTGTTGCAAAAGTTAACAGTGGTCATATCGAGACTTCCCTGGTGATCCGTTGGCTAAGATGCCATGTTCCCAATGCAGTGGGCCCCAGTTTGATCCCTGGTTAGGGAACTAGATCCTACATGCCACAGCTAAAGATCTTGCACACTGCAATGAAGGCCTGGTGCAGACAAATATATAAATAAATATTAAAACAAACAAAAAGCAATGGTTATTGTCTGCCAGATAAGCCCCAGACATATTAGCTCATAAGTGCTTCATAAATGGTACCTGTTCTTGTTGTGTCTGTAGCATCATGATCCTATCAGGCAAAGCTGAGCACAGCCTATGGGATTTACTTGAAAATCTTGTATTATCTAGCCATGACAGTCACCTGTAAATATTCCTCTTCACAGCCAGGCCAACCTGGGGTCAAGGTTCTAGATGTGTAATCCATAGTGGGGCTTCCCGGCTGGCTCATACGATAAAGAATCCTCATGCAATGTGGGAGACTTGGGTTCAATCCCTGGGTTGGGAAGATCCCCTGAAGAAGGAAATGGCAACCCACTCCAGTATGCTGGCCTGGAGAATCTCCATGGGCAGAGGAGCCTGCTGGGCTACAGTCCATGGGGTCACAAAGAATCGGACATAACTGAGTAGCTAAGCACAGCACAATCTATACTGACATATACAAACCTCACAGCTAGCTTTTCTGTTCTAGAGTCACACCCATCCCATGACATCAGCTGCCTCAGGGCTAGATTGAGACCCAGGCTGCCCAGCCCAAGGCACTGCTGCTGCTGTTGCTAAGTCGCTTCAGTCGTGTCCGACTCTGTGCAACCCCAGAGATGGCAGCCCACCAGGCTCCCCCGTCCCTGGGATTCTCCAGGCAAGAACACTGGAGTGGGTTGCCATTTCCTTCTCCAACGCATGAATGTGAAAAGTGAAGGTGAAGTCACTCAGTCGTGTCCGACTCTTGGTGACCCCATGAACTACAGCCCACCAGGCTCCTCCATCCATGGGATCTTCCAGGCAAGAACACTGGAGTGGGGTGCCATTGCCTTTCTCCAAGCCCAAGGCACACGTGTATATAAAGCTCTAAAAAGAGAAAGAACAAGAAGAGAGAGCTAGAGGAGGAAGCCTGGAAATAAATTGAATTCCTTAAGCCCTGGGTGAGCCGGGGCCTCCTTCCTCCCACCCCCTTATGTTGGGGAGTCTTATGTTGGGGGGTCTTATGTCGGGGCCACTACAAGAGCCACAGAATTGCGCCCATTTCCCTGATCCTCTGTCAGCTCCCATTCTGAGTGCTTTTGTTGTTGTTGTTCAGTTGCTGAGTCATGTCTGACTCTTTAGGACCCCATGGACTGTAGCATGCCAGGCTTCCCTGTCCTTCTCTATCTCTCAGAGTTTCTCAAACTCATGTCCATTGAGACAGCGATGCCATCCAACCATCTCATCCTCTGTTGTCCCCTTCTGCTCCCACCTTCCATCTTTCCCAGCATCAGGGTCTTTTGGAGTCAGCTCTTTGCGTAAGGTGGCAAAAGTATTGAGCTTCAGCTTCAGCATCAGTCCTTTCAGTGAATATTCAGGCTTGATTTCCTTTAGGATTGACTGGTTTGATCTCCATGCTGTCCAAGGAACTCTCAAGAGTCTTCTCCAGCACCACAGTTGGAAAGCATCAATTCTTTGGCACTCAACCTTCTTTATTGTTCAACTCTTATATCATTATATGCCTACTGGAAAAACCATAGCATTAGATGGACCTTCATCAGCAAAGTAATTCTCTGCTTTTTAACATGTTGTCTAGGTTTGTTGTAGCTTTCTTTCCAAGGAGCAAGTGTCTTTTGATTTCTTGACTGCAGTCACCATCCATAGTGATTTTGTAGCCCAAGAAAATAAAGTCTGTCAGTGTTTCTGATCTCTTAACAACCAACTTAAAAATCCACCAAAAAGAAAAAGCTTTGCCATGATATTAAGTGTTAAAGAACAGGAATTTGCAAAATGTGTAAAATTTCTGTGCATAAGGGAGTCAAATTCTCTATTCATCTCAGTAGATTTAAAGGAAATAATACAGATTTCATCATGATTGTTAAGATTCCTAGAATTCTACATTGTTGATTACGTTTAGAAGATCTGGACAATGGAAATAGTAGGGGACTTAATTAATTCTAAAGCAGGACATTACTTAGCCATCATAAAGAATGAAATAATGCCATTTGCACCATTGCAATGTATGAACCTAGAGATTATCATGCGGAATGAAGTCAGTCAGACAGAGAAAGACAAATATGGTATTACTTGTATGCAGAATCTATAAAATAACACAGAAGAATTTACTAAGGAACAGACTCACAAAGTGCAAGTTGCTCAAGTATGTCCGACTCTTTGCAACCCCATAGACTGTAGCCTGCCAGGCTCTCCTCTGTTCATGGAATTCTCCAGGCCAGAATACTGGAGTGGGTAGCCATTCCCTTCTTCAGGGGATCTTCCTAACCCAGGGATCAAACCCAGGTCTCCGACATTGCAGGCAGATTCTTTACCATCTGAGCCACCAGGGAGGCCTTTAAAGCAGACTCTTAGATATAGAAAATAAACTTACAGTTACAAAAGGGGAAAGGTGGTGGGGAGGAACCATTTAGGAGTATGGGATTAGCAGAAACACACTGCTATACATAAAATAGATAAACAAGAAGGTCCTACTAAATAGCACAGAGAACTATATTCAATATCCTGTGATAAACCACAATGGAAAATAATATGAAATATATATATATGTATGTATAGCTGACTCACTTTGCTATATACCTGAAACTAACACAATATTGTAAATCAGCTGTACTTCAATTTAGAAATATTTAAATAAGATTTATTATATTCTCGAGAAGAAAAGAAAAACAATTGAAACCTGGACTTTTTAGATTATTTCCACTCATCCGAAGACATATTTGTTGTATACATATGGCCAGAAAACTAAGAATGATTTATAAGATTCTGATTGGTTATTAAAAAAAGAGAGGGGGAGGAAGAAGAGGAGAAACAGAAAGAAAGTGTGATAGAAACTGTACTTGGCCCACAAAGTCTAAAATATTTAATCTCTGGCCTTGAAGGGAAAAGTGTGCTGACCTTTGTGATAAAAGGCATTTACAGAAAACTACATCAACCATTATATCTAATGGTCAGGTGTTGAAATCTTTCTGACACAAACTTCCAGCTATCACCACCTCTATACAACACAAAACCGAGGGCCCAGCCTGTCCACAAGGCAAGAAAAAAACTTTAAACTAAAACCAATATAAGGAATGCCAAAAAAAAAAAAAAAAAACCTCATTATTTTCACAAAATGTGTTCAATATTCACATGAAAATACATATTGTGGATAAAGTCTAGAAGAATCTTAGAAAAAATATTAGAATTAGGGAGAAAATTTAGCAAGTTTTCCTGGTTACCAAATCAATACATAAAAATCTATTGTATTTCTATATACTTGTAATATACCATAGCAATGAAGTGTTACAAAGTGATTTTTAAATGACATTTACAGCAGCATAAAATTGAAACGCCTAGGAATAAATCTAAAGAAACACATGCTAGACTACAACTTGAAACTGATAAAAGAGTACCATGAGAAGTTTTTTAAATGCGTGAATGGATGAGATACTGTTCATATATTGGAATAACTGATGCTGCAAAGATGCCAATTTTCCCCTGTGATAATCTGCAGCAAGTGAAAGTGAAAGTCGCTCAGTCGTGTCCGATGCTTTGCAACCCCATGGACTGTAGTCCATGGAATTCTCCAGGCCACAATACTGGAGTGGGTAACCTTTCCCTCCTCCAGGAGATCTTCCCAACCCGGGGATCTTCCCAACCCAGGCATCAACCCAGGTCTTCCGCATTGCAGGCAGATTCTTTACCAGCTGAACCACAAGGAAAGCCCAAGAATACTGGAGTGGGTAGCCTATGCCTTCTTTAGTGGCTCTCCTCCACCCAGGAATCTAACTGGGGTTTCCTGCATTGCAGGCAGATTCTTTCACAACTGAGCCGTCACGGAAGCCCCTTATCTACAGAGTCAATGTGCAAAAGGCTCCATAGATACTTTTTAGTCAAAATTTACATATTGATTCAAAATGCATTTAGAAATGGTAAAAGGCTAAGAATAAGAAAAAATACCTTGAGTAAATTTTATGATCAATATTTATTTATTTATTTGGCTGTGCCTGTTCTTAGCTGTGGAATGCCAGGTCTTTTGGCTGCTACATAAGGGATCTAGTTCCATGACCAGGAATCGAACCCCGGCCCCCTGCATTGGGAGTGCTGGACCACCAGGAAGTCCCTCGAATAAGTATTGATAGAACAAAGTCAAAAGAAATCTTTCCCCAGCTATCAAGCCTTTTGGTTTATGTTGTAACACTTAATTAGACAATGGGTTTCCCCATTGGCTCAGTGTTAAAGAATCTGCCTGCAATGCAAGAGAGGTAAGTGACTAGGGTTCAAACCCTGGGTTGGAAAGAGCCTCTGGAGGAGGGCAATTAAGACAGTGATATTAATGCAAGAAGAGACAAAAATAAAAGACAAAAACAGATGAATGCAACCAAGTAGAGAATCCAGAACTCTTCTCACACATCTATGGTTACTCAGTTCATGAAGTGTTAGTCCATCAGTCGCGTCCAACTCTTTGCGACCCCATGGACAGTAGCCCACCAGGAATTCTCTTGGCAAAGATACTGTATTGGGCTGCCATTTCCTTTTCCACAATTCATGATAGACCTGTCAAAACAGAGAAGTGAGGAAAGATGATTTTTTTTCAGTCAATGGCACAGAGTCCATTAGATAGAACATGGGAACATTAAGTTCATGCACAATAATTAATTCCAGCTGGAATGTAGCTATAAAGTGAATAGTACACCAATAAATTGTCCAAAAGAAAACATCAGGGAATAGCAACTCTGACCTCGGAATAACTAGAGATATCTTAAACAGGATACAAATGCAATAACTATCCAGTAAAATTCATTAAATGGGCTACATTAAACTCAGAATCCAAAAGAAAGCCAGGGACTTCCCTGGTGGTCCAGTGGCTGGGAATCTGCCTTCCAATTTGGGTTCAATCCCTGGTCAAGTAACTAAGATTACACATACCCCAGGCAACTAAGCCCATACACCGCAATGAGAGATTTCACTTGTTGTAACTAAGACCTGATGTGGTCAAATAAATAAATCATTTTAAAATATAAAATAAAAGGTAGCCAAAGAATAGGAAAGATTATTTTCAATACATATAAATATTTGTCAAACAGCTCACATCCAGAATACAGAAAGAATTCTAAAATTCACAGGAAAATTATATACTACCCAATTTTAAAAAGGCGATAGATGTGAATTGTCAACTCATAAGAGATATCCAAGTGTCATAAAAATCTCAAAATGGATTCATCTTCTTTAACACAGTGAAAATTAAAACTGTGAAAGGTAATGACTTATCCTCCAAGACTACCTCAAGGGTTAAAATGGCAAAGTTGACAGTGTGTTTGAAAAGATTGTTGAAAACTAAAAAGCTCAGTAACTGATGGTGGAAGTAAAAAGTATTTTAACCACTTTGAAAAAGTATGTTAGCATTATCTACTCAAGTAGAACGTATATGGGACTTCCTACCTGGCTCAGTAGTAAAGAATCTGCCTGTCAGTGCAGGGGACACCAGAGACACAGGTTCAATCCCTGGGTCAGGAAGATCCCTGGAGGAGGAAATGGCAAGCTGCTCGCTCCATTATTCTTGCCTGGAAAATCCCATAGGCAGAGGAGCCTGGTGGGCATAAACTTATATACATCCCATGACTAAGCAATTTCACCCTCAAGTATGTACCCACCTCCCAAAGTGCATACACAGAATCACCAAAACACATGTGCAAGAATGTCCACGGCATTCTTTCTGTGTTTATAATCCTAAAGTGTTATTCAAAAGATCCCGAATTGGAAGCAATTTTAGTGTTTACAAAAGTAAAACCGGTAAGAGCATATTGGTGTGCCCATGTAATGATACAACATACTGCAGCACAGAGAATGGATGGATGGCGCACCTGACCACGTGAATGGCTCTCCCAAAGAAAACCCTGACTGTAGGAAACCCCGTGTAAAATTATGTATTCTTATGCAACTGTATTCTTCTATGTATTCTTTGTATAACTGTAGAACAAGCAAAACTTATTTGTGTTGGGATAATGGTAGCATGAGTACCTCCAGAAAAGATGGGGTTGGTACTACTTATCTCTAAGTACGTGTACATGTGTGTGAGCATGTGCATGCATGCTCAGCTCTTGCACACACGCAGAGATGATTAGTGAATAATACTTTGCTAAAGCAAAAACCTATAAGTTATATATACACATTATCTATTACACAGTGATAAAAAATGTAGAAAAAATATTGGAAGGAAGAAATGGCTCCCAACCTAGCATTCTGTATCTTGAAACTACTCCATAAATGCCAAAAGTTCTGTAGCATTTACTATGAATCATGGAACTTTTTTTTCCCCTAGAACAAATGAGAAAAAGGAGACCCAAATAAAGTATCATAAGTCATGAACTACATTCTTCTGAAACCCTTGTGACAACCACATTTGATGAATGAAATTTGCATTGCATCTCTCCCTGGCTTCCATTTTAATGAATGAGAGAGGAGCTGGACACCTTTATATATTTTACTGCAAGCAGAGGGTACCTATCATGATGATTACTTAACTAGTTTTCTGGAATGTTTTCTCACCAAAGTAATCAAAATCACAAGGATGTATCGTCAAAGGAGCTTGGTGGAAACCATGGTTTGCTGTTAACTCTGCAAAAGACAGATATGCTTCTGTTAAAATTAGCCGTGGACTGTGCTATCAAAACCAAATGTGTCTCTTTTTTTAGACTCTCCGCATTCTTCCTCTTCAACACAGATACAGCGCAACTGGACCAAAATGAGTGATGCATGTCCCCACAGCTGAGCCACAGGACTCAGGTCATTTAACCGGCATTGGTATCAATTTTCTATTACCCTGGAGCAAAAGTAGGCATGCCTTCCTTATTCTTTTGTATTATAAAAGTTAGTTTGGTTACTGGAGAAAGAAAAAAGAAAGATGACATCTATATAAAAATGAAATGTTTTTCTAACAGTCTTTTGTTCCTTTTAGTAAAAGAGCCGTTTTGCATTCTGATTTCCAGTCTATTGTTTTTTATTTACTTCTTTATGAAACCAGTACAATTTTAAAATAAACTTACCATTCTTTAGTGTTGATAGCGATACCACTGAGTTATTTTTAACACATTTTTCACAGTACTTACTGAAACTCAATTTTTTCATTTGCAATATATATAAAAAACATTAAAATAGTCCAATAAAAAGTGTTAATAACTCAATTCTCAAAGGCCTATTAAGCATACTATTTCCTCATTTTAGCACAACATTAACAGTACATTTCTATGGATGATACAGATTCACACGACAGTGGATAAAATTTCCTTTGTTTCATTAGCCATCAAGAGGGCACAAATATCAGAGATCTTCAAGAACTGCATCACGGGTGTTAAGAACTATTTTCTACTAAGGTTGAACCGTATGGAGGACAGTAAATACAAAACATGCAAATAATTCACACTATAACTATGGATTTTTAAAATAGACTATGAAAAAATCACAATATTGTCAAACTGTGGTAGGAAAAATGGTATTTGAATATCAGAGGGAAGGCATTTACACTTGTATTCATTAAATTAGGCCCTTGTTTACTGTGTAAATAACTTCGCTTACATGCTTTCATATTCTGATTTGTTTCCCCAGGCTGCAAACCATTTTCACTGCTAAAATCAGCTTAGTAATTGCTAATGGAGTTTCATTCTTCATGGTTTCATTCACCAAATGTGCTTAGCACTGATGGAGCTTCTGTCAGATACAAGAATTTCCTGCCCATCCTCAGGGTCCACCCAAAGTGCTATCTCCCAAAAAACTGCTCCTTCCTCTTCCATCCAGGCATTGGACACTGTTTATAACTGCTGATATCCAGATCTCTCCAAGGGTCTTCATTTTTGCAAAGTGATATAATGCAGGTTCCTTAAGTAGAGAAGTCACTGTGTCCTCCCCAGCTCCTTCGAATGAGGAAATGTATATTTGCACCTGCAGGAGTCCACAATCTCCAGTTTGAGAAAAAGCTGCCTGAGAAGTTAAATGCTGTCCTAATCTGAATATCTGCATGTGCGTGTGTTAAATGGCTTTAGTCATCTTTGACTTTTTGTGACCCCATGGACAGTAGCCCTCGAGGCTCCTCTATCCATGGCATTCTCCAGGTAATGATACTGGAATGGGTTGCCACACCCTTCTCCAGGGGATCTTCCAACCAGTGTCTCTTTTGTCTCCTGCATTAGCAGGCAGTTTCTTTACCTGGGAAGTCCCTGATCTGAGTATCTCAATTCAGTTCAGTTCAGTCGCTCATTTGCATCCGACTCTTTGCAACCCCATGAATCGCAGCACGCCAGGCCTCCCTGTTCATCACCAACTCCCGGAGTTCACTCAAACTCACATCCATCTAGTTGGTGATGCCATCCAGCCATCTCATCCTCTGTCGTCCACTTCTCCTCCTGCCCCTAATCCTTCCCAGCATCAGGGTCTTTTCCAATGAGTCAACACTTCACATGAGGTGGCCAGAGTATTGGAGTTTCAGCTTCAACATCAGTCCTTCCAATGAACACCCAGGACTGATCTTTTTTAGAACGGACTGGTTGGATCTCCTTGCAATCCAAGGGACTCTCAAGAGTCTTCTCCAACACCACAGTTCAAAAGCATCAATTCTTCGGCACTCAGCTTTTTTTATAGTCCAACTCTCACATCCATGCATGACCACAGGAAAAACCAAAGTCTTGACTAGATGGACTTTTGTTGGCAAAGTAATGTCTCTGCTTTTGAATATGCTATCTAGGTTGGTCATAACTTTCCTTCCAAGGAGTAAGTGTCTTTTAATTTCATGGCTGCAATCACCATCTGCAATGATTTTGGAGTCCCCAAAAATAAAGTCTGACATTGTTTCCACTGTTTCCCCATCTATTTCCAGTGAAGTGATGGGACCAGATGCCATGATCTTTGTTTTCTGAATGTTGAGCTTTAAGCCAACTTTTTCACTCTCCTCTCTCACTTTCATCAAGAGGCTTTTTAGCTCCTCTTCACTTTCTGCCATAAGGGTGGTGTCATCTGCATATCTGAGGTTATTGATATTTCTCCTGGCAATCTTGATTCCAGCTTCTGCTTCTTTCACCCCAGCGTTTCTCTTGATGTACTCTGCATATAAGTTAAATAAGCAGGGTGACAATATACAGCCTTGATGTACTCCCTTTCCTATTTGGAACCAGTCTGTTGTTCCATGTCCAGTTCTAACTGTTGCTTCCTGCATGCAAGTTTCCTGCAACTGTTCTAACCTGCATGCAAGTTTCTCAAGAGGCAGGTCAGGTGGTCTGGTATTCCCAACTCTCTCAGAATTTTCCACAGCTTATTGTGATCCATACAGTCAAAGTCTTTGGCATAGTCAATAAAGCAGAAGTAGATGTTTTTCTGGAACTCTTTTGCTTTTTCCATGATCCAGCAGATGTTGGCAATTTGATCTCTGGTTCCTCTGCCTTTTCTAAAACCAGCTTGAACATCAGGAAGTTCACGGTTCACGTATTGCTGAAGCCTGGCTTGGAAAATTTTGAGCATTACTTTACTAGCATGAGAGATGAGTGCAATTGTGCGGTAGTTTGAGCATTCTTTGGCATTGCCTTTCTTTGGGATTGGAATGAAAACTGACCTTTTCCAGTCCTGTGGCCACTGCTGAGTTGTCCAAATTTGCTGGCATATTGAGTACAGCACTTTCACAGCACCATCTTTCAGGATTTGAAATAGTTCAGCTGGAATTCCATCACCTCCACTAGGTTTGTTCATAGTGATGCTTTCTAAGGCCCACTTGACTTCACATTCCAGAATGTCTGGCTCTAGGTGAGTGATCACACCATTGTGATTATCTTGGTCATGAAGATCTCTTTTTGTACAGTTCTTCTGTGGATTCCTGCCACCTCTTCTTAATATCTTCTGCTTCTGTTAGGTCCATACCATTTATGTCCTTTATTGAGCCCATCTTTGCATGAAATATTTCCTTGGTATCTCTAATTTTCTTGAAGAGATCTCTAGTCTTTCCCATTCTGTTCTTTTCCTCTATTTCTTTGCATTGATCATTGAGGAAGGCTTTCTTATCTCTCCTTGCTATTCTTTGGAATTCTGCATTCAGATGCTTATATCTTTCCTTTTCAACTTTGCTTTTCACTTCTCCTCTTTTCACAGCTGTTTGTAGGGCCTCTTCAGACAGCCGTTTTGCTTTTTTGCATTTCTATTTCTTGGGGATGGTCTTGATCCCTGTCTCCTGTACAATGCCACGAACCTCCATCCACAGTTCATCAGGCACTCTGTCTATTAGACCTAGTCCCTTAAATCTATTTCTCACTTCCACTGTATAATCATAATAAAGTCTCTCAGTCATGTCTGACTCTTTGCAACCCCATGGACTGTAGCCTACTAGGCTCCTCCATCCATGGAATTTTCCAGGCAAGAGTACTGGAGTGGGCTGCCATTTCCTTCTCCAGGTATAATCATAAGGGATTTGATTTAGGTCATATCTGAATGGTCTAGCGGTTTTCCCCACTTTCTTCAATTTAAGTCTGAATTTGGCAATAAGGTGTTCATGATCTGAGCCACAGTCAGCTCTTGGTCTTGTTTTTGCTGACTGTATAGAGCTTCTCCATCTTTGGCTGTAAAGAATATAATCAATCTGATTTTGGTGTTGACCATCTGGTGATGTCCATGTGTAGAGTCTTCTTTTGTGTTGTTGGAAGAGAGTGTTTGCTATGACCATTGGATTCTCTTGGCAAAATTCTATTAGCCTTTGCCCTGCTTCATTCCGTACTCCAAGGCCAAATTAACCTGTTATTCCAGGTGTTTCTTGACTTCCTACTTTTGCATTCCAGTCCCCTATAATGAAAAAGACATCTTTTTTGGGTGTTAGTTCTAAAAGGTCTTGTAGGTCTTTATAGCACCATTCAGCTTCAGCTTCTTCAGCATTACTGGTTGGGGCATAGACTTGGATTACTATGATATTGAATGGTTTGCCTTTGAAACGAACAGAGATCATTCTGTCATTTTTGAGATTGCATCCAAGTACTGCATTTCAGACTCTTGTTGACCATGATGGCTATTCCATTTCTTCTGAGGGATTCCTGCCCACAGTAGTAGATATAATGGTCATCTGAGTTAAATTCACCCATCCTCATCCACACTGATCTTTGATGACTCACTGGGTCACTAGACTGGGGTGGGATAGAATAGCTTCTAGACTTGTCACCAACTTGCTCTTTGACTATGAGCAAGCTGATTACCTTCCGTAGGCCTCAGTTTACCCATTAGTAAAATGACTACCAACTTCTTTTTCCCTTTCCCTCTTACTTCTCCAAGGTAAATATTCACACTGATCTCCTGCCCCATCTTCCATGTATGTCCTTAGCTGTTAAGTGGTAACTATGAGCGTGGAGGCAGGCAGAGCTGGGTTTGAATTCCATTCCCAGCTGTGTGACCTGTGATTTCACTTCTCTGAACCTCCATTTCATCTATAAAATGAGACTGATGAATACAGTACATTATATACAATAGTTTTGTGTCCAGTCCTGTACTGAGGTTTCAAGGATGCTGTGAATATGTGTTCACAGGTCAGGGCAGCATGCTCAGCCTCTGTGCATTCCCTTGTGAGTCCAGTGGCCTGTGATATATGACATTAGCTGCTTTTCTAAGAGGAACCAAACTTCTAGCTGCTTCTATTTAATGTCAAAACGATTATGAACAGCAATGCTAATGAAGAGCAGAAATGGTAAAACATTACTTGCCTTTCTTTTGGCCACACAGCATGTGGGATCTTAGTTCCCTGACCAGGGATCAAATCCATACCCCCTTCACTGGAAGCAAGGAGTCTTAACCAGCGGACTGCCAGGGAAGTACAGACATTAGTTGCAGTCATCTATATGTACCAGAATACATCTGAAACCATGAAAATGTTTACAAGAGAAAAATTCTGAATTGATCGAAGTGTTCCTGCTAACTGTTAAACTGAGAATTCTGAAGAGGAGAATAATGAGATACTATTTGACATCCATCAGGTGGACAGAAATGAGCAAGACAGATTGAGACCAAGAGCTGGTAAGGCTGTAAGGACATGGGGACCCTTGTGCACTGCTGGGGCAGAATGAGTATGGTTTGGCCATTCTGGAGAGCAAATCAGTGAATCAGATTAATTAGTGTGGTTAAATATATGCCTGCTCTTTATCCACAATCCCATGTGCAGTATGTGACTTGGAGTCTTTGTTACATTGGGCTGGAGGTAAATGGGAATAAGAAAAATCATCTCAGAACTATTAGTATTAGCTGAATGATGGAAGCAATTGAATTTTCCATTATCAAAGGATGGGTGTGAAACAACAAGGCCCTACTATAGAGCACAGGGAACTATATTCAATATTCTGTGATATTATATAAGTAAAAAACTGAAACAGGCAGGAAGGGGGCCAGGGCACAACCTTGTAAAGAGTGACAAAGCCCGAGGACACAACATAAACTGATTAGAAACAAATGGGTCCAAGATGGCAGGCCAGTTGACATCCAATAGACCTTGAGCCTCAGTATACACTCATTCTAACACATCGGCAAGCTAAATGGCATAGTCACAGGTGCCGTGAGTTTCAAGGCCAACCACGAAGGTAAAAAAGTGGGCAGTGACCCAATTCCTGGAACTCCCACCCCTTCCCCAAAATAGCTGGAATACTCCTTCTACTCATTAGCCTACGAAATTACCCACCTCTATCAAACCCACCAGTGGGCTTCCCTGGTGGCTCAGAGGTTAAAGCGTCTGCCTGCAATGCAGGAGACCTGGGTTCGATCCCTGGTCAGGAAGATCCCCTGGAGAAGGAAATAGCAACCCACTCCAGTACTCTTGCCTGGAGAATCCCATGGACAGAAGAGCTTATGGGCTACAGTCCACGGGGTCTCAAAGAGTCGGACACAACTGAGCGACTTCATTTTCCTATCAAAACTGACAACCCCATACCCTGGGGCCACTCTTGCCTTCTGAGATGGCTCACACTCTGTCTGAGAAGTGTGAAAGTGAAGTCGCTTAGTTGTGTCTGACTCTTCGTGACCCCGTGGACTGTAGCCTACCATGTTCCACCATCCATGGGATTTTCCAGGCAAGAATACTGGAGTGGGTTGCCATTTCTTCCTCCAGAGGATCTTCCAGACCCAGGGATTGAACCCGGGTCTCCCGCATTGTAGGCAGATGCTTTGCCGTCTGAGCCACCATCCACTTCTTATCTGTCACTTTGTCTCTGGTTGCATTCTTTCTGTGTTGAGACATCAAGGACCTGAGCTTCATTAAATCCTGACCAGGCATGTGATCTCAGTTAAAAAGCCCAGTCGGAGTCACATGGTTTCAAAACCATAATGGAAAAAAATATGAAGTATGAAAAAGAATATAGATATGCATAACAATTTGCTATACAGCAGAAATTAATGCAACATTGGTAAATCAACTTATATCAATAACCTCAGATATGCAGATGACACCACCCTTAGGGCATAAAGTGAAGAGGAACTAAAAAGCCTCTTGATAAAACTGAAAGAGGAGAGTGAAAAAGTTGGCTTAAAGCTCAACATTCAGAAAACGAACATCATGGCATCCAGTCCCATCACTTCATGGGAAATAGATGGGGAAACAGTGGAAACAGTGTCAAACTTTATTTTGGGGGGCTCCAAGATCACTGCAGATGGTGATTGCAGCCATGAAATTAAAAGATGCTTACTCCTTGGAAGAAACGTTATGACCAACCTAGATAGCATATTCAAAAGCAGAGACATTACTTTGCCAACAAAGGTCCGTCTACTCAAGGCTATGGTTTTTCTTGTGGTCATGTATGGATATGAGAGTTGGGCTGTGAAGAAAACTGAGCGCTGAAGAATTAATGCTTTTGAACTGTGGTGTTGGAGAAGACTCTAGAGAGTCTCTTGGACTGCAAGGATATCCAACCAGTCCATTCTAAAGGAGATCAGTCCTGGGTGTTCTTTGGAAGGAATGATGCTAAAGCTGAAACTCCAGTACTTTGGCGACCTCATGCGAAGAGTTGATTCATTGGAAAAGACTCTGATGCTGGGAGGGATTGGGGGCAGGAGGAGAAGGGGACAACAGAGGATGAGATGGCTGGATGGCATCACCGACTCAATGGACGTGAGTTTGAGTGGACTCCAGGAGTTGGTGATGGACAGGGAGGCCTGGCATGCTGTGATTCATGGGGTCTCAAAGAGTCGGACACGACTGAGAGACTGAACTGAACTGAGATGAAATCAATTTATACTTCAACAAAATTTAAAAAAGAAGAAAACTAACCTAAAAAATAATATTACTATATGAGTATGAAAATTGATATAGGAGCTTATAATGGAATGCAATACAGCAATCAGAATACACATAACATACCAACAACATTGTAGACAGATTTTTAAAATAAAATATTTGGAACTCTTAGGTAAACTTCGAAGTAATGAGATGAAGGATTTGAGGCACTGCTGTCTCCTCCTCTTGCCTTCAGGCAACAAATCGAGTCTTCTTTGATCATGTTGAATCAAGAGCTTTATTTCTACCACATTAAGAAGAATTTGGAATCACAGCGGCTTTCTCAGTATGTCGTAAATCAGAAAATAAGAGAGCAATGCATTAAAATACAGACCAATGGAACCTCATTGACAGCCCAGAAATAAACACATGCAGATACAATCAACTGATGAGGAAGGGTAAGGAAATTAACCAATAGCAGGGATTCCTATGGACCAGTGATTATATTGCATCCTGAGATGAGCATGATTAGGTATTTGCACCTGAGCCCTGCTCCACCCAGGATAAAAGAAGGAAGGCTGTTGTTGAAATAAAAGTAAATTTTAAGTACCTTAGTAGAAAACTGCCTCTTGGAAAATGCTGTGAATCTTCCAGAAGATCATGATTTTAAAATTATTCCCTGGCCTGAGCTCTGGGGAATAATTTAACAAGGGTTTTGAATCCTAGCCCTGTCTCATGGACATGTGTCTGAGCCTTATTTTGCTCATCTGTAAATAAGATCTGGCTTCCCATGTGGTGTTAGTGGTAAAGAACCCAGCTGCCAATCCAGGAGACATGAGACACGGGTTTGATCCCTGGATTGGGAAAATCCTCTAGAGCAGGAAATGCAACCCACTCCAGTATTCTTGTCTGGAGAATTCTGCAGACAGAGAAGTCTGACGGGCTACAGTCCATAGCGTTGCAAAGAATCCAATAGGACTGAAGTGACTTAGCACATAAATGATATCTCTCTCTCTGGATTGCTTTATCAATTAAATGAGATAATAGAATGGGTATTGAAGGCATTATACTAAGTAAAACAAGCCAGTCACAAAGTGGTATTTAACTTGTTTGAGGTCCCTGGAGGAGTCAAATTCATAAAGACAGAAAGAATAGTGGTTGCCAGGAGCTGAAAGAGGGGGAAATGAGGAGTTGTTTCTTGGATATAAATTTTCAGTTTTGCAAGATGTAAAAGTTCTGGAGAGCTGTTGCCCAACAATGTGAATATAGTTTAAACTGCTGAACTGTACACTTAAAGATGGTTAAGATGATGTCTTGTTTGTTTTTCTTAAAACCACAATTTTAAAAAGGTTAAAAGAGAGAAAATACAACAGGAAGAAATGAAGAATCAATAACTGCTTGTTGTTATGACCACGTGTGCTACACAAGGATCTGTGCATGTAACAGGCTGGGGTTTTCGAAAGTGAAGGTCACTCAGTGGAGTCCGACTCTCTGCGACCCCATAGACTATACAGTTCATGGAATTTTCCAGGCCAGAATACGTGAGTAGGTAGCCTTTCCCTTCTCCAGAGGATCTTCCCAACCCAGGGGTCGAACCCAGGTCTCCCACATTGCAGGCAGATTCTTTACCAGCTGAGCCACAAGGGAAGCCCAAGAATACTGGAGTGGGGTTTTTGAAAGAGAGGTTTAACACAGTGAGAAAATCAAGGATGTTTTATCTGCTTTTTGCCTCTCCCCACCCCTTGAGTAAGAATGTTTCATTGTAAATGAATCCAGGCAACAAAGTTAAGTGAGACATAGGAAGCCTACTGAAGAAAAGGAAAGCGCTGTGGGATTTCTGGTCTGTAGAAAAGAACGTTTTCATATTCTTAGGGAAAGGATGGCACATTGAAATGCTTCCAGGGTAGGTTTCTTGAAATCCACATCTTTCAGAGTTGATCACTGGCACCTTCTTGAGAAAGACTCAGGCAGGGGGAAGAATTCTCTCTCCTCTCTTCTCTAAGATGAGAAGCAGGCAAGCACGATGATATTGCTATGATGTTGTCTCATCTCAAGAGAGAAATGGGGCCAGGAAGAGACTGGCAAACCAGAGTCCTTCAGGGCACATCCTTCGAAGAGGGTAGGAGAGCCTCACCTTCCAGTAGCGGAGCCCATGAAGAAAGGCAGGCTAGCCTGGCAGAACTTCAGATGCTCTAGGAGACAAAACAAAAAACCTCAGGATGTTTATGAGAAATCTTCAAATATTCAAATCATGACTTGAAAATGTTTAAAACGCTTCAGTATGCCACGTGTTTGCAGACCAAACCTGATCCAAAGAAGTATAGCTCTTCTTTCAAGACTTAAGAGAAGGAATCCTTCTTCCAGCACCCTTGTCATTCAAATCTGAGTTGAAGTCCAGAGACGGGAAAAAGCTTAACCAAGGTCACTGTGAACTAAAGATTAGCTCACGCTTAATTCCATGTCCTCAATCCCACATCTCTCAAAGCAAGAGAAGAAAAAGTTCCAGAGTACATCAGTGAGACTTATTCCTATGTGATGGGGAATTTAACCTCACATTCATGAAGTGAAAAATACCCATACAGACACCACTTGAATGTATGTTGTTAATAGCATAATAATATTCAGCACTCCAGGATTTGGTGAGGGACAGGGATGAGACCTGGCATGCTGTAGTCCATGGGGTCAAAAAGACTCGAGCAGGACTTGTTGACTGAACAACAAATAATAATAATATTGCAGTGTACTTTGTGGGGTTATTTTTTACATTGGTTATTTTTTTTCCAATGTAAGCCTTTAACACATACATGTTTTGCCTTCCTGTTTGGCATCTACACGTTTTAGTTTTTAAATATTTATTTATTTGGTTTCATAGGGCCTTGGCATGCAGGTTCAGACATGTCGGGATCTTCGTTTCTCAACCAGGGATCAAATCCATGTCCACTGCATTGCAAGGCATGTTCTTAACCACTGGACCACCAGGGAAGTCTCAGCATTTACGCATTTTAAAGAAGGAGCCTCAACAGTGAGAGTGTTGTCAGTTTCTCTTGATGTAAGTGCAAAGACCAGACCTTTGGAGCTTAAGTTTTTTTTTCTACTTTGAATATGTATTTATTTGGCTATGCCAGGTCTGAGTTGTAGTAGGCAGGATATTTTAGCTGCAGCAGACAGGATCTAGTCCCCTGACCAGGGATAGAACCTGGCCCCAATACATTGGGAGCACAGAGTCTCAGCCACTAGAGCACCAGGGAAATCCTGGGACTTAAGTTTTTTCATCTGTAAAATAAGGATGGTATGGTCACCCTGGTATGATGGTGAGAGGTGAATACATGGCCTGAAATTTTTAAACCTGGCACATTCAAAGAGAAAATTCTTACTTCACACATTAAAAAAAAAAAAAATTGATAATGTGCCCTCCTCCAAAAAGAGAAAAACAAAAAAATGAGATTTTCTCCAACAGTGTGAGCTAATGCCTAAGACATAACTCTCATTGTTTTATTCTAGTAAAAGCATCATATCCATAAAAAGAAAGTCATAACTCAATTCTATATTCTTCAAAGAATTAACTTCAATGGCTCCTAATTGGTTTAAATGTTAATGTTTGCATAATGCATGATTTCTTTATTAAAAGGCCACAGCAGAAACACACATTATCCCATTTCCAAAAAAGCCTCGGGAAAAATCTTTCCCGTAGCCTCAGATGATTTAAAATTGATCTCCTATAGCTTGCCCTACTTTTATATTCTTAACAGCAGACAAAATAATTCCTTTCAATTTTAAGTCAAACTGTTTTGAGGACACAGGGTTGAGTTATGTTGCTATTTTCAGAGTATACTCATGGGTTTATTTTATCTTTCTCTGGTAATTCTACTAGAGAGGAGATAAAAGCTGCTACAACGTGTATTTCAGATTCACTTAGGTGCCCTAAGCCTTGATTTTTCCAGTGATCAAACATGTATCCTAAGCAGAAGTGTTTGCTGAGGGACGCACTTGTCTGTGGTTAATTACACCACACTTGCGAGGGAATTTATAATTGTCAGGGAGACCAGCCAGATTTGGGGTGGGGGAAATCAGTTTGACCCGTGCTCTGATCAAAATGGTCTCTACTTTTCCAGTAAGTTTTCTTTGATAATTTGTTGTCAATCCCTGTGCCAGAATGTGACTGGAAATCAGAAAGGAGCTGGAACACAGCCCCTCCCCTCACGGATCTCATGGTCTAAGAAGGAGGACACGGCATGTAAAGATGCGAGCATTGTCCCAAGTACACAGAACATGAGAATATTGGAGAGAGGAGTTGATGGACTGCTCTTGTATGTGGGAGTCTCAGCATTCAAGTAGAAAACAAGAATCTGGGTATTTGGAGAAAGGAGGTTTTGAGTTGGATTTTAAAGGACTTTCTCACCAAGAAGGGAAAGAAATCTGTCCATGGTTGATGGAAAACAGGGAGGGAAAAATCCTTCAGGACAATACTCAATAGAGAAGCATCCTTCACCCATGGGAAGCAAGGAAAGGTTTTCTAAACTGGCTCAGAGCAGCCTGAAGCTAAATGGATTGAAAGATATGACCCAATCCTGCCTTAGGACCTCAGATGACTGCCTTTGCTTAATCCTAAACCCCATTAACCAGAGGTTCAGGAAATATTTTATGATGATGGATTTTTCAAATATTCAGATCTTTTATTTAGGTTCAAGTACTCTCATGATTTAGAAAAGGCAGAGGAACCAGAGATCAAATTGCCAACATAAATTGGATCATAGGAAAAGCAAGAGAGTTCCAGAAAAACATCTACTTCTGCTTTATCAACTACACCAAAGCCTTTGAATGTGTGGATCACAACAGTGGAAAATTCTTCAAGAAATGGGAATATCAGACCACCTTACCTGCCTCCTGAGAAATCTGTATGCAGGTCAAGAAGCAACAATTAGAACTGGACATGGGACAATGGACTGGTTCCAAATTGGGAAAGGAGTATTTCAAGACAGCATATTGTCACCCAGCTTATTTAACTTCTATGCAGAGTACATCATGCAAAATGCCAGGCTGGATGAACACAAACTGAAATCGAGATTGCCAGGAGAAATTTCAGTAACCTCAGATATGGAGATGACACCACCCTTACGGCAGAAAGCGAAGAGGAACTAAAGAGCCTCTTGATGAAAGTGAAAGAGAAGAGTGGAAAAGCTGGCTTAAAACTCAGCATTCAGAAAACTGAGATCATGGCATCTGGTCCCATCACTTCATGGCAAATAGATGGGGGACAATGAAAACAGTGAGAGACTTTATTTTCTTGGGCTCCAAAATCACTGCAAATGGTGACTGCAGCCATGAAATTAAAAGATGCTTGCTCCTTGGAAGAAAAGCTATGACCAACCTAGACAGCATATTAAAAAGCAGAGATATTACTTTCCCCATGAAGGTCTGTCTAGTCAAAGCTATGCTTTTTCCAGTAGTCATATATGGATGTAAGAGTTGAACCATAAAGAAAGCTGAGCGCTGAAGAATCAATGCCGTTGAAATGTGGTGCTGGAGAAGACTCTAGAGAGTCCCTTGAACTGCAAGGAGACCAAATCAGTCAACCCTGAAGGAAATCAGTTCTGAATATTCATTAAAAGAACTGGTGCTGAAGCTGAAGCTCCAATGCTTTAGCCACCTGATGCGAAGAACCAACCCATTGGAAAAGACCCTGATGCTGGAAAAGATTGAAGGCAGGAGAAAGGGATGATGATAGAAGATGAGACGGTTGGATGGCATCGCCGACATGAGTTTGAGCAAGCTCCAGGAGTTGGTGATGAACAGGGGGGTCTGGTATGCTGCAGTCCATGGGGTTAAGAGTCAGACAAGCATGAGCAACTGAACTGAACTCTCATGAAGCCAAAAGAAAAAAAAAATCCCCTAGGTGGACACATATATAAAAAATGTATCTAGGACTTCCCTGGTGGTCCAGCGGTTAAGACTCCATCCTTTCAGTACAGGAGGCATGGGTTCAGTCCCTGGTCAGGGAATTAAGATCCCATCTTCTCAAGATCAAAAATAAATAATTTTTTAAAATATCTAAGAAACAATATTGAAGCAGAAAATGTAAGAGGGGGCTTTTCTGATGGTCTAGTGGCTGCACCACTTTGCGGTACAGGAGATACTTGTTCGATCTCTGGTCTGAGAAGATTCCACATGCCATGGGGTAACTGGGCCCTGGTGCCACAACTGCCTGGCCTGTATTCTGGAGCCTGCAAGACAGGGCTACTGAGCCTAAGTGCCACAGCTACCGAAGCCTGCTCACCGTAGAATCCATGCTCTGCAACAAGAGAAGCCCCTGCAATGAGGAGTCTGCACTCTGCAACTAGAGAATAGCCCTCACTTTCCACAACTAGCGAAAGCCCATGCACAGCAACAGAGACCCAGCACAGCCAAAAATAAATAAATAATTTTTTTTTTTAAAGGAAAATGTAACCAAAAGGATGGGGGTGAAATATCAATTCAGTTCAGTTCAGATCAGTCGCTCAGTCATGTCCAACTCTTTGCAATCTCATGAATCGCAGCACGCCAGGCCTCCCTGTCCAACACCAACTCCCAGAGTTCACTCAGACTCACGTCCATCAAGTCAGTGATGCCATCCAGCCATCTCATCCTCTGTCGTCCCCTTCTCCTCCTGCCCCCAATCCCTCCCAGCATCACTGTCTTTTCCAATGAGTCAACTCTTTGCATGAGGTGGCCGAAGTCCTGGAGTTTCAGCTTTAGCATCATTCCTTCCAAAGAAATCCCAGGGCTGATCTCCTTCAGAATGGACTGGTTGGATCGCCTTGCAGTCCAAGGGACTCTCACGAGTCTTCTCCAACACCACAGTTCAAAAGCATCAATTCTTCAGTGCTCAGCCTTCTTCACAGTCCAACTCTCACATCCATACATGACCACAGGAAAAACCATAGCCTTGACTAGATGGACCTTTGTTGGCAAAGTAATGTCTGCTTTTGAATATGCTATCTAAGTTGGTCATAACTTTTCTTCCAAGGAGTAAGCGTCTTTTAATTTCCTGGCTACAGTCACCATCTGCAGTGATTTTGGAGCCCCCCAAAATAAAGTCTGACACTGTTTCCACTGTTTCCCCATCTATTTCCCATGAAGTGATGGGACCAGATGCCATGATATTCGTTTTCTGAATGTTGAGCTTTAAGCCAACTTTTTCACTCTCCTCTTTCACTTTCATCAAGAGGCTTTTTAATTCCTCTTCACTTTCTGCCATAAGGGTGGTGTCATCTGCTCATCTGAGGTTATTGATATTTCTCCCAGCAATCTTGATTCCAGCTTGTGTTTCTTCCAGCCCAGCATTTCTCATGATGTACTCTGCATAGAAGTTAAATAAGCAGGGTGACAATATACAGCCTTGACATACTCCTTTTCCTATTTGGAACCAGTCTGTTGTTCCATGTTCAATTCTAACTGTTGCTTCCTGACCTGCATACAGATTTCTCAAGAGGCAGGTCAGGTATTCCCATCTCTCTCAGAATTTTCCACAGTTTACTGTGATCCATACAGTCAAGGGCTTTAGCATGGTCAATAAAGCAGAAATAGATGTTTTTCTGGAGCTCTCTTGCTTTTTCCATGATCCAGCGGATGTTGGCAATTTGATCTCTGGTTCCTCTACCTTTTCTAAAACCAGCTTGAACATCAGGAAGTTCATGGTTCACATATTGCTGAAGCCTGGCCTGGAGAATTTTGAGCATTAGTTTACTAGCATGTGAGATGAGTGCAATTGTGTGGTAGTTTGAGCATTCTTTGGCATTGCCTTGCTTTGGGATTGGAATGAAAATTGACCTTTTCCAGTCCTGTGGCCACTGATGAGTTGTCTAAATTTGCTGGCATATTGAGTGCAGCACTTTCACAGCATCATCTTTCAGGATTTGAAATAGCTCCACTAGAATTCCATCACCTCCACTAGCTTTGTTCGTAGTGATGCTTTCTAAGGCCCACTTGACTTCACATTCCAGGATGTCTCGCTCTAGGTGAGTGACCACACCATTGTGATTATCTGGGTCATGAAGACCTTTTTTGTACAGTTCTTCTGTGTATTCTTGCCACCTTTTCTTAACATCTTCTGCTTCTGTTAGGTCCATACCATTTCTGCCCTTTATCGAGCCCATCTTTGCATGAAATGTTCCCTTGGTATCTCTAATTTTCTTGAAGAGATCTCTAGTATTTCTCATTCTGTTGTTTTCCTCCCTTTCTTTGCATTGATCGCTGAAGAAGGCTTTCTTATCTCTTCTTGCTATTCTTTGGAACTCTGCATTCAGATGCTTATATCTTTCCTTTTCTCCTTTGTTTTTCACCTGTCTTCTTTTTACAGCTATTTGTAAAGCCTCCCCAGACAGCTATTTTGCTTTTTTGCATTTCTTTTCCATGGGGATGGTCTTGATCCCCGTCTCCTGTACAATGTCATGAACCTCATTCCATAGTTCATCAGGCACTCTATCTATCAGATCTAGGCCCTTAAATCTATTTCTCACTTCCACTGTATAATCATAAGGGATTTGATTTAGGTCATACCTGAATGGTCTAGCGGTTTTCCCTACTTTCTTCAATTTTAAGTCTGAATTTGGTAATAAGGAGTCACAGTCAGCTCCTGGTCTTGTTTTTGTTGACTGTATAGAGCTTCTCCATCTTTGGCTGCAAAGAATATAATCAATCGGATTTCAGTGTTGACCATCTGGTGATGTCCATGTGTAGAGTCTTCTCTTGTGTTGTTGGAAGAGGGTGTTTGCTATGACCAGTGCATATTCTTGGCAAAGCTCTATTAGTCTTTGCCCTGCTTCATTCCGTATTCCAAGGCCAAATTTGCCTGCTACTCCAGGTGTTTCTTGACTTCCTACTTTTGCATTCCAGTCCCCTATAATGAAAAGGACATCTTTTTTGGGTGTTAGTTCTACAAGGTCTTGTAGGTCTTCATAGAACCGTTCAACTTCAGCTTCTTCAGCATCACTGGTTGGGGCATAGACTTGGATTACTGTGATATTGAATGGTTTGCCTTGGAGACGAACAGAGATAATTCTGTCGTTTTTGAGATTGCATCCAAGTTCTGCATTTTGGACTTTTTTGTTGACCATGATGGCTACTCCATTTCTTCTGAGGGATTCCTGCCTGCAGTAGTAGATATAATGATTATCTGAGTTAAATTCACCCATTCCAGTCCATTTTAGTTCGCTGATTCCTAGAATGTCGATGTTCACCCTTGTCATCTCTTGTTTGACCACTTCCAATTTGCCTTGATTCATGGACCTAACATTCAAGGTTCCTATGCAATATTGCTCTTTACAGCATTGGACCTTGCTTCCATCACCAGTCACATCCACAGCTGGGTATTGTTTTTGCTTTGGTTCCATCCCTTCATTCTTTCTGGAGTTATTTCTCCACTGATCTCCAGTAGCGTGTTGGGCACCTACTGACCTGGGGAGTTCCTTTTTCAGTATCCTATCATTTTGCCTTTTCATATTTTCATGGGGTTCTCAAGGCAAGAATACTGAAGTGGTTTTCCATTCCCTTCTCCAGTGGACCACATTCTCTCCACCACAGTATATATACATGCACACACAAACTCTACAGACCTTAAAATGCACGCACTGTGTATTAAGGACATATTTCAAACATGGTAGTATTGTGCTTACAGACCAAATGGGAATGGGGTGGGGTAGAGAATGACTTAAAACTAATAAAATAAATCAAATAGGAGTGGGGAGTATATAAACAATACAGCAACAAGATTTGGACAGAAAAGTACCTGAAGTCCAGGGGTTCAGCCCCAATTTTTTCAAATTGTAAAAATAGAATTTTTTAAAAAGTTCTCCTTAACTAACTTAAATATGTAAAATGTTAGAGATAGAGATGAGTCTACTTATGTATTGTCATTCATTCGCTGTCATGTGTGCTTTCAGAGTGACATTTATGCAAACACTCAAATTGTAACAGACCAGGACCCCACGAGGCCTTCCCAAAACAGACCCCCGCCCATGTCCTCCATTTACCTTGTGTCTATAGAGAAACTTCAGTCAAGAAATAAATTTAAGGACCAGTGGCCAAGACTCCATGCTCGCAATGCAGGGGGGCCTGGGTTCAAACCTTGGTGAGAGAACTAGATCTCGCATGTCACAAAAAGAACTGAGAAAATGCAGGAAGAGAGGAAAACAGTCAAGCAGGAGAAAATCGTAAGCGTTTACACATTATTATCTTAAGCAAAGTCAAGGACATTTAGTCCTTCTTCCTCAAGGACTGTAGATAATATTCTGAGCCAGTCTTCTGAGCTGTTTTGTAGATGCTGAAACCTCCACCAGGTGGAGAAAGTTAACTATCTGCTGCCCACAAGCAGGTAAACCTCAGACTGGTTGGAACCAGAAGGTTGATGATGCTGACTCCCACTTGCCTCACCACCAACCAATCAGAAGAATGTCCATGAGCGGATCACGCCCTGCTCCTTGAGCACTGTAAGACTCACTACCCCTCCAGATGGGGACACAATTTAGAAGGTGTTAGCCCACTGTGGCTCCCTTTGCCTGGAAAAGCAATAAAGCTATTTCTTTCTATTTTACCCAAAACCGTTGCCAAGAGTTAATCTGGCTCCAGTGTACAAAGGCCGAATTTCAGCAACAGTGCATTTTCCACTCACGTTTCATGAAACAATTTAATTCACAGTCTTTCCAAGTGTGCATCCTTTTCATCACTCTTGGACTCAACAAAGTCCATTGTCCAGAGTATATCACTCTTGTTGTTGTTGTTGAGTCGCTAAGTTGTGTCTGACTTTTGTGATCCCATGGACTGTAGCACACCAGGCTCCTCTGTCCATGGGATTCTCCAGGCAAGAGTACTGCAGTGTGTTGCCATTCCCTTCTCCAGCGGATCTTCCTGACCCAGGGATCGAACCCACATTTTCTGCATTGGCAGGCAGATTCTTTACTGCCAAACCTCTTCGGAAGCCCACGTCACTCTTACTTCTTGCTGATTTTAGGAAAGCTCATTGTATAATTCTTTGCTGAAAATATTGTTCCCAGACACAGATACCTATCTTAATTACATTAGAACATTTTTCTCCATTTGATGCCACCTTAGATGATTGTTCTTAAGAGGTCAACTCCCTAGGAATAATCACAGAATTTATACCAAATAACTTTGTCTGTTTTTTTTTTTTTCTTTCACTGAAAGGGTCAGCTGACCCATGTATATTTCCAAAACTACTGCTGAGTGAGGTCATTTCAAACATATGCATCTTCTTTACTCATGTCAAGAAATACTATCTCAAGGGTAATTTGGGGAGAACCTTACCTTATATTTGCTCATATACGGTATTTTTAATGCTGCCATCTCAATGCCAACACCCAAGTGTGCTTTTAGATGACTATGGAGAATATTGGATCTAACCAAATGAATTTCCTTTCCAATGCTATTTTACTGTAATGATATCCTGCAATCAAGGTTTGGATGTAGAAAATTTATATCTTGAAGGTCCTAATAATCAGTATATTCTCTTCCAGTTTCTGTAAAAAACTGCTCACTCACTAGTACCATGTGGTCTCATAAGAAAGGCACTGTGACATTTACATAAGTACAGACCAATTTATCATTCAGGTGTTGTGTTATCTGAAGATATGTTAGCTATGTCCAACTACAAAAATGAACCAATGGCAGAATCCAAGATCACTGGAGATTTCTGGAATTCACCTACACTTTACATTTTCCTGATATGCTTAGATGCCCACTCCAATCCTTAGAGACCCTTAAGGCACACTAACTCTAATTTCCACAAATGCGGAGTACTTCATTGCAATTCTGTCCAGTAATGTCTCTCTATTCCTGTACTTCCCTCCTGTCTTTCTAACTTTTTCTTTTCCTTTTTTTTTTTTTTAAACATTACTTCTTTTTTTTAAATTTTGGCCACACTGTGTGGCATGCTGGATTTTAGTTTCCCAACCAGGGATCAAACCCTTGCCTCCCACAGTGAAAGTGCAGAGTCTTAACCAGTGGACCACCAGGGAAGTCCCTCTTTATAGCTTTTTAAATTCCTGCCCCACATAACTCACTCTCAAGACCAGGAGCAAATGACTCATCTGTGATTTTAATGATATATGATTGGTTTGGCCAGTCACCCACAAATGGGAGATTATCATCAAATAAATGTTGATATAGGGTTTTGTGCTTAAAGGTTCTTGCTGAAATGAGCCAGAGACCACCATGCCTTTGTTCTCCTGTCCCTCTGCCCTCAAATCACCTGTCCCTTTAAATGGAATTCCCCAAACTCAAGCAACCATAAGCCTGGTTCTCTAATTTGAGGAGCTCTTGACTCCACTTCCCCAGCAAATCATAACCAGCCAGAAAAGCCTGTAGTAGTTAATGCAATAAAGGGATTTTACTTGGAGAAATCCAACTCAGACATCATGGGACATGGTCCTTGGGACCAAGGACAATGATGGAGACACTGTGCTCAAATGAAAGTGGCTTCATGTCATTATTAATTCATGAAGGAAGAAATTAAAATCTGCCTTGTCATCACACTGAAGTGTCTTTAGAGCTTAGAATGATGTCACCTGCCTTAACACCACGGGGCAAGCCCCAAAGCTGTGTTGCAAGCATGCATACTTCAGTTCAGTTCAGTTCAGCTCAGTCGCTCAGTCGTGTCTGACTCTTTGTGACCCCATGAATCACAGCTCGCCAGGCTTTCCTGTCCATCACCAACTCCCGGAGTTCACTCAAACTCATGTTCATCGAGTCAGTGATGCCATCCAGGCATCTCATCCTCTGTCGTCCCCTTTTCCTCCTCCCCCCAACTCCTCCCAGCATCAGGGTCTTTTCCAATGAGTCACCTCTTCACATCAGGTGGCCAAAGTACTGCAGTTTCAGCTTCAACATCATTCCTTCCAAAGAACACCTAGGATTGATCTCCTTTAAAATGGATTGGTTGGATCTCCTTGCAGTCCAAGGGACTCTCAAGAGTCTTCTCCAACACCACAATTCAAAAGCATCAATTCTTCAGCGCTCAGTTTTCTTCACAGTCCAACTCTCACACCCATACATGACCACTGGGAAACCATAGCTCTGACTAGATGGACATTTGTTGGCAAAGTAATGTCTCTGCTTTTGAATATGCTATCTAGGTTGGTCATAACTTTTCTTCCAAGGAGTAAGCGTCTTTTAATTTCATGTCTGCAATCACCGTCTGCATACTTAGTTGCCTCATATATGTCTGACTCTTTGCGACCCCCATGGACTGCAGCCAGCCAGGTTTCTCTGTCCATGGAATTCTCTAGGCAAGAATACTGAAGTGGGTTGCCATTTCCTCCTCCCGAGGATCTTCCTGACTCAGATATCAAACCTGGGTCTCTTGCATCTCCTGCATTGGCAAGCGGGTTCTTTACCACTAGCACCACCTGGGAAGCCAAAGCTGTGTTACCCATAAAGAATTTTGGTAGGACTTGGCTGTCCTCAGATCAAAGTGTGATCTTAAGAAAAGGAATTTTGAGGGACTTCTCTGGCAGTCCTGTGGTTAAAAATTTGCCTTCCAATGCATGGGACATGGATTTGACTGCTGGTCAAGAGACTAAGATCCCCACAGCCAAAATACATAAATAAAAGATTATGACTATTTTATTTTAAAATATCACCAAAAAAAAAGAAAAGAAGAAACCTTTGTAAATGTTTGAACTTTCTTCTTAAAAAAATGAATTTTGAATGTTTGGCAATAACTGTACTTAGAATCAAATGTTTGTGTGTATGTGTGTGTGTGTGTGTGTGTGTTTTAAATACCTTATTGCTTGTGATTATAAGCAGATTCTTACTTAGAAGCATGAGTAAATCAAAAATATGATGGGAAATACTTCTCAGGTTTGTATTGATTTAAACACAGGAGAGTTGGCAGGCAGCTGCTACCTTGGCATTGATCTTGGGAAATGTCATACAAACAAGTCCTGCTATATAAGGACAACTTTATTTTCACTCTCTGCTTCAGGGAGAACAATCACCTAAATGTCTTATTCATTTATGGCCATCTATAGTACTTAAAACCAATTCCAAAACACAAAGGGCAATTGATCAAATACAAAACCAAAACATTGCTTCCCTAAACAATGTGAAAATATCAGGGGTAGGAAATTTCGTTACAATTCATTCAGGGGACCCTCTTGGGCTGTATCATCAGGTACTATTTTATGCACACATTAAAAGGGCAATTTGAAAAGAATTCAATCTTTGTAATTGGAGGAAAACTCAAATCGGTATTCAAGGAAGTATTTTATATATTTTTATATTTTGCTGAATGCTGGAAATCAAACATTCACTTTTAAATAAAACAAGTTTGGAAGAGTAAAAGAACTTTTCAGCCCCGAAAAAGACAGAAGCCAAGAAATGTAAATAACATTCAGATTATTTTTAAACTAGTTTTCATTTAGATTCTAATAGGCTCTATGTGGGATGCATCAACTGAAAATGATGAAGTTAAACTAAAGTGACTGAAGCAATTTTGTTTGTTTGTTTGTTTGTTTTGCTTGCAGGATCTCAGTTTTCTGATCAGGGACTGAACCCAGGCCATGGCGGTAAAAGCATAGAGTCCTAACCAGCTGGCCACCGATGAAAGCTCAGTAGTTACAGAAAGCAGTAGAGTCTGTGTCTTATTTATCCAGTATATTTCCAGCATACAGAACAGACAACATACTTATTAAATGAATGAACGAATGAGTGATAGATAAAAAAACATAGGCATGAATCAGATTAAATGAGAACAAAATCATGGCACATGAGAAGCAGGTTAAATGAGAGCAAAATTAAGGCACAAATGAGAAGCAGCTAATGGTTGGTAAACACGGAGGACACAGGTTCCAATCCTGGGTCTGCAACCCACTTATCACATTATGTTAGAAAACATCATAGGCTGAGTGCTGAGTATCAGTTAAACCCTCTATAATTTGGGGAACAGCCTTGGTTACCTTAGAAGGCACTGGATTTACATTCATGTTCTGATGCTCCAGGCCAGTCATAGGTGCACAGATATATACTTAAGATTTTGAGGACATTACCTGGTGGCTCAGACAGTAAAGAGTCTGCCTGCAATGTGGGAGATCTGGGTTCAATCCCTGGGTCGGGAAGATCTTCTGGAGAAGGAAATGGCAACCCACTTGAGTACCCTTGCCTGGAAAATCCTATGGATGGAGGAACCTGGTATGCTATGGTCCATGGGGTTGCAAAGAGTCGGACATAACTGAGCGACTTCACTTTCCTTTCCTTTTCCTGGTAGTTCAGTGGTTAAGAGTCCGCCTGTCAATGCAGGGGACACAGGTTTGACACCTGGTCCAGGATGCCGCAGGGTAACTAAGCCCCTGTGTCACAGCTAGTGATGCCTGGGTGTGCTAGCCCTCGCCTTCCGCAACCAGAGAAGTCACCACAATGAGAAGCCTGTGTACCACAAGTGGGGAGTAGTCCCCCATAGCTGCAACTAAAGAGAAAACCCGCGTGCAGCATTAAAAGACCCAGCACAGGCAAAAATAAATAGATAAGTAAAATTAAAAGATTTTGAGCTGGTGATGTAACTCAGGAAACTCTCTTTAGCTCCATTCTGCTTGTTTTATCAAAAGACAGAACAAAGACAGAGGAGGCTACACAATTAGATTTTGTGATTCCCACTTTCTCACAGAGTGGATTAAGGGAGGGTTGATGGAACATCTTGTGTGTACAACAAGGCAGTGGAAACAGTCTCAGGATTCAAGGGCAATATGGTAGCACGTCCTCATTCATGAGTATACATGGCCCTGGAGATCAGACTACTAGTGATAAAGACATACCCTTTCATTCATCCATCTATCCATCCAGGCAATAAGAATTTTGTTATCTCTTGCTCTGTCTGGCATCATACTGGGCCTTGGAGGCATAAAGAGGAATGGACAGACTTAAAGGATCTCACACAGTCATATTCTAACTAAGGAAAGAGAAAGTAAAGACTAGATTCTGTTAGAAACACCAAAAATTGCTAGAGAGGTGGGCCTGGATTGTGATAAAAATGTGAGTAGAGCAGGTGCCTGATTCAGCCTCCCAAAGTAAAGGTGGGACGAGAGCACTAAGAGCATCATGAAAGATTTCTCAGAGGACATGAGGACCATGATGAATGCTGATCCAGAGTTAGCCTCCAGAAGAAATTGCAACATGATTTTGTAGGAAAAGGATCAGTAGAAACAGACCCATAGCTATAGAAATGATGAAATGTTCATCAATAATATTAAAATAGTTCCTATAAATATGTTCAACACAATCCAGGATTAAAAGAAAATTAAACTGCTTTCTACTGTCCCAAATGTCACTGAGGCTCTGTTTTTGCTATTGTTTTTTGTTGTTGTTTGTTTTTTAATACCCTTTCTCTCTGTGCTTCATTTTATCTTTTCCTTGGGTTGGAGTGTCATTTATTTATTTTTTAATTTTTTTTTGAGTGTCATTTATAATGTCTTCTTCTGTAGTGTCTAAGGGCTATTCATCTTTTCCACTGAGATACTTGGTTAGATACTATATATTTAATTCTATAAGTGATTGAGTTCTAGAAAGGAGAGTGGAGGAACAGAATCCAAAAGCAATAGGAAGTATAAGGGCTGGAAAATTTCCAACCACAGTGAAAAAGTTGGCTTAAAGCTCAACATTCAGAAAACGAAGATCACAGCTTTTGGTCTCATCACTTCATGGGAAATAGGTAGAGAAACAGTGGAGACAGTGGCTGACTTTATTTTTCTGGGCTCCAAAATCACTGTAGATGGTGATTGCAGCCATGAAATTAAAAGATGCTTACTCCTTGGAAGGAAAGTTATGACCAACCTAGACAGCATTTTAAAAAACAGAGACATTACTTTGTTAACAAAGGTCCATCTAGTCAAGGCTATGGTTTTTCCAGTGGTCATGTATGGATGTGAGAGTTGGACTGTAAAGAAAGCTGAGTGCTGAAGAATTAATGCTTTTGAACTATGGTGTTGGAGAAGACTCTTGAGAGTCCCTTGGACTGCAAGGGTATCCAACCAGTCCATCCTAAAGGAGATCAGTCCTGGGTGTTCTTTGGAAGGAATGATGTTGAAGCTGAAACTCCAGTACTTTGGCCACCTGATGTGAAGAGCTGACTCATTGGAAAAGACCCTGATGCTGGGAAGGATTGAGGGCAGAAGGAAAAGGGGACAACAGAGGATGAGATGGCTGGATGGCATCACCGACTCAATGGACATGGGTTTGGGTGGACTCCGGGAGTTGGTGATGGACAGGGAGGCCTGGCGTGCTGCGATTCATGGGGTCGAAAAGAGTTGGACACAACTGAGCAACTGAAATGAACTGAACTGAACGGATGAGAACTATGAAACACAGATCAAAAGAGATGAATAAACCCAAAGCAGAAGAAACATTTTTTTAAAATGTATTAGAAACCACTATAATATAGTTTCTGAAAACACTGATAAAGAATTAATTTTAAAAACAATAATATATTATATATTAATATTTTATAATTATAATTTATTAATCATATGTTAATAATACTTATATACCATATATAAATATATATTTATATATCCTATGTTTATATAATTTTTATATATATTGTGTACTGTGATATGTTTCATGTTTTTCACCAGAAATCACATTGGCTACTATAGAACCATATTTTTATAATCTTAAATGATTAAAAATTTAACAAAATTAACCTGTACATGCAGGTTTTCACTGTACATACAGTGAAAGTGTTTTTCAAAAATAAAGGCAAAATCATGATTTTTCAAAGACTTAAAGAATTCAGCATTAGCAGACCTGAAGTACACTGAAGGCAGCTCTTTAAACAAAACAAGAATCTTTAATAAAAGTAAAAGTACTAGATTCTAGCAAATATTTAGATAAAAATTTTAAAAATATTTTCCCCAATTTTGTTAAAACACAATTTACTTCTTAAAGTCTAAATAAGGCAAATGAATCATGAGGTTTAAAATATATGTGGAAATAAAATGTTTGATAGAAACACTACAAAGCACGAGATAAGAGACTCAGAAGTAGTCTCTTGTCAAAGTTCAGACTTACAGGGCCTGATATAACATTATTTGAAGGTAGGTTGAGATGAGTTAAAATGATCATTAGAAAGCTTAGAAGACTTTATTATCTGTTTGTTTGTTTTTTTTTTCCCAAAAAAATCATCTGTGTGCTTTCCATTTCCATCCTGATAAAACAGCATCCTGGATAGATTTCAGAAACACGCAGAGCAACAATTAGTCAGGCAGTCAAAATACATTTCCATTCATTTGAATCTTCTAAGAAGCAGACATCAAGGTGGGAGGAGATAGTATAAGAGGTGCCTATAAAGACCAAGAGCTTCCCTGGTAGTTCAGGTGGTAAAGAATCTGCCTGCAATGCAGGAGACTCCAGTTTAATTCCTGGGTCAGGAAGATCCCCTGAAGGAGGGATAGGCAACCCACTCCAGTATTCACGGGCTTCCATGGTGGTTCAGATGGTAAAGAATCTGCCTGCAATGTGGGAGACCTGGGTTTGATCACTGGGTGGGGAAAATCCCCTGGAGGAGGGCATGGCAACCCACTCAAGTATTTTTGCCTGGAGAATTCCACGGACAGAGGAGCCTGGCAGGTGATAGTCCATGGGATCACAAAGAGTTGGACATGACTGAGTGACTAAGCATAGCCCAGCATAAAGACCAAAGAGATAAAAGCAAGTGTAACCAGTAAGTACCTTCATACTATGATACAGGTTTGATTCAGGTGAAAGATGAAAAGAAAGGAGGCAGCATTTTGGAGGAGTCTCAAACTGCAATGCAGTTCCAGGAAATGTTCTGCCAGCTGTGTCTCCGAATAAAATATCCTATAATAAGAGTCCCATGGCAGTGGTCCAGCACTGGTATCCTTGCTCTGAGCATTTTTTGGCTGAAATCCGTCTTGTTATTGAGTCCAAACTCATTCTGCTCACTGCACGATAGGTTGATAAATTAGGACATGAGTTGTTGGGACAAGGAATAGGGACTTTATTCAGAAAGACTGAAGAGATGGCAGACTAATGTCCTAGAGAATCACCTTAACCAAGTCAGAATCCAGGCTTATTTTATACTAAAAAGAGGAAATGCAAACTTCTTGGTGGAGGAATTCTTTGTTCTTGTAGCCATCCACATATGTCAGGTTATGATGTTCCTATAAACCTCCAACAAGACAAATGTTATTCTAGGTTCTGCAACATTTTACATCTATATGAATGGAAAGTGTTATACTTTGAAAGATCAGAGAATGGATTATCTTGTATATTTCAGCCTATAGGTAGCATTCTCAACTTGAAGCAAAAGCAATAGAATGCAAAGGTTAAAGTAAAAGAAACAGATCTAATATGGAGTCAAATTTGTCCTTCTCTATTACAGTCTGGAGTAAGAATGAGCTCTGTGCAAAGGCAATGGGGCCAGCAACTGGGAAAGAAGGGAGCAACTCTGCTCCCAGCAGCAGCAGAGCCAAGCAAGGCAGGCTGGTATTTGCCAGAAGCACATACTATGTGATTTTATTTGCAAGAAATTTCAGAAAGGAAAAATGTAGCCTCTGATGAAAGAAGGGGTACAGGAGTAGCTCAAATGTAAGAACTGTACAAGGATGATCATAAGAAAGTGACATTTCAGGAATTTGGAGACACTAGACAGGGGGCTAGAAGAAGGCAATGGCAGCCCACTCCAGTAAGTACTCTTGCCTGGAAAATCCCATGGGTGGAGGAGACTGGTAGGCCGCAGTCCATGGGGTCACGAAGAGTCGAACACGACTGAGCGCCTTCACTTTCACTTTTCACTTTCATGCATTGGAGAAGGAAATGGCAACCCACTCCAATGTTCTTGCCTGGAGAATCCCAGGGAAGGGGGAGCCTGGTGGGCTGCCATCTCTGGGGTCGCACAGAGTCGGACACGACTGAAGCGACTTAGCAGCAGCAGCACAGGGGGCTATGGAGACAGACAGGCCCTAAAATTGGTCAAGGATCACCATGGACAGTCGGGAAGGTTGTGCATTATATAACTCCAGAGGGGTGTCATTCATATTCATCTTGAGGTAGCCATCGTAGCATTCTACGTTTATCATAACAAGTTCCTTGCAGATTGTGGCAAAGGGTCTTAAGGAAGAGTGGCTTTTTCTAACTCACATTTAATAGTCCTACTGGGTAGCTATGCTGGAAGTGGGAACCAACATGATATACATATTTGACAACAAACATCATCAAAAATTCTATGTATGTTAAAATAAGTATTTTAAGGGCAGAAGGTTTTGCTGAACAGAGGGGAGATACTTGGAAGAATCATTAGAAATATTCTGGCCTGGAAAGTCCCATGGTTAGAGAAGCCTGGTGGGCTATAGTCCATGGGGTCGCAAAGAGTAGGACACCACTGAGCAACTGAGCATGCATGCATGACCATTGACTAAATTTCACTTGATTATTTATATATAAGGTTTGCATTACCTTTAAATGGCTACTAACTTTAAAAGTGCTTATTTGATTGGGTTTTACAGTCAAAATACACACTCTAATAGAGTGTTTCAAAGATGTGAAGGTGTGGTTTGAACACTGCCTAAACGAGGTCATAGAATCAAGGCATGCTTTCAAGTTCTGTTGTTGTGTTTTGGAAAGATTTCCAGACCTAGAACAGATTTACTGTGACTTGCTAGCTTGGCAAACTAAGTTTTCTCTACTTAATAATTTGCTTAGAAACTTCTTGCCCTCGTGAATCAAAGAGATGCCAGCTTTTCTCACTCTTCCCATTTTCAGGCAATGACTAATATAATGTGGAATCCTGTTCCTTTGCAATTTTATTTATGAATATGCTGTAGATTAAATAAAAGGGTGCCTCAAAAAGATATATGCACCCCAATGTTCTTAACAGCAACATTTACAACAGCCAAGACAAGGAAACAACCTAAATGCCCATCAACAGATAAATGGATAAAGAAGATACGTATCTGAAGATAGGTGGTACATATCAACAATGGGATACTACTCAGCCAGGAAAAGAATGAAATAAGGCCATTTGCAGCAACATGCGTGGAACTAGAGGTGATCAAACTAAGTGAATTAAGTCAAATAGAGAAAGACAAATATATATGACAAGCTTATATGTAGAATCTAAAAAAATGATACAAATGAACTTATTTACAGAACAGAAATGGCCCCATGGATTAAAAACAAAAACAACTTTCAGTTATTAAAGGAGAAAGATAGGGGAGAGGTGAATTAGGAGGTTGGAATTAACATATACACACTATTATATATAAAAGAGATTAAAGAAAGCAAGTTCCTACTGTATACCAACAGGGAACTATACTCAATATTTTGTAAAAACCTATAAGGGAAGATAATCTGAAAAAGAAGAGCTATGGATAACTGCATCACTCTGCTGTACACCTGAAACTAACACAGCATTGTAAATCAACTATACTTCAATAAAATTTTTAAATAAATGCAAAGGTGTCTGATGGTGATTATGACACAATTTTCAAATCCATAATCCTCCCACGAATTGGTTTTTATTAACTGCAAAAGGAAGTCCACAGTCTATCAAACTCTGCTCAGATTCCCCTTTGGTATAGCACAAGCAGAATTTATTTATAACGATATGTCACTAGGGTTACTGCAAGGAAAAGTTTATGCCAAATGTTGAAATCGATTCCCCAGACCCTTCCAGAACCCACCTTGAGAGAAAGATAATGGAAACAAATTGTTTTAAGTCCAACTTCAGAAATGTAATTAGGGGCTGCCTCAGGCAGCTGCGCTTCTTATGTGCGGCTCTGAGGCACGCATTCAGAGTCTGGAATTGCTTGCCAAATCTGTGAAACTGTTTTATTTTTTCTTTTCTTTTCTAAAGAATTGTTTGTTCAGATTCTTTGCCTTTTAAACCAGGTTCCAAAGTTAATGGAGGAGGAAGGGAGGACGGGTTTGGCTTTTGTTCAAGGTGGGACATTTTGTGCTTTCCAAAAAATGGTGTTGTTCTGTTCAGTATGTACAATGGAGCACTTGGTCCTTACATCTTACAGATAAACAGGAGCGAAGGAGATGGAAATCTTTCTTCCATTAAGAAGGTGGAGGATTTAGGAAAGCCCTTGCAATTGGGAGGAGAAAGCTATTGGCTACTTTTTTCTTCTTTCCTGCAGGAGGAATATAGAGGGGGAAAAATTTCTTCATGAAATGTCTAGAGTAGGTTTTGAACAGGTGCTGTTAAACATCTTCCAGGTTTCCATACAGCCACGTGTGGCTGTGAGGGAAACTTATCAAGCCTGTGCCATCCTGCAAAGTTTGTGATTAATTGCTGTCCAGGAGATAACACACAATGAATCTATTATTCAGGTAATAAACATAGAGAACAAATTAATTACTGCATTATGGACTTTTTGCTGGACTCTAAAGCATCTCTGGGTGAAGGGCAGGAACTAAGGGGAGGAGGGGGGCTTGCTGATCCTTAAGCCTTGAAAAAACAAAATGTTTTGAGCATCATTCGGGAAAATGGTACATCTGAGGGTTGGCTGTTGGTGGCCTAGGGTCACAGCGGGGGAGGGAACCCATGCTTTCTCAATTCTGCAACTAAAATGAAGCAAGCTCATTCATTCAATGAGCATTTATGGAAAGCCAGGATAAGTGATGAATTTTCTAGTTTTTAAGCCACTGAAGAATAAAGCCAACTCTAGAGACAGATGTTTATGATACATTACATGCCCTGTTATGATTTGAGCAGAGTATCATGGGAGCTCACAGGGATGTTTTATGATAGACCTTCCGACACATCTTCAAAGTGGGCTAGGACTTCCAGTCGCCTCAAGATCTCTTTTCCTGATAATCTGATCCATCCCCTTCAGATCATTGATGATCATAGCCCACATTTCTCCCCTGCCCTATGCCCATCATGTTGATCCATCCTTAATTCCAGCCACTTTGGTTCTGGTGGCCTTTTACGTAAATCGTTGCAGGGAGAGGACCTCCCTACCTGAGCAGTGAGAAATGGAGTGCATGCCGCTCAGTCTCAGGGAAGTTGTGCTGAACTGAGCAGAATTCCAACCATTGTCTCCTCATCTCACTCTCCTAATTACTGGGAGAGGCACTCTGCAGCCTCTCTCTATATATAATTTGCCACTTTTCCTAGCATCCTGGGTGGAATCCTTGACCACATACATGCTGTTTGAGTCAAGGAATCCTCCTGTGTTTCTTTTCTCCAAGGAAACCAACTTCCCATCTCATCAGCCCTTCCCACACACTGTAAGTGTCTTTCTCATGACTTCTGTCTCTAGGAAAACTAACACTGCCTACTCTACCTCAAGCTTTCCCCTGATGGTCTTTCCACTGCATTCTTCTCCTTTCCATCCATAAGATGAGCTTTGGCAGGAGCGGGGGGCTTCTGTTCCTCTCAGACATAGACTTTACATCTGGTAAAACTCTATGGTTGGAGAAGGCAATGGCACCCCACTCCAGTACTCTTGCCTGGAAAATCCCATGGATGGAGGAGCCTGGCAGGCTGCAGTCCATGGGGTCACTGAGAGTCGGACACGACTCAGTGACTTCACTTTCACTTTTCACTTTCATGCATTGGAGAAGGAAATGGCAACCCACTCCAGTGTTCTTGCCTGGAGAATCCCAGGGATGGGGGAGCCTGGTGGGCTGCCGTCTCTGGGGTCGCACAGAGTCGGATACAACTGAAGGGACTCAGCAGCAGCAGCAAAACTCTACGGTAAGTCCCCAACATACAAATGAATTCCATTCTGAGAGCACATTCATAAGTCTAATTTGTTCATTAGGTCCAACAAGGTAAGCCTAGGTACCCAACTAACACAAATGACTATATAATATGGTACTATAACAGGTTTATAATACTTTTTTGCATAAATAATACATGAAAAACAAACACAAAAAATAAAGAAAACATTATTAATCTTACAGTACAAGACTTTGAAAAGTACAGTAGTACAGCTAGCATCCAGGGGCTGGCATCCAGTGAACAGACAGGAAGAGTAACTGAGTGGAGGAGGAAGAGGAGGTGGGGGATGGTAGAGCTGAAGGATCATCAGCAACAGGAGATGGAGGGCAAGCTGCAACTTCAGTCATGCCTGACATTGATGGCAAGTTCACCCCTTTGAAAGGTCAAGACTTTAAGTTTTGTTTGTAGGGGACTCATTGCCTGTTGAAAATTCTAATCAAGTTGCCCTCTGCTTTACTCTTTTTGAAGCTAAGATATTCCAATCGCATTCACTTTCCTGTTTCACTCTCTTTTGAACCTGCATCAGGACCAAACAGGGATTAAAGGAATTCCCGACTTGAGTGGAATTATCTCGCCAGCTCTATCCTTTTACGGAAGAGGAAGCTGCGGCGCAATGATCTCAGCAAAGGACCCAAGGTCTCAGGGTGATTCAGTGGCAGAGCCAAGGACTGGGATTAGTCCACAACCTCCAACCTGTGTGTTGACCCACGGATAGGGTAACCCATCAATCTGGTTTTCTCGGTATTGGGGTTTTCCTGGAATGCAGATGTTTTAGTGCTAAATTCAGCAATGCGTGCATGCTAAGTCGCTTTAGTCATATCTGACTGTGCAACACCATGGACTGTAGCCCACCAGGCTCCTCTGTCCTTGGGATTTCCTAGGCAAGAATACTGGAGTGGGTTGTCATGTCCTCCTCCAAGGGATCTTTCCTACCCAGCTATCGAACCCACATTTCTTATGTCTCCTGCATTGGCAGGCAGGTTCTATACCGCTAGTACCACCTGGAAAGCCCCTAAGTTCAGCAGAGTTCCAGCAAATGGGGATGGAGATGATCTGGTCACCCCAGTTCTGTACAAGCCTCTGGAACATATGCCCATCGGACAGGATGATGGGGAGGCAGAGGGTCATTCTGGAGCCCAACTGCCTGGATTTAAACCCAGTTCTCCCACCTCTAGCTGGTGATCTTGGCACAATGCTTAGCTTCTCTGGGACCAAACTACATCATCCAAAGACCAGAGTCAACAAGTGAAGTTCCTGCTTCACACACAGTCCTGAGGATTAAATGAGTTGACACCTGGAAAGCACTTGGCAAGCTCCTGGCACCACATCAGCACCTGGGGACCATCCAGCAATGCTCAGACTCAGGGCATCTCATCAGCCCCCAGATGTAATGACCTCAGAACAGTCCAAACACTGGGCACCTAGGGCTCCTTGGCAAAACTGAAGCTAGAACCCATGGATAGAAGTGAATGACATTGGCCTTGAGCACAAAATTTAAGGGGCCACCCAAACACTCAACAATCAAGACACATAATTTAATAATTCAATCACTGAATCATTGTAATGTCATATGTTAAGTCAAAGTCAATGCAAAAAACTTAATGGTGGACAAAATGTCAAAATGTTGAAGACAGAGTTCAACAGAGTCAGGCCGTGTCATACTGAGGTCAAGGCAAAAGGAAATGTGTGCCCCTATATACATGTTTTTATGTGTTTAGTAGTTCATGGTTTTAATTAAATATTGTTAGTGAGGTTGCTTCCACTAAAGTCAGGGAAGTAAAATTATCATAAATTATGTTTGGGTGGAAATAAAATGTTTACATTTATTTTTTTTAACTTTTTAGTTTATATTGGAGTATAGCCGATTAACAATGTTGTGATAGTTTTCAGTGCACAGCAAAGCAACTCAGCCATATATATGTGTGTGTGTGTGTGTGTGTGTGTGTGTATTCAATCTCCCCCAAACTCCCCTCCCATTCGGGCTGCCATAGAACATTGAGTAGACTTCCCTTGGCTATAGAGTAGGTCGTTGGTGGTTATCCATTTTAAATACAGCAGTGTGTACATGTCCATCCCAAACTCCCTAACTATTCCTACCCCCTAAACATTTGTTTTTAGAAATAATGCGGGTTTTTTTGACTTCTTTTTTTTTTTTTTAACTATACCACGTGGCTTTCAGGATCTTAGTTCCCTGACCAGGCATCAAGCCCAGAACCCTGGGCAGTGAAAGCACTGTGTCCTAACCACTGGACAGTCAGGGAATTCCACACCCTGACTTTTCAATATGCCAAGATTATTTCGACTGGAAAAAGCAATCATGAATAAGATTCATTAAAATACGAACCCTTTTGCATCTGGCTGCATCATGTTTTGACATTCATCCGTGTTGTAACAGGTATCAGAACCTCATCCCTTTTAATGATCAGACATAGTCCATTGTACTTACAGACAGACTTCTGTTTACCCACTCTTTACTGAATGAACATTGGATTGTTTCTACTTCTGCGGTATTATGAACAGTGCTGCAATGAACATATGTGCCCAAGTGTCTACTAGAGCACTTGTTTATTATTTCATTTATATGAAATAGCTAGAATAGAAAAATCCTTAAAAACCGAATGCAGATAGATGATGACCAGATGCTAGGGGAAGAGGCTTTTAGGGAATAACTGTTTAGTGGATACAGGGTCCATTTTGGGGTGATGAAAATATTTTGTAACCAAGTAGAGGTGGGTTTTGCACAACATTGTGAATGCACCAAATGTCACTAAATGGTTTGCTTTCAAATGGCTCATTTTATGTTAGGTTAATTTCACATCAGTTAATTGAATACATGTATGAAGCTGGACACTTTTCCTTGTTGCCTGGAACTCCAGTGTGGCTCAGGGTAGCACTGTCTCCTGCTCATAAGTGGCCACATGGACATCGTGCAGGATGCTCACCCAGTCCTGAGCATCACCACACAAACCAGGCTTTCTATGGTGCCCCCGAGCCTGCCCTTTCATGATCCTCTCTTCATCCTCTGAACACTCTCTTCCACCTCAATTCTGCCTCCTTCTTTGTTCTCTACTGCAAAGAATAATGAAAATAAAGATGATATAACAACACTTGGCACTTCCCTGGGGGCTCAGATGGTAAAGAATCAGCCTGCAACGCAGGAGACCCAGGTTCAATCCCTGGGTCGGGAGGATCCCCTGGAGAAGGGAATGGCTACAACACGACACTTGTGGCCAGGAGTTTTCTAAGTGTTTTATTTTCATAAGCGCCCTATAACATTGGCTCCCCATTTTGACAGACGAGGAAACTGGGGTGCAAAGAGTTTAAGGAGCTTGCCCATGGCTGCACAGCTGATTTCTCCTGAAATTGGAAAACCAAATGTCTTCTTCCAGAAACCTCTTTCTTTCCAAGAATTTGGGATGTATCTTGAACTTTCTTCTCTTTTAGTCAGTTGCTATTTTGTAATCATTCAACCACACTCATGTAAACCCATCACACTACCTTCTAGCCACGTTGCTCCCGTTAGTTTATCTCCACTCATTTTTACCTTAATTATTTCAGTGCCTCCTAACTGCTACAGGGAGATTTCTAAAATACAAATCTGTTCCGCAGAGAGAAAACCAATAAAACCTCATCCATTTGGCAGCCTTCATTAAAGCCCCAGCTCCGCAACACAGCTCCCCTGGGCCCTCCTGAACCGGATTCTTATTTTCCAGCTGATCCCAATCACTGGAAGCTTGCTTCCTATGCCTTTGTGTCTCTGAATTCTGCCTCTCTGCTCGCCCCTTCTGCCTACGACTCCTTCTGCACTCTACCTGTTTCTCTCTCTTCGCTTGGCCCACTCTGCCCTATTCCTTGGGGAGGAATACAATACCAATGACAGCAGAAGTGAAACACAAGAAGACCACAGTCTGATGGCATCACAGGAGCCAGTTTCTGTAGCCATGGAAGTTCTCCATAGCAGGACTCAACAGATCACCATTCTTACTGCTTACAACAAAGAAAGTCCTAACAAAGTTAGCACTGTTCTTGTTGGCTTATGGTTCTGTTGTCCTTTTAAACTGAGAGTTTTGCCCATGGACTTGTGTAATTGCCTTCCTAAACCCCTCATTTAGCACGGGAGGTAGTAAGCAGTATAGGCTTAGCTCACTGAATGAAAAAATCACTACAGTAACCATCTACTCTTGGTTCATATAAAATCAGCCTTGTCCTTTCAGGGTAATTAGGATTCTATGAATTTAAGTGGACAGACCCTTTGCCGACTAAGGTCCGTCTAGTCAAGGCTATGGTTTTTCCTGTGGTCATGTATGGATGTGAGAGTTGGACTGTGAAGAAGGCTGAACGCCGAAGAATTTTAGCTTTTGAACTGTGGTGTTGGAGAAGACTCCTGAGAGTCCCTTGGACTGCAAGGAGATTCAACCAGTCCATTCTGAAGGAGATCAGCCCAGGGATTCCTTTGGAAGGAATGATGCTAAAGCTGAAACTCCAGTACTTTGGCCACCTCATGCGAAGAGTTGATTCATTGGAAAAGACTCTGATGCTGGGAGGGATTGGGGGCAGGAGGAGAAGGGGACGACAGAGGATGAGATGGCTGGATGGCATCACTGACTCGATGGACGTGAGTCTGAGTGAACTCCAGGAGATGGTGATGGACAGGGAGGTCTGGCGTGCTGCGATTCATGGGGTCGCAAAGAGTTGGACACGACTGAGCAACTGAACTGAACTGAACTGAGCAGTAAATCTAATCTAGGTGGCTTTAGGAGCAACCCTCTTGGAAAGCAGAGATGGCATTCTCACTCCCTTCTGACCTAAATTCCATTGGTCACGGAAAAGAAAAATTCAGTCACTGGAAAATACTTGAGATCCTCTGCCTGGGCTCTGCTTCTCAGGCAGCCAAGAAATGCCCATTGGACTGATCTCATGCATGTGTCTTAAACAAAATGGCAGTTGATTGTTGGCCAATGTCTACCATAGTGCTCAACCTGAAATCCCCGAAACAACCACGCATACTTTGGACACAGACCTCAGGGTTTGATTTCAGTTGTTCAGTTTTCTTTTCCAAAGTCCCATGTATCAGCAGGCTGATGGAGAAGCACCTATTTAGAAAGCCATTTGGAAGACACATCCAAAACATCCTATTAAGAATGACATGTGTGATACAGAGAAAATTCTTAATTTCTAAACCATATTTATTACTTGTCCTGTTGTGGATATTCAGGGCATTGTTAAGTATAATACAATGTGTTTGGGTGTGTGCGTGTGTACTCAATTGCTTCAGTCCTCTCTGACTCTTTGCAACCCTATAGACTGTAGCCTCCCAGGCTCCCTCTGTCCATGGGATTCTCCAGGCAAGAATACTGGAGTAGGTTGTCAGGCTCTTCTCTGTAATATATTGCGTGAACTTAAACATTTTTAATTACAGCACATAACTTAGTGATTTAATACTAAAATAAATTCCTTGAGATGGTGTGAAATCTATCAGATTCCAGGGCAGCCATCACAACAAGACACCTGCCCCACAGGTGCTGACTGCCATGGCAACTGACTCTTCCCCACACATGGCTTCTAGATTGGAGGAGGGAGAATTATGCCAGCACAAAGCTCACACTTTCATCATGCTATCGGGTTAGGCCATTCTGTCTCAGCTGCATTATGTTGTTTTCCTCAAAGAGGAGGCCATGGACTTCTGTTAGTGTAACCTCCTGTTGACAGATGTGGAAACTAAGACTTCTCAGAGAAGGCATCAGGCATAAGATAACACAGCTGGGAATAAAAGACGGTAGGCCAGCAGGACGCATCCCCAGGTCATCTGACTGCAAATGTCTTCCTTTCTCCCTTCTACTAGCCCAGCCCTCACTAAACCCTTTCCTTCTCATTCTACTATAGACCTGCCCCTGGTTTATCAAAGCATCTGCATGTTGGAAGAAGGTCGTGCCAACTTTTCCCCATAGATACATCACTTTCCTTATAAAAATTACTGATGAGAAAATCAAGAAGCAAATATATACAGGAATGAAAATATAGACAGGAATGATCCACACTCTAATATTTTACCAGGAAATCTTTTATTTCCTCAATTAACTGATTCCCTTCAGGAAGTTCTGGTTTAAGGTGCAGACTTTTAAATTTACATTAAAGAGAAGAGTGGTCTCAAGATGATAACTGATAGCCAGTGACTCCATTATGAGCCAGAGATAGTCATAGGAGTTTACCTTGATCTGTACAATGTAAAGAAAAATTGTTATAGTCTTGACTGGTGGATATTGTTCATCAGAATCTCAGAGACCAAATGCAGTATTTTTTCATTATATTTTTCAACCTGCAATTGACCAGTTTAGAGTCGATACCATGTAAAAGGCTCAGAAGTACTTAGTTGTAAATCATGTCACGTTTGCAGGGAAGTTAACATTTAGATTTTGCAAAATAAAAAGAAGTCTCAGTTAGTAGGTACTGAGAGGTCACTTTAGGAGTTTTAGAGACAAAAGGTATTTATTACAGTTCTATTTGTTAGGATGATAAGACGCAACTTCAATAAAATATGAATCCAAAAATACTAAGATAAGAAGAGTGCAGGCTTCAGAACTAGGTGTCCTTGTGTGCACATCTGGTTCTGCCTCCCACCCGAAATGAAATGCTCCTTTTTTTGAAGCAGCTCAACTGCATTAAAACTCTATTTTATCATGTGAAAAATGAGGGTGGCCATGCCCTCTTTGCAGGATGTTGTGAGTATACTGTGAGAAATAAATAATGCATGGAGGGGCAATCAAGGCCAATGATGGGAATGGAGTCTTTCTCTCCTTTTACTTGGCTTGCAACTTGTAATATGTTTGCCAGGAAATGATAACATACTGGCAGTTGGATAATAACAATAATAACTAGCACATGTTTCCACCTTGGACTAGAGATTATTCTAAGCACTTTAAAACACATATTTAATCGTCTCCCTTCCCTGGCCAGCGGCTGTGATTATTATCATCCCCATTTTACATATGAGGAAACTGAGACATAGGGCACTTGGGAGACCACATTAGCTCTCACCACTAGGAAGCATCAGAGAAGAGAGGAAAATCAGAATTCCTCCCATGATGCTCAGTTGAATCTGATTTTTCTTTATTTTCTTTAAAATCTTTATTGGAGTATAGTTGATCTACAATGTTGTGCTCATTTCAGATGTACAGTAAAGTGAATCAGTTATTCACATATATATAGAGCCACTCTTTTTTAGATTCTTTCCCATGTAGGTCATTATAGAGTATTGAGTAGAGTCCCCTGTGCTATACAGTAGGTTCTAATTAGTGATCTATTTCACGTGTGTGTGTATTAGTCACTCAGTTGTGTCTGACTCTTTGTGCCCCTGGAGACTGTAGCCCACCAGGCTCCTCTGTCCATGGAATATTCCAGGCAAGAATATTGGAGTGGGTAGCCATTCCCTTCTCTGGAGGATCTTCTAGACTCAGGGGTTGAACCCAGGTCTCCTGCACTGCAGGCAGATTTTTTACCATCTTTTATAGTATCTATATATCAATCCCAATCTTTCAATTCCACCCCTTCCACTTTATTTTTGGCATCCATATATTTGTTCTCTGTGTCTCTATTTCAGCTTTGTAAATAAGATCACCTCATCTATACCAACTTTTTCAGATACTACATATATAGGTTAATATTTTTTTCCTTCTAACTTCATTCTGTATGATAGTCCATCCACATCTCTACAAATGACCCAAGTTTGTTCCTTTTTATGGCTGAGTAATATTCCACTGTACATATGCACCATGTCTTCCTTAGCCGTTCCTCTGTTGATGGACAGGTAGGTTGCTTCCATGCCCTGGCTATTGTAAATAGTGCTGCAGTGAACACTGGGGTGCATGTGTCTTTTCAAATTATAATTTTGTCCAGATATATGTCCAAGAGTAGGACTGCTGGATCGTATGGTCATTCTATTTTTTGGTTTTTAAGGACTCTTCATACTGCTCTTTTTAGTGGCTGTTGGTACTTTTCAACCCATGCACCTATATCCCTTCTACCTGGAAGGCAGGGGCTTCTAGAACTGTAAATAATTTGTCCATTGATCAACTGTTTCTAGGGCTTCCCAGAGAAGAAAACTACCTTGATTGAGTGAAATGACTAAATGATTCAGGGATAAATATGGGATTAAACAGGGATAAATATGGCAGAATTAAAATCCTTCTGTTGACAAAATAAATAATAAATAAATAAAAGCTCAAAGTGAGTGCATGACAAACTGACGTGGACTTGCAGAAGCTCAGGGGAGGGTTCACTGTCTAAAAATTGGTGGTCATGACCCTTTGAAATCCAGGTTTTGACTTTTACTGACTGAGAGATCTGAAGTTATTAGAGTTTCTGTACTTTTTGGCCCAGGATGATAATCATATCTACCTCATAGGGTTGAGGGAATTAAATGAGAGATTCTATGTCAGTGGTTAGGGTAGCACTCAGGAAACACTAGTGATGGTTAATATTACTATTTTCATGTTGTCACCATTTTTTCTAAAGTTTTAAAACTCCCATGGCCAGAAAAGAGACCAAAAATACACAATTATACTCCAATTATATATATTAAAAAAGTGGTCTTTATCACATGAATATAGGTTTTCAGTGTCAAGAAAAAGCTTTATCAAAAGGTATCATTTACCCTATGGTTCTGGCATTAATCAACACATTTGTTGTCTGACCTCTAGCAGATCCTTGACACTGGCAACATCGTTTGCCAACAGCTGACAGCCTTCTGTGACAGTACTTTTCAAAAGATGTGTGTAGCCTATTGACCTCAGCAGGGTATCTACTTAATGGTCGGTTGGTTTTCTTTGGGCACCATATTTATTATCTAGGGCTCCTCTAACAAAAATACTACAAAATGAGGGGCTTAGAAAGACAGACGTTTAGGACAGGTCCAATCCCAGGTCGAGGAAGATCCCACAACTAAGCCCATGTACCGCACCTACTGAAGCCCGCATGCCTGGAGCCCATGCTCTGAAGCAAGAGAAGCCTGCACAGCACAATGAAGAGTAGCCCCCACTGGCCACAGCTAGAGAAATCCTGTGAGCAGCGAGGAAGACCGAGCACAGCCAAAAAGAAAGGAAGGAAAAGGAAGAAAGGAAGACATTTATTCTCTCATCAGTTTTGGAGTCCAGAAGCCACCAACCCAGGTGTTGGCAAGGCTGGCTTCTTCTGAAAACTCTGAGACAGAACACACCACCGTTCTTCTCTTCTAGCTTCTTTTTATGTTGCCAGCAATCCTCGCTGTCCTTGTAGTTGCATCACAGCAGTGTCTACCCATGTTTTCACATGGTCGCATTTTCCCTGTGTGTCTTTATCTTATAAGAACACCAGTCTATGGATGTAGCATGCATGAGTGCTAAGTTGACTGAGTTGTGTCCGACTCTTTACATCCCTATGGACTGTAGCCCACCAGGCTCCTCTGTCCTTGGGATTCTCCAGGCAAGGATACTAGAGTGGGTTGCCATTTTCTCCTCCAGGGGACCTCCCCAACCCAGGCATCAAACCAGTGTCTCTTATGCCTCCTGCATTAGCAGGTGGGTTCTTTACCACGAGTGCCAGCTGAGAAGCCCCACTGGATATAGAGCCTACCCCAATCCAGTAAGACCTCACGTTGACTGTGTATATCTGCCAAGACCCTATTTCCAAATGAGGTCAATTTCTAAGGTTCTGGGTTGACATAAGTTTGGCGGGGAGGAAGGACACCATTTAACCCAGTATAGGCAGTAAGGGTTGAATCGGGCCATGTTATGACCCAGACTTGAGCTTTTAATAGGTCCCTTTCTGGGGATGGCAAGTAACATTTCTGTCTTTACCAGATCAGCTTTCCTCTTAATTAACAAGCTGAGCTCTCTTGCAAGCGATGGTGGTAAAGGATAAAAATCCACTGACAAGATGAACTAGAAGATAAACTTCAACTAGGCTCTTTGGAGGCTTTTTCCCCCAACGTGTTTCAAGCTGAAAGCCAATTGCAGTGTCAGCTGTAATTACCTGAGCCCATTACACGGCCGGGGGCAGGTGGCACTTAAAGAAATTGTGCAGATGCTGAAACTGGGCTCTGAGAGCCCTCCACATAGCCCCCATCTGAGCACAGTTGAAAACACATCTTAAAATAGATCAGCGCTGAATCTGCAGCAGGCAGGTGAGGGCGGGTGTGCAGAACATGAAAGTGACAGGCAGAGCGGCATCTGAGTGGGAAGGAAAGTGGTTTCCTTCTGACCCATCTTCCTAACTCATAAAGGGACAGCTTTGCTTCTCTTTCAGACCCTTTGTCGTGATCCTCACCGTCATCTCTCTTGCTGTGCTTGGAACTACCAAGTGTCACCTTGGTCCCCTTTCAAGGAAGTGCTTTTGCACCAGCTGCTGGGAGAGTCATCAGCTAAAAGTCTTCTCCCCTTCAAGGATGGCCTTTTACACTTGCCTTTCCTGAGGCCACGCCCTTCCTCTCATCCAGCGATGGATCCATGCAGGGGCATCAATGCCCGGCCATCTCAATGGAGAAAGCTCTGCTCGACTGTTTCATTCCAGAGGTTGCCAGAGAAGTCAGCCGAGGCTGTCTTTGGGGCTGCTTGGGAATCAGTATTTGCCCCTGCCCAATCCTGCTTCCTTTTCCACCCTTCCGCAGGAGATGGTCCCAACAGCATCATTTATAAATAATGAACATCCTCTGTGCTAAATGGCACCCGAGAGGCTTTTCCTAGGTTGTCCAACCTGCAACAATCATCATTGCTGACATTTTTCAAACAAGCTTTAACGATGGCCAGACAGGGTGCTAAGTGTAAGACACACATTATCTCAATTCACTGCACAAAATCCATAAAGAGTGTGCTCTTACATACATGTAACAGATGAGGACACTGAGGCTCAAAGACTGTAGGCAACTTCTTTGTAAGTGATGAATTTGGGACTTTGAACCCAGCTCTCATGGTACAAAATCCCTGTCTCTAAACCATATGCTCTTCTGTTTTTCTGATGTGCAGGATCAGATGTTTTCATGGGGATGACTGCATGTCAGTTTAGAGTAGATTTTGTGTTCCCAAAGGTGAATTGGGAAGGCAATCTACGGTTGTTGCTGCTTAGTCACTAAGTTATGTCCAACTATTGTGACCCCTGTGGACTGTCTAGACTCCTCTGCCCATGGAAGTTCCCAGGCAAGGATGCTGGAGTGGGTTGCCATGCCTTCCTCCAGGGGATCTTCCCAACCCAGGGACTGAACCCAAGTCTCTTGTGTCTCCTCAGCTGGCAGGCAGATTCTTTACCACAGTGCCAGCAATTACTTAAACTGAACTGCATACCACTAAATAAAAGAAGCTAATCAAAAAGGGTGGCAAAATGTTTGATTTCAACCATATGACATTCTGGAAAAGGCATAGCTACGCAGACAGGAACAGATAAGTGTTGCCGGGGTGGGGGGAGGGATGAATAGGTGAAGACAGGACTTTTAAGGCAGTGAAAATATTCTATATCCGGTGTCTCCAGCCCCTGAGCTATGGACCCATACTGGCTCATGGCCTGTTAGAAACTGACAACATAGCAGGAAGCGAGTGGCGGGCAAGCGAGCAAAGTTTCATCTGTATTTCCAGCCTCTCCCCATCACTCATATTACCACCTGAGCTCAGGAAAACAAGCTCAGGGATCCCACTGATTCCGCATTATGGTGAGCTGTAAAATTATTTCATTATACATCACAATATAATAATAATAGAAATAAAGTATACAGTAAATGTGATGGGCTTGAATCATTGCAAAACCATTCCCCCACCTCCCGGTCCACAGAAAAATTGTCTTCCATGAAATCGGTCCTTGGTGCTAAAAAGCTTGGGCACCATTGCTCTATATGAGCCCATCATGGTGGATACATGTCGTTATACATTTGTCCAAATGCATAAGATGTACAGCACCAGGAGAGAACTCTAATGTAAACTGTGTCCTTTGGATGACAATGATGTGTTGGTGTAGCTTCATCAGTTGTAACAAATGCACCATCTGGTGGGAGATGTTGGTGGTGGGGAAAATTGTGCACATGTGTGGGTAGCAGGGAGATGGAAATCTCTGTACCTTCCCCTCAATTTTGCTGTGAACCTAAAACTTCTCTACAAATAAAGTTTAAATAAAGTATCTATTGAGTATATAGAATGTTTAAATAAAAAATATTATATATTTTATTATTCATAAATTATGGGTTTATGGCTCTTATCCATATAATATATAATAAACTTCAGATAGCCTACAGTTGAATATCAATACACCACTGTTGAATGTATTATTTTGGACATCTAATTAATTCTAATGTGGAATGGCAACCACTCCAGTATAATTGTCTAGGAAATCCCAGGGTCAGAAAAGCCTGGTGGACTACTGTTCATGGGATCGCAAAAGAGTCAGCCATGACTTAGCAGCTGAGCATGCAATTAATTTTAATACATGCACACATGGTTTCTTTTTTAAAAAAATTCTTGGTAGGGCAATGAGTGAAGTGAAGTGAAGTCGCTCAGTCATGTCCAACTCTTTGCAACCCCATGGATTGTAGTCTACCAGGCTCCTCCATCCATGAGATTCTCCAGGCAAGAATACTGGAATGGGTTGCCATTTCCTTCTCCAGGGGATCTTCCCGACCCAGGGATCAAACCTGGGTCTCCCACATTGCAGGCAGATGCTTTACCCTCTGAGCCACCAATAGCATACATTAAATATGTATGTGTAACTGACAAATATTTGTGGAATGACTTTATAGGAAAATAAAAGCCAATTCATCACACATTTGATCAAATACATGTAGCCTTTCCTTCTATGCAACTACTATGTACTCACACTTTCTATAGGGCAATGAAAAATGTGTAAAACTAGTTATTGGTTAGAGTAGTTTTAACCTGAAGAGTTATGCAGACAAAAAGATCCATAAATATTTATAGAATAAAGCATATTTTCTGAAATACAATTATCTATTTCATCATACATATTTGGTTCTTTCATGACTCAAGCACAGAATGACTTTTAGGTAAAATATCTCATTCTTTAGAAAAGAAACTCACTGATTCAAGACATAAGAGGTTTAGTATTGAGTTACTACTTTATCCATGTAGAGCTGGATCAGTCAATGCCCATGGCATCTTGGGCATCCCAAAGTATGAAGGGGGACTGGGATCCCTGATTCCAGCCATTCCCCACCCCAGGGGATGGTGGGAAGACATGGGTGGTGCTCAGGTACAATTTGCATTACTTTGTGAGGATGCTCTTGCCATTTCAGTTCTTTGAGCCCTTTGGATCATACAGACAGTCCCAGTGTGGGTCTCGTGTGTCTTGAACCACATTAACTGTTGTGAATCTCCCTTTTCACAAAAAGACAGCAGCTCTCAGCTCTGAGCCTTCAAGGGGAAGTGGTGGTGGTGTGGTCTCCAGCTATAGGTGAACAAGTTTGTTCTATAACCTTGATTTCATGGTTATCCTCTAAGCTGTTGAGCCCCTCCAGATCCAGACTCCATCTTTCTTCCCTCTCCCCAAGGAGGTCTGACCTGTATGGACACCACCAGTGGGCTCCATGATCCCCAGATACTTGTTGGATTTGGTTGTGAGACTCAGCAAGAGACAGGAAAGAGAGTGGAGTGTGACCAGTAAGGTCATCATCCCAGACTGGCTCTGTCATGGCAGAGACAACTGATGTTCTAAAGGTGGCCACCTCATACGACTCTCATCTTCCAATTTATGGTGACTCTCCTGTCCTTGCCCCTTTAAGCCCATAGGTGGTTTCAGGGATGCTGACTTTGGCTTCAAATTCCCTCATTGTCCCAAGCACTTCCCTATGCCTGGATTGTTGCCATTAGTTCCTTTGGGAATATGCTTCCCTCATGTTATCCTCTTTTGTGTATTCTGGTGGAGACTCTGATAAATCTACTATTGACATCACTAATGTTTGGTATCCACTTGCTTTACTGACAGAAGAAAAGGCAGACTCAAGGTCAAGATCAGACCCAAGAACCTGAGTCTGCCCATAAAAGAACCCACAGTTCATCAGAGGCAAACACAGAACCTCCGGCTGTAATCTTCTCTATGAAAGTGTAGAGTTTTCTAGAACAAGGATAAATATGCTAGCTCCCATCCTCAGCCTCCTCAAGAATGGCAAGCACAGCTTCCAACCTTAAGGGAAAAGCAGAGCCTTTTGCCATGAGATGGAAAAGCAGTGAAAAATTGATGGTTCAAGGCTGGATGCAACATGCAACCTTGTTTTCTTGACTCACTGCATTGCGTGTGTGTGTGTGTGCATGCTCAGTTGCTCAGGCATGCCCTACTCTTTGCAGCCCCATGGACTGTAACCTGCCAGGCTCCTCCATTAATGGAATTTTCCAGGCAAGAGTACTGGAGTGGGTTGCCATTTCCTTCTCCAGGGGATCTTCTTGATCGATCCAGGGATCAAACCTTCCTCTCTTGTGTCTCCTGCACTGGCAGGTGGATTCTTTACCAGTAGCACCACCTGGGAAGCCCCAAATTATGGCATTAATTCTTGTAAAAACATCTTGGATTGGCTGCCCAAATCTACGAACTGGAAATTTCCCTACTAAAACCCAGATTTCTGCATCCTCTTGAAATTGGAAGAACTGATCCAACTCAGGGCATTAGCCCTTCCTGAGACTGAGCAGGACTACCCTCCAGAATCGGGGCAGCACCTGTTTAGCTGTTATCCACCACTTCTCCAGAGGACTTTTGAGGCTGAGACCCAGGGGAAGGACAAGGTAAGAAGGCAGTTGTTACTGGTCACTTGGGTCCCTCTGCTTCCTTGGGCTCTTGTCATCCTCAGTCCTGGCTGATGATTGGCCAAATCATCAGACTCGGATTCCGAGGGTGTCAGCAGTGGGAAGTGTGATTTCACGACTGTCTACCATATACTTCCTCCTTAGCAATATCTACCCCCTCCTAGATCAGCACTTCTTTTGAATCCCTTCTGCCTAGAATTGTATCCTTTTCTTTAATAACCGCCTTCCTCTGTTCCACTTAGGTTAGGCTAATATGATTTCCCTATCATTTCCCTGTTGCTCTGTCAAATAAATCCATTTTCTGTCACCTTGTATTTCGAGCCAAACCAAAAATATACACTAATCTTTAATTTATAACAATCCAGTGATGCCCGAATGTCATTAAATCATGTAGGACTAAAAGACAGGCTTAGTTGTTAATCCCAAGATGCATTCAGTAAGATCCACTTAATTTCACAGGTCTTCAGTGAGTTGAATAAAAACTAGCCATGTTGTTGGCTGCCAAGGGTATTAAATTGGTTAGGCTCTGTTAACACATCTGTTGTTGGTTCCCACATTTTCTTGGAGAGAACTTTTCTTATTTCAAAATGAAATATTTTGAAATATTTCAATATACTGCAGTAACTTTTGCTCTGAAAACTTAATCAAAAGTGCTCACATATTCTACGTTATTAAAGAACTGTATTCCACCTACCTCATTATAGGCATTTTATTCACCGAATGAAACAATGAAGCAGGAATATTGAAATTATATTAATTGCTTACACTCTTCCTATACACACACACACACACGTACACACACACACACACACACGCACACATATAAGGCTTTCTGGTGGCTCTGACGGTAAAGAACCTGCCTGCAATGCAGGAAACCTGGGTTTGATCCCTTGTCGGGAATAGCCCCTATTCAACTCCTGCCTCACAAGAGGACATTCACTGGCAAGAGTGTTTCAGACTGAATCTAGAGAGCAGTTGACCAGCTGGGCAGCCTGAAGGAGATGTGGATAGCCAGGTTTGGCCAGCAGCGGCCAGCTTCCTGCAGGTAATAAATCTGCCCATTAGACATGGACCCAGTCCTCATGTCTTCTGCCTGGGAGAGGATCTGTGCTTGTTACAAGCGCCATGTAGGACAGAGGGGATGCTTGTAAATACGACAGTGGGGGATCCTTTGTCATGAGAGCCCTTTTAACAGGCACTAGTATCAGTGGCATTTCCTCTCCTAGAATGAAGGCTGTAACAGGGATGGGGCTATCACATCTCCATGTAACGGTTTCCACTGAATACACAGATGCAGAAGATCATTGATCTGTTGGGAAGTTAAGGGACCACCTTCATTCTGGACTCTTCACTGCAAAATCACAAAAACCAAAGCAGTGAAAGAATTAAATGGGGGTTTTGGTTCTAAAACTGTATTCCCAGTAAAAGTGACTCTTTCAATATATATATTTTTAAAATTGAACACGCATGGATGCACAGGCACACATACACGTAGTGAAAAATCTACTCGAAATTGATTTATTTCATGAAGAAGTTTCTCTTTTTATAAATTGATTTAAGAGTCTGAATTATAGCTGTTGAGCTGAAATATTTTAATCGGAAATGTTTTGCTCCCTGGGAAAGAGATCTAAAGGCTGTGAATTTTCCCAGTTGAGAGCATTACTTCTAGCCAATTAACTTGAGCACAGTTCAAGCTCTCCAGGACTGATGGGTCCCTCCCACACTTTCCCAGGCCATTATTGTTTGTAGATTTGTCCTCTAAATAATCTCAGAGGAGTGGGGGATGGGGCATGAGGGAGCCAGGGAGGACAGAGGGTTTCTGAAACCCGCTGTCTGCTTAGGGCCTCTGGTCCTTTCAGAATTCTATTTCAGCAGAGGTGTAAGAAGCAAGCAGCACGCTCCATACTGAGATGAGGGTCCTTCCCTCCCTGGTATTTTCTATCAGGAGGGCAGGTTTCACAGCAGTAAGAAAAGAAATGGCAAATCTTTGTCCCACAAAGGCTCCGTGTCAAACAGCTGTCACTATTTGATGACTCAGGTTTCGATTTATGTCAGGCATGATGGAAAGTGGCTCCAGAAGTAACTTACAGTCCTGTGACTCTGGCATCCACAGAGGGGAGGAACCCTAAGATGTAGTGCTTGGGGGTTTGCATGATTTAATGAACAACATGGTAAGCTCCTCAAAAAAGTCAAAGTGTTAGTTGGTTAGTGCTATTCTACACTTGCCAGGCTCCTCTGTCCATGGGATTTCCCAGGCAAGAATACTGGAGTGGGTTGCCATTTCCTTCTCCAGGGATCTTCCCAAGCCAGAGATCGAACCCCAGTCTCCCACATTGCAGGCAGATTCTTTATAGCCTGAACCACCAGAGAAACCTTGGTGAGCTCCTGTAACACTGAAAAATTATCTAACAGCAAAGGAGGCTGGGAAATATGCTCTATCTGCAAAGGAAGCTGGGAAATATTTTCTAACCCTAAAGGAAGCTGGGAAATATTTTCTAACCCTAAAGGAATCTGGGAAATGTAGTCTAATCCCAAGGGAGGCTGGGAAATACGGTCCAGCCAAGCGTGGGACTAGGGGGAAATGAGGGGGTTGGTGAAAACATTGTCCTGTCACATCTCCAGGCTAAGGCCTTGAACTTGTGCAACCTTCTCTCCTGGCCAGTAGTTACTATGCTCTGTTTCCCCCCATCCAAGTGTGTTCAGTGGGGGCTGGTCCATTTCATGTACAGAAGCCAAGTAATGGCCATATCCTACTTTCTTTAGAGGCAAAGGAAGCTTTTTCTATTCCCTTCCTTGGAGCTCACCCTGGAGAAAAGTGAGAATTGTCAGAATATCCAAATGAGAGACCCTCCTGTAGGACCTCCGTCTTATCAGACTCGAACATTCTTTAATGGTTTGAACAAACAGGGGAAGCAAGGATCAAATAATTAATTGCTTAAGTTGATGAGGGTATAGCACCTGCTTTTCATCCAGCTTCAGACCTCAATTCAGGGAAAAGCAACAACACTCTTTAAACAGAAAATTAAATCTAATCTATACACGTAGATCTGAAAATAAAAACTCCACTCCTCTTGTAATTATCACTACAGCTCAGTGTTTATCAGATAGTGATCATAGGACTGGCATAAGAAAGTGGTTACTTTTAGAATCCCAACCACCCAGAAATTCAATCAGCTTCCTTTTGAAGTGGATGAGTGTGAGAATCTTCACAACAACCAGTTTGCCATTTGCAATAAGAGAGCTGCATGGAGGGCCCTGAATGAGTAGACTCGGATTAGAATCAGACATTCTGGGAACTTCCCTGCTGGTACAGTGGCTAAGACTCTTTGCTCTCAATTCAGGGGGACCCCCGGTCAGGGAACTAGATCCCACATGTCCCAACTCAGAGATTCCGCATGCCACAACTAAGACCCAGTGCAGCCGAATAAATAAATAAATATTTTTTTTAAAAGACGTCTTAAAAAGTCTTAGTCTGTTCATTTGTTAAGGCTTTCTGTTTTGCTTTGTTTTTTAATCAGATATGAAGTTGTTTGCTTCCACGGTGGTTCGGTGGTAAAGAATTCATCTGCCAATGCAGGAGATATGGGTTCAATCCCTGAGTTGGGAAGATCCCCAGGAGAAGAAAATGGCAACCCACTCCAGTATTCTTGCCTGGGAAATCCCATGGACAGGGGAGCCTGGCACGCTACAGTCTATGGATTTGAAAAGAGTCAGACAGGACTTAGAGACTGAATAACAACCATAACATGAAGCGGTTTAAGTGACCACATATCTTACTCCACATCATGGTTATAGGATCACCCAAGGCCCCTATCTCACCATGGTTTCCCTTACATAGTTCCTATCGTCATGACACCTGACGCACAAGAATCCCCCTTTCTGATGCATTTCAAATTGTGCCTTCTGCTCAGCTTTGAAAAGAACATGGTGATGTGTGGATATGTGCACTTAAAAAAATTTATTTATTTATATTTGGCTGTGTCAGGTCTTAGTTGGGGCATGTAGAATGCTTTTTGTTGTTGTTGTTGTTGTTTTTAGTTGCAACATTCAACTTCTAGTTGCGGCATCTGGGTTCTAGTTTCCTGACCAAGGATCAAACCCAGGCCCCCTGCAATGGGAGCTCAGACTCTTAGCCATCGATCCACCAGGGAAGTCCAGATGTGTGCATTTTTAAAGTTACCCAAACATCATTCACTGCAGGTCTTCACGTTGTGTTTTACTGTCTTAATGCTCAGAAATGTGCTCTGAAAAGCTCCCCAGGCTGCTCTCAGCTCCTCTGGTTTACTTCTTCTGCCAAATTCCAGCTGATGAAGTTGGCTCACCAACCCTGTTCTCACCTAAACAATCCCGGCTCCTGGTGATTCCTCAGCCCTCAGATGTTTTGATGCCTTAAATCTGTAGTCCAAGCAGAGAAAAAACTATTCATAACTATTTGTTTTGTCTTTGTTCTGAAACTTATAAAATTAACATTGCAAAGATGACTTTTACAGAAGCCTTAAAGTTCAACCTTTAATATTCTGTTTATAAATCTATTTTATAACATTTAAACGATGATTTTAATAAGTTAGTAGATTCCTTTAAATATTTCAAAACACGTTCATAAATTTCATGTATCTGGCTTCCTTTAAAGCAATATATCTGCTTCATTAACATGGAAAGCTTTCTTAAATACTTAAACAGCCTTAGCAACTATAATATTAATAAATAAACTTACAAAAGACTCTCAATTTTTTGTAAGCATTCCAATCTTGTGCATACTTAAGGAACTTATACTTTTTCTCTTTCCTTTTTATTTTTTAAATTATGAAAGTATGATAACACAGTCACAGGAGACTTAGAAAATACAGAACATAGTTACATCTAGTTCTACCATACAATTATTTTTAAGTAGATACATTGACATTTTTAGTTGGAGTTTCAATATGAAGCCTTCAAAAGTTAATAGAAATGAATATACAGAAAAGTAGATGGACATAGTAGCCCTGAAAGGCACCATGAGCCAATTCAACATAATTAATATTTATACAATTTTCACACAACAGTAGGATACAAATTCTATTCAGGTAGGGAGCTTATACTTTTCAATTTAAAATTCCAAACAAAAAATCTATAGCTAAATTCTCTGTGTTGGCTGGAATCACATCTGAAATCTTACCTAATGTGACAAATGATCTTAAATATTATAAACACAAAATATTTCCCAACAATACTTAAGCTTAACACAAAATTATTAGTAACAGGTTTGATTTACTTAACAGTATACATTTTAATTATTACCCTTTCTGGATTTTAGACTCACTAAGGAAATAATTTTACCATTTCCAGCAAACTGAGGTTACAGACCTAAACAAATGCCTTCATCATCTCATAGTAATTAGGACTTTTTTCTCTATGGGCCACGAGGGCTTGTTTGACTGGAACTGATGATCTGAAGCCTCCAAACACCTAGATTCTTACCACTTACACAACCTCATTCAGGATTTTTCTAGAATATTCCATCCCTTCCAAGTGGATGCCTTCTGTAACCCACCGATTAGCTAAATCCAGCTGGAGTTTAAACCGTGTCCATCAGGTTGCTTCACCTCTGATTGGATTGAACTGGTCTATGGACGACTCCATCTGTTCTGATTTCTTGCCGTGTTCCTCCTGCCTGGAAGAGCCAATACACTTTCAGATGCTGGGATGACCTCCACTTGGATTCACTCTTTCCCTCATGCTCAGCTTGTATACCAGCATGCTCAGTCACTAAGTAGTGTCCGACTCTTTGTGATCCCATGGACTGTAGCCCACTGGACTCCTCTGTCCATGAGATTCTCCAGGAAAGAATACTGGATTGGGTAGCCATTCCCTTCTCTAGGTGATATTCTTGACCAAGAGATCAAACTCGCATCTCTTATGTCTCCTGCATTATTTACCAAGAGGATTCTTTACTGCTGAGCCACGTGGGTAGCCCCATGCTTAGCTTATAGTCCTTGAATGTCTGAGATATTCCCAAACACTGGTGTATCTGCAGCTTCCTCTGCCCACTCTCACCTCTATATGACTGTGATGCTCTTTTTTTTTTATTGAAGGATAATTGCTTTACAGAATTTTGTTGTTTTCTGTCAAACCTCAACATGAGTCAGCTATAGGTATATATATAGCCCCTCCGTTTTGAACCTCCCTCCCATCTCTCACCCCATCCCACCCCAGTTTCCTGAGCCATACAGCAAATTCCCATTGGCTATTTATTTTACATATGGTAATGCACATTGCCATGTTACTCTTTCCATACATCCCACCCTCTCCTCACCTCTATGTCCATAAGTCTGTTCTCTATGTCTGTTTCTCCATTGCCGCCCTGTGAATAAATTCTTCAGTACCATTTTTCTAGATTCTGTATATATGTGTTAGAATATGGTATTTATCTTTCTCTTTCTGACTCACTTCACTCTGTATAATAGGTTCTAGGTTCATCCACCTCATCAGAACTGACTCAAATGTGTTTCTTTTTATGGCTGAGTAATATTCCATCGTGTATATGCACCACAACTTCTTTATCCATTCATCTGTCGACAGACATCTAGGTTGCTTCTATGTTCTAGCTATTGTAAATAGTGATGTAATGAACAATGGGATATATGTGCCTTTTTCAATTTTGATTTCCTCGGGGTATATGCCTAGGAGTGGGATTGCTGTGTCATATGGTGGTTTTATTCCTAGTTTCTTTTTTAAAGGAATCTCCATACCATCTTCCATAGGGGTTGTATCAATTTACATTCCCACCAACAGTGCAAGAATGTTCCCTTTTCTCCACACCCTCTCCAGCATTTACTGTTTGTAGGCTTTTTGATGATGGTCATTCAGACCAGTGTGAGATGACATCTCATTGTGGTTTTGATTTGCATTTTTCTAATAGTGAGCGATGTTGAGCATCTTTTCAAGTGTTTGTTAGCCATCTGCATGTCTCCTTTGGAGAAATGTCTGTTTAAGTCTTTTTCACACTTTTTGATTGGGTTGTTTGTTTTTCTGGCATTGAGTTGTATGAGCTGCTTGTATATTTTGGAAATTAATCCTTTGTCAGTTGTTTCATTTGCTATTGTTTTCTCCCATTCTGAGGGTTGTCTTTTCACCTTGCTTATAGTTTCCTTTGCTGTGCAAAAACTTTTAAGTTTAATCAGGTCCCACTTTTTACTTTTGTTTTTATTTCCACTACTCTAGGAGGTGGGTCATAGAGGATCTTGCTTTTATTTATGTCACGGAGTGTTCTGCCTACGTTTTCCTCTAATAATTTTATAGTTTCTCTGTTTTTACATTTAGGTCTTTAATCCATTTTGAGTTTATCTTTGTGTATGGTGTTAAGAGTGTTCTAATTTCATTCTTTTATATGTAGCTGTCCATTTATGGACAGCTTTCCCAGGACCATTTATGGAAGAGGCTGTCTTTGCCCCATTGTATATTCTTGCCTCCTTTGTCAAAAATAAGGTTCCCATAGGTTCATGGGTTTATTTCTCGGCTTTCTATATTGTTCCATTGGTCTATATTTCTGTTCTTGTGCCAGTATCATACTGTCTTGATGACTGTGCTGCTGCTGCTGCTAAGTAGCTTCAGTCGTGTCTGACTCTGTGCGACCCATAGACAGCAGCCCACCAGGCTCCTCCGTCCCTGGGATTCTCCAGGCAAGAACACTGGAGTGGATTGCCATGTCCTTCTCCAATGCATAAAAGTGAAGAGTGAAAGTGAAGCCACTCAGTCGTGTCCAACTCTTAGCGACCCCATGGACTGCAGCCCATCAGGCTCCTCTACCCATGGGATTTTCCAGGCAAGAATACTGGAGTGGGTCGCCATTGCCTTCTCCCTTGATGACTGTAGCTTTGTAGTATAATATGAAGTCAGGAAGGTTGATTCCTCCAGCTCCATTCTTCTTTCCCTAGACTGCTTTGGTTATTGGGGGTCTTTTGTGTTTCCATATGAATTGTGAAATTCTTTCTTCTAGTTCTGTGAAAAATGCCATTGGTAATTTGATAGGGATCGCATTGAATCTGTAGATTGCATTTACTAGTATAATCATTTTTCACAATATTGATTCTTCCTACCCAGGAACATGGAATAACTCTCCATCTGTTTATATCATCTTTGATTTCTTTCATTAGTGTCTTATAATTTTCTGTGTACAGTTCTTTTGTTTCCTTAGGTAAGTTTATTCCTAGATATTTAATTCTTTTTGTTGCAGTGGTGAATGGGATTAATTCCTGAATTTCTCTTTCTGATTTTTCATTGTTAGTATATAGAAATGAAAGTAATTTCTGTGTATTGATTTTGTATCCTGAAACTTTGCTAAATTCATTGATTAGCTCTAGTAATTTTGTGATACTATCTTTAGGGTTTTCTATGTACAGTATCTTGTCATCTGCAAACAGTGAGAATTTTACTCCTTCCTGATCTGGTTTCCTTTTATTTATTTTTCTTCTCTGATTGCTGTAGCTAGGACTTCCAGAACTATGTTGAATAATAGTGGTAAAGGTGGACACCCTTGTCTTGTTCCTGATTTTAGGGGGAATGCTTTCAGTTATTCACCACTGAGAATAATATTTGCTGTAGACTTATCATATATGGCCTTTACTACATTGAGGTAGGTTCCTTCTATGACTATTTTTTGAAGTGTTTTGATCATAAATGAGTGTTGAATTTTGTCAAAGGCATTTTCTGCACCTATTGAGATTATCACATGATTTTTATCTTTTAGTTTGTTAGTATGGTGTATCACATTGATTGATTTGCATATATTGAAGAATCCTTGCATTCCTGGAATAAACCCAACTTGATCATGGTGTGTGAGCTTTTTGATGTGTTGCTGAATTCTGTTTGCCAAAATTTTGTTGAGGATTTTCGCATCTATGTTCATCAGTGATATTGGTCTGTAGTTTTCTTTTATTGTGTTGTCTTTGTTTGGTTTTGGTATCAGGGTGATGGTGGCCTCATAGAATGAGTTTGGAAGTGTTCCTTCCTCTGCAATCTTTTGGAAAGAGTTTTAGAAAGATAGGAATTAGCTCTTCTCTAAATGGTTTGATAGAATTCTCCTGTGAAGCCATCTGGTCCTGGGCTTTTGTTTCTTGGGAGAGTTTTGATCACAGCTTCAATTTCAGTGCTTGTAATTGGATTGTTCATAATTTCTATTTCTTCCTGGTTCAGTCTTGGAAGATTGAACTTTTCTAAGAATCTGTTCATTTCTTCCAGGTTATCCATGTTATTGCCATATAGTTGTTCATAATAGTTTCTCATAATCCTCTGTATTTCTGCATTGTCTGCTGTAACCTCTCCTTTTTCAATTCTAATTTTGTTGACTTGATTCTTCTTTTTTTCTTGATGAGTCTGGCTAAAGGTTTGTCAATTTTGTTCATCTTCTCAAAGAACCAGCTTTTAGTTTTATTAATCTTTACTCTTGTTTCTTTCATTTCTTTTTCATTTATTTCTGCTCAGATCTTTATGATTTCTTTCCTTCTGCTAATTTTGGTGTTTTTTTCTTCTTTTTTCAGTTGGTTTAGGTGCAAAGTTAGGTTGCCCACTTGATGTTTTTCTTGTTTCTTTTGATTTCTTCAGCAACCTGTTGGTTATTTAGAAATGTGTTTTTTAATTTCCATGTGTTTGTGCTTCTTACAGTTTTTTTTTTCTTGTAATTGATATCTAGTCTCACAGTGTTATGGTCAGAGAAGATGCTTGATATAGTTTCAATTCTCTTAAATTTACTGAGGTTTGGTTTGTGACCAAAGATGTGGTCTATCCTGGAGAATGTTCCATGGGCACTTGAGAAGAATGTGTATTCTTCTGCATTTGGATGGAACGTTCTGAAGATATCGATAAGATCCATCTCATCTAATGTATCATTTAAAACTTGTGTCTCCTTATTAGTTTTCTGTTTTGATGATCTGTCCACTGGTGTGAGTGGAGTGTTAAAGTCTCCTACTATTATTGCATTACTGTTAATTTCTCCTTTTATGTCTGTTAGTGTTCGTCTTATGTATTGAGGTGCTACTGTGTTGGGTGCATAGATATTTACAATTGTTATGTTTTCCTCTTGGATTGATCCCTTGATCATTATGCAGTGTCCTTTCTTATCTCTTGTAAGCTTCTTTATTTTAAGGTCTATTTCATCTGAGATGAGAATTGCTATTCCAGCTTTCTTTTGCTTCCCTTTTGCATGGAATGTATTTTTCCATCCTCTCACTTTCAGTCTATATATGTCTTTAGATGTAAAGTGGGTTTCTTGTAGACAGCTTATATATGGGTCTTGTTTTTGTATCCATTCAGCCAGTCTGTGTCTTTTGGTTGGAGCATTTAATCAATTTACATTTACAGTAATCATTGATATATATGTTCCTATTGCCATTTTCTTAATTGTTTGGGGTTGATTTTGTATATTTTTTTTTTCTTCTCTTGTATTTCTTGACTACATGAGTCCCTTTAACATTTGTTGTAAAGCTGATTTGATGGTACTGAATTCTCTTAACTTTTACTTGTCTGAGAAGCTTTTTATTTCTCCATCAATTTTGAATGAGATCCTTGTCAGGTACAGTAATCTTGGTTGTAGATTTTTCCCTTTCAGTACTTTGAATATATCCTGCCATTCTCTTCTGGCCTGCAGAGTTTCTGCTGAAAGATCAGTTGTTAGGTGTATGGGGTTTCTCTTGTATGTTACTTGCTGCTTCTCCCTTGCTGCTTTTAATATTCTTTCTTTACATTTAGTCTTTGTTAATTTGATTAGTGTGTGTCTTGGCGTTTTTCTCCTTGGGTTTATCCTGTATGGGACTCTTTGTGCCTCTTGAACTTGATTGACTATTTCCTTGTCTATGTTGGGGAAATTTTCAACTATAATCTCTTCAAAAATTTTCTCATTCCCTTCCCTTTTTCTCTTCTTCTTCTGGGATCCCTATAATTCGGATGGTGGTGCATTTGATATTGTCCTATAGGTCTTTGAGACTATCTTCAGTTCTTTCCATTCTTTTTACTTTATTCTGCTCTTCAAAAGTTATTTCTACCAACTTATCTTCCAGCTCACTGATTCATTCTTCTGCCTCAGATATTCTGCTATTGATTCCTTCTAGAGTATTTTTAATTTCAGTAACTGCATTGTTTGTCTCTGTATGCTTATTCTTTAATTCTTCTAGGTCTTTGTTAATTGATTCTTGCATTGTCTCCATTTTGTTTTCAAGGTTTTTGATCATCTTTACTATCATTATTCTGAATTCTTTTTCAGGTAGTTTGCCTATTTCCTCTTCATTTATTTGGACTTCTGTGTTTCTAGTTTGTTCCTTTATTTGTGTAGTAGTTCTCTGCCTTTTCATTATTTTTTTTTTAACTTATCGTGTTTGAGCTCTCCTGTTCCTAGGCTTCAAGGTTAAATTCTTTCTTCCTTTTGATTTCTGCCCTCCTAAGGTTGGTCCAGTGGTTTGTATAATCTTGAGATTTGTGCTGAGTTTTTGTTTATTTGCTTGTTCGTTTGTTTTTCCATTGATGCGAAAGGCTGAGTGAGGTGGTAATCCTGTCTACTGATGATTTGGTTTGTATTCTTGCTCTGTTTGTTGTTTAGATGAGTTGTCCTGCACAGGGTGCTATGGTGGTTGGGTGATGCTGGGTCTTGTATTCAAGTGGTTTCCTTTGCATGAATTCTCACTATTTGATACTCCCTAGCACTAGTTCTTTGGTAGTCTAGGGTCTTGGAGTCAGTGCTCCCACTCCAAAGGCTTAGGGCTTGATCTCTAGATCTTTTGTGTGGCTACTCTTCATCCTGCTTTTCTAGAGGCAGAATTATGTGATGGAAAGAAGAGGTGGGCAACCAACCTTTCTGAGCCTCAGTGTCTCTTTGTCCCTCTATCCTACATACCAGATGTGGCAGGAGCTGTGTGAAGAGGATGGTACAGCAGCCGTGGCAGGAGAACTGAGTCCAGTGCCATCGCGTGGAGGCAGGGGGGCGAGGCGGGGTGTGAAGGAGTCCACCCTGTGCCTGCGTGAAGGGCTGCCTGACGCGGTGTGAAGGGAGGTGATGCTCTTATGACAGTCTCTACTGTCCTCCTTTTAAAACTTTACTTATCCTTCTTCAGTGTGGGCACCACCTCTTGATGAGTGGAGTGCCCAAATATTTGTGGATCTTTTTAACAATCTCCACACCTTCCACTGATGCAGTGGTGATATCATTGAGCAGTAACAAAATAATAATGGTAATTGCCACAATTGCAGTTTATTGAAATGCAAAGTTTTTTAAAGACAGTGAGTTAACAGTGCTATTCCATAGAAAAAAAGTTGGCATTAAAGGGAGATGATGTATAATGTTTTACTTGTTTTAATAAGTAGTGGGTGCTTGTATGCATGTATTACATTTCTTCTATTAATGAAATACATTCTTAAGGTCGAGTTTAGAAATAGTGATAAAGTGAATTCACTCCACTGAGCTGACATTTTAGAATGAGTTGAAGTCTAAAATAATAATAGAGTCTTGAGACTCCTTTGGTGGTCCAGTGGCTAAGACTCCATGCTCCCAGTGCCTGGGGGCCCAGGTTCAATCCCTGTCAGGGAACTTGATCCCACATGCCACAACTGAGAGTTCCCATGCTGCAATGATGATCAAAGATCCTGTGTGCCACAGCGAAGACCCAGTGCAGCCAAATAAATAAAATAAGGTCTTAAGACTATTAAAGCTTCAGGTGTGCTCACTCATGTCTGACTCTTTGTGACCCCAAGGACTATAGCCTGCCAGGTTCTTCCTTTATGGAATTATCCAGGCAAGAATACTGCAGTGGGTTGCCATTTCCTTCTCCAGGAGTTCTTCTCAACCCAGGGATCCAACCTGAATCTTCCTGCATCAACAGGTAGATTCTTTACCACTGCGCCACCTTGGGAGCCCCTTAAGACTATTGGTTATAAGCAAATCACCAGGGCCAACCAGGATCTTAAGATTTCAGTCGCTATGCTAATAGGTGCCAGTTTCATTCTCAGAGGGTAAATTGTCTGCTTGCAATGCGGGAGACCTGGGTTCAATTCCTGGGTTGGGAAGATCCCCTGGAGAAGGAAATAGCAACCCACTCCAGTATTCTTGTCTGGAAAACCCCATGGATGGAGAAGCCTGGTAGGCTACAGTCCATGGGGTCACAAAGAGTCAGACACAACTGAGCGACTTCACTTCACTCACTAGATGACAGGAAGTACAGGCAAGTGACAGGTCACCCTTCAGTTTCATTTGGCATAACTCAGGGACAATCTCAAACATGGAAACTGACCTGGATTTGATCTCAGGTAGTCCCTTTCCATGTAAAATTGTTTCTCCTTCATAAAGATACTCTTTGCTGCCCATTCTTTTCCCTACTCCCTGGTATTCCCACTCATCCCAGCCCTAGTCACTCCCCTCACTTAAATCCATGTCTGGAGACTCAATTCAGTCCCCACCTCCAGCCTGTACCTAGCAGACGGTCAGCCCTCCTTGATGTTTCCATAGCACCCTGGGCACATTTTATCCGATTCACATTACGCTGTGCTATCAGCATGCCTCTGTACATCTATTTTTCTCACCAGAATGTGGGGCCCTAGGGGGTAAGGACTACATTGGATCAATTCACCTCTGAGCCCCCATCTGATAGAGTACATGGCATAGAATACTCATCCAATAAATCTTTATCTATTACAAAGAGGGGCAACTGGGATCTTGGATGAAACATGTAAATCAAAATAGTCTCCTTAATGGGCCTCAAAAGAGTAGCATCATTAACTTGATAGAGAGCATGGGAGAAAAAGTTGTGTCCTTGGATGAAAGCTCCCAGAAACAGCTAGCCTTTAAACAAATTGTGTGATTAGGTCAAAGAAGATACTAAGGGGGTTAGAAAAAAAATGCTATTTTACATTTACCAAAAAAGAAAATGCATTTTTTACATATAAGGGCACTCAGTGTTTAAGGATTCAGAACTGATTCAGCAAATTAGATGAGGTTTCCTTTTAAGAGGTGATTAGTTATTCATACCAAGTGATATTTATTCTCTAGCTGCCTAGACATTTAAAATGATACTTTTGACAAGTAGAAAAATATGTTCCATGCTTTCCTTCTTAATAGGCAAAATATCAACTTGAAATAATTTATTTGTTTGTACAACTCAAAGGGAACATAGAATAGGAATGAAAAATCTGTGAAGAAAGAAATTCCATCTGGCTGTAAAAGAGTTACTTTTTTTAAATTTTTTTGGTTGTTTAAATAAAGCAAAGAAGACAAGCATAAAGGAAGGAAGGAAAGATGGGAGGAGGGGAGGGAAGAGGAGGGGGAGGAAGGAAGAGAGGAAAATTCTGGGGATAATCTATTAAGGAAATATTTTAGTGTCTTTCACGGGTAGCCAAGATAAAAGCAAGGAACAGCTTTCTCCCGGGTATAGTAATTATATGGATCTCATTGTCTTTAATCAATGCCACTAAAATTAGAAATAGACTCAAGAGGAGTTTAGATAAATACATAGATAATAGCCAGGAAATTTAAATGACTTTAAATTAAATTACTTTAAACGTATTTCATAAAAGCTTCTCTCATACTTTTTGTTTTGAGGATGTCATGCTGGAAATTCCACAGTAGCCTTTTTCTGGGACAAACTCTTTGACGCTGCCTTTTGTAATCAGTGCACCAAACTGAAGAGTGGCCACCCAAATCTCATGTCGCCAGTAATGCCACAAGGTGATCTTATTTGAAATAGAGTCTTTACAGATGTGATCAGTAAGCGTGAATATAGTGGGCTGCTGCTGCTTGGTCACTCAGTCCTGTCCAGCTCTGTGCGACCCCAGGGGCTGTAGTCTGCCAGGCTCCGCTGTCCGTGGGATGTTTCAAGCAGGAATACTGGAGTGGGTTTCCGTCTCCTTCTCCAGGGATAGTGGACTAGGGTGGGTCCTAGATCCAGTACCAGTGTATCCATTTTATACAAAGAGAAAACCCAGAGGGATGGCCAGGTGATGATGGAGGCAGAGATGGGCCGCAAGGATGCAGCCACAAGCCAAGGAACACCAGGAGCCCCCAGAGGCTGGCAGAGGCAGGGAAGGTTCTTTTCTGGATCCTGCACAGGGAGCATGGCCTGCCAATGTCTTAACTGCAAACATCAAGCCTCTAGAACAGTGAGGAAAAAAATTCATGTTGTTTTAAGACCCCAGTGTGTGGTCATTTGTGGCTGCAGCCTAAGAAGCTAACGCAGGTCTTCCCTGATGGTCCAGTGGCTAAGACTCCATGCTACCAGTGCAGGGGACCCAGGTTCAACCCCTGGCCAGGGAACTAGATCCCACATGCCACAACTAAAGACTTGGACGAGCCAAATAAATAAAAATAAATATTTTTTAAAAAGTTAATGTGATCAGATTGTAGAAGCTTCTGGAGAAATAGAGGCCCTGCTAGAATGTCTGAAGTGGGGATATCATATATAAGTATCAGGGGATGTACAATAGTTAAGCACTTGGACACTGACTGGGGAGAAAAGTCCTTTCTTCTCTAAGAAGACAGGGAAATCACCTCCTTCCCATGCAGCAAACAGATCATGGAGGAGCATGTGTATTTTAAGCACAGGTCCATCTTAACTACAGCCTCCCAGGTGACAAAGCATCCACCTGCCAATTCAGGAGAGACAGAAGACGCAGGTCGATCCCCGGGTGAGGAAGGTCCCCTGCAGGAGGAAACGGCAACCCACTCCAGTATTCTTGCCTGAAAAATCCCATGGACAGAGGAGCCTGGTGTGTTACTGCCCATGGGGTGGCAAAGAATCACGTAGCACACATGCCATCTTAACCCCTCTTTGTTCTCTCTCTCCCCTCATCTGTGCAGAAAAGAGACAGGAGATTGGAGCAGGGCTTTAGAAAGCCAGGGTTCCCTATGCTTTGCCTCTGACAGTTCTTCAGCCCGCGTAAGCTCAGAGCTATTTACATGTACAGCTTCCTGGGAGGCGTGGTGCCTGCTCTGCCTGTGGAAGCAGAAGCAACCATGTTCCCTGGATCTGTGGGGACCATACTGACACGATGGCCCAAGGTGTGGATGGAGCAGATGTGCCCAGGTGCAGAGACCACCGGAACCCGGAGGTACAGACACAGTGGAAATAAAATCTTTCATCCCCAGGTGGTGCCAGTGGTAAAGACCCCGCTTGCCAATGCAGGAGACATAAGAGATGAGGGTTCCATCCCCAGGTAGGAAAGATTCTCTGGAGGAGGGCATGGCAATCCACTCCAGTATTCTTGCCTGGCGAACCCCATGGACAGAGGAGCCTCACAGGCTACAGTCCATGGCGTCGCAAAGAGTCAGACATGATTGAAGCGACTTAGCCTGCCTGCATCAGTGAGGCCATAACAGAAAACAAAACAAAAATTAAGGACAAAGGTACTGTATTTGCCTTCCGGAGCCGATGTAACAAAGGTGACTTAGAACAACAGGAATATATTCTCTTACTGTTCTGGAGGCTACAAGTCCAAACTCAAGGTGTCCACAGGGCTGTGCTCCCTCTGAAGGCACTGGGGAAGCGTGTGTCTCAGGCTGCCCTCCTAGCTTCTGGTAGATTTTTCACGTGCAGCAGCACAAACCCAGTCTTCATGTGGCCTGCCTCCTGTGTGGCTGTTTGTCTCTGCATCCAAATTTCCCTTTTCATAAGGACACCAGTCATATTGGACGAGGCCTGCCCTCATGACCTCATTTTAACTTGATCTTCTGCCTTTCCCTTGTTTCCAAATAAGGTTCCATTCAGAGGTGATGAGGCCCCTTTCTGGGGCACACAATCCAACCTATAAAAGGTCCTAATCTCTACAAGCCTTTTTTTCCTTTCTTTCTCTGCACAGATTTGTCTCCATAATTTGAAACATATAACTTCAGGGCAATTTAGGTCCACCACTTATATAAAGGGGTTCCCTTGTAGCTCAGTCAGTAAAGAATCTGCCTGCAATTCAGGAGACCCAGGTTCGATTCCTGGGTCAGGAAGATCCCCTGGAGAAGGAAATGGCAACCCACTCCAGCATTCTTGTCTGGAGAATCCCCATGGAGAGAGGGGCCTGGTAGGTTCCCAGTTCATGAGGTCGCAAGGGTCAGACACGACTTAGCAACTAAACCACCAACTGCCATCACTTATATAAAGGATAATTAATTGATTAATAATTAAAATGTTGGAAGTTAGAGACAATCTGAAAACTCTAAACGGTGGTGTTAACTCCACTATTCGATTTCTGTGGCCTCAAGCAAATCAATTAACCTTTCTGAACTTCTCTCCCCTTGCTTGCAAAATGCAGCTAACAAGACACAAAGTTGTCATGAAGATTAAATAGGATTATCTGTTTAAGAACACCAGTAACATGGAAAACTGCAGCAAAAACTGCCCTTCTAGTTCCAATATTATTAATAAAATAGTCCTAATATTATTGATACGCCTAATCGTAACAGGAGGAATCTGGAGAAGGGCTGGAGGTTTAAGCACCCTGATGAAGGCAGGCATCGCCACCTGGTGGCAGCATCCTGTAGCGGGGGTGTGTGTTTTCCCCAAGGTGCACCAGCCTCATTTCAATTATCAGCTGAGAAAAACATAAGAATCGATTAAAAGTCATTGAACTTCACAATTGAAAGTATGAAAGGGAAAGTCCTGATGCTCAGGCTAAACGCTACTCAGAAGACTTCAAGAAGAAATCACCTTACCTTTTCCTCAACCATCCCTCTATATCCCTGTGGGAGGTGAAACCTGGGGGGAGTCAACCTTGGTCTGAATCAATTGTTCTTTTTGAATAAACTGCATTTTCTATCGCCCTCCCACCTATAGGGTCTCGTAGGAGGGTAATGTCTAATAAACTTTTGTCTAGTGAAATAATGAAGAATTTACTATTAATAATATCAATCCTTGATATTCGCTGAGCCCTTAGGATATGCTATTTCTGTTCTAAATGGAAACTCAGTATACAGGGATTATTCAGTTGTCTTGGGGACTGTGGCATAAAACAGAGAGTCCATGCTCAGAATATTTGAAGGAGTTGATAGGGGTAAAGAATCAAGACTAAACAATGACTTGGTAGAAGTTGATTTAAAAATGGGCTGACCAAGTGCACCGTTGACCTTTGTAGATGCTGAATGATTGTAGATGCTGAATGATTGCATCAAAAAAATTGTTGTTCAGTCACTCAGTCATGTCTTACTCTTCGTGACCCTGTGGACTGCAGCACGCCAGGCTTCCCTGTCCTTCACTATCTCCCAGAGTTGAATTTGCTCAAGCTCATGTCCATTGAGTCAGTGATGCCATCCAACTCTCTCATTGTCTGTTTCCCCCTTCACCTCCTGTCCTCAATCTTTCCCAGCATCAGGGTCTCTTCCAATGAGTCAGCTCTTCTCATCAGGTGGCCAAAGTATCAGAGCTTCAGCATCAGGTCCTTCAGTGAATATTCAGGGTTGATTTTCTTTAGGATTAACTGGTTTGATTGCCTTGCTGTCCAAGGGACTCTCAAAGAGTCTTTAGCACTACAGTTCAAAGGCATCATCCCATTAAACAGAGACAGCTGATAATTATGGCAAACGATTTATAAATGTAATTCAGGAGCAAAGCTTATAATCCACGCAGGACATGTACATCCTCAGAGGAATGTGAGATTCAAGGTAAAACCACATCCCACTTATACATCCTGGCAACAGGTAGGTCTCTGAGCCCAGAAGTGCCTTCAAACCCCACATCATGGGCAGCAGCATGAGCTGATGGCTGGAAGAGTTGGTTGAATTCATGTTTTTGTTTTGTTTTGTTTATTTATTTGTTTGTTTGCAGGGGTGGGGGTGGGGTCAGGAAGTGACATCTACTTGTATCCTCAAGGTATTCACCTAAAGACATTTAAAATGAGCAAATTGACAGTATTATATCCAAAGATATGCAAGCAACAGACTCTAAGAACAACACAAGTATCACGGTTCTGACTGGTACTGAGTTCAACTGGGATCAAACCTCTGGATTCCTGGGAAGTCAGTGCTTGAACCAATGGGGGGAACAAGGCTAGAAGATGCCTGAAAGATGCGTGACCCCACAGTTTTCCTGGCGCCAGTTTGGAACCTGCACATGTGACCCCTAACTAAACTACCTCAAGACAAGCTGTCTTCTGGAACTTTACTTGAGGGTGGCAGACACCTGCCGCTTTTGCCTCATCTGAGGACACACTCCTAATGCCTTCGCAGGACAAGCAGGGACCGCAGAAGAGCAAGGCTGGATGAGGGGATCTCTGGGAAACTGGGATGAGTGTTCCCCATCCAACGGAGATGGATGGCAGCTGCTGTCTGGAAGGGCTGAGCACAACGTTGGCAGATCTTCCAGTTTTTCTAGAGAAGATAAGACTCTGGCTCTCAGTTGTTTCTTTTTAAGTTTTCAGAAGGTTTTTTTTGTTTTTTTGTTGTTTTTTGGCTCACTGGTCTTTGTTAGGGTGTGTAGGATTTCAGGTGCAGTGCACAGGCCTAGCTGCCCTGCAGCATGTGGGATCTTAGTTCCTCGACCAGGGATCGAACCTGTGTGTTCAGAATTGGAATGGGGATTCTTAACCACCAGGGAAGCCCTTCTCAATTGTTAAATGTTGTCAATGGTATATTGCCTCCTGCCAGAATACAAGACAAATACAACACAGCTAGTGGCCAGATTTCATACAGGAAAATTCTACACGGGATAGGACCCATCCACCTCTCGCCTACATAGTGAATTCTGGGATTCTAGTTGAAGTTGACCTTGATCTTATTCAGACTGACTTCTCCATGCTTATATTCTTCTGCTCCAATATTCTTCCATGGTTGATGGACAGAATTTTTTCCCTTAGGCTTGACTTTTCCTTAGGTGTACTTGTACTCACCGATTTCCTTCCTTTGCTGTTGTTTTCCTTTCTTGTGTACCTCTTTTATAAATTCCCTGAGCATTTCTATAAATATTGAGTTCTCCAGTCACACTACTATGAAACTCTTCCTTTTCTGGAGTTGTTCTCTTATCCATGACTTTATCATTTCCCCTTTTCTCCTGCTGGGCAAAGCTGCCATCTATTACAGAGACTGAAATGTCAGATGCATTTTCCTAGTTTTCTCTATAAGTATTTGTCCATAAGACAAATTCTGATCAAGGTGATTAACAGGACAGTTTCCTATTACTTTTGAGAAAGATTTTCTTCCCTGATGTAATGAAAGGCGTGTGTAAGAAATTCTTTTATCCACTCCCTATTCTTCCTAGTTTAAAATGATGCTTTGTGAAGATGTGATGTCTGGGGCTATGGCAGCCATCTTGCAGCTATGAGGAAAGAAACTTCAGAATGAAAAAAAATATATGATGATAAATATTGAGTAAAAGAATGGAAGTAGACTGGATCCTCAATGATGCTCTTGGGCCATCACACCATTTCTGGGACTGCCTTTCCTCTTATATTCTTATCAAATAAAATAATAACAAGCCCTATTGGTTCTGATACTTTTACTTGAGTATTTCACGGCTGGTTTTTGAAATCATCCTAACGGAAACATACCCCAATACTACTCACTATCTCCTTTAGCTCTTGTTATGCATCTTACCACAGGGAATCATGTACTTTCATGCATTCCCTCAAAGACTTTAAGTTCCTGAGAGCAGAGACTGTCATGTTGGCGTTTATGCTGCTATCTGTTTTTATGCTCATTTCTTTCTATATTTATGTGCTGTGCTATCTGTTAAAGTATGTATTCCTCAGCATATATGATCAGGATGGACCTGGTTTCACCACCTACCATACTTTACTCACTGTCTGGTGCCAGGAGCAGATATGTGCATATCCCAACACGTCATTAGTCACTTCCTGGCCACTTTGATTCAAGGACAGATATATATCACAATCATAGGCAAAGAAACTCAATTCCAAGGCTTTGGTAGAATTGATAGGATGGAGGAAAATAAGGAAATCTTACTTCTGGGCTTACTGAAGTTTTTATGAATAAATTCAAGGGGAATGGCCCAGCAAGAATGGAATCCACAGACAGAAGAGAACAGCCAAAGATACAGAGGGAGAAAAACCGGTTTGAGCGTCAGTGAAAATCTATGTGTGCTTAAACAGTATTAATTAGCAATTCCCTTTTCTCAAAACCAAGAATCCCAACTAATACATTTTTCCTTTAGTTCCTCAGTAGAAAAAAATGCATTTCTTGTGGCCTCTGTAATTCTTTGTCTGCATGAGTAAATCTTTGCCTATGTAGCCCTTCACAATTTTGAAATAATACAGGCCATTATAAGGTCTTCCCAGGTGGTCCAGTGGGTAAAGAACCCCCCTTCAGTGCAGGAGATGCAGGAGACTCAGGTCTGACCCCTGAGTTGGGGAGATACCCGGGAGGAGGATAAGTGTGTTAATGGCAACACACTTCGGTAGACTTTCCTGGAGAATCTCATGGACAGTGGAGCCTAGTGGACTATGGTACATGGGGTGTCAAAGAGTCAGATGTGACTGAAGCGACTCAGCACAAGCACATGCACAGATCATTATAAAACTCGTGGCTAATGACAAGTCAAAAAATATTCGAAACAAGAATCCCTGATCCAAAAGACCATTAACTGGGACCTCCCTAGTGATCCGGTGGTTAAGAATCTGCCTTCCAAGGCAGGAGACAAGGGTTAAATTGCTGGCAGGGGAATTAAGGTCTCGCATGCTTGGCAACTAAGTCTGTGTGCCACAACTACTGAACCTAAGTGCCCCAACTGAAGAGAAGCCTGTGTACCGCAGCAAAGAGTCCCACTCTACAATGAAGACCCAGGCAGCCAAAAAAATACATGCTTTTTACAACACAGACCAAAGAACCCCAGAAAAACCATTTGCCAATGACTATCCTGAATACCATCCAAGGGCCAGAGAGACAACACAGGAGAAAGCCAATAGCTCAGTGAACATGTATGTGACTGCATCAGCATCAGTTCAGTTCAGTTCATTTCAGTCGCTCAGTCTGTCTGACTTTCTGCGACCCCATGGACTGCAGCATGCCAGGCCTCCCTGTCCCTCACCAGCTCCCAGAGCTTGCTCAAACTCATGTCTATTGAGTCAGTGATGCTATCCAACCTTCTCCTCCTGCCTTCAACCTTTCCCAGCATCAGGGTCTTTTCCAATGGGTCAGTTCTTCACATCAAGTGGCCAAAGTATCGGAGCTTTCTCTTCAGCATCAGTCCTTTCAATAAATATTCAGGACTGATTTATTTGGGGATTGACTGATTTGACCTCCTAGCAGTCCAAGGGACTCTCGAGAGTCTTCTCCAACACCACACTTCAAAAGCATTAATTCTTCAACCCTTGGCTTTCTTTATAGTCCAACTCTCACATCCATACATGACTACTGGAAAAACCATAGCTTTGACTAGATGGACCTTTGTCGGTGAACTTTTTTTGGTGGAAGCTCTTGGTGCTGCTTCTGCACCAGGGGAATGAATACAAATCTGGAAATTTGATACATCCTCCTCATATTCAGTTTGATGTGTTTAATGTGCCCAACAAGTTAGAGCTGAGCATTCCAAGGTCCAAGGCTCTCAAGGAAGCCACCCAAGATCTGTAGGGAGAAAGAGGTCAGGTCTGTTTCACCTGTAGAGCCGACCAGGACCCACAGTTTCCTTTGAAGAAATAAACACATGTGAAACTTCCAAAATGCAGCATCCCTTCTGCCTTGGCGGAAAAAATATGAAAGCATGAGTCCCTTTCTTTTCCTTGCAGCTGGCTTTCCTTGTTGTTGTTCCTGGCACTGGCAGTTCAGGTGGGTTGGTCCTGCTTGTAGACCCCAAGAGTACCCATCCATCACTGTCCTGCTGAGCATCCTTGCTCTTCTTCAGCATCCCAAACACCCAACATATTTGGCACTTTCTGCAGCTCCTGTGGAGTTTGGAAGCTCCTCATTACCCAAAACAAAGCCCCCACACCTCACCCCAGCAAATGAGGTTTGCTCACAGAAAAGACACAGGAGGGAACAAACACATCTGAGGACAGAAAATGAGGCAGGGCAGGGAGAAGAAGAGAGAAGCATAGAGGAAGACGCTGCTATTTTTAAGCAGAACATTCTTTTCTCTTTAGAATCCACGTGTGGCATTGGACGAGAGGCAAACGCATGCGAAAATGGATTTTTATTGACAGGAAAGTACTTGTGAATGGGAATCTATTTTTGACTCGAGCTAAAAACAAAGTTCTGCTTGGGGGAAAGAAGCCATGATTGGCACTGGGCTTTGTTTACCTTGTGCACACCATTGTTTCCAACAGAAGGAGCAGCGTCTTTGTTTTATTTACTTGATCTGGCAATTCCCTCGCTCCTTACCTTTGCAAGATTCCAGATTCAAGTGTTAGCAGCATCCTCTAAACAATGAGAGAAGGGAGGCAGATTCCGGGGCTCCTGGAGTCCTGTTCTAAGCTCATTCTGCAGGTCTACCCATTGCGACTCTCTTGCTTGTAAGACTTCACCACCATCATTAACTACTGGAAATACTGGTTAATGTCTTGCCCTGTGTAAGACACCATGGGAGAGCCCAGGGATGGGGGAAGCTCAGATTCCTCAGCCTGAAGTTTGGGATCTGTCAACGACAAATTGGCACTTGCCGTGAGCACTTGCCATCTACCTCTACAGGGATTAAATCAAGTGCTGCTGCAAATGCTGTTTCAACCCCCCTGAAAGGAGTTCAGGGTGGAGAGCAGAGATGGGGCATTCTGTGCTCTGGGAAAACCTGGCCGGAAAGGTCTTCAGACAGATATTTCCAGGAGCAGATTTTTTGAGCCCAATTCTTGCATCTCCTCATATCTAGAAAAGCATTGATATCCTTCATGGTGACAGCTGTTTCTCATGATATTAACATCATGATACTATCAGAAATCTGCAAAAAAATATGTGCTTGATTGCATGTAGTCCCTGTCAACAAAATCACATGTATATTGACCTTTCCCCAGAGTAGTTTCTCAAGGCTATCTGAGATGCTCTCTCCTGGGCTATAGTCTTCATTTTGCCCTCAATAAAGCTTAACTCAAAACTCTCATATTGTGCATTTTTACATCCACAGATCCATGAGTGTGGCTGCCATGATTCATCTTTGTTGGAGCCCCCGAGATGTTCAAGTGGCCCTTTTCTCTTTAATCTGACCTCTGAACAAGTTGAGACAAAAGATTCAAGCTGGTAGAAGAAATATCACCTTAATTTCTGGCAGAGCCTATGGTAGGTAGACTGATGCTCTCCACTCCTGGACTCAGCCGTCCATGCCCATGTACTAATCCTTGAAACCTGTGAGTATGTCGGGTTAAGTGGCAAGGAGCATTAACGTTCCGAAGAGGGATTAAGGCTGGGGATCAGCTGACTTTGCCCGAGGGAGATGATCCTGGGGCAGCCCAGGAGGGTCCACAGTTGTCCTTAAGAGGAAGGAGAAGTCAGGGGAGACATAACTAGGGAAGAAAGGCACAAGGGTGTGACATTACTGCCTTTGCAGATGAGTAGAGAGGAGCATGAAGCAAAGAATGGGAGCCACCCTTCGAGGCTGAAGAAGACACCCCAAGTCCAGAGCTCACTCATCTATCACTGTGCCCCAATAACATCTTCCCTGAGGCAGAGCCAGGTCTCTGTCTGTCACCTGGGAGGACATGGAATGTGCCTGGAATGTTAGCCTGAACCTAAACAAACGCAGGATCCGTCAATCAGAGGGTGGACCCAGCCCTCCACCTGACCACATCCCTAGGATTTTCCCAAAGTGCATTCATTCAAAGGGCCTCCGGAAAAATTTCCTATTCTGTCCCCTCTGGCCCCTAACACCTGTTTCTTTTTAAAAATATTCATTTATTTATTTTGGCCGCACCAAGTTTCAGTTCTGGCATGAGGGGGTCTTTGATTTTTGTTGCAGCAGGCAGGCTCCTTAGTGGCAGCATGTGAGCTCTTAGCTGCAGCATGTATGATCTAGTTCCCTTATCAGGGACTGGACCTGGGCCCCCTGAATTAGGAGTGCAGAGTTTTAGCCACTGGACCACCAGGGAAGTCCCTTTTTTTTTTTTAATTCTCTAATTCATCCCTGTCCAAAAGAGATCTAATGCTAGCCACCTATGAAATTGTAATCATTCCACATTAAATGTGGAAAACCTGTAAAAAGAAACAGATCAACCTAATTTTAACAATATTTTTTATTTCACCAGAGATCCAAAATATGATTTCAGAGTATCATGCACAAGTTAGTAATGAGATAGTTTAGATTTTTTTTCATCCAAGTTTTGGAAATCCTGTACATATCTTATACCTCTTACTAGCACATTCCATTCAAACCATCTTGTGGCTGCTTTGTTGGACAGCACAGCTTTGAGTCCTTTAAATGCTGACCTTCTGACTTTTTCTTGTTTACAAGTTTCATTTGTTACCAACTCATAGGAGACAAATTTTACCTTCTTCTCAGAGTAGTGGGTATGAATTTCAAGCCATACATTTGATTATGAGTGAAAGATTATAATTGTTAATTTTCCCCAAGTTAACTTAAATCCAACACTAAGAGCCCATTATGGGCCTCCCAGGTGGCTCAGTGGTAAAGAATCTACCTGCCAATGGAGGAGATCCCAGGAACATGAGTTCGATCCCTGGGTTGGGAAGATCCCCTAGAGAAGTAAATGGTAACCCACTCCAGTATTCTTGCCTGGAAAATCCCATGGACGGAGGAGCCTGGCAGGTCACAGTCCATGGGATCACCAAGAATCAAACAGGACCGAACATGCAGGTATAAAAGAGCCCATTATGCTGGATTGCTAGAATATTTACAATCAGCTATTACTGGGGATCCCTCACCCTGAGTTACGCAATGTCTCTCAGTCAACTTCAAGGTTGACCTCGCATGAATCCACAAGGCTCTCCTCCCCTGCATATCTTAGAGGTAGTGTAGCAGAAATTCAGCCTCTGTACATGGGTACTGAGTTGAATCTCAGGGACAGAGTTTTGGGTGAAGTAGACAAGAATAGCTTTATTGCTTTGTCAGGCAAAGGAGGCCACAGCAAGCAGGTGCCCTCAAAACTGTGTGTCCACCCCTGGAGGGGATAGTGAGAAGTCTTATAGCAATGGTTCTAAGAGGGCATGGTCAGTTCGTGGACATTCTTCTGATTGGTTGGTGGTGAGGTAAATGGGAGCCTGTATCATCAACTTGCTGGTTTCAACTGATCTGGGTTCTCTGTGCTTGTGGGTGGCATAAAGTTAACTTCTTCTACCTGGTGGGGGTTTCCATATCTGCGAAACAGCTCAAAGATACTGTTATTTTATCCCTTGAGGAGGCACCAGGACCCTGCTCCTAGGTTGCACTATAGCTTCTCTTGACTGCTCCTCCCTTGTGTCTGCATCCCCTCTGTCCTCTGATTAGCAAATATTTGAACCTACCCTTTGGAACGCAGAGAAGGTCATGGAGTCTGAATGAGGCCTATTTTCTACAAATGAGAACGGGGGACACAGAAAAGCTTTTGTGCCTAGAAGCCCCACAGGGTCCTGCTCAGTTTTAGCGGCTGCTGTCTCAAGTCGTCAGGTCCTTGGAGTCTACTAGTTCTGAGCAGAGGCTACCACCAGGCCATATGGAACCTTTGTTTGAATTTAAAAGATACTGTCTCTGGGAGCTTATAGACCCAAAATTACTTAGCTTGGGGACAACAGTGCTTTGTGGCAAATTGGTAAAGCTACTCCAAAGAATGGACTCAGCTCAAGCCTAAGCCTTTTGTTTGACTACTTCTAGCACAAGCAGCGTTTAGGTTCCTCTCATCCCTTGAGCTGAGCACCCTTGTGCAGTGACCAACCTGCACAACTGTCTGCTGCAGCCCTCTGCTGTGACCACTCAGAGTCAGGTCAGGAGGACAACTGTATGCTTTCCAGACTCCACAGAATCTCACACAGTGACCTTTCTGAGGTGGGAATGGCTCTCAGCAGTGGACCAGAGATGAGTCCTGACTATTTTACGGGTAAATCCAATGTAAGCCCTGCCTCATCTCTTTGAATCCTTCCACCTCACTCCTCAGTGTCTTTTGAAGGACTCCTCCATCAGCCCTCCCAGAGACCAGAAACTCTTCCATGGATAACTCTCCATCGAAATGGAAAGATGAGCACCTTCAAAACAATTCCAACACTGGGAAATCTCCCGATGAAGGACATGTAATAAACTTGAAACTAGAGGAAAGTAGAAAGTCTCAGGGTCCTTGGTGCCTATCTAAATGCCTTTGGATCCTTTATCTAATCTTTGCTTTGGGTGTCAGACTCCAAAGAATGAGGAATGTTGGGGACTGAGATGCTGAGAAACAGAATATTTCCTGCCATATCAATAAACAAAGATGTCAGTTATCAGTGATTCCAGTCTGTGAGCTGGTGAGCCCTAGGGGCACTGAGGAAGAAGAGTACAGAAGAATACCTGCAGGATACAGCATGCTTGGGTCTGGTGCATGGGGATGACCCAGAGAGATGTTATGGGGAGGGAGGTGGGAGGGGGGTTCATGTTTGGGAACGCATGTAAGAATTAAAGATTTTAAAATTAAAAAAAAAAATAAAACTTTATAGGAAAAAAAAAAGAAGAAGAAGAATACCTGCAATCTAGCAGCCTTTATTCTACAGCCACTTCCTATGGTGAGCCCCAAGAGAGCTCACGATGTGAAAAACACAGGATACTGGACCCAGATAGCTGAGATACATATGAAAGAATGATTTCAGTGAGCCCAGACTCTTGCAACTGGAAAACCACTAAATTCCTTAACTTGGGATACCTGGTTTTCCTTATTTCACAATGATTTTTGATGTTCAGACTAGCTGTGCTTTATTGCGAAACTTCTATACAACCTGGCTCCCCTCCTCACCTCCCCAGAGCAGTTTTCTCAGGGTCACTTGAGATGCCGTCTTCAGGGCTTGCAGTCCTAAAAATGCCCATTGAATAAAACACAATTGTCAACTTTTCAGTTCAGTTTAGTCGCTCAGTGATGTCTGACTCTCAGCTTTTAGGTTGTTGATATTTTTTAAGTCAACAATGCCAGAAAATTCCAGCCTCAATTTAAAAAAAAAAGAAATGTTCCCAGAGGTTGGTACTTTGGGGTAGACGGTACTGGGAACATCGGTACTAGCATCAGACTATGGTTCTATAGCAATCACAGTCCATCTGTAGAGGCTGTGCTTGCCTGTCCACATGATGCTGTGGAGACAGCATTCTGGGCTCCCCTGGTGGCTTAGCCAGTAAAGAATCCGCCTGCAATGCAGGGAACTCAGGTTCAACCGCTGGGTTGGGAAGATCCCCTGGAGAGAGGAATGGTTACCCACACCAGTATTCTTGCCTGGAGAATCCCCACGGACAGAGGAGCCTGTTGGGCTATAGTCCATGGGGTCGAAAAGAGCCGGATATCACTGAGCAGCTTACACTTTCACACTTTTTTCATATGCACTGCAGCACATATGAGGTTGTTCAAATTTAATCCTGCTGCCTGGCTCCCGAGCTGTGCAACCCTCTACAAGTTATTAACCATTCTGTGCCTGTTCTCTGCTATAAAGCAGGAGTAATAAAATCACCCACCTCCTGGGGAGGCTGGGCGGGTGTGAATGAGTCAAAATGTATTAATCCCCTATGTTAACGGGCTCAGCATGAAACGAATTCAGAGATAACTTGATTTGGGATGGGGGCTCAGCATGAAACGAATTCAGAGCTAACTTGATTTGGGATTGGCTCCAGCTGTCTGCTCACCGTTGGTCAGTCTGAATTTTTACAACATCATGGCAGGTTTTTGCGTATGTGGAAAACACTGAAAGAGATTTCAGGAGTGGCCAGCTTAGTCAAGCTTCAGGAAACGTTAGCTGTTTCTCTTGCTGTTCTGTGCCACTGCGATCTTTCCTCTGTTATAAAGGTCTCTATCACAGCCCCGGAGCCCTGGGCCCATGCTGCCTGTCTGACATTTGCAGGAAATGATCAGTGACCCCTATTATCCAGAGTCAGACCAAGTAAATGACCCCTATTATCTGGAGCCAGTCCAAGTCGATGGGACTTAGAAAGCTACTGGAGGGTCTTCTTGACCACCCTCTGGGTACAGCAGCCAGCTGAAAATGGGGTCATTGTGGAAGGATGAGAAAGTCATAGTTCAGTGCCAGACGCAGCCACTGACAACTCCCAAGGCCAAAAAATGACCTTGTGTGCCAACTTGGCGCCTGCGTGTTAATTCTAGCATCTGAAGAGCTCTCTTTCTTTCTTTCTTTCTTTATTATTCAACTGAAGGATAGTTACTTTACAGAATTGTGTTGGTTTCTGCCAAACATCAACATGAATCAGCCATAGGTATAATATGTCCCCCTCCCTCTTGAACCTCCCTCCCTCCTCCCTCCATCCCATCCCACCTCTCTAGGTTGTTACAGAGCCCAGGTTTGAGTTCCAAGAGTCATATAGCAAATACCCATTGGCTATCTATTTTATATATGGAAATGTAAGTTTCCATGTTACAGAGTTGTGTTTCTTATCTATTCAAATCCTCTGCCTCCTGGTTATTTCTAAGAGGACTGACACTTCTCCAAATGAGGCCATTTGCAATTGAACTCAGGCTGAGATTTGCTGAAAGTTGGTGTTCAACAGGTATACACCATCCATAATGAAAAGTGGATAGATTATAGAGATCTATTGTACAACATTGCACCTATAGTTAATTCTACACTGTGTACTTAAAATTTTAAGAGGGTAGATTTCATATTAAGTGTTTGTACAGTAAGAAAAAAAAGAAGTGTTCTTACCATTCTTACCACACATCAGGGACCAATCCTTCGTGAGCAAGAGTTAATTAAACTACACACAAGAGAATACTTCCAAAAATGTGAGAACATTCTGAAAGGAGTTATAATATAAATTAACTGAATCATTAAAATAATAAGAAATTCAAACTTCATATATGTGTGTGAGTGTGTGCCTGTGCACTTATGTGACTCATTACAGTACCTCCAAATCAGTGGAGAAATGCAATGTGAAAAAACTTCTAATAAAAATGGGTCACAAGTTAGTGGAGTTGAGTGGGAGTCCAGTGGCTAGGACCCCACACTTCCACTGCAGGGAACACAAGTTCAATCACTGTTTAGGAGCTAAGATTTCACAAGCCACACAGTGGGGCCAAAAAACAGGGAGGAGTCACAAGTTTTAAAAAAAGATTTCAAAGTCCTTAATTGAACTACAGCTGCGAAGTCCCTTTCTCCATGTAAGTGAAAATATTTCTGGGTTCCTGAGAATAAGATGTAGACATCTTTGGAGGGACATTGGCCAGCCTACTGTAGTTCTCAAGGGTCATAAAATGATCAGTAACCAATCAAAATTTTTTCTTCAAAACCAGTAGCCTGCAGTCAACGAATCCCCCCAGTCGTCTCCTATTTGCGCATGCATCACGGTTATCATCAGAAACAAGATTACATCCGTATTCAGCGTGCAACTGGAGAAAACTATTGACTAAAGCCATATTGATCCACACAAAAGCCTTTACACAGTCATCCATGGCAGCCTTATCTCTAAAAGCCAAAACTGGAAACAATCCAGACGTCCTTCATCAGTTGAATGTTTAAACAAACTGTGGGAATCTCCATGGAATATTATTCAGCAATAAACAGAACTGGATTATCTTTTTAAATTAATTTATTTTTTATAGAAGGATAATTGCTTTACAGAATTTTGCTGTTTTCTGTCAAACCTCAACATGAATCAACCGTAGGTATACATATATCCCCTCCCTTTTGAACCTCCCTCCCATCTCCCTCCCCATCCCACCCCTCTAGGTTGATACAGAGCCCCTGTTCGAGTTTTCTGAGTTTTCTGAGCCATACAGCAAATTCCTGTTGGCTATCCATTTTACATATGGTAATGCAAGTTTCCATGTTACTCTGTCCATACATCTCACCCTCTCCTCCCCTCTCCCCATGTCCGTAAGTCTATTCTCTATGTCTTAAACAGAACTGGATTATTCATACAGCTTGGATGGATTTCAAAAGTGTTACATGTAAAAATAGCCAAGGTTGAAAGGTCACAGCATAAATGATTCATTTTTATGACATTCTTTTTTTTTTTTTAGCAGTAGCGGAAGATGTTTATCAGTTTTCACAGTCAATAGCCAGACAAAAAACAAAAGATCATTACAACTGCAAGCCATAATGGAAACACGAATAACCTAACAGTATAAAATAATTACATACAATCTGGGAGGTTAAGTAGAGTGATGTGGTACGTGGAAGTCCATACATGCGCATGTTTTCATCTGTCCAGCTTGTCTATGTCTTTTGGTTCATGCATGTAACCCACTTATATTTAGGGTAATTATAGATATGTATGATCTTATTACCATTTCCTTAATTGTTTGGGGTTTATTTTCTGTAGGTCTTTTCCTCGTCTTGTGTTTCCTGATTGGAGAAGTTTCTTTAGCATTTGCTGTAAATTCTTTGGTGGTGCTAAATTATGTTCCCTTTTGTTTTTTTGGAAAGCTTTTGATTTCTCTGTCAAATCTGAACAAGAGTCTTTCTGGGTAGAGTATTCTTGGTAGTAAGTTCTTCTCTTTCATCACTTTAAATATATCATGCCTAGATGACATTCTTGAAATAACAAATGTTTAGAGATAGGGATAGATTAGTGCCTGCTGAAGTTGGAGATGATGGGGAGCTGGAGGGTAGGTGTGACTGTAAAGGGGTCAATGAAAGGGGGTACTTTTGTGATGATGGCATAGTTCCCATTCTGGTTGTGGCGCTGCCTAGGTGACTCTCCATATGGGAGGGACAAGATGAGTGAACTGACCACGCACAGGGCTGCAATGATGGCTGGCTGAGTGCTGGAGTTAGAGATGTGACCACTGGGAAAATGAACCCAAGGGACCCAGGCCTCCCTGTACCCTTGCCGTAACTCCTTTTTGTATTTTAAAGTAAAAAGATATAAGGAACAGACTTCTGGTTGCCAAAGAGGAGAGAGGAGAGGGGAGGGGAGGAATGGGAACTTGGGATTAGCAGGAACAAATTATTATATATAGGATAGATGAATAGCAGGGCCCTCCTATATAGCACAGGGAACTGCATCAACATTCTGTGATAAACCATAATGGAAAAGAATATGAAAAAGAACACAAACAAATATATTTTTATATAGGTGCTCAATTGCTTCAGTCATGTCCAACTCTTTGTGACCCCATGGACTGTAGCCCTCCAGGCTCCTCTGTCTATTGGATTTCCCAGCCAAGAATACTGAGTCGGCCATTTCCTCCTCTAGGGAATCTTGCTGACCCAGGGATCCAACCTACATTTCTTGGTTTCCTGCAGTGGCAGGAGGATTCTTTACCACTGGGCCACCTGGGAAGACCAAATCAACTATACTTTAATAAAATTTATTAAAATTTTAAGTAAAAGAAAAAAGAATGTATTAAATTACACTACATATTCTCAACCATATTTCTATGGCAGGTCAAAGGACCATGGACTCAAAGAGTATGCCACTAGCCTTGCTTATTGTATACTTCTGCTTATTTCGATTTTTTAAAATTTACACACAAAAGGCCATCTTTAATGTGAAATCTCCCATTAAAAACAGTGATAGGTTGTGTGTCAAACAAAACGTGGGTATTGGCTGCATCTTGTCAATAGACGATCATTAATGATCTGCTCTGACCACAATGTCTGCTGGAAACAGTAAAGGTGAGGTTAGGGGCATGGGGGCTTCCCAGGTGGCCCCAGTGGTAAAGAACCCACCTGCCAATGCAGGAGATGTAAGAGAGGCTGGTGTGATCCCTGTGTTGGGAAGATCCCTTGGAGGAGGGCACGACAACCCACTCCAGTATTCTTGCCTGGAAAATCCCATAGACAGAGGAGCCTGGCAGGCTACAGTCATAGGGTCTCAAAGAGTCCCACAGGACTGAAGCCACTTAGCAGGAAGGCAAGCATACAGGCGCGTGGGGGAATGGGGAATAGGTCAGGAGACACTGCGTAAATAGAGTCAGGATAGAGGTCGTGGGACCAGGGCACTCCCTGATCTGCTGCGAATGTAACAGAACAAGGTCAGAGAAGTGTTTGATTCTTCAAACAGGCAGAAATGTGACCACAGTAGAAGTCAGTGATGCTTTTAGAGATGCTTTAAGACTCTGATGGTCTGTAACAATGTTTGCTGGCTAAATGCTACTGGTTTGCTTAACATTAAGTTCTGTAAGCTTTACATATTCCATGGCCAACAGAGGTGAGAATTCAACTAAATTTTTGTTGTGTTTTGTATTGTACTGTTTTGTTCAGGGGGAAGGGTATGTTGCAGTTTGTGGGATCTTAGTTCCCCTACCAAGGTTTGAACCTATGACCCCTGCAGTGGGATGGTGGAGACCTAACCACTGGACCACCAGGGAATTCCCTCAAGTAAGTTTTTTTTTTTAACACACATACGTGCTAAATATCATGCAAGATTATTGTGCTATCTACAGGATATTTATAGATTTATCTATAAATGTTAATTTGTGTAGCTACAGTCTAGTTTTCAAACAATAGCAGAATATTTTATGAGCATCTCGCAATGCTCTGGTGGGCCTCCTTGACTAAGTGCATGAAGTCCTTGAGAGTTTAAATGTAAAGCCCTTTATAAATGGCCCTGTCTGTGATGAAGTCCAAGGTCACCAATGGGCATGCATAGATTTTTTAATACAATCCTATCCCAAAAAAGAATATGCAAAAACACTCAGGTTGCACATTTCTTGTTGGGAAATTCTAGCTTTTGTTATTAATTTTTCTTTGAACATTTTTAGCCCTGAATACTCTTCCCCACCAGCCACACACCCACCCCCTGCTTCATTGTGCCTGTGAAACACTTGATTGAATTTTGCTATCGATGTCTGCTTTCACCTCAGTGGATTTTCCCCCCTTTGGCTAAAAAAATGAACAAAAATGAAAATTCTGAAGAAAGTGCAAAAAAAAAAAAAAAAAAGGAAAACCTAACAGAAAAACCACTGCTCCTCTGAGAGAGAACAGTCAAATTTTGCCTAGAATTCACCCGTTCCTTTAAATAATCAGATCCTAGACTTTTGTTCTCAAATTAGCATTTTGCAAAGCTAAATTAAAGACTTCAGTGCCCATTTTATGTGGACACTCAAAAAACTTAAGATGATGTTAACGTTGGATTTTTTTTTCATTCTGCACTAAGCACAAAACAACTACATTAACACACACACACCGGTAATTTATTTGCAATGCAATTTCTTTAATCATAGATTAAGGTTTTATGGGAGACATCTCATTCAAAACAAAACCAGGAAGGTGCTTAGCACATGTAAGAATTAAAGATTTTAAAATTTAAAAAATAAAAAAAATAAAATATATTAAAAAAAAAAAAGAATCCTAGTTCTATGCAGCTTTATTCTTATACTTTTTTCCCCTTAAGAATGAAAGACCAGATTTGGGCAAAATATATCACTAATGGGAATCTGCAAACATGGTGACAGGAATCCAGGCTAATTCATGTTGAAATGACTTTGTCAATTAATTAGAATTGTCATCGGCCTATTTGTTTACTGTTACTTCGCTGTTGTTTGGAATGATCTTGTATAATAGTGTTGGTAAATTAACTTTTCAGTGAATCAACAGATAAATGAAAAATCTGTCCATGAGCTATGCTGCCTGGAAACGTAACTGGTTGAAAGGATTAAGTGTCCCCGACTCCCCGCTTTTATAAAGTGTGGGCATGTGTGTGATTCACTCAGGATGGATTAGAAGTTGCTGTGCTAAAGAAACAAAATTAAAGTAATGCTCTTCCCCCTAATCTGAGGAGCACGTAGATGGGGGTATTTCTCCACACATAGCATGCTCCCCATGGATAGGATGGGGGCCCTCCCTCTACATCACCTATGCTGATCCAGGACTCCCTCTTAATATATCCTGCTGTAATCCTGTGTGCTGATGGCTGGTTCTGGGTTTTCATGCTTCATTCTGTCATTTCAGCGTATTGATAGCTGATCCTTCCACTTTTGTACTCCTAAAAGCATAATGGTAAAGTTTCACCATCTTCTGCCCAAGTTGCTGGAGATGCAGGTGGAGACCAGGAGTTAGGTTAGAATATATATGTTCAGGGACTTCCCTGGTGGTCCAGGGGCTAAAACTCTGCACTCCCAATGCAGGGGGCCCATATTCCATCCCCAATTAGGGAACTAGATCCCACATGCTGCAACTAAGTTCCCACGTGCCACGACTAAGTCTAATTAATTCATTAATTGTAAAAAGAATACAATATTCATACAGATCCTTCTTATTTGGGAACATACCTGCCCAGTGGGGAACAAAGGCAGAAGCCAGTGAAACTATTCTTAAAATGCTGCGTTGAGGACTTGTGGTGGCTCAGTGGTAAAGAATCCGCCTGCCAATTCATGAGACATAGGTTTGATCCTTGTTCTGGGAAGAGCTCCCACATACCATGGAGTAACTGACCCCTTGCTCCACAACTACTGAGTCTGTGTTCTAAAGCCCAGAAGTCGCAACTACGGAAACCCGGGTGCCTAGAGCCTGTGCTCTTCAACAAAAGAAGCAACTGCAATGAGAAGCTCATGTGCCACAACTAGAGAGTAGCCCCCAGATGCTAAATTAGAGAAAAGCCCACGCACCAACAAAGACCCAACACAGCCAAAAATAAATAAGTAAATGAAAATTATTTGTTAAAAATGCTACCTTGAAACTGTCCAGCTGAGATTCGAAGGTTAAAAAGCACAGACAAACGTGGTCATTTGGAAAATTGATTGGTGGCACTCTGCTCATTCGATGAGTCAGGTTTGATGGAAGCAGCTTTTGGCCAATCCCAGTATATTCTCCAGGTGGCTTGTGCTCCTAGATTCTGCTGATTGAGAAGCGTGAGAACCATTTTTGATGGTCAAGCATTCATTCAGTAGAAGTTTATTGATCATTGTGGGAGAAATAATCCAAAAAATCTCCAGCCCATCCAAGAAAACCTCTGCACAGAATATAGAGGGGAATGAAATAGTTTTATTATTGAATAAGCACTAAACCAGAATGTGATGTGCATCACAGGCGGTTGGCTAAAGACATGGCCAAGACAGAAAGAATGGCTCCGTTCAGATAACGAAGCAGATACAACCCATCATGTGACATGCCTGTTGTCTTTATCCAGAGGAAACGTAAAACCCCTTGTATCTTTGAAGGAAGTAAGCAGTTACCTCTGGGAGCCAAGTATCTTTAAATTCTCACAGATACAGGGTAACAGGATGACCACCTCCTAGAGGTTTCTATTTGTGAATGAAAAATATTGCCTACCACTGAAGGACTGATGCCAAAACTGAAGCGCCAATACTTTGGCCACCTGATGCAAAGAACTGACTCATTGGAAAAGACCCACATGCTGGGAAAGATTGAGGGCAGGAGGAGAAGGGGATGACAGGATGAGATGGTTGGATGGCATCACTGACTCAATGGACATGAGTTTAAGCAAACTCTGGGAGATGGCGATGGACAGGGAAGCCTGGCGTCCTGCTGTCCATGGGCTTGCGAAGAGTCAGACATGACTGAGTGACTGAGAAACAGCAACGTAGTAAATAAAGGTTATTGCAGACCTCAAACCATCACATTCTAGCTGCTCTGATGGAGAGCCCTGAGGAAACTCAGGATAGAAACAGGATGCCCGCTATCTCAGAGTCAACTGCAGCATCCACCCCCAATGGTGATATCAGGGGGAGGAGAAAGGACAGGATCCTGGCCCCACATAGCTGAGGTACATATGGAAGGAATGGTTTCAATGAGCCCAGACTCTTTCCTCTTCCCATACATAGAAAAGCACTAAAATCATTCACTTGATATGTCTGAGTTTCTTTGACGGTAATCCTTTGATGTTCCAACTATCTGGTTTTCTGTTGCTAAAACCCCTATCTATCCTGATTCTTCCTCTTCCCTCTTTAGAACAGCTTCTCTGCATTTTCTGAGATGCTGTGACCCAGTCTTGAAGTCCTAAGAGTGTCCACTGAATAAAACATAACTCTCAGCATTTAGGTTGTGTGTGTTTTTTTCAGTCAACACATTCCAAAGAGGTGGCTCCAGGAAAGACACCCTTAGGATGCAAAGCCAGTAAGAGGCCAGTAAGATCTGCTTCTCCATCTTTTTACTGATGCACATATGTCTCCAATCAACAGGGCAAGGATTTACAAATAGAATCTTCCCAATATATGGGAATACCAGACGACCTTACCCCCATCCTGAGAAATCTGCATGCAGGTCAAGAAACAACAGTTAGAACTGGACATGGAACAATGGACTGGTTCCAAATTGGGAAAGGAGTACATCAAAGCTGTATATTGTCACTCTGTTCATTTATATGCAGAGTACATCATGCAAAATGCTGGGCTGGATAAAGCACAAGCTGGAATCAAGACTGCTGGGAGAAATATCAATAACCTCAGATATGCAGATGACACCAATCTTATGGCATAAAGTGAAGAAGAACTAAAGAGCCTCTTGATGAAAGAGAAAGAGGAGAGTGAAAAAGCTGGCTTAAAACTCAACATTTAGAAAACTAAGATCATGGCATTCAGTCCCATCGTGGCGTTTAGATGGCAGTTAGATGGGGAAACATGGAAACAGTGAGAGACTTTATTCTGGGGGGCTCCAAAATCCCTGCAGATGGTGACTACAGCCATGAAACTAAAAGACGCTTGCTCCTTGGAAGAAAAGCTATGATCAACCTAGATAGCATATTAAAAAGCAGAGACATTGCTTTACCAACAAAGGTCCATCTAGTCAAAGCTATGGTTTTTCCAGCAGTCATGTATGGATTTGAGAGCTGAACTATAAAGAAAGCTGAGCGCTGAAGAACTGATGCTTTAGAACTGTGGTGTTGGGAGAAGACTCGAGAGTCCCTTGGACTGCAAAAAGATCAAACAAGTCCATCCTAAAGGATATCAGTCCTGGGTGTTTATTAGAAGGACTGATGCTGAAGCTGAAGCTTCAATACTCTGGCCACCTGATGTGAAGAGCTGACTCACTGGAAAAGACCCTGATGCTGGGAAAGATTGAAGGCAGGAGGAGAAGGGGATGACAGAAGACGAGATGGTTGGATGGCATCACTGACTCAATGGACATGAGTTTAAATAAACTCCGGGAGTTGCTGATGGACAGGGAGGACTGGAGTGCTGCAGTCCATGGGGTTGCAAAGAGTTGAACACAACTGAGCAACTGAACTGAAATGAACTGAACTGAACTGAAAGAAAAGATTCTTTTTGCCTCTGCAGTGTCTCTAGTTAATTCCCTGTGATGCACATCACAACCTGGTTTAGTGCTTATTCAATAATAAAGCTATTTCATCCCCCTTTTTGGGCATCTGGGAACATTTATTATTCTTTGATTTGTGTTTCTTTTTTCAGTGGCTGGATTGTATACCATCATTTGCATTAATGGGAAGGAATTCAGCAATGATCTTTGACACTTCGGGAAAATTTAGAAAAGGTGAATTGGAGGGACTTCCCTGGTGGTCCAGTGGTTAAGAATTCACCTTGCAATCCAGGGGATGCAGATTCGACCCCCAGCTGGGGAATTAAGATTCCGCAAGCCTCAGAACAGTTAAGCCCATGTTCCACAACTAGAGAGCCTGCACTCTGAAACAAAAGATCTCCCATGACGTAATGAAGATCCCACCTGCTGCAAGTAAGACATGGTGCAGCCAAATAAACAAACAAGGAAATAAATAAAAATTTTTTTAAGTAAAGGTGAGTTGGAATTAGCAAATATCAGTCAGTATCAATCAATCCATCAATTTAGGCTCCGGTGGTGGGCAATCTGTGATGTTTCAGAAGTCTGGGACTCACAAGTGAGGAGGAGTCCCCAGAGACCCCTCCAACCCTCCTGTAGAAGAGCCCTTTCTGACCTCATAATCAAACAAGGGCCTTCTCAATGTGGTCCGTTAGGTAGCACATCCATAAGCTTCTCCCATCACGTTCACTCCACTTCCCACCCTCCCCTCTGCCTCCACCCCGAGTGGAAAAAATCCTTTGTTATCCCTGGAGGCAGGAAACTCGTCTCTCAATAAGCATTGCTCTTGTGCCCTGCCGATTCCCCATTCCTCTTTGGAATCTTCACAATCAAAGAGACTCCTTTTGTTCTGCTATAATGTTACTTCCTGGGGCATAAAACTGCATGTAGTCAGTTCCTGGGCAGACAGCAGGGCCAGGTGAGGTGAGATGAAACAACATGGGGATTAGAAAACAAACACCAGTTAGCATTTCCAACGGTGCTGTGGGCAGCAGAGCTGGGTGCCAGGGTGACTGGACCAGCTGTGAGCAAAGTCCCTCTGGCCTCACTCCTCCTCTCTCTCCTGTCCTCCTTCCTAGAATCGAATGAAATGCAGACTTTTTTTTACCTATTGAGGATGGCTCAGACAGTGGAGACCTGGGTTCGATCCCTGGGTTGGGAAGATCCCCTGGAGAAAGAATGGCAACCCACTCCAATACTCTTGCCTAGAGAATACCATGGACAGAGGAGCCTGGTGGGCTACAGTCCATGGGTTTGCAGAGTTGGACATGACTGAGCAACTAATACAATATCAGTTTATAACATTTTATATATTTTGGTTGTACAACATTATATTTTTATGTCTATATACACTGCAATGTACCCACCACCAAAAATTTGGTTTCCATTTGCCATCATAGTACTGACCCCCTTAACATAAACCATGTTGTCCTCCCTCTACTCCTTCCCTTTCCCTTCCCGGGAAGACCCCCAGGACCCTTCCATTGTGTTCAGAACTTGCTGTCTGTTGACTCTGTGAGTTCAAAGCATCCTTAGGGATACAGTGAGGTGTCAGCATCTCCTGTGTTACTTTCTGTCCCACTGTCTGGAAATGCTGTGCTTGCTTCTGAAGAAGACAAGAAAGGACCATGTTCGATGTCAAGGGGTATTGGTGGAACTTCAGTGCGTTGTCCATTTTGATAGTCAGGGGCAGAAGATGGCTTTGGCTGATGAATCAAAGAGTGATAATGTTTCTTTTTCTTGAGGTCCTTAGCCACAAACTTCCTGAAGAACTAGCTTAGAATATCAGTGGCTTCAGGGGAGAGTTGCCAGTGTGAAAAAAGATCTTGTCTAAAACCCAAAGGTCCACCGAAGGGTCTTTCGTTGGCACATAAAAAACAGTTTAGCACAATATAAACTTGGACTCACAGCCAATGGCTGTCCCAGCCGAGTCCACGGACATGAGTATGCAGCTTTGAGTGGTGTCCCTGATGCCGAATTTCAGCCTCTGTGCACCTGTGCCTGATTAAATCTTGGAGACACAGTTTTGGGTGAAGTAGAAAGAAATAACTTTATTGCTTTGCCAGGCAAAGGGTGCCACAGCAGGTTAATGCCTTCTAGACTGTGTCCCACCTGGAGGGGTTAGTGAGGAGTCTTATAGTGCTCAACGAGCAGGGCGTGGTCAGCTCGTAGACATTCTTCTGATTGGTTGGTGGTGAGGCAAGTGGGAATCAGCATCATCAACTTTCTGGTCCCAACTGGTCTGAGGTCTACATGCTTGTGGGCAGCAGACAGTTAACTTCTTCCTCTCGATGGAGGTTTCAGTATCTGCAAAACCGCTCCAAGGACATGGCTTAGAATAATTATCTATAGCCCTTGAGGAAGAATTAAAGGTCTTTGACTTTGTTTAATGGCTAAAGTACTTTTTTGTCTTGCTTAATTGTTTTCCTTTCTTTCTGCATTTTCTCACTTCTCTGATTACATTTATTCTTTGCCTAAAGTTTTTCTATAGATAAAAGACAAGAACTGTCTTCTGTCTACAGCAGGGGACATGGGTTGGGGTCTATTCTGGGAAGGTCTAATAAGGTCCTGCTCAGTTACACCACCAATGCCAAGGGAGTGGAATCAAAGCAAAATGCTGGATATGGACAAGGATAAGAACAAGGATATAGACAAGGATATAGACACAAAATGGAGTACTGAGTCCACATTAGAGCCCGGGGGCCTGGTTTTCCAGGGGATTCTGGACAAGGGTAAGCCAAAAGCAGTGGCCAACATTTGCTAACTGTCCCAACAGCAGGCAATGTACTTCCTTCCTGACCCCCTAGCTGTCAGTGTGAACTCTGACAGCTAATTACCACCCTCCAGATGCCCTCCCCTGTCTGACCCTCATTTTCCTGGCTTCCTTTGCAGCTAAGGCGGACATGGAACTTAAAAGAATAAATCACATATTCTGAGAGGCTCTGAAGAAAACCTTTTACTTTTTTTAAGTCTCTCTGTTTTTTCCCCATTTCTTTCTGTTTGTGGCACAGTTATTGGAAGCTACTGCTTTGAGGTTTGTTTTTTTTTTTCAGCCTCACCACGTGGCATATGGGATCTTAGTTTTCCCACCAGGAATTGAACCTGTACCGCCTACAGAGGAAGCAGAGTCCTGAGTACTAGACCACCAGGGAAGTCCTTTGGATGTTTTTCTACTCACTTGTACCCATAGACAATAGCTTTGAAGTGGAAAATCTGACATGGGTGGCATAAGAGCGTGGATGAAAAGGGAGACAGGCTGATAGGGATGGTTCAGGTGGGATGTTTATCCTTTCGGCCTTTTTAAAAAAATAAATAATTCACGCTACTGCTTAACCATTAAAAATGTCAAAAGAAACAATAAAACCATCACTTATACTTTTATGCACGTGTGCATGTCCGATTCTTTGAGATTCCATGAACTATAACCTGCCAAGTTCCTCTGGCGATGGCATTTTTTCAGGCAAGAATATTGGAGTGGGTTAACGTTTCCTACTTCAGGGGATCTTCCTGACCCAGGGATTGAACCCGAGTCTGTTCTTGAACTTGAGATTTCACTTCTGACTAATCTCATTCCCTACCTGGAACCAGCAGCCACGTTTAGTTTTCGTCTTCTCTCTCCTGTCTCCCCTGAGTCTCCCTGGTGGCTCACACAGTAAAGAATCTGTCTGCAATACAGGAGACCCAGGTTCAGTCCCTGAGTCAGGAAGATGTCCTGCAGGAGGGCATGGCAACCCACTCTAGTATTCTTGCCTAAAGAATTCCATGGACAGAGGAGCCTGGACGGCTATAGTCCATGGGGTCACAAACAGTTAGACACGACTGAGTGACTTTCACTTTTCTCCTGTCTCCTCCAGCCCTCCCATTCCCAAATTAGAAAAAAGCCATCAGTGTGAAATAACCTCCAGAGCTTAACTTCAGTCCTGGCCTCTTGCACAGTTTCCTGGTGGTTAGAGCATGGAGGGGCCCTGGGACTGTTCTTTGAATGAACAAGCAGCACATTGGAATTTTCCTGTGTCCCAGGAGCTTCGGTGGAGGCAGCTTATATACACTCACAGATACTCACTTGTTAGCTTATCTCTTGAGTTTCAAGCACAATCTCTTTGGAGGACTGGCAGGCAGAGGGGACAGCAGTTTAATGCCAAGATAATCCAGTCACAATGACAAGCAAACCTTCGGAAGGACTGAAGCCTTTGTGCATGAAGAGCTGGCTCTGAATAGCAATTAATGCAGGAGCAGGTGGCTTCTGGGGGACCCTCTCTGGCCACAAAGAAAGCAGCCTCTGTGCTGATAAGGGGAGACTTTCCAGTTGCTGGAATTAAGTGGCCTTGACGGAAAGTTTAGATGTTTACTGATGCAGTGGGAAGATGGAAAAAAAAAAAAAGAAAGAAGGGACATCAAAGAATATTAAGAATCTTTTTGGATGCAATTGGATGGATGCGAACAAACTTGAAAACATGTGCTAAAATAAGATGCCTGATTCTTTACGGGAGGCACCATTATCAAAACGTGGCTGAGTTTAACAAAAACCTGAAGGCTACGTTTGTTGAGCTTTCTAATGCTTATGGATGCTGCATTGTTGAATTTTGTGGTATGTAAATCTGGGCTTAGAAGGATGGAGGATGCTTATTTAGCAAAAGCACAAACAGAGCTCTTATGCCCTCAGAATGGAGAGACAGAAATCTGGCTGGGGTGCATGGTGCCCACAGCCACCACTCTGTCACTTGTCTGGCTTGGGCCAGTGACAAGCACAATGAACACAAACACATCACCCTCTTCAGGACAAACGATCCTTGCTGCTGCTGCTAAGTCTGCAATTAGCTCATTTATTGTGAGCAATACTGTCCTTAACAGTAACATTATTTTTGCTCATGCATGCTCAGTCCCTTCAGTTGTTCTGACTCTTTGTGACCCCATGGACTGTAGCCCACCAGGCTCCTCTGTCCATGAGATTCTCTAGGCAATAATACTAGAGTGGGTTGCCATGCTGTCTTCCAAGGGATCTTCCCAACCCAAGAATTAAACCCATGTCTCTTGGGCTTCCCTGGTGGCTCAGATGGTAAAGCGTCTGCCTGCAGTGCAGGAGACCCAGGTTCAATCCCTGGGTCGGGAAGATCCACTCCAGTACTCTTGCCTGGAAAATCCCATGGACAGAGGAGCCTGGTAGGCTACGGTCCATGGGGTTGCAAAGAGTCAGACACGACTTCACTTTCTCTTGCACTGCAGACAGATTCTTTACCCACTGAGCTACCTGGGAAGCCTCTCTGTATCTCTAGTTTTGTTTTATTTATTAACTTTTTTTGTTTTGTGATTTCATGCATAAGTGAAATCACATAGCATTTGTCATACGCTGTCTGACACTTCAATTAGCATTCAGTTAGCATAATGCCCTTCTGGTCTATCCATGTTGTTACAAATGGCATAATTTCATTCTTTTTTATGCCTGAATAGTATTCTAACACACACACACAATAGAATATATATACACACACAATAGATATACACACAATAGAATATATAGAATATGTATTTCTATATATTCAGATATACACGCCACATCTTTCCTATCCATTTGTTTGTTGATGGACACTTTGCCAGCTTCTTTATTTTTTATCCCTACTTCCTGGTTGGTCCTTTTGAGTTTGCTTCAAGGACAGGGATTTTGCAATAGAATGATGGATGCTCTAACAACTTAAGGGATAAGACAGAACACTGTGGAGGGAGGCATTCTCCCAGAGGGTTTGTGTCTCTTTCGGTGGTCAACAGTCACCACCCACTTGTGCTAGAGATGCTCCTTCCACGCAGAGAGAGCCTCTTGTTGAATTTTGGAAACCCAGGTTCAAGCACCATCTGACATTTTTGATGAGTCTCCATTTCCAGGACGGTGTGCTGTGGTGATCAGAGTTAAGGGTTGAGTGGCATGTGCTGGTGTTTCTGCACAGAATTATTGTTAAAACCAAGGGCTTTGGAGTCAGATGAATCCATCTTTGTTCAGATCGCCATCTTCCACTCATCAACTCAATAACTTTAGGCTAACTAACACTTTAACCATTCATTTTCTCCTTTGTAAAATCAGGAAATAATAGTTCCTCCTTAAAAGAGTGTGTTTGTTTGTGTGAACTAAATTCAATTATGAGAATAAAGTGCTTACCTTATGCATGATACAGTCAGCCCTCAGCAGGCTCTGACCTCTTCATTCTTAAGGATTTTTCACTCTGTCACCAAAACTTTCCTTCTCTTCCTGTACCTTGGTCTCTTCATCTGTTAACAATCATTGTCTTAACCAAATCCAGTGTTTCTCCATGTTTTAGTCAATATTTTCCACCTGTCAAACTTCAGTTATTGATGAGCAATAACACTCGCCTTTTATCACAATTGCATGTGATATGACAATGCCTTACTTTTTGTTTTCATCAATACCCATATATTCATAAATATATGAATGTGCAGCACAATAAGTCAACAATCTCACGTTTTCTATGAGGAGGAGTATTTGATATCCTAGCAAATTTGCGCCCTGCTGGATTCCAGAATCTGCCTGCTGTGCTAGTTTTTCATGATGCAACATACAATGAATGTAAGTATTTGTGGTGTTACTTTTGTTGTACCTGCACATATTAGGGCCAGCTACATGATTTGAGAGGACCAGTGCAGAGTCTTGGAACTACACAGTGCCTTGTACAGAAGCAGAAAGAAAAGTCAAAGGTACTAAGACATAAAGCCTTTTTCTTTAGAAATAATATCACGTTTGGTACCATAGCTTTACACTATGCATCATAATACTTTATAATGTGATATCTTGATTGACTGTAAGACTTTTTTCTGGCTTGCTTTTCTGCAAATTCATTTATTAGATAATCAAAATTTATACTTTTAGCAATATCATTTTCAGTGGCTCTTGACAAATACAGAAGACTTTGGATCATTTTTAATTTAGAGAAGGATATCTCTGTTGATGTAACTGTTATTGAAATTATTAAGAATGGTGAATATAGGTAACAATACTGTCTTATATTTTCGAAAGTTGCTAGGCAATATGGTAAATGTTTCTACCACATGAAAAAAAAGAGTAGCTATGCAAGATGATGGATGTGTTAACTAACCTTAATGTGGTCATCATTTTGCAATACATATCTGTATCAAATCATCATAGTTTACACTTGAAACTTACACAATTTTATATGTCAATTATATTTCAATATAGCAGGGGAAAAGAGAATATTTTATAGATTGTGACAAATTTGGCATAAATTTCTGGTAAATTATTGTGATATATGTTTTAGTACATCATGAGGTAATCATTCTTGCAAACCAATTTTTCTAAAAATAGTTAACTCTTTATATAAATCATTCTGATATGTCTAAATTTAATTTTAAACGATAATTTACATAAAGGCATTTTAATGCTTCCTCAGTCATCTGTAACTTATGGAGACCTTACAAGAAACCAAAAGTGGCTTCATGACTTGCTTATATTTCAAAATACGTTGCATTTTGAATATCTTGGATATTGGATATCTTCCATTAAAAGAAATCATTTTAATTGCTCTCTCACTAATAATTGGCTCATCAGAAGCATTATGTGAAAACATATTTTTCCCACTGAATGCAGGTGGTCCAGTGGTAAAGAATCCATCTGCCAGTACAGGAAATGTGGGTTGGATCCCTGGATTGGGAAGATCCTCTGCAGGAGGAAATGGTAACCCACTCCAATATTCTTGCCTGGAGAATCCCATGGACAGAGGAGTCTGGAGGGCTACAGTCCATGGGGTCACAAAGAGTTGGACACAACTGAGTGGCTGAGCACACATTGAATGCAACAATCTTTAAACGTAATATCTATATGTAAGCCTGTGAATATTTAGTTTGCAATGTTGCAGCAGTTTTCAAAAACAGATTCTAAATTCAGCTGAATTCTCTAACTCCCTGGTATGCGTTATTGACATGTTTCTGTATAAGCATTCATTTGGTAACAATTTACTGACAAGTTTCGATCTTTGCGCAGATGTCAGAGAATTGAGTTCCAGGGGCTGACAGGTAAGCCGGTCGCCCACTGGATGTCCATGTGTCACCAATCTGAGCCCGTGTCCTGGCCCCATTGTCCCTCTGGGCTTCCGGGTACCCCGGATTGCCACAGGCATGTCTGTGCAGGTGAGGCCGCCCTGCCAACACTCAGCCCCATGCTGCTCACTGCTTTAATTCAAATCTCGTACCTGCTTCCTTCAGTTCACTTTTCTTCCAGAACCGCCCCCCTCCAACATTCAAAAAGCTAACCCTCCTCATCATCAGCCATGAATGCCTTTGGTGGTGGACTCTGCATCCCAGAACATCTGGAAATGGTCCAGGAAGAAAAACGCACCACCAACTATGTCACAAAACCTTTTCTCATGTAATGTTCAGGAGGCTGAGAAGGCTGTCTTTCCCCTTTACAATCTCTATGTATGATGACAGCTATCAACGTATCTTTAAATGGATAGAATAAAGGTTGAATTATGTACCTGGTCTCCACCTGATTAAATCTACTTGGCAGCATTACTGCCTGACAAAGTTGCCTTGTGGAGTCGCCAGGTAACAGAGGACGGACGAAGGGGATTTTATGTTCAGTGATGGAAACAACTGTTTTCACAACAAAGGGATCATGACCTTGTGTTCCCAAATAATACTGCTGATTGAAGACTGCGCACTGCACTGCTACTTCCTTCGTGATCCTGAACACAATGGGGTCCTTTTGTTAAAAAAAAATTTTTTTACTGTAGCTGTAATTGTGAGGACAAAGCAGCCTGGGCTCTTTTGCTCTTGAAGGTATCACTCCAAAGGAACTGGATTTTATTTGCTTGCTGTGCAATCTCTGGTTAACCACTGAACCTGGAGTTCTCTGCCTCTGGGTCTCAATTTAAATATTCTGAAGGAGTCCACTACATCGTATCTGAATAAGCTGTCTTTCCCATTCAGGTAGGGGGGTGGGACTTGAAAAATGTTATGAAATGCCTTTCCACCTTTAAAAAAAGCAATTTTAAATCTATTTTATTTATCTGGCTGCACTGGGTCTAAGTTGCAGCCCCCAGGATCTTGGTTGTGTCGTGCGAGATCCTTCAGGCTTCCCTGGTGGTTCTGCAGTAAAGAAACTGCCTGCAATGCAGGAGATGTGGGTTTGATCCCTGCAGGAAGATACCCTGGAGAGGGAAGCAGCAACCCACTCCAGTATTTTTGCCTGGAGAATCCCATGGACAGAGGAGCTTGGAGGGCTATACTCCATGGGGTCACAAAGAGTTCGAAATGACTGAAGCCAGTTAGCAGACAGGCAGTCAGGATCCTCCAATGCACAAACTTTCTAGTTGAGGCATGCGGGCTTAGTTGCTTTGCAGCATGAGGATCTTAGACCTGGAATAGGGATTGAACCACATCCCCTGTATTGCAAGGTGGATTCTTAACCACTGAACCACCAGGGAAGTCCTTCAACCTTGTTTTTAAATGCAGAGCCTCTTCTATCTTAAGCAGTATTTGAGAAGAGACAGTCTATCCCAGTGATTCACGGGGTCCTTACACATTGCATCCTTCTGTGTAGACTTCATTTGAGAACTATATATTGAGTGCCAGGCAGATAGCTGGTAATTTACATGAACCAGATAGCTGGTTCATTTGGAAACAAAAATAAAGCATTGATCCCTGTGATTTCTTGCCTCATGGGTCCCATTGTTCCCAGTGAATTTAAAGTTCTTTCTTCATCAAGAAAGAATTCAGAAATGAAGCAAGGAGGTTAAGAAAGTAAAGTGAGAGTTTATCTAAGCAAGAATACATCCCCAGAGGTGGAGTGTGCAGACAGGTGAGGAGCTGCTGCCCTGGGTTTCTTCAGCGAGCTGGTGATGAGGGGCATATAAATGAAGGGGTGGGATATTCAGCGGGGAAGGGGGAGTTGGGGAGAGTCCCTGATTTTCATCCTAGCTCCATCTTCTTGAGGGGAGACGGGATTTTTGTCCTTATTTATCTTGGATCAGAAGTGCCATGGCCTCAGTGCATGATGGGAACTTCTTATTTGCAAGGGTAATTTTATTGTAATGAGAGCACAATAAGCAAAAGGTTATACTGGACTAGGAGATCCCTGCCTTTCCTCACCTCTCTTTGTCTGCTTCCAGGACACTTATCACCCAAATGTGTGGTTTCTTGTCAGTCTGGAGGTTCTTTTTCTTTGTCTGCCCACAACCCCCTCTGTTTACAAGATGTGTGATTTCTTGCCACCTGGCCCCTGCCCCTATTTCTACACTCATACCAGCTACCTGCCTGCTATAACACCACAGTGAATATGGGGAGATGATCAAATAAAAATTATGAGGCATACTCAGTGATACTGAAATGGAGCAGGACCCAGTGGGGCTCCCCGGGATACAAAATCTGTGTCCCCCATTTCTTATCTGTAAGAAATAGGCTACATTCAGCCTCCATGACCTCCCGTGAGTAGCAAAGAGCAGATTCAAACAGCTACTAATCAGGGAAGGGAGAGGATGCAGAGACAAGAGAGAGTAGCCAAGAAAAAATAGTGCAGCCTTGGAGCAGGGCCCTGGTTCCCCCTCAGGGATACACAGAACAGTATCTTTGCACTGTTTTGTAGACACTGAAACCCCCCACCAGGTGGGGGGAGTTAACTGCTGTTCACAAGCACAGAATTCCCAGACTGGTTGGAACCAGAAGTTTAATAATGCTGACTCCTGATTACCTCACCAACCAGTCAGAAGAATGTCCACAATCTGACCACACCCTCTTTGAACCATTTCTATAAAACTCCTCACTAACCCCTTCAGGTCTGGACACACAGTATTGAGGCCATTAGACCACTGTGGCTCCCTTTGCCTGGCAAAGCAATAAGGCTATTCTTTTCTACTTCACTCAAAATTTTGCCTCTGCAATTTAATTTGGTTTTGGAGTAAAGAGGCCAGATTCAGCATTAGGTTCTTCCTTCTCTGTGTTGTTGTACTCATATTTGGGCTTCCCAGGGGGCACTAGCAGTAAAGAACTCCCCTGCTAATGCAGGAGACGTAAGAGACACAGGTTTGATGCCTGGGTGGGGAAGATCCCCCAGAGGAGGGCATGGTAACCCACTCCAGTATTCTTGCCTGGAGAATCCAATGGACAGAGGAGCCTGGCGGGTTATATAGGCCGTAAGGTCACAACATACTGAGTCAGACACGACTGAAGTGGCTTAGCATGCATGCATACTCACATTTATATTAATTTGGAGCAAGCAAATTATTTAGATGTCCAGTTAAATCCACTTATTAAATCACACGGAAGAAATTAAAAATGTAAAATCAGTACCTGGGGCAATTTATTAATCCATATAGATCTATGACTGCCTCGTACCCAGGTGAAGGAGGTCTCTCCATGGGGACAGTGGGTCCTACTCTTGGGACCTATAGCCTTTTACAGTTTGTGTAGAGTTTTAGCATCCATCAGTTTAATTACGAAAAGATTTATGTGGTGAACAAAGCAGAAATAACAACCTCTATTAATCCGGTGTAAAAGGCACACTCAGAAAATTTTCATACACTGATGCTGGATGCCACTACCGCTGCTTAGCTGCTAAGTCTTGTCTAACTCTCTGTGATCCCCTGGACTGTAGCCCACCAGGCTCCTCTGCCCATAGGATTTCCCAGGCAAGAATACTGGAGTGGGCCACCATTTCCTTCTCCAGCGGATCTTCTCAACCCAGGGACTGAACCTGTGTCTCCTTCATTGCAGGTGGATTCTTTAACACACCAGGGAAAACTGTACAGTGGGCGGCACTATCTATTATTGTAAAAATCCATACATAAGTGGACCTTCACTTTTCAATCCTGCTTTGTCCAAGTGCCAACGGTATACTTGGAGTTATATTATGATGATAATATTTTTGACAAACTTGTCCATATCTATATCAGTACAATTCTGTTTAAATGATTTTAACTTTACTTCCTATTTGAGTGGCTAATAATGCTGACTGTTCTAATAAGTTTTCTTTAAAGTTTTCTGAGATTTTCTTTCATGCCAAATGAACTTTTAAAATGAATTGTCAGAATTCAGTAGATCCACAAATGTACACACTGCTGTATTTAAAATGGATAACCAACAAAGACCTGTGGCATAGCACAGGGAACTCTGCTCAGTGTTCTGTGGCAGCCTGAAAGGGAGGGGAGCTTGAGTGAAAATGATTACACGTATATGTATGGCTGAGTCCCTTCGCTGTCCAGTTGAAGCTATCACAATATTGTGCTAATCAGCTATATTCCAGTATAAAATAAAAAGTTTTTAGAAAAGAATTCAATAGATCCATATTCGAGTCCTATAAGAGCTAACTTGAATATACAGATTAATGTGGGGAGAAAGGACTTCTTTGTGATATAGACTCATCCCATGAAAATGTACATCTTGTTGACTAAAAAAGGTGTGTAACTTGAGAGTTGAGGGTTAAGTTTTACTAGGAGCAAAAATGAGGACTTCAGTCTGGGAGACAACAACTCAGATAGCTCTGAGAGACTGCTCCCAAGAGGTAGTGGGGGAAAGTCAACATATAAGATTCTGGTGAAGGGGGAGTTAAATACGATTAAGCACTCATTTTACCAAAGATTTTCTGCTAATCAGGAGGATCTGATGTCTTCGTGAAGGGATTTACTGCTTTTCTAGATATGAGGAGATACAAGGATTAGAATCATGAAATCAGTTCTTGAAAATATCCAACTATCTAAAGACCTGTCCCACCAGATTCCCTTGAGCACAGAAGTGCCGCACTCCCCCCTGAACTCCTTCATGGGGCGTTGAAAGTCAACAGCTGCAACAGTACAGGATTCAGTCTCTGCAGAGGCAGATGGCCGATGCCCTTGGTGTTCAGACACTGGCAGTGCTCTTGGTAAGTGCCGATTTGTAGTTGACAATCTCACAGGCATCAACGCTTCTTAATGTTCTACAGTTTTCTTCATATAATTCACACATTCATTTAGCTTATCCTTACTTATTTAGGATTTTTGGTGCTATGGTGAATATTTTTCCTATTCTACTTTCCCATGAAACAAAAGAAGGAGCATCAATACTGGCTGAGAGAAATCAAAATTCTTCTTCTTTACTGGCAATATAATCCTTTGTGGGACAGCCCAAGAGAACCTGCTAGAACGTAACATTAAGGACAATAAAACAATTAAAAATTATTACCTTTCTATAAAACAATTGCTTCAACTTTATCATTTTATAGGGAAGGAATTTATAGTTTTCTTTTACATAAAAGCTTACTGTAAATCATGAGCTTAGTTTGAAAAAAAATTGCCTAAACAAAATTTCAGGCATTATTTGAACTTATAAATTTGTACTGTTCCTATCAACTTGAAGTATTTTGCATACTAGGATCTTTTAGTATTATTTTTAAAACTCACATCATGCCCAGAAAACCAAAAAGCACAGTTCTTTGCCAGTATTCTACGTGTTCATCTTTCACTTGCATGCAGATCTACCCAAAGTTTATATATCATCTCCACTTTGAAAGACATTTGTGAGGATACTGACATTGACTAGCACTAACTGGACATGGAACAACAGACTGGTTCCAAACAGGAAAAGGAGTACATCAAGGCTGTATATTGTCACCCTGCTTATTTAACTTATATGCAGAGTACATCATGAGAAATGCTGGGCTGGAAGAAGCACAAGCTGGAATCAAGACTGCAGGGAGAAATATCAATAACCTCAGATACGTAGACCACACCACCCTTATGGCAAAAAGTGAAGAGGAACTATTTTAAAAGCCTCTTGATGAATGTGAAAGAGGAGAGTGAAAAAGCTGGCTTAAAGCTCAACATTCAGAAAACGAAGATCATGGCATCTGGTCCCATCACTTCATGGGAAATAGACGGGGAAACAGTGGAAATAGTGTCAGATTTTATTTTGGGGGGGCTCCAAAATCACTGCAGATGGTGACTGCAGCCAGGAAATTAAAAGACGCTTACTCCTTGGAAGGAAAGTTATGACCAACCTAGATAGCATATTCAATAGCAGAGAAATTACTTTGCCAACAAAAGTCCATCTAGTCAAGGCTATGGTTTTTCCTGTGGTCATGTATGGATGTGAGAGTTGGACTGTGAAGAAAGCTGAGTGCTGAAGAATTGATGCTTTTGAACTGTGGTGTTGGAGAAGACTCCTGAGAGTCCCTTGGACTGCAAAGAGATCCAACCAGTCCATTCTGAAGGAGATCAGCCCTGGGTTTTCTTTGGAAGGACTGATGCTAAAGCTGAAATCCAGTACTTTGGCCACCTCATGAGAAGAGTTGACTCATTGGAAAAGACTCTGATGCTGGGAGGGATTGGGGGCAGGAGGAGAAGGGGACGACAGAGAATGAGCTGGCTGGATGGCATCACCGACTCAATGGACATGAGTTTGAGTGAACTCCGGGAGATGGTGGTAGACAGGGAGGCCTGGCGTGCTGTGATTCATGGGGTCGCAAAGTATTGAACACGACTGAGCAACTGAACTGAACTGAACCGAACTGAACATGAAAATTATGTTACAAGGAAGAATAGAATCTGACTCCATGTTAGATCTGCTTCTTTCACTTTAACCTTTGCTGTCTCCTGCTTTTGTTTCTATAATCACTGAAATAATTCTGTCTCTAACTATAAGCATATATAATGACCTGCCTTAGGGAACCCTGCCCCTCTGCTTGAATGTTAAACTAAAGAGACTTTGTTCAGCCCACAGGGAGACATTCTGACCCTGCCCATTTGGGAATGGGTGCAGAAAAGAAGAAACTAACACATCCTGTCCCTAGTGCTGGCTAAGTCAGGAGACATTTTGCAAGACGAATGGCCTTTTAGCTGAGCACCAAAGAACTGATGCTTTCAAACTGTGGTGCTGGAGAAGACTCTTGAGAGTCCCTTCGACAGCAAGATCAAACCAATCAATCCTAAAGGAAATCATCCCTGAATATTCATTGTAAGGACTGAGGCTGAAACTGAAGCTCCAATACTTTGGCCACCTGATGTGAAGAGCCAACTCATTGAAAAAGACCCTGATGCTGGGAAAGATTGAGGGCAGGAGGAGAAGGGGGCAACAAAGGATGAGATGGTTGGAAGGTATCACTGACTCAATGAACATGAGTTTGAGCAAACTCCAGGAGATAGTGAAGGACAGGGAAACCTGGCATGCTGCAGTCCATGAGGTCGCAGAGAGTCAATACTACTTAGCGACTAAACAACAATAATGGCCTTTTTACTTTACTTCCTCACTTCGTGTCCCGCTCTATTCTATAAAAGAAACTATCATCCAAACCCTGATAAGATGGTACTCTAGGGCACTAGCCTGCCATCTTCTCAGATGCCTGGCTTTCTAGATAAAGTCGCTATTCCTTGCCTCAACACCTTGTCTCCCAATTACTGGCCTGTTGTGCGGCAAGCAGACTGAACCTGGATTTAGTAACAATTACCGTAGAACTGCATGACTAATGTTTAGTGATCTGAGTTATAGAAGAACCGTTTTAGAAGCTTTGCTGCCCTTTTCCCCCATCCCTCATTGCGATTCCCCTAGCTAAACCTGCTCTACCAGCCTCTGCATTTCAGTCAATGCCAACCTCATCAGTGAATTTCATCGGGCCAAGACCTCTTTCACTCTCACACTCTACAATCCATGACCAGGTCCAGCTTCATGGGCACATGTCCTGGGCAGTCACAGAGGGTGTCTCATCTAGCAGGGGTTTTGCACACTGTGGCTGCCATCTTAAAAATTGTTCAACATTGTAGAACATGGGGGCCAATATTTTCATTCTGCACAAGGTCTGGAAAATTATGTAGCTGGTCCTGGACATTACCATCAAAATATACATGGGCTTGATGCCAAAAACTCAGCCCTTGTACAGTAGTGCCAATCAAATCTCAGAGACAGAGTTTTTGTTAAGGCAAGTTGGTGTGCCCAAAGCACAGGAAAGCCAAACAAACTGAAATGCTGGAGTCTGGAGCAGAGAAAAGCTTATTGCAGGGGCTTGCAAGGAGATGAGGTGGCTCATACCCTAGAAAGCCCTGAACTCCCCAAACGGTTTTGGCAAAGCACTTTTTAAATAACTAGGTTGAAAAATGAATAAATAAATAAATAAATAAATAGGTTGGGGACTGGCAGTGCAGGGGCATCCCAGGGTCTGTGATTAGCTCATGCACTATTCACTGACTGGATGATGGTGAAGTAAAGGGATGGTGTCACAGGGTTTAACATTATCAGTCCTTAGCTCTAGGAGGCTGGAGGTGGTGTGCTCATGGGCTTGAAGTCATTAGTTTCTTTCATTTGTTGGAGAGGGGGAGGTCTTTTTACATCTGCAAACAACACAGGATATGTGCATCAAATACTATTATCTCGGGTACTTCAGAGAAGAGCTGAAGCAGAGGATATAGGGGAAGGCCTGTCCCTGGGAAGGCCCCATGGGATCCTGCACAGTTACATTTTGGGTGAAATAGCAAAGAATAGCTTTACTGCTTTGCCAGGCAAAAGGGGTCACAGTGGGCTAACATCCTCAAGACTGTGTGTCCAAACCAGGGAGGATTTGGTGAGAAGCTTTATAGTAATGGTTCAAACTCGGAGTTGCTGACAAGGGTCAGGGTGTGTGCAGGGCCTGCACCTCTTTAATCTGGACTCAGGTGGTCTCCTGATGAGCCTCTGTGGTTATCAAACTTATCAAACTGTGACCTTCTCTCTGAAATGAAGAATGCTTGATCCACCTGCCATGCAGGAGACCCAGCTTCAATCCCTGGGTTGGGAAGATCCCCTGGAGAAGGGATTAGCTATCCACGCCAGTATTCTTGCCTGGAGAATATCACGGACAGAGGACCCTAGTGAGCTACAGTCCATGGGGTTGCAAAGAGTCAGACACAACTGAGTGATTGAGCGCACGTGTATGCAGATACAGCATGCTTGGGGCTGGTGCATGGGGATGACCCAGAGAGATGTTATGGGGAGGGAGGTGGGAGGGGGGTTCATGTTTGGGAACGCATGTAAGAATTAAAGATTTTAAAATTAAAAAAATAAATAAATAAATAAAATAATAAATAAATAAATAAATGTTAAAAATATAGTGAATAGTAGTAGCTGCCGGGGCCAGGGAGGGAAGAGAGAAGAGAGATGCATAGGTAGGGAACATCAGACTTTCAGGGAGGTGAAACTATTGTGGGTGGCACTGTAAGGGTGGATATGGGACTTTATGCATTTGGTAGAATCCAGAACCCACCTGTCAATGCAGGAGACATTTAAGAGATACAGGTTTGATCCCTGGGTTGCAAAGATCTCCTAGAGGAGGGCATAAGAAGATCCCTTGGACAAGGGCACTCCCGTACTCTTGCCTGGAAAATCCTATGGACAGATGAGCCTGGTGGGCTACAGTCCATAGTGCTGCAAAGAGTAAGACATGACTAAAGCGACTTAGCACACACATGGAATATAACACAAAGAGTGAGCCCTAATGGAGCCTATGGACTTGAGACAATAATCTTGTATAAATAGTGGTTCACCCATTAATCATAATGTGGACCACACCAGCGCAAGAAGTGAATGAGACAAACTGGGCTGTGGGAAATACACAAAAACTCTGTCCTACCTGCTTAATATTTCTATAAGCCTATAACTGATTTTAGAAAATTAAAGTGTATTATAGTTGATACATACAATGGACTAGGATTCAGGTTTAATGAGGAAATTGACACCTGTTCTAACATGAATGAACCTGGAGGACATGATGCTGAGTGAAAGAAGCCAGACACAAAGGGACAGATTCTGAATGTTTCCATTTATCTGCACCCAGAGGAATCAAAATCAGAGAGACAAATAACAGGGTGGGTGCCAGGGGACTGGCTGGGGCAGGGAATGGGGTTCCTGTTTAATGAGGACAAAGTTATAGTTCAGGAAAAGGCAAAAGTTCTGAAGCTGGATAGTGGGGATGGTTGCACAATGGTGTGAATGCAGTTAATACCACGAAATTGTATACTTAAAAATGATTAAAACTGTGAATTTTGTTATGTGTATTTTGCCACTATAAAAAGTAAAGCTTAATACTTTTTTTAAAAAACTGGATCGGGTAAAGACTAAGCTCTTTGGTGTTCACCTTGCCTGTCCGCCCTTCCCTACCTCCTTTCCTCCTCCCGTTTCTTTCTTTTCCCCCATCCTCACCCCTTAGATCCTCTGCTGCTGTTCATCTTCCCTCCAAAGAGCAGGGAGCTCCCCAGGGGCCCCTGCGCATCCTCTTCTGGAGCCCCCACCCCACCTGGGACAATGCTTTTAATGTCTGCATTCTCTGTATCCTCCATGGGACCATGCACCACCCTGGAAGTGTCTCCTTCTCCAGACTGGGCTCTCAGGCACCCACCATGGTGTGAATTAATGAAGGAGCTTTCTCCTTCTGAGGGGATGCAAGTCCAGCAGTAGATGGATGTCAGGGCTTTTCCTCCCAGCAATTCATGACTTTTCTACTTCTCAGGACATCGGTAGCCACCAGCACTCATTGAGTGCAATGACCACCCAGAGGACTGGAGTGGCTGCATCCACCCTCCAAGGGAGACAGACTCTGGGAAGTTGAAACCTGTCAGGTTTGTTTCTTGCTTTTTAATTCTGCTTCCCCATCTGCCTGGAACTTTCCCTTCCAAGCAGAGAGACACCATGGGCGTCTCAAGTGACTTTTCTCGGTTCCGCTGCCATGGCCCCAGAATCGTGTGGGTTCTCAGGGCTGTGATGCTCTAACGGGGCTCAGCCAGTCTGCAGAGGGAGATACCATCAGCAGCAGGTAGGCTTGCCAGGAAAGCAACACCAGGGGACCAGAGGTGGCAGCTGTCAGGCGGCACAAGAGTGGAGGAAGCTCCAAACTGTCCATGTGTGTGGATGGTGACCCGTGTGCTCTCTCCTTGGGGACATCATTCAGCCTTACCCTTTCAGTTTAGGAGAAACAGGGTGTATCCCTGCTGGCTGCTATTGGCCCTGTCATTTATCCCAGAGTGAGCCAGACTCCCCACAGACAAGTCCCCTCCAGCACTGCCTCCGGAAGACAGAAGTTACTTGTGTAGCAGAAAAAAAATAATAAACTGTTCAGCAGCATAATTAATCCCCAAGCTGCTCAAAGCAGTAGCAGCCAAGATACAGATGGAGAAGGGAACTGAGGATACAGTTCTGTACATTAGTATTTTCCTTAATAGAAGGAGCGAGAGATGGAATCAGGCCCTGGTAGAATTAAGAAGGCTTTTGTAAAGTCAGATTCCCCATACATCATGCAAGGGGAAATTGCCTGGAATTTCAGAAAGTGGAAGAAACGATTCTTGAATCTCACCATCTTTTTCTCTTCAAACTCTTGAATAGAAAAATAATACGTCTCCTGACTGAATGGGGTTCCTAAGCGAAAAAGTTATTCCAGAGAGTTAAGGTTTCTAAAAAACCAGAAGTCATTTAAGTGACTTTTTTAAAATGTGAATATTTCATGAGCACCTTAAATGCGCCACGCTAGGTGTGGGACCTAGCCATGAATGCCGCAAGCTGCTAAAAAGGAGAGGTACCTGAAACTCTGGGAATCGCGAAGGCTGCTGCTCCAGGTCCTAATCATTTAGTTGTCGAATCCACGCTCAAGTTCCTGATGCACAGTGAAGCTAAACAAACAGAAACGTTGGAGTTTGGAGCAGAGAAGGGTTTACAGCAGAGACGAGCAGGAACAGGCAGCTCCTGCTGAAAAGACCCAAACTCCCTCATGGGTTTTGGGAAAGAGTTTTTATTGTCAAAATTTGGGGTGGGGGAGGGCTGTAGGGTTTGTGACTTTCCTCTGAGTGGTTGATTGGAAGGTAGTGGAGTGATATTCTGGGAATCTCAGTCTTAGTCTTCTGGTTCCAACCAGTCGGGAATCCATGTGCTTATGCATGCATGCTTAGTCGTGTCCAGCTCTTTGCAAGCCCATGGACTGCAGACTGCCAGGCTCCTCTGTCCATGGGATTTTCCAGGGAAGAATACTGGAATGGGTAGCCATTCCCTTCTCCAGGGGATCTTTCTGACCCAGGGTTCAAACCCAGGTCTCTTGCATTACAAGCAGATTCTTTACCATCTGAGCCACCAGGGAAGCTCCCCATGGGCTTGTGCTCGGCCTGAAATCACGATCCTTCCCCTGGGTGGGGGCTTTAGTTGGTGGGATGATTTGGGAGAATGACATTCTAACATGTATACTATCATGTAAGAATTGAATCGCCAGTCTATGTCTGACGCAGGATGCAGCATGCTTGGGGCTGGTGCATGGGGATGACCCAGTGAGATGTTATGGGGCGGGTGGTGGGAGGGGGGTTCATGTTTGGGAACGCATGTAAGAATTAAAGATATTAAAATTTAAAAAATAAAAAACAAAAAAAAAAAAAAGAAGAAGAACTCAGAGATGTATCAGGTTGTTCTGTGTGTCCCTTGAGGAGGAACCAGTACCCTGCCCCAAGGCTGCACTACTGCTTCTTGACTGCCCCTCCTTTGCTTCTGCGCCCTCTCCCTTCCCTGATCTGCAACTGTTTAAATCTGCCCTTTGGAGCTCAAGGAAGGTCTAGGAGGCAGAAATCTCTCTTCCTACAAACAAAAAACAGGGAACACAGAAGGGTTTTTGTTGCTTGGAGGGCCCCACAGAGTCCTGCTTGGTTTCACTTCAGTTTGTGGGTATGTAAATCTCACGCTGGGGAACTTTCAGGTTTGTGTAATGATGCGTCCCTACACTGACCACCTCCCATGCATTTGGCTTTGTTTTTATTGCTCTGAAAAGGCATCCTTTTAACCAGCCCTTTCTTTTTTCTCCCTGAGACCACCTCTAGCAGTGTATCCTCTTAATTTGCTGCTAAACAGCTGCTGGGAACTAAAAAGTCCAGATAACAAAAGTGGGTGATGTTGAGTATAAATAGATTCTGATGTTGGGTATAAATAGATTTTGAGCTGAAATATTATAAAAAAAAGTTTTTGGAATATTTTTGGTTATTATTTCCTAAAATATCCAAATGGTTCAAAATCAGGGGAAAGAGGTAGATGTGGCTTCTGGGTCCCAGACACCCAAGTCAGTCTGAAATTGTGTTCTCAGACCTTTCTGCCTTCACCTCAGCAATGCTTGGTGAGGTTGGCTCCAATCTCTGGCAGCTTTAAGCTCTGAGCCTGCATCCTTCCAGCTCAGCAGCCCCTAGAGAGAACTTCTCCTTGTCAGCAGATAAAGCAAGAAACCCAGGATTCTGTTTATCCCAAACTCAGAGCTGAGAGCAGGAGAGAGAACAGACAGGAGAGGAAGTCCTGGGAGATGAGAACAGCTCTGGGGCCAACAGAGGGGGTGGATGCGCATCCCACACGCCCCTGCCAGACAGAATGGGAGGGAGGGAGGCCCAGTCCTCATGGGAATTTGAGCAATCTTTACTGGAATGTGGAAGACAGTACTGAGTGAACGAAACACAGATGTTCACAACTGCCTTTAATTTTTCTCTTTTACCCAATTTTTTTCATGTGTTCGTATATCAGGAAGCTGAAAGTAGCTCTAATTTGAGCTGTAAATGCAGTTTTGGTGTTAATGAATCATTTCTATCATGCCTTGAATGGTTTCAATGAGCCCAGACTCTTGCATCTTCCCATACATAGAAAAGTGCTAAATTCATTAACTCGAGATGTCTGGTTTTCTTTCTTTAACAGTAATGTTTTGATATTCTGACCACCTGGTCTTTGTTACAAAAATGCCCATATATCCTGGTTCCCCGTTTACCTCTTTGGAGCAGTTCCAGAGCTGTCACACTATGTGGTCATCCAGCCATGGCCTCTCAGAGGCTGCAGGAGGTGTGAGGCTTGCAAAGTGCAATGGTTTACATTAGGGTTACGCTCTTATGTGGTCCATCCTGTGGGTTTGGACAAATATATTATGACATAGGGGCTTCCCAGGTGGCTCTAGTGGTAAAGAGCCTGCCTGCTGACATGGGAGACATAAGGGTTCAATCCCTGGGTCAGGCAGATCTCCTGGAGAAGGACATGATTTGCCTGGCTCAGTCTGTATTTGGCATATCTCAGGATCTTCCCATGTGTGAGCATCTCTCAGCCAAGATGTTTTGCACCGAAGAGGCCTATGGGTAATTAGCATCACTTAGCATCACTCCCCTTTTGACCTTCAAGGAGCTTTTCTCTGCCTGTGTAGTTGGGGAGGTCTCCTGGCTTTGAGAATGAGAAATATGTGATCTCTTATCTTCTATCTGGGCAGGGCGCAGCCTCTTCTCTCAATCATCTGCTAGTTTCATCTTGGAGTGTCAATTGACATGGAAAGAATCTCCAATTGGCTTACCCTTGGTGGGGCATCTACCTCCTGCCTCACCTTAATAGTGGAGGAAAGGCAGCCAACAGCCAGAATCATCCTCTCTCCTCTGAGGCTTAGAGCAATAAAAGCAGGGATCAGCAAACTAAACAACAACAACATCCACCATTCCTGAGCCCTGTGAAGCAGGCTGAGGGGTGCCTCCACTTGCTCCTACCATCCCGCCCTTGAAGACTGGACCAGTTGGATGTCTCTAGATGAGGAATTACTTCATCCCCTTTGATGCCTGCCTCACGAGCAACCAGGTCGGAACCCTGATTGCTCCTTTATCCTAAATTGCTCCTTAACCCTAAATTGCTCCTTTAAAGGGTTTATCTCCTTTCATATTTTTCATCTTATTTACTTTGCATTTAATATTACATGTTCTTGTGTCTTTCTCTTGTACTTTCTCATTTGTATCCTTAAATCTCTCCAGATATGTTTGAATCTATTCAGGCAGAACAGAAAAGGCAACAGTCCTATTTATCTTTTTCAATTTTACCATGCAGTAGGATGTTAAATTACTCTAATACTATTTTATATTCTCAACTAAAATAAACAAAAGGTGATAGATGACATTTAGGTCTTGCCAAGTTTTTTTTTTTCCCCTTGCCCAATAAAAGTGCAGGTCCCCTAAAAAAAGTCTTTCCAGGCAGTTATAAATAAGGAAGAATAAGGTAAAATTTTGGCATTGGAGACTGAGGCTGTAGTAAACATTTTAAAGCTGTTACAGACACATTTATGAGTAAATATACATGCACAATTTTATGTGCTACCAAGAGCTGATGTAGTCAAGTTCATTTCTGAGACACTCTTCATAAAAAGCATTGTTTGCTAAGCAAATTGTTAGGATAAGATCAGTGGGTGGAAGAATATTCATGTCATTGATATAAGTCCATGTGGATCATGGGGAGAGCTAAGGATTCGGGTGGTGGAATCTCTGCCAAAATAAAATCCTAGGAGTCTTGGATATGACCTTCCCTGTTTGTCCAGTTCTTGGAGTTCACATTTAACACCTACGTAGGTCAAAGACATGAAAGTCTTTCAACTGGAATTGACCAAAATCAATTTCATTAGGAGTGAACTTCAGCAGATGGGTGAATCCTTTGTTCTACATGATCTCTAATACCTTAGTCTTCCAGGATAAGAAACCCACGAGATTCTAAGATCCATTGCTTAGAGGAGTGTCAACATATGTATTCCAAAAAGGGCCAGAGAGTACTTATTTTATGCTTTTCAGGCCAGACTGTTTGTCACAACTATTCCACTCTACAGGTACAACAGGAAAACAGCCTTAGATAGCAGACAGGCAGACAGGCGTGACTGTGTCCAACAGACTTAACTTATCAAACATCAGGTGCCCGGATTCAACATGAGGGCTATAGTTTGCTGACTCTGATTTACAAGATAGTCATCTGTTTGTTTCTGCCTCTTTCACATTTTTAAAATATTTATTTATTCAGCTGTGTTGAGTCTTAGTTGTGGCACACAGGACCTTCGTTTTGGTACGTGGACTCTCTAGGTGGGTCAATCCTGCTCAGTAGTTGCAGTGAGTGGTCTTAGTTGCTGGGAAGCATGTGCAATCTCAGTATCTCATGTGGCAGAGTGGTAAAGAATTTGCCTACCAATGCAGAAGACGCAGGCAACCTGGGTTGGATTCCTGGGTCGGGAAGATCCTCTGGAGAAGGAAATGGCAACCCACTCCAGTATTCTTGCCTGGAAAATTCCTTGGACAGAAGAGCCTGGCAGGCTACAGTCCATGGGATCACAAAGAATTGAACACAACTGAGCGCACGCGTGCGCGCGCGCACACACACACACACACACACACACACACGGGATCTTAGTTCCCAGACCAGGGATGGAACCTGCGTGCCTTGCACTGAAAGGTGGATTCTTAACCGCAGAACCATCACAGAAGTCCTCTTCCCCACCCCCTCCTTTTTAATTCCCCACCTTTTTTATTTCCTTTTTTTTTTTTTAACAAATGTATGTGAGCAGGGGAGAAAGAAAGAAAATGGAAGCCACTTCTTTTCCCTACCCTGGGCAAAAACTGGAGATAACTCATATTTTTGTTTAGGGATTTAACAAGAATTTGCAAAGAGTAATTTCCAAACTTGGATCCTGAGAGTCAAGGTTCAGGGCAGGGCATGAACTGAACTGCAGAGTAGCAGAGGGGAAGGAAGTCCCCATCGTTGCAAAGGAAAACATATGAGTTTTGTTTTGGGTTTAGGGTAAGGTTGGGATTCATGATGGGGTTATCAGAAGGGAGACAGGTGAGTGGAGGGCTCTGCAAGCCAATGAGGGACCACAACTTGCTTCACAGAAGTGTTCCTGGGATCCTTTAAAAATCACGATGCCAAATATTCACTTTTGAGTTGTCTCCTGGTCTGAAAGTTCTGATTCGCCACCTCCCAAAGTTTTCAGCAAAATTTATGACATATACCAAGGCTTTTGGAGGGTGGGAATTAAAATGGGAATTAAGGAAAGAGCTGGATTTTCAAATCCAGGATATTCTGAGGACAATCAGATGATTCATAAAGTGAACTAAAATCAACAGAAGGAGCAGGTTAAAGCCAGGGGGCAGGAGGGGACTTGCAATGTGGTAGAAAGAGCACTGAGCTGTCTGCTCCACATGGGACAGCCTGGAAACCATGATCTGGATGTCTCAAAACCATATACTCAGGCTAATCTTAGTAACAAAGTTTTGGGTCTTATTATTTGCTTGCTTGTCTATTTATTGTGATGGGTACTTCCTTGATAATGAACTATTGCTTGCAGTAAGTGGTTCCCCACAGAAGGGAGATGGTAGGACCATAATGTCCAGTGGTTTTCTTTTCCTCCAGCAGAAAAGGGTGCAGTGCCGCTGGACATCCCCTGTACATCCATCCTGCTATGGGTAACCACCCTCTGCTCATCTGCTGGTAGTGTAAGTTGGTCAGGACCCAGACTGGGTCAAGGAGATTTTCTGGTGGCTCAGACAGTAAAGAATCTGCCTGCAATGTCGGAGACATGGGTTCGATCCCCGGGTTGGGAAGATCCCCTGGAGAAGGAAATGGCAACCCACTCCAGTATTCTTGTCTGGAGAATCCTGTGGACAGAGGAGCCTGGTAGGCTACACAGTCCATGGGGTCGCAAAGAGTCAGACACGACTGCAGTGACTTAGCATGCATGTGTGTGTATATATAAATATATATATACACTACTCTGTGTGCATATATTTATATATATTTATATGGCTGAGAACACTACTCAGCCATAAAAAATATTGAAATAATGCCATTTACAAAAATATGGTTGCAACTAGAGATTAACATGCTAAATGAAGTAGATCAGCCAGAGAAAGACAAATATCATATGATATCGCTTATATGTGTAACCAAAAAAAAAAAGTAATACAAATGAACTTATATAAAAAACAGAAATAAACTCACAAACATAGAAAACAAACTTATGATAACCAAGGGGGAAAGGGTGGGGAGGGATAAATTGGCAGTTTACTATTAATGTATACACACTGTTGCTGCTGCTGCTGCTAAGTCACTTCAGTCATGTCCCACTCTGTGTGACCCCAGAGACGGCAGCCCCCCAGGCTCCCCCGTCCCTGGGATTCTCCAGGCAAGAATACTGGAGTGGGCTGCTATTTCCTTCTCCAATGCATGAAAATGAAAAGAGAAAGTGAAGCCGCTCAGTCGTGTCTGACTCTTAGCGACCCCATGGACTGCAGCCTACCAGGCTCCTCCATCCATGGGATTTTCCAGGCAAGAGTACTGGAGTGGGGTGCCACTGCCTTCTCCGACATATACACACTATTCTATATAAAATAAACAACAAGGTACTACTGTATAGCACATGGAACAATCCTCAATATTTTTTAATAACCTATATGGGAAAAGAACCTGGAAAACACATATAAAGTTGAAACACTTTGTGTTCACCTGAAACACAACATAAATTAGTTATCAGTTCACTTTAGTTGCTCAGTTGTGTCCGACTCTGCGACCCCATGAATCGCAGCACGCCAGGCCTCCCTGTCCATCACCAACTCCTGGAGTTCACTCAGACTCACGTCCGTTGAGTTCGTGATGCCACCCAGCCATCTCATCCTCTGTCGTCCCCTTCTCCTCCTGCCCCCAATCTCCCAGCATCAGAGTCTTTTCCAATGAGTCAACTCTTCGCATGAGGTGGCCAAAGTACTGGAGTTTCAGCTTTAGCATCATTCCTTCCAAAGAAATCCCAGGGCTGACCTCCTTTAGAATGGACTGGTTGGATCTCCTTGCAGTCCAAGGGACTCTCAAGAGTCTTCTCCAACACCACAGTTCAAAAGCATCAATTCTTCGGCCCTCAGCCTTCTTCACAGACCAACTTTCACATCCATACGTGACTACTGGAAAAACTATAGCCTTGACTAGACAGACCTTTGTTGGCAAAGTAATGTCTCTGCTTTTCAATTAGTTATACCTCAGTATAAAAAAATGCAAAAAACACTAGACACCTGTTAGAATGTTGGTTTTAATTCATTACAGTACCAAGTGCAACAAAACAGTGCAGCCACTTTGAAGATTAATTTAGCATACCCTATATGGTTAAACATGCCCTCTAGCCCCCAGATTACACATTAGGTATTTGCCGAAGTGAAATAAAAACTGCAATTACACAAAAGCTTGTAGGTGCAGATTTGTGACAGCATTATTCTCCACCACATAAGACTGGAAACTACCCAAATGGACAAACCATGCTGTGCGCAGACAATAGAATACCTCTGTTGTCGTTTAGTTGCTATGTCATGTCCGGCCCTTTTGTGACCCCATGGACTGTAGCCCCACCAGGCTCCTCTGTCCATGGGATTTCCCAGGCAAGGGTTCTGGAGTGGGTTGCCATTTCCTTCTCCAAAAGATCTTCCTGATCCAGGGATGGAACCCACGTCTCTTGTGCTGGCAGGCAGATTCTTTATCACTGAGCCACCTGGGAAGCCGCAGGGGAATATTGCTGCTGCTGCATCACATCAGTCATGTCCGACTCTGCGAGACCCCATAGACGGCAGCCCACCAGGCTCCCCCATCCCTGGGATTCTCCAGGCAAGAATACTGGAGTGGGTTGTCATTTCCTTCTCCAATGCATGAAAGTGAAAAGTGAAAGTGAAGTCACTCAGTCATGTTCGACTCTTAGTGACCCCATGGACTGCAGCCCACCAGGCTCCTCCGTCCATGGGATTCTCCAGGCAAGAGTACTGGAGTGGGTTGCCATTGCCTTCTCCAAATGGAATATTACTCAGCCATAAAAAGGAATACATGTAGAAACATAGGTCAGATGGTTTTTGATGTTTGAGAAAAGCCAGTGATGCAATGGTAAAGAACCTGCCTGGCAATGAGGAAGATGCAAGAGATGTAGGTTCAATCCCTGGGTCAGGAAGATCCCCTTGAGCAGGAAATAGCAATCCACTCCAGTATTTTTGCCTGGAAAATTCCATGGACAGAGAGACTGGCAGGCTACAATCTATAGGGTTGGAAAGAGTGAGACAGGACTAAGCACTACATGCAGGCCCAAGTCTCCATACTGTAGGATTCCATTTATAAGGCTTTCTCACTCAGGGACATCTATAAGGATAAAAGCATCCATGACTGCCAGGTTTAGAGGTTAAGTATATATATACAAAATGAGCCAAAGGAATTTGGAGAGAGTGACAGACTTTTTATATTTCTGATTGTGATGGTGGTTACATAGCTATAGACATTTGTCAAAACTCAGAATCATGCACTAAAAAAGGTGTCACTTAATAAGTATAAATTAAATTCAAAAACTCAATTCGATATCACCTTCAAAAAAGAGATAAGGTGATGAGCTTTAGGCAAGGAGTAAAAAAAATAAGAAATCAGAGAAATGAACAGAATGTATTCTCTCAAAAGAAATGGTGTTGAAGTGGGAGAGGAAATGGAGGGAGGGGGAGAAAAAAAGGAGAAAAGAGAGTCCAGAATTAACAGAGGAAGAGCAAGGTCTGAGACATTTTGTGGTTCTAGAAGTAACAGCACCATTTGTATCACCAGACAATGTCCCAAAACATAAGATCACGCTCAAAGATGTTTTCCCTAGATCCAGAATCCTGAGCTACCCTGGCAAACCTCCGCAACCCTGCCAGATCTCTGCCAATGGGCACAGTCATTTTTTTTTAAGATGGGTGACTCATCCTTTTGTTTAATTCATTTTAGCTGATCCACATGGCACATGGGATCTTAGTTCCCTGACCAGGGATGGAACCCAGGCTCCTTGCAATGGAAGCTCAAGTCTTAACCACTGGACTACCAGCAAAGTCTCTGGGCAGAGTTTTGATTTTCTATCTGATTAACAATTTATAAATTTGTAGTCATTTCAGACACTAAAACATGTTATCCTACACTTCACAATGTGTCTCATTGATTTTCTGGCTTTTAATTTTTCTATCAAGTTGCTAATACTAAATATATACCTCTCATGCAGACCTTGGCTCAGGTGAACTTCTTTTTCTCATGAAGAACTCACAGGGGCTTTGCACTTTGTCCATCTCCCACTACTCATCTTCAGCTCAATGTTTTGGCTTTCAACCTGGCCACAGTCCTGAGGGTGTCATGTCTTTAGGTAGACTTGAATTACCAGATCCTTCCCAACTAATTAAAACCAGTTACAATTCAGTCTGCTTAGTATATCAGATTCTCATCAGTCAATGAACACCATATTTCTTGTGCCCCCTACATCAGTTCAGTTCAGTTGCTCAGTCGTGTCTAGCTCTTCGTGATCCCATGGACTGCAGCATGCCAGACTTCCCTGTCCATTACCAAGTCCTGGAGTTTGCTCAGACTCACATCTATCAAGTTGGTGATGCCATCCAACCATCTCATCCTCTGTCATCCCCTTCTCCTCCTGTCTTCAATCCTTCTCAGCATCAGGGTCTTTTCCAATGAGTCAGTTCTTTGCATCAGGTGACTGAAGTATTGGAGTTTCAGCTTCAGCATCAGTCCTGCCAATGAATGTTTAGAAATAAGTTTCTTTAGGATTCATTAGTTTGATCTTGTAGTCCAAGGGACTCTCAAGAGCCTTCTCCAACACCACAGTTCTAAAGCATCAATTCTTTGGTGCTTAGCTTTCTTTACAGTCCAATTCTCACATCCGTACATGACTATGGGAAAAACCATAGCTTTGACGAGATGGATCTTTGTTGGCAAAGTAATGTCTCTGCCTTTTAATATGCTGTCTAGGTTGGTCATAGCTTTTCTTCCAAGAAGCAAGTGTCTTTTAATTTCATGGCTGCAATCACCATCTGTAGTGATTTTGGAGCCCAAGAAAATAAAGTCTGTCACTGTTTCCATTGTTTCCCCATCTATTTGCCATGAAGTGATGGGACCAGATGCCATGATCTTAATTTTCTGAATGTTGAGTTTTAAGCCAACTTTTTCACTCTTCTCTTTCACTTTCATCAAGAGGTTCTTTAGTTCTTCACTTTCTGCCATAAGGGTGGTGTCATCTGTGTATCTGAGGTTATTTATATACATACCCAGATGGATACCAAGTCAAGGAATATAAGAAATGTTTCCTTCACTGAGGTCAGTCATAATCTCATTGGGAAAACAAGACTCACATTGGGAAAACAAGCAAATTCTCACACGTGATTATTAAATAATGTACTGCAGACTGAAAGTATTCGAGGGCCTCAGGGAAAAGAAGAGAGCCAGGAATCAGAGTGGGCTTTGCACAAAGGCTGGACTGAGACTGGAGATGTGGAATGTAAAAATACGTGGTAAGAACAGGAAAGGACATTCCAAGAAAGAGAATTTGATGTAAACTGATTCTTACTCTGTAGAGTTTCAGTACTTAGGATAGTCACGGTTGTAAAATACAGGATTAAAAAAACATGGACCAATACTTCCCTCTCCCAAAAGACATACATACACATACATACACATGATCTATCCCATCACTGCCTTCTCAGCCATAAAGCAACATCTGATTTTTAATAAGGAGCTTTAGTAGAGTGACATGAGGAAAATACTGTTTCATGCATCTTGTTGTCCCTGAAAACAGCCCAGAGACAACTGCCTGTGTCACGTACACTTGGATGGAAAAGCAAATGATGGTGTTGGACTTTTTATAATTATTTTTTAATGCATATTTATGTGTTGACTGCACTGGGTCTTAGTCGTGGCATGTGGGATCAAGTTCCCTGACTAAGGATCAAACCCCAGGCCCCTGGAGGTGAGGAGTTTTAGCCAATGGACCACCAGGAAGGTCCCAACAATGGTGCTGACTTATGAGATTTGTGCCCAGGACATGGCATTATCCCTGCTCTTACAAATGTTCAGGTGGATATCACTCCTTAACAAAAGCCTTCACTGCTAAAACCATCCCCTGTCTGTAATTAGGCTCTGGGACACTTCTTGGTTTGGGATATCATCATCACTTACTTCCTCGGGATATGCATCATTGCAACCAAGCCTGTTCTCCAAAATGTTAAATACACCAACCATCCTACCTGCTGATAACATTTTCTCAGACATCACCATCCCAAGGGAATGGAACTCAGAACAATCAAAATCCTTAGGGGAAATAAATAATGAGAAGTCACTGCATGACATTTTGACTATGAAAACCTATGATAATAAACATCTCCCAATTATTAGGATTTTTTTTTTCATTTCAGCATTCTCAGCAAAACGAAGGACTTAGAATTCACATTGAAGTTCTTCCTCATATAAAGCTGGTTTAAGTAATTATTTTGGTAAGTCACTGATGATCCTTAGAGATGTAGTGAACACATGACCTTTTTCTACAATGCGGATAGGTTGTAATTTAGTTCATAAGTCATACCACCAAACCACTTACATTTAGACATCATAGCACGAAATTTACTGAATTTTCTAAACTCATTTACTAATGATATTCTTCATAAATATTTCATGGAAATTGCAGAGAATGAGAGTGAGAGAGAGACGAATTTTTAAGTACCGAGAGTAAATTTTGCATTATTTGACATTTAAAAGAACAGTCGCAGTGTTTGTGTCCATAGTATGCTTTGAATCAGAGTGCTCTTTGAGGAAAACTCAGAAGTGACATTTACTTATTTGTGCTTTTAGGTTTGTACCTTACACGAATGATGCATAATTCATGCCAGAAACCATTTGGCTCAACAAAAAGCTAATTTAGTTTATCCCCTTTCAATACAACTTCAAATACACATATGACAAAATGTGCGGATCCAGGACTGGGATGTGGATGTGTGTAAGAGCCCAGAAAAGCTAAATTAAATATTTCACTTTGGTCTTTTTAGGAGAATTCAAATAGGATTTCTTTTGTTTTATGAGTGTCTTTCTGTATTTTCTTTAAAATAAATCATTACTCATGAGTTGTATGCAAATTTAGTTATTGGCATGATCAGAGATAAGAGAAAATGAATGAAGGTAGCATTCTATGGACTGAAATGTCTTTGCTACTACTGGCATAAAAATGTAATTACTCCTCTTTCCGTGATGATAATCTTTGTAATGGAAAACTAGGTGTGTCTGACCAGTTCACTCAAATGTCTAACAAGTGACGTAAGCAAAATGGCGAAATAGGCGTTTTCTACTACCTTGCTCCCATCTATACCCCCATATATACTGCAGCATTATTTACAATAGCCAAGATGTGGAAGTAACCCAAGGATTCATGAACAGATGAATGGCTAAAGAAGATGTAATGTAGGGACTTCCCTGGTGGTCCAGTGGCTAAGACTCCGAGGTCCCAATAAAGGAGGCCTGGGTTTGATCCCTGGTCAGAGAACTAGATCCCACAGGTCAAAATAAGACTCAGCGTGGCCAAATAAATAAATAAATATTTTTAAAAAGATGCAGTGTATACATGCAATGGAATATTAATATTATTCAGCCTTTTTTTTTAATGAGAAAATTTTGCCATATGCAACCATATGGATAAATCTTGAGGGAATTATGCTAAGTGAAATTAGCCAGACAGAGAAAGGCAAATACCATATGATTTCAATTATATGTAGAATAAATAAAAAGTCAAACTCATAGAAAATGAGAGTAGAATGGTAATTAGCAGGGGCTGGGGTGGGGGATAAGGGGTTAGTCAAAAGGTAAACCTGCCAGTTATAAGTTGAGTAAGCTATAGGAAGCTAATGCATGGTCGTGACTATAGTTAATAGTACTGTGTGTGAAATGAATAACCAAGGACCTACCGTATAGCACAGGGAACTCTGCTCAACAGCCTGAATGGGAGGGAGTTTGGGGGAGAATGGATACATGTATATGGATGGCTGAGTCCCTTTGCTGTCCACCTGAAACTATCACAACATTGTTAATTGGCCATACTCCAATATAAATTAAAAAAAAAAAAGTTAAAAACGTAGTACTGTGTGTACTTGACACTTGCTAAGAGAATAAGTCTTCAGTGTTTCCAAAACAAAACAGTGCCTAAGGATGTGATGGGTATTAAATAATCAAAGGGTAATCCTTCCACAAAGCATTCCTAAGTAGTCAAATCATCACGCTGTACACTTTAAGAGGGCACAATTTCTATTTTGTAGAGAAGTTCATTTTTGCCATAATGGAAAAGGCTATATAAAAAAGAATGTATATATGTGTATAACTGAGTCATTTTGCCATATAACAGAGATTGCCACAACATTGTAAATCAACTATACTTCAATTTAAAACAAAAAAGAATGGACAGTTTTGTCAGTCATACTTCAGTAAAGCTGAAATGATAAAATGAAATGTTTAGCAAAACCCCAAGTTGGGAAGACTAACATACAGAGATGTGTCAGCAAATCCCTGGGCGGCACTTCTAGGAGGTCCAGCCTGCCAGATCCTGAATTTATGATATTTGGTCAGACACACAGGTGTGTGTTTAAGACCTTTATTTCAGGGGGAAAAGGAATTGGTGTTTTGGAGGCCGTGATGTATCACTGTTTTCCTAATTCTTCTTTCTCATCAACTAGGAAACTGTGTTTCTCAGTGGAGCAAGAGTGGATTTAGTAGAAAGAAACACACTTGTCAGAGGAAATGGTGATTTTCTGCAGGACCAAGTGTCACACTGATAGGCACATATGCTAGGCCCCTTAAAATCCTCAAATGTAATAACCTATGAGGGAAAAGAATCTGCAAAAGAATTGATCTAGATCTAGTTACATTATTCATGTAGATAAATAAATAACTGAATCCCTTTGCTGTACACCTGAAACTAATACAACATTGCATTAATAAATCAACTATACCTCAATTTTTAAAAATTAAATTGAAAACCAGAAAGACTCCCCTGGTGGCTGGTGGCTAAGACTCTGGGCTCCCTGTGCAGGGTGCCTGGTCAGGAGACAGATTCTACATGCTGTAATTAAGACCCTGTGCAGCCAAATAAATACATGAATACATATTTTAAATAAATAAAAAAAATTAAGTTAGACTTTCCTGGTGGCTTTGAGAAGACTTTTGAGAGTCCCTTGGACTGCAAGATCAAACCAGTCAATCCCAAAGGAAATCAGTACTGAATATTCATAAGAAGGACTGATGCTGAGGCTGAAACTCCAATCCTTTGGCCACCTGATGTGAAGAACTGACTCATTAGAAAAGACAATGATGCTGGGAAAGATTGAAGGCAGGAGGAGAAGGGGATGACAGAGGATGAGATGGTTGGATGGCATCACCGAGTCAATGGACACGAGTTTGAGCAAGCTCCGGGAGATGGTGAAAGACCGGGAAGCCTGGCGTGATGCGGTTCATGGGGTCACAAAGAACTGGACACGACTGAGTGACTGAACAGCAACAACTGGTGGCTCAGTGGTAAAGAATCCACGTGCGAATGCAGAGGACATGGGTTTGATCCCTGGTCTAGGAAGATCCCACATGCCATGGAGCAGCTAAGCCCAACCGCTACAACTTTTGAGCCTGCACTCCAGAGCTCAGGAGTTGCAGCTACTGAGCCCACGTGCTGCAACTACTGAAGCCTGCATGCGCTAGAGCGTGTGCTCCCCACCAAAGAGAAGCCCCTGCACAAGTCTGTATCCGGCAACTAGAGTAGCCCCAGCTCGCCACAACCGGAGAAAAGCCCTGCAGCCATGGAGACCCAGAGCAGCCAAAAATAAATAAATATATAACATTTTTAAAATTATAAAAATAAACTTAATTTTAAAAATGAAAGGAAAAAAAAAAAACCCTTTAAATGAATGACACCCCTGTGGTTCTCTATTTTTTATTTTATTTTTTTAATTTTTATTCTTACTTTATTTTACTTTACAATACTGTATGGGTTTTGCCATACATTGACATGAATCAGAAAAAAAGATGAAGTGTGTATCTTTGCTAATTAGAAAATAATGAACCACTATTGTGTTTGTGGGGAGTGGAATCCAGGAAGGAATAAACCAGGAGACACAGCATCTTTACTTCTCATCTCCCTGAGATAACTGCAACTGAAAATTATGGCCTATTTTCTGCTAGTGGTTGATTTATATAGAGAGATGCTATAAATAGAATTCCATACCCTTCTTTTCCTACTAAAATTGCATCACAAGCATTTTGTACACTCTGAAAATATCTTTGAAGTGTTGATTTGAGGTAATATCTTATTTCACTGTAAGAAAATATTATAAAAGTGCTATTTTGGAAAAAACTGCTAAAATGACTGTAAAACAATGTTCATAATTTCATTGCCCATGTCCAGTATCTTCCAGCCACCCAGTGTTTTCCTATGTGGACCAAGACATTCAGCAAAGCTGTGTTTTTGGAGTAGCAGCTCATGTGATGGATACATTAGGCAGAGCTGGGCCCTGGCCTGGCTAATCTACACAGCCTGTAGCAAAGACCCTGATGTCATTTGGAACCCAAAGCAAAAATACTCTATAGCTTCAAACAGGCTCTGCTCAGTGGTAATGAATCCCTCTGCCAGTGCAGGAGACACGGGTTCGATCCCTGGGTCTGGAAGATCCCCTGGAGGAGGAAATGGCAACCCACTCCAGTATTCTTGCCTGGGCAATCCATAGACAGAGGAGCCTGGCAGGCTACAGTCCATGGGGTCGCAAAGAGTCAGACACAACTGAGCGACTCAACAACAACAACACCTTGTCAGTAGCACAGAGTCCTTTCTCCCTGTGGTTCTCATGCTATAAAATGTAGAAGCTTGAATTAACCTGCTGAGGAGAGGTGGGGAGTTTTACTCTCAAAATAGCTGTGGTGTTCTTCAAGTTTCAATAATAAAGCTGATTTTAAGAGCCATAGGCCTTTAATATTATTAAACTAAATCAGTCTTTGATAATAACTATAGCAAATTTAGTTGTAAAGAAACCCAGACACAGTTTCTGCCCTGCAAACATCGCTCTAAGCACTATATGCAGATTCACTGTTTTGCCATTTACAGCCACAAAGACATGATTATTAAACCTTGAGCATCACCAGGCAAAGCTATCCCCTCTTTTGATGCCCATGGGCTTCATTTGGTAATTCTCAACCATGTCTGTGGTGGAGACAGCAGTGGTCATAAGTCATTTGTGATTGTAACGTGGTTTAGAACTACTTCCAAGACAGAAATCCATCTCTGTGCACAGAGATGGCCTGAGAGAAGGAGATCTTTCTAAAAATGTATTTAAGTACAGTTGATTTATAATGTTGTATTAATTTCTGCTGTACAGCAAAGTAGAAGAGTAACTTCAATTATCTCAGTGGGATCAGTCTAAACCCTTAAAATCAGAGGACTTTTCCAGCAGGAGGCAGAAGAGAGAGGAACAAAAGTCAGAGATCCCAAGCACTGAAGGGATCCAGTGTCTCATTGCTGGTTTGAAGATGAAAAGACAGGAAATGTACCTGACCTTGATGAGCTCAGAGGTTTCCTGCTGGCAGTCATCAGGAAAATGGGGACCCCAGCCCTGAAGCCCCAAAAAACAGACTTTGCCCAAACTGAGAATCTCTCCCAGAGCCTCCAGGTAAGAGCTCAGGTCAACAACACAGGAGAGGCTGGAGTCCCACCTGGACTTCTGATCCACAGGACAGACAATCCAGGTGTGTAGTGTAAGCTACCCCACCTAAGCAGAGCTAGAAAACCAGTACAGTTAGGGGAATGACCCATTCTTACACCTACTACCCAGAGCCCTACAAGAGAGGGAGCAGGCTTTGTGTTTCCATGCAAATTTAAAACTTTTTGTTCCTAGTTCTATGAAAAATGCCATTGGTAACTTGATAAGGATTGCACTGAATCTGTATGTTGCTTTGGGTACTATAGTCATTTTGACAATATTGATTCTTCTAGTCCAAGAACATGGTATTTCTTTCCTACATGGTTGGTGGAAATATAAATTGGTGCAGCACTATGGAGAACAAGATGGAGGTTTCTTAAAAAAGTAACAAAAGAGAGTTTCTATGTGATCCTTCAATCCTACTCCTGGGCATACATCTGGAGAAAACTCTAATTCAAAAATATACCTGCACCTCTGTGTTCATTGCAACACTATTTACAATAGCCAAGACATGGTAGCAACCTAGGGAACATGAATGGACCTAGAGATTATCATATTAAGTAAAATAAGTCAGATAAAGACAAACATCATATGACATCGCTTATATGCGAAATCTAAAAAAAAATGATACAAATGAACTTATATACAAAGCAGAAGTAGACTGACAGACACAGAAACAAACTTATTGTTACAAAGGGAAAAACAAGGGGAGGGAGGGATAAATTAGGAGTTTGGGACTGACATATTTGCACTACTCTATAGAAAATAGATAACCAATACGGATCTATTGTGTAGCACAGGAGCTGTATTCAGTATTTTGTAATAACCTGTAGGGGAAAAGAATCTGAAAAAGAATACATATATATATATGTATGTATGTATATATATGTGTGTGTGTGTGTGTGTGTGTGTATTTGAACAACTTTGCTTGTATACCGGGGGGCTTCCCAGGTAGCGCTAGTGGTAAAGAACCTGCCTGCCAATTCAGGAGACATGGGTTCAATCTCTGGATCGGGAAGGTCCCCTGGAGGAAGAAATGGCAACCCACTCCAGTATTCTTGCCTGGAGAATCTCATGGACAGAGGAGCCTGGAGGGCTACTCTGGGGTCGTGAAGAGTCAGACACGACTGAAGCAACTTAGCTTGCTTGCTTGTCTGCTGCACACCTGAAACGAAGACAACATTGTAAATCAGCTATGAGTGAGTGAGTGAGTGAAGTCGCTCAGTCCTGTCCAACTCTTTGCGACCTCATGGACTGTAGCCTACCAGGTTCCTCTGTCCATGGGATTTTCCAGGCAAGAATACTGGAGTGGGGTGCCGTTTCCTTCTGGAGATCTTCCCAACCCAGGGATTGAACCCGGGTCTTCCTCATACTTCAGTTTAAGAAAGAGTGAGAGAGAAGGAGAGAGAGAGAGAGAGACCCGGCTGAAACCTCCCAAGAGAAAGAACCGACTGAACCCTCCCAAGATAGCATATGATAAGCTGGGAAACATTTCTTAGAGTTCATGTTGTTTCAATCCATAGATGCTGGATCTGCAGAGAACTTTTCAGAACACACTGAGTTATCCTGGAGGCAGCAGGAGGTCCCCACTGGACCCTTAAACTCTGATAGAGAAGATGAGAAGTGAATCAGTGAGTATAGGACAGGGAAACCCTCATTTCATGTATTTCTCTGGATCCATCTAGGGTTGAGTAATGAATCTTTTCATGGAGTTCAACAGCCTTATGCAGCTATTTCTTTGGGGAATTTTTTTTCCCTTGTTTAAATAGGGAATTAAAAAAATCAATCTACATAACAAGGACATTTTAAAGGCTAATTTAGTGAAAATTATATAAAAAGTGTAGAAAATCATTTTTCCCTACTATCATAGATCTGAGGTCTTTTCTATTTATATGCAAATGTCAGATGCCTGAACCTATTTTATGTTTTACAATTTTGAAATATTGCCTATTTCAAATAATATATTATATTGCCTATAAACATTAGATTAATGAAGTCCTGATAAGGTAGTAAGGTCTTTTAGAAAGCAGTTTTAAGCAATTGCCCTCCTACAAGTACCATCTCTAACAGATATTTCTTTGTATAAAGCCACAAGGAGCATTTTAATTTTTAGGTGTAATCTATTCTGGGTTTGTTTTTTTTTTTCACATTACTCTAAGAACTTGTTGATCTTTTCTTAAAGCAAAACAATTAAATGTGACATTTAAAAAATAGACACCAGCTTCATAGAAGCAAATCCGAGTAGCCACTACTCCAACTTTGCCTGAAATTATCTGCAAACTTCCCCTTATGTAATGACCTTCTGTTCAAAGAGTCTTTTCTTAGTCCTGGGTTTTATTTGATTGTCTGAGCTTTAACTCTACTTTAGGTGTCCCCTTGAAGAAAAACAAAATACAGATTAAATGAATTATTTGTTTTTAATCCACTGCATAATATTTCTGCATAATAATAAGCTGCAAAACACTTTGGTTCAGGCAGAAAAATGATCAACCCCCAAAAAGTTGTTATTTGGACAAAGTTTGCCTTATTTGCAACTGTTATGGGGAAGAACTAACTCCGCGTGTGTGGATAGTCGCTCAGTCATGTCCGACTCTTTGCAACCCCATGGACTGTAGCCTGTCAGGCTCCACTATCTGTGGGATTCTCCAGGCAAGAATACTTGAGTGGGTTGCCAGTTCCTTCTCCAGGGGATCTTCTGACCCATGGGTTGAACCCAAGTTCCCACATTGCAGGCAGCTTCTTTACCATCTGAGCCAGCAGGGAAGCCTGACTCCATGTAGGACCCATTTCTTTAACTTTGCTTCCTGTTGCTTTTGTTCACTAAAAGGACACTGTCCATACCTAACAGCCTGTTTAGGGAACCCTGCCCCTCTGCCTGAATGTTTAACCAAAATGCTTTTGTTCAGGACCTTGTCCACCTGTGCATGGCTACAGGAAGGAAGAAATGAACACCACCCCTTCCAGAGGCCAGCCATTCTGAGAGATATTTGCAAGACTAAGGGCCTTTTTTATTTGTTATTTTTTTAACTTCCTCACCTCCTCTCTCTCTCTCTCTCTCTGTTTTTATAAAAGAATCTGGCATCCAGACCCTGAAAAGGTGGTTATTTTTGAGACATTATTCTGCCATCTTCTCAGTCTGCCAGCTTTCCAAATAAAGTCATATGCCTTGCCTCAACAACTTGTGTTTCAGATTTATTGGCCTGTTGTGTGGCTAGCAGAACAAGGCTGGACACAGTAACACAAAAATCTTGCCGCAGGTAAGCCTCTCAAATGAATCCAGCCTTACTTCTATAGCTCAGGGATGTGGTTGGAATATAAGCCAGAGAGAAAACAAAGAAGTAACCCTTTGGCTGGCATTCCTGGTAGATATTCCAATGCAGAAGTGGGTTGGGGAGACCAGAGGACTAATGCTGCTAAAGATTCTGAGTGGACTACATACCCAGCCTGGCTGGCTGCACACAGTGTAGCTTCTATTCCCTCTCCTGGCAACTGGCCCCCCTGGGTCTAAGTAATATGTGCGTGTGTGTGTGTTTGCTTGTATGATCATTTTTTTTTGCATGTTTTTTGCTTGTATGCTTATATATTTCTTTTTCTGTTTTTTTTTTTAATTTGGTTTTTTTTTTCCTCTCTGCAATATTTAGGGTTCTACTGCTTAGCTTCCCACTCTTGTTATCAATCACAAGTCGCTGTGGCCAATGCACAATGAGGCTCAGTTCAGTTCAGTTCAGTTCAGTCGCTCAGTCGTGTCCGACTCTTTGTGACCCCATGAATCGCAGCACGCTAGGCCTCCCTGCCCATCACCAACTCCCAGAGTCCACCTGACCTACGTGGACAGCTGCAAAAACAAAGGATTCTGACACCAAGAAATTTGAAACAATGAACTGTATCCACCCAAACCCATGTTCATTGAGTCAGTGATGCCATCCAACCATTTCATTCTGTCGTCCCCTTTTCCTCCTGCCCTCAATCCTTCCCAGGGTCAGGGTCTTTTCAAATGAGTCAGCTCTTCTCATGAGCTGGCCAAAGTATTGGAGTTTCAGCTTCAAAATCAGTCCTTCCAATGAATACCCAGGACTGATCTCCTTTAGGATGGACTGGTTGGATCTGCTTGCAGTCCAAGGGACTCTCAGGAGTCTTCTCCAACACCACAGTTCAAAAGCATCAATTCTTTGGCACTCAGCTTTCTTTATAGTCCAACTCTCACACCCATACATGACCACTGGAAAAACCATAGCCTTGACTAGATGGACCTTTGTTGGCAAAGTAATGTCTCTGCTTTTGAATATGCTGTCTAGGTTGGTCATAAGTTTCCTTTCAAGGAGTAAACGTCTTTTAATTTCATGGCTGCAATCAAAATCTGCAGTGATTTTGGAGACCCCCAAAATAAAGTCTGACACTGTTTCCACTGTTTCCCCATCTATCTGTCATGAAGTGATGGGACCAGATGCCATGATCTTAGTTTTCTGAATGTTGAGCTTTAAGCCAACTTTTTCATTTTCATCAACAGGCTTTTTAGTTCTTCACTTTCTGCCATAAGGGTGGTGTCATCTGCACGTCTGAGGTTATTGATATTTCTCCTGGCAGTCTTGATTCCAGCGTATGCTTCCTCCAGCCCATCATTTCTCCTGATGTACTCTGCATATAAGTTAAACAAACCGAAACACAGGAGTTTGAAGGGGAGTAAAGGTCATTGCAGGTCTATGCAAGGAGATGGGTAGCTTTAGCTAAAAACCCTCAAGTCTCTGAAGGATTTCAGCAAAGCTGCTTTAAAAGCAAGGTGAGGGAGGGGTACAGTTCATTGTTGCAAATTTCTTGGTGTCAGAATCCTTTGTTTTTGCAGCTGTCCACGTAGGTCAGGTGAGAATAGTCTTATACACCTCCAACAAGACAAATATTATTCTCTGTTCTGCAACTTTTTTAAAATCTCTGTATGAATGGGAAAATGCTCTACCTTTAAAGGTCAGAGTCTTGAGTATGGGCTCACCTGTATATTTTAGGCTCTAGGCGACATTCTCATTTTGAAGTTAAGCAATAGAATACAAAGGCTAAAGTAAAATAAATAGATCTAATATGGAGTCAGATTTGTTCCTCCCTGTCACTTTCTCAAGTCCCAACCCTCATTATCCTGGTTCTGTCCTAGGAGATGATTTTGAGAGGATGGCTCAGAAGGAACTCCTGCCCAGGGTCCTGTCTGCAAGCACCGTTTGAGTGAGTGATACCTTCATCGGAGACCACATTTCAGTTTATTTTGATCAGCACCATAGCCTTACTTGTAAAGGCTTTAGGGAGATTGCTGCTGGGAATGACAACACTTGTGATGGCCCTTGAGAGCCATTTCCCAGAGGTCTTGATTTGCCGCACGCATTACTCCTGAAAGATTTATTAGGGAACATTACACGCTGCTGCGCCATCTCCTGAATTCTTTGCTTACAAAGATGCTCCATGGGAGATTCCCTAGTGGTCCAGTAGCTAAGACTCCTTGCTCCTAGTGCAGAGAACCAGGTTCAATCCCTGGTCAGGGAACTAGATCCCACATGCCACGACTAAAAGATTCTACATGCTGCATTGAGGATTAAAGGTCTCCCATGCACTAAGACCCAGTGCAGCCAAACAAACAAATAAATTAAAAAATAAATATTAAATAAATAAAAAGATGCTATACACAGTTGAAAATTTTTGCAGAGGCTATGTGTCTTCTCCCAGCAAACATGAGACCCCCAGGTCCTTCCTCTAGCCTCTCTTAACTCTATTTTATGGGGCTCTCAGCAACCCCCAAACCGGGCTGGTTTACTTGGCCCTGAAACCTGCCCAGAATGGAAGCAAGCATTTTAAAATTAAAGTTAAGGTGGGAAAGAGACAGAGGAAACCAGACAGCATTGAGGTTTCTGAGGCTTAAGAAACAAATTGCCAAGGCACGCTATAGCAATCACTCACATTTGATTGACTGCTTGTCTTTGGAGGTGAAAGCATACAAATGGTTGCAGAAAAGAAACATGCTTCAGATAGTACATATCATATACTTAATTTTCTGAAGGGAATTATATTTTTCCCACTGTACAGGTGAGGAAACAGAGGCTCCTAGGAGTTATACTCTGAGAGATTAAATATACAAGCAAAATGACAAGTTTAGAGATGACAACAGAACTCTGAGATACCACCTCTGCAACAACCAGGCCAGGAAGAGAAACCCTAACCTGTGCAGCTACAATCAGCCCAGAACATTTAGAACTTGGTCCATGACCGCCAGCTTCCATATTTTTGCCCCTGCTTCTAAGTCAGAACCAAAGAAAATAAAATATGCTCCCTAAACTGACCACCTAGGACACTCCACTTCTACTGAACCTAACTCCACCTTCCCCATGGCAACAGCCTCCAATCAAAGCACATCAGAATCCTTCTCCTCTTCACCCTAAACTTCGCCGTCCGCCTGAGTCTCTGCCAAATCAAAGTGATGGTGGCCGACTCCCTTGTTACAATGAGCTCTGGAGAAATAGTCCCTGGCTTCCCATCTGAATGTTCTTCCTTTCTTTCCATATCCACTTGCCCTGAATTCACAGGAAGTGCTGCTAGAGTGAGGGTGAAGAATTCATCCCAGTTGGCATGGGATTTACCATGTTTGAGCTCAGAAAGTCCTGCAGCTCCAGCAGTCCTGAGTCCCAGGCACTTGGAGAGGCCAGGTCACTTTGGCAGAATTGGCATTTGAATGCCAATTCCAATTGGCATACAGACTCAGGATGGCTTGTCTGTAAAGCCTGTGCTCTTTCCTTGAGGGACAGAAAGTTTATTCCATCCCCTGTGCTGTGTCCGGTAGACTGGCGGGAGCTGCCAGCGTTCTGTGTCCAGATGAAAAGAGAAGCACGAACAGCTAGCAAAGTCAGCTCTGTAGCAAGTAAGGACAAGGGACAGGTTTTGGCAACACAGGGAGCAGACATGCTGGATAATCTCCTAGGAAGACTCCATCCAGCCACCCTCCTTGGGCAGCACAAGCTGCCCCTCCCATTAGGATGCAGAATGAGTTCTCCCCTAGAACCTAGGCTTCTCAGCTCAGCTTCAGCTTCTTGGAAGCCACCTGCCCTGAATGAGGATGCTCAGACAACATGAGAGCCCCTGGAGGGCAGCCCTGGAGGATGAAAGTCTGTTTGGGTGGCCCAGCTCCAGGAGAACTCTGAGCTGAACTCAGCAGAGACCTCAGGCAAGTCACATGAAACAGAGCTGCCCCCTGAGAAAAGCCAACCCATAGCCTCACTAGGAAGAGTAAATCCTAGTGAGTCTTGTTTTAAATGCACATTTTCTCATTCAGGTGAAATTCACATGTCATAAAAAGAACCATATTAAAACAAAGAGGAGACTGAGCAATAAAAAGGACAGAAATAAGGCCATTTGCAACAACATGGATGGACCTAGAGATTATCTTCCTAAGTGAAATAAGTCAGAAAGAGACAAATCCCATATGATAGCACTTATATGTGGAATCTAAACTAGGACACAAATGAACCTATCTATGAAAGAGAAATTACTGACAGACAGAGAAATCAAATTTGTGGCTGCCAAGGGGGAGGTAGGATGGGAGAGAGATGTACTGGGAGTTTGGGATTAGCAGATACAAACTGCTATATAGAGAACAGATAAACAACAAGGTCCAACGGTAGAGCACAGGGAACTGTATTCAATATCCTATGATAAACCACAGTGGGAAAGAATATGAAATATGTGTGTGTGTGTGTAACTGAGTCACTTCGCTGTACAGCAGAAATTAACAACACTGTAAATCAACTATATTTCAATAAAATAAATTTCAGAAAATTAACCATCTTAGAGTGAATAGTTCAATGGTATCACATTCACGATGCTGTGCAACAACCATCTCTATCTGATTTCAAGACATTGTCCTCTCTCCAAAATGAACTCTGTACTTGTCGGAGAAAAATTCTTCATGACACTTGTCAAAGATGGTAAGGAAGATTTCATTCAAGAGGGGCTATAAAGGGACTTCCCTGGCAGTATAGTGGTTAAGACTCTGGGCTTTCATGGCAAAGGGGGCAGGGTTCAACCCCTGGAAGAGGAACCAAGATCTCGCATGCCACGCAGTGCAACCAAAACGTTAAAAACAAAAGAGGGACTATAGAAATGGGGTTTGGCAGGAGGGAAGAGGGATTGGCCCAAATGTGAATTCAACAGGGCCAAGTGGGGATTCATGGCCAAGGAACACGATGAGGGCCAGAGGACAGAGAATTACTGAGAGGAAACATCGGCAATAAGGAGGGGGTTCTGGCTAAATCAACTTGACAAGATTCTTGCTGATGGCGGGCCAGAGGGATGAGAGTGGGGAAGGGAATTTGATCAGATATCAAGAATGGTCTAATACCACAGGTAGGTTTTTTTTGCTAAACTGAACCAACAGGATTCTTGCTCAAACTGGGCTAACTGGGTCGATGATAAAGACCAGGGGCTAGACAAGAAGAAGGCTCAGAGGAGCTTGACTCGGGATGGGTGAAGGAGAGGGTGTTCCTGGTGCTGATTTCCCGGTATAGATCCTTGCTTAGAATTGTGCCACATGCAAATGTAGGGAATAAAAATATGGGCACCAAGAGAGGGGCGGTGGGTGGGATAAACTGGGAGACTGACATTGACGTATATGCACTATTATGTATAAAATAGACAGCTAATTAACAATGCTGTGATAGTTTCAGGTGTACAGCAGAAAGATTCAGTTATACATGTATATGTGTTTCGGTTCAGTTCAGTCGCTCAGTCGTGTCCGACTCTTTGCGACCCCATGGACTGCAGCATGCCAGGCCTCCCTGTCCATCACCAGCTCCCGGAGTTTACTCAAACTCATGTCCATTGAGTCAACCATCCAACCATCTCATCCTCTGTCGTCCCCTTCTCCTCCCACCTTCAATCTTTCCCAGCAACAGGGACTTTTCAAATGAGTCAGTTCATCGCATCAGGTGGGCAAAGTATTGGAGTTTCAGGCTCAATGTCAGTTCTTCCAGTGAATATTCAGGACTGATTTCCTTTAGAATGGACTGGATCTTCCATCTAGTCTTGCAGTCCAAGGGGCTCTCAAGAGTCTTCTCCAATACCACAGTTCAAAAGCATCGGTTCTTCAGTGCTCAGCTTTCTTTATAGTCCAGCTCTCACATCTAAACATGACTACTGGTAAAACCATAGCTAAAATAGATGACCAGTGCAAGCTTGATGGGCGAAGCAAAGCACTCAAAGCTGGTGCTCTGGGACAATCCAGAGGGATGGAGTTGGGAGGGAGGTGGGAGGCAGGTTCAGGATGGGGGGACAGGAGGTGGGAGGGAGGTTCAGAATGGGGGGACAGGAGGTGGGAGGGAGGTTCAGGATGGAGGGACAGGAGGTGGGAGGGAGGTTCGGGAGGTTCAGGAGGTTCAGGGGGGACATAAGTGTACCTGTGGCTGATTCATGTTAATGTATGGCATAAACCACTACAATTTTGAGGTAGTTATCCTCCAATTAAAATAATTAAGTTAAATTTTAATCAGCATTTTAAAGAAGGAGGAATAATTAGAACCAAAGGGTGAAAATTCTAACCTATATTGTTCTTGGTTCAGAGAAAAAGTTTGTGATTCAGTCTCTCTGTCCACACGCAGCCAGATCCAAGACCACAGAGGGCCCCATGCATCTTTGAACAAATCCAGGTGACTTTTCACCCTGTTCTCATTGGCTTAGAGAGATAAGAGCCCTTGTACCCCATATCTTCCCGTTTTGTTCTATTTATATCTCATTTTTTAAGTAAAATAAGAGCTGTTTTATTGACTATAATTTTATCTATATTAATAGATAAACTCAAAAAATCAGAAGGAATGATTATTTTTACCAAAAATAATCTAAGTTACAGCAACATGTTCATGGTCAATGACTTAATTCCTGGATAGTCGTCATTGGCCTACTTTTCAGTTTATCAAGAAGTCATCATTCAGGCTGTGTTAATTAGGACATGATGCAGTTAACTTTATTTTACTTTCATTTAGTCACACTAAGACACTATGTTTTCCTTCAGCAAATGCCTGGTTTTTGTCACACAAACCTGTCACCTACATATTCATTTTACTGTATCGTGCATACTTAATATCCACAAAAGTTGCCTCAAATTACTTTCACCCTGGAAAGCCACAAAGGCATGAGACAGTGTGCTCAATGAGCTTTTAAGTCACAATAATTCGGAGCAAAACAATTAACTTTCATACAGGCCAACACAGCATGGAAGGAAAGTAAATATTCAATAATGGGAGTTGAGGACAATGTCATAAGATGAAGCCAGGGTTGGTGATGCTCATAAATATATTCAGAACCATCCTGTGAGGGGTGATTATCTGCACATCAGAGTCAAGGTGGAATAAGGGGGAGGAATGCTCTTAGTCAGGAGAGTTTGCTGAGAACTCAGCTCATTCGCTAGATGTGACCCAAGGTGAGATGGAGAGATCCAGGTGCACTGGGTACCGTGAGGCATCCTTGTCACTCTTCCTCTGGATTCTTGGGATTCTGATTTCAGCTTTAGCATCTGGAGTTGGTCCACTCTGTTGGCTGGCTTCCATGCTTCCTCTGGTTCTCTGGTCTGAAATTCAGGGAAGCATTGGCTCAGTTCCCAGCACAGTTCACAGTTCAGCCACTCAGTGGTGTCTGACTCTTTGCGACCCCACGGACTGCAGCACGCCAGGCCTCCCTGTCCACCACCAACTCCCGAGGTTTACTCAAATGCATGCCCTTTGTGTCGGTGATGCCATCCAACCATCTCACCCTCTGTTGTCCCCTTCTCCTCCTACCTTCAATCTTTCCCAGCATCAGGGTCTTTTCAAATGAGTCAGTTCTTCGCACCAGGTGGCCAAAGTATTGGAGCTTCAGCTTCAGCATCAGTCCTTCCCAATGTAGTCCTACAAATACCTTCCTCCATTTCTAATGTCAATGTTCACTCACTGCCTTTAGCAAAGGCCCTTAAATCACAACTTCCATTAGAATGGCCAGGAAGGCTCATCAAGCTTGCCACTTCCTGGGCCCACCTGCCACAAGAGATTCTGCTTCAGAGTTTCCATGTGGGACCCCAGGAAGGTCATCCATTACAGAGTAACCAATAAGATTTTTAAGCAGGTCAAGAGAAGCTCACCATCTACAATATCAGAGTCCAGACCACTCCTCCTGGATTTTGTGATGTGTTCTCTGGTTCCACTTCTTTTTTCCTCCAAACTAGGATCCCTCCTTCCAACTGAGACAGCCTTCTTTTATTGAGCACTTACTTACTCAGTCCTTTTCCAAGCTCTGGGAATACAGAATGAAAAAGACAAAATGCTTTGCCTCTACCCAGGCAACTGAAGGGGAGACAGGGGTTAAACAGGATGTTAAGAACTTTGTTTGTATTATCTCATTAAATCATCCCAACAACCCTTTGGAGTAGGTACTATTCTTTTTCTCCATTTGATAGAAGAATAAAATGAAACTTAGAATCAATTCATTTGCCTACTGTCCCAAGCCGACCAGAGGCAGAGATCAGACATCAACCCAAGTTTGCCTAGAATCAAAATCTTAATTTTGTCAGTGCCTCCACACCACTTTAATCCTGATTCTATACTGCTTTTCCCTTTACCATGCCCCATCCTTGTGACCTGGAGAATACTATTATATTTACATATAAATTCAGGGGATCTGGCCATATTCTTGCCCATCTTGGGTTCCTAAGATGCTGAGCTGAGCTCATGCTATTTCCCCTTAACTGTACAATTACATTAGATTCAATGCAATCCACTTCTGCTAAAAGTGATCATTTGTTAGCATCTACAATTGCCAGGTCTTTTTCCAAGTTTTGGGGGAGCTAAGTAAAAATGAAAAAGTGTCTGTTCTCACTCAACCAGCAGGGGAGACAGATGGGTCCAACACTAGTATATCACCAGGGAACTGGGGTGAGCTCCAGTGGGGTGACCATGCTGAGATAGGAGCGAGGGAGCTGGGATTTGGGAAACAGGCTTCAGGAGGGCTTCATGAAAAAGTCCGTATTTGCCGGGGTCTAGCCCCGGTGGATCCAGGGTGATTCGAAGGTGGGGACGGAGTCGGCGTCTTTGGAAAAATACATATTTAATCACAGATATAGAGAGATTAGAAATGGATAGTGTAGTAGGAAGACTAGTGGAGAAAAAGAGGCTGAATAACTTAGATTACGTGGAATAGCATCCATGCTCCAGATGGGAATTCAGCCAGAAAAATGGGAGCAAGAAAGAAGCGACATGGGGGAATCAGTCTTTCCGAAACTGATCTGATTTCTTTATTTTGGGGTTAGCTTATATACCTTTTGTTACACACAGGGATGAATACAGAGTCACGCGGGGGTCAGCAGTCCTGACCTTTATCAAAATCAGGTGCTTCACATAAAAAGTTCTTAGGGATTCTATGATCCTTTCTTTCTGATAACCAAAAAACTTATTTTTTCCAAGGGTGTTTTTTCTTAAACCAGGCACCACCCTCCAAATAAAGTTACATTCCTATAGGGTGAGGGTGTAGTGAGTTACAATCAAGAAAGGAATTTATTTAACCCAAGGTTAACATGATTAGTCTTAAAGGTTAATACTTATTTCTCCTATATGCTTAAAGGTTAATACTTATTTCTTCCTATATGCTAGTTATATTCATTATAAGGGTAGGGAACATGGAGATTTAGCAGCAAACATCAGCCCAACAAATGAAAATCCTTTCATCAATGCTCCCCTTAAGATCTATTTAGTCTTAAGATAGTGATAAAGTTACATTTTTACATAACAAGGACACAGTGATTTATAACAAAGTACAGTGATCTATTACAAAAGAGAAAATCCATTAGCTCAAAAAGTCTAGTATTGCTAACATCAAAAACTACCATATTTCCTTGTCTATAGTCCAAATATATTGATTAATATATTCCCAGGTGCCTAAGGATATGGAGGCCTGGCGGCAATCATTGACTCAACAAGAAGAAAAAGCCCTATGCTAATTAAGACTCTCAAAATACTCCAAAACTCTCTGTGCTGTTTATGGTTGAGAGGTAGTAAATAATCATGTGGCAGGAGTATGGATAATCCTGTCACACAAGCTAGTCTGTCAGCAGAGAGGTTTGACCTGAGATATCCTTGTCCCACCCAGAGCAGGGAATTAGCAGCAATTATTGACACAACAAATGAAAAACCCTTCACCAATATAATTCCTAACCAACCCACTATACTAATAATTTCTAACTCCCCAAAAGAATTTGCCTTTAGTAAGTCTAAAACATCTCGTGCCTCTCAGATTGGGAGGCTGTAAACAATCACATTTGGCCGGACGAACCTATGCAGGTGGGCTAGATAACCTTCAGAGGAGTTCGTAAGCTGAAACACTCTTGTCATGCCCAGGAATTTTTATTGCCTTGGAGCTGCACGTTTACTCCTTCTCCGAGAGAAACGGTTATGGGGGAGAGCCCCCCGTAAAGTCAGAGGTGTAGGTGAGAGCATAAAACAGACTCTGGTTTTGGGGTAGATGCTCGGGAACAGGGGGTTTCCTGAGGCTTGATCACGCCTTTGCGTATGCCAAGCCTCCTTCCTCATGACCTTTGCCATGGGCGGAGTTCCTCAGCTGGCTCCCGGCAGTATTGAAGGAGTTCCTAAACATGCAGATAGGATGTATATACAAACAATGCATGAGTGCGTGCTCGGTTGTGTCTGACTCTTTGCAACCCTATGAACTGTAGCCCATCAGGCTCTTCTGTCATGGAATTTCCCAGGCCAGAATATTGGAGTGGGCTGCCATTTCCTTGGCTATGCTATACTGAATGCTTGCAGTGTACCCATCAGGCACTCTATATGCATTTTCTCATGAATCCCGCAGCAGCCCTGTGACTAGATAACTCAGCATTCCCATTTGGCAGATGAACGCCTAAGCCTTGGAAGAGTACACTCATCAAGCCAGACCTTAATCACCCATCTAGGATGATAGACAGATCAGGTTCAAACCCAGGCATTTTGATTCGAGAGCACTGGGGTTGAAATAAAAAAGAAAGGCATATGAAACTCTAGAGTGATCGGAAAACGTCAGGTAGTGCTGTGAGGATCTGCATGTATGGAAGGGTGCCGAGATGGAAAGTTAAGTGAGGGCAGATTTTGGCGGGCATGGGAGTACTTGCTGAGAACTTAGCATTTACTACCCAGGCTACACAGGCTCAACTCAGATTCTATGGATTTTTTTTTTTTTCCGCCACATCATGCCACTTGCAGGATCTTAGTTCTCTGATCAGAAATTGAACCAGGACCCCTTGCAATGAAAGTATGGAGTCCTAACCACTGAACCACCAGGGGAATTCTCATCTCAGTTTCTAGCTTCTCCATCAAGCCTGTGCAAAGCATCCCAGCCCTCAAGGGTCTCCTCTTTCCCTGGAGTCTTGGTCTGGAATAAATATAAAAGCTCTTGTGTCTTATTGGGCATTTTTCTCCTACTGCAGACATGAGGCCATCTAAGCTGTTTTATCAAAATTAAGGATGCTCTGCTCTATGACCCAGGAGGCTGTATATTAGATCATACAGGATCCCTTATCCATCATCTAATTAATGGATCTAAAAAGTGAGTTTCTGATCTCATCAGTGGCAGACCAGAGGATGGGTGAAGATAGAGGTTGGAGTCCTTTATTCCCCTGACTTCTGCCTTGGGCATCATTTTGGTGTGGTCCATGTGCTTCTAAACAAGATCATGGTGTTGCCAGGCTGCCCTTCCTGGGGTTGTGCCTCCCGATAGGCACTGATCCTCACTCTTTCCTTGCTTTTTCCTTCTGGCCTGGAGGAGGTACAGACTTCCATGCTTGCTAGCTTCAGTGATTTACATTGTCTCATCTCACTGGACAAGACTTCTCATATCATTGTCAGTGGCCCTTTCCTTAAGCTGCTACAGTCTGTGTGTATCACCTCTTTCCTTCTAAGATACTAATTAGTACAGGATGGTTTTGTTTTTTGTTCTTCAAACTTTCTCAGAACCCTTCAATATTCCTGATTTCATTTCTTCTTGATCTGAGTCTGAAGGCCAAAGTTTAACTGCCCAATAGTGGGGTCTGGCTGCTTGCCACTGAAAAACCAATGAAGAGACCAGGTTGGTGGGAAGGAAAGTTTGCTGCATTTTGGATGCTGGCAACTGGTTGGGGGAGCAGGAAGGACTCCTATCCAAAGACCAACTCACCCCAACACCCACACACTGACTATCAGTGAATGAGAGCTTTTATAAACACAGGGAGGGGGCTGTGTACATACAGAAACAGCAGTCAGCTCTGACAGTCATCTTAAAATTGGTCATCAGTAGTCTGACTGGCATCACTTTGTATTAAGTACAGTTAATCTTCAGTTCCATGGTCTATTACTTCCCACTTCTTTGAGGCCATTTCTCAGAATTATGGCAGCTTACGTCATGGCTACAGTCTGGTCATCTTGTAGTTAACTTCTTCCACCTGGTGGGGGTTTCAGTATCTATAAGACAGCTCACAGGAGATGGCTCAGAATATTATCTACAGCCCTAGAGAAGGAACTAAAGGTCCTTGACTATGCTTAATGACTAGATAATTATTGTTTAGTCTTGTTGGGCCATTTCCCTTTGTTTCTGCATTTTCTCACTTCTCTGATTAAACGTATCATTTGGTTAACATTTTTCCACAGGCAAAAGGCAGGCAGAGGACATGGGGTTGGGGGGAAGGATATAGGGTTGGGGGGGAGGACCATAGCATCCTGCTCCATCCCATAATGACTAGCTGACCCTTTCCCAAATACCAGGAGAGGGATCACACTACGTGGTTTGGAGCTCCCTTCCCCGTGGTTTGGTCACACTACGTGACCAAAGGAAGAGGCTTCTCTGGCCGGGTCTACAAGACCAACGACTGCCATCACACGGGCATCTCCAGGACACACACACATCTTTAAGAATCGACACGAACATCTTTTGAAGGATCAAGACTGGCCACAGAATATATATAAGAGAATAATCAGAATAGAAGCAAGTTCCATAAACATAGCCACTAGACACTTCCATGCAGCTGGAGTGTCCCTCTGAAAGAAACTCTTCCAGAAAAATCTAAGGAATGAGCCCCTTGCTGTGTTGGCTTTGACAACGTATGTGTGGTCTGCTGTTGCACAGCTCGGAAAGCTGCTGAAATAAATGGTTGGAGAGAGGCCGGGAAGCATCTTCCGGGTCTCCCTGGAGCACAACTCCACTTGTGTGATGAAAGAAGTGGTTCTCTTCTGCAGCAACGGCAGTTCCAGTGAAACAGGGGAGACAGCAGGATGTCAGAGGGCTCTCCATCCACGTGGGTTAGCATTCCTTAGGCTGTCATCACAAGCCAAGCTCAGCATCTTCACTGGTTCCCACGAGCAAATGACTCGCACAGTCTGCAAAGTCTTTGATCGATTTTGTTGAAAGTTTGGGGGACGGTGGAGCCAGGTCATATCATTGAGTACAAATGCCCTCCTCACTCCTCCTCTGCCCTCTTAGGTACCCCCGAGCCTCCTTCCACTGTTGCTGAGGGACAGTACAGCATGGTAACTGCTGGAGAGGATCAAGTACTTCCAGTTCTGTATCTCTAAAGTGTAGTTGAGTTGGGGTCACATGACTATTTCTGGCCAGAAGACTGTAACCAGAAGTGATGTCTATAGTGTCTGAGGGGGCCAATTTCATTATCATTTTAAGACTCTGGAACTCTCTCTTTTTTATGTGGATAATTTTTAAAGTCTTTATTGAATTTTTTACAGCACTGCTTCTGTTTTATGTCTTTGTTGTTGTTGTTGTTTTGTTTTGTTTTGTTTTGTTGCCATGAAGCATGTAGGATCTTGGCTCCCTAACCAAGGATTGAACCCACATCCCCTGCACTGGAAGATGAAGTCTTAACTACTGGACCGCCAGGGAAGTCCCAGCTCTCGGGAGCTCTTTATCCCTCTTCTACAGTGACTGGTGAACAGGGAAGGATGGATACACGTACACTCTCACACTATGTAAATATCCCATAACGAATCTCAGAAAATATGGAGAAATTATATACTACGTTTTTCTTCCATTTTAGACAATAGGAGCTTAACATCAATATTGAATTATATGAAAAGATTGTATTTCTTTCAGTTGAGTCAATATGCTGGGTTTCACTGCAGAGAGATTCTGGGACCAGCTGTCAAGAGAATACGCTTTCTCCATCTAATTACACACACTTTGCTGATACCTGACTCAAGGAACAAAGAAGGTGCAAATGGCAGAGGTAAGCCTTCAACATCAGCGCATTAAGAATCACTGCTAACTCCTGGTGACAGATGAAGACAGGTTACAGCGTGCATGGGCTATGGCACCAACTCACACAGGGACAGTCTGTAGCTTGATAATATCTGCTGAGACCTTCACTGACCAAGCACACGAACGCACCGGGGAGCCCTTGGCCTCAGCACTTATAGTCATCATCTGGCTTAATCCTGAAAACTGTACACCCCACATCTTCTCAGGCAAGTGCTGGCACCAAAGTTGATTATGATAGTCAATTTAATATTCTATAAATCAATGTCTTGCAAAATGAATGCATCCAAACCAATCGTGTTAGCTGTTACACTGTCTCTCCCAGACCAGGGAACATTTGTGTTCAGACTAATTTTCTTTGCTTCTCTCTGGTCTCCTTGAATTTTCACTCACAGCTCCGAGTGGTGATAAGCGATGAACAGTCTAAGTTATCCAAAAAAAATTTATCCAAAAAACAGAGAAAAAACCTTTGAGTCAGAGGTTACTCAGTGACGAGATGGCTGATTAGTTTTTACCTTGAACAAAGCCTGGGGAAATTAATTTGATAAGCATCTCATCTCCAGCAAGGAAGTTTTAACTTCCCTAACTTCCTGATCAAAGCCCTCATTGGAGGGCATTGTTAAGAACACAAATGCCAGGTTCTACCCTGGGACACACTGGTTGGTGAGGTGTGAAGTGGGACCCATGAATAGGCATGTTTATGAAATCTTAATGTAATTGTGAAGGTCGTGCCAATCTGGGCAACTCTGCCATGGGAACATGGGCAGGCTGAGATGGGCAGCTGTGTCTTTTCTCTCTCTGAATTAGAGAGATTAATAGCACCAGCCAGGGAGAGCTGTTGTGATGATTCAAGGAAAGTCACTCAATGGGCATTTAGTGAGCACCTGCTGAATGCTTGGCTTTGAACTGTGAATACAGCACAGCCCTTGGTGATGACTGGGAGACAGGGGTGGATGGACAGATAGATATATATTACTGGTATCCAGAGCTGAGGCTGTCACATGGCGGGCACATGGTCCAGAGGAAGCTGGCTCAAGGAGGAGCCAGGGGCGGGCAGGAGCACAGCAAGCAGGGGGCATGGACAATGTCCCTGAGAAGCAGCCTGGGATGACGGCCTGTTTTTTGTGCCAACTTAGAGGTGGCACTGGATGCCCAGAAAACTGGCAACACATTATTTCTGGATGTGTGTGAGGGTGTTTGTAGAGGAGATTAGCATTAAAATGGATGCAGTGGACTTCTCTGGTGGCTCAGTGACAAAGAATCGACCTGCCAGTTTAGGAGACACAGGTTCAATCTCTTGCTCCGGGAGGATCCCACATGCTGTGGAGCAAATAAGCTCATGCGCCACAACTATTAAGCCTGGGCTTTAGAGCCCAAGAACTGCAGCCTCCGAGCCCAGTTACCACAACTCCTGAAGGGTGCACGCCCTAGAGCCTGTGCTCCATAACAAGAGGAGCCACCGCAATGAGAAGCATGAGCGTCACAGCTAGAGAGTAGCTCCCTTTGGGGGCAACTAGAGGAAAGGCTACCCAGCAACAAAGATCAAGCACAGCCATAAATAAATAAAATTATAAATAAAATAAACTTTATGCAGTGAGGAAAGCAGGTGGTCCTCTCCGTGGTAAGTGGACATCCTTCAATACATTGCCTGGAGAGAATCAGCCAGAGGAAGTAAGAATCTCTTTTGAACTGGAGCTTTCAGCCTTCCTGGTCCTCAGGCCTTCAGAACTGAACAGGAATCTTTCCCATCAGTTCTCAGGTTCTCAAGTCTTCAGCCATAACCACCAGCCCTCCTGGGTCTCCAGCTTGCAGGAGTTGTGTCGTGGGGCTTCTCAGCCTCCATAACCACATGACCCCAAACCTCATAAGTCTCTTTACTACACTCACACACCCTCTACCAGCTCAGTTGCTATGGAGCCCCTCACCACGCCTGCACTGGGGTTGCAGCAAGTGTCAGGATCAGTCAGACAAGGAAGGACGATGGGAAGAATGTCTCAATCAGATGCCTGAGTCCAATCACACAAGGCCAGTTCAGGGGTTACTGACGAGGGTTCTTGGCCTCCTGAATCAATAAAGGCTGACTAGAGGCCAGACAAGAAATTCAGGCAAGGCTTTATTGAGGCCCCTGCCACACAGCGGGGAGTGAGAACAAACAGGTTTCCTTGCCTGCTCACTCACTGAGGCGGGTGAGCTGGTTTCTTATATAGGGTGAGGGTTGAGGGCTTCCATGGTGGCTCAGATGGTAAAGAAACTGCCTGCAATGCAGAAGCCCCGGCTTCGATCCCTGGGTCAGGAAGATCCCCTGGAGAAGAGAATGGCTACCAACCCCATTATTCTTTCCTGGAGAATTCCATGGACGGAGGAGCCTGGCAGGGTATAGTCCATGGGGTCACAAAGAATCAGACACGACTGAGAGACGAACACAGGGGTGTGTCCAGTGGTCAACCCAGAGGAGTGGCTTAGCTGGTTTGCCCACCCTTAGGTGGTGTTGTGTGCAGGGGGGCATGCGCAGTACTCCGCTTTTTCTCCCGATACCCTGACCTTGTTCTAGGCTCTCCAAAAGTAACAGCTGGGTGTTTTGGTCTTTTTTCATCTTTTGTCCAGAATTTGTTTGAACTGTGCATGCAGGCCGGAAGAAGGCAATGGCACCCCACTCCAGCACTCTTACCTGGAAAATCCCTTGGACGAAGGAGCCTGGCAGGCTGCAGTCCATGGGGTCACTAAGAGTCGCGCATGCCTGAGCGACTTCACTTTCACTTTTCACTTCCATGCATTAGAGAATGAAATGGCAACCCACTCCAATGTTCTTGCCTGGAGAATCCCGGGGACAGAGGAGCCTAGTGGGCTGCCGTTTATGGAGTCACAGAGTCGGACACGACTGAAGTGACTTAGCAGCAGCAGCAGCAGCCAGCATTCTTGCCTGGAGAATCCCAGGGATGGGGGAGCCTGGTGGGCTGCCTCTGTAGGGTCGCAGAGTCGGGTACGACCTAGGCGACTTAGCAGCAGCAGCAGCAGCAGCAGCAGCAGCGCGTCCACCCAGTCGTTTTCTAGTCTCATAGAGTTTCTGTGTATTTTGTTGCTCCAGGAGGGGTGTGTCCAGGTGCAAGCATTTCAGTGAAGAGTCCCAGGTCCCAGGCTGTCTCTCAGGGAGGTGGAAGCACAGGGAGGAGAAGCCAAGGACCACCTGAGCAGTGGCCGGTCCCCACCCACTCAGCAAAGGAAACCCTGGTACTACTCTCAGGGGGGTGAGTGATGAGACCACATTTGCTACTGTCAGAAATAAGGGTAGAGGCTGCCCCAGCACGCCTGGATGTCAGTCCAGCCCCAACTGAATGTGACCCAATCTTGCGCCTGGCACTTCCTGTGTTTCTGGACTCCTCCTTCTTGGGGGTGTCCTTAGTTGGACTTTCGAAAGGAGACCTCATGCTTTGGTCTTGAGTCACTCTCCCAACAGATTGACCCTCTGGTTCTCGGTCCCCATGTCCTCCATCCCCTTCTGTTCACAGGTCCCAGGACATCCCTTTCTCTACTGATCAAAATCCTCTGTATTCCTCTAAGGCCATTTCACATAGAAAAATGTCCCTGTGTGTCCTGAATAGAGGTACCTGCCTCTCCCTGGTGATGCCTCCTCCATCCCTCTGTTGATACATCTGGGACCCTTAGGGTAATCACCTGTGCCCATCACTGTCTGCACACTGAGCTCCTGTCCACCAGGACCCGAGTCTTGTTCACTGCAATCTCCCAGAGTACAACACAGACTCAGAAATTCAATTCCAGAAAGAGAAGGTGGCAAAATGAAAGACACACACTGTTAAACATGATTATGCTGCTGCTGCTGCTAAGTCGCTTCTGTCGTGTCCGACTCTGTGCGACCCCATAGACGGCAGCCCACCAGGCTCCCCCGTCTCTGGGATTCTCCAGGCAAGAACACTGGAGTGGGTTGCCATTTCCTTCTCCAGTGCATGAAAGTGAAAAGTGAAAATGAAGTCGCTCAGTCGTGTCCAACTCTTAGCAACCCCATGGACTGCAGCCTACCAGGCTTCTCCATCCATGGGATTTTCCAGGCAAGAGTCTGGAGTGGGGTGCCATTGCCTTCTCCCAAATGTGATTATAATGACGGGTAAATGCAAGAAAGAAAGAAAGTAATGGAAAAGAATAGTTTTTATAAGGAATATATACATATATATAAAACATTTGCATATAAATTATATATAATTATATGTATATAAAAAGAATGTATATGTGTATATAAAAAAGTATATATATGTGTGTATATATATAGGTATCACTTTGCTGTACAGTGATAATTAACAAGATTGTAAATCAACTGTACTTCAATAAAATAAAAATTAAAAAAGAAAGAGCGGAAGGATAAAATTAAGGAAGATGGGGAAAAAATTGTGGAGAGAGAGTGATTTATACTAAGTCATCAAAAATACTTTTAGGGATTTTTTTTCCAAATTTTAATTTTATTGGAGTATAGTTGATTTACAATGCTGTGTTAGTTTCAGGTGCACTGTAGAGTGATTCAGTTATACATATAAATATATTCATTATTTTTCAGATTCCTTTCCTATATGGGTTATTCCAGAATATTGAGCATGGTTCTCTGAGCTATACAGCAGGTCTTTGCTGGTTATCTTCCTATATACAGTGGTGCGTGTGTGAATTCATCCCAAGCTCCTGATAAACCCCTCCCTCCCACTATGTTTCCCCTTTGGTAACCATAAATTTGTTTTCCATACCTGTAAGTCTGTTTCTGTTTTGTAAATAAGTTACTTTTGGGGATTTAAATATAGTGCCATGAATTGAATCTCAATAACAAAGGAGAACTGTAATAACTTTGCCTACTGCATCTCAGCAGCTCAAATACCACTGAGGACAATCTGAGGGCCTCATAAACATTACATGAACCATTTAACTCCACCCAGTAACCAAGCTCGCCCTCGCCCCGAAGCAAGTCTTCAATGGTCGCTCCCCCAGGTCCAGTTTGGGTCAATTGAGAAAGACATGCAGAGAAGTCATACACTAAATGCCCAGCATGGGTGAGAAAGCATCTGAAATATTTCTGAAATAAATGAAATGCTAATGATTGTTTTGATGGATGACAGTGGGTTTGTGTCGTTTTTCTGGCGGGGCTAATCGAAAAGGGATCTCGCTTTGCACCATCTTCTGGGCTGCTACCCTCCCTGCTCTGTACAGATAACCAAGTTCAGGTCACGCTGAAATTCCAAAGGCCACGATGTGCGCTTGATTTAATAGGGTGACAGCAACCAAGAAAAACAAGGCCATAAAATAAAGAGAGACGATGGTCTCCTAACTCATGTCACTGAAAGGACAGTAATAAATGGGTGAGGAAAAAAAAAAAAAAGAAGGAACAATTAGGAGAATATAAACCCAACTTGGTCCCCTGCCCACGCTGCTGTCGACAGCTGATGATGGACGATTGTATGAGCGCCTTTTAAACTTGAGATGAGGACCCTTCCTCTCAGCTGGAGGCAAATAAAAGTAATAACATGTACACATCGATGGTCAGGCTTCAGGTTTTAACGCTCAGAAAATTCCGTGAATATGTTATACAATCATCCCCCCTCTTTTCGACTTGAGAAATGCAAGCACAGAGAAGGTTAAGAAATTTATCCAGGGCATCCCTGGCTGTCCAGTGGTTAAGACTCTGTGCTTCCAATGCAGGAGGCACTAGTTCGATTCCTGGTCAGAGAACTAAGATCCCATGTGCCGTGTGGCTCGGCCAGAAAACCAAAATTATCCAGTCACACAGCCAGGAAAGGGTGGAAGGTGGGTCTGAACTTAGGCGTCTGGTTCCAGAAGTGATGACCATAACCACCGCACAGCACAGTCTTCCATAGGATGAGAGTTTTGGTGAATTTGCTCAGGCTAGGTTCTTGGATAAAGTGAAGCCAATGAGCAACCAAACAGACCTGGGGCCAGGATGCAGAGAGCAGACTGTGGCCAGAGCTGAAGTGGGTCTGCCCTGGTTTAAACTCTACTCCAGACTAACAAGGAAAAATCCAGCTGGTTTCAGGTCTCTGCCTTTGCCTTTAAGGCCTAATGGATTCTGCCCCCTCCCCAAGGTTGCTAATTAAAAAATACAATTTTAAGGAGAAAAAAAATCTCTCTGCCTTTCTGGCAGATTCAGGAAAAGGATGGAAAAAGGTAGAGATTCGGGAAAAGGATGGAAAAATGGTAGCTGATTAGAGAGGGTGCAGAAACCCAGGCTGGCTTTGGGATTCCCCAATGCAAGCAGGCTGCAGTGAAGGCCTTCACAGGTCCCAGACATTCAAGGCTCCCAAGTGTCTGAGATTTGAACCCCAACCTCTTTATCTCACTGCACATGAGGCCAGGGAGCCCCCAACCTGCTCTCCGGGAGAAGACTTGAGCTTACCACATGGGAAAAGAGAAACCAGGGGGCATTAGCGACTCAAGACTCCAAGCCCTGTTGAGGGAACAGGTACCACACTGGGAACAGTGTGAAAGTCCCAGGACTAAACAGAGAATGTTCCCAGGCCCCTCCTGCTCCCAGCTCCACGATGCAGGCAGCTAGAGGCACCCTCTCTCTGCCCTCCAACCTGCTGCAGGATGGAGAGTTGAGGATGTGGTTCCAAGGAGACCCCAGAGCCTAGAGAAAAAGACCAAACTACAAACACTGACAGTCACTAGATGTCCTGCAAGGCACAGCCCAGACTGATCACACTCAATAAAGCCCCAGATGTCAAGCCCTGTTGGTGCCTACAGGGATTCTAGTTTGCTCTTCAGCAATTCAAGCCTAAATGTGAGTGGACAGTGAGGACCCAACAGGAAAGACAGATTTAAAACAAAACAAAAGAGTCCAGAAAAGAATCAGGAGAAGGCAGGCGTATGAAATCTCTAAGAAACACTCATTCATACTTCAATTTGAGTCCTTGGTCCTGTTGATGTGCTTTTAATGAAAATAAGCATTCAGAAAACAAGAAGATTTTGAGAATTAAAGCTGAGATATAAAATATGTAAAGGATTGGAAACAGATGTTTAGGAAATCTTCTAAAGATTAGAACTTAAAAACACAACAAGATAAAATTTAAAAATGAACAGAAGGGCAAAGAACATGATAGAAGGAGAGAGATGTCAGGTTTAGAGAGGTCAGGAAGTTTAATATTTGAATAGTAAGAGTTCTGAAAAGAGAGAAGAGAGAAAACTAAGTAGAGAAAATTTATCATATGAAAAAAAAATCGGGGGCAATCTGGAAGAGAATTATTGCCAAGTTAAACGTTTTCACCAAGCACCTATAATCATGAATTTAAAAAAAAAAGAATAAGAAACAAAAAGGGGCAAAAAAAAAAAAAATAGACACATCCAGGCATATCATCATAAAGTTTCAAAACAACAGATATAAGAATACTCTAGAAGATTCCAGAAAGAGAACACAATTTGCATATCAAGGATTAAGCATCACAGACATCTGACTTTCCAACAGCAACACTGGAAGCTAGAAGGAGTGACTAAGATCACAATACACTGAGAAAAAGGTGGACACATGGACGATGATATCGCATAAGTGCTTTATTTCATAAATCCAAGGTGCTCAGAGAAAACTGGGCCTGAACAGTCCATTCTGAGGTGTTTACCTCCAGATGAGAGTGCCGTCCATCATGTACGATCATGGTTGACATCCCTAGGCTGGAAAGCGTGATCACCTTTCATCTGTGATCTATCCCTTCCCCTTCTCATGTCTTGATCATGGTCCCAAGGAGTCACATTGCTCTGGACAACTGGTTTTTGGTTGGAACCCTCCCACCCTGGTCGATAAGATCCCCTGGAGAAGGGAATGGCAACCCACTCCAGTATTCTTGCTGGGAGAATTCCATGGATAGAGGAGCCTGGTGGGCTACAGTCCATGGGGTTGCAAAGAGTCGGACACAACTGAGCAACTAACACTTTCGCTTTCACTCCCACCCTGGGGTGGCTCTGGTGGGAATTTGGAGAGTGGAAGGAAAAGAATCGGGGGCATCCCTCTTCCTTCCTCTTCTTCTCCCCTTCCTTTCCTTCTTCCTCCCCTTCCTCCACCCCCTATCCCTTCCCTTCATCCTACTCCTCGCCCTGGTCCTCCTTTTCCTCTGCCACACTTCCTCCTCCCCCTCCTTCCCGTCTTCTTCCTCCCCTTCCTCCTCCTCATGCTCGTCCTCCTCCTTGCTCTCTGCTTCAGGTGGCATCTCTAGCAGTAATCCCATTTCCTCCAGGATTCTGACTATATCACAGCCCCTCCCTCCATGGTCTGTTTTCACTGCAACCCTCTAGGGTTCCAGCCTCCACCTGTCCTTCAGCCCTCGTGGGACAGTGGCACCCTGCAGATACTTATCCATTAGTTGCTTTGTAATATGCATTTGGCTTCTCATTCTCAATCACCTGCAAAATCAGTCTCTTGTATTAAGCTCTCTGTTGGAAACTTGTAGAATAGTGTCTGTTATCATGGCTGATCCTGACACAGACCAGTGCCTGCCAGTCTAAACTCTGGCATGCATCATTAGCCTCTAATCTCCACAATCAGCTTGGGTGTGGTTGCTGTTCAGTTGCTAAGTCGTGTCCAACTCTTTGCGACCCCATGAACTGTAGCACACCAGTCTTCCCTGTCCTTCACCGTCTCCTGGAGCTTGCTCAAACTCATGTCCTTCGAGTCCGTGATGCCATCCAACCAGCTCATCCTCTGTTGTCCCCTTCGCCTCCTCCCTTCAATCTTTCCCAGCATCAGGATCTTTTCCAATGGCTTGGCTCTTCTCATTGGGTGGCCAAAGTATAGGAGCTTCATCTTCAGCATCAATCCCTTCAATGAATATTCAGAGTTTCAGGAGTTCCAGCACCAAGAGTTCCAAGTCTTCTCCAACACCACAGTTCAAAAGCATCAATTCTTTAGCTCTCAGCCTTCTTTATGATCCAACTTTCACATCTGTACACAACTACTGGAATTGACCATATGGATCTTTGTTGGCAAAGTGGTCTCCCTGCTTTTAGGGCCAAGATGTATCCATGTCCCTATTTTTCACAAGGAGAAACTGAGGCCCAAAGGAGTCTTGTTGCCTAAAGTTCTGCAGGCTCACAGTGCCCTAAGTAGTGCAGGAGCAAACCAGAGCCTATGCTTTACCACTTGTCAATTACAATACAACCTTGGCGGGCCTGGAGCGTCCTGGATTAAACCAGTCATGGCATCATCAGCACTAATAAGACAGACTAATTACTCTGCTACGGGGATGCATGAGGGCAGAGATGCAGCAAATTAAACAGACCTGGGTCACACATGTCTTAGAGTCTGAATCACACCCTGCTGACTCTCTTCCATGGGAGTCTCAACCAGCCTTGGAGGTAGAGACCCAAATCCTAGGCCTGCATCAATGATATGTGTGAACATCTGGATGTTGCGAAATAAACATCCCCAGGCTGTGTCTTAGAATCTCCGTCATAATCTAGGTAACAAGATGCTGCACATCATCAACCATTAGAGAAATGCAAATTAAAACCGTAATGAGATACTACTACATTACCTATTAGAAGAGTGAAATCAAAACCAAACTAAAATGGTCGAGTTCCAGATAAAGGGCATTATACAAAAAAAGTATTTTTAGATACTGGCAATGAAGATTGGAGACCATATTAATACCATTTAATTTAAAATTATATAATAGTTAGGGATACATTTCATGAAAAGAACTTTACAATGAAAATGGCAAACTGTTGCTGAGGGACTTCCCTGATGGTTACACTTTTGTTATACTTCGTGTATCCGCCTTGCTTCTTGCTATATGTATTCAATAAGATGTGTAATTCAAGCATTTTAGTTTGGGCTAGTCATTAAAAATCCACCTTGCACTGCAGGGGTGTGGGTTTGATCCCTGGTTGGGAAACTAAAATCCCACATGCTTCAGAGCAACTAAACCCACGTACCACAACTAGAGAGTCTGTGTACTACAACTGAAGATCTTGCATGACACAATAAAATCTCATGTGCTGCAACTAAGACCCAAGGCAGCCAAGTAAAGATATTAAAAAATCCAAATTAATGGCGAGATACAAACTCTATTCATGGGCTGGAAAATACAGGATTGTTACATTATCCATTTCCTCCAATGTGTTCCAGAGAGTAAACACAGTCCAATAAAATAAATACTCCACTGTATGCAGATAACTAAATTCCCAGGTAGCTCAGTGGTAAAGAATTCACCTGTCAATGCAGAAGACACGGGTTCAATCCCTGGGTCAGGAAGATCCCCTGGAGAAGAGAATGGCAATCCACTTCAGCATTCTCGCCTGGAAAATCCCATGGACGGAGAAGCCTGGTGGGCTACAGCCCAAGGAGTCACAAAAGAGTGGGACAAGACATGGCAACTAAGCAACAACAAGGGGGTAACCTACTTTGTATATCCATTCACCAGGTTATTGGCTACACCAAGGCCTTTGACTGTGTGGATCACAATAAACTGTGGACAATTCTGAGAGATGGGAATACCAGACCACCTGACCTGCCTCTTGAGAAACCTGTATGCAGGTCAGGAAGCAACAGTTAGAACTGGACATGGAACAACAGACTGGTTCCAAATAGGAAAAGGAGTACCTCAAGGCTGTATATTGTCACCCTGCTTATTTAACTCATATGCAGAGGACATCATGAGAAATGATGGGCTGGAGGAAGCACAAGCTGGAATCAAGATTGCTGGGAGAAATATCAATAACCTCAGATATGCAGATGACACCACCTTTATGGCAGAAAGTGAAGAAGAACTAAAGAGCCTCTTGATGAAAGTGAAAGAGGAGAGTGAAAAGGTTGGCTTAAAGCTCAACATTCAGAAAACGAAGATCATGGCATCCGGTCCCATCACTTCATGGGAAATAGATGGGGAAACAGTGGAAACAGTGTCAGACTTTATTTTGGGGGGCTCCAAAATCACTGCGGATGGTGATTGCAGCCATGACATTAAAAGACGCTTACTCCTTGGAAGGAAAGTTATGACCAACCTAGACAGCATATTATTTTTTTAATAAATTATTTATTTTAATTGGAGGTTAATTACTTTACAATATTGTATTGGTTTTGCCATACATCAACATGAATCTGCCACAGGTATACACGTGTTCCCCATCCTGAACCCCCCTCTCTCCTCCCTCCCCATACCATCCCTCTGGGTCGTCTCAGTGCACCAGCTCCAAGCAACCAGTATCATGCATTGAACCTGGACTGGCGATTTTTTTCATATACGATATTATATATGTTTCAATACCATTCTCCCAAATCATCCCACCCTCGCCGTCTCCCACAGAGTCCAAAAGACTGTTCTATACATCTGTGTCTTTTTTGTTGTTTTGCATACAGGGTTATCATTACCATCTTTCTAAATTCCATATATATGCATTAGTATGGCCTATTAGACAGCATATTAAAAAGCAGAGACATTACTTTGTCAAAAAAGGTCCGTCTAGTCAAGGCTATGGTTTTTCAAGTAGTCATGTATGGGTGTGAGAGTTGAACTGTGAAGAAAGCTGAGTGCAGAAGAATTGATACTTTTGAACTGTGGTGTTGCAGAAGACTCTTGAGAGTCCCTTGGACTGCAAGGAGATCTAACCAGTCCATCCTAAAGGAGATCAGTCCTGGGTGTTCATTGGAAGGACTGATGTTGAAGCTGAAACTTCAATACTTTGGCCACCTGATGCAAAGAGCTGACTCATTGGAAAAGATCCTGATGCTGGGAAAGATTGAGGGCAGGAGGAGAAGGGGACTACAAAGAATAAAATGGTTGGATGGCATCACCGACTCAATGGACATGGGTTTGGGTGGACTCTGGGAGTTGATGATGGACAGGGAGGTCTGGCATGCTGTGATTCGTGGAGTCGCAGAGTCGGACACGACTGAGCGACTGAACTGAACTGAAATGATTCATCAGGCGGTGGGCATTTGGTTATTTCCTTATTTTATGACTAAAACTCACATGGAAATTTGTTATACTTTGTGTATCCTCCTTGCTTCTTGCTATATGTAGTCAATAAAATATGTAATTCGAACATTTTAATTTGGTCTGCAAGCCTTACTGATCTGTGGCCTCTAGAAGAGCTTGTTTGGCAAGTGTATTTGGAGACTCTCATTGCCTCTACGTAATTTCCCAGAAGATAGTTCTCCTGTGTGACCACCCAGAACGTTGCCACCCAGGTCATGCTTGGCCATGGGAAAATATGGCCATTTCATGGGCTGTGACTAAATGGGGACTAACATGCCTGAAGTATGGTGCAATTCAAAAAACCTTCACAAAGAACCAGAGAAAAGCAGGATCAGAATGTAAGCTTCCGTTGTCTAACGGATTACAGCCCAGCTTCTCTGACCCCGGACTGGCCAGACGAAGCCCACTTAACCCTCACAAAACCTGGCAAACATTACGTGCAGGTTCACTGCTCTTTGTGCAATGAAGAGGCTCCCACAAAGCCTGTGTGTGCGTGGACAGCAAATGGACATCTGCGCAGCTGCCTGGCTACAGAAATGCCGTATTTCTTATAGATAAAAATTTCTGAGCAGAACTTGGCAAGCGGAAGTCTGATAGGCCACGTGACCATGCCTCAACCAATAGCCAAAGCCCAGGGGAATGGCCTGCACTGACTGGCCCAGAATGATCATGTGATTCTACTGGAGGTGGATTCAGACTCCTAAAGGGATGGATTGCCAGTGAAAGTCTGGGGGTTGTTTCCAGAATCTGGGGAAAGACCTCAGGCTGGAAAAAAATAACACCACAGTATCCACGCTGAATATTTGTAAACATTTCTGAGTTTTCAGGAGGATTTGTCAAGTAGAACATCATTTCTGGGAGGATCCGTTAGAAAGTAAACCACAGGACAGTTTCTGCTCTTCAAGTAGCAAACACTTTAAATAATTTTATTCTGTAATATATTTTCTTCAGAAGAAAACCACAGAAGCATGGAACTACATCAAGATATTTGGGGGGAAGACACAGAAAAATGGGTGCATGCATGAAGCACACACACACACGAGTCTGAACAAAGATGTCCTCTAGCACATCAGATTGCCTGTCATGTGTTATTCGGGGGGGCCACTGTTCTCTGATGCCTCACTGTCCATCAGCTGGTGTGTGTGTCTTTCTTTTCCCCATCCCTGTTTCTGAAATGCCTACTATGATTAAGAGCTTGTAAGAGATTTTCCCAAAGCTGCCTGCATGGGTGCATCTTTCAGAATGTTAAGTAACCCACTTTTGACATATGCCCTTGGACTGAGTTTTTAAAGATCCTTGACAGTTATTGACAGCCAGTAATTAGTCTGTAGAAGCCCAGCTTCTGCCAAGAGCCTGACTTACCACCTCTGAGTCATCTTCTCCATCAGCCTTTCCCTCCATGTCATCATTTACAGGAAGGCAAGCTCTCCTGTTCTCAATTCCATGCCGTGCTCACCCCTGGCCCACTTTGAGGGTGGCTGTGTACTGTCCTTCTGAATGGATCTTGAGAATATCAATATGGAAGAAGGAGGCTTAGGCCGTTGGCACTGAAGAGTGTGTTAGAAAAGAATTCAAGCCCTGTATTCAGAACTCATGAAAATTAGGGTGAGTAAAGTGTAGTTATTTTTCAGGTACCCTAGGCAAAGTGAAATTGCTTAATTTAGAGTCCAGACCAGGATAGATCTGAGAAGGAAATCGTTCACTTTTAACAGATAGGCTATGAGAGTGGACCTAAGTGGATTACCCCCAGGAACCGGGTGGTGTAGACACCTGTCCCTCAGTGGCACATCCCCAGGTCCACATTTCGGTTCTTCTGTCCTCTCACTCTGCATGTCCTTCTTCTTCTTGTTGTCACACTTTCCGTGGTTCAAAGGCCATCTCTTCATATTCTGTCCAGTTTCAGAAGTTTATCCCCCTCCATGATCCTAATCATTTTCCTTCGTGCTTTTAAAGCCACTTTGGGTGACAAATGTGAGGAAATCGCTTAACCTCAGATCCAAAGTTGTACTTCCAATTCTCAGGCTAAGGACACACACCAACAAAGTGGGTGAGTCCCACAAGGGGTCATTTGAGGCCTTGTGGCTACCAAATGCCTTGAATGTGGACTTCCCCGGTGGTCCAGTGGTTCAGGATCTGCCTGACAATGCAGGGGACACAGGTTTGATTCCTGGTCTAGGAAGATTCCACATGCCACGTGGCAACTTAGCACATGAACCACAACTACTGAACCCATGCTCGAGAGCCAGTGAGCTGCAACAAGAGAAGCCACCACAATGAGAAGCCTGCGCACCGCAACGAAGAATAGCTCCCACTTGCTGCAACTAGAGAAAGCCTACGTGCAGCAATGAAGACCCAGTGCAGTAAAAAAAAAAAAAAAAGAAGAAGAAGAAGTAAATAAATAAATCTTTTAAAAGCCTTCAGTGATTCACATATATTTGTCCTCTTTTCTTCTAAAAGCTTTATGGCTTTACATTTTTTGTCTCACATATATTTCATGTGCCATGAATGTTGGTACCTTATGTATGTTCAGCGGATCACAAACATTCAGCCCTTAACAGGCCTCATGCATATTTAGTATATTTAGCCCTTCTATCATTTATGGTTAGCAAGCAATGCTCTACTTACTTTATCTATGTACAATACCACCCATATTTAATTTCTTCAATCTGCTTTATCTGTTTCTTTCTCTTATTTTCCCTAGTAAGATTGCATAGTCTCAAATACAAGCCAACACACAATACAAGCATCAAACGATCACTCCATCTTTTTCTCAATCCTGAAAAGGATAGCTTTTCAGGTGTTTTTCTTTTGGATGAACATTTTCTCTATTTAGAAGAGATGGAATGTTTTATCCCTTCCGTTGAAGAAGCCCCCCAAAGATCCCTTCTTCCCTCTGCATTCAGTTCAGTTCAGTTCAGTTGCTCAGTCGTGTCCGACTCTTTGCGAATCACAGCACGCCAGGCCTCCCTGTTCATCACCATCTCCCGGAGTTCACTCAGACTCATGTCCATCGAGTCAGTGATGCCATCCAGCCATCTCATCCTCTGTCGTCCCCTTCTCCTCCTGCCCCCAATCCCTTCCAGCATTAGAGTCTTTTCCAATAAATCACCTCTTCACATGAGGTGGCCAAAGTATTGGAGTTTCAGCTTCAGAACCAGTCCTTCCAATGAACACTCGGGGCTGATCTCCTTCAGAATGGACTGGTTGGATCTCCTTGCAGTCCAAGGGACTCTCAAGTGTCTTCTCCAACACCACAGTTCAAAAGCATCAATTCTTCTGCACTCAGCTTTTTTCACAGTCCAACTCTCACATCCGTACATGACCACTGGAAAAACCATAGCCTTGACTAGATGGACCTTTGTTTGCAAAGTAATGTCTCTGCTTTTGAATATACTGTCTAGGTTGGTCATAACTTTCCTTCCAAGGAGCAAGCGTCTTTTAATTTCATGGCTGCAGTCACCATCTGCAGTGATTTTGGAGCCCCAAAAATAAAGTCTGACACTGTTTCCACTGTTTCCTTCTGCATTCGTTCTCTCTAAAACTGGAATCTGACCAATTTCAGATTGGTGGCATGAGGTAATGGATGTCCTTCCAAATGACTCCTACCAAATGTGAGCTCTTCATTCAAGGAAAAGCTTGGGTCTGCTCCCCCATCAGCAGGGGCAAAGGACCAACATCAACTGATTTCAGCCAGATAATCAGTGTCCAAAAGACTTTAGACACCCCACAGAAGGGATGGCTTCCATTCATGAGGAAGCAGCAGCCTCAAGAAATCTCCAAGATGACTGGAAAACCAGGCTCCACAGACACATTAGAAGAGTCTGCAGCGGCTGCTTCAAAACCTTGCATTCGATTTCAAACAGGATACCAGGCCACAAGTGGTTTACATACTAGGCTTAAATAAGAGACTTAAATCTATACAGTTGCATGGTTGGTTTGGTGGATGAGCCTCTCTGTGATGCTTTTGGAATTTTCCTCATGGCCACAAGAGGGCTGCCACAGCTCCAACTGTCTTGTCTTCATGCAACATCTCACAAAAGCAAAACTAAAGGGAGGGACCTCTGTCATATGTCTCTTTCTTTCTGTTAGAGAGAACAATAATGCCCAGGAGCTCTTAAATGGCTTCTTTCTGTCCCACCAGCCATCAATGGTGGCATTCTCAAGCTCCAGCTATAAAAGAGCCTGAAGTAGTGGGTATCTGGCATTTTCAGGCTTCAGGGAATGAGCAAAATGGAATATGAAGTAGGAAGAAGGTGCTGGGAATAGCCTCTGGGTGGGCAACCACAACTCTGTACGCCAGTGAGCCCTGAGGTCTGTATAAGCGTTGTTTGTGAATGCTGTAGCTACATCTCAGCATCTTTCCAGGCAAACAGGAAGGAATCAGTGTATGTACACCAGTATTAACAGTTCTGCCCTTCAGGACAGGGAGACCAGACCCCTCAAGGCCACTTCCTGCAGCACACCCATCAGCCTGAGATACCCCCATTGGTTAGATTTGGCTCCCAGGGAGTTCTGAGCCTGTTTTTCCAATTCCCATTTTTTCATTACCACCCTCAGGTCTCTGGGCACTTTCACTCATGACCCCTGATAAATTTCCCAAGGCTGGGAAACTTTCTGAATAAGTTCTATTTGGAGTGGGTTTTTTTTTTTTTTTTCAATTTTTAATTGAGGTATCGTTGATTTACAATGTGGTGCCAATCTCTGCTGTACGGCAAAGTGACAGTTACACAGTGACCCGGTCATTCCTTTTCACATATTCTTTTCCGTTATGGCTTATCACAGAATATTCAATACGATTCCCTGTCCTAAACATTAAGACCTTGTTGTTCCTTGTGGTTTATCCATTCTAAATGTAAGCGTTTGCACGTTCATGTCTGACTCTTTGTGGCCCCGTGGACTGCAGCACACCAGGCTTCCCTGTCCATCACCAACTCCCGGAGTTTACTCAAACTCATGTCCTTTGAGTCGGTGATGCCATCCAACCATCTCATCCTCTGTTGTCCCCTTCTCCTCCCACTTCAATCTTTCCCAGCATCAGGGTCTTTTCCAAAGAGTCAGTTCTTTGCATCAGGTGGCCAAAGTATTGGCATTTCAGCTTCAGCATCAGTCCTTCCAATGAATATTCAGGACTGATTTCCTTTAGGATTGATTGGTTGGATCTCTTTGCAGTCCAAGGGACTCTTAAGAGTCTTCGGCATCACAGTGCAAAAGTATCAATTCTTTGGTGCTCAGCTTTCTTTGTAGTCCAGCTCTCACTTCTATGCATGACTACTGGAAAAACCATAGCTTTGACTAGATGGACCTTTGTCAGCAAAGTAATGTCTCTGCTTTTGAATATGCTGTCTAGATTGGTCATAGCTTTTCTCCCAAGGAACAAGCGTCTTTTAATTTCATGGCTGCAGTCACCATCTGCAGTGATTTTGGAGCCCACCCTCTCAAAACAGTCTGTCCCTGTTGCCATTGTTTCCCCGTCTATTGCCATGAAGTGATGGGACCAGATGCCATGATCTTCATTTTCTAAATGTTGAGTTTTAAGCCAGTTTTTTCACTCTCCTCTTTCACTTTCATCAAGAGGCTGTTTAGTTCCTCTTCACTTTCTGCCATAAGGGTGGTGTCATCTGCATATCTGAGGTTATTGATATTTCTCCCAGCAATCTTGATTCCAGCTTGAGCTTCATCCAGCCCAGCATTTCACATTATTTACTCTGCATATAAGTTAAATAATCAGGGTAACAGTATACAGCCTTGATGTACTTCTTTCCCAATTTGGAACCAGTCTGTTGTCCCATGGCCAGTTCTAACTGTTGCTTCTTGACCTGCATGTACCAACCCCAAATTCCCAGTGCATCCCTCTCCCTCCCTCCTCTTGAAGTTTTTTAAAAGATTAAAATTTCTAAATTCATAAATAAAGAGACTCATCCACACACACACAAAAACACACAAAACAATACAAAATAAAACCATGGACTCAAGTTTGAGGAAAGAGCTCTGATTGGGGAAATGCATTTCTAGACATGGTTGACCTCTGGGTCCAGGTTGTCAAGACCAGATGGAGCCCTGAGAACGTGTCCATCTTATTTTCACCTGGTAAATCAGCCAGATAAATTGGCTGCTTTCATTCAGGAGGAAGCAGCATAGTGGAAATGCTCGCCACACACTAAGCCTGGTCCCTTAGTCAGTCCCCATCCTTGTGGTCACATGCTCTGTCCCTTCCTGTTCGCCCAGCTGCTGTCTGATCACACCCATCTCCTGATCTCCCACACCTCCTGGAGGGTTCCTATTTGCCGCAGACTGATGGTGAAAAACAGCGTGCAGTCTGCAGGAGACTTTGACCTAAGAGAGGAGAGGAGCCTGTGTCAAGCCCAGTAAGGTCACTTCCAGGTAGCCAGCCACAGCCTTCACCCTGGGGAACAATGGGGACCACGGAGACAGGACAGGAGCCTCGGTCCCTAACCTGACTTCCCACTTCCCCCGGAAAGGTGAGGAACATCTGCTGTCAAGAGAAGTCACTTACAGCACAGCGACCTTGGTCTATCAGTTGATAACGTTCATATTTCTTAAATGAAGGCCAGGTGATTTGCCCCTGACAAGTGTCAGAGGGCATTCCCAACTCTTCCTCTTAGCTTTTGGAGCTGGGTGACAAGTACCTTCACTGGTCCTCCTTATTAACTCTTGTCCTATGCAAAATCTGAACCTTCTTACATGTTTATCAAGCCTCAGACTCCCTCATCATTTCTCTTTTCCAGAATAAAGTTCTCAGGCCTCTTGTAGACAGAGGAGACAGTGGCATCCCTAAAGAGAGCAGGTAATTCTCCCATCGGTGATACCGCCAATGTTGCGATATCCTTGACTTCACTTCATTTTGGCTTTCAACCCCTCCATCAGCAGGGAGAATAATTAAGTGCAGCAAATGCCTGTTTGTTCCAAACGGCAGTTGGAAATTTTTGCAATTAATTCTTGCCTAGAAAAACTAAAACCATTCAACTAGAGAAACTCATTGGATAACTACTAAGACTTTGTGGTCATTAAGTGGTGTATTCAGAAGTGTGTTTAGAAAGCATGGGACATCAGTTGCTTTCATTACAGTGTTGGTAGACATCTGCCACTCGCCAGTCCAGGGTCAGGAGTCCTTATGTATCAAGCATCTTCCTGTTATGATTAATGACATGATTAGACTCCAGCCCCTGAGTCTAAGGGAAGTTAGATCTGAATCGTCTTTGGAGAAAACCCCTAAACTCCACAGAAAGGAAAAAGCATCACCCAGAATCAGATCTTATAGCGATGAGGACAAAGAGCATTTATTCTGTGATGAATGCACCAAAGGAAGCTGAGAAAATGTCTAAGTCTTGTGTACATGGATTAGACTGCCCCGGAGAGCTGGTGCTGGTTGTTCTAAGCTGGGGTAAATCAGATGAGTTATGCCTGGACTAAGCGTCCCAGTCACTTGGCAATGAATATCCAAACTTTGATCCCCAAGACTGAACAGCCTTCTACAGAGTGGTTTATTTCACTTCAGGTCACTGATGAAAAAGTAACTGGGTCATTTTGATGGAGGTGACACCTGACAAATATGCAAAATGAAAAAGGGGCAGCCTCACGAATTTCAGTGAACCTCCTCAGAGCTCAGAAGAGAGTCTTGTAACAACATCTTCTTGCTGGTTCGAAGCGGCCTTGTTAAACGCTTCTTGGTTTCAGATAGGAGACACCAGGCTCTGAAATTCCTGATTGTTCCGTTGATTCCTACTGGGTGCCTGTGAGTGATGGGGTAGAGTTCAACAGGCTGTGAATTTCTAACAAATGTTAAAGTGCACTTGGCCATGCCCTGACTTCAAGAGGCTGTGTGATACTCAGAGAAACAAGCTCCTGAAAGCCTGACTTAGAAAAGAGACTTCAGACAGTCAAATGCAGTCAAGGGCTAGAGGTTGCCAATTTGCATTTGTCTTAATGAGGCCAGTGGACTTGGAACTAGAAGTGATCAAGAAGATTGATCATGAAAAATCATTCACCCATGAGTGCCATCCATGGCAACAGTTATGGCAGGTGGTCCGAGGGATGCCAGCTGGTTCAGTTTGCCCAGGAGGCCATCAAGGCAGGTATGTGAGACAAAGCCATCTCTAGTTGGCCATGAACTGCATTATCAAAGCACAGGCCAGGGTTCCCCTGTTAGGGGTTGCTTTACTGCACAGAAAAGGAGACTTGTTCCTTGAGTCAGCTTAGGAGTCTGACTGCTCTATTAGGACAAGTGTTCCTGATCATGTTCTCTGCTTTTCCCCACCCTTGAGACCATGGACCATCATCACATGAGCAACCTCAACTCTGACTTTCAACTTGGTTCAGCCACTAAGAGGCTCCTGCAGCAGATGAGAGAAGGATGTGTATTTTTTACATTTTTCTGAAGGATATTCCTGCCCCTTGGGACATGAGGGTGAGGACTCCTCACCATCCCTAACCCATGTTTGTGCATGGATGGCCTCTTTTCCCCAACATCTTGCCCACTCCTTTGCAAATAGCTTCTCTACTAAACGTTCTTCAGGTTTAAGTGTACCACCTGTTTCCTGCCAGGATGCTGGCTAATACAGAGCAAGATGAGAACACAGAGGGAGAAAAAGGGCCTGGGACAAGGAAGAAAAGGAAGTGGTAAAAGAAACAGAGAAGAGGAAACAAAAGTAATCATTTGTCTGGTTTGTATTATGTATCTAGATTAGTGCAGATTTCTCTTTTTTTCCCCTCTCCTTGCTGACCCATTTTTTAAAAATGTTGAAATGAAATTCCTCTAACATAAAACTTACTATTGTAAAGTGAGCAATTCAGTGGCATTCAGTGTAGCCACAAAATCATGCCACCACCACTTCAAGCTGGTTCCAAAAGATTTTCATTACCCCAAAATAAAACCCCATTCCAAGTCAGAGTTACCCCCCACAGACCCTGGCAACCACCAGTTGGTCTTAGGCTTGCAAATCATAGGAATATGTTCTCCAATCTCTATGGAATCAAACTAGAAATCAGTATAACAGAAAGATGACAGGAAACTCTCCAAACACTTAGAAACTGAACAACACACCTCTAAATAATCCACAGATCAAAGAAGACTCATGTCTTAATCAGAAAGTGTGTTGGACTAAATAAAAATGAAGATACAAAATATACAAATTATGAGACACAGCTAAAGCTATGTTGTGAGAGAAATGTATAGTATTAAATGCAAAGATTCAAAAAAGATGGAATTTAAATAAATCATCTAAGTTCCTTAGAAAGGGAAAGTCAAAATAAACCCAAGGCAATCAGATAGAAAGAATGGAAAAAAAGGAAAAAAAAAAACAAAGAAATCAATAAAACTGAAAAGAGAAACAAAGCTGAAAATTAAAGAAACTGGTTAAATCTAAAGAAAGAACTTAATTTATTTTTTAAAGCATGAATCAAATTAACAAAGAAAAAAAAAAGAGGAAAAGGAAAGGAAAGAAAATGGAAAAATCACTAATATCAGGAATGAAACAGGATATCGCTACAGTCCCTGAAGAAATCAGAAGGATGATGAGGGAATACTACACACAAAAATCTGACAATTTAGACAAAGTGAAAAAATTCTCAAAAACACAAATTATCACATTTGGTAAAATTGACGAGTCTACATTAACACATCATCACCCAAAGTCTGTAGCTTACCCTAGGGTTCAGTCTTGGTGGTGTACATTCTGTGGGTTTAGACAAATGTATAACAAATGCTACTGATAAAGAACCTGCCTGCCAAGGCAGGAGATGTAGGAGATGCAGCTTCAACCCCCAGGTTGGGAAGATTCCCTGGAAGAGGGCCTGGCAATCCATTCCAGTATCCTTGCCTAGAGAATCCCACGGACAGAGGAGCCTAGTGGGCTACAGTCCGTTAGGTCGCAAATAGCTGGACACACACACACACACACACACAATGATATACATTCATCACTGATATCATGCACAATATTTTCACCGCCCTAAACATCCTCTTGCCTGGAAAATCCCATGGATGGATCCATGGGGTCGCTAAGAGTCAGACACGACTGAGCGACTTCAATTTTCACTTTTCACTTTCATGCATCGGAGAAGGAAATGGCAACCCACTCCGGTGTTCTTGCCTGGAGAATCCCAGGGACGACGGAGCCTGGTGGGCTGCAGTCTATGCTGTCGCACAGAGTCGGACACGACTGAAGCAACTTAGCAGCAGCAGCAGCAGCAAACATCCTCTGGGCTCTGCCTATACATCACTTCCTCCCCCAACCCCTTGCCACCTCTGATTTTTTTCACTGTCTCCATCATCTTGCTTTTCCAGAATGCCATATAGTCAGAGTTACACAGTACGTAGTCTTTCCAGATGGCTTCTTTCACTTTGTAACTTGCACTTCAGCTTCCTTCCATGTCTTTCCATGGCTTGATAGCTCACTTCTTTATAGCACTGAATAATACTTCATTGTCTGGATGTACTACAATTTGTTTTTGCATTAACGCTGAAGAACATCTTGGTTGCCTCCAAGTTTTGGCAACTAAATATATAAATAATTGCTGCTGTAAACTTCCATGTGCAAGTGTTTTCATGGATACAAGTTTTCAACTTTTTGGATAAATACCAAGGAGCAAGATTGCTGGATCATATGGTAACAGTATGTTTAGCTTCGTAAGAAACTGCCAAACTGTTTTGCAAAATGGCTGTACCATTTCGTATTCCCACGAGCAAGGAAAGACAGTTCCTATTATTATTCCACATCCTTACTAGAATTTGGTGTTGGATTTTGGCAGGCAAGTATAATGAGGCTGTGTATACATGTTAAGTTGCCTCAGTTGTGTCTGACTCTTTGTGATCCTATGGACTGTAGCCGACAGGTTCCTCTGTCCATGGGATTTTCCAGACAAGAATACTGGAATGGGTTGCCATGCCCTCCTCCAGGGGATCTTCCTGACCTAGGGATTGAACCCACATCTTCTATGTCTCCTGCACTGGCAGGCAGATTCTTTGCCACTAGACTCACCTAGGAAGCCCTGTGATGAGACTATTTTTAACTGTGTTCCTTCTCAGAGCCACCCACTATTTCAGGTGCTGGAGATACAGAGGTCCACAAGGCAGGTAAAGTAACAGTGCTCTCAGGGCTTCTATCTGAGAGAAGAGCTCCTGGTCATAAGCAACACTTTATTTATGATTATCCTGATAATCAAATGGCTAGAGGCAGAGGTTTTTTGTTTTTAATATTTACTTGCCTGTGCCGGGTCTTACCTGCAGCATGTGGGATCTTTAGTTGAGGCGTATGAGATCTAGATCCCCATCCAGAGATCAAGTCCAGGACCCCTGCATTGGGAGCACAGAGTCTTAGCCACTGGACCACCAGGGAATTCCCTGGAGGAAGAGGTATTTGCATTTTAGATGTAAATTTCTTCCATTTTAGATTTAAGTTTCTTAGCAGTACAACCCATAGCTCAAAGGGAAATAGAAAGTTCTAGGATAGTCTTGAATCCAGGGTGCCTGTTAGCTTCAATTAGGATTCATTTATTTATTTTTATTGAAGTATAGCTGATCTACAATGTTGTCAGTTTCTGCTGTACTGTTATACATTATGTTATTCTTAATATTCTTTTCCATTATGGTTTATCACAGGATATTGAACCTAGCTCCCTGTGTTATATAGTAGGACCTTGTTGTTCATCCATCCTATAAATAGTAGTTTCCATCTGCTAACCCCAAACTTCCCCTTCATCCTTCCCACAACCCTTTACCCTGTGGCAACCGTCAGCCTGTCCTCTGTCTGTGAGTCTGTTTCTGCCTCATAGCTAAGTCCATTGTGCCACGTGTTAGATTCCGCGTGTAAGCGACACGGTATGGTGTTTGTCTTTCTTTTTATGACTTACTTCACTTAGTGTGATCATCTCTAAGCTCATTCCTGTTTCTGTCATTCACTGCTTTTTGTTTATTTTTTCACCTACTTACCACCAATAGGGAACTATTTGTTTTTACTGTACGCATGAGTATGATTGGGATTTTTTTTTCATCTTGTATGTTTTAAGTTTTTTAAATATTGAAATATTGCTTTGTCTACATATAGTATGTCAATGTGAGTGAGAATTCACATTTACGGGGATTTTTGCTGTGATTACTGTTGCCTGGTCTGCTTTACTGGCAAGTAAAGAAACTCACCCTCATTTCACTTATTTCCTATTGTGACATGCTGTTTACTCCCCAGGATCCTTTGCATTACAGAGCTGTCACTGGCTCCCACAATAAAATGTATAATACCACACTACTTGTGATATTTCTCCTCCATGTGCCAGTATATGCTGCTACTAATATATTTCTGTTAGCTCCGTGATTGTATTAATTTATTTCCAGGCTTGAAGAACTATTATCTAGAGCAGTTTCCTATCACATTCCAATATAGAGTATGTTGGATTTACATAAACAGAAATCTATATTTTTTTCTTATGAAATCACTTTACAGTCATTTCCAGTGTCTAAGTGATAAAAAGTGCTTCGATTATTTTTATTTCAAAAAGAAAAAAAAAATCTCCCTGTGAAAAAGAATGAGTGTCCTTCTCCAGCCGATTTTATAAGTGAGCAAAGAAGTACCTCAGGCTTGGTTTGCGGGAAACTCTGAAAGAGAAAAATCTAAGTGACATTTCTTGGGCACAGTATTTTCCATGGGGTATTATTTTATTTAATCTGCAGGCAAGATCTCCCAGTGCCCACCTGAAGCTGCCATTCTTAGAAAAGTCTGCTTGCAAGGTTGACCTTGAACTGAGCTAGCATGGTAAACAGGTCCCCATGCTGATATAAAACATCCTCTAAATGACAAGGCGGTTCAGTGCCTCCGGAACGTACAGTCTGTTCCGTTGTCCTGACATCTACTCACCTTTAAGGAGTCTGGAATCTGGGTCCATGCTCCAGGAAACACGCTGGGTGCTAAATGTATACTGGATGTTCCTGGTATTGATGTGATCTGCCTTACATCATAACTCATTTCTGGCGAACTAAATGCATCTTCTGTGACTGACCTGGGATAATGTTCGGGAAGCCTGTGCCTGGTTCTTCCAGACTTCACCTTCACCTTTTCTCTCTGCTAACTGTGTTATGTATTCCTTCACTGTAATACATCAAAACCCTGAGTGTGACCATATGCTGAGTCCTGGAAGTCCTCCAGGTGAGTCACAGAACCCGAACGTGGCTTGGGGACTACGAGCTCAGACGTATGGCATTATCGTGGCTGTTGATACGGCTGAGGAAGCAGAGCCCAAAGTCACACAGCTGGGAAGGGGCAGAGCTGGAGGAAAAGTGCGATGTTAGTCACTGGCTTGTGTCCAACTCTTTGTGACCCCATGGACTGTAGCCCAGCAGGCTCCTCTGACAATGGGATTCTCTAGGCAAGAATGGTGGAGTGGGTTGCCATTTCCTTCTCCAGGGGATCTTCCTGACCCAGGTATTAAACCTGAGTCTCCCGCATTGCAGGCAGAATCTACCGAGCTGGAGGAGGAACCTCCAAAATCTAAGGAGGATCTTTCATTCCTCAAACAAACAAAAGCATGTCTGAGACAAGTCTGGGAACTGGGACACTTTGCTACAAAGCTTGCACTCGGACACAACTCTCCTTGAGCTACAAAATACAAAGAAACTGCTGCTGCTGCTGCTAAGTTGCTTCAGTCATGTCTGACTCTGTGCGACTCCATAGATGGCAGCCCACCAGGCTCCTCTGTCCACAGGACTCTCCAGGCAAGAATACTGGAGTGGGTTGCCACTTCCTATTTGGGACTCAAAATAACTGTGCATGCGCAGCTGGGGTAAATTCTGGACCAAAAGACAGACAAAAAAGCGCCCAAATGCCATTTCTGAAATGCTGGGAGCAAAAAACTGGGTGTTGGGAACAAAAGTGGGGTCCTGTGCATGCCCTTCTGCACACAACAGCAACAAGGGACGGTCCAACCACCTGAGCCACTCCTCCAGAGCGAACCCTGTCCTCGCCCCATTTAAGGAAGTAGCTCGCCCCACCTCAGGAAGTGAGCGAGGGAACCTGTTCCGTGTTCTCGCTGCCCCCCTGCTGCAGCAGGAGCCCCAGGAATGCCTTGCCTTAATTTCTCATCAAGCCTCTAGTCAATTTCTACTGACTGAGGAAGAATAAGAACCCTAGTCGGTATCACGTCTGTGGCAGATCCCAGATTGCAAAGCTTGGAAGCTGTTAAGTTTAACTTATGACTGATCAGTTCTGCCAGTCTGGGGTTTGAAGCCTGTCTTCAGGAGGAGTTTGTGGAATCTAAATGTCAGGATCTAGAAAAGCACAAGGATCTTGACTCTAGATTCTAGAGCTCAACAGGCCCTACACACAAGCGGGCAAGTTGTATACAACCCATCACCACCCCTTCTCAAGGGTCAACATTCATAGCTGATTTCACAAATCTTTGGACTCCTATCCAAGACACACATTGTCACACTTGAACTGTCCTTTAATTAGGAAGCATTTTAAAACAATGGTGGGCTTCCCTGGTGGCTCAGACTGTAAAAAATCTGCCTGCAATGCAGAGACCTGGGTTCAATCCCCTGGGTGGGGAAGATCCGCTGGAGGAGGGCACAGCAACCCACTCCAGTATTCTTGCTTGGAGAATCCCCAAGGACAGAGGAGCCTGGCGGGTTATAGTCCATGGGGTCACACAAAGTAGGACACCAGTGAGCAACTAACACTTTAAAACAATGGTATCTGTCCATGGTGACTGCCAGCATTTTTGGTTAGTGCTGTATAAAATCTTGATAAGTCTTGCAATAGGAGGAATCTCAGATTTGATAAAACGGGGTATTTATTCTAAGCATTTTTTTTCTCCCTGATGGCTGTTTCATATTCTAACAAACTCCATGGATTAAAATTATTTTCTGATAGATGGCAATAAAAGTGTCATCAGAAAGTGTTGGCATGTTTAAAAACTTTTTGAAGTCCCTGTATGAACTAGTAGTTGTTCCAGAGCTCAAACTAATAGAAAAGGAACTTACTTCCTGTGTATAGGCACTTCATGTCAGTCATTCAGGCTAAAGAGGTGGGTCTTCCCTTTTCAAGTTGCTACAGTTCAGTTCAGTTCAGTTCAGTCGCTCAGTCGTGTCTGACTCTGCGACCCCATGAATCACAGCACGCCAGGCCTCCTTGTCCATTACCAATTCCCAGAGTTCACTCAGACTCAAGTCCATCAAGTCAGTGATGCCATCCAGCCATCTCATCCCCTGTCGTCCCCTTCTCCTCCTGTCCCCAATCCTTCCCAGTATCAGAGTCTTTTCCAATGAGTCAACTCTTCACATGAGATGGCCAAAGTACTGGAATTTCAGCTTTAGCATCATTCCTTCCAAAGAAATCCCAGGGCTGATCTCCTTCAGAATGGACTGGTTGGATCTCCCCGCAGTCCAAGGGACTCTCAAGAGTCTTCTCCAACACCACACTTCAAAAGCATCAATTCTTCAGGCGCTCAGCCTTCTTCACAGTCCAACTCTCACATCCATACATGACCACAGGAAAAACCATAGCCTTGACTAGACAGACCTTAGTCGGCAAAGTAATGTCTCTGCTTTTGAATATGCTATCTAGGTTGGTCATAATTTTTCTTCCAAGGAGTAAGTGTCTTTTAATTTCATGGCTGCAGTCACCATCTGCAGTGATTTTGAAGCCCAAAAAAATAAAGTCTGACACTGTTTCCACTGTTTCCCCATCTATTTCCCATGAAGTGATGGGACCAGATGCCATGATCTTTGTTTTCTGAATGTTGAGCTTTAAGCCAACTTTTTCACTCTCCTCTTTCACTTTCATCAAGAGGCTTTTTAGTTCCTCTTCACTTTTTGCCATAAGGGTGGTGTCATCTGCTTATCTGAGGTTATTGATATTTCTCCCGGCAATCTTGATTCCAGCTTGTGTTTCTTCCAGTCCAGCATTTCTCATGATGTACTCTGCATATGAGTTAAATAAGCAGGGTGACAATATACAGCCTTGACGTACTCCTTTTCCTATTTGGAACCAGTCTGTTGTTCCATGTCCAGTTCTAACTGTTGCTTCCTTACCTGCATATAGATTTCTCAAGAGGCAGGTCAGGTGGTCTGGTATTCCCATCTCTCTCAGAATTTTCCATAGTTTATTGTGATCCACACAGTCCAAGGCTTCGGCATAGTCAATAAAGCAGAAATAGATGTTTTTCTGGAACTCTCTTGCTTTTTCCATGATCCAGCAGATGTTGGCAATTTGATCTCTGGTTCCTCTGCCTTTTCTAAAACCAGCTTGAACATCAGGAAGTTCACGGTTCACATATTGCTGAAGCCTGGCTTGGAGAATTTTGTTGCTACGTTCCACTAAATTTACATTTGTTAAAGAATAATTTATGGGACTTCCTAGTGGTCCAGTGGTTAAGACTTCACCTTCCCATGCAGAGGGTGTGGGTCTGGGAGCTAAGATCCTACATGTCTTAAAAATTTTTTAAGTCTTAAAGACTTAAAACTCCAACACATTTGAGTCAGTCTGTCCTAATGAGGTGGGTGAACCTAGAGCCTGTTGTACAGAGTGAAGTAAGTCAGAAAGAGGAAAACACATATTGTATATTCACACATATATATGGAATCTAGAAAGATGGTACTGATGAACCTATTTGCAGAGCAGCAATGGGGAATCAGACATTGAGAACAAACTTGTGGACCCAGTAGGGGAAGGAGAGTGGGACCAACTGAGAGAGTAGCATGGAAACATATACATTACCATATGTAAAATAGATAGGCGGGGGAGATTTGCTGTATGAAGCAGGAAGCTCTGTGACTACCTAGAGGGGTGGAATGGGAAAGGGGATGGGAAGGAAGTTCAGGAGAAAGGATACCCGAGTGTACCTATGGCTGATTCACGTTGATGTATGGCAAGAGCCAATGCAATATTGTGAGGCAATTATCCTTTAATTAAAAATTTAAAAAGTTAAATGAAGCTTAGAATTTAAAAAAAAAGAATAAATGTCAAAGAAATGGGAGAAATTAAACAAGAGAGAGAATAATTTGCATATTTAACAGTCTCTCACCAGAGCAAAGAAAAGACCGAATAGTTTCTTTTTAACCTTGGCACATTCACACTTCTGTGTTTCTTCATTGTCTGCTTGAATCCATCAGCACACAACTCTTTCACAATATTTTAGTTATAGACATGACATTTCCATTTCACGTCTCACTGGGTTTTGTCATCTGGGCCAGCACGGGTCCCAGAACATAGATGGGGGACCCCGGAGACTCATCTACCAGTCCCATCTCTCAGCAGCTGATGCCGGGGCGAGGGGTGTTCTGAGCAGGGGCCACTATGCTTGGTGACTTGGCCTCCAAGCTCTGTGGGTGGGTCCCCACGAGAAGCAGTCATGTGGGAGTCCCTGCTCAGGGAACAGCCTTGTGGTTGCCAAGGAAGAGAGGGGGATGGGCAAGGGATGGGATGGGCTGTTGGGGGCAGCAGATATAAACTGTTATATATAGAATGAATAAACAAGGTCCTACTGCAGAGCACGGGAAACTATATTCAATATCTTGTGATAAAACCATAATGGAAAAGAATACTAAAAAAGAATATAAACATGTAATGGAATCATTTTGCTGTACAGCACAGCATAAATTAACAAAACATTGTAAGTCAATTATGCTTCAACTTTTTAGAAAAAGGAAAATGAAACAAAGGAAAAAACCGAGAGAGTCCATGACAGCCACCGCCAGTCCTCAGAACTGAAAGCTCACACGGAGAAGGCAATGGCACCCCACTCCAGTTATTTTGCCTGGAAAATCCCATGGATGGAGGAGCCTGGTGGGCTGCAGTCCATGGGGTCGCTAAGAGTCGAACACGACTGAGCAACTTCACTTTCACTTTTCACTTTCATGCTTTGGAGAAGGAAATGGCAACCCACTCCAGTTGTTCTTGCCTGGAGAATCCCAGGGACGGGGGAGCCTCATGGGCTGCCATCTCTGGGGTCACACAGAGTCGGACACGACTGAAGTGACTTAGCAGCAGCACCCTAGAGGTTGTTAGTGCGAAGTGGCAGGACAGAGAACTCTTAGTTACAAAATGATTTCAGAGTTCCAGATTCCAACTTCATTAATCTTGTTAGCTCCATATCCTTTCAAATCTTTCACCAAAAATAGTACAATTTCAACATATTTACAAACCACCTGGCTTGTGTTTCATTTTAATTACTCAGTCTGTAAAAATGCATGTCAGTTCCCCATAATGAAGGGCGGGAAGAACAGTGCTAAACGATCACTTTGGGTTTCAGACTCCACACTGCCTTCCAGCCAATGACACCAGAAACCTTTTCATTTCTTGAGTGTGTGTTTTTCTTTTCTTATCTTTTTTCCTTTTGTCTTATGATCACTGCCAGGTGTGACCTCTCTCTTCCCACAGCCACCTTCTTTGTGTGCTTCTTCTCCTCGTTTTATAAGGACACCAGTTGGATTCAAGGTCCATCCTAACTTGGGATAGCCTCATCTCTCATCTGAATTGAACTGCATCTACAAAGACCTCATTTCCAAATAAGCTCTCACGCTGAGGGTCCAGGTGGATGTGCAGTTTTGGAGGACTCTGTTCAATACACACTAAAGAGTAAGGCACAGAAACAGACAAGCCTGTTGTCTTCTCTGTTTTGGTTGCGCTGGGTCTGCCTTGCAGTGCTCGGGGCTTCTCTAGTTGTGGCACGGGGGCTTAGTTGCTCCACAGTATGTGGGATCGCAGTTCCCCGACCAAGGACTGAACCCGAGTCCCCTGAATTGGAAGGTGGGTTATTAGTCAGTGGACCACCAGTGATGTCCCAGGTCTCTTTTCTTCATGAGCAACTTGGCTAGATAGATTCTCTGCACCTTCACCAACGCTGAAGACTAGAACACAGAAGGGGGCTGAAGACTTGCTGGTGACAGCTGTTATCGTCATCTTTTTTTCTTTTTTTACCCCACGCTGTGTGGCATATGGGATCTTAGTTCCCTGACCAGGGATTGAATCCATGTCCCCTACACTGGGACTGTGGAGCTTTAACCACTGAACCACCAGGGAAGGCCTTGTTATCTGCCCTCTTGATGGTAAGTTTCTTCTCAATAACTTTGGGCTGCATTCGAGGTTCCAGACCTTCCTCACCTCACTCCATGTGTTCAGGGCGGAATGGCCCCCATGAGAACCCTGGGGCCCAGGTGGGAGAATCACATTTCCTGGCCACAGTCAGTGTCAGATCTGAAACAGTGACTTACAGACCTGACTCCAGACCTACCAATGCAGATTTGGTAAATCTTGTTCGTCAGAGCCATGGCCACGTCAATAACCCTTGCTGTGTTTGGTGATCCTCCAGTGGACACTTGTTCCCTTCAGTCCTTTAATCCCAGTGATCAAGAAAAAAAATAATTCATAGAATGGAGTGGAGGTGGGTCTCAAAATTCCAAATAGAGGTCTGGGGGCTCAATCCTTAAAATTAGGCCACTGGGGATCTTTCTGATCATGATTGAGAATTAGTATGAAGTACATATTTAGCTCCTCTGTTCCCTGGTGGCTCAGATGGTAAACCGTCTGTCTACAACGCGGAAGACCCGGGTTTGATCCCTGGGTTGGGAAGATCCCCTGGAGAAGGAAATGGCAATCTACTTCGGTACTCTTGCCTGGAAAATCCCATGGACAGAGGAGCCTGGTAGGCTACAGTCCATGGGGTCGCAAAGAGTTGGGACACGACTGAGCAACTTCACTTTCACTTTTCACTTTCACACGTTTAGCTTTACTTAGTGAGGTGCTAAAATTAGTTATGCCTGAATTGGGTGTCATGGAATGTTCACAGCAGAAGCAACCTTGGGATCATCACTTTGTTATAAAGACAGGGAAATGGAGATCCTCTTGGCATGTGATTGGCACAAGGTCCAGGCAAAGACAGAACCAAGAATGACCTGAGAGCTCTTGAGGTCTCAGTTTGGGTTTATTTCCACCACAGGGGTGGATTTTATTGTTTTTTTAATTTTTAGAATATGTATTTAGTTTATGTTATTTATTTGGCTGAGTCAGGTCCCAGCTGTGGCAGACAGGATCTCTGCTCCTTGGCATGTGGGATCTTATTTTTTCCCCTAATATTTACTTACTTGTTTACTTGGGTGCATTGGGTTTTAGTTGTGGCATGTGGGATCTAGTTCCCCGACCAGGGATCGAACCCAGCCCCCCTGCACTGGGAGCATGCAGTCTTAACCACTGAACCACCAGGGAAGTCCTCAAAGGGGGGGATGTTAAGCTTATGGTCAATGCAAGGTGTAGGTGAAATGTGGATGGAAGGAGAAGTTATTCAGGGTAAAAGGATGAATCTGAGTGAAGAAAAAGGGAGAGGGATTCTCACTCCAGCTCTTCCCGAAGCCAAAAGAAAGGAGGTCCTTGGGGACACGCTTGCCTTTATACCTGACCTCCTTCCAAAAATGAAGACCACTGTATGTCACTGACACACTCTTCAGACTAAATTTGAATAAAGCATACACTGTCCTTTTCCAATTCACATACATTAATGTGTCACCGAAGTGTTCTCTCTTTTTCTAGTTGTCCAAGCAAACCTCGCTTTGAATCCTTAATTTCTCATGCTCCTCCATCCTAGACTTTTCATTTTACATGACCCAAATGTAACAAGAATGCTTCAGGTCAGACTTTTATAGCTCATGACCCGTAAACAACTAGTGGCCCATGCCCTTCTTCTAAGAGGTGACATTTGAAGAAAGAGCGTCTTCAAACTGTGACCAGCCAGCAGTGAATTTTTTCATTCTCCAAGCACAAGCTTTAGGATCTTTTGAAACGTGGGTCCTTCTAAGGTGCGATTTGACATGTGGTAGCCCCATGGGCTGCTACGACACCTAAGACCCAAGTATAATTGCAGACAGATAGTTGGCATTGAGTGGTTTGCTAGAAGATGCTGTGTGAGATTAAAGAACACATAGCCAGTGCCTGGAGGGGATTCTCGGTTGATAATAGAGTGTGCTGAAAACAAAACTGAGGAAAGATGTGGTGACAGAGAATCTGAGCCTTGCACTTGGGAGAGACATTTCAAGATTTCAAACCATGTTCCCCTTGTTCCCCTGCTAATTTCCTTATTGGAGGTGTCTTTTCTCATTGATCTTAGTTGAAGGCTTCAGTACCCTAGGGACACCAAGCGCTAATTATCAGTGATCCTCTAACAATTGCTTCCTCCTTTAAGAGCTACAGATGGAAAACCTCCTTCCACACACGCTTCTGTTTGTCACCATCTCTTGAGTTAAAGTGTGTTCTCAAAACCCCAAACTCTCTTGCCTTGGAAACAACACAATCCCTTCAGAAGCAGAGATGTTATTGCATCTTACCTATATCTATCTGATTTGGACAGACGTTTCACACCGTCGAAAAATCAAAAGGTTAAAAAATGCCAATTCTCTTCACTACCACCAGTGACATAATTCTGTGCAAAACTCATGGTTTCAGACACCATTACCATGTGTCTGAGTACCGATCAAATGACACTTGCAAACTTTCCTGTTAAGTCTTTGTTAAAATTGCTACTAAAATTTAGTGTGGATTGGGACTTCCCTGATGGTCCAGCAGTTAAGACCCTTCCACTGCAGGGGGGATGGGTCCAATTCCTGGCCTTAGGGAACTAAGATCCCACAAACCACATGGCATGGCAAAAAAAAAAAAGGAAGAAAAAGAAATTTTGTGTGGAGTATACTTTTTTTCCCCACCCAAGATGGATACAGTCTGAAAAAGTAAATTATCTGACTTTTGAACACTCCCTTGGACCAGTAGCTATCCATCCATGAACAGGTGCTGGCTGGTGAGTAACCAGACCAACACACTGTGTGTCAGAAACCTCAGCAGTGGTAGATGGGCTGTATGGACTTCCCTGGTGGCTCAGATGGTAAAGCGTCTGCCTACAATGTGAGAGACCCAGGTTCGATCCCTGGATTAGAAAGATCCTCTGGAGAAGGAAACGGCAACCCACTCCAGTACTCTTGCCTGGAAAATCCCAGGGACAGAGGAGCATGGTAGGCTACAGTCCATGGGGTCGCAAAGAGTCGGACACGACTGAGTGAATTCACTCAGGCCTAGTAAATTCCAGGTTAATATCTCATAACACTTTCTCCCCTTCCCCTATTCCCTACGTGTGCACATATATACCAGTCACCATAGTTCTCAGCCTCTGTTCATTTCTCATTAAACACAGTGTGAACTCCATTCTCTGTACAGTGGATGTCCTGACATGGAGATTCAGGGCATCTCCTGGCATAATAGTACCCCTGGGGTACATGAAAGACACCTGGAGGGGGGCCAGGTTTACAAGAATGTCAAAGAAGGCTTCAGAGAAGGGGAACATGGGGATTTGAAGGATGAGAGTCCTACCACCTGATGGTGTAAAGGAGAGGCCTTTTGGCCTCAATTCTGTCTAGCCTATATGGATGAAACCACATCACCTGGCAGAAAGCAAAGGATGTTGTAGCCATCATCCACTACAGATGCCCCAGTGGTGAGCCCTGAGGGGACTCAGGATGGAGAAGAACAGGATACTGACCCTGGATAGGTAAGGTGCATATCAAAGGAATGAGTTCAGTGAGCTCAGACTTCTTGCATCTTCCCATACATAGAAAAGGGCTAAATTCATTAACCTGAAATGTCTGGTTCTCTTTAATGAACAGTAATCCTTTAATGTTCTGACTGGTCTCTGTTTTAAAAACTCCTGTGTCTTCTGGTTCCTCCTCTGGGCAATCTGAGAGGCCTCCTCCAGAGCTTAAGTCCTCAAAGTGCACCAAATGAAACACAATTCTCAACTTGGAGGTTGTGCATTTTTTTTCAGTCATCAGTTCCTGCTTGATAGGTCTTCCCAGGTGGCTCAGAGGTAAAGAATCCTTCAGTCAATGCAGGAGACTGAGGAGATGTGGGTTTGATCCCTGGGTCCAGAAGATCCCCTAAAGCAGGAAATGGCAACCCACTCCAGTATTCTTGCCTGGAACATTCCATGGACAGAAGAGCCTGGCAGGCTGCAGTCCATGGGGTCACAAAGAAAGGGACACAACTGAGCGAGGGAGCATGACCAATCTCTCTAAACTAGGGAGAAAGGAATTTGAATTTGTCTTCTATAATAACATAGAAATGTGAACATTTTAAGTTATTTTAGTATAGAATTGAATATCGTAAAAAAGCAAGTTTTGCTCATAAAGCCTGATGAGGTCAAAGTGGTCTGAAGAACTTAAGGAGAAAAATGGAGATTTACCTCTTTTTGGATAATCTGACATTTCCTTTTTTGGTGTCTTTGGCTTATTAAGGACTGCCTGAGTTTGCAGAGGGGAATTTGGAATCCTGGTGTCTCCATTCAGGGACACTTCCCCGGGGGAGGGGAGGGGTGGAGCGTGAGGCTTGAGAACACAAAACGAGTAACCAAGGATGCTCATTTCACAGGGTCAGTGATGGGGGACAGGATTTGACCTCCCCTAAGAAATCTGCACTTTCTTCCAAAAGAGAGAACTCCCACTTGGAAGTAATAGCTTGAGAAATCAAGTCAAAGTTTCCCAAGTGCTCACCTCAGATCCAAGCAAGGTGAAAAAATTCTGAGCTTGCAAATGAATTCAAAATAACCTTCTCCACCCTAATGGATGGGTTCCTCATTTCCATAGCTGGTTTGGCCACCATCTCTGATGTGCAGGAACCCTGCACCCTCCTCAGGGTGGCTAATCACAGAGAAAATGTTTTCTGATTCAATGAATTAACTTTTCACTCTGTCTTCAGATGGCAGCACTGTTTATCATACTGTCTTTCACAACACATCTCTTCCTTTCCAGGTCTGGGTCCATTAGTGCTGCACCAACTCATTGGAAACTTCTGCAGCGTTGGAGCTGAAGCATCAGCTTGTTCAATGTTGCCAGGTGAGGAAGAGGGAGGGCTGATTCTCCGCCAGGAATAGAAGGAGGGAAAAGGCTCTGAGCTATGGTAAGAACCTCTGAATATTAATCTGTGCTCGCAGCCAAGCCAGAGGACTGCAGTGGAAGCGTGAAGAAGACTTGCATCTTATTAATTCCATCGTCCGCCGTCCCTGAAGGACCATTCCACAGGCTTCCCAACGTCCAGCTCTCCAGCTCTGTGTGCCTGCAGACACACGCAGGACGTACTCAGCACACAGAGATAATCCTGGGTTATCTGGGTGAACCCAATGTAATCACAAGGGTCCTTAAAATGGCAAGAGCGGGCCAGAAGAGAGTCAAAGGGATGCAGAGTGAGAAAGATTGGACTGACCATCGCTGGCTTTAAAGATGTGGAAAGAGGAGCCAAAGAAGGCAGAACAGGGACCTCTTTGGAGGTCCAGTGATTAAGACTCCGCCTGCCAATGCAGGGGGTGTGGATTTGATCCCTGGTGGGGGAAATAAGATTTCATGTGACTCACGGTCAAAAAACCAAAACATAAAACAGAAGCAATACTGTAACTAACTCAAGAAAGATTTTTAAAATTGCCCACATTAAAATTAAAAAATCTAAAAAAAAAGAAGACAAAGGCAGGAGGTTTCTAGGAGCTGGAAGGAATGGATTCTTCCCTAAGACCTTGATAAGGGAAAACAGTCCTGGCAAACACCTTGATTTTCTCTCATGGATGCTCATTTCATCAACGGTTGCAGTTCTAACCTCCAGAACTGAAAGATAAGGAATATGTACTGTTTTAAGCCATTAAACAGGTGGTAATTAGTTCAGGAGCAAGGAAACTAGTATGGGCTTCTCTGGTAACTCAGCTGGTAAAAAATCCACCTGTAATGCAGGAGACCCCGGTTTGATTCCTGGTTTGGGAAGATCCCCTAGAGAAGGGATAGGCTACCCACTCCAGTATTCTTGGACTTCCCTGGTGGCTCAGACATAAAGAATCCTCCTGCAATGGGGGAGACCTGTGTTCAATCCCTGGGTTGGAGAAGATCCCCTGGAGGAGGGCATGGCAACCCACTCCAGTATTCTTGCCTGGAGAATCCCATGGACAGAGGAGCCTGGTGGGCTACAGTTCATGGGGTCACAAAGAGTCAGACACGACTAAGTGACTAGGCACAACACAGCACAGGGAACTAGTACAGGAAGAGTGTGGCCAGTTTACCACAGTCCCCACCATTCCCTATCACCTCATCCATTTCAGTTCTATTTCCTGCCTGGTTCCCATAGGCACAGGAGTGCTCAAATGCTATCAGTCTTTCCCTGAAAAGTTGAGAGCCATGTACTTTCTGAGGACTCTAGGAGTCAATATTTGTGTGCTGCTAATACTTTTGGAGGGAACAAAGAATTCTCAAAAGATGGATACCAATCATCCACGTTCTCTTTCCATGTTATCATCTTTATTTTGCGTGTGTATATCTTAGCATTGCATTCTAATTCCCGCCCCCTCCCAGATCTACTTTTTAACTGGTTTTGCCAAAGAACTAAACCTAACAACAAAGACAGGAACTATTTTCTCGGCAATCCTGGGCCCTCTGGAGATGCAAAGCAAAGGGGTAGATTCATAACATAAGATATAGTTCTTTGGGCCCTGAGCCATGCTTCTCTGGCAGACCATGCTGAGAAGGCTGCTCTGGGCTGTGAGGCAGATGAAAGGGCAAGTCTATTCGCATTTGATGGATAAAAGAATGAGCTACTGGGAACTTCCCTGGCAGGTCAGTAGTTAAGACTCCCTGCTTCCAGACTTCTCTGGTGGCCCAGTGGATAAGACTCTGCCTGCCAATGCAGGAAACACGGGTTCGATCCCTGGTCTGGGAAGATCCCACATGCCACGGAGCAACTAAGCCCATGTGCCACAACTACTGTGCCTCCAACTCTAGAAACTGCAAGGTGCAACTACCCAGTCAGAGTGCTGCAGTTACTGAAGCCCGCACCCCTAGAGCCTGTGCTCCAAAACAAGAGAAGCCACTCCAGTGAGAAATCTGCACACTACAAGGAGGAGTAGCCCTCACTTGCTGCAACTAGAGAAAGCCCATGCAAAAGCAACGAAGACCAGCACAGCCAAAAAGAAAGAAATTAATTAATTTTTAAAAGAGACTCCATGCTTCCAATGCAGGGGATGTGGGTTCAGTCCCCTGTTGGAGAACTAAGATCCCACATTCCACAGGGCATGGTCAAAAAAAAAAAAAACAACAACAAATGAGCTGCTGAATCTCACCGACTTTTGTAAAGTCACATAGCAGAGCAACCACCAGACCAGATAGAAACTCCTCTCTCATCCCAGACACTCCCACAGTAAACTCCACCCTGCATCTTGGCGTGACATTACAACCAACCATGAAGCTCCTGACCCAGCACCCCAGAGCATCTCCCATCCCTGGAGCAAGAAACAGCTCCTGCATGGCCCACATTCATCTACTTGAGCTTTTCACTCTGCCAAACATAATCACTGTTGTTTAATCACTCAGTCATGTCCAACTCTGTGACCTCATGGACTGTAGCCCACCAGGCTCCTCTGCCCATGGGATTTTCCAGGCAAGAGTGCTTGAATGGGCTGCCATTTCCTTCTCCAAGGGATCTGCTCAGCCCAGGGATCAATCCCACTGAGTTACTCAGTTTTCTGGGCTTTCCTGGTGGCACTAGTTGTGAAGAACCACCTGCCAACGCAGGAGACATAAGAGACTCGGATTCGATCTCTGGGTCAGGAAGATCCCCTGGAGGGGGATAGCAACCCACTCCAGTATTCTTGCCTGGAGAATCCTATGGACAGAGGAGCCTGGCGGGCTACAATCCATGGGGTCTCAAAGAGTCAGACACGACTGAGCAACTCAGCATGCACACAGCCACTTATCAGAATCTATATTTTATCTTCCTAAATGCACAAGCTGTCCCAAATGTGACTTAAACATTAACTGCTTGTGTTTCCTCTACTTAGGGGAGGAATCTTGCTGCCGTGAAATTGAAGTTGTTATGGGCACCCAGAGATTCTGTCTTTCCAATCCCAACCTTGGCGCAAAGCAGCAAATATGAAGTGCCTGGTACCTTAACGTTAAACGACAAAGTTTTGAGGATGATGCCCCAGGGATTTTGAAATACTTGAAGAACCTACTTAGGATCATCTTTCAGCAAGTTTTATGATCCAGCTGGTTTAATATACACGTCTGGAGACAGTATGCATGGTTATCTGTTTGAGGAAGCTCAGCTCTGTGAGGCAACAATATTAGGAGAATTTCCAGGGTTCAGGAAAGGAAAGGCATGCACTTGGAAATCTTTATTTAACTTTCTCACTCAGTACAAATGATCATAGCCAAAGGCACTTCCTTGTTTTTTTAAATAAAAGAATTAGTAACTGCTTAACAGACACAGCATTTCCTTTGGGGATGATGAAAACGCCCTGGAACTGGAGGGTGGGAACGGTTGCACAATATTACGTGTGGACAAGATGTCACTGAACTGTTCACTTTAAAATGGTTAAAACAGCAAATGAAATGATGCTCAGCATCCCTCATTATCAGAGAAATGGGAACCAAAACTACTGTGAGGTACCACTTTACCATGCCATGCCATTCGTTAAAATGTTTACAAGTAACAAATGCTGGAGAGGATGTGGAGAAAAGGGAACCCTCCTACCCTACTGGTGGGATTGTAAACTGGTGCAGCTTCTATAGAGAACAGTATGGAATTTCCTCAGATAACTAAAAATAGAACTACAATGCGCTCCAGCAATTCCACTCCTGGGCATATATCTGGACAAAACTCTAAATCAAATAGATGTATGCATGCCTATGTTCACAGCAACACTATTCACAGTAGCCAAGACAAGGAAACAACCGAAACATCTATTGCCAGACAGGTAACAAAGGTGTGTTGCATATATACAACTAAATAAAAATAACTAAAAATAAAGAAAAAGAGCTAAGTCATGCCATTTGTAGCATGCAGATGAACCTAGAGATGATTGTACTACGTGAAGTAGGGCAGAAAAAGAAAGACAAATATTATATAATAGCTCTTATATGTAGAACCTAAAATATGACACAAATGAATTTATCTATGAAACAGAAAGACTCACAGACATGGAGGACAGATTTGTGGTTGCCAAGAGGTAGGGGGTTAGATTAGGGATGGACTGGGAGGTTGGGGGTTCACAGATGTAAGCTATATTATGTAGAAAGGCTAAACAACAAGGTCCTACTACACAGCACAAGGAACTATATTCAATATCCTGTAATAAACCATAATGGAAAAGAATGCAAAAAGACTGTGTGTGTGTAATATATATATATATATATATTTATTTATTTATTTATTTATTTATTTATTTCACATTTAACTGCTGTGCAACAGAAATTAACACAACATTGTAAATCAACTATACTTCATCAAAAAAAAGTTTTTCTTTTTCGTTTTTCCAGTAGTCATATATGGATGTGAGAGTTGGACCATAAAGAAGGCTGAGTGCCAAAGAATTGGTACTTTCAAACTGTGGTGCTGGAGAAGACTCTTGAGAGTCCCTTGGACAGCAAGGAGATCAAAGCAGTCAATCCTAAAGAAAATCAACCCTGAATATTCATTGGAAGGACTGTTGCTGAAGTTGAAGCTCCAATACTTTGGCCACCTGATGCAAAGAGCCAACTCATTGGAAAAGCCTCAGATACTGGGAAATATTGAGGGCGAGAGGAGAAGAGAAGAGGGTGATGGAGGATGAAGATGGTTGGATGGCATCATTGACATGAATTTGAGCAAGCTCTGGGAGATAGTGAAGGATGGGCAAGGCTGGAGTGCTGTAGTCCAGGGAATCGCAGAGAGGGGCCATGACCTAGACTGAACAACTTATTCAGGTTACCGCATAGCACTGAGTAGAGTTCGCTATGCTATACAGTGGGTTCTCATTGGTCATCTATTTTACACATAGCGTCAATAGCGTATATGTGTCAATCCCAGCCTCCCAGTTCCTCCTACCCCAACCCCAGCATGTTACATTTTTCAGAGGAAAAGTGGACCTCTGATAGATAATACCATCCCCACCACCACCACAGCCTCCACACTGCAGGCATTTAATAGCTCTGAGACCACCCTGGCAACTTCAACCAGCTTCCTTTCCCTGGTGAGTTCTCGGCACCAAGAGTCCTGGGCCCTACTGCACCCACCTGCCCTGCCCTTATCCCTGCCTCCTTCTTGAACACAGATGGGTCTTGTCCTGTAGCTTGAGGTCAAGCGTCACACCTTGACTGCCCATCAGAATGACCTAGACAGCTTTCAAAAGTGTTCGTGTCTGGCCGGCCTCACCCTGGACCCATTGAGCCATGACCTCTGGGGCACGTTCTAGGCACTGGACACCGCAGATGGTCTAGGGCATCACTGGGTTTTCCACTGTTCACTGACTCTTTCTCATTTTCATAGTTACTCTATTCTCTCCCAAGTAAAACACATAGACTTACATAACTCTTTTCAGATGATGCATTTAACCTTAACACATGACTTCCCTGCCAAGAATCTGAGGTTCAGGGACACCCAGTGGGGAAGAGCTCTGTGGAGGGGAAAGTTTGGATGTCCTGAGATGATCATAATTCCACTCATATATGTGGAAATGGGGGCTGTTTTCCCTGCAGAGGCTTGTAGAGACGCGTGGGAGTGATGGAGTGATCGAAGCTGGCTTCTGGCAAAGCCAGTCCCTGATTCCTGCACCTTGGATGGGGAGGAAAGTGAGCCATGTTCTCCCTGCAAGGAGGAAGCTCTTTCTGCCTCTTTAAATATATAACCTTATTTATTTATTTTTGGCTGTGCTGGGTCTTCACTGCTGGTCGGGCTTTCCTCTAGTTGGTGTGAGCAGAGGTTACTCACTAGTTGCAGTGTGTGGGTTTCTCCCTGAGGTGGCTTCTCCTTGTGTGGAGCGTGGACTCCAGGGTGAGTGGGCTTCAGTTTAGTTGCTGCTCCTGGGCTGTGGCACATGGGATCAGTTGCTCTGAAGTATGTGGGATTCTCCTGGACCAGGAATTAAATCTACATCTCCCGCTTTGGCAGGCAGACTCTCCCTCTGAGCCACCAGGGGATCCCAGGGGTGCCTCTGCTTTTCTCAGTGTACTCCATCAATGGTACTTCCTGGACTTGTGCCTTCATGGCCCCGTGCAAACTCCTTCAGTCCTCACAATAGCAATGAGATAGACCTTCTTATCTTCAGTGCATAACCGGGGAGACAAAGACACAGAGAAGGCCAGTAACTTGCCAAGGTCACACCGGCGATGAGCAGCAGATCCCTGTTTTGGTCCTGGGCAGAATTTACCCTCTGAATTGCCCCACGATGCTGCCTCGTCCTGGCTGTTCCTGGCTCTTTGGAATGTGGACAAAATGCCAGGGGAAAAGATGGGCATCTCAATGGTCCCTCCCAATAGAAATACCTGGACTTACCAAAAGTTGGATTTCTTCTTCTCTGAACTGTGGGACTGAAATGTTTTTCTGTTGAAGTGCACATCCCTGGGGGAGCCGAGAAGAGCAATGCCTGGGTCCTCCCCCAGAGCCGCCTCCCTGCCCCAGGGTCCTCTGCCTCTCTGTCTTCTTCTCTGTCCCTTCTTCCTCCATCTCATGGTTTCCACTGTTTGGTGGCCATCAGAGACTGCCTCTTTCCAAGTCAATTAATCCTCATGGCAAGTTTGTGAGATCAGACTTATGATCAGCCCCATTTTACAGAAGGGACAACTGAGGTTCAGACATAAAAAGGAACCTGCCCCACAATTTTACAGCGAGTCAAGGACCAAGATGGCGCCCACTTGGCCTCCAGTGGTCTTGGCCAGAGTCCTGCCTGAAGCTCTCCTTGTCCCCCACGTTGCCTCCTCTGCTTGCCTTCTTTTTATTCTTCTCCTTCCCCCTGTATGAGTATGTGTATCCTTATTTTCTAATAAAGGAAGATGAGGCTTGGTTAGGGGAAGAAAAGACGAGAAGGAAGAGGGAGTTAAAAATCACTTCTCCTTGTTATCTGATTACAAGATTCTTTGGCTGCCCTGCAGCTGTGGTTCCGGATAAAGGCAGCTTCCAAACCCGCACCATGGTGAGAACGTTTTCACAGTCATCATGCAAAATCTATTTATTCTTGTCTGTTCATGTGTACACGATCCACCCCTTCATATCTGCATAATTAAAGGGACAGTGGCAGAGAGAAGCCACTCTCAGCAGAAGCTAATCTTATAGATGCCAAGGGTCCTAACCACTGTCCCCGGCACACGTCTTTAATTTTTTTTTAATATTTATTTATTTGGCTGCACTGGCTCTTAGTTGAGGCACCTCAGATCTTCAGTTGTGGCATGCAAGCTCATAGTTGCAGCATATGGTATCTACTTGCCTCACCAGGGCTCGAACCCAGGGCTCCTGCTTTGGAAGCATGGAGTCTTAGCCACTAAGCCACCAGGCCACCAGGGAAGACACCCAGCACACTTTTGAGGAGGTGTCTGCTTGTCAACTTGGAGAAGGCAATGGCACCCCACTCCAGCACTCATGCCTGGAAAATCCCATGGACGGAGGATGCTGGTGGGCTGCAGTCCATGGGGTCGTGAAGTCAGACATGACTGAGCGACTTCCCTTTCACTTTTCACTTTCATGCATTGGAGAAGGAAATGGCAACCCACTCCAGTGTTCTTGCCTGGAGAATCCCAGGGACGGGGGAGCCTGATGGACTGCCGTCTATGGGGTCGCACAGAGTCGGACACGACTGAAGCGACTTAGCAGTAGCAGTAGCAGCTGCTTGTCAACCTAGAAGGGGAGCTAGTGTGGGCTGCTGAGTGCTTGACCTTGCGCTGCACTGAACACCTGATGGTTTCACCCACCATTTCCCTTTAAGAACCTGCCCCACTGTCTCACCCTCAGCCCCCAACCATGGTCAGTCCATGAGGGCTGGGAGGCTAAGGCTGCCATCACTGCCAGGTATTGATACTGTTACCAATCCCAGGTCCAGCTGCTCACCGGTCAAAAGCTATTGAAGAGGCCAGGTTGTGGAAAGGAAAGCTTGCTTTATTTTGGATCCTGGCAAGCATGGCAGGGGGAGGGCAGATTTCTGTCCAAAGGCGAACTCTCCCCCCTCCCATCCTCTATAATCAGGGGGCAAGAGCTTTTATAAGTGGAGGGAGGGGGCTACGTGCAGAAACAACACAGTCAGCTCTGACAATCATCTTGAAATTGGTCATCGGTGGTCTGACCTACGTCATCTTGGTTGTTTTAAGTACAGTTACTCTCCAGTTCCATGGTCTGTTCGTATTTCCTTGAGGCCACTTGGTGGGGTTTCAGTATCGACAAGACAGCTCACAGGGCATGGCTCAGAATATTATCTATATAGCTCTTGAGAAGGAACTAAAGTCCTTGACTTTGCTTAATGACAAAACTATATTATTTGGTCCCCTTTGACTGTTTTTCTTTGTTTCTGTGTGTTGTCATTTCTCTGATTAAACTTATTCTTTGATTAAATTTTCCCACAGACAAAAAGGCTGAGGGCATGGCGGGGAGTCGCGGGGGAAGGACCGTAGAGACCTACTTCATTTCAACATGACCCTCAACCCCAGCCAAAATGGTCATGACCCAAAGCCAGCCCATGAGCACATCCTGAGGAGTTCCAGTCTAATTACTGGGGAAGCTGTTCTCTTCTATCCCTGGACTTGTGGGCTCCTGGACTGGGAGCCCGTAGGTGTGATTTTCCATCCAGCCGTCCAGTTTACTTAACACCCTCCACGGTGCTTACATGTGTGTAGTGGGGGAGGGGAGGATCTGTCAGGGAGCCTGCTTTCTCCAGTGATGGCACCTCTCCTAATGTCTGTTTATCTGCTCAGTGTAGGCTGTTAGAAGCAAAAGCGCTCCGGGGAACAGTTCCCACTGCACACTCCCCAGGTGGGGTCTGGCCACACACACAGCCAGGGGAGGGGTCCAGAAGCAGTTCTCTGGTATTTGTTGTTTTATTTGGTTCTCTTTCATGGGCACCCCTGGTGGCTCAGAGATAAAGAATCCACCTGCCAATCCTGGAGACACAGTTTTGATCCGCGAGTCGAGACGATCTCCTGGAGAAGGAAATGGCAACCCCCTCCAGTATTCTTGTCTGGGAAATCCCATGGACAGAGGAACCTGGCGGGCCAACAGCTCATGGGTTCAGAGAGTCAAGACACGACTTAGCAACTAAACAACAACAAATTTCATGTTTACAATGCTGGTGGGCACACACTAAATTAATGGTAGGATCTTTCAATGGGTCACAATCATGGTTTAAAAATGATGCGCCTGGACTTTCCTGGTGGTCCAGTGCTTAAGACTCCACCAGCCAATGTAGACTCACCGGTTTGATCCCTCACCCGAGAAGATAATCACATGCCTGTGGGGCAACCAAGCCCATGTGCCATAGAGCCTGTGCTCCACAATAAGAGAAGCCACTGCAATAAGAAGCCTGCGCACCACAACTAGATAGTAGCCTCCTCTAGCCACAACTAGAGGTTCAATCCCTGGTCAGGGAACTAAGAAAAAAATAATAATAAAGTATAAATACCCTCTGTGGAAAGGCTGCTCTTCCAAAGACCTGGCTAGTTTTGTAGGTTGACAAGCAACATGACCTTAAATAACATCTATTTCCTTTTTATGGGGGATTATAAAAGAAATATATGTCACTAGGAAGAATTTGAAGGAAGGAGTGGAAAGAAAACAATTGCCTATGGTCCCATCACTTGGAATATTTTTAGATAATTTCCTTTCTGATTCTTTGCCTATGTGTATTTTTCTTAATACTTTGGTGTCATATTATTATAAGTATTTAAGCTATATACATGGTAAGAATATGTTTGGCCACAAGGAACAGAATTTTCCACTCATGACGGCTTCCAAGAATGATTCATGTGTTTACAGGGGAGCCCACGGCTGGGACTGACTTGGGTCTGTACAAGGGCCCTCTCCTTCCTTCCTCATGACCTGTTCAGTATACTGGTTTCTTCCTCATTCACAGTTCATGCATACTTACTTTCTATATGAATGACTGTCTTCATGGTTTTCTTTAAATAAAATGTTAACAGAAAGTAAGAGCTGGGGTAGGGATGGAGTGGGAGGATGGGTTAGCAAGTTGTAAGCTTTTATATGCAGAATGGCTAAACAACAAGGCCTACTGTATAGTGCAGAGGACTATATTTAATATCCTATGAGAGACCATAATGGAAAAGAATATTTTTAAATGTACATATATTTATCACTGAATCACTCTGCTGTAATCACTCAGCCGTAATTAACACAGCATTGTAAATCAACTACACTTCAATTTAAAAAGAGAAAAAGAAGGAAAAAGAAGTCGATTTGCACTAAATATACATTGAACTTGCGCTTGCACTAATTTGACTATATCCTCTCTGTTAAGATGAGCAGAGGGAAAGAAACGACAATTTCTAGAATGAGGGTGATTCTGTCTTCTCTTCTGTCCCCAGTTAAGGGCAGGGACTATAACTGTCCTGTCCCCTCAGGTGGCCTGACCTCCAGGAAGCCTTTCCTAAATTAGCATCTCACAGCCCTGAGCACTGTATTCTGTATCTGGGTAACAGCTGAAAGGACTTTTCAAATCCTATGCACTAGGGGTTGGAAGAACATTTCCAAAAGTCAGATAGTACATTTAGCTGTGCAGGAAACATGGTCTCTGTCACAACTATTCTGCTCTGCCTTTGTGGCAGGAAAGGAGCCAGGGATGAGATGTCAATGGATGGACATGACTGTGTTCTAATAAAACTTTATTGACAAAAACAAATGGAGGGCCAGATTTGGCCCAGAGCTATACGTGGCCAATTCCTGCTCTACAAAATTTTTAAATTTTGCCTTAACGAGGAGGCTGCTTAACTCTCCCAACTCCCATTTCGACAGAGGGAATGGAGTGTCCTTCTCAGCCCATCCATCATGAGGGCTGGGAGGTAACTTCCACCTCTGCCTCTCCCTGACTCCTGCCCATGGCGAAGGAGTGAGTTCTTAGATGGAGCCAGGAGGAGTCCAGCCCTGGCCCTGCTCCTTTCAGAGCCTCCTCTCCTCTGATCTCTGTTACCACAGGTCTCATCTTCCAAGCTCACCTTTCCAGTAACAGAGCCCAAGGATTTTTCTCTTTATGTTTGGCTCTTGTGTTTGCTTCTTAACTGATTCTGACCTGGGGAGGTGAGTGGTATCTTCATTTTCCCTACAGGCCCTCCCAGTTCTGTGCCCAAGGAAGCTGTCTCCTCTGCAACCAACCAGCATGGTCCCCAGCTCCTTCCCCGTGAGGTCTCCCTGGCTGGGCTGCAGCATCTAGCCCAATGCCTATCTAATTGCCTTATCCCTGTGTGTGCTCAGTCACTCAGCTGCCTCTGACTCTTTGTGACCCTATGGACTGTAGCCCACCAGTCTCCTCTGTCCATGGGATTCTCCAGGCAAGAGTACTGCAGTGGGTTGCCATTTCCTTCTCCAGCGGGTCTTCCCAACCCAGGGATGGAACCCACATCTCCTTTAGCTCCTGCACTGGCAGGCAGATTCTTGATCACTGAACTACCTGGGAATCCCCAGAACCTCAGAACATAATCTTATTTGGAAATAGGACCTTTGCAGATGTAATTAAGGTAAGGTTGGAAAGGAAATCACACTGGATAAGAGTGGCCTTAAATCCAGTAAGAATATTCTTTTAAGAGACAGAAAAGGATGCCCAGAGACACCCAAGGGAAAGTGCCATGTGAGGACAGAGGCAGAGATGGAGTGATGCTCCTAAAACCAAGGAATGCTTGGGGGCCCCCAGAAGCTGGAAGAAGCAAGAAAGACTCTTCCCTAGAGCCTTTGGAGGGAGCACGACCCTGCAGACACCTTGACCATGGACCTCTGGCCTTGAGAACTCTGAGGGAGTAAATCTCTGTGTTTTAAGCCACTCAGTTTGTAGTAATTTATTGCAGCTGCCTCAGGACACTGATGCAGAACCTAACTGATACATAGCATACAAAATCTCTTTGTAAAGTGTCTATATTTTCCACAAAACATACCAAAATCTTGTTCTCCATGGGTGACAATGATGAAGAGCATTTTGTTTCTTAGGGAGACTTACGTGATGAGCTCCCCAGAAAGGCTTCTTTTCCAAGCATCAGTACCTCTGAGATCTGACACCAGCCAAGCCCAGGAGGGAGGGCGGCCTGGGCTGACAACAGGGCCACGTCTGCAGGAAGACCCCAGTCACTCTCTGCTTCTGTTTTCCCCTGATTGCAGAGTGCATCTGCTTTTCGTTTATGACAACATCTCAGGCAGCCTCGCTTCCTTATAGAGCCCAAACCAACACATCTTCCAAGTATGATTTCAGGACATTTGTCATTCACTTTTTTTTCTCTTGGAGTATAGTTGCTTTACAGTGTTGTTGTTTTCTGCTATACAGCAAAATGAATCAGGCTTGCGTATACATATATCACCTTGTTTTGGATTTCCTTCCCATTTAGGTCACCACAGAGCATAAAGTAGAGTTCCTTGGGCTATACAGTAGGTTCTCGCTAGTTATCTATTTCATACATAGTATCCATAGTGTATATATGTCAGTACCAATCTCCCAATACACCCCATCCCCTTATTCACATTTTAATCACAGGGAAGATCAGTGCTTCTTAGAATCTACAAGTTTTGTCCACTCCCATGCCAAGGAGTTTTAGAATTTTACACCCTGCCATGTTAAGGCTGATGGTTCAGGGGTAAAGAACATGCCTGCAATGCGGGAGATGCAGCTGGAGTCACGGGTTTGATTCCTGGGTCGGGAAAATCCCCTGGAAAAGGAAACGGCAACCCACTACAGTATTCTTGCCTGGAAAATCCGACGGACAGCCCATGGGGTCAAAAGAAAGTCAGACACTACACATATAAGCTAGCTATAATATGCAAATGGGAAGGGTAACTTGCTGACAAGTTTCCTATGAGTATTTTTAGGCAGTGTTTTCCATGGGGTTCTGTTTGTTTCTTTGGGACAAAGATCACAAAGTCAGAATCAGAAAAAACTCATTGTCCCACAGATTTTCTTCAAAGCTGTTTCACGTTTTAAAGACATCAAATTAGTGGCCAACACTCATGCATTAAGACATTGTACATAAAACTCAGTGGGTTCAGCCACCCCAGGCCTTCACTGGTACCTGGCAACAATTGGCTAGGGTTGAATATTGCCTGTCTTTTAACCCACTTATCAATTTGCCACAGTCCTCACTGCTCCATAACGCCTGACACTGGCTCTATTTGACTACAAAGTGGTTCTCTCTAGACCTGCGGTTATAGTCTCTGATATGGGGACTGTTTCATTCACATATTCTTCAAAAAATATTTATTGAAATGTGTAAGTTGTGCCAAATACCATTGTAAGTGCTGAGGATGCAAGAGTGAACAAGACAGACACAGTCCCTGCCGTCAAGGGGTCTACGTTCAAGCAGGTAACTCAGCATTGTGACAGAGGAACAAAATGCAACATTTGCAATGCCATCTCAAAGATTTAGGACTTGGCATATAGGGTTCGCTGTATGTTAATTTTCATTTCTCGGGGGAAAGGTACACGGTTGCTGTCAACCTGGAAAATTTCTTGTCCAATTTTGGTCACATCTAAGGTTCTTATTGGTTTCTGGAATGTTTTATAGCCTGTCTGAATTCCTAGTATTCTTCCATACCATCTGGCCTCCTGCTGATACCCTATCTGATCACTCAGGATTATAGCTAGCCTAAAAATGAGCATATGTTTTGAACTTGTTGGCAATCATAAAAATTCTCATCTAATTAAAACTCCTTCACCAACCTCCAGGAACTGCAGACTTAAGAATCTTTGTTTATTGTCCAATCAGAAGGTTGACTATCAAAATTCATAATATTTTAAGATAGCTGTTGGATGTATTTGAGAAATAACCCTGCATTAAGGTATATTGATGGTAACCCCCAAGATGAAAACCAATCTATCCTAAAGGAAATAAACCTTGAATATTCACTGGGAAGGACTGACACTGAAGCTGAAGCTCCAATATTGTGGCCACCTGATGCAAAGAGCCAACTCATTAGAAAAGACCCTGAAGTAGGGAAAGATTGAGGGCAGGAGGAGAAGGGGATGACAGAGGATGAGATGGTTGGGTGGCATCACCAACTCAATGGACACGAGTTTGAGCAAACTCCAAGAGGTGGGAGGGACAGGAAAGACTGGTGTGCTGCAGTCCATGGGGGTCACAGAGTCCGGCATGACTGAGTGACTGAACAACAATTTCTATGCTCACTAAAGTTTCCTGATCTTCCCAACACCACTCTTTCTGGTTTCACACATCCAGAGAATTCCTAGGTGGAATCCTAAACCGGCTCCAGAACCCAGAGGGTAGGGAGAGACAGAAGGAAGACACAGCCTCTGCAGATGGGGAGGTGGCAGGTTTAATAAGCAGATGACTTTCCTCCAGGGCTGGTCTTAGTTGCCCCAGGACCAGGAGGTCACTGCCTGCCCAACTGTGGCATCTTAAGAGTTTATAGAGAGACCTTCTTGGGATTCAGGTACCCACGGCATCCCAAGGTCTCCACACCTGCTCTTTCAAAGTGCATCCTTAAAATAGCTCCCACAATGGGCACTAGGGATGGTAGGAAAGGGCAGAGCAGCCATCCCAAGGACAGGGGGGTGGTGAGGGGCCTCTGATGCCCGGGATGAGCTCACAGGTCAACCAGAGGTCATGTCCTCTGCGGGACCTCCTCCAACTATAACTATTTCATCCATTACAGAAAAAGAAAGCATTTCTGAAAAGTAATTCCTTACTAGAGATCTCAGATGTGAACAGCACTTGTAACTTCTCTGTGAATTTTCATGTCTCCTTTCCAATTAGATCCTTAAAATAGCACTGATGGCAGTTTACTCGCTAAGTCGTATCTGACTCTTGCAACCCCATGGACAGTAGCCCGCCAGGCTCCTCTGTCCATGGGATTTCCCAGGCAAGAATCCTGGAGTGGGTAGCCATTTCCTTCTCAAGTGGATCTTCCCGACCCAGGGACCTAACCCAGGTCTCCTGCATTGCAGGCAGATTCTTTACCAACTGAGCTATGAGGGCAGTCTTAAAACAACTGTTAAGTAACTATTGCAAGTAACACCAGCCTGGTTTTTCCAAGTGGGTGAAATCCACCCCCCATCCAGGGGATGGAGGTGTAGGAAGGTGTGGCTGCCCCAGCCAGGCTCCTGTGAATTTCCACCTTGGTCAGAAGGTGGAGTTTTTTCTTCACCCCCGAAAGGACATATCCAAACCCTCCACATATGTTCATGGTGTTCATGTGCATCTGAGGTCATCGGGTCAGGGGACATCCACTGGTGACACAGCCACAGGCAGGGGGTCCCCGCTCGGCCCAGCTCAGCTTTAAGTCACTGTGGCTGACTCAGGGTCCCCCCTCCAACGGGGGCCCTACCCAGCCGCTTCACCCCTTCCCCACTGCGGCAGCCACTCCTTCCCACAATCCCTCCTTCCCTCAGCCCTACTCATATCCAGTTGATGGGGACAAAGAACGTGCCACCAGCAGACTTCTAGAATTTTCCATCTCAACCAGGTTTGGGCTCTGCCTCAGCTCTCGAGGGTGGACCCCAATGTGCTGCTTCTGGTTGTGCCACATGGCCATAGCCTGGCACACCTTTCAGAAGGGCCAGAGGCGGGGCTCCTGTAACCTGCCCCAGGCGCTCCTACTGTCCAGAGACGAAGGATGCTGCAGGAATGAGGACTGCTCAGCACCCACGTGCACACCAGATTGCACGGGGTTCACACACATGGGGCAAAACTATGGCCAAGCAAGGTGGGAGTTGGGGGTCAATTCTACTTATTTCCTTCTTCACCAAGAGCTACTTTTACACACCCCCTCCTGCCTACCCTCTCTCGGAAGCCAGGCCTACTGGTGAAACAATTAGATCCACTGTATACTAGGCAGTGGCCAGCTTGGCAAAGACCTTCCTCTCTCTTATCTCCACCAGTTTGCACCGCCTAGTAAAGTCAGCCTGCTGAGATATCGCAGTGGTTTCCCCTCCAGGTGTATTCACTGGTGGGCCCACAACTCACAGTCTAGTTAGCTGTCTGCTGGGGAGGACCTCCCATCCCAAATAATATACCTTCTTAGGTATATATTAAGTTTCTATTGCAACTGTAAGCCTGAGCCACCTCAGTAATTATCATAAACACAGCAACTTAAAACAATACCTACCTGTTGGCTCCCAGTTCTGGAGATCACATGTCCAGGTGGGCTCAACTAGGTTCCCTACAGAGGGTCTCACGTGGCTGAAATCAACATGTCAGCCAGTCTGGGCTCTTACCTTGAGGATCTAGGGATCGCTTGCCTGCAAGCTCATCCAGGTGTTTGGAATTCAGTTTTGTGCAGCTGCAGGACTGAGGTCTTGTTCTCCTGGCTGGCTGTCCTCCCAGAGTCCTTTGTGCTCGGTTCTTAGAGACAGACCCCATTTGATTAGATTACACCCACCAAGATAACCTCCCTTTGGAGGAAGGCAAAGTCAACTGATTTTATATCCTGATTACATCTGCAAAATTCCATTTATCATGTAAAGATCATAGGCAGATATCTCATCATATTGACTGCCTGGGATTAGGGCAAGAAATCTTTGAGGGTTATCTTAGAATTATGCTTGCCACAGAAGGTCTTTTGCTTTTTTCCCTTCCTTTCTTCCTCCTGCCTGGGATACAGTCATGATGGCCGGAGGCAAAGCAGCCATTTTGCATCCATGATACAGCCAAATGCAAATGGAGGTGGCAGAAAAATAGATCCTGGGTCTTCGTGACAAAATTAAACCACTGCATAACATCTGAAATCCCTATCTCTTGACTTTTATTACATGATTCAAAGAAACTCTGCTTTGCTTTATGCTACAGCTGATAAAGTGTTCTGTTAATTCTCCATCCCCCAACTCAATCCTCTCTGACCTACCAGAATTGGCCCTTTCTGCTTTCCGTAGGTGATCGAATCCACCCAAAGATCTCATGTGTTTTCGTGATCACGGATGGAGTAGGTAGTGAGGGCAGCTTCCAGACCTGTTTCTCCTTCAGCCTTCCTGAACTTCAGTGCCCTCGATGATGGAGCACACAGTCAGGGGGGGAAAAAAGGACTTTCTTCAGGTCACCAGTTTCCACAGGTGGCTCAGTCCAGCCCAAGTTACAGGCTCATCTTCTTGTCCCCTCCTGAGCCTGCCCACTGCACATCTGAATTCAGAGCACCAACCCCCACAGAAAATTGCATCATCTTGTTCTATGCATCTGCTAGCAAGGAGCCTAACGAGGTCAGACAGGTAATGTAATTCTCTCAGGCTCCCCAGCCAAATCTGTAAAACGGAGCTTGATTTGATTTTTATTTCATAAAGCAGCCTCAGCATATTGGTTCAACAAGAACTTCCCCTTCTCATTGGTGCAAAGACTTTTTCACCTTTGCATTTGTTTATGTCCTCAAAGAGGAATCTCTGGCCTTTTGACAGAGCCCATGACCTTATACTTTTGAAGCAGTCATTCACCTTGCACTGTTGGGGGAAATCACTTCAGAACAATTGGGATCTTAAAGACACTCTTCTTTACCTGTAAGGACAGAAGCCACCACCTGTCCTGGGGTCCCAAAGGGATGAGTCTCCTGGAGCAGTGTATATGGTTAGGCATCCTCGTAGATGGTCGTGATTTCCATTTTGATCCTGTCTACTGTGTTATAAGGCTTTTCGGTCATAGTTAACATGAACAAAGAAAATTAAATGTGATCAAATGTAAGATCCAGGCAGGTTAAATCCATATATCCAATGACTGTGTGCTTATGCTAAAGCCCTCCCACACTTGACTTTTAAAGTCTTTTTTTTTTTTTTTTAATGTGGGCCATTTTCAAAATCTTTGTTGGATTTGTTACAATATTGCCTCTATCCTAGGTTTTGGTATTTTGGCTGCAAGACATAGGATCTTAGTTCCCTGACCAGGGATTGAACCCTCACCTCCTAATTTGAAGTCTTAACCACTGGACTTCCAGGGAAGTCCCTAAAACCCCCCTTTTAATGATAAGAACAAAGGAGCCCACCTAAAAAGCACCAATGAAATACTTTTTATTTTCCTGATCAAATTAATGAAGACATGAGTTGAATCTCCATGGCTTATGAATTGCATTGTCTGCCAAGTCCACTGGACAGCTGAAGGACCTGATTGAATTCAGTGCTGATAAGAAGTTATGAGATGAAGGCAAATCTCTGAGAAAGAAGCCAGAGGTTGCCAAGAGGCTTCTCTGTCATTTGCTTTCCTCGTGGCCAACTTTAGGCTCACCCAGGCAGCCTGCTGCAGAAGAAGAACTGGACGTGGCCATAATACTGGCCAGATGTTGAAGCCTCTGCTGGTTTAATTCTCTCTTCAACCTGACCATCTTGGTTTTACAGTGGCTCTAGATGTGGAAAAATATACACGCTAAGTCGCTTCAGTTGTGTCCAATTCTTTGTGATCTCATGGACTGTAGCCCACCAGGCTCCTCTGTCCATGGGATTCTCCAGGCAAGAAGGCTGGAGTGGGTTGCCATTCCCTTCTCCAAGAGATCTTCCAAAGCCAGGGATCGAACCCAAGTTTCTTATATCTCCTGCACTGGCAGCCTGGTTCTTTACCACTAGAGCCACCTGGGAAGCCCCCAAAATATACAACTCTAGTGAAATCTGAAAATCTGGTATGTAAAACTTCCTTCCGTGGAGTTTGGGGTTAGCAGATTCAAACACTTAAATATAGAATACATAAACAACAAGGTCCTACTGTATAGCACAGGGAGCTATATTCAATATCCCATGATAATCCATAATGGAAAAGAATGGATAAAGGGATATGTGTGTATGACTGAATCACTTTACTGTACAGTAAAAGTTAACACAGCATTGTAAATCAACTATACTTCAGTTAAAGTAAAAATACCCACCCCCAAAAAACAACAAAACTTATTTCCTTGAAGGTCTTATAGGGGGTGATTCTTCTTCCTCTCCCTGAGAGACAGAAATAGCAAAGTCAAGGGCATTGGGATTTGGAGAAACCAGGACTCAAGATCCACCTCTCTCACTGTCCAGCTGTGTGACCCTGGGCAAGGGACTCAACCTCTCTGGGCCTTGGTAGTGTCAACTATAAAATGCAAAGAGTACTAGCATAGCGTCGGTGGGACTGCCGAGCTGGATTTCATGAGATGCTTTGTTAGGAGGGCCCAGCACATACCCCCCAGCTGTTCCTCCCTTCCCTCTGCTCCCTCCAGGTGGTGGCCACAAAACAGCATGGCTGCTGGGAACACCCAGTTCTTTAATTCCCGAGGCCCAGATAAATCAAACCAAAGGAAATTAAGCAGCAGGGATCATGATGTCCCCGAGACTGTCTCTGGTGATGTTCTCACTCTGAGAGGCAAGCGAAAGAGGTCAGGTGACGTGTTCAAAGTCACCGCCTGCGGGCAGCAAGGCAGAGACGTTCCAGCAGGTGTAAAGGCCCCACATCCTTTCTGGCACAACCTACTGACCGCTCCAGCTTCAGGAAGCTCCTCTGACCTGGCTTGTCGGATGCTGCAATTTATTACCTCATTAATAAAGGGGCACCTGGGCTGGCTACTTTAAAGTGACATGTTCGTGCCCTCTTCTGGCTCTGCCATCCCGGATGCCAGCTTCGTCCTCAGGTCGACCCTGTCGTGGTGATACATTCAAGATGTCACCTCCACTCACGGCCCTGCTCGTAGAAAGAAGAGTTATCTGGGATCGTCAGGCAAAAGAGCAACAGGATTTTGATGCATCAGGTAGGAAGGGAATGATGAAGGGTTTGGAATGGATCGCTTGAATCAAGAGACATAACCCTAACCTCCAACCACCCTAAAAGCTTCTCACAGAACACCTATTAGTGACAAGAGATCCCAGGATTGGATAAAGATGGCTTTTAAAGAAAAAAAGCCAACACAGAGAGTCTTGAAGCCAAACTCAAATGAAATATATAAAGCAAGCATATTGAGAAAGCTAGAAGGACCTACCTGCATCCGAGAGAAGAAATAATGCGTCTTTCCAAAGGCCTGCAAATTTCCCACCCTTTTAAAAAAATCCAACACGTGTTTATTGGGATGGTTTCCTATTCATCTTGACACAGGGTACTTTTAGTGCTGCTTCATCTGAAGGAACATTCTTCTGTAAGCTTGCTCTTCCTCCTGTAGCCTGGCGGAGAACACCACAGCAGCCAACACACAAAACTACTGTTTCTGCATGGCTAAAGACAGTGGTGACTGAAAAGCATCCTGGGCATTTCACATCCATGAAATAGGAACTGGGGCTCTGCACCAGCTGCTTCTTCCTGTGTTTGCTCTTCTCTTCTGGAGAGAGATGAAGGAGATCCTTTGCAAGAGGATGTGAGGTCTGGAAAGGCCCCACCCTTTAAAGACAATATCTTGTCACCCATACAAAGGCTGAATGGTTTATGCTAATAACAAGGAAACACTTGGAGCTGTAAAAGAAAAAAATGAAAAGTCTTCACAACATGCCCTCTGTCTTCAGGAGCACTCTCTTTTGCTCTGTGCCCTTTGCTATGATATCTGCATGCCTGCAAGCAATGGAAAGTCTCGGGGAAGGGGAAGTGCCCAGTGTGGGTTGGGGGTGGCCGGAGGGTCTGATCAGAATGAATGCACTTCCCCTGTGAGTTACTTCACCAGCACATTTATAATTTACATGAACAGTTTCAGGAGCAAGAAGACACTGTTTCTCTCTTCTAATGAAATTCTCGGGGAGTGGATATTTCCCTGGATGAATCTTTAGCAAAGTGGAGCTGATCCTGGGACCCTGTGAGCCCAGGGAAGAAGCTGATGGGAGAGACAGAACCCAGGCATTTGAGGTGGCTCTCACTCCCTACTTTTGTCTCCTTCAGACTGCCTGTGGCTGGTGCAAGCAGTGCAATTCTCATTTTCTCTTCTTGAAAACTCCCAGTTTCTCTTCCCTCACATAATGCTAAGAAGTCCCATTAATGTGTAGCCACCACTGGCTATTCCCTCCTCTGCAGTAAGGCCTAAATAAACCATTTCATTGCGAGGTGTGAAATCCTTAAGTTTATCACATTCAATAGCATTTGATTTGTGGAGAAAACTGGAACCCCGCTTAGATAATTCTAATTCATTGTCTGCTGTTGATTACTTCAGTGGGAATCTCAAATGTCGGAAGAGGAGACATTTGACGTTAATTTGCATGAGCTCTGTCCCCTTCAAGGAAAATCATATTTTACAACCAAGGTACCTGAGGCATTTGGGTAAGACAGTTTTTCAACATGTGGGACATGTATTCCCATCGCACATGTGTTCCCAACCCTGGCCCCTGCCTGATGTATTATGTATGGTAGTGCCTCCAGCCCCCTGGGATGAGAAAAGTGCCCCACAACATCCAAATGCCTCCTAGCCGCACAGGAATCATCCAGGTAAGAAAAAAAAATTGAAAATGAAAGGCATGAATAAGACACTGATGCTCAATCTCAACGTCCTCTCTCTGCCCTTCCTCCCTCTTCTTATTTTTTAGGGGCAGCGTCACATAGCATGTGGGATCTTGTTTCCCTAACCAGGGTTCAAAGCCATGCCCCCTGCATTAGAAGCATGAGTCTTAACTACACACACACACTACTTATAGGACTTTGCCTCCCAGGTGACAGTGACTTGGGGAAAATCAGGACCTATGACTAGTTGGGCTAGTCAAAGCTCCTTTCCTGGATTTTCTCCAGTTCACAATGAAAGAACAGGAACCTAAGGGCTTCCAGCACTCATGGTTCCAGGTTCGTGGAAAACAAGTAGTTTTAGTGAAGGAATTGTTCCATACGAAGGCATGGGGGGTGGAGGAAGAAGTAGGGAGAGGAAAGGAGAGAGAAAGAAAAACCTATATGGATTCAAATCCCCAGTTCTAGACAGAGGATGAGATAGCTGGATGGCATCACTGACTTGATGGACGTGAGTCTGAGTGTAACTCCGGGAGTTGGTGATGGACAGGGAGGCCTGGCATGCTGCAATTCATGGGGTCGCAGAGTCAGACACGACTGAGTGACTGAACTGAACTGAACTGAGATGATGCTAAGCACAGGCTGCTCTTCCTAAAGTCAGTAACACAGGATACTCCCCGCCCCCCCTTTTTGGGGGGTTTCATGCCAATTTCAACCTACCAAAATTGACAACTACAAAGGAAGGAGTGATTAATATCAGTGTCGCAATAAAAGAATGAACAAGTGACCTCCTTCCTCTTGTCCATCCAGCATATTGCAGGAGGCTGCTCAATTTATGGAGGTGGAATTCTCATGCCAGTCCTGGAGTAAATCTCACTGCAGGTCTATTGATGAAAGAAGACACCACAGAGCCTCTCTTCCCTGCCAGGTCTCCCAGGTGCTGACGTTTGAGAGGCAGTACTGTGCAAACTCCATCTCTGTGGCATCCATCAGGAAACTCCTGCTGGACTATTACAGCATAGGGACCAAGTACAAGTCTTCAGGACCTTGACACCTGCCCTATCTCAGCAAGCATGTGCCCCACCCCATCATTCTGTCCTTTAGAGCTTTTAAAATGACAGTTCTTTATTATGTGACATTATAATGCCCATCAGTTGTAATTCATAACTCAAGAGAATATTTAAACTGTATTTAATTTGCAGAATAAAATATTGACACATGTTGGGACAATCATTGGAAACTATTTCTAGATGATGGTTTTGCTCACCCAGTTTTAATTTTCTGTTAAAAACACCCCTTATTTTCCTTTGGGGAAGGACTCATTCTTCATTCTTATTCTGTGTGGTTTATTGTTGTTGTTCAGTTGTTAAGTCGTGTCCAATTCTTTGTGACTCATGAGATACACACACCAGGCTTCCCTGTCCATCACTATCTCCCTGAGTTTGCTCAAACACAAGTCCATTGAGTTGGTGATGCCATCCAATCATCTCCTCCTCTGTCGTCCCCTTCTCCTCCTGCCTTCAATCTTTCCCAGCATCAGGGTCTTTTCAAATGAGTAAGCTCTTCACAACAGGTGGCCAAAGAATTGGAGTTTCAGCTTCAACATCTGTCCTTCCAATGAACACCCAAGACTGATCTCCTTTAGGATGGACTGGTTGGATCTTGCAGTCAAAGGGACTCTCAACAGTCTTCTCCAACACCACAGTTCTAAAGCATCAATTCTTCAGTGCTCAGCTTTCTTTATAGTCCAACTCTGAATCCATACATCACTACTGGAAAAACCACAGTCTTGACTAGACAGACCTTTGTTGACAAAGTAATGTCTCTGCTTTTTAATATGCTGTCTAGGTTGGTCAAAACTTTCCTTCCAAGGAGTAAGCGTCTTTTAATTTCATGGCTGCAATCACCATCTGCAGTGACTTTGGAGCCCCCCAAAATAAAGTCAGCCACTGTTTCCACTATTTGCCATGAAGTGATGAGACCAGATGCCATGATCTGTTTTCTGAATGTTGAGCTTTAAGCCAACTTTTTCAGACCAGGCCAATCAGAGCTTAGTTCTTAATGGTGGCCGATGGGGACTGATTCAGAATAAACACATGACTAAAGCTTCAACCAATGAAACGCAGCCCTAGGACTTGTGATCCAGTTGCTGGGCAACAGAGTTTTGTCTACTGAGACAGATAAGCTGGTAGGATGCATATGTGGAATCTTCATAGCCCCCCATCTAGGGCCACCCCACTAGAGAATAAAGCCAGCTGAGAAGACAAGAAAGGTGAAAGGAGAGTATCTCTGTATCTTTGTTTGAGCCCCAGGATCCAGCCAGGCTGAGGGGTAGCCAACCTCTTGAATATTCAGTGGTAAGATTTCCAAGCAGTTTAGGTTAGGTTTCTGTTCTTGCAGCAAAAAAAAAAAAAAAAGCCCAGCTGGCACCACATGCATTTGTTCCATGGAATCTGAAAGAATGGGGAGACCTCAGGTGCATTGGAAAGAGCGCCAAATCAGAACTTGGATGATCTGGAGTTAATCCCCTACTCAGCAACTAACTCATGGTTCATCTCACTGTGCATCAGTTTACTCACCTGCAAAATGGGGAGACTAATATAGATCTTGCCTCCTGTTCAGTAAAGAATCAGCCTCCTTCTTGTTTAGAGGGACTCTAGGGGGAGTACTGCATGAGGAGTCAAATGACTCAGGAAGGCCCAATGGATTCACCCAGGAAAAGTCACTTAAACCAGAACCTGGCATATTGTAAGTGCTAACACATACTAGTTCTTCTTATTTTTGTTTAGGTATATTAGGAATAGATGGCAAGCAAGGATAGAGGGCTGAAAGGAGAGGCCCCAGGTTACTGAGGGCAGGAGGGAGGTCCAATTTTCAGAGGAGGCGGGTTCCATTTGCTGGAGAAGAGGCACCCTATGATAGCAAATAACTCCAGAGCCAGGCCTCCCCTTCACGAGGGCAGATATGCTCCATCTCTGCGGTCCTCTTATTTTGAGCCCCATGGCTCAAGGGCATAGAGGCCACCATTCTGATGGGGCAGGGATAAGCCAAGGAGCCTCTGGCTCCATCGTCAGCTTTCCCTCCCCCAGCCCCCAGCGAAGCTCTTTGGCAATCTCATTTCTTTCTGCCAATTTTAGTGCTGATTGTCTTTCAGACCAGTTTCTGTGTCCACAGGCAGACTTCCTGGAGCATCTCTCAGTTCCCCATTCAGGCACCATGGGAACAGTTGACATTAGTCACCCCTAACTTCTCTGGGACATTCATACCAGTGACATTGTCATGCTCAGAATTAAATTAATACTCTGTCCTCTCTCATTGTATTCCTAGCAGTTTCCTTAAAAAAAAAACATTCAGATCCTTCTTTTTTAAAAGAGGAAGGCTATTTTAAAAATATTTATTTTTATTTGTTTATTTGGCTCTACCAGGTCATAACGCGAGATCTTTGATCTTCATTGCATCATGTAGGATCTTTAGTTGTGGCATGCGAATTCTTAGTTGTATCATGTGGGATCTAGTTCCCCAATGAGGTAGCTAACTCAGGCCCCCTGCACTGGGAGCTCAGAGTCTTAGTCATTGGACCATGAGGGAAGTCCCTTCTTAGCAGCTTCTAAGGTCCACTGGATCACCTAGAAGGGTCCTGCTGCTGCCACTGCTAAGTCGCTTCAGCCGTGTCCAACTCTGTGTGACCCCATAGACGGCAGCCCACCAGGCTCCCCTGTCCCTGGGATTCTCCAGGCAAGAACACTGGAGTGGGTTGCCATTTCCTTCTCCAATGCATAAAAGTGAAAAGTGAAAGTGAGCTAGAAAGGCCCAGTGAATATTTATTATTGAAGTAACAGACTTCAATGGGTGTTTTGCCTTAACACCCATACCCATATTGGAATATAATTATAATAATGATAGTAACTATGATTTTTGATCCCTTACTATGTGCTGGTCACTGTACTTCTTGAATCACACAACATATGAAATCTTAGCACCACTCTGAGGACAGCAGTATTGATATTCTATGTTACAGATGAGCAAATTGAAGCTCTGGGAAACTAATTTGTAGAAGATGAAGCTAACACTTTAAAAGAAACAAAGTAGATAGAGAAGGAAAAAGAGATACATCAGGCATAGGATTCTTTCACTGACTTGATTCAGCCATACCTGAAGCCTCTTGCATCCCTGAACTTCCCATTCTTGGGAGCAAATACATTTTTCCTTTGGTTTGAGGGCATCTGAAAGAGTTGTGATTAACCAGAACAACCTGCAAGGTGAGTATAATTATCCCAAAGTTTAGTAACATTTTAAAATGAGGCTTAGAGGTTAAGAGTTCCATAAAGGCAGGGATTTCCCCCCCTAACTTGCTGATTATGAAATATGCATCTCCTAAGAAAACGCTTGATATTCACCTTTGGTCAAGATGAGAAGAAGGAGGGACTGAGAAAAGGAAAACGGAAGATTTATTATACAACAAAGAGGTGGGAAAGGCAGGACTTTAAAGTTCATTTTTCTCCATGAGCATTTGAAAATATACATATCATCCCTCCGTCTGAACCTATTTATCTCTTAGTTTTTCCTCTTGATCCTATGATCACTCTCTCTTGGTTGCAGGAATGCAAGATACTTACGAGTTTCCCCTTGTGCTATGTCACCACGACTTTCACTGCTTGTTTCAGCCAAGAAGCAGGGCAGGAAAAGAGAAACCATGGCAGGGTTTCCTTGGTGGTCCAGTGGATAAGAATCTTCTTGCCACCGCAGGGTACATGGATTCGATCCCTGCTCCAGGAAGATCCCATACACCATGGAGAAATGAAGCCTGTGTGCTACAACTACTGGGCCTGTGCTCGAGAGCCCATGAGCTGCAACTACTAGGCCCACATGCTGCCATTCTGAAGCCCGGGCGTCTAGAGCCTGTGCTCCACAAAATGAGAAGCCACCGCAATGAGAAGCCCATGCACCACGACGAATAGCCCTTGCTTGTCCCCATTCCAGGTGCAACAACTAAGACTCACCACAGCCAAAAATAAAATAAATGAATCTTTTTCAAAAAGAGAGAAAGAAACCACTTGTAGACATTTTAAACATAGTTACCTAATGCAGAAATGAGCACCAAGAAAGTCACTGAAATGGCCAAAGGAGGGGTTGTAGGCTCTTCTTTCACACTTTTCTGGCTTTTGAACTTCAAATTATTTTGGATGCTTCTCCATACATTGTAAATGTTATGCTGTGTGGACTCTGGGTTCTGTTATATTCCTCAGGAAAGCATTAACAATTTTATTTTGGTTGGATTAAAAAAAAAAAGTGTCTTGTTCTGCAGCTCAAGTCAGTACAGTTATTTTATTCTCCATGTGCTCATGGGTCCCTCAACCACATGGGCTAAGTTTATACGTGGAATTTGGGGATCTTCTTTTCTGACTCTCCTTTTTTTGGATTTCCCCATTCTACTTTCCTACCAGAATGGCTGTGATGGTTCCAAACTCTGGCCTCCAGTCCTTCAGCCCAGAAAGAGTGGGTATCAACAGGAGTAAGAGGTGTCACAAGCAGCAGCAACTGTGACCTCTTCTTAGGGGAAAAGCCGCAAAAACAGGAAATGTCTTCGGCACCTTTTCCTCCTTCCGAACCTCAACCTCCTTCTGGAATCTGCCTGCTTCTGTTCATACTTTAGCATCTTCGGGGAAATGGTTTTGTTCACGTGTTCTTTTTGCTTTGTATTTTATGCAGAATTTATCATTGTTACCTAAGTGAAGGTCTATCCCATAGGTGTCTAGTTGGCCAGGAAAGAAGCTGAACTCCTTCACATAATCTCTGAACAGCCTAGCCTGGAGTGTGTGCACCCCTGCCTCTCCACATTCTTCTCCAAGTTCCAGTATGTTCACCTTGAAGGAGCTGAAAGCACAGCCTGTTCTGAATCATGTGTCTGGTAAATGTAGTGCTTCCGGGAAAGCCGGTCGGTGCTTTTTACTTGTGCTCCAGCTCCTCCTTCTGGACGGTTAGATCTCCAGCTTCTCTCACAAATGATAGAAGGTCCCATTCCTGGAATAAATTCCCTATTCGTAGTGGATCTCCTTCCCTGACTGGACCTCAATGAATAGTGGCATTTGGGTTCCATCAATAACTATAATGCCCAATATTTAGGATTTCTGTGTACATGTTTTATCTCCTCACCAGCCTTGTTCCTAAACCCAGCCATCCTGAGCTTTAATCTCTCCAATCCTCCATAGGGATCCAATGTCAGTCTCCTGGGCTCCATTAAGGCAACTGGTTCAAATGGGAAATGCTGTTGACTGAAATCCTATAGGAGATGGGCCACCCCCTGGACATACCTGAACTTGTATTCACAAGTCAGGGGCAAAGGGGCCTATGATGACCAATATTGCCTCTTGAGAAGAAAGACACTCATTAGTGTGAAATGTTGCTGAACTGGATGGCACTGTTAGCATGTGCGTCTGCCTGCCCCTTTAGCTGAGGCCCAGCAATTTGAGCTTTTCTTTTCCTCTCTGCCATCAGAATATACCAGCTGCCGCCACCAGGGGGCACTGTTGACTCTATAACCATTTGGAGGCTGCCTGCCGGTGGGTTAGGGAGCAGAGCTGTTTCAAACATAAACTAAGGGCATTGGCATTCCAAGGTTCTAAGTATTCGAAACAACATAATTTTGGCAGTTTTCCATTTGAGGCTCAATTTTTGTAAAAGGCCATCAGAGAGTTTTAAGGGGAGTCCAGAACATTGTAGTGGGTCTAGCTATTGGATACAAAGTTCCTTTAGTTACCTGGATGGTCTCAACCTGAGAAAGGTGGTTGAACACAGTGAGTCATATGTAAAAATTATGAGTATCTCTCCTTCCCAGAAACTGGCTGGATCTGTAATGAATCATAAGCCATGCCATAGCTTGAGCTACTGATCGCAGGCGGCCAGGAGAGGCTCTAAAACTCAGATTAATAACGCCATATAAGTGCTATGTTGCATCCCAAAGTCGTGCCTGAGTTTGAATTGAATTACTTCCTATGGAAAAATGAAAAGTTTAGGTCCTGATGAGTCATGTCTATCAGATGGAGAAAACAAAACCAAAAAGCCTTAGAAGTGAAGAGGGTGAAACCAGTATAATGGCTGAAGCCACCAGAGGTCATCTGTTTCTTCTCTCTGGTTATTATGGGGACCACCCGGGAATAACAATTACTCTTCCTGTTTTGGGGCCGTACTATCTTCCTGTCTTGTTCTTCCTTCCACAAAAACTCTGCCATCCTGTCTGTCTTTCTTTCTTTCCCATCTTCACTGTTAATCTTTCACCATCCCTGTGATCAAACACTACTTCCTCAAAGGTATCAATCAGAAATTATTCAACAATATTTCTTGAGTTCAGGGTATGTCCTGGCTCTGTTCTGGGTCCTGGGGAAGTGGTTGCAGGGAGAAAAAAAAACCTCACCAAAGGAGGACATTTGAAAGGAGAGGAAATGATAAGGACAGAGACTCAGGGAATGAAAACAGCAGGTGCAAAGTCTCTGAAAGGAGAATAAGCAGAACTTTTAAGGTCAGTGTTGATGGAGTGTAGGTAGGTAAAGAAGTCACTCTGATCTTCCCCAGGCTCTTAAAACACATCCTATATGCCTGTTTTCTGAGGCATATTCAATCTCCTCTATTACGCTCTCTGAGGAGAGGTTCCAAACTCAGTGCTTGCTCATCATAGTGAAGTTGCTCAGTCGTGTCTGACTCTTTGCGACCCCATGGGCTGTGGCCTACCAAGCTCCTCTGTCCATGGGATTTTCCAGGCAATAGTACTGGAGTGGGTTGCCATTTCCTTCTCCAGGGGATCTTCCTGACCCAGGGATCGAACCCGGGTCTCTCACATTGTAGACAGACGCTTTACCGTCTGAGCCACCAGAGAAGCCATCAATTGGCTATTGATTTAAAGACTGACAAGATACGGAGACTATTATTCCTGCAATGAGACTTGATACTCCACAAGGAACAAGGGCAAAGCTGAACTGGATGAATCATGCAATGCACGTGAATGCCTGATGTTTCGGTGAGGATGGGTTATGTTCCGGGGCAATAGCAAACAACCCCCAAATGTCAGGCTGCCATCTCTCATTCTTCATGTGCGTGTGCGTGTCCACTGCCACTTTGCCACGGACTCTGCTCATTGCGGGCATTCAGGTGATGGAGCTGCTACCACCTTGACCCAAGCCAGTTGCCATGCTGACTATCAGGTTCAGTGACAGACATGTACTTAATAACTGGTATTAACTGACTGCATGGCAAACTCTCCAATCTCAAGCTGCTCTTGGAATGATGTGAGGTGTTGAATGTGTCTAGGATTGCTTTGTGTTGAGAAGCAGGGAAGAGTTGGAAATTTGGTGACATTTTCAAATATACATAGTTTGGATAATATAACTCTGGATTAAGATATAAGGAGCGGAATAAGGTAAAGATTTAAGGAATTGCTACACAAAAGATGGTTCATGGAGGTGCAGCATCAAGATGGTCTGGGGTCTTGATAGAGAGGCAGAAGAGTGGGTCTCCATGCCTTTTCAAGTGAATTGGAGTCAACATGTTAACAAGTCCTCAAGGTGATGAGTCTGCAGAACAAAGGCTGAGGATTGATTACTCAGAGCAGAGATTCCAGAATAGCTGGGTTTGAATCCCAGCTTTGCCAACTACTAGCTCTGTGACACTGGATGTGTTACCTAAACTCTGTATGTCAATTTCTTGGTTTATAAATGGAGCTAATAACAGTCAAGTCATAAGATCATACGTGAGTTGGTCGCTTGGCCATGTCTGTCTCTTGCCACCCTGTGGACTGTAGCCTGCCAGGTTTGTCTGTATATGGAATTCTCCAGCAAGAATACTGGAGTGGGTTGCCATTTCCTTCTCTAGGGGAATCTTCCTGACTCGGGGATAGAACCCAGGTCTCTTGCATTGTAGGCAGATTCTTTACCATCTGAGCTACCAGGGAAGCCAGGTCATGGTGAGGATTAAATGAGCGAACACCAGCCAAGTACTGAAGATAGTGCTCGGCACAACGCAAAAGATCTATAAATGTCAGAGATGAGGACAGTGACGCAGCAAACGGTTAAGGAAATGTCAGTGTGACCACTTCCATTTGTAACCTAATCTGAAGCTAGATTAGCCAAGTTCTTTTCCAAAATGGACTATGTACTGACTTTGAACCCCGAGAGGAAAGGTGATGGGAACAAAACCCACTCTGTAGGTCTCTACCAGGACAATGTGAGTCTGGAAATGTGGCAGGTACGAGGAGGGAAATTGGATCAGTCAGGTGTGGGGGCATTTGAGCATCAGTTCTAAAAGTTGTTCTCACAGGCTGAAAGCCACCTGCACCTCTCATCTTACCTGGAGAAGCCGGGTCCATGTTCCCTTCAGGGGAAATTCGTCTCCATAAACGCTGAGTTCCAGTAGAGACACGGGGGCAGCCCAAGGCACCAGGGAGTTGTCTGCAAGGTTAAGTGAAAATTTCAAAGGCATGATTTTTCAGTGTTTGTCAAAAATAGAAAGGTCTAGCAAGTGAAACCTGATCGAAGGTACTGGCCTGGCCAGTGAGCAAGATGCCTCGGGTGGGGAGTGGGCAGACCAAAGCACACACATGAACACAGCTCAGTGGGATGAATCATTATAGATCCAACCCCACTTCTGCAACTTCCCAGCTAGGTGACCTGGAGCAGGCCACTTCACCGCTTGGACATCCGTTTCCTAGTCTGTATAATGGGATAAAAAAGACTATGTCTTATAGGGTTGTCAACAGGATTATTTGTCAATTCACAAGCACCTAATGAATGATATCGTCATTGTCATTGGTGTTTCTATTACTGGTTAAGTGAGCTGAAGGTAAAATATGCGAATCTCAGTTTCCTCGTTAGTAAAATGGGGCTGGTAATCTGCGTTCTCAGGTGCGTCCGACTCTTTGAGACTCCTTGGACTGCAGTTCGCCAGGCTCCTCTGTTCATGGGATTTTTCAGGCAAGAATACTGGAGTGGGCTGCCATTTCCTTCTCCAGGGAGTCTTCTCAATTCAGATATCTACCCATGTGTCCTGTGCCTCCTGCATTGCAGGCAGATTCTTTACCTGCTGAGCCATCTACAGCGTCACAAAGGTCATTCACTGGACAAGTGCTTATTTTCGTGCATGTACTGGTAGGGGTTGGGAACACAGGGGTGAGCGGGTCAGCTGTCACCCACCCTCCATGGAGGTGACAAAGGGATGGGGGAAGCTGTAGATAGAAAATAAGCAAATAGGGACACAGTTGATCAAGGGTGGGTGGTCATGGCCTTCCAATAAATATCCCTTAATAGTTACATTCTTACTGAATGGCACAAGGTTGGAATCTTTATCCACAGTGCAGCTGGGAGTGGGGGGAGGGAGGGAGGAGGACGCGCTGTTTCTACAGCCCCCCTACCTACTCAGCCCCACCTTAACCAGGCAGAGACCCTAGAATTTGCTTAACGATGGGACTTCCCTGTCAGCCCAGTGGTTAAGACATCACCTTCCAATGTAGAGGATATGAGTTCAATCCCACATGGCAAAATGAAATTATAAAAGCAATATTGTAACAAAGTCAATGAAGACTTTTAAAAATGTCCATATCAAAAACTCTTTAAAAAAAAGAGAAGAGAAATAATACTAGGGTTGTGGGTCTTACCAACATAAAACCCAATTTTAACTCCTGGCTGTGGCTACAAGCTGACCTCACCATCTCTGGGGCAGGAGGGGAGCTGCTTTTCAATGTCACCACTGCCACGTTCTAGCAAGTGACTTAACTGCCTCTTGGAGCCTCAGTTTCCCCACCTGCCCCAAAATCCTCCAAGACCGCTTGCCCCCCAGTCTTTCCTACCTCCCTGAAAGGTACCATTAGGTTCCCACTTGCTTGGGCCAAAACCTTGGGCTCTTCCTACTGCCCTACAGCTCACATCCACCCATCAGCAAGGCTCCTGCCTCCACCTTGATCCAACAGCATAACTGGTCCATACTTCCCCTTCATCACTCCCACCTACCTCCCCAGTCTAGGCCTCCATCACTCCTGCCCTCCTTTTGACTAGATTCCAGGCTTCCTCTGCTGCCCCCTACAGACTCTGTACTGTAAGAGGTCAGAGTGCCTCTTCTGGGGAAAAAAAAAAAAAAAGATGATTCTTTCCTCCACTTCCTGGCCTTTGTACTTTTGGTTTTCTCTTCCTTAAAAGCTCCTCTCCCAGAAATCCACCAGCTTACCCACTCCATCTGCCTTCTTTAAAGTTGTACCCCCAAATCAGACTTTCCCCTTACTTTTAGTTTTATTAGTAACACATATCACTGTCTTACAGAATGGATTCATTTGTATCTTTTTTGAGAGTCTGTGCCTTAGAATCCAAGATCCATGAGTTTAGAAACTTCTGTCTGTTTTGTTCACTGCTATTACCCCATATTTGGGCATGACAAATGGTAAGCAGTAGACAGATATCTGTTGAATGAATGAATGAATGAAATGTTAAAGGACAATAGTAGTACTCCCATTAGAGTTATTGTGAGCGTTAAATGAAATGATGTCTATAAATAATAAAAGTGCCACCGCAGAGAGCTAAACAAATGCCTGCTGCCTTCCTTATTTTTCATCCCCAAGAGCAAGCACTATAGTCAGGACTTGCAGTTACATCAGCAGAATGACTATAGCTGCCTCACGAGGCCAACAGATAGCCCTTCTTTCTGTGTTCTTAGTAATATACACCTATAGGTCTCCTGTCTGGAGGCAGACCTTATAAGAAATTCCTGAGCTAAATTCTCAAGTTCTTCCCCTCATTTTATGCGAATTTGAAATTTAAGACTGAACAACAACAACAACAAAACCTGAACTTGCCTTTTTGACTTATGCACCACTGGCACATGTGGAAACCATGGGTTTCCTCTTTCTAATATCTCCTCTCTCCTATAAATCATGTTAATTGTCTCCATGTGCCCACAGCCCACAGGGAGTTTTGCAATAGCCTTTGAGGAGATTAGTGGCCTCTGATGTTTTTATGAAGTTCAGAAAAGCATCTGGAAGTAATTTAAGTTCAGGAATTAATTATTTGGGGGGTTAAAAATACATGCCTTTAAAAAATAAATACAGGAAACTCTTTGCCCATGAACCTCTAAGTTCACACCTCTATTTGGTGGGGGTGGGGATTCCTAAAGAAAGATAAATCAGCCACATCATCCCTTTATTTGTTTGGTTTTGGGTGTGTCTGTTTGGGTTTTAGAAGGTCATATGTTAGATTGCATGGGATTCTAAACAGATTTGCAGGAGAGAGGCACTCCTTACCTGGGTCCCCTGTGGTCCAATCTGGAAGAAGCAGGAAGGAGTCTCTTACAGGTGTTGCTAGGAGACTTTGCGGTCTCAGGTCAGGTCCGAGACTCAGAGCACCCGAGGACCGCACATGCCTTTGGGGCCTGGGGAGTGGATTTACCCTACCAAGACTCCTCCTTGCCTTTCTCATTTTCAATTCTCCTCTATTGCCCTGTGGTTTGTTCAGTTTCCCCTTTTCTGGTATTTGAACCATGGAGTCTCAGACCAGGGAATTTGACTCTGCAGTAGAGAGGGCAATATTTTGTGCCAAAAAGGGAAGAAAGGATGTGTGTCTGAGGTGGGTGGGAGGACCACATGGTAAATCTACAAAGGAGAAGATCAGGGGAGTGGCCAGCAAAACTGGGGCCTTTTTCTTTTGTTCTCTTATCAGACAAGAGGGAGAGAGGATGAAGCTGATTTTCTAAGCTCTCAGTCAGGAAATGATGGGCTATGTTGTATTTCTCACTGAGGCTAGAAACATTTAAATGAAAAAAAAAAAAATCATTCTCCAGTGACTTTCAAGCTAACAAAAACGAGAAGGAAATGTGCCTTCCATTTTAGGAACTCAAATCTACTTTTTTTTTTTTTTGCCTCCCAAGATTGTGTGTACACTAGCTGAATGAACTGAAGAACTGGGCAATTATAGCATAGTTCCCTTAAAAAATGAAGTCACTGCTACCCAAGTCTATCAGAACCAAGGTTTTGCAGTGCTCTTTCTGGCCTGGCTGGTTTTTCCAGCTGCCTTCTCTCCTCATCATGTAAGCAGAGTGCATCAGTGAGCCCTCTTCCTCCTTAGGGCTGTTCAGCTGGAAAAAAAGCTCCAGGGATGGGGGGTGCCCTTGGAGTCTCCGTCTCCACCCCTCAATTTCTCCATATGCTTGGCTCTTGACTTATTGTAATTGAGTTGGGACAAAAGAAACAGATGTGTTTAACACCTTCCACTTTAGTTTCTTCTCATCTGATCAAAGATTTTTTTTTTCTTTTATTTTGAAATTCATTCCTGGCTCTGGTGACCACATGATTCAATGGGCTTCCCTTCCGAGGTTGGACGAGTCAGCCCAGCACACCAAGAGATCTCTAGGCAGGCTGTGGGATCTGGGGGGAAGTGTATTAGCTAGGGGAGGGCTGGGCCTCCAGGACAAGGCTTCTGGGTTCAGGACATATTGTTTTCCAATCACGAACACGAGGGGGAGTTGGGGTCCTGAGTGGGGACTGTTCAGATCCCCCGGTGGCCAATGAGGCCCGAGCATCAGTAACTATGGAAGGCAGGCAGGCAGCTGGGATCCACGCGAGGAGGGAGGGCAGCGCTGGGAACGACACAGAGAAGACATTTGGAGCACGAACTGGAGTGGCGAGTCCTTGGAATCTGCAGAGAAAAAACTATTGCAGGAGCAAGTCTGGCAAGGGAAGGGGAGCATTCCCGCCCTCCCCCACCCCCGAATAGTTAATAAAAACACATGCGGAGAGGGGAAGGGGGCGAGATCCAACAATGTAGAAGGATCCACAGTGGAAAATGAACCTTTCTGTCACCCTGGCTTTCCAGTCCCCGTCCTGAGAAACCGCGGCTGCCTTTTGCTTAACCCTCCAGACAAATATACACATACGTGCACACGCCTGTGTATAAACCGTGTTCTTGAATCTGTTCTGCACGTTGCTTTTTCCCACTGAAGAATCTCTCTGGGAGATCTCTGCGCATCAGCTGTGGGGGACTTAATTCCAGATGCCCCCGGTCTCAAGGCAAAGAATCAGGGTCCGCCCTGAAGTTGAGGTGCGAAGAGGCGGGCGAGGGGAAGGGCTCGGCTCCATCTTGAGTCGCGGGTACCTGCGCAGAACTCTCCGGGACTCGAGCCACAGGCCCTGAAGGCGGGAGGCTGCGGGGAGGCAGGGAGACCCCATGGGCGCAACCCTTGAGCCTCCGCGCCTCACCTCCTCTTCTGCGCGCCCGCTCCCAGACGCGTGCACTTTCTCCCCGGCGTCTTTCGCCAGCCTCCGGGCAGGGGCGGGGCCCAGGGGTGGGCGGGGTCGAGTGGGCGGCCCGGGGGGCGGGGCGGGCCCGCGGCCGCCTTGGAGGCTGGAGAAAAGTTGTCCCGGCCAGAGAGCTAGCCGCCGCGGGATCCGGAGCCGCCGCGGCTTGCACTCGGCAGCGGCGGGGCGCGACCACCGGCTCTGCAGCCCGGCCGGCCGACTCGCTGCCGGGGGTGGCCCCGGGGCATGGGACAGCCGGCGGGGGCCGCGAGCGGGCGCTGCGCCCCGGGCGGGCGGCGGGCGGCCTGAGCTGCCGGGACGCAGGATGCGCTCCGAGGGCGCGGCCCCCGGGCCGGTGGCGCCACTGTGTGGGGCGCTGAGCCTGGTGTTGGGCGCGCTGCTGGGCAGAGGTAAGAGGCCGGGGACCCGGCGTGTCGGTCGCCCCTGCGCTCGGGAAGTTCCCCGCGGTCCCCGGGAGCCTGGGCAGGAGGGGAGCCGATGAGTGGGGTTGTCTTGGGGACCTGGGTGAGGGCGCTGGTTCCCGGGCCCGAAACGGCCCCTCCAATAGATGGGCGACCCCAGTTGGGCGCCGCATAAGTGGAATTGGAGCGAGTTCGGCTGATCCAGTATCTCTGGGTTCGGAGTGCTTCCCGGGGGTGAAGAAGGGGCGTGGCTGAGGGACACTGCTCATCATCACCGAGTTCCATGAGGACTTAACGGAACCCCTGTATTAAGCTACGTGAAGTTGGGCGTCTGGGAGCGGGCAGCCCGGCTCTTTGCACCTCCTTTGCCCCATTCTAGTATCCCCCTCCCCAGCTCAGTTGGACTGGGGCTGGTGACCTACGAGGGCACACCGGCCCCTTTCCCCCACCGTGGGGTCTCGAGGGCCGGCGTTAGTCCACGCAGGAATGCCCGCTCACCACGCAGCCTCCGGGGACCTCGGCTCGGAAGAAACCCGGGATCCCCTCGGGGTACCCCGTAGAGGTCCTGTGTGGTCTAGGAGCGCGCAGAGGTGATCGCGCGGGTGGGGGAACTGCATCTCGGAATCAGATCTGGGCTTCCTAGCAGTGGGTCCTGGGGGTGGCCTTTTACCTCAGTCTCCTCACCTTTGCAACGGAACTGACCACTCTGCCTGGGTTTAAGAGAATTCAGGGAGGGGACGACTGGCGCCCCAAGAGCTCAGGAAAGGTTGGTATTATTATTCCGGTTATGATTACATGCGTGTGGGACTCGGGCCGGCGGCGCGAGGGGCCGGGAGCGCGGTCTTGGAGCCCGGGAGCCGCCGGCGCCGCGCGCCTTCCCTGTCCGGCACCGGCTCTAGGGGCCGCGAACTCGCGCGGAGGAAGCCCCGCTCCTCTGGGAAGCGCCGCTGCGTCCACCGCGACCGGGCCGAGAACCGGGTGCGGGTGAGCGCGTGGGAAAAGGGTGCTGGGAGCCACTTTACCGCCGGCGGCGCCTGGGCAAGGGTCTTGGGGCCTTCGGGTGAAACCGAGATGCGCACAAGTGCCGCTGTCCTTCGCTCTGCGTCGCGGCTCCCGCCGCGGCCCCGGGCCCTGAGCCGGCAAACCGAGTCCAACCTGATGAGAATCACGGGCTCTCTCCGGCCTCAGGCTGGGCTGGAAATACATTCGGAGAGACAAGTTGCCAATTGATGTTACAAAGTAGCGTTTGCTTCTCTAAAGTCCTTGCGCACCGGCTGGGATTCCAGAAAAATCTACTTTCCTTAAGGCTGCAGGTTCCCAGACACACCAAGCGGACAAAATTGCTGTTTTAAACAGTGTCCCTTTTCCCCAAGAGCTCCAGGTAAACAGGAGAGAGAGAGAGAGAGAGAGAGAGTGTGTGTGTGTGTGTGTGTGTGTGTGCGTGTGTTCCCGTTCGCGCGCGCGCCCGTGTGCGCGCATGGGCACGCGCGCGCGTGTGAAGGGATGGGGAACATTTTTCTGTTTCATTCCAGAGGAGTAAAATCTGGTGAGTTAATTCTGTCATGAGCTCTGAGTTCTATCATTTCTAGGACTCGGTTTTCCTAAATGTAAAGTGGCCATTCAAAAAAAAAAAAAAAAAAATTCCTTCCTAAAATACTTCCCAGAGATATTGTGGTGATAAAGCGGTCTAATGGGTAGAAAGCACTTCGTTAAGAAAGGTGGTGTCATTTTAAACTGAGCCAACGGTGAAAGTCCCCATCAGCTTCTCTCCCTCTGCCAGGAGATTTAATCAGGGTCAGCTTAGAACTCTGACTGCTGAATGTGCTTTTCAAAGTAAGTTGTGGATTTTCTTAATTAAAGCTCACATTCCTTTTTCTCCCTCCCGGCCATCTAGAGGATTTTACTTTTGATTTAGAGGAGTGGCGGTTAGAAATGTCCGTGGGGAAGAGGCTAGGGACAGCAATTTTATTGGAAAGTGGAATTGGGAATTTTGTTTTGAAGATGTATTTAGAGGGCAAGGGATGGGGAGGGGGGTTGGAGGTTAAGGGGAGCTGTCCCATTCCTCCCCCCGAAAGCCACCCTTCCCCCTAACCTTGGGCAACTTTGACTTAGTTTTTCTCTTCCCACTTTTGCTTGACAGTTTTCACCACGTGATTTGGGGGCTTATGGGTCTGCAAATTGTTTTCATTTTGTTTCTGGTGGTGAAAAGTAGTAGTATATTCACTCCCTTAGATAGATCTGCAAAGAAAATGTTTGCCCTGTAGATTTCTCATAGAAAGGGAAGCTTTCTGACCCTTGTTTAAATTTGTACTGTCTTAGAAAAAAATCATCGCTGACTCTTCTGGCTCAAGGATTTAAGTGCTGATTTCTGGAACCCTTGAAACCACTGATCAATTTTTAATACCAATTGTAAGCTGATGTTCAACTGTGGATTTAAGACTCTGCAATTCCTCAGGGTTTGGAACAGAATCATTGTTCTTGGGAGGTTCCATAAATAGACCAGGGCACTGAAAAAAGGGAGTCTTCCTAAGATTTAAGACTTGGGCTGAGGTAGACGAAGCAAAGTGTCCTTGAGTTACTGGTTGAGGAATTGGCCCCGTGTAAAGAAGGGGGAAGGGTGGGGGCGGTGGGGTGGGCTGAGATACTGTCAGAGGTGAAGTAATGCTGTGAGAGGTGATGGTTGTCAGTCAGACAGGGGGCCTCTGGGAAGGTCACACAGGCCGGAAATCACTTTCCTGAAATCTGGCGCCAGGTGTACTTCATGATTCAGAAGATAGGTTTGTAGGGAGACAGAAACCCAGGGTCATCCATAGACATTCTTTGAGACACCCGAACTGGCTGTGGAATTGTGTCCATAATTGGACCCATAGCTCATTTTGCACGAAAGATGTCAGTATTCACAACAAGAAGTCCCCCAGTAGCCTCACTGCACTTTAGAGCAGTCTTGGTCCCCAGAGGAATTAAAAGCCAGGCGGCCAACCTTCGGATTGGCAGAGCTTTGGGGATCTTCAATTGCTGATTTGGAATTTGCAGCTTGGGGCAGTTGTCATGAGTAGGAAGAGGTTGTTAGCGGGTAGAGGTCCTTCTTGGCTCCCCCGGTGCACACTTAACACAGGGAAAGATCCTCATACCTGGTCCTTCCTACACTTAGAGTACACAGACATTTTTTGCCCTAAGCACACACCCCTTCCTCCCCAAATTAAAATTCCCCAATGCATGGAATCTTCTTAGAAGTGATTTCAGCTTCTGGGAAGCCATTCTGTGAAACTGCCAGGCTCCTGGGTCTGTCCTAGTTCTCTGCTCCACACCCACAGCTCTGAACTCACGCTTGCAAACTTCATGACCTGCAGGCAAACAGTGTTCTGTCCACGGTGTTTATAAAAAACTGAACAGTCTCCCCCAAACTGAGAGACTTCACATATAAAAGTCGGAATTTCCAATTTCCCCTAATAAGGGTGTGGGTACTCTGCTGACCTTGGCACCAAAGCTATGCGGAGGTGTCACCCTGCCCCCTGGATAAGGTGTTGATTGAGGGCTTCTCTTACCTCCTTACCTGCCTGCCCCTTCCCCTTGGCCACTTGAATTTGCTCCTCTGACCCTTCTTCCTTCATCTCACTTATCATTCATCCTTAGCTTCATCATAAGGGTGGCTAGAATCAGGCAGAGAAGAACCCAGAACTCTCAATTATATTAGCAGTTAGCACTTTCATGAGCAGGGGTTAAAACCAAAGCCTTTGGATGTATTAGATATTTCATACATCCATAGTCATGAGAAGCAAGGTTAATAAAAATGAATCTTTGGTATATTAATTGGAGTGAAAGGGAGTATTACTGAATTAATGGAATAAATGCAAAGTCTGATGGATAGAATATTTTTACAGCAATCTGCTTTGTTTAAAAGTCAGGTTTATTAATGTAATTTGCATACAGTAAAATTCACCCTTTTGAGGATAGAGTTTTAATTTTGATGAAGGCACATGGTCACATAAACACCAGTACAATTGAAGTATAGAAAGAACATTTCCATCAATTCGCCCAAATCCCAGGGGCCCCGGTGTTGCCACTTCCCTTCCTCTATCTGCAACCCCTGGCAACCATGACTTTGTTCTCCATCCTTACGCATATGTGTGTGTCAGCGGCTCAGTCGTGTCTGACTCTTTGCAACCCCATGGACCAGCTCACCAGGCACTTCTGTCCATGGAGTTCTCCTGGCGAGAATGCTAGAGTGGATTGCCCTTCCCTTCTTCAGGGTATCTCCCCAACCCAGGGATGGAACATGGGTTTCCTGCATTGCACGCAATTCTTTACCATCTGAGCCGCCAGGGAAGCCTCTCAATCCTTATAATTTGCCTTCTTCATAGTTCCATAAACATGGGCTAGTGCAGTATGCAACTTTTGAATCTTATTTCACTTACCACAATGCATGTAATATTTACCTATATGTCAGTAGTCTATTCCTTTTTCTTCTTTTTATTTTAAAAGTGAGGTATGTTTGATTTACAGTATAAGTTTCAAGCATATAACAGTGATTCAAAATTTTAAGTTATTCTCCATTCATAGTTATTATTAACTATTGGCTCTATTCTCTGTGCTTCATAATATATCCTTGTAGCTTTTATATTCTTATACATAATAGTTTGTACCTCTTAATCCCCTATCCTTATCTTGACCCTCTACAGTTCGCTTTACCCACTAGTAATCACTAATTTGTTTTCTGTATTTGTGAATCTCTTTTTTTGTTCTATTCACTTGTATTTTTTAGATTATGCATGTAAGTGATAATCTATAGTATTTATCTTTCTCTGATTTATTTCACTAAGCATAATACCCTTCAGGTCCAGCCAAGTTATTACAAATGGAAAAATTTTGTTCTTTTTATGACTGAATAGTATTCCATTGTATATATACAGTGCATTTTCTTTATCCGTAAATCTGTTGATGGACACAAGTTGCTTTCATATCTTGGCTATTGTAAAAAATGCTGCTTTGATCATGAGAGTATGTTATCTTTTTGAATAAGTATTTTTGTTTTCTTCAGATGTATGCCCATGAATGGAATATCTGGATTTTATGGTAGTTCTATTTTCAGGTTTTTGAGGACCCTCCATACTGTTTTCCACAACAGCTACACCAATTTACATTCCCAGCAATAGTGTACAAGGGTTCCCTTAATCGTCAAATCAAAACCGCAATATCACCTCACCTTTGTTAAATGGCTATAATCACAAGTAGTCTATTCCTTTTTAATACTCCATAATCCTGTGAGTGGATACAGAGCCATTGTTTATTCATTTCCTAGTTGAAGGACATTTGGGTTACTTTCATTTGGGGGGTATTATGAAAAACGTCACTACGTTGTTTGGATGCTAAGTCATGTGCAACTCTTTTGCAACCCCATGGACTGTAACCTACCAGGCTCCTCTGTCTATGGGGCAAGAATACTGGAGAGGTTTGCCATTTCCTTCTCCATGGAAAATGTCACTATAAATATTCACAAACAGGTTCATATATAAATATATTTTCATTTCTTTTAGGTAAATACCTAGGACTGGAATTGCTAGGTGGTATGATAACTGTTCACATAATTTTATCAGAAATTGCAAACTTTTCAAACATGGAAGCAATATGCATTCCCACCAACAAGAGCGCCAGTTGTTCTGTATCTTGGGGACCACTTAATGTGATCCCGTTTGTCTAGTTTGATTTTGTGTAGCAGTTCTAATAGGTGTGTAGTAGTATATCTTTCAAGTTTTAACTTTTATTCTGTGACTTATGATGTTGAATATTCTTTCTTGTTTCTTACCATTTCTTATATCTTATTTGGCGCATGTCTTTTTCAAATCTTTTGCCCATTTTTTTTATTGGTTGTTATTTTCATGTTATTGATCTTTGAGGGTACTTTATATAGTATGGATACAAGTTTCTTTTCAGATGTGTGTTTATATGATTTCTCCCAGTATGGATCTCTGGGAGAGCAAAGGATTTTTAAACGAAGTTTGGTTTGTTACTTTTTTGCTCTTAGTAATTACACTTTTGGTGTCATATCTAAACATCTTTACCTAAGATTTGTAAGGACACTCCAGATGCCTCTAGTGATGTTTGGGTATTTTATATCCCTGCTTATTTTTCATCTTTCTGTTCCATCAGTTATGGAGAAAAGTGTTGAAGTCTCCATCTCAAAGTGTTGAAGTGTGTGAGTTTGTCTAGTTTTCATTTCAGTCCTGTCAGCTTTTTCTTTATGTGTTTGAAACAGTCTTTTAGGTACATACACACTTAGAATTATAATGAATTCTTGGTGAACTGACTTCTTTCTTATTATGTAATATCTCTCTTTATTCTTGGAAACATTCCTTATTCTGAAGTCTGTTTCATGTGATATTAATACAGCTACCTCAGCTTACTTTTGATTAGAGTTTTCATTGTAGTATCTTTTCTTGTTTTTTTAAAAAACAATCTGTATTATTTTATGTGGATTGTTTATAGACAGTATATAGTTAGGGTTTGCCTGTTTATCCAGTCTGATAATCTCTGTCTTTTAATAATTGTATTTAGACCACTTATATTTAATGAGATTATTGATATATTTATATTAAAATCTGTCATCTTGCTTTTTTGCTCTAGGCACCATCTGTTCTCTCCTCCTTTTTCTGCCTGTTTTCATTCTGAGTATATTCTTTATGATTCCATTTTATCTCCGTATTGGTTCATTATTGGCTCATTATTTATGCCTCTTTAAAATTTAGCCATTGCCCTACAAGATATATCTTTAATTAATCAAAGCCTACATTCAAATTATATCAAACCGCTTTATATGCTATGTAAGAACCTTAAAACAATATATCCCCAGCATTTTTTCCTCTACATATAATAATCCTTTCCAGGGCTTCCGAGGTAGCTCTTGTGGTAAAGAATTCACCTTTCAATGCAGGAGACATAAGAGATGTTGGTTCGATCTCTGGGTTGGGAAGATCCCCTGGAGAAGGGCATGACAACACTCTCCAGTATTTTTGCCTGGAGAATCCCATGGACAAGCTACAGTCCATAGGGTTGCCAAGAATTGACACACCTGAAGTGACTTAGCACACACTGAGTCACATCGGTTGTGTTCGACCCTGCGACCCCATGGGCTGTACCCCACCAGGCTCCTCTCTCCATGTGCTTCTCCAGGGCATGGAGTGGATTGCCATGCCCTTCTCCAGGGGATCTTCCTGACCGAGGGATTGAACACATGTCTCTTGCGTCTCCTGTATTGGCAGGCAGCTTCTTTATCACTAGCACCACCTGGGAAGTGACTTAGTAGGTATGATCCTTTTCAGGTACATTCACTTATACCCTGGGCAATGGCTAAGGGAATTTTTCACTTAGAGGTTATTTGTGTATACTTTGAAGAAGGATACCAATTATGTTTAATTGGCTTGCCTTTGTTTCTGAGTGGGTACTTCTAATATCTTTTAAACTGTTTTCTCTTTAGGACTTAATTCTCTGTCCTACCTGTGTGCTGAGCTGAACGAAAGTGTTTCTATGCCTTAGGGATTTAGAAATCACTGCCTTTAAGGAGAGGACAAAGGTAAAATACAACCCAGCCAAAGTCTGAGTTAGCAAAATTTCCAAGAGAATAGTTATAGCTGTCTCCGAGAGTGACTCCTTGTTTTCTGCAGTGGGTACATTTCTTTTTTCTATTTAATAATGCTCTTAGTGGCATATTCACAGTTGGAAATGTCTGGAACCCTCAAGGACTTGATGTAGAAGACCATGTCATCCCTATATAATTTTTTTTGCTATTGAAGTATAGTTGACATATAGTATTATTTTCAGGTATACAACATAGTGATTGAACATTTATATACATTATGAGTTAATCACCATGAAAAGTCTGATCATTTATCACCGTTATTGCAGTAGTATTGACTATATTCCTTATATTGTATATTACATTCCCCTGACTTATTTATTTCATAGGTGGAAGTTTATACCTCTTAATCGCCTTCCATAAAATATTTTTTCTTTCTCCCTTCACACCCTTCATGTTGTTGGCGACATGGGGAGCTATCGTTTATGAATTGATTAAGGATGCCCAGTATCATGGAAGCGTTAGCTTGGTTTTGAGCATCTGTTCTGCCACTTCCTGATTGAACTGGTCAGAAGCCTCTGGCGTTAGCAGCAGAAACAAATCAGCTAAGGGATCAGGATCTTAGGACCCTTAAGCTACACTAAGGGACCAGGTTTCTAAAAGTCTGAAGTTGCCAGTTGAAGGGTTCTGGTACTTGTCATTGATGTCTGGCTTCAGGGTACAACTGGGATACAGGGACTCTAATTACTTTATGTGTTTCTATCTCCATGCTCATGTTATTTTTAGGTTCCAGTGGGGCATGCATGCATAGTTGCTCAGTTGTGTCCGACCCTGTGACTCTATGGACTGTAGCCTGCCATCCATGAGATTATCCTGGCGAGAATACTGGAGTGGGTTGCCATCTCCTTTTCCAGGCGAGTCTTCCTGACCAAGGGGCTGAACCCTCATCTTTTGCATCTCCTGCATTAGCAGGTGGATTCTTTACCACTGCACCACCTGGGAAGCCCCAGATTCCAGGGAGGAAGTATCCTTTATCCTTGGCTGAACTTTAGAATCATCCTGGAAGCTTTAAAAGTTGCTAAATAACCTCCAGACTCTACACCTAATGGATTGAACCAAGATCTTTGTTGCAGTGGAGTAGAGGTGGGCAAAGAAGCAGTGTTAATCATTTTCATTTTTTAAAAGCTTTTCAGGTGATTCTCAGGTATAGCCAGGAGTGAGAATAGCCCCGGCCCTGGTCTAGAAGAGATTAAGATGATCTGACAGACAGTTCCACCATATTGTACTCAAGGGAGAAAGGCATTTCTCCCAGAGAAAGGTTGAAGAACTGTTACAAAAGGAGGCAGGATGCTGGATGTGTGTGCGGCAAAAATTAGAGGAAGGACAGCTCTTCTGAGCTTATTTTGTAGGACTGTGAGACTGTATTATTGAAAAAAATGGGCATGAGCCACTTAACACAGTGCCTTCATTTCCAGATAGTTTAACATAACAGAAACTTACTTTCTCCCAGTTTTGGAGCCAGAAGTCCAAACTCAAATCCAAACAAGGCTGTGCTCCCTCCACAGATTCCAGGGGGCTGGGGGGTTCCTCTTTTGCCTCTTTCAGCTTCTGATGGCTTCTGGCTTCCTTGGCTGTGACTGCAGCCCTCCCATCTCTGCCTCCAGCTTCCCATAGCCTTCTCTGCACATCTTTTCCCTTTGAGCCTTGTAAGGATGCTGGTCATTGATTTAAGGCCCACTCTTATCCAGAATGACCTCATCCCAAGATCTTTAACTCAATTAAATCTGAAAAGACTCTGTTTCCCAATAAGACCACATCCATAGGTTCTAAGGGGACCAGTCTTTTGGAGGCCACCATTCAGCCCATTACACATGGTAATAGTCACATGAGTAAAAGGTCAATAAATCATAGCCAGGGACTTCCCTGGTGGTCCAGCCATTAAGACTTAGCCTTCCAGTGCAGGGGTTGTTGCTTCTGTCCCTGGTCAGGGAACTGAGATCCCACGTGCTGCAGGGCCAAAAAGCCAAAACATAAAACAGAAGCGCTATTGTAACAAATTCAATAAAGACTTTTAAAATGGTCCACACCAAGAAAAATCTTAAAAAAATAATCATAGCCATTATTATATGTATAGTTATCAAAGCCATGGAGAAGAAGAATCATCCCAAAAATCTAATAGAAATTACACATAAATGTTTCTTAAATGATGGAGACTAATGTAAAAAATAAAAAGCATTAGAAGAACAGTGGATTTGATGACATCAGGGAATAGGAAAAGCTCCTGGAGTGTACCGTGGTGTCCATTTATAATCAACCTAAACAGAGAGCCAGTGGTTTATATTCTGAGACATCCCTTGATGTACTTCATGCTTAAATACAGCTTACACCTAATTCCATTTGGCTTAGTTTCATAATACTCTTGATACTGTCTTAAACAACCCTTCTCCCTCTGGGGTCTCAAAGCCATCGGAAACATCCAGGGCGGCTTCCATGCCTCCCTGAAGTTCATTTTCCCCCCCTCAATTCTGCAGTTGACTCTTTTCATCTTTCTTGCTCAATCGGTCCCTCTGGCCCCTTAATTATAATGTTGGCTTTCCACCGCATTTCCTCACTGTCTCTGTGGACTCCGATGCTGTAGAAATAGGGATATAACACTGCCCACTTTGGCACGTGGGGGTAGATGAGCGGTCCTTTGAGGCAATAAGGGATTCTCTTATTCTCAAAATAAACAGAGGAACTTTAAGACAAGCACCCCACCCCCAGGATCCCCATGGAACAGAAGGCTGGCTTTGTTCTTATCATGGAATTCCAGCTTAGTGATGATTTTAAGCTGAAATTTAAAAATTAAAAACTCACACCTTAAACAGGAGGTGGCACTGGAAACATGGTTTTGTTTTCAGTGGAAACAGTGAGGTTGTGTTTGAGGCCCTGAGACAAGGTTTCTGCACCTGCCCAGCAAAAATGATCTCAGTGTCAAATGATTCAGTTCATTTGTCATGACGCCTTTAGTTGCATATGCTGAAAAAAAAAAAAAACCCAGCTTATACAAATGGTACCAAAGCCAAAAAATAAAAATACATAAATAAAATGGGGGTTGTTTAAAAATGTCTTAGGTTAAGTTACTTAAAAAAACTCAGAGAGGCTTCAGGCATGGTTGCATCCAGAGATCTGTTAATGTCACTAGGCTCTGTTTCTTTCCATCTGTCTCCTCTGTTTTCTGTGTTGGCTTCATTTCTGAGTGGTCATCATTGTCACCAGCAGCTCAAAGTTTACATTCTGTCCACACAGTACACCCCAATGAGAATTAAGTGGCTTCCTAAATGATTGTAGAAAAGGTTGATGGTGCGAAGCTCTTGGTGCTCACTGGAGTCCCTGGCCCAACCCTTACCCAGCCACTGTGATGGGAGGGGATGGAGTCTCTGATTCATCAGGTCTGGAACACACCAGTGCAGGAGCCTCAGGTCAACTGCATCCAATATACTAGGAAAGAGAGTGCTGAAGTGTCCAAAGACAAATCAGGCTATGTCAGATGAAATGGAATGGAAGTTAGGCAGGCAGGACCCTATCCAGCCAACCAAAGAACTAAAGGAAACCAAAGGCCGATTGTATGTCTGCTTCTCAGAGGTATAGTTAAAGCCACTGGGGCAGCCCATGGCAAGGTCAGCTTGCTGCTGCTTTTGCCATTGCTGCAAACGGCATTATTTGATTCCCGATCATTTCCACTGTGTGACCTTCTAAGTCAAGGACATCCAACTCCAAACACACCTTTTGTTCTGGGGAATCTTCTCTGTTTTCTGTCTGCTTTGCCTCTCTCCCTTTCATTCATTCTTTCCCCCATCAAACATTCCTCCATAGCAGCGCTGTTTACAATAACCAACACTTGGAAGCAACCTAAGTGTCCATCGACAGAGGAATGGATCAAGAAGACGTGGTGCATATATGCAGAGGAATATGACTCAACCACAGAAAAGGATGAAATCGTGCCAATTGCAGCAACATGGATGGACCCGGAGATCAGCATACTGAGTGAAGTAAGTCAGGCAGGGAAAGACCAAATACCATATGCTATCATATCTTAAAAAATGACAGAGATGAGCTAGTTTATAAAACAGAGACAGACTCACAAAGCAGACTTTTCTTCTCTGCTTTCAAACTCGGCACTGTCATCTGTCGTGCTGATTGTCCCTGCTATGGGCCAGTCATCTCCCCAGCTATGGCCTAGCTCTTGGACACCTCCCTCAAGTGTTGGTGACTGGAGGTGTCTGCCAGCAGTGGCTTGACTGGGAGGTTTCCTATGAGTCCTGAGGTCCACTCCTTTGCTTACAGAAGCAGGAAGCCTGTCAACGTCATCTTCTGACTCCTCCTCAGTGATCCAGGAGTCCTTTTTCTTTTATTGTGGTGTTGCTGAGTTACAGTCTTGTGTTAATTTCAGGTGTACAGCAATGATTCACTTACATTCATTCATTTTTAGATTCTTTTCTCATTTTACATTATCACAGAATGCTGAATAGAGTTCCTTGTGCTACACAGTAGGTTCTTGTTGGTTATCTGTCTTACGGATATCTTACAAGAATGTATGTATTTTCATCCTAAGCTCCTGATTTATCCCTCCCCACACCCCCAGTACTTACCCTTCAGTAACTATAAGTTTGTTTTCTATGTCTGTAGGTCTGTTTCTGTTGTGTGAATGTTTGTTTGTATCACTGTTAAAATTTAGATTCCACATACGAGTGATATTATATGATATTTGTCTTTCTCTGTCTGACTTACTTCGCTGAGTATGGTAATCTCCAAGCCCATCTATATTGCTGCAAATGGCATTATTTCATTCCTTTTTATGTCTGAGTAATATTCCATTATGTGTGTGTGTGTGTGTATGTGTGTGTGTGTGTATACACACCACATCTTTATCCATTTCTCTGTGGTTAGGCATTTAAGTTGCTTCCATGTCTTGGCTATGGTAAACGTAAGAGTACATAAGAACATGAGAGTGCTACAAACTTAAGAGCACAAGTATCTTTGTGAACAAGAGTCCCAGATCTGAGGGGGTGGTGCTGTGTGGCATGGCTTGCAGGATCTTAGTTCCCCAACCAGGAATTAAATCTAGGCCCTTGGCAGTGAAAACGTGGAATCCTATCCACTGGACCACTGTGGAGTTTCCAATCTGGGGAATTTTATTCTCTTCCTCCAAACACATGTGTTACCAAATACACATGTTACTCAGTTTCTTATCCAATTACTGTGACTCCTGTAGAGACAGTCCTTACTTTGATAACCCAGGGGGAAGCCCACAGTGTCCTCCATCCTCAACATACACCAACTGTGTCTTACTTAGGAACATCCTCCATTCAGACTCTTCCTGACTATCAGTGAGATCATGTTGTCCTCTTCTCAAAACCCTCTAGAAACTCCCATCATATTTAGAGCTAAAGCCACAGTGCATTCCATGATCTACAAGGCGCTACATGAACTACATGACCCCCAGCATCCTTCTGACCTCATCTCAACCCCAATGCCCTCACATAGGCACTTTATTCCAGTCCCATGGGCTGCCTTGCTGGTTCTCACCATCACTAGGCTCCCACCTCAGGGCCTTTGCACATGCCTGCTGTTGGGTAGCATCTAGATATCCCCTGGAACCATTTCCGTTGTCTGTGCCATCTGCTCTTCTTCACTGTGGGACTTTCTGTTCCCCTTTTCTATTGTGCTTTTGTTTTTTCACTTATCACTACCTGATAACCCATAAATTTCACCTGCTGGGTTTTGTTTTCTTCTTTTGGCTGCGCTGGGTCTTTGTTGTGGCATATATGGGCTTGGCTTTCTCTAGTTGCAGCCTGTGGACTTTTCTTGTTGCAGTGCAAAGGCTTCTAGTTGCGCGTGGGCTTCTCATTGTGTTGACTTCTCTTGTTGTGGAACACAGGCTCTAGAGCCTGCAGGCTCACTGGTTTTATCTTGTAGGCTCTCTGGTTGCCCCCAAGGCATGTGGGATCTTAGTTCCCAAACCTAGACTTGAACCCATGTCCCCTGCAGTGGAAGGCAGATTCTTAACCACTGGGCCAATAGGGAAGTCCCTCACTTATTTGTTTAGCCGTCTTCTTCCCCTCTAGAATTTAAGCCCCATGAAAACAGAATTTCTCTTCTATTTTGTTCACTTCTGTATGTATCTGTTTTGCTCATTAACCTCAGTGCCTGGCACATATGAGGCCCTTACTACTTGGTGAATGAACAAATGAATACATGACTTAATTCTCTCTTTGGCTTCTCATACTATCTGACTGTTACCTGAACTCATCTCTTTCGGTCTTGGTTGCACAGAAAAATGGGTAGGTACGTTTGATGAGCTGAAAACCTCTAGATAGCCACCATTTTATCAAGGGTCGCCAACTGAGAATCAAATCCACCACGGTCCTTTCTCTGCATCAGTCACTCCAGGAGGTTGTCCCTTAGCTTGGAGGTAAGAATGTTCATAATAGTGTGATGCTCAAAGGAGCTGGCCAGGTGCAATGTTTTCAAGTCACTGAGTTTATTTCTAAATGCCCATCCTTCTCTGTATTCTCTGCCTCTTCCTTTCAGGGGAGAGAAAGGAGGGGCCCCTGCTTTGCAGATAATAGTTTCTCAGAAATGTACACATGAAACAAATCAACTTAAAACAGAGACCAGAATTTCACTGTAAACAGTGGAAAGCATCCTTGATTAGGACTTTCTCTTAACAACTGAGTAAATTACTACAAGAGTGGAAAGTGGCTGCAAACGGGTACAAGATATCTTGTGGGGTTGATGGAATTATACAAAATTAGTATCAGTTATGGCTTGATCCAGGTGCTCAGTTATGACAGCAGAATCTTTTTTTCCCTTTGGTTCTTAGCGTTGCCTGTTACGGTGTTGACTTCGTTTTTAGGTTCCATGTGGTGGGTCTTGGCTGTCCTAAGCTCCCACCCTTGCAGAGTCAAGGTCGACTGTCCTTTACCCAATATCCGATGAACCCAGGAAAGGTCATACTCTGTCTGCTTGGCGATGTTTGGTTCATGAGCACTTCTGAACCAGTCAACTTGGTCTGTAAAAGACAATGTGCTCTAATGATCCTGTCTGGGGGCTGTGGGAGGAGTTTGCGAGGACTGTCAGTGGGGTGCAGAGGAAAATTGGGGTGCTGTTACCAGAAAAAGGGTGTGTGATTGGGGCCATTCAAAAACCCAATAAATATTCCTACGTCTCCAAATTCCAGAGTGTAAGCTACATGGGTAGGGAAGACAGAGAAAAGTCATGCAAACAAATTGTCTTTCCTGCTCAGAAATCTATCTGAGTTTCGTGTGTATGAACAGGAGGCAGAGCCGAAGATGTATTTTCCTAACTGAGTTTGTGTCATACTCGCCTGAACCAGTGATAAGCAAGCATCATTTATCATTTGTCTGTCAACCCCGCCGTCTCTTCCATATCAGAGGCAAAAAGATGCAAGAGATGGACCTGAGTACTGCGTGGAGAGACAAAGGCAGGACCCAGACAGAGCTTAGTTCAGTATGTTAGCACCTCAGCCTCACTTGAGAACTCCTAATTGAAGGCAAGGCTTGGGGTTCACACCAGCCTGAATCAAATTTCTGCTCTGTTGTGTATACGTGTGTGTGTGTGTGTGTGTGCGTGTGCGTGTGTGTGCTTAGTCGCTCAGTTGTGTCCAACACTTTGTGACCCCATGGACTATAACCCCCCAGGCTCCTCTGTTCATGGAGATTCTCCAGGCAAGCATACTGGAGTGGGTTGCCATACCCTCCTCCAGGGAATCTTCCCAACCCAGGGATCGACCCAGGTCCCCTGTACTGCAGGCAGATTCCTTTACCATCTGAACCACTAAGGAAACCCTAGTGTAGAAATGGGCATCATTTAATCCCATGGAAACTCAGGTTCTGGATCTATGCAGTAGGGCCAGGAAAACACATCTCATGGAGTTATTGTAAAAAATTCCAATGGGCTGTTGTATATATTTAAAAAAAAGTCTTTTGGCCGGCAAAGCTTGTGGGATATAGTTCCCTGACCAGGGATCAAATCCTTGCTCACTGGCCTTGGCAGCGTGGAGTCTTAACCATTGGATGCATAGGGAAGTCCCTGGGCTATTGAGTATCTGACTTTTCTATTTGCCTACATTCCAGCCACACTCCCCATCCTACTCTGTACCCTGGGAGGCTGACCTCTGCAGGGAACACATCCTGTGCCTGCTGCTTGCCATCTGGAGTTGCCCAGTGGGGGTGCTTGTAGGAGGTCAGAGAGTAGGAAGAGAGGCTGGAATATTTCTTCCCTATCTGCTCCCTGTGCCTCTGTCCTCCGTGACCCTGACTCCTCTCTGGAGTCCTCTGTCCAAGGCTCCTGCTCTCACTGGGGTCAGGAACACTTCCTTCTCCTCCTGCCTCTTTATTTTGATTTATATTTATTTTATTGAAGTATAGTTCATTTGCAATGTTGTGTTAATTTCTCGTATACAGCAGAGTGATTCAATAATATATATGTATGTGTGTATACATTCTTTTTCACATTCTTTTCTATTATACTTTATCATAGGGTTTTGAATGTAATTCCCTGTGGTCCACAGTAGGATCTTGCTGTTTACATATTGGATGTATAATAGTGCTAATCCCAGCCTTCCAATCCATCCCTTCCCATCCCCCTTCGCCCTTGGCAACCACAAGCCTGTTCGCTCTGGCTGTGAGTCTGTCTCTGTTTTGCAGAGAAGTTCATTTGAGTCTTATTTTGAATCCACGTGTAAGTGATAATCGTATGGTATTTGGCTTTCTCTTGCTGACCTGCTTCACTTAATACGACCATCTCTGGGTCTGCCCACGTTGCTTTAGATGGCATGATTTCTTTCTTTCCGATGGCTGTGTAATATTCCATTGCATATGGGTACCACATCTTCTTTATCCATCCATTTGTTGATGGACATTTGGGTGTTTTGCATGTCTTGCCTATTGTGAAGAGTGCTGCTGTGAGCACAGGGGTGCATGGGTCTTTTTAGATTAGAGTTTTGTCTGCGTTTGTGGCCAGGAGTGGGATTGCTGGGTCATACAGCAACTCTATTTTTAGTTTTCTATAGGAACCTCCATACTGTTTGCTATAGTGCCCCCTTGTCACTTTAGATGATACTTATGTTCCCCCATGTCTTATCTTAGGAGCCAAAATTACTTTCTTATTTCCTCCTTAAGTAGTCCCTTCTTAAAGGCACTTGAACCATCTGCACTAGATTCTATTTCCTCCTGATGGACACATACGCAAATAAAACTCACACATATAGTGGAACAGGTTGGATGCCTGTTGTTGCTATGTGTAAACAAGCTTAAACCTATAGACAAGTTGTAAGAACAAGTGCCTAGAGCTTTGATCCCCGGAGTTGTCTCAGAGTGTCTGACCAAATACATGCTTACCGCCTTTGAATAGTTGCAAAGACTCTCTCTTCTAGAACCAAAGTATATCTTGGAGATCAGGAATAAACATTGCTGCCTGACTACTGTTCTGTCCTCAGACCCTAACTCAGCATCCTTTATTGTCTCAGTAATATCCTTCATGTCATGGGACTTTGTTTTCCTTCATTCTTTTCCTGAATTTCTTGACCTTAAGAGTTTTGAAGATTGCAGGCTGCTTATTTGTGGCTTGTATCTCGATTTAGGTTTGTCTGATGTCTTTCCATGCTTAGATCCTGATTAAGTACCTTTGGCAGGAGTGTCCCAGAAGGGATGCTCTGCTCTCACCATTTTGCATTGGATCAGGCAGAATATGATTTAAATCTGTCACAATATTAATGGTGCTCACTTGATTGCTTGGTGAAGGTGCTGCTTGCCAAGCTTCTCTACAGTGAAACTATCCTTAGTTGCTTTAAAATTAATAAATATTCTATGAAAAGAGATTCAGGGACAATGTAAATGTTTCTTATTAGAATTTCAGTGTTTCATTGATGAATTTATTAACAGAATGGATTCATAGATTTCATCTGTACTCTGTGGCTTATATTTCATTACTATTACTGGTTATTTTGATGCTTAGAGTATCTTCAGTTTGGCAGTGGGAATCATTTTATAATGACTTCTATGTCCTTGTGACGTGTCCTGTGTCCTCAGTGTTCTTTAAGCATTTTCTTTCTTTCTAAATACAAGAACTTCCAGGCTTATCTTGTAGTTTCACTGTCCCAGTCCTAAAATCAGCTCAGTTCCTTTTAGTGAGAGATTGGTGCTTAGAAACCAAAGTTTAGGCTCTAGATGTGCTCATTGTTACTTGGGTTCTCTAATCAGAAAATAGTGGTGCAGTAACATCTCTGTCTCAAAAACCATGAGTTCACACGGATATCTCAGTGCACAACAATACAAGGCTCATATAGGCTTGTCCGTATTTTTTTCTTTGTAACTCCTGTCTCATCTCTCTATACAGGTTCATCCCCCTGCTGTCTTCACCTCGGTCATCTCAGATTCACCACCTGGTGTTGACTGCCCCCTGGCCCCACTAAGGCTATGATACCCAAGCTCCCCGTCCCAGGTGGCTGCTCTTCCAGCCAATCAGCCTCTGACACCCAGCTCCGGGCCCCTACATCCCTCCCTATATCCTGCATCAGGACACTCCTGATGGTGTTGGTCTGAGTTATTCTGAAAGCAGAAGAATCAGTTTGTATTCTTATTTGGATTCAACTGTATCATCTTCTTGGAAAATGTCTGTACATTTTAAACCAAAGGAGTGTGCCGCAAGCGCTCTGTGTCAAGGTGTCCATCTCTGACCAAAGATGACTATGGACCACATCACACTGGACAGCTGCCTTGTTTCAGACACTCTTCCACAGGATAAAGAAGGAGTTTGTGATGCCCCTTTATTGTCTCTGATAAGCATCAGTGATTACCAAGATACCAGGTGTAGGGGATCCTAAACAAACTCAATTAAAACATCTTTGCTTTTGCAGTACCTAAAAGAGGGTATTTTTATGCAAATAAACACTGCTCTTTTTTCCCTAATCAGTGATCAGTGTTCTCAAAGGAGCTTTTGTGTGACAAATATACTTATTTATATATGTATGTATGCATGTATAAACTTATTTACTCCTCACAGTGACCCCAGGAGATGAGTACAATCCTTATATCTGTGAGCACCAAAGTCTTAATGATTCAAGTAAACCAAGAAATCAGGATTTTAGAAAACTGTGAAGGGGCCCAGGTTTCCAGTTTTGGCAACATTTCAAAATATGTTAAATGCGCTTTGATTTAAACAGTCTACGCTATGGCCTGAGGTTATCCAATTGTCCATTCCTGCCTTTGACCACTGAACTTTGGTAGGAAGGGTGAGGGACTAGAACTGGCCCCGTTGGGATACAGTCTTGTGTAGCGACATCAGTTACATTGGAATACTGAAGTTCCAGTCCACATGGTTGAAATTAGGAGAAGACCCCTTCTCAGAAGAAGCAATGTGTTGGTACCAGAAGAAGGGAGAGAAGGGGTGTTAGGCAGACCAAATTAATGTCCCTTGAAATAGGATCCAGGTGCACTTGGCAGAGATGGGAGGGATGAGTAAAGATGTTGGATGAGAGACAGAGAGAGAGGAAGCTTGAAGGGGAGTGCTGGCTTTATCGAATGAGGATGGTTTCCTAATACTCCCGTGGCTAAACTGATGTCTGGGAAGAATTTTGCTGCTTTTTCTTTAAATACTTCAATCAGGGTTTCTCAACCCTACTGACATTTTGGGCCAGATAATTCTTTGTTGGGGAGATATCCTGTGTAGTACTAGATGCCAGTGTCACCCAACTACCTGTGTAGTGACAACTAACAGTGTTTCCAGACATTGCCAAATGTCTCCTGGGGGAAAACAGCCCTCATTGGGAAACATGAGTTTAAACAATGCCCACTGTGTATAAAGGACTTCCTGCACTGTAATATTATTTTTAATTTTTTTTTACTTGGAAATAATTTCAGACTTTAAGAAAAGTTGCAAAATCTTACAAAGAATCCCATATACCTTTCACCTAAATTTCCCTAAATTAACATTTTACATTTGCTTTAGCATTCTTTTTCTGTTTATCTCTCTCTAAATAACTTAATTTTGTTTATTTATTTTTATTTTTTTGGCCATGCTGTGTGGCATGAAGGATCTTAGTTCCCTGACCACGGATCAAACCTATACCCCCTGCAGTGGAAGCACAGAGTTTTAACCATTCAACTGCCAGGAAAGCCCCCTCTCTGTATATATTTTAAATGTATATAAGTGTATATATTTTTTCTAAACTAATTATATTCATGATTGCTTGCACATGACTCCTTTTCTTGTATATTTCCTTGAAGCAAGGGCTTTCATTTACTGCTTTACAGTGATCAAAATCAAGACTAGAACTGTCTTTACAGTACTATTACCTCTACATACTTTATTCAGATGTTGCTTATCGTCCCATCATATCATTTATAGCAAAAAGAGAGCTAAGTTTTTCATGGGTCAGAATGCAATCCAGGATTCTACCTGCACTGTCAACTTCTTTCTGTGTTTTTAAATCACAAACAGTTCCTCAGCCTTTGTTTGTCCTTCATCATCCTGAAGAGTGCAGGCCAGTTTTTTTTCGTAGAATGTCTCTCCATTTGATCCGTATTGATTTTGAAGTCATAGCTGTATTCCGTTTGAATAGATCTGGCCCTCTGGACACTGGGTTCTGAATTTGGATGATTATATATTTGGTGTCATCTTGGTATGAATCAGACGTCACCCGCAACTCCTGAAGGACCCATTCTCTCCTTTAATGTCCTGGTTAGCGCAGCAGAGGTCTTCCAAGGGGGCTCTGTGGTGAACAGTCTGCCTGCCTGTGCAGGAGAGACGAGTTTGATCTCTGGGTTGGGAAGATCCCCTGAAGAACGAAACGGCAGCCCACTCCACTATTCCTGACTGGGAAATCCCATGGTCAGAGGAGCCTGGCAGGCTACAGTCCATGAGATCGCAAAAGAGTTGGATACAACTTAGCGACTGAACAGTAACGACAATAATATGGCAGAAGACCCCAGAAGCCTACTCATAGGAAATCCCTTCTCCCCACTCCAATCCAGCTATTTCTGGGGTGGTCTGACCTCAAGGCTGCTTTGTTTCTTCTGCTCCCACCTCCTTACAGAATTCTGTTGCTGGGAGTCTCTTAGAGACAGACATTCGGAGGCACAGCTGGCTCTGTGGCTTGGGTCCCACACTCCCTCCAGCTGCAGGGAAAGGATCCTACACTCCGCTTTCCTGGCACAGCAGAGTTCGGGTTGTGAGTTTTTTGTTTGTTTGTTTGTTTTTAAAAACTAGTTTTGGTAGTTCGGCTAGTAAAGAATCCACCTGCATTGCAGGAGATCCTGGTTTGATTCCTGGATTGGGGAGATCCACTGGAGAAAGGATAGGCTCCCACTCCAGTATTCTTGGGCTTCCCTGGTGGCTCAGCTGGTAAAGAATCTACCAGCAATGTGGGAGACCTGGGTTTGATCCCTGGGTTGGGAAGATCCCCTGGAGAAGAGAACAGCTACCCACTCCAGTATTCTGGCCTGGAGAATTCCATGGACTGTATAGTCCATGAAGTCGCAGAGAGTCAGGCACAACTGAGTGACTTTCCTTTTAAAAATGTAATCTTAATTAATTAATTAATTTTTGACTGTGCTTGGTCTTCATTGCTGCCTGGGCTTTGCTGGAGGTGAGGCTTTGCTGGAGTTGCGGTGTGCGAGCTTCTCACTGTGATGGCCTCTCTTGTTGTGGAGTGCAAGCTTTAGGGTGCCTGGGCTTCAGCAGTTGTGGCCCCCATGCTCTAGAACGCAGGCTCCGTAGCTGTGGTGCATGGGCTCAGTTTCTCCAGGCATGTGGGATCCTCCCGGACCAGGGATTGAACCCACGTCTCCTGCATTGGCAGGCGGACTCTTCACCACGGAACCACCAGGGAAGCCCCCAGGTTGTGAATTTATGAGGATGTTCAGAAAGTTGAGGGGACCACGGGAGACCCTGTGTTCCTGCTGGGAGCAGTTGTTGTGATATGCTGCTGGGTCCAGCTCCGCTCCAGTCTGAGAAGCCTGACACACACGACTGTACCCAGGTGTCACCTGGTATACAAGCCCCTCGTCACAGACTTCTGTTCAGTGACAGTTGAAGGGGAAGAATGTTCAGCTCCCTGCTTCTCCCCACTGCCTTTGCTGCCCAGGCATAAGCCGCCTTGCCTGGTGTTCCCGCTGCTCCTGGAGAAAGTGCTTACACACTTCGGTTGCTCACACCCTCAGGACGTATATGTTAGTTTTCAGACACCAGGGAATCTAAACCCATATTTAGGGAAAAAAATAAAGTTCCCGTCTCTATGAGTCATCGTCCTGTTACTACATCCATTTGCCTAACTACAGAAAACATTGGACATCTTCACTGGGTTAAAGGTGACGTCACAGTTTTCTCGAGGAACTTAGGGTCCTTGGTGTGGAGGGGTACAGCTGAAAGCATGCAACACATATACACACATGCAACATCACACACATACACAAACACAGACTCATTTTGGAGTATTTTTTGGAAAGAAAGGAGGTATGCCCAAGAGGTGTATTTAAATCCCCATCTTCAAAGACAGAAAATTGCTCATAACTGTTAAATCAGTATTTTCTCATTTGCAGTTTATATTCTATGAGTCTCAACAATTCTTGTCATCGTTAGCATCATCCATGCTTCCATTTACTTAATGACGGTCTTTCTCTATATCACATCTTTTAATCTGAGCTTTGCCCTAAGCGGTACTTTCGACGAAAGTCACTGTTTTACGTGCTAATTGTTTTTCACCCAAAGAGTAAAATACGTAACTGCTAATATGTTTAAAAGTCCTTCTGCCTTTACCCCAATTTATCTCAGACTCCAAACCTTGGCAGATGCTGGCCTACAGGGCAGCAGCAGCAGCTGGCAATAGGCAGCTTTGATAACTGTTGCTTTTTTCCCCCATGATCTGAATTTTCTGATTGCATCCACCATTGTGTAACTTGGAACCAGAGCTTCAGGACCAGGTGGAAGAATGATTTCCTAATATTCCAAGAGAGTGAGTTTGAAAGCAAAAAAAGGGAAGTCTTCTTTGTCACCATAGACACACAGTGGAATGCTTGATTGCAGAACATGGAATCATAAGTGATGAGTTACCATAATATCAGGAGGTTCTCCCAAAATAACTGTGATCAGTTTGGAGGCTCCTCAGTTGGGTGTTGAATTGTTCCAGATGTGGTTCTCATCCATATATGCAGTATCGAAGACTGCGTTTCTCAACTATAAACATATATGCTCTTTTCAAATAAGTCTGAAAACCCAGAGGTTTTTCTCCACTCCTTCTCTCAGAGGGATATACCGTTCTTTAAGACTCCTCTTCCATTGATGAATTATTTTTTAAAATGTATCTCTTTGGCTGCCCCAGGTCTTAGTTGGAACATGAAGAATCTTTGATCTTTGTTGAGGCATGTGGAATCCACTTCTCTGACCAGGGATCGAGCCCAAGCCCCTTGCATTGGGAGCACAGAATATTAGCCACTGGACCACCAGGGGAGTCCCTAAGACGTCTCCTTTCATTGCCTGATGTTCCTTCCCGCCAATGCTGAAGATGAGGCTAGGAGCAGTCATCTCAACTGAGTGAATGGAGCTCTTCCTTGAGTAGGAGGAACTGAAACTGAACAGACGAGAGACAATGAAGTGTCTTGATGGGGTTTGAGTCCCTGGGTTATTTCCTGTTTTCTTCAAGACTTGATTCCTGCACCTGGGTGATGACCCTGGGGATGCTTCCACCAAGCCCCTGTACTGGTCTACCCTCAGGCCCATCCCTGTTTCTCCCAGCTCACTTCTGCATCCCTGGGAACTGGACCTCCCAGGTTCCCTAAACACCTACGTCCATTAGGAGGCAACGAAAAGGGCCCTAGAAAGATTGAAGGTGCGAAGCCGAAGAATTCCTTTCCTTCTCTTGCTTTGCTTCTCTCACTGCCTGTGGCTCCAGGCTGGGTCTTCTCAGTGACTCTGGTGGCCACGAGGTTGCCCCACCCTCGTGTCCTGTTTGGTGCATTGGGCCTGGCCCTGGTCTCAGGGACACCACTCCCTGCCCTAACCCTCCGTCGCTGGGGCTGGCGATGGCTCCTGGGGCGGCTGATAGCTGGCTGCCTCGCCATCTGTCTTTGGCTTCTGAGCTTTTGCATCCCTGTATCATGAAGTCTTTGTGGTCCAATCCTAGTGTCAAAATAACTCCAGCAGTTTCTGTTTTTCCAACTGGATCCTGACAAAATCACCTTTTTTTTCTTCCTCACTCAGGTTCAAGTTCGCTTTCTGCTTCTTGCAACTGAAAGAAGCCTAACCAAAAAGAGTGTAAGGAAATATATTTCCTTAGGTGAGGCCCTTGGACATGGCCTGTCTTCTTCAGGTTCCAGCCCTTCCCCACTCCCAATCTGAGTTTGTGTCCGTGAAAGGGAGGTCGGTCATCCTGCCAGTTCCCACACGGAGCAGATGTGCGAAGTAGAGTTGTTTTGTTTTTTGCTGGCTCTGCTAGAATGTAAGCTGCCCAAGAGCCACGGGTTTTGTTGTTTTCATCTACGCTTAATCCTCGGTGCCTGGAGCAGGGCTGGGTACATAATAGTGTCGACTAAAAAAAATATACACAACCTAAAACTTAAGAATTGTGTTTTATTGGGTGGACTTGCTGAAGACTCAGCCCCAGCATACAAACTCAGAGAGCTCTGAAGGACTGCTCCAAGGAGGTAAGAGAGGAGCCGGGATGTGTAGTTTTCCCAACAAAAAACAATAAGTCAGAAAGTGGAAAGATTACTGTTAGTTAAAGAAAAACAGACATCTCAAGTTAATGAATTTAGTGCTTTGTATTGGAAGATACCAGAGAAGGCAATGGCAACCTACTCCAGTACTCTTGCTTGGAAAATCCCATGGATGGAGGATCCTGGTAGGCTGCAGTCCATGAGGTCGCTAAGTCGGACACGAATGAGCGACTTCACTTTCACTTTTCGCTTTCATGCATTGGAGAAGGAAATGGCAACCCACTCCAGTGTTCTTGCCTGGAGGATCGCAGGGACAGGGGAGCCTGGTGGGCTGCCCTCTATTAGCAGTGGGAGGATACAAGAGCCTGGGCTCATTGAAATCCTTTCTTTGATATGCATCTCAGTTATCCCAGGCCAATAAGCTGCTGTTCTCTGTCCTGAATCCCCCCCAGGGTGCTCTGTCAACATCCTTTGTTTACTCCTGGGGCAGGCTACATTCTTCATTCCCAGCAGACTTCTTATACAAACCTGTTAATTAGGGCTTTCCTATGGCTCAGTGCTAAATAATTCACCCGCCAGTGCTGGAGACACTGGAGACTTGGATTCAACCATTGGGTCAGGAACATCCCCTGAAGGGGGGAAGTGGCAACCCACTCCAGTATTCTTGCCTGGAGAATCCCATGGACAGAGAGGAGCCTGGTGGGCTACAGTCCATGGGGTCCCAAAGACTTGGACATGACTGAGGACGCATGCACAGTAACCGAATGCCTAGAAAGGCAGCGAAATCAACTTTAATACAATACATGGAAGCGAATAGATGCTCTCAGAGTACATTACACATGGTAGGTCTGCATATTCTGGGTGTGTGGGGGGTGTGTGTGTGTGTTTTGGCTTGCATTGTAAAATATACTTCTTACAAAAGATCTTAAGAAAAAAGTTTCAAAGCCAAGGATCAAGACTTCAGGGCAGGTCCTTGCATGTAAACAGTAAGGAGTTGTGTAAATCTAGCACGCAGTCTCTCCTGAATTTTTCTCCATCAGCATCACGAGTCTCCTTTTTCATCGAGGCCCCCAGCACCTCTCTGGCATTAGCGTGCCTCTCTCCCCAGTGTATACCCTGCTTTCCGACTTGTCCAGTTAACTGTAATTCTGCGATCTAGGTTAGTGTTCCTGCAGAAGTGCTCGTTTGTTCACCAGCTTAAGATTTTAAAAACAAAAGCTTTTAGTGATAATGAAGAAAAGTCACAGTGTATGTAGATTTTCTGTCTTGCCTTGAATGCAAACTATCATTCCCTTTACCCAGAGCTTTTCCATTAATTGGGGAAAAAAAAAATCTGCCCACCCTGGGGGGCAGAAAAATTGTATTTATTTTAGAGCTTGCTCCGTATGGAATTTTGAAACACTGGGGAACTACTTGAGGAAGCACCCCGTCTCTCTCTCTCTCTTTTTAAAAATAAAAACAGGACCAAGACTTCCCTGGCGATCCAGTGGTTAAGACTCTGAGCTCCCAGTGCAGAGGGCACAGTTTCAATCCCTGGTCAGAGAACTAAGATTTCACATGCTGCAGGGCAACTAAGCCTGAGTACTGCAGCTATGTACTGAGCCTGTGTGATCTGGAGTCCACAAGAGGCAACGAAGATCCCAAGGGCTGCAACTAAGACCCAGCTCAGCCAAACAAGTAAAACAAAAATAAAATGTCAAAAAAAAAAAAAAAAGACTCAGGGGGCACAGGTTTAATCCCTGGTCATGGAACTAAGATCTCACATGCCACACAGTGCAGATAAATAAATAAACTAAAGTAAAATAAAATAAAAATCTGTTACCTCATCTTTATCCTGGATTTACCTTTAAGGAAAAAAAAAAAAAGAACCAGGATTGATTGCTTTTTCATCTTTAAGGATTTTCATATGCTACTGAAAGACGATAGAAACTTGAACTTGTTTTTGTTTGGGGATAACATCTTTTCAGAAGTGGGGCTCATTCATAACCTTACAGGCCTCTTATTGTCTTTGTTTTCCCACCTGCTAAGGTCAGAGATAATTCCTGACCATGAGGAATGAACTTTCTGGTGACGATTCAACCTCCCTCAGAATAAACACGAGCATCTATCTTTTGCATCCTCCCCATCACTTCCCTGGGTTTTAATTGCTGCTCTCTCGAAAAGTGCAATTCTTATTAAATTATTCATGCTGGTATAATGTTTATGTGATCAGAGTAATTATTATAATTATGCATTGTGAATTTTCATAATTAATTACCTCACTCAGTTTTCATTTGGCACAGAATCTTTCCAGAGGGAATCAGATGATCAGATCTCCTGGGGAATTAGGATGAAATAGAGGAGGCAACCTATCTCTGGTTTTGCTAAGTAGCAGCAATTTCAGGCATTCACCTTGAGAAATGGAGTATTTCCTGCAAGAGATGCAGGTTCGATCCCTGGGTCAGGAAGATCCCCTGGAGGAGGGCATGGCAACCCATTCCAGTAGTCTTGCCTGGGAAATCTCATGGACAGAGGAGCCTGGTGGGCTATAGTCCATTGGGTGACAAAGAATCAGACAGGACTGAGGTGGCTCAGCATGACTTAGGTGTGGCAGATCAGTGAACAAGGATGTCATGGTTATCAGGGACTGCAGCCCTCCAGTGTGAGTTCGTGAGCTCTGGGGGCACTCACGAAGAAAAAGAATACCTGCTACTGGCAGCCATCAGACTGCAGCCACTCCCTACAGTGAACCCCGTAGGAAGTTCAGGATGTGAACACACAGGGTACTGGCCCCAGATTGCTGAGGTGCATGTGAAAGGGGTTATATCAGTGAGCCCAGACTCTTGCATCTTCTCATACATAGAAAATGGCTAAATTCTTTAACTTGGGATATTTGACTTTCTTTAATTAACAATAATCTTTTGATGTTCAGATTAATTGCCATTTGCTGTAAAACTTCCATATAACCTGTCTCCGCACTCTGCCTTCTTGGAACACTTCTTTTAGGGTCACTTGAGATGTTGCCTTCTGGACTTGAAGTCCTAAAACTTCCCACCTAATAAAACATAACTCTCAACTTTTAGATTGTGAGTATTTATTAAATCAACAACCTCCAAGAATGGGGGTGGGGGGAGTGGGAAGTGTCATGAAGAGATGTAGAAGGAATGGGACAAAAATTCCAACTCTTTATTACTCGACAACCCCCTGTATTCTACCAGGATATCTTTGGGCCGCTCACACTGCACAAGATATCCTGGTAGAACAGCAGGATTCAGGGGAATGGCCACATGACTCATGTCCCATGATGCTCTTGACCAGTACTGGTCCCTGGGATGCTCTTCTCACCCAGATCTACTAAAAGCACCTAACAATAGTCAACAACAGCGAACCCACCCCCCAGGACTCCTGGGAGACATTGCTATGGACATAGTCTTCAGCTAGTTTTCCTCTTGTTTTGGAAAGAGTATGAAATGCAAGTAGCTGGGGGAGATGGCTAGTAGCATCCCGAGCATGGAGAGACATTGGATGTTTGCCAGTTGCTCCTGTGAAATATTTAACATTAATATCCCAGTTCCTTCACTTTGGGCTTGTATCTGTGGAACAAGCATTTACTGTGCTTGCTCAGTCGTTCAGTCATGTCTCCACCCTATAGACTGTAACCTGCCAGGCTTCTCTGTCCATGGGCTTTTCTAGACAAGAGTACTGGAGTGAATTGCCGTTTCCTCCTCCAGAAGGTCTTCCTGACCCAGGGATTGAACCTGAGTCTCCTATGTCTCCTGCATTGGCAGGCGGATTCTTTACCACTCAGCCACCTGGAAAGCCCCGATATTTGCTTTGAACCCCAAATCAGCCTCTCATAGAGCTCTTCCCAAAGACCTTTCACCTCTATTAGTTCATCTCAGCCTCAAAATGACTTGAGAGGAATTTAACCCTCGTCCTTCCCATGTGAGAGATAAGGTCCCTGAGATGCATAAATGTCACGGAGAAAATAAACAGTGGCTACATTGAGCTTCTGATATCCAAGGCTGTCTCTGCAACAGCCTACTCTCTTCCACTCTCCACTGCCCCCTTCCACTCTCCACTAGGTGTGATCCAAACCTTTATTTGACTGGCAGGTATTTTCCTCCAGTCTTATGGAGGAAGCACAGGCTTCCTTCTGTGCTTATCAGTTCCCTCAAGGAATTTTTCAGTTTTAAGCACCACCTTGGTTAGCTCAAGTCCACTGACCTGTCTGTCTTTATCCATACAGATATTGCACTTTTCAGATCTTAGTTATTTGTCCATTTTTCTGTCTGTACCCTCCAGTCTATGATTTCTTGAAGACAAGGACCTTGCCTTGTTAATGTCCACACCTCTAGGATGCTGTCGAGTAAGATTCTGATGCATAATAAGTGAGGTACCTCTTAGAAGAATGCAAAAGCATTGCTTTCCTCTGTCCCTGTCATTGTCTCCCTTTCTTCCTTGTGTTCAAGCTTGTCTCTCTCATTTGTTTCCTATATTTATTGCAGGAGCATCATATTTTAGAGAGTATTTGATGATTTGATCTGCAGAGCTTATGTTCTGAAACCTGAACCCAAGAGAGAACCCACTGGGGCAGATCCAGTATTTAGACCAGAGTTTTAAGTTCAGGTGTGTTCAGGTGTGAATTCAAAGTTCATGAATGTGCTTTGAGCTGCAAGTAAAAGTGGCTTTAATATGATCTGGTGCAAAGTCCAATAGTAGAGAAGTGCCCACATTAATTGAGTCTGCGGCTTCTTTCTAAAAACACATTTTGTTCTGTTTTATTTTTTGACCGTGCCCCGTGACATGTGGGATCTTAGTTCCCCAACCAGGGATTGAATCCACACCCTGTGCAGTGGAAGTGCAGAGTGTTAACAGCTGGACCACCAGGGAAGTCCCTCTTCTGTGGCTTCTTGTTGCCCTGGATGGTCAGCATCTTCTGGTCTCTCCCACATCATTGTCAGGACTGGCTTCATCCTCAAATTGGTTGTTCCTCACGGTCCCGGGATGGTTGCCTATAGCATTTCAGGGTGCATAATTTATTATTATTTTTTGGCTGTGGGGAGAAATTGGCTTTTCAGAATTTTCTTTCAAAAACGGGTGAGAACCATCACAGAAGTCCCCTCTCTTCTTGTTTGTTCATATTTAAAACTCAGCGCCACTTCCTAGACAGTGACAGGAAGGGAATCAGATTCTCTTAGGCAGATCAGAACCTACCGCTGAACCTAAGCAGGTTCATGGCTGTGACGGTGGCAGAGCAGAAAGTGAATAAAAATCAGGAGTAGGCAAGGAATTCATTTTTTTCTTGAAACGGACTCATTTCTTGAATTTAGCAAACAGACTTTTAGAATCTCAGGGTTTAATATGGAATCATTTCTTCAAAAAGGCATTAAAATAAGTTGATAACAATGAAAGTAAAAGATATTTACCTGTGTGACATTTTCGGAGTCAGTGGATTGAGTCCAGACTTTCCAACTTGCATATTTCACCGAAACTCATTCTGTGATCTTTGGATGGAATGAAGCCCATGTTTTTACAGACGTGGGAGATGCAAGTATAATTCTGCCAACTAGCTTTTTTTTCCCTCCTAACAGCAGTGGGCCTATAGTTTTTTCCTTTTTAAACTTTCATGATTCTATAGGAAGAGTCAAGAGGTTGTTTTCCAGGGTTGAGCTGGCCAACTTTTCACTTGGCGCTGCCTTGAAATGAAGAGCAACAAATAGAATAAATAACTGTGGTGTGAGAGATAATATAATATTGACTTCTTGCCTCTGGTTAATTTTCTCTGTTATGAACATGAGGCAGAGGTTAGGCTAGACGCGATGGCCCCCTGTTGACTTGGGGCCAGTCGCTGTGAATATTATAGGTTTGTAAACTCAGAAGGGCTTTAGTGTGGAGCCAGATTTATTTAAAGTCATAAATGGATTATTGGATTATTCCTTGGCCATGCCTCTAAGTCATTTATGGCCTCCTGCATGGCTTCAAGTCTTTAATAAGCTTCACCTCCCTGGGGTAGTGACTGTCTTGCCTTAATTAATGCTGTATCTCCCCCCATGATGTTTCTCCTGCATTGGGTTAACATTTAACTGTGGAAGCTGGCTAAGGAGGCACCCTGGGTTTGAACTGAGAAGATGGGAAAGTAATTCTTAGTGCTCTGCAGAGATGTCCTTTCGGAGAGCTTGAAGATATCAACTGATGAGAACATTTTTTTTTTTTTTTTAAGGTTCAGTATCTATCTGAACTTTTTTCTTCTGACACAGGATGCTGAGGGAAAGCTCTCTTGAGTGTAATGCTTTGTTTTAATGTAATTTATTTTTAAATTTAAAAACTTAAATTATTTATTTGGCTGTGCTGGGTCTTAGTTGCAGTATGCAGGATCCTTTTTTATTAAAAACAATATTTATTTATTTATTTTTGGCTGTGCTGGGTCTTTGTTGCTGCTCAGGCTCTAGTTGCGGCGAGTGGGAGTTACTTTCTACTTGCAGAGGCTTCTCTTATTGTGGAGCATGGCCTCTCGAGCATGCAGGCTTCAGTAGTCGTGGTACACGGGCTTAGTTGCCCTGTAACATGTGGGATCTTCCCAGATCAGGGATCGAACCCGTGTCTCCTGCATTGGCAGGCAGATTCTTTACCACTGAGCCACCAGGGAAGTCCTGGCATGTGAACTCTTTAGTTGCGCCATGTGGGATCTAGTTATTTGATCAGGGACTGAACCTGGCCCCCTGCATTGGGAATGTGGAGTCTTAGCCACTTGACTACCATCGAAGTACCTGTTTGAATTTTAAAACCTGATCCTTAAACAGAGTTTAATAGTGGTGCTGGAGTGGAGGGCTGGGCAAGATGGGGAGATGTCAGACCAAGGGTTAAAACTTTGAGCTTTATATGAGGAAGAAGTTCTGGAATCTGATGTACAGAGTGATGACTGTAGTTGACAATCCTGTGTTGCATACTTCAGTGCTGCTGAGAGAATAGACCTTAAATGGTCTCATTCCAAAAAAAATACAGTAGTTATGTCAGGTGGTGGAGATGCCAGCTAACCTTACTATGGTGGTCATCGTTTCACAAAACATACCTGGATCAAATCACCACATTGAACCCCTTACACTTACAGTGTTATATGCTCATTATATCTCAATACTGCTGCTTCTAAGTTGCTTCAGTCGTGTCTGACTCCGTGCGACCCCAGAGATGGCAGCCCACAGGCTCCCCCGTCCCTGGGATTCTCCAGGCAAGAACACTGGAGTGGGTGCTGAGAAAAAAATAAAACATCATCCTATACCCTGGGCCTGATCCAATGCCTTAGAGACACCAAACTTGGAAACAAACTATAGGCCCCTACTCGACCACGCTGCAACTCAAAATTAAAACACTTAGCCATAAAACGAATGAGAGACACAGTTCAGCAAAATACTTATTTCCTCATGATTCTGACTTCAATATCAAATGCTTTAAATTATGTTCCCCCTTACTTTAGGTTCCCTGATCTGCTTGCACTTGAAATAACTGCCTGTACTTTCATGCATTGGAGAAGGAAATGGCAACCCACTCCAGTGTTCTTGCTTTGAGAATCCTAGGGACCGGGGAGCCTGATGGGCTGCCGTCTATGGGGTCGCACAGAGTCGGATACAACTGAAGTGACTTAGCAGCAGCAGCAGCAGCAGCAGGGTAATCTAATGCTTCATTTAGCTGTGAGTGTAGTTTTTAAATTTTTTTACTGAAGTACAGTTGGTTTATAATACCATATTAGTTTCAGGAGTGCAGCAAAGTGATTCAGTTATACATACATATGCATATATATATTACACTATTATATATATATATTTTTCAGATTCTGTTCCCTATAGATTATTACAAAAAATTGAGTATAGCTGCCTGTGCTATATAGTGGGTCTTTGTTGTTTATCTATTTTGTATAGAGTAGCATGCATGTTGGGAAGACCCTCTGGAGGAGGGAATGGAAACTCACTGCAGTATTCTTGCCTGGAGAAGCCCATGGACAGAGCCTGGAGGGCTGCAGTCCATTGAGTGGCATAGAGTCGGACATGACTGAAACGACTTCGCATGCACGCAAAGCAGGCATGTTAATCCCAACCCCTTAATTTATCCTTCCCCTCTCCTTCCCCTATAGTCAACATAAATTTGTTTTGTATTTTTGTGAGTCTATTTCTGCTTTGTAAGTAAGTTCATTTGTGTCATTCTTTTAGATTCCACATATCAGAGATATCATATGATATTGATCTTTATCTGATTTACTTCACTTAGTACAGTAATCTCTGGGTCCATCCATGTGGCTGCAGTCCGTGCAGTCTTTAAGGTTACAAAGCATTTTTACATTTTCCTCCCGATTTATCTTCTAAACCACTCGAGTGGGTGTCTCCACTTCTGCCCAAATCTCCGTTTAGGTTGTTGTCACAGAGAGCCTTTAAGAATGCACACCAAATCATGCTGTTCCCATGCTTCACCCCTCCTGTGGCTCCCTGTTGCGCTGAAGATCAGCTCCAGGTTTCCTGTGTGGTCTGGTTTCTGTCTAACCTCCCCGACCTCAACCCCTGTCCCTCCCCCCTCCCCCTAGCCATGAGCCATCGTGCTTTGTTTAATCTGCCAGATTTTCTTCCTACCTTCTGTTTCTCCAGGACAATTTGTTATTCTGATGTTTGTGTATTTCTTGATCCGTTTTCATTTTTATTTTGAAATAATTATAGAGTCACACAAAGTTGTGAAATCTAGTACAAAGAGCCCCTGTGTACCAGCTTTCTCCAGTGGTTACATCTTGCGTAACATCAGGACCAGGAAATTGACATTAATAGGGTGCCTGCGCACCGAATCTCAGGTGTGCATTCCTGCAGCTGCCAGTATATGGAAGATACTGAATTCTGCTATCTCTGGAAAGGTTCCCATCTTTTGAGACTTCCCTAGCAGTCCAGTGGCTAAGACTCCATGCTCCCAATTCAGAGGGCCCGAGGTTTGATCCCTGGTCAGGGGAGTAGATCCCACATGCAGAAATTTAAGAGTTCACATGCCAAAACTTAAGAGTTTGCATGCCACATTGAAGACCCAGTGCAGCCGAATAAATAAATTAATTTTTAAAATGAGCTTAATTCCTTTAAAAACAATGAAAGATTCACACCTTTCTCCCACCTTTCCTAACCCCTGGCAGCTACTCATCTGTTCATCATCTTCTCATTTTGTCATTATGAGCATGTGATACAAATAGAATCATATAACATGTGACCATTTGAGATTCACTCTTTCACTACTCATCCTTTTTATTTATTCTTTTTAAATTAATTTAAAAAAAAAAATTGTGGCTGCGCTGGGTCTTTATTGAAGTGCACGGGCTTCTCTAGTTGTGGCGTGTGGCCTTAGTTGTCCCATGGCATGTGGGGTCTTCCCGGATCAGGAATTGAACCCCTGCCTCCTGCATTGGCAGATGGGTTTTTAACCACTGAACCACCAAGGAAGTGGTTATTTCCCAGGGGACTCCCTATTTATTCTTAATTTTAATCATGTAAATAATAAAGGAAGCCCTTCCCTTGGGCTTTCAACACTGCAGATAAGGGTAAAGCCCTCTTGGACACAAACCTACTCACAAATGGGACCTCGTCTCACTTCTTCAGGGAACTTTTTTTCCCAGGCAGGAGGGGACCAGGGCCCCTGTTTGAGCACCAGGAACACACCCTCACAGGACTTACCCAGAGTGCACACGTGTCAGTGTATAGTGCCCTGTTTAACTTGAAGCTCTGTGGGAACAGGGGTTGGATCAGCGTGATTTACTGTTATTTCCCTAGTGTGGGGTTGGGTTTATTGTAAGCATGGCCTTTAATGCTGAGAACAACTGCACAAACATTTGTGGGATGAATGAGAGAAATGCCTCGTGGTGATTAATGATGGTGTTCATGATGAAGTCCACATATCCTGACTTGGTCCTATATCCAGCGTTTCCCTTTAACTATCACTGGAGGTCTTTGCTGTTTTCTGAAAACTCAGAATTGTTTGTGCTGGAGATGTTTATTGGTCATGAGATTCACCATGCTTCCAACTCTTTCCCGGGGCCTCTGTGCGTCCTCAGAGCCTGATGTGGGGACAGCCACGTTTCATACCATGTGATTTTCATTCTTCTACCTGAAGCCACAACTGGTTTGATGACAAGAAACACCTGATCCCAGGGCAGTGAATGGATATTTGGGTGCTAGGCTTGAAAAGATGAGCTGGTCCAGCCAGACTATCCATCTGGGTTAAGTAATGCCTACAGAATTGGGCAGTTAGGGGAGGAGTAGCAGCTGAGATGCTTTTAAGTAGAATGAGATGATGGTGCAAGTATAGAGAAACCAGATGTAAGAGTGTGTGTGTGAGAGAGAGAGAGAGAGAGAGAGAGGTTGACAAGAGAGACAGAGACACACAGAGAAAAACAGATATGTAGGGAAGTGGTTATTGCTTCTTCTAAGAAGTGAGGGAAGATGCAATTTCTTGTTCTTTAATTGAAGTATAGTTGAGTTACAATGTCATGTTAATTTCTACTGTACTGCAAAGGGACTTAATTATACATACATATACATTCTTTTTTAAAATTTTCTTTTCCATTATGGTTTAATCATAGGTTACTGAAAGATGCAGCTTCTTCTTTTTTTTTTTTAAGATGCAGCTTCTTAAGCAGAGGCAACATTTGGTAAAGGGTTGCAGAGCAACAGACAAATGTGTGTAGTTGGGTTATATTCATATAGAACATGACCTGAAGATCCGTGAAATCTCCCAGCCACATTCCCAGAGCTGACTGGAGCCCAGGACCTCCCTTTGGGTCTTAATTCCAAAGGATGTAGTTTCTGATGTGGCTGAAATCCTTGGATTTCTGTGAAACCCTATGGATATTCCCCACCATGTGACTGGGGGTGGGTTCACATAACCCTAGGGTATCAGCACGGAGTTGGGTATGCAAAAGGCAAACCTCAATGGGCCAGAAGTTTGGTGCCTGGAGACCCAGAACAGGAAGTGAGTGTCAGGTTAGATTAATATGACAGTGTCTAGAGTGAAGGAAAGGGCTTCCCAGGTTGCGCTAGTGGTAAAGAACCCATCTGCCAATTCAGGAGACATAAGAGGCATGGGTTCTATCCCTGGCATGGGAAGATCCCCTGGAGCAGGGTATGGCAACCCACTCCAGTATTCTTGCCTGGAGAATCCCATGGACAGAGGAGCCTGGTGGGCTACAGTCCATGGGGTCACAAAGAGTTGGATACGACTGAAATGACTTAGCACATACACACAGTGTATGAAATACCCAACTCAGGAGGGTAAGAGTAGGAGTAAGCTTTCAGGCAAATTCATGAATAATGGGTTACTAAGGAGATCGGACAAGATTTAGTCAGGGTCCGTGGGTTGGTTGCAATAACTGTTCATTGTGACTGGACTTCTCTTGAAGCCTTCTGAGAAGTCCCCCACTGTTTTTCTTTTTTAAACTTTAACATCATTTTATTTAGGAGTATTTTAAATTCCAGTGTCTATTATCTTGTTAGTTACGCAGTCTTTTACTATTTTATTACTTAAACTAAAAGTTACAGGATTCATTCTTTTTATTTAGTTATGTTTTAATTGGAGGATAATTGCTTTACAATGTTGTATTGGTTTCTGCTGTACAACAACTCAAATCAGTCATAACTCTACATATATCCCCTCCCTCTTGAGCCTCCCTCCTGCCCACCCCATTCCCATCCCTCTGGGTCATCACAAAGCACCAGGCTGGACTCCTTGTGTTTTCAGAGATAAGCCTCTGAGATCAAAAAATTGGGAAAACTCACCTTTACCTCACTAGGTTCTTAGTGACCACAGAGGGAGGAGGATGCGAGAGTGTTGGCTCAGATTTTGGCTTCGACAGCTCATCTCCCTTGAACCTGGGACCTTCCAGAAGGTCAAGAGCTCACTGTTTTCCTTCTTGGAGGAGAGTCTGTGATAAGAAGGACAGAGAAGTCCCTGCCTGCATGTCCTCATGTGTCTTGTGTTCTTTCTCTTATGGACAGAATTTTTAAAGCAGAGTTCTGAGAGTCATACTTTGGGATGTTTACTTGGTTATAGTGACATCTTTTCACTGAGTCCTACACCTGGGAGAGAGAATGGAGCACCTCCATTTCTGGTCCCCAATCCATCCAAACAAGCAGGTGTGAACATCTGTGTCCGGGTGGATTACGAAGATGCTCCTCTCTTAGAAATCTGGGATTTGGGTGGATACCAGATTGATTTAGAATGTGTGTGTGAGTGTGTGAAGTAGCTCAGTCATGTCCGACTCTTTGTGACCCTGTGGACTGTAGCCTGCCAGGCTCCTCTGTCCATGGGATTCTCCAGGCAAGAGTACTGGAATGGAGGGATGCTAATATCCCGACTCAGGGACTGTGGAAGATGGAAGAGGTTGCAGATGGGGCTGGAGCTTGAAAACAGAGAGCATGGAGAGAAACAGCGAGAGTCAAAGATGAAATGGAGATGGAAACAGAGCAGAACAGAGAGACCGGAGCCAGTTGTGGCTTGTCCAGCTGATTTCCACATCCTTACCTCTGGTTCCTGCCACGCTTCTATGTTGGGGTCCACAGATGACCCTTAAAACAAGTCTCCCGGGACTTCCTTGTGGTTCAGTGGCTAAGACTCTGCGTGCTGGTGCTGCAACTAAGATACGTTGCAGCTAAATAAAGATGAAAAGATAATCTGCCTAAGCAAAAACATGGAGAAGGAAATGGCAACCCACTCCAGTGTTGCCTGGAGAATCCCATGGACAGAGGAGCCTGGCAGGCTACAATCCGTGGGGTCACAAGAGTGGGACATGACTTAGTGACTAAACTGCCCACCACCACGAAGGAAAAGCAGGGTACTGAGCACACACACACCATCACCTAAGGGGTGGGCAGACTGCCTAAGCCACCCCTCTGGCCCGACCCCTCAGCACACCCTTACCTTTACTGCATATAAGGAAACAGCTCCCCCACTTAGGGAGTGAGGGAGTAAGGGAACCTGTTATTTGTTCTTGTTCCCCACTGTGCAGCAGTAGTCCCAATAAAGCCTTGCCTAGAAAAAAAACATGTCTCCCTGTTTTAAGAGTCCCTTGACTTGCATCCAGAGACTTTTTAAACATTTTTGTTATTCTGTGACCAGCCTGTCCAGTGCGCTTCTCTTTTCTGCTGGCCCCAGTCTCCGCAAGATGTTGTCATGCTTCTGCCCCTGGGAACCATATTTCTCCCAGAGCCTGGGTATTTGCCATATTTTTTTCCTATTTTTTGGTAGGATCTTATTTCCCTGACCAGGGATCAAACCCATGCCCCCTGCAGTGCAAGCATGGAGTCCCAACCACTGGCCACCAGGGAAGTCCCTTGCCTTGATTTTCGAAGAACTGGCCATTAATTAAAAGATGATGAGTTTCCCACGTGGCTCAGTGGTAAAGAATCCACCTCCAAATGCTAGAAATCGCCCCCAGGAGATGTAGGCTTGATCCCTGGATCAGGAAGATCCCCTAGAGGAGGAAATAACAACCTGCTCTAATATTCTTGCCTGGAGAATCCCATGGACAGAGGAGCCTGGCAGGCTGTAATCCATAGGGTCATGGCAAAGAGAAGGACACAACTGAAATGACTTAGCATGCATATATATATATACATATATATATACAAACATACGTATAAAACATATTATATGAGATTGCATAATACACATGCTGTATACATGTACACACACACACTTATGTGTGTATGTATGTGTGTATGCATAGATTATATATAAGTTTTATACCTACTATATTTTGCAAAGCAAAGAAGAAAAAGAAAATGAAAGGGGGAAAAATCTATTCTTCACCCAGAGGGGAAAAGAATTTGATTCAAAGACGCTTGCTAGGAAATGAAAGACACGACTTGAGTGTTTCATGGTATCATTACTGTCACTTAAAGTAATGTCTCCACCAGGGGGCTTCCCTGGTGGTTCAGGTGGTAAAGAATCTGTCTACAGTGTGAGAGACCCAGGTTCAGTCCCTGGGTCGGGAAGGTCCCCTGGAGAAGGGAATGGCTACCCATTCCACTATTCTTGCCTGGATAGTCCCATGACCAGGGGAGCCCTGGGCTACAGCCCATGGGGTTGCAAAGTGTTGGACACGACTGAGCATGCGCGCAAGCCTGTACAAGATGGTAGTATCTATAGTTTAAATCTGTTTAATTTCACATACCTCCATCACCACCGAAAGAGAAAAGAAAATCACGAGGATCAGAGGAAAGGGGTCCATTTAATTCACCTTGATTTGGTAAACAGATGTAGAATAGACCCAGCAGAGGATGCCCAGTCTGAATGGTGCCCACTGAGGTGGCTAACCAATGAGTAAGTGATGGCACTTGGGCGGGTCAAAGACTCACATCTTTGAACCTGACATTGATGTCGTGGGACCTAGCAAAATGCCTGTCAGAGGAGTCTGGGAGAAAACTCTGTGTTTCCCTCCTTCCCAAAGTGGCCCGTCAGATTTTTCATGGTGGAAGTTCAGGGGCCTGTATTCTGAGAGTAAAACAACACAGAGATCCGATGATTCTGACCCTAACTTCCAACGTTTTCTTCCTTCGGGAAGAGACGGCAAGCAATCATAGTCATACCTGCTGCAAAATGTCAAGCTGGTCTCTAAAAATGACTCCCGGCTGTGTAGTCATTGGACAATCTAAGCATGATTGTTCATCCCATTACTGATAAGCAGAAAGGGGCCCATCATTTCATGGCAAATAGATGGGGAAAAAGTGGAAGCAGTGACAGATTTTATATTTCTGGGCTCCAAAATCACTGCAGACAGTGACAGGAACCATGAAATTAAAAGACTCTTGCTCCTTGGAAGGAAAGCTATGATAAACCTAGACAGTGTATTAAAAAACAAAGACATCAGTTTCCCAACAAAGATCCATCTAGGCAAAGCTATGATTCTTCCAGTAGTCATGTACGGATGTGAGAGTTAGACCATAAAGAAGGCTGAGTGCTAAAGAACAGATGCTTTTGAATTGTGGTGCTAGAGAAGACTCTTGAGAGTCCCTTGGACAACAAAGAGATCAAACCAGTCAATCCTAAAGGAAATCAATCCTGAATATTCATTGGAAGGACTGATGCTGAATCTGAAGCTGCAGTATTTTGGCTACCTGATGGGAAGAGCCAACTCATTGGAAAAGATGCTGACTGCTGGGAAGGATTGAGGGCAGGAGGAGAAGGGGATGACAGAGGATGAGAGGGTTGGATGCCATCATCAACTCAATGGACATGAATTTGAACAAACTCTGGGAGATAGTGAAGGACAGGGAAGCCTGGCATGCAGCAGTCCATGGGGTTGCAGAGAGTAGGACATGACTGAGTGACTGAACAAGAGAGAGGGATGTGAAGTCGGTCCTGAACCCTAGGCACCAGGGGAAGTCTGCACATGGGTCATTTATTTGCATCATTAGTTGTCACAGTAGATTGCAAAGTCAGCCACTGTTCTCCTTACCTCCTGGCATGTGCCCACCTTGTAGCCTCTTCCATCCCAAGGTGGAGTCTCATCTCCCTACATCCAAATGTGGCTGGCCTTGTGATGGCGGAGAGAACGTGATCAGAGTGATGGTGTGCCTGTCAGTTTGGTCTGAGACCTTGTGAGATTTTGCATGCATCTACCAAAGCTCAGCATTCAGAAAACGAAGATCATGGCATCCGGTCCCATCACTTCATGGGAAATAGATGGAGAAACAGTGGAAACAGTGTCAGACTTATTTTTTTGGGCTCCAAAATCACTGCAGATGGTGACTGCAGCCAGGAAATTAAAAGACACTTACTCCTTGGAAGAAAAGTTATGACCAACCTAGATAGCATGTTGAAAAGCAGAGACATTACTTTGCCGACCAAGGTCTGTCTAGTCAAGGCTATGGTTTTCCAAGTGGTCATGTGTGAATGTGAGAGTTGGACTGTGAAGAAAGCTGAGCGCTGAAGAATTGATGCTTTTGAACTGTGGTGTTGGAGAAGACTCTTGAGAGTCCCTTGGACTTCAAGGAGATCCAACCAGTCCATTCTGAAGGAGATCAGCCCTGGGATTTCTTTGGAAGGAATGATGCTAAAGCTGAAACTCTAGTACTTTGGCCACCTCATGTGAAGAGTTGACTCATTGGAAAAGACTGTGATGCTGGGAGGGACTGGGGGCAGGAGGAGAAGGGGACGACAGAGGATGAGATGGCTGGATGGCATCACTGACTCGATGGACATGAGTCTGAGTAAACTCTGGGAATTGGTGATGGACAGGGAGGCCTGGCATGCTGTGATTCATGGGGTTGCAAAGAGTCGGACATGACTGAGCAACTGAACTGAACTGAACTGAACTGGACCTCTCTCCTGGAACCTTCTGGAAGGTGAGAGGCCAGAGAGGATCTTCCCGGCTGAGGTTACTCTTGACCAGCTGGTCCCAACTAGCCTGATAGTCACTGCAGACCAATGCATGAGCCCAGCAGAGCCCAAAATCATGAGCTAAATACCCTGGCTAGGAATTTCCTTGGTGGTCCTGTGGCTAAGATGCCATGCTTCCAAGGCAGGGGACCCAGGTTCGATCATTGGTCAGGGCACAAAGATTCCATGTCCCACGTGGCGTGGTCAAAAAGAAGACAGATGAAGAAACTAAATGCTTCATACTGTGTGTGTGTGAAGCTCAGTATGTCCCACTCTTTGTGACCCCATGGACTGTAGCCCACCAGGCTCCTCAGTCCATGGGATTCTCCAGGCAAGAACACTGGAGTGGGTTGCCATTTCCTCCTCCAGGGGATCTTGCTGACCCAGGGATCGAAATTATATCTCTTGTGCCACCTGTATTGACAGGTGGATTCTTTACCACTGCATCTTCTGGGAAGCCCACTGTCATACTCAGAATATTAAAAAAATAAAATAAATATTCCAGGCATTGTTTTGAACCAAGTAAGTGTTGAGATGTTTTGTTGTGTATAAAAGTCAGCTGATGCAGTTTTTGTCCCCAGAGGTCATGTTCAGTTCAATTCAGTTGCTCAGTAGTATCTGACTCTTGTGACCCCCATGGACTGCAGTATGCCAGGCTTCCCTGTCCATCACTAACTCCCGGAGTTTACTCAAACTCATGTCCTTTGAGTCGGTGATGCCATCCAACCATCTCATCCTCTATTGTCCCCTTCTCCTCCTGCCTACAATCTTTCCCAGAATCAGGGTCTTTTCTAATGAGTCAGTTCTTCACATCATGTGGTCCAAGAATTGGAGTTTCAGCTTCAGCATCAGCCCTTCCAATGAATATTAAGGACTGATTTCCTTTAGGATGGACTGGTTGGATCGCCTTACAGTCCAAGGGACTCTCAAGAGTCTTCTGTAACACCACGGTTCAAAAGCATCAATTCTTTGGCACTCAGCTTTCTTCACAGTCCAACTCTCACATTCACACATGACTACTGGAAAAACCATAGCTTTGACTAGATGGACCTTTGTTGGCAAAGTAATGTCTCTGCTTTTTAATATGCTGTCTAGGTTGGTCATAACTTTTCTTCTAAGGAGTAAGTGTATTTTAATTTCCTGGCTGCAGTCACCATCTGCAGTGATTTTGGAGCCCCCCAAAATAAAGCCTGCTGCTGTTTCCATTGTTCCCCCATCTATTTGCCATGAAGTGATGGGACCAGATGCCATGTTCTTAGTTTTCTGAATGTTGAGTTTTAAGCCAACTCTTTCACTTTCCTTTTTCTCTTTCATCAAGAGGCTTTTTAGTTCTTCTTCATTTTCTGCCATAAGTGTGGTGTCATCTGCATATCTGAGGTGATTAATATTTCTCCCAGCAATCTTGATTCCAACTTGTGCTTCATCCAGTCCAGCATTTTGCATGATGTACTCTGCATAAAAGCTAAATAAGCAGAGTGACAATATACTCCTTTCCCGATTTGGAACCAGTCTATTGTTCCAAGTCCAGTTGTAACTGTTGCTTCTTGACCAAGAGCTGTGGAGAGGATAAACACATCCCTTTTCTTTTGCAAATGCATCTTATTCTTTTTTCTTTGCCTGAGAGCAAATGTAGGATGTATGAGCATCCGTAAGGATGCAGAAATGGCATTTGCTAAAATTGTCTGTGGGAGAGAGTGTTGTCTGTGTGTGCACATAACGTGAGTGTGTGTAAGCATTATAAACAGTCTTCTGGAAGCCTGGAATATAATCTGTTTGAGGAGAAAGCATCAGCAGACACAGAACCATGATGGGAAATTTTTCTTGCAAATTTCAAAAGTCTTGCTTCAGTGGTCACTTCAGACAGTTTCCACTCAAAGATCCTCTAGACGTGAAGGTTCAGAGGTGGGGAAGAGTGAATCTGGCCAGTTGGGTTACAAAGGGTGCCTTAAACAGGGCAGCGTGGATGGGAAGAAAGGCTGGTTTGAATGTGGAATGTGGCTGGAGGGCACATTCTAATCTGAAAATGATGGGAACCATTGTGCAGAGTGTGGAGTTGTCACGGATGGGGGCTAAGAGGAGGGCTGATGGCCAGTGGGTTCATCCCCAGCAAAGGATGGGACATGGGGTTTGTGTTCATCCCATTCTTGAAACCAACCCTTCCTTGGAAGCATCACATGTGATATCTCAGTCTCAAGAGTGAGGGTTTTATTAGTAAGGAGAAAGAGACAAAAACAGATAACATTTTAATGATTTGCGTATGGCCCCCGTCTTTTAATATTATTTCATATTTTCTATGTTTTGGCAGTGCTATGGACCATGCAGGATCTTAGTTCCCCAACCAGGGATTGAACTTGTGCTCTCTCCATTGGGAGCATGGAATCTTAACCACTGGACCACTAGGGAAGTCCCCATATAGCCCCCATCTTGACCATTCTTTCCCCGAGATTGCCCAAGCCCCCCCCCCCCCCCCGCCCCCCAGGCCTGAATCCTGCAGTTACTATCAAGTCTGAGAGTTGAATGCAATCTTAAAACTTCAAGTTTTCACTGAACTTTAGATGATTCTGCGGCTTCATGTTGTGGTTTCTGTGGGGTTTTTTTGTTCAAAATTAAATTATCTGGAATGACGAAACCACAGCTGTTAAACAGTGGGCATTAGATGACATTTAAACATCATTATCTTATGCTCTAATGGAAGAATTGGCTGGTGATTAAAAACAAGACCTCCCCACAGCTATCTGAAGAGTTGCCATTTGCAAATTGCTTATGTTAAGAAGACTCCCCCAGCCTGTTTCAGAGAAAATATAATGCCAACTTCTGTGTCTGGAGATTTTTGAAGACTATGCTGACTGCTGGCAGGAATGTCCAGTTTGATCCTGAACATTTATGTTTGCTTCTGTGGACCGTGTCATGACCCAACAGTAACCTGGTGATATTCCTAATTATGATGTGACTCTTATTTTAGAATGATCTCAAAGAGTCAGTAATCTATTATCGGGGTTTACTTGAGACTTAATTCAGGCATTCAGAACCTCTCATCGTGTGCAGTTAATGAAGTTTGTCTAAGTCTATATCCATCCCAAACTGTCCTATTTGGTACCAGTGACAGTAAGTATCATTTTCCAGCCAGGAATGCAGATTTTTTTAATCCCAAGAAAAGCTTCTGTCCTATTGACTTCAATTTAAAAGGTTTAGAAGTAAAGATGTCAACTTAGAACACTCACCTCTTTGCCTTGTGAAGAAATTCCATTGTGCAGTTTGGAGGTTTCTGCTTTTCCTTTTGTAATTTTTTTTTTTTGAAAGGCTAAAGAAAGATCTAATGATTGTATGAAGTGTAATGTTTATGTGACACAGGATTTCTGTGGCAAGTAGGTAGTTGTTATTAGTGTTCTGGTTTCTGAAGCCTTCAAGAAGGACTTATAAAAAGAAGAGGACTTCACTCGAACTCAACCACAGTTTTCTTGTGTATTAAATGGATTATGCCTGAGATTTGGAAGAAAAGCAGAAATGAAAGAATTAATGTGGGCTACAGTGGCCTGCATGTTTGCATACAGCCAAAATTCAAACATTGAAATTCTATTCTCTAAGCTGATGGTGTTAGGAGGTGGGGCCTTTGGGAGGTGATTAGGTCATGAGGGTGGGGCCTTCACAAATGGGGTTAGTGCCCTTATGAATGAGATTTAATAAAACTCTCTAGCTTCTTCCACCATATGTGGACAATGGGGAAAACTCACCAGAAGCTAGCCATGGATCCCTCTGATCTTGAACTGTGAGCCTCCAGTACCAGGAGAGATAAATGCCTGTTGTTTATAGCTGTCTAGACTGTACTGCTTTGTTATAGTGGCCCAAAAGGGCTCAGAAAAGAGTTTTCCAAAAGTTAAATTTTTCTAGAAGTAAGAGATGCACTTTTTTATTTTCTTCTTCTTCCACATTCCTGTCTATTCAAATGTGGTAACATAGTTGGTATGTTGGAAAAGTGTGGATGCTTCAGCTTGATTAACTGTTGGGTGAGCTAGGGTTCTTTGACTATAAGCAAAGTAACAGCTCTGGCTATTGTAAGCAAAGAAGATATGGGTTGGCTCTTGGCATTGAGGAGATGATGGATAACACCAAATTGTTGTTACAGAAATTGAAGGAAGGAAGGAATTGAAATCTTTCACCATGACTGGAATGAATAATCCCCTTTTTTCTGGCATCTTTAAGATTCAAAGGCTTTGACTAGAATCTATCCAGTCGATCACAGTTGGACCACATGCCTACCACTGGGTATATGGCACCATAAAGAGGAAGGCAGCTTCCAGGGATCCTGGCAGCCTGGTGGACTTACTTTTTCACATAGACTGGATGGAATGGAGGAGGGGTTATATCCTCCCCACTAGGATGCTATCAAGGAGATAGACAGGATGCTGAGTTATCAAATGTACAAATACCCACCCCAATTGGGGGATGAAATGTGTCTTAGAAATTTAGGAATGTTTGAGTACATTCTTATATTTGATATTAAGATGCTCAAATCATCTAAACATAAAGCTGTAAGCTCCAGCTCTCATAATTTGGAAAAAAAAAATAACAAAGCTATCAGGGGCCCATATTTTAATGTACATTATTACATTTCACAATTGTTTTGCAGAATAAATTTCTATCAGGTGACATGAAAATGAGGCCAGCTATTTCCATAATCTCCTGTGACCCAAATGTATTATGAACTCCTTCATCCAGTTTTAATATAACTCTAAATTATTCCTCGATGTCTATTAATAATTAAGGAAAGCAAAATCTGTATTATCTCTTAATGGCATTTTGACTTTTCCGTTTCTTTTTGAAATGAATGTTCCTGGTGCATTTCTTGCTGACATCAGGATTCTGAAGAACTCCAGATTCCCCAATTCTGGTAACCTCATGCCCTTGGTTTGTGAGTCTGGGTCACCTGTGAAATGCCCTCCTTCCCACCCACTCCTTCACCGTAGTGGATTTTCCTTATCCAGAAGTCACTGCGCTCTTTGCAAAAAATCATCACCTCTTGGTGGGGTGTGTGTGTGTGTGGTAATGCCCCTTCTTGTTCTAAGTCCCTCAGTATGAAGGTTCTAACTCCCAGTCTCTGGGGGCAGCCACATGACTGGCCCAGCCAATGAGAGTGGAATCTCTCATAGGAGTTAGTGACTTGTTCATGAGTTGGTGGTGCCTCAGAGTGGGGCCAATCAGAGGCAACGAATAAGAGTCCCGGGACTTGGTCTGCAACAATTAGGAAATGCATTTTTTTCCATCTGAGGTGTGACTCTTGGAGCCACTGGTGACCACCCAGATGGAAGCAGCCTAGAGGGCTCTCTTGACGTCATCTGAGCTCTTACATCCAGCATCTTGTGGACTAGGGCGCTGCCCTCTGGAAATTTCCCACCATTTTCCATCTCAGGAGCTCAGGCAATTTCCTCCTCCACTTAAACTTCAGTGAATGAATTTGGTTTCTTTCTATGTGTCTCTGAGTCTTATCAAACATCCTGTCTTCTTCCAATCCTTTTTTTCCCTTTTAGATCTTGTAAATCACTCTCTGGAAATTCATTCCCTTTTTGGTATTCTGGTCCAACAGGTCCTGAGGAAGGTAATCAAAAGGACACAGGGGCCAGTGTACAAAAGAGACTGAATTTGTTGGGCAAGTCGGTGCTCAAGAAAGCTTTGCTGGATGGATGGAAGGACAGGAAGAATGTTAAGTGTGCCTTGGTGTGAACTCAGAGAGGCTGCCATCTCTCCAGTAGGAAGCAGACAGAGAGGATGGGGCAGATGGGAGCCTGTTAATTGCCATTCTTATCCTCAGGGGGTGGCTGATTTTTAGATTTGTTCCCTGGTGTCTTCAGAGGCTCTCTGGACAGCTCTGCAGGAGATGCTAGGAATCCTCCCTGTCTCATCCTTTTGGACTGAGGTCCCCCTTCATGTGAACTAATTAACTCATAGGTCCAATACCTTGCCTCTCTTGGTCCCCACAGAGGAAGATGGCATTTAAAAACTGTGATGAAAAGCCATTTCCTCCAGCTGTGGTGACAGAGATCATTGTCATCTTTGTGCTGGGAGGCAACAGTCTTTTGGAATACTTGGTGGATCTGTGATGACAGAAAGCCCGGCAGACACTTGAGGGGGTCTTCACTCAAGCAAGGAAAGGATCCCTCCCACTTGTGTTGTCGTCTGTTCTCTCTGAGGCATGGCACAGCAGGGATGGGTGGAAGAGATGTGGATTCAGAGCTGCCCTGAATTTTTGTGTTGGGAGTCACACCCAGAAATCAGGAGCCAGAAGAGAAGGATATGCATCTTGGTTGCCTTTTTTTCTTTTTTCTTTTTACCTCTGTGACATTTGGTAAATTACCTCTCCTCACAGTCTCAGGATCTTTGTCAGCCAGAAATTCATAGCACTCAGTAAGCACTGACACGTGCAGTTTTTCAAATTGAGGTGAAAATTTCACAACATACAATTAACCTTTTAAAAATGTACAATTCAGTGGCATCAGGTGTGTGTGTAATTATCACCTCTCTTTAGTTTCAAAAGTTTTTCTTCACCCTAGAAGACCATGGATATCCATGACCACTCATTCATTCCCCGGTCCCCCCTCCCCCAACTCCTGACACCCATTAATCTACCTTGTGTCTCTATGGATTTGCTGCTCCTGGGTATTTCATATAGGAAGATTCATACAACTTGTGACCTTTATGTAGGGTTTCTTTTATGTAGCATAATGATTTTGAGGTCATTCCTATTGTAGCAGGTAGCAGTTTTGCATCCCTTTTTGTGACTGGATAATATTCCATTGTGTGGATTTAGCACACTTTATTTATCCACCCATCAGATGGACATTTGGGTGTTTCCACCTCTTTTAAAATTAATTAGCTTACTTATTTGGCTGCATCAGGTCTTAGTTGTGACACTCGGGGTCTTTGTTGCATCTTGTGGGATCTTTTCCTTACAACGCACGGACTCTAGATGTGGCGTGTGTGCTCAGCTGTTGTGGCATTCGGGCTTAGTTGCTCCAATCGTATGGAATCTTAGTTCCCTGCCCAGGAATGGAACCCAAGTCCCCTGCATTGTGAGGCAGATTCTTAACCTCTGAACCGCCAGGGAAGTCCCTGTTTCCACCTTTTGACTATTGTGAATAGTGCTGCTGTGAGCGTTTGAGAACAAGTCTTTACATTTTAATGTTGCTGCTGCTGAATACTATTATCAATCATTTATATTAATTGTGTGATGATGTAAATGCTATTTAATTAATGCTATTAAATTGTATTTTTAAATACAGTTGACCCTTGAACAACACAGGTGCAAACTATGCAGGTCCACTTATACACTCATGATCTTCAGTAGCAAATACTATAGTACGTGATCCAGAGTTTGGTTGAATCCAAGGATTCAATCCTCAAATTTGGAGGAACCACTGATATGAAAGACAGATTCTGAGTTATACCTGGGTTTTTTACTATGAAGGGGTCAGTGCCCCAATGCCTATGTTGTTCAAGGGTCAACTGCACTATTATTAACTCTCTATATTGATTGATTCTCATAATGTTAAGAGAATAATATTAATATGATTTATACTCATAAATGCAGGACATGGCCACAGAACTAAATAGTCAGACCCAGGCACGGGAAGCCTGCTCATTCCTTGATGTCATCCCCATTTGCCAGGTGTTCCAGCCAACAGACTCAAGTGTACTGGTCAAAGGTGGTCCAGTCTACTTAACAGCCATCACTTATTCACTCGGCTAAGGTGGCACAGTGGTAAAGAATTCACCTGGGAATGTAGGGGACTCAAGAGACATAGGTTCGATCCCTGGGTCAGGAAGATCCCCTGGAGAAGGAAACGGCAACCCATTCCAGTATTCTTGCCTGGGAAATCCCATGGACAGAGGAGACTGGTAGGCTACAGTCCACGCGGTCACAAAGATTCAAATATGACTGACCACGCGCGCGTGCACACACACACAAGCTGAATGCAAATATCATAGGCAGCATTGTCTCCTTCCCATTGTATTCCTCCCAGTACTTAGGGTAATTATGGGATTTGAGATATTACCTACTCAGTGTACCAGATGCCGCACCCGCACCACTTAATGTGCCTGGCAGGGAACTGCTACGATGGCCCTAAATGAAAATGATACAACAGGGATGGTAAGAAAAGGTCCCATGTCTCGGGCTCTCTTATCTACTTTTGTTTTCTAAATGTACAAGTCCAAACCTGTTGCCATGGTTTCAGAACTAACCACCCCCCGCACGCCCACCAAACATTGATCAGGTTGATCAATGGTTTTCCCAGAGCTGAATTTTATTCACCCACTGTACATCCCCAGTGGCTCAGATGGTAAAATCGTCTGCTTGTAATGCTGGAGGTCTGGGTTCAGTCCCTGGGTCAAGGAAGATCCCCTGGAGCAGGAAACGGCAACCTACTCTAGTACTCTTGCCTGGAAAATTCCATGGATGGAGGGACCTCATAGGCTATACTCCCTGGATCACAAAAAGTCGGGCAGGACTGAATGACTTTGCTTTCACTTTCACTGTACATCCAGCATCATGATTTTCCCCCTACTCTCCCTTGTGGAACAGGTACAGCTGCCTGCTCAGCTGCACCTGCATCACCTCCAGGTGATAATTCACCTGGAGATACCCTTATTGACCAGGTTATCTACTCAACCTTCTTACCCAAGTGGGTCCAGTGAGGCCCCACTTCTCTGCGAGCCACACCACATTCTCAGCCTTTACCAAACCACTACGGAGCATGTTTCCATGCTGTAGTTGGCTGTACTCTGCTAGCGGTGACAGGACCTCAGAAGCTGAACTGCATCCCTTGGCCTCCTTCCAAGCTTATCCCAGATTGATTTAATCAAGATTCTGAGTTACATGTGTCAGAAATCCAACTCCAATCTGCTTTGAAAGGGGTCCATGAAACCTGATGGACTCGTCATTCACAGAGTTTGATAGTGGTGTTGGTTGCAGGTATAGCTGGATCCAGGTACCCAGAGGATACCTTTGAGAGTCCTCTGTCCTTCTCTTGGTTCTGATTTCTTCTGGGTTGCCTTCTGTGGTAATAAGTGTAGTGCCTCCGTACCCCCAAATCCCTGTCTCTACTTTGGGCCTCAGAAGGTGACCTTATTGGGAAATGGAGTCTTTGTAGATGCGATTAGTTAAGATAGATGTATCTGTGAGTCAAGAAACCCCTGAGATTCTCAGGAATCTCCAGGAGCTAGGAAAGGAACAATTCTCTCTCCAGGAGGAGCCAACTTTGCTGATACCTTGGTTTCTGGCCTCCTGAAGACAGATTTCTCTCATGGTTGATGGTCATTTTTATTGTAAACCTGGGCAAGTGGTGTATCTTCATTTTCAGTCTGGTTCTCACTGAATAGAATCAAAGATGGTTTCTGACTGCAGCAGGCTTGCCACCTGCAAACCAGGGTTGGGGAGGAGACATGCTGTTTCCCTTATTGTTATGTTTGCCCAGTAAAAGGACCACACAGGTCATACATCCAGGCCGATCCTCAACTCTTCACATACTCCCTAACCTCATGGGAGGAAGACGAGCTGAGAGATGAAGTGAACCTCGGCACTCCCAAATGCCTCCTGTTGGGTTTTCTGTATGCTCTGGGCCAGGAGGCAGGCCCAGCAAATGGGGGAGATGTGTTTAACCCAGGGGAGGTGTAGGGTGAGCCCTTTTGGAACTCATCCCAGAGCTGCATTTTCAGAGATCACTGAAAATGATCACTGATGTTTTCACCTGCACTGTCTGACTCCTGGGTGGATGATATCATTTCATTTCAAAGCCAACCCATGAGGAAAGCACAGAAAAGCTGTGTGACTGGTCCAGGGTCACTCTATGACATTAAATGGCACCAGGCTCTCCGTCTCTGAGCCGGGAATCCCCATCCACTCTGCCAACCTGCACATGGTCTCCTGAAGGAGGACCGGAGACCCAGAGCAGTAAGACTTCTTTTCCCAGAGATCAGAACTGACCAGTTATGTTGACAAGCTATTCTCTGTCTCTGTGGAGAAGAAATCAAGCACATTTTTGGACTTCCCTGGTGACTCAGTGGTAAAGAATCTGCCTGCCAATGCAGGAGACATAGGTGTGATCTCTGTATTGGGAAGCTTCCCTGGAGACAGAAATGACAGTCCACTCCAGTATTCTTCCCTGGGAAATCCCATGGGCCGAGGAGCCTGGAGGGCTACAGTCCATAGGGTCTTAAAAAGTCAGACACAACTTAACGACTAAACAACAACAAAGCCATTTCTGATGGCCAAATTGTGGATTAGCCAGAGCTAACAGGCAGTGAGGTTTCCTTTCTTGAGGTTCTGAAAGATTAGCTGAGAAAAATGGGGCTGGAGGGCCCTGGGCCAGAAGAGAAGAGTAAGTAACTAGTTAGCTTAGGATCCTGTTAGGAAAACTGGAGGGAGGTTGGCAATGGCCTTTCGATACTCCTGTTATTATATATGTAAGGGACTGCACAGCACTGGTGCTGTGAGCACAATTACAGTGTGGACATAGTGTATGGAACAAGTGAGTTATAACTGGGAGAGCACAGAAATGGCTGTCTATGGGGATTAATTTATTTTATTATATTTTTTCCCCTGAGAGAGTCTTTGAGTTCCCACAGACACACACAAAAAGACCTGCCCCCTTGTTTGAGGCTAGATATTCTCTTTATACCACAAGTTGTCTGAGACGTTGATTAAATCCATCACTCACAGCTGAGAAGAAAGGGTGGGAAACCCTAGAAATGCTTAGGGTCCCTGGGAGACACTTGAACTTGGAATCTATTTAATAGCTCTTGGCACAGAAAGCAAACAAGAGTCTCTCAGAGATCAAAGAACTTTTATCTCGCTCAGTGGAGAAATCTGTTTCTTCAATCACTTATTGTTTGAGCCAAAAACATCCCTGGAGTGAGAAAAGAAGGAAGAAATGTGTTCTCCATTTCAGTCCTTATTGCAAATCTGAGTGTTTGCTTTCCAGGTGATTTTTGTGGTTTATAAGGAAAAAAAAAAGTTTTAATGGGTAAAGGCATGAATTAATAGATGACTTTCAGACTTTCAGTTTGGGGCTGTTCAAAGCTACCATGGAATGTCATTGGCAAAAAGCTCACTGACTTGTTGATTCTTCGACATTTAACTAAAGGTCTGTGATGGGCAGCCCACTGTTGGGAGAATTTGGTGGTGGCATGGATTGAATAGTGTTCCCCCAAATTCATATTCACCCAGAACTTCAGAATATGACTCTGTTTGGAAATGGAGTGTATGCAGATGTAGTTAGTTAAGTTAAAATGGGGTCATATTTGTCAAGGGACCCTAAATCCAAAGACTGGTATCCTGGTAAGAAGAGGAAAGGACACACAGAGAGACACAGACAGGCCATGTGATGAGGGAGGCAGAGATTGGATGGATGCCCCTCCCAGCCAAGGAATGCCAAGGATGACTGGGGACCATGGGGAGATAAGAAAAAGGGCTGGAACACAGCAGCCCCTGAGCCTTTAGAGGCAGTGGGAGTCCTGCTGACACCTTGATTTTGGACTTTTGGCATCAGAGCTGTGAGATTAAATTCCTGTTTTTGTAAGGCACTCACTTTGTGGTGCTTTATTATAGCAGCTCCAGGACACCAATGTAATAGCCCACAGGGAGCTCTTCTTCCTTTAGGTGACAGTCTGTGTTTTAAAAAGGTCCAAGTAGGGAAAGGAATGCTTTTTTAAAATTAATTAATTTTTCTTGATGCCGAACAGCGTCACAGTCACGTGAGCACATTTCTCTCTTTGTCGCTGAATCAGTGACCCTGTGCCTGTGGACATCCCCATAGACCCTACTATGCCCTCGGTCAGGGCAGCTCTGAGCATGTGGGATCCTGGGAGGTCTGTCCATCTCAGCTCTGCTTGCAAAGCTCCTGGGGCAAGTTTCCCTTCCTCTGCCTTCCTTGGTTTCCATTTTTCCCCTCTTATACAAACAGACCCAACAAACAGCTTTGAGAATGTGGAGTTGATTTTGGAGACATGCCTTCTCTATTCCAGGTAAGGGAGAACAGGTCTTTAGAAATGATCCAAACTAAAGGTGCGAAATCTGTGAAGGAAGCTGGGCTTTACATTTAAGAAAAATGCAGCTTTAGAAAGCCAGGGAAACCCTCTTGGTGGTTCTGCATGTTAGAGACATGGAACAACCACAGTGCAAATTAGAATGAAACCCTCCAATGAGCCACTGATACAGGAGCAAAAGAGATTGTCTCTGTCTCATTACGGTTAACAGTTTCTAGTTTGCTTGTTTTATATTAAATATTTTAATGTTATAGCAACTTGGTTTACTTTTTGTTCCATTTTTAAATTTTTTGACCACAGGTGCAGAATTGGCTTCATCGTAACTCTTGTTCCATGACATACTTTCTTCTTTGCACCGTGTGTGACTCACTTGTATTTATATAATAATTGAATTGGTTATGTTTTAATAGTGTACTAAGCACCTGTGAACCCATCACCCAAAACAAAAGCTGGCACCTTGGCATACTTCCATTCAACCTGAATTTTTTGAGTAGCTATCACCGATAAGTGTTTTAAAATGTAGTTGCATAAATATTCTGAAGGCGTGATTTTATTTTTCTGTTTGCTCAAAAAAACTAAACTTTTCCCCAGACACATCTTGAAATCCCAGGTAGGAGTTCTTAAGTGCTCAAAACCAAATGTTTCATGATTGTCTTCTGGGTAAATTGTTTCTTCTCTATTCATCTGTTCGAAGTGCAGTAACGTACTCATTTTTTTTTCTGAGCAAAACTGTCTCTTTTCTCAACTGATTTCTTTGAGGAACAAAGCCAGGAGGAAACCCAGGGTGCCATGTGGTTATATAATAAAAAGAAGTAAGAACAGACACTCAGCAAGCTCAACTGCTTGCAAATTTATCTTTTCAAGCCAGAGATGTTTATTAAGTGTTCTAGGGTTCCAGATCGTGGTACTTGATGTTCAAATACCAGATGATAAAACATAAAACAAGTAGACAAACTCATATCTATCAAGAAACAAACTAACCAACAAATAAAAGGTGAATCAATAAGCTTAAAAGAAAGTTTTATATATTCTGTGTTTCTCTTCTGTTTCCTTTTCCATCATTCCCTTAGGGATTTTTACAGCAGCAGTGCTCTGTGGGGGAATGAAGGTTATCAATCAGTGGAAATTGTAGAGATTTCAAAAGCCAGTCAATCTGGGCTCTGCTGTTTATTTATTCTGTGATCTTGGATAAGACACCAAAAATATCGTATAGACACTGTGGCATGTTTGTGGATTCATGGTATTTGGCAAGACGTATTTATTATCCACTATATGCCAGATTGGGGTTTGGCTTTAAGGAGACAGTGGTGAACGCAATAGCCACGGTCCCAGCTTTAAAGTTTATTCAGGAATGAATTCAGAACAGAAGTTTGGGAAGGGATGTTAAGCTTGACTTGTGTTTGAAGATAAATTCCTACAGGAATCCTTTTGAGTTTCCTCTCCTGTTGCATTAAACCACAAATGGCTCTTTATCAGTCATGAGAAATGGTTCCAAATTTCTAGTTCCCCAGATCCCCAGGAGCAGGTGCTTGAAAAGTTACGTTGTGTGTATTTCTCTGGCATTGTAAATGTAACCAATCTCTTGGCTAAAGGCCCATTAGAAATTATTTTGTGTACTTAAATGGTAAATAAAAACACACACACTCCCCCAGAGGAATAATTTGACTCACCAGAGGCTTTTCTTTTTTTTTTTTTTTCAAGAACAAGGGTCATTATGTGATCTCGTGTTGTATGACATCAGGACAACTTCAAGAGTTAATTACATTCTTAATTACAGCTTTGTATTGAATTAGGGAACTATCATCCATAGCATAATTGAAACCCTGCTGAGATCACGTCTGTTGCCAGCTAATTGCATGCCATTTTTAAAACTAAACTTTAAGTTTAAAAAAAAAGCAGCATTTTGTTTGTCTAAGCTTTAATTAATTGACAGGAGAAACTTAATTGGGGGTTTGTCAATAGATGGGATTTTTTTAAGATGGAATATTTTTAAATGATCACTGAGAGATGGGTTACAGTATAGCAAAGTAACCTTCAAACATGAAACTAAAGGTACTTAGACGTGGAATTTGGGAAAGAAACTCGAACAGAAGTACTGTGTTCCTTGGTGAGAGGCAAAGTTGCCAGAACAGCATTAACTAGGAATCCGAAGTTGTGGGTTCTAGCCCTGCATGGGTTCCTTTCTCACTATGATCCAAGGCACATCACTTCTCCTATAGGACTTGTGTCTGCATTTCAAGCATGAGAGTTGGGGACTTCCTGGTGGTCCGGTGGTCAAGAAGCCACCTTGCAATGCAGGGGATAGGGGTTCGATCCCTGGTCAGGGGACTAAGATCCCACATGCTGCAGGGCAGCTAAGCCCGAGTGCCACAACCTAGAGAGTCCATGTACCGCAATGAAAGATCCTGTGTGCTGCAACTAAGACCCAGTGCAGCCAAATACTTTTTTTTTTTTTTTTAAGAAAAGATGGTTAACAAAGATTTTTAAAAAAGAATGAGAATTGAGTAGGTCTTAAAAATCCATATTGACTCAGATTTCCTACATTTGTGACTTAAGATGTTCTAGCAGTCAGGGGTGGATGTGATGATGGTCATAAAACAAGATGTTTAAGATGCTGCGTCACTGATCTTCCATAGGGTAGGACTCCTTGGTGGTTGACAACAGGGCTTCCCTGTTGGCTCAGAGGTTAAAGCGTCTGCCTGTAAGGCGGGAGACCCAGGTTCAATCCCTGGGTCGGGAAGATCCCCTGGAGAAGGAAATGGCAACCCACTCCAGTATTCTTGCCTGGAGAATCCCATGGACGGAGAAGCCTGGTAGGTTACCGTTCACGGGGTTGCAAATAGTTAGACACGATTGAGCGATTTCACTTTCACTTTCACTTAATAGAGAAGTAATTCCAGGAAAGATAGTAGGATCATCACCACCAGTAAAACCCAGACATAAGACTCCTGCTACTAACCTAGTAAGCAGAAACCTACCAGGGCTCATCTCTGTATCTGTGCACTTCGTACCTTCATTCCATTCAAGAGTCACAATCCCTTGAGAGAGGCTGATGGCTAAGGATGGCTCACGTGCTCTGTTTTGGTGGAGGAAGAACAGGATACTTTCCTGGCAGTTCTGTTAAGTCTCACGCAAATGAGAGAGAGGCAGTTACTGTAATAAGAAACCGGGGGGCTTCCCTGATGGCTCAGTGGTAAAGAATCTGCCTGCTAATGCAGGAGACACAGGTTCAATCCCCGATCTGGGAAGATTCCACGTGCTGTGGAGCGATTAAGTGTATAAGCCACAACTACTGAACCTGTGCTCTAGAGCCCATATGTCACAGCTACTGAGCTCATGTGTAGCAACTACTGAAGCCCACGCACTAAAGAGTCTGTGCTCTGCAACAAGAGAAGCCACTGAAGCCCAAGCCCCGCAAATAGAGGGGGCCTGGACGCAGCACTGAAGACCAGAGCAGCCAAGAATAAATATATACATTAAAAAAAAGAAATCAGGGTGCTGTCACTAAAAGGAATATTGAATCCTGGGCAGCCTAAACCAACAAACCTCACTATCTTTCCCCTTGTTAAAGAAAGTGAAAGTGAAGTCGCTCAGTCGTGTCTGGCTCTTTGCGACCCCGTGGACTGTAACCTACCAGGCTCCTCCATCCATGGGATTTTCCAGGCAAGAATACTGGAGTGGGTTGCCATTTCCTTCTCCAGGGGATCTTCCTGACCCAGGGATTGAAGCCAGGTCTCCTGCATTGCAGGCAGACGCTTTAACCTCTGAGCCACCAGGGAAGGCACTTTCCCTTGTTAAACCTCCAACAAATATGCCCTGTGTTTGCCTCTCATCTTACAAAAAAGTCCTGCTCTGTGTGAGACCTTGGACGTTTCTCAGTGGTGAACACGTTAACAGTAGCGTTGAGAAAAAAAGACTGTGAGTGTAAAGATGGTGAATCGCAAAGACATTCAAAAAGAAAAGGACAAATAACTTTCTTTAATCATGGTGCCCAATGATCTAGTTACTCAAATCGAGGGACCCAAAGTTATTGTTAGAAACACTTCTGGTTTTGTTCTGGTGGGCTGTTTTCTCTAAGTGTATTTTTCTCAGATGGATCGCCCTGGTCATAAAATCAATTCATTTTATTTCACTAGTCAAGCTGCAGTGAAATATAAGATCACATGGGATTCCACCTGTAAATTTTCCTGTTCTGCCTGTAACTGTTTTTTCTTTCCTCTCTTGTTTTTTGATTTTGTTCGTTCTGTATCTGAATATCTACCGATCTTCATTTTGTAGAACCACAGTAGTCAGTTTTGTTATGGTTGACTTTTGTTGATTGGGAGAGTGTGACTTTTTCTTGAAATGTTTCTTGGGTTGAATAGATTTAGAATTTTGTACCTCTTTTCATTATTTTGCTGATTCTCTTTTTTCTTTTTAATGTCCAGTTGATAGTACATCCAGAAGGTGAATAAGGTATAAGGGATAAGATAATAAGAGATTTTAAAAGAGGTTTTCAAAACATTGGAGACTTTTGTCAATATCCATTTCTTGGATTGTGTGAAACCCTTGCATGTAGAGGTGTGTCAAGTGGGATTCTTTGGTTGCCGGCAATAGAAACTGATTAGGGATCATTGATGAAAAATAAAACCTGCCATAAGGCTGTCAGGGATGTAAAAATATGACTTGGAAAACAGATCTGAGAATTTCAACTATGGTTTCCAATGTGGGGCATGATGCTCAGGGTGTCATTCTTAAGAAACAAGCAAACTAACACCAACCAACCGTGTCATTGGCCCTCATGTCATTGTTTATGAATTGAAAGTCTAGGGAAAGATGTCTGTCAACAAGGGTATGGTTAACCAAACTGTCATTTGTCCACACCACGGAATACTACACAGCCATGAAAAGGAAGGAGTGAATACATGCAACAGTTTGGATGCGTCCTGAGTGATAAACAGCTATTTTCAATAGGTTATGTACCGCGTTCTTCTGTTTAAATAAACTTCTGAAAAGACAACATTTCAGAAATACAGTGATTAGTGACTGTCAGGGCTTAGGGAGGGGTAGTATTTGAAGGAGGTGAATCAGTTACAAAAGGGCAATGGGAAGAGTCCTTGTGATGGAACTCTGTGTCTTGACTGTGATGGTGGAAACATAAACCTAGACACGTGACAACATTTTGATAAAGTTGATAGAATCATGTAGAAGTAAATGCAAGCACAGACACGTGTCTACAAGATGGGAGAGTCTGCATGAGACAGGTGAACTTTATCAGTGTCAGTTTCCCAGTAGGGATATTGTAGTATTGCTTTGTAAGATGTTGCCATTGGGAGAAACTTGGTGGCGTCCACTGACATCTCTGTACCATTTCTTACAACTTCATGTACATCTATAATTACCTCAAGTTTTTCTTTTATTTTCAAGGTGTTTTTTGATGTGGGCCATTTTGAAGTCTTTATTGAATTTGTTACAATATTGCTTCTGTTGTTTGTGCTCTGGTGTTTCGCCAATAGGTATGTGGGACCTTAGCTTCCCGACCCTGGACTGAATCCACACCCCCTGCATTGACAGGTGAAGTCCTAACTACTGGACTGTCAGGGAAGTCCCTCAAATTTTTCAGTTAAGGACCGTCTCAGAGAGAGTATGCATTTGGTCTATTGCCTCTTCTTAACTGAACAGAAGACCTGATGAAAAATCTATCAGAGACTCTGTGGGCTTATGTAGTAGGAAGCCAGGACCTTGACTCATTTCGTGTGGCAGAGTATAGTCCCCCAAAACAGGCCACAGTACTAGTTCCAGCTCATAATTCTTCCAGAACCTTACTACTCAATAAGAAGTGGAAGCTATTTCTATTCTGCTTGAATGTGGACAGTCTTGTGATTTACAGGACAGATGGAATCTACTGGTGATGCTAAGTGACATGAAGACCAAATCACAAAAGCTGATGTGGTTTCTGCCTGCATCTCCCTGTCTTTCCTGAGTCACTGGTCCTTGGAACCGCCATGTTGTGAGGAAGCTCAAGCCACCTGGAGAGGCTGCCTATGACTGTTCTAACTGATGGGTTCAGCTGACAGATCCATGGCCACTCACGTGAGTGGATCTTCCAATGATTCTAGGGCTTTCCTGCTGACTTAGTGGTAAAGAATCCACCTGCCAGTGCAGGAGACACAGGTTCGATCCCTGGTCTGGGAAGATTCCACACACTGCAGGGCAATTAAGCCTATGTACCACAACTACTGAGTCCATGCACCCTAGAGCCCATGCTTTGCAACAAGAGAAGCCACCCCAATGAGAAGCCCAAGCATTGCGACTAGAGAGTAGCCTCCACTCGCCACAGCTACAGAAAAACCAGGAAGCAACAAAGACTCAGCACAGACAAAAATAAAGAAATGAAATTATTAAAGAAAAAATGATTCTCATCTCCAGCATTGCATCTGCCTGTACCATTGTCTTGTGGAGCTGAGGGAAATATTGTGGCTGAGCTCTGCCCAAATTCCAGATTTGTGAGCCATATAAATGCTGTTTTAAGCCAGAAACTTGAGAGATGGTTTGTCACACAGAAATAAGTAACTGGACTACCTCCTTTCCAAACACTGCATGCACTGGGAAAGAGGAAATTCCCTGTTACGATGAAGCTGGAGAGCAAAAAAACAACATACGGCTTCTCTGTGGGGTATGGACTGGCTTCATCTTTTCGCACACGCGACACTTGAAAGAGCTCACTTCAGGGGCTGGGGGAGTTTGGAAAACCTCAGTGACCGGAAGAAATCAGGACCAAGAACCTGCCCAAGAAAATCCTTCAGAAGCATCTAGGGGGTGCTATTCTATTTAATATTTTGTGCATCAATTATAAGTAAACACTGAATCATTGCTAGCTGAAACATTCCTGTTTTCTTTAGGGTTTATTGACTTTTCTATGGACGGCTTCACCCTGCCGCTCTATCCATATGGAAGGGGAGATAGCCATGAAAATGAGAAGCAGGAGGAACAGACTCAGGGAAGGTTAAATATGCAGTATTATTATGTAAAGTAACGCAGAACTCATCCACTCATTCCGCATATATTTTCAAGTGTCTGCCGTTTTCTGGGGCTGCAGATTCAGCCGTGAACAGATTGGACAGGGTCCCTGCTCCTGTGGATCTCACATCTTGATGGTGAAGAGGGGGTGGAATGAAAGAAACAAGCAGACCAGTTACTATTCCCCCCGCCCCCCCCCCTTTTTTTTTTGGTGAACCATGGAGAGCATCAGAGAAGAAAACTTAGAGGAAAATGCAGAATGCAAACATCAACCACAGGACGAATATGTCAGTAAGGTCCTGGCTCCATGGACATTAAGGGAAACAGGGGCCAATAATTCTATCCGTTAGAAGCAGCTAAGTTTCCCAAGCCTGGACTGATTGGGAACGTGAAAGACTAAGTATTAAGTCCATCAGCTGAAGATTGGCCTGGAGCCACTGGACACAGAATGGGGAGCCCACCGGCCTAAAAGGAGAGATTGTCAGGCATGACGAAGCAGGAATTTTAGCCAAAGAATATTCACAAATTGCGAGCCAAGAGGGAAGTGGGGGAACTTTATCTTCCCTTCACAGCCTCGCTCGTCGGGAGCCCGACTGTCCTTTATGGTTAATATAAAAATCAATATAGCAAGAGGCGCGTCTTTGCCGCGATAATATTGGCTCCTTTCACCAGGCGTGCGGAATTAGATTACTGATAGACACGCTTCTGTCGCCTCCCCAGGCTCAGATAGAATCTGCGGGGTCTGCGGATGAGCACAGTAACAGAGCGGGCAGCGTGGACCAGCGGGCGGCCAGTCGCGGAGGAGAAGATGTAATTCCCTTGCGAGACATCATCCTGGAGGGAGCCGGGGCGGCAGCTTGCCTGATTGAGGATGCTCGGCCGCTCTGCGGTCAGACTCCTCCGCAGAAGCTCTGGTACCCTCGTACAGCAAAAACGTTCCGCGCAGGGGAGGTGGCATCGATTAGGAAGAGGAAAGGAGGAAGAAAGCAAAAGGAAGGGAGAGAATCCACCTGGGAAGGAAGGGAACCTGCAAGTAGTTTCAGGAAACTTGCCGTAAAGACCTTGGGTTAAAATGGAGAACTTTAAATAAAGGGACATATAGTACATGCATCCACCCCGATTTGCCCTGTGCCACATGGAAATTCATTTTTAAACACACGTGGTCTGGCTTACAAAATCTCCATGGGATCACCTTTCTCGGTGTCTCCAGAGGCCCCCGCCATCTACCAGCCTGTCCTCCATCAATCTTCCCTAAGATCAGGCCGTAAGCCCAAAGGGAAGAAAACAGCAGCTTGCAAGTGTTGAGATTGCACAAGGGAACATTTATGGTCATGTTTTTTCAGATTCTGAAACTAACAGACTATGTAAAAAATGTAACAGGGACTTCCCTAAGGGTCCACCCTCCCTAGTGACTCAGACGGTTAGGAATCTGCCAGCAATGCAAGAGACCTGGGTTTGATCCCTGCATCGGGAAGATCCCTGGAGTAGGGCATGGCTATCCACTCCAGTATTCTTGCCGGAAGAATCCCATGGCAGGCTACACTCCGTAGGGGTGGCAAAGAGACGGACAGGACTGAAGCGATTTAGCAGGTAGGCACGCATAGAGGTATATATAAACAATGTATATTTATTCAGTACAAAGTTAAAACCAGATGATATTTCTAGGTTTTCACAAGTTTGTTTCTTTTGGACATTTAATTTCATTTTTTGAACATTTCCTGGCTTGAAATTATCTCTGAGAACAAGACTTTAATGATTATGTCTTATATTCAATCACACGGATGGATATTTAAATTACTTCAATTCTTTACCCTTTTAACACTGCCTAAACAGATTTCAGTGTAGATCACTGTTTTTCTAAGTCAATCAGAATAAATCCTTAGGGGTAAATTCCTTAAACCAGATTTCTCAAAGCTGGACTCATGAGTTAAAGTTGAAATGAGGTGCTTCCAAAGCAACCCCCAAGGGAAGTCTGGTTATTTTGCAGAAGGGCCCTAGTGGGCCACATGCCTACCAGCCTGTGAGTCCTTCATCTCATATAAAGACTCCTTTATTTCCTGTTTCCATTCATTGTCTTAATAATTATTGCTATTGCTGTTGTGTATCTTGTATAGGGAAATATAAAGAGATCAACTAATAATAGGTGCATGAATTCAATGCCCAGATAATCTCTTAGGAGTTTAAAATAATATCACCAGCATCCCAAATATCTCTGTCTGGTCCAAAAATTGAACTGTGGCAGAAAAGACAGTGTGGAAATCGAAGGCTGACCTTGCTGCATATCTTTCCTTATGTTCATCATTAACAGTTTGTGTGTATATGTACTTTATATACCTAGATAGATACATGCGAAATCATGTATGCTCCTTTTATTTTTTATTTATGTATTCATTGTTTAAGTCAGTTAAAAATTTTGTGTGTGTGTGCCATTTTTAAAATCTTTATTAAATTTGTCACAATATTGCTTCTGTTTTATGTTTTGGATTTTTGGTCGTGAAGCCTAGGGGATCTTAAACTCCCCTACCAGGGTTTGAACCGATACCCCTGCACTGGAAGGCAAAGTCTTAACCACTGGACCACAGCAGGGAAGTCCCTGTTGTTTTTAAATGTTACTTAAAATATTCTTCACCGTGCACTTCCATGTGCCTTGGAGATACTTGCGTTTTAACACATACTTGCCTGCATTGTTTTATCATCATTTGGCAGTCCCTTATGGAGAGTAAATTATTAAACAACCATAAACTATGGTTGTTTCCACTTTGGTGCCATTACCCAAGGGACCTGGTATCCCCACCGTACCAGCCTCTTGGTCCCCCACATGGTGACCAGAAGTGGTCTGGAAATGATTTGCCCCAGAACCTGACCACCATGCTGTGCTTTCAGTAAGAAAAGGACTTACTGTACCACCCAGGACTTCACTGGCGGTACAGTGGATAAGAATCCACCAGCCAGTGCAGGGGACACGGGTTCGCTGGATCCCTGGTCTGGGAAGATCCCACATTCCGCGACAGCTACAGTGCGCATGCTCTAGAACCTTTGCTCCTCAACAAGAGAAGCCATTGCAATGTGAAGCCTGTGCGCTGCTACTAGCCCTTCTGCGCATTGCAACGAAGACCCAGCACACCCCAAATAAATTTAAACGAAAAAAAAATCCAAAGAAAGCAATCAGGCAGAAATCTATCTTGGTTTTCCATCTCCATTCATCCCCACCACCTCGCTCAACTATCCAACCTCCTTGGACCCTCCGTCATCTGTCCTCTAGATCCAAGAGGCTTGTTTCACCCAGCTTGGCAGGGTTGCTGCTTTCAAGTTGCCAGAGCTGCTAGAAACAATTTACCAAGATGAATCTTTCTGAGCCTCCAGCTGACGTTTACCCACCTTTGGGTCACGAATCTTTCCAAATGCAGCTGCACAAATCATTCCAGATCTTCAGAGGGGTCTCTGGGTTTTTCATCCTGCCCCAAGTCTACTGATGGTTGAACAGCCGAGGAGTCTCAATATCTAGAACTGAAACTGTGACCAAAGGAGGGGGAAAAAAAATGTGCTTGGAGACAGCTCCTACCAAGACCTGTCCAAAGCCTGCAGAATTAGTCTGTCACTTTCAGGGAGGCAGTACTGAATCAGAATCTCTGTGAGCCCTTGTGGGATCTTAACCTCCTCCCAGGCCTGTGTAGAGTGGAAGGCAGGGAACAGAAATGTTTGGAGACTCATTGTATGTCTCCTTGGCCCCCCAAATCTCATTACTTCACAATTTTTTTTTTCTTTCTCGACTGCTCAGAAAACAACACTCAGGAATTAATTCTGTTTTCACTAAAGCAGTGTCTCGGTTTTTATTTTTTGGATGGATTGATTTTTAGCTTGAATTTGTATAATTCTGGGAAGCTCAAGACTACCTGTGTTGTAGGTGGAAAATGTTTAAAAATGTTTAAAAAAAACTTAGACATCTTGGTGATCTTCTTTTTCCCTTTAAGATCTTTTCTCTCCAAACCTCTTGGGCTATGTCACAGGTTACATCATAAGGCAGGTTGAATCATCATCTTACCATACCATCCATTCATTCATTCATTTACAGATCTGTAATGGGCAGCTGATTCATTGGAAAAGACCCTGATGCTGGGAAAGATTGAGGGCAAAAGGAGAAGAGGGCAGCAGAGGATGAGATGGTTGGATAGCATCCCTGATTCAATGGACACGAACTTGGTCAAACTCCAGGAGATAGTGAGGGACAGGGAAGCCTGGCGTGCTGCAGTCCATGGGGTCGCAAAGAGTCGGACACTACTTAGTGACTGAACAGCAACAACATGGACAGGTAGTTCTCAGTGTGGGGCAACCCAGTGAGGGAGACAGGTGGAAATGAACAAACAATGAACAGGGAAATATCAGATGTGATGACAGTTAAACAAGGGATGAGAGAGGTGGTGATTGGATGGCTCTGTTGTCAAAACTGTTTTAAGCTGAAGTATTTCAAAATAACTAGATCATCCAAACTTTATTCATATATATATATATATATATATATATATATATATATATCTGATAGCAAGGCTAATTTTTGGATGAGTTGGTAGAAAAGATAATTATTAAGTGAAAAATATTGATCATACATGGACAAGACCAAATTGAGATTGTGGATTTCCGAAGACTCTGGGGAAGGAAGTATTGCCATAGAGCTAATGTTTGCCCCCGAGTCTGTATCAGATAGAAGGACAGAGGTGCTAGCTGTCTAGCGTGAGTATGTCCAGGTCTGGAATATCACTGTGACTGAAACCAGCTACAGAACAGCCAGGGTTGTATGGACTTCGGCTACCCAAATCTCCCTCTTCACTCCTAGGAAGCAAAGATTTGGATCAGTGTTGTGATTTCTCTTTTGTTATCCTTTTAGCTCTGCGTTTTTTCTTCCTGCTTCCCTCCCTGGTGGTTTCCATGGGAACTCCCATTGCTATTTTCTTGAGTCAGAGATTTTCTGCCTGGTCCCTGGGACTTGCAAGGGAATGGGGCAGCCCGGCCGCCAAGTGGCAAACCTGGTGCAGATGCCGCTGGCCAAGGAGAAGGTTTGGTAAGGCAGGGATCTGAAAAGCATCTCTCTTTGTTCCATCTAAGTCATTTAGCATTTCACTCTTAAGAGACCCCAATACAGTTGAACTTGGGGATTATTTCGGAGATGGAAACTCTAGTATTAGCATGGTTCAACTTTTTTTTTTTTTTTGCCTTTCTGTTAAAAAGTTGTTGTTGTTGTTGTTGTTGTTGTTGTTGTTTTAAATACCCTGATCTTAGTAAACTCCATCAGGGAGTTGGGAAGAAAGGAAGCAGTTGAAAAGGCTGAAGAAGAATCCTTTGAGGGTCTGGGACCTCAAAGCCCTCTGGCCATTTGTATTTTGCCAAATGCATGGGGTCAACGTTAACAGTGCAGTGAGAGGATTACCTTTTATGGGTTTGTGAAAATATTAGTTCTTCCTAGAGAAGTTGAACCAACTTGTGCTTTCTCTGTTTGGGATCTATGGAGGGGCCGGGTCCTGCAGTTCCTTTCTCCTTTGTGTTTGTACACAGGGAGATGGTTTAAATTATCATGCTGCAGATGGATGCCCCTTGATCTTCAGATGGTATGCAGAGGTCTGGCAGCCCTGGAGGCCTGAGCTTTTGGCAGCCTCCTGCTGTTTCTGTAATGGAGAGGCAGGGATGCGGGGGGCTGGGGGAGACACACAGAGTCGGACCCCATGGAGAAGGCATGTGGAGCCCATTATGCTGGTCCCATAATGTCTGGGCTGCTACACTGGAAGAAGAAAAAAATGATCCTCAAATAATCTAAAGCCAAATGTTTAGTGAAGGTCACCCTTAATTAGAGGTGCTGAGCTTTGATTCATCATGTTGGAAGGAAACTTGGGAAATGGGGCCTTGATAAAAATTCCTGACGGCCTCATCGCTAAGATGCGAGCATGCATGTGTATTCCCTAACCATCACGTCACATGAAACGCTGCTCTCTTTGTCTGGAGTCCAGGGCCTCTTTGGTTCCGACTGTGTCTGTATGACACCAAAGAGAAGTCGGATCTGGTTAAGCCAGAGAGCAGGAGAATAAAGCCTCACCCCAACCCCCATGATGTCTCAAGACCTAAGAGAAATAACTGCTTCTTCATCTGAGTTCAACTTTGTCTCAAGGCAAGAAAAAGGGCCTAATTCGCAGTAGGCACAGCCTCTAGGTATCAAATCGCAGGTGGTGCTAGTGGTAAAGAACCAGGCTGCAGATGCTGGAGATGTGAAAGACATGGGTTTGATCCCTGGGTTGGGAAGATCCCAAGGAGATCCTTCCATGGAGGCTGCCATGCCCACTCCAGTATTGTTGCCTGGAGAATCCCATGGACAGAGGACCCTGGTGAGCTATGGTCCATGGAGTTGCAAGGAGTTGACACAACTGAAGCGACTGAGCACACAGCCTCTACGTTCCTTTACGGAGTTTGCAGCCATGTCTAGGTATCAGTACATTCACATACAATGTACCTAATGTGTGAATACCCCCAGCTGATACCTCTGGGAAGCTCCTAAAACAAATGCCCACATGGTGATTCTGTTTACACTTTCGTTGCCATGGCAAGCAATGTGATTGAATAAATAACAGGATTCCCAATCTCCTGTGAGCTATGTGTCACCATAGCTAACCTTAGGCATGTGATTGCAAAGTTGTTTCAAGTCTATACCTAATCTGTTGATGTGAAGCTCATTTTATAGACGGCTCTGTTTAATCAGAATGCCCCTGTTTTCTTTTGAAAATCATGCTTGCATGTCTGTCATCACTTGTGTTTGGTGTCCCTACTCCGAACCTCTAGTAGGAAGAAAAACTTATTTTTGCAGGAAATTGACATCCATTGGTTTTCAGTGAGCAGGGAAGAATTTAAAAGGGAGCTGTTGGAAGCATCAGATTTTTCATATACATGACTGTTAGTATTTTCTTGTTATAAAAATGAAAAGGAGAGTTTTTAAAAACTGGAAAGTAAAAAAAAATTGACTGTATAGAGAATGATATCATGGACATTCATCACAAAGCTACAGATGTTCAAAATTTATCATGTTGGCATCAGATCTTTGTAATATAAAGGAGTGGGAGTGGGGGGCGGGGGGAAGTCCCTGGTGGCCCAGACGATAAAGAATCTGCCTGCAATGCGGGAGACCTGGGTTCGATCCCTGGGTCGTGAAGATCCCTTGGAGGAGGGAATGGCAACCCACTCCAGTGTTCTTGCCTGGAGAATTCCATGGACTGAGGAAAAGAAATCAAACAATACTGACAGCATTGTACCCTGCCCAGAACATGTTTCATCCCTCTTTTCCTCCCTCCCTCCCTCCCTCCCTCCCTATGTACTCCCTCCCCCACCCCCAGCAGCAACTACTAACATGAATATGCTGTTAATTTTTCAGTCTCTAACTTTTTGGTGGCCACACTGTGCAGCATGTGGGACCTTCGTCCTGACCAGGGATCAAACCTGTGCCCTCTGCAGTGGGAGCCCAGAGTCAGCTACCAGGCCCCTTAAGAGGTCCCCATCCTCTAATTTTTATTAATATAGGCATCTTCACAGGTAAAAAGTTCTTGGTTTGTTTTGAAACGGGGTATACAGAATATCGGGCTTACAGGGAGCTCTAGGGGCAAAGAATCTGCCTGCCAATGCAGGAGATGCAAGAGACGTGAGTTCGATCCCTGGTCTGGAAGATCCCCTGGAGGAGGAAATGGCAATTCTTGCTTGGGAAATCCTGTGGGAGGAGCCTGGTGGGCTACAGTCCACGGGGTCACAAAGAATCGGACATGTCTTAGCGATCGAACACACATGCACACACATAGAATATCACAGAGCGTCTTTCTCGGTTTGCTTTGTTCCCCAAAGTGGTGCTTTTAAACTCCACCCCTGAAGACACCTATGGGTGGAGCTTATGCGTGTCAGCTTTTGGGTTGTAATGCTTATGTGGCAGTGCTCTCTGCTCGCAGCCAGTTCTTCGGTGATAGACAAATCTAAGAAATTCTCAGTTTTTCACAATTGCACTGAATGATGCTCTAAGTAGCCAGCACACATGCAGATGAACTTCTCGAGACGATTTCCAGTGTTCTCTTCCTGTCTCTGAGACATCTTAACTTCTTTTGGTTCTTTGGCTTCTTGAAAGGTGAAATCAGGTGTCTTGTTTCAGGAAGGTGGGTCTCCTTGATCCTCTGTTATCCTTTTTCTGTTGTTAGAAAAGCTGTTTCTTCACCCAGCCCCGGGCCTCTTATCTCGAAGTATTAATATGAAGAGCCACATCCGTTTGCTGTCTTCGGGTTCAAAGTTGTTAACAGCTCTCTTTGTTGAACAAGTCTTTTTTTCTCTCTCACTCTCTCTCTGCCATGAGCCGCAGTGGCGTTCTGGGAAGTGATAGACCATATAATTCTCACATGTCAAGGTTCTAAGCCCAAACCCTCCGGCAGTGCCTCTGATTTTCTTGAAGGATTAAAAATAAAAGGACATCACCCTCTCAGCCGCAGTTCTTACAGCAGCTCTTACCCGCACCTGGCAACGTGACACCCCGGAGGAAGGACTTTACGTCCTGCGCTCTGGAAACAGGCTGGTCCCAGGGACCTGCCTGCTCTCCCTGGGGTGTCTCTGGAGCCCTTGATCTCTCTCAGCTTCCTCCAAGGGGGAGCCGGGCGTTTCCCCGTCATGTAGTCTCTGAGATGATCTTTATTCTTCAAGGAGCTACAGTTGCCTGAGCTGTGCCTCTGGATGTCTTCCAAGTGGCCTGGGATCTTGGAAATCTGCCCAGAGGCTGTGCGGAGGCCCCCTGCCCTCTAGACAGCACAAAATCCATTGCAGAAATTGTGGGTCTTAGAGGCCTGTGCTAGAAAATAAGATGAGATGGGCACACAGGGTTCTGCTTTGGGAAGTCAAGTTTAGAGGTTTGCTGGTTATTTTTTTAAATTAAAGCATAATTAATTTACAATGCTGTGTTAATGTCAAGTGTACAGCAAAGGGTTTCAGGTATTCATACATACATACATACACACACACCCACAGTATATTCTTTTAAGATTCTTTTTCATTCTAGATTATTACAGGATATTAAGTAGAGTTCCCTGTGCTATACAGTAGGACCTGGTTGTTTATCTACTATGTGTGTATATGTGTCTGACTCTTTGTGACCCCATGGACTGTAGCCTGCTAGACTCCTCTCTCAATGAAATTTTCCAAACAAGAATACTAGAATGGGTTGCTATTTCCTCCTCCAGGGAATCTTCCCCACTCAGGGGTCAAACCTGCATCTCTTGTGTCTCCTAGATTGGTAGGTGGATTCTTAACTGCTGAGCCATGTTTATCTGTTGAGTTGGCCCAAAGATTTGTCCAGTTTTTTCTGTAACATCTTATGGAAAAACCCAAATGAACCTTTGGGCCAACCCAATCTTTGTACATAGTAGTGTGTATCTGTTAATTCTAAACTCCCAATTTATCTCTCGCCTACCATTTCCCCTTTGATAACCGTGAGATTATTTTCTATGTCTATGTCTGTGAGTCTGTTCCTGTTTTCTCAATAAATTCATTTGTATCCTTTTTTATAATATATTCCACATATAAACAATATCATATATTTCTCTTTGATTGACTTCACTTAATGTAATCTCTAGGGATTTGCTGGTTGTATATGTGTGTGTTATGTTTGTGCGTGTGTGTAGATTGGGTAGATGCATGTGTGTGTGTGACTATATGACAGTATGTATTTCTCCATGGGAAGGAAGAGGTGGGAGAAGGAATCCACTGCTATTCTCTCATCTCTCACCCCACCTCAACAGAATTTGGAAACTTTTGGATTTCATGAAAAAGCTGGAAGGAATCTTGAAGCCTACCTAATTTTATTACACACACTCAGCTGCTATGACCTGGAGAGGTGGCAACAGCTGCAGAAATACTGAAGTGGCCACTGCCCTAAGCCCCATCTTCAGCATCAGCCCAGTGTCTCTCCTGAAACACCCCTCACCCATGTCCCCAAAATTCCAGTTATTAAGAGACCCAGCAGGGGTCCCAGGGCTCCACTCTGACTCCCCAGCTCCTGTGCTTGACAGATGCTGAATGTTTTTACTATCTCCCTACTGAGCCCTAATGATTTAACTCCCTGTAGAGAATATAGAGAGAATATAGAGAATATATAAACATCCACTTCTAATTTCATGAGCAAAAAACTTTGATCATTTTTAGTTTCTTAAAATTTAGCATTATTTGTTTACTGATATTCTTTTTCTGTTTTCTAATACACACACATATAAGGCTATGAATTTTCCTTTAGTGCCACACTGGCTGAAACTTAAAATGAATCTCTTAGCTTTAAATAGAAGTTTTCATTATATATTTGTATTTAATTCAAGAGTTATTTGGATGTATCCTAATTGCTGAAATTAAAAGGACTGATTCAGAGATTTTTTTTTTCTAATTCAGATCTGCACATTGAATTATGTCTCATCCCTTTCTGTACTCTCAGCTAAATGTTGTATAAACCTAGATGCTACTAATTTGTGTGTGGCTAATATTCCTTGTCATGATGTTCTGATAGTGGACTAATTTGATGACCTTGGGGGTAATATCTGACTTTTTAACTTTTGTGAAGGAATTTTAGCTATGTGTACATTCACTCAAATATCCTCTTCCTTATTGATTAACTGTAGAATAATCATTATCGGTTTGAACTTTATACAGTAAGTGTGCAATGCCTTTTAAAATGTCTTAGATATTGGTATTTAAAAGAGAGATTAGGGACTTCTGTGGGTCCAGTTATGAATCCACATTGCAGTGCAGGGGACGTGGGTTCGATCCCTGGTGGGGGAACTAAGATCCCATATGCCGTGGAACTAAGCCCATGTACCACAACTAGAGTCCATGCACCACAACAAAAGACCTGTATGCTGCTGCTAAGCCCCAACACAGCAAAATACATAGATTAATCAAAAAGAGAGAAGTCAACTGTTAAGAGAGATTAACAGTTACTGATAGAGTCTGACTTCCCAACATGGCATTGGTTGAGGTTGGTTGAGGTGAAGAAGATCACATAGAGATAGCCAACATTTGTAAAAATAATTACTATACTGAGCACCACTCATGCTCAGATAATCTCTTTCTGTTCCTATTGTAGCCTGTGAAGAAGAGCCAGTAGGGACCTCCATTTTACAAGGGAGGAAAATTGAAGCAAAAAAAAAAAAAAGTAAATAACTTGTCTAGTTCATTCAGTGACTGAGTGATAAAGCCAGAATTAACTTCTTAATACTCACAACAGCTGCATTAAGTAGGTACTTGCATTATACCCTACAGATGAGGCTATCAAGGCACAGAGAAAGTAAGTTATGTGGCGAAGGACACTCAGCTGGTAATGGGGTGGGGGTGGGAGGGAAGCTGGGATTCAGATCTAAGCAAGGTGCAGGCTCTTAACCTTTTCCTGGGTATGCAATGTGAGAACCCAAGCTTAACCCATTGCCGCCCCCTTGACTTCTTTCTCTCACTCTAGATCGTCTCTTCCAGGGTTATTTTATTTGCAACACACAGTATACATACTCTCCTAGATCTGATCCTTAATTATCCACAGTGCTTTATCCCAGCTCATTAAATTAGATCAATAGAGGGGGACAAAAGTGTTATTTTGCCTCTGTAGTATTCGAGTTTAAGTGATCAGGGTAATTTTCCATTATAATTTTGTGTTTTAAATAAATAGAACCAGCTTCATTGTGAAAACACTTGTCTAATATTGGGCAATAAATGTTTAAGTGGTTTTCTTTTAATTACTACTCATAGTGTGGCATTGGATGAAACAGAATTGTTTCTGAGTTTGTTCATTAGATGGGAAGAGGCTGAATTTATAAAAATATATGCATGCCTCTGTGACTGTATTTGAATGCATGCATACGTAAATAGGCACTTATTTATATACATGGTCATTACAGAGCTTTGTGAGGGGTAGAATTTTTCTCAGCACAATCTGTAGTTCTGTGGAAGGGGGACTGTGCTGGTACTCTGGGCCCATTTCATAGCAGAGCGTTTCCAGTTAAGTAATTATACCATGAAGACGTCCCAGCTGCAACTCTATATTTAAAACTGGGTTACTATTCCTAGCAAGACCATTCTTTTGAAAGGTTGATAAGTCATTCCCTTTATTCGGCTCAAAAACTTAAATATCAAATGTGTATCCGTTTTCTTAAATATGCAGCCCTACCTCCAAGGGGTTTACTACTGTTGTTCCCACACAGAAGGATGAAATCAACCAACCGTGATAAGAAACCATCTTGGTCTGCCATCTGTCTGTCCCCAAGCTGCAGTCCATTTCCTCTTTTCAGCAGCAGGGGATAGACACTGGGTCATTGCCATTTCTTAGGCAAAAGTCTCCAACCCCTAGCTCATCCTGGACCATTTAAAGAACCCCACGTCTCTGCCCTTGTCTTCCTTTCCCTTCTGGAGCGAGCACTTCCCAGGCAATGTCCATGTATCAATAGCTCAGAGAGGCTTCCTGGAGAAGGTGGCAAGGGAGCACAGAATGTGCTCACGTCTCCTCCAGCGTTTGTGTAGCTGTTGGTCTGAGACTCCACTGCTTTTGAGTTGAAAGTTGCTGTTTTATCTAGAGTTTGGCCTCTTTCCAAGCTGGCGTGACACGCTTAAGTCTAAAGCCAGGGAAATCAGAAACCAGTCAGCCTTGAAAAGGATGCTTCCCCAGAACAAGAGAAACAAGGTGTTAGAGAAATTCGGCTTAAAGGGAGAGAGAGCTTTAGGAAGGAATGGGCTGGGAGGGTCTTGTTTTCTTCTCCTTCCTCTTCTTCTTCTTCTTTTCTTCCTTCATGGTCTCTGACCTTGTTAGCCTGTGCTTTCATTATTACAGCTGTTTCTGCAACATTTCGCCTAAAGATTATAGCATCTGGTTTATTCTATTCAATGAGGGAATGGCAGGATCACAGTAATTATCGTGTGCTGGGGTTTGAGTCCTTGATTATATTTTCCCATTGTTCCCGGAGAGTCCTGGTGTCTTCACAGCCCAGCCTCAAGGGTTACTGGGCTTTTGATGCCAAGTCGATGCTGAGTTGCTTGAGAGCCTTCAGAAAAAAAGTGTGGGTTTATCCAGGGTGGACTTTCCATCTCATTCCCACCTTCTTCTGGTTTCTCAGGTTGAAATGTCACTGATAACACAATGTCTTGAAGCCATGTGCCTTCCTCGAATAGAGCAAAAATCTAAGAACTTTATTATCCAGTTTCTGGAATCCAAATTAGCCTTTGCCCAGCGGTTCTGGATGTCCAATTACAGTCGCAAAGTGACGGGAGGCAGGGGGCGGCAGGGTGGGGGGGACTGGGAAGTAGGGGGACGGGGCGGGGGGTCTTGGGGTTTGAATGTTCTTTGCCTGGCTTCCTGCATTCTTTTGTTCCCTGCTGCCCTCTGCAATTATATCAGCCTCTTCGCTGTTTCTTTTCTTTGGGAGAGTGCATAGCACCCCTTCTCAAATTTCAAACACTCTCCATCAGAGTCTTTATCCTCCTGTTTGGATGATTTCCTGTCTGCTTAATTCCTTCCTTGTGGAGCTCTGGAAATGGATGCATTAACTTGAAGGCAGATTTTTTTTTTAAATCCCAGTTCACAAACATGTGAGACTCTAATACTGTAGTAACACTGAGGGTTGTAACACCCCTGGAATATCAGCTGTGTGACGTTGTTGAAATAGCAAGCAGGAAACGTGGAACCTATATTCCCCACTTTCACACTCCTTTTCTCTGCATTCAACTCCTTGAGCTCCAGTGCAATTCTGTCACCTGTCTTTTCTGCCTCCTGGAAATGCTCTCCAAGCTATAGGATCAGTTCAGTTAAGGACCAGACATCATGGTTTCCCTTTCATGGGTAGACTTATGTCTTGAGCAGCTTGGGAGGTCTAAGCATAGCATCTTTTAGAATCACAGTGAGAGGACACTGGGCTTCTCCATCGGCTCAGTGGTAAAGAATTTGCCTGCAATGCAGGAGACCCAGGTTCAATCGCTGAGTCAGGCAGATCCCCTGGAGGAGGAAATGGCAACCCACTCCAGTATTCCATTTCCAGAGCTCCACAAGGAAGGAATTAAGCAGACAGGAAATCATCCAAACAGGAGGATAAAGAACTCTGATGGAGAGCGTTTGAAATTTGAGAAGGGGTGCTATGAACTCTAAGAGGCTGATATAATTGCAGAGGGCAGAATCCCAAGGATAGAGGAACCTGGTGGGCCACAGCCCATGGGGTCACAAAGAATTGGACCCGACTGAAGCAACTTAGCACGCACACCATGTGAGAGAGGACGCTACTTGTCTCGACAGGTGGAGGCAAAACTTGTGCACGTGGGCCCACTGGAATATCATTTTGAGTGTCCATTTCGACTGTTAGAAGCTTAACTTTTCAACCGCCAGGGTCGTAACAGCTTAATCTTTCAGGGTGGAAATCTCTACCCACGTGATATAGACTTCTGCTTAAACAGTGAGGAGGATCCTAATTTTGAAAGATAGTTCTGTTCTGGTTCAGAATAAGTAATGGTAAGACAGTGCTCTTATTGAAACCTGTCGAGGTTTGTTGTGTGTTTGTTTGTCCTTATGAGAAATGACTACACACAGACTTGGATCTGAGAACATCTCAGCAACTGCCTTCTTTCCTGTCTTCTTTCATTCTTAGTGGCATGTTTTCCTTCCTGCTATTGTCCTTTGGTGGCTGGAAGAGTACTCTGGCTTGAGTACTCTAACCACCCCATTTGAATCAACTTTGCCCATGAAGTCAAATGATCAAGTTAGTTCACATTGCTTGAGAACAGTAAGAATTTTAAAAAATATTGTCTTCTTTTCCTAGGTGTTTCTCTAAAAGATCAACTCCGATATTAAAAGTGCTGGTGTAACACAGGGAGCCCAGCCTGGTGCTGTGTGATGACCTAGAGGGGTGGGATGAGGGAAGGGGTGGGAGGGGCAGTGATGGTTTAGTCCCTCAGGCCTGTCTGACTCTCTGTGACCCCGTGAACTAGCCCCCCCAGGCTCCTCTGTCATTGGGATTTCCCAGGCAAGAATACTGGAGTGGGTTGCCATTTAATTCTCCAGGGAATCTTCCTGACCCAGGGATTGAACCCAGGTCTCCTGCATTGCAGGCAGATTCTTTTCCAACTGAGCCACCAGGGAGAGAAGATACACACACACACACACACACACACACACACACACATTCAGTTCAGTTCAGTTTCTCAGTTATGTCCCACTCTTTGCAACCCCATGGACTTCAGCACGCCAGGTTTCCCTGTCTGTCACTAACTCCCAGAGCTTGCTCAAACTCATGTCCATTGAGTCTGTGATGCCATCCAACCATCTCATCCTTGGTTGTCCACTTCTCCTCCTGCCTTCAGTCTTTCCCAGCATTAGGGTCTTTTCCAATGAGTCAGTTCTTCGTATTAGGTGGCCAAAGTATTGGGGTTTCAGCTTCAGCATCAGTCCTTCTAATGAATATTCAGGATTGATTTCCTTTAGGGTGGACTAGTTGAGTCTCCTTGTAGTCCAAGGGTCTCTCAAGAGTTTTCTCCTACTCCACAGTTCAAAAGCATTAATTCTTTGGCACTCAGCTTTCTTTATGTCCAACTCTCACATTCATACATGACTACTGGAAAAACAATAGCTTTGACTAGACAAACGTTTGTTGGCAAAGTAATGTCTCTGCTTCTTAATATGCTGTCTAATGTTGGTTACATTATATATGTGTGTGTGTGTGTGTGTATATATATATATATGTATATATATATATACACTAAGCAACTTCTGTTTGGTAAAGATTGATTATACAGTCTGCCTCTCCAGATAACCAAGATATTCTTGGGGGTATACTAGCAATGATCTAGAGTTTCAAAGAGAGTGTCTCTTTGGTAAAGGTGTGAAAAGGAAAGTGAAAGATAAAGCTGATTAGAAAGGAAATGTACAGTGACTGCCCTGTCTGCTGAGGTCCACTATTGCTGCAGAGTTTACCATGTGTGGGAAGAAATCCTGTGTGTCCTCAGAAGCCTGGGGTTAGAAATACAGCTTGGCTTTTAACATGACAAAAGTACGGTAAACCCAATAGAAACGGCAATGGGACCCACCTCTTATTTTTCTCCCTGAAAGGTCTGACTCCTTGGATTTGGGTAGGATTTGAGTGGCATTATTACTTCACAACATTCTGGGTATGTTTGTATATTTCTTCTTTAAAAATTTATTGGGATATAGTTACTTGACAGTGTTGTTTTTGTGCTGTGCAACACAGTGAGTCAGCCATATGTACACAAATATCCCCTCCCTCTTGGACTTCCCTCCTACCCCACTGTCCCATCCCATCCCCCTAGGTCATCACAGAGCACCAAACTGAGCTCCCTGTGCTAGCCAGCAGCTTCCCGCTAGCTGTCTGTTTCACACATGGTAGTGTATACATGGCAACCCCAGTCTCCCAGTACACCCCACTGCCTCTCCCCTGCTCAGGTCTGCATGTCCATTCTCTGCGTCTGCGTCTGTTATTCCTGCCCTACAAAGAGGTCGATCTGTACCATTTCCCCATGTTTCTAGCAAAATGGCCACATCCTCCCCATGCTCCAAAGAAGCAACATTTCCTTTTTATGCAACTTACATACAAAAAAGAAAAAAAAAATCAATCCCTAGAACCAGATTTTTGTTAAGTCTGTGTGACTTCCTTGTTCATGTCCATCAAATCTTTGTTCACTGTCACCTCAGAAATCATCTTACATAGCATCTTATCATGTCTATACGTCCTCTGCTGCTGCTGCTGCCAAGTCGCTTAGAAGGACTGAAATTGAAAACACTGACAAACATGTAGAGCCATGGGAATGCTTCTTCACTGCTGGTAGGAGTGCAAAATGGGGCATCCACCTTGGAAGAAAGTTGGGCAGTTTCTTGTAAACTTTTCATATTATCCAGCAGTCTTGCTCCTTGGTCTTTACCCAAATGAACTGAAAAGGTCTGTCCACACAGAAACTTGCACACAAATGTTTATAACAGCTTTATTCAGAATCGCCCAAACCTGGCAGCAACTAAGATGTCCTTCAGTAGGTGAATGGATAAACAAACTGTGATACATCCACACAATGGAATATTATTCCTTGATAAAAAGAAATGAGCTAGCAAGCCTTGAAAAGACACGGAGGAGTTTTAAATGCATATTGCTAAGTGAAAGAAGGCAATCTAAAGAAGGCTACCTACTGTATGATTCCAACTCTGTGACATTCTGGAAGAGGCAAAACCATAGAGACAGCAAAAAGATCAGTGGTTGTCAGGGACTGTGAGGGAGATGAGGATCAATAAATAAAGCACAGAGGGCTTTTAGGGCTGTAAAACTATTTTGCATGGTACACGACATTGTGGATATACATTACTCATCTGACAAAATCTGTAGAACTATGCATCACAAGTGAACGCTAATATAAACTATGGACTTTTAATTAATAATAATGAATACATGGGAATTCCTAGGTGGCGCTAGTAGGAAAGAACCCACCTGCGAATGCAGGAGACATAATAGACACGGGTTCACTTCCTGGGTTGGGGAGATCCCCTGGAGAAGGCATAGCAACCCACTCCAGTACACTTGCCTGGAGAATCCCGTGGACAGAGGAACCTAGTGGGCTGTAGTCCATAGGGTTGCACAGAGTTGTGCACGACTGAAGTGACATAGCATGCAATTAATCCATATTGGTTTATCAATTGTAACAACATATACCGTATTAATGGAAAATGCAAATAATGGGAAAGGGAGGATAAATATATAGGACCTCTCTTTCTGCCTAATTTTTCTGTGAACCTAAGGCTACTCTTGGAGTAGGAAATGGCTTCCCACTCCAGTATCCTTATCTGCAAAATTCCCTGGACAGAGGAGCCTGTTGGGCTATGTACGGTCCATGGGGTCCCAAAGAGTCAGACATGACTGAGCATGCATGCAATGCAATGCAATGCAATGCAAAAAAAAAAAAAAAAAAGTGGCTCTAGGAAATTAAATCTGTTAAAAAATTGCAGCTACACCCATAGACTTAGTCAATTCTCCCTTATTTTTCCATGGCACTTAACAATTTAGCTGTTATGAAATGTGCTTATTTACTGTGTATCTTGTTTATTGCTTATCGTCCCCGAATCCTTGGGATGGGAGCCTCCTGGAGCAGGAGTCAGTTCTGTTTTGCTCACTGATGCACCTTGTGTGCCCAGCACAGTGCCTCGTACCTGGCGGGCCTCCAGTAAACATGGCTCAGTAAGTGGACAGAGGGAATGGCTGGGAACGTTTTCCAAAGCAGGCGTTCTCAGCGTGTCCCTCCTACCCCTGCCTGAGCCTTTGACTGTTTGATCAGTCAAGGATTACTCTAAGATACTGTTCTTTCTTTGTGGGTTTTTTGTTGTTGTTGTTTGTTTTGCTGGTTGTGGTGGTTTGTTTTGAAAATGCAATTATTTTAATAAATGTCTTTTTATACTGTGACAGTTATTCATAGTAATTAGATTTATTATTGTTATTCTTTAATAATTTACATTTTTATGGGCATATAGTTGATTTACAGTGTTGTGTTAGTTTCAGATGGATTGCAAAGTGAATCAGTTATCCATATACGTATATTCACTCGTTTTTCAGATTCATTTCCCATATACATCATTAAAGAGAACTCAGTAGAGTTCCTTGGCTATACAGTAGGTTTTTATTAGTTATTTATTTTGTATATAGTAGTGTGTATATATAAAACCGATTATCCCAATTTATCCCTCCCCTCTTATATCCTGTTCTTTCTTATTTCCCTTCTTAAGATATATGCATAGGTATGTATGTGTGTGTGTGTGTGTGTGTGTATATTTTTCCCTGCACAGAAGATGAAATCCATCCCAAGGTCTTAAGATTTATTAACTGTTGCCTGAGTCATTCCACATGATGTCAGGGGAGGAGGCAAGCTGAGTCTGTACTTAGAAATACCCTGCATAGAGGTCTTTGGGTAATTCCCTCGATTTTGTAAAGATGTTGGTTGGCTTAAGTGATTAGCATGAGATCCTTAAGGAGGACTTAACTTAAGCATTTAAGGATCTTCTGTGTCTCTCGGAGTGCCCCTCCTGGGTTGTCTGGATTTGCACATCTGGAAGGCAAATTTCAAAAGGGTTTCCAGCCTCTCTGCTTATTTTCTGAGCCCCATTGGAGTGTGTGTGTGTCTGGCTTGGGGGAGGTTTCCTCCTTCAAAGCACTGGAGGTCAGCCTCCCCCTGCAGGCATGTGGTCTGTGTTCAGGGAGACCTGCCAGGCCCCTCCAAGGGCCTCCAGCTCTCAGAGGCAAAGGGGATCAAGTTACAGAAGCTTCTCCTTTTAAGTTCATCTGGGGGGGCAGGATGTCAGCCCAGGGGGTCGGAGGTCTGTCTCTCTCCTGGTCTAATCTTGCCTTTGCTGGTTTATCCGGAGGAGCCAGGAAGTTTGGGGCAAGAAGGGGGCGGGTCCCCAGATTTCATTTCCCTGGCAGATCAAGAGCTGTGATTCAGGGAGGCCTGCTGGTTTCCGTGATGTACCTGTTTGGCCTGATTCAAGCAGAGAGGCCCTTTTTCTGCTCCACTCACTTTTAGATGGGGAAAAGTGGGTGCCTGCAGAGGGGTGTCAAGTGGTCCCCAATGCTCAGAGCTGCTCCTGCTTCTGTTCATTATCTTTCCGTAAAGATGTGACTGCACAGAGGGAGGTCCCATCCCATGCACCCCACACTGGGTCTTTCCACTCCCTGGGTCTCAAACACCAGTACTTCAAAAGAAACATATACATACTACTATATTTAAAAGAGATAACCAACAAGGACCTACTGTATAGCACAAGGAACTATACTCAACATTCTGTAATAACCTAAATGGGCAAAGAATTTGAAAAAGAATGAATACACGTATATGTATAACTGAACCACTTTGCTGTACACTGAAACTAACATAACATTGTCAATCAACTGTGCGTATGTGTGTGTGCTAAATCGCTTCAGTCGTGTCCAACTCTTTGTGACCCTGTGAACTGTAGCCCGCCACGCTTCTCTGTCTATGGGATTCTCCAAGCAGGCCTATACTGCAGTATAAAATAAAATTTTTTAAAAAAAGAGAGAAATTCGAGCAGCATGGCTTGCGATTTTCCATGTATCCCAAGAGTCTTTAGAACCTGGATCCTGAGCCAGGGTAGAAGGAAAGTCGCCAAACCTTTCTTCAACTCCAAGCAACTGCTGGGAAACTTCAAGGACCCCCTCCCCAACTCCAGGAAGCTGCTCAGAAGCTTCACAGGCCCAGAATCCTGGCAGAGTTATGTCCAAACAAATATGCGCTGGAGGACGATTCGAGACCACTTCCTCTCCCTGTTCCTCTAACACAGACATGGTCATGGATGCAAGTCTTTGTGCAAACAGTTGGGCAGCAAAAAGAATAATGTCTTGATCTTTCTTCGAGTTTGCAAGCCGTTTTCACATACCTTCCTACATTCATCCAAGGCACCAGGAGCACCTTAAGATGACTTTTCACTGCTGTGTTTTGCTTTTTCATTGGATAAAGACATTTGGGGATGCACTGAAAGCCTCCATAGTTTGGGGACACAGTTGTTTCAACCATACTGAAGCCCTAAGAGTGATGTTCACGCAGAAAGGGTGTTTGGTTGTCTCACATTTGCTCTTGCCTAAAATCATCATCTTATTTCTCTGGGTCAAAACATTTTTCAGCCTAATTCTGTTCAAAACTTGGAATCTCATGGGTCTTCATTCTGAGCTTTTTTTAGAAGACTCAGTTGTTTTGTTAATGCTAATGTTGATGTCAACAAGATGACAAGGGCATTGTATCTTTAATATATAAAGAGTTGTTGCAAATCAATAAGGAAATAGAAATAATGTAGTAGGGGAGTAATAATAATGTAGTAATAGTCAAAGCAAGGACCTAGTATTTTAAGTGAATCAATTGATGAATCAGTTTGCTAATGTTAGCATCAGCTGCCTTCACTGACCGAAACTAGTAGTCATGTACTGAAATGGGGTTCTCTGAAGATGAGATGAAACATACATTGTTTGGGGAAGTATGCTGCTCATGATCTTGCTACTGTCTGTTTTCTCTTTGAGTATCTGCTGATGAAGGCTCTGACCAGCTTCTGTGTTGCTTTTCACTTGTTTCCCTGGAGTCTAGGATGGAAAGGTAATTTGACCATTTTTGCTCTCTTTACTGGTTGTCAGGAGAATTTTCAGGAAGTATTGTAATTTGGAGTAGTAAAGGAAAATAAAGCTAGTCTATTGATATAAAAGAGAAATTACTGTTACTACAAACTGTTTATCCCCCATGGTATTTTATTTTACTCCAAAGGACTTTGAAGTATTTTAGCTCAATGTCAGCTACCTTTTAGGCAAAAATGTATAGTTTAGCAGGAAAAAAGACTATATTACCCAACATCCGCTGGAGATGGATGGAGCTAACTAATCTCTACAACAGATGTAAGTGTACCTGGGATGTGCAACTTTTAAGAAATGTTTCTAAAAGGACTGGGGACAGGCCTCATCTCTTTTTTTTTTTCTTGCTGCTGTTTAGAATATAGACACGATGGCTGGAATTGGTGCAGCCATCTTGGGCCATGAGTTAGAAATCATAGGCAGAGAATGTGAATTTGTGGGTCTCTCATATCAGGGAACCATCCAACCAGCATGGACTACCTTATTTCCTTGGATTTGAAATGAGAAAGAAATATATTTCTACCTACCATCTTGACACAAGGAGTTATTAAAAAGGTGGATGCTCTGATGAAGGTTTCTGTACAAATGCCATTTCTACTAGACCATCTTTGCTTTTGGAGAAGACTCTTGAGAGTCCCTTGGGCTGCAAGGAGATCCAACCAGTCCATTCTGAAGGAGATCAGCTCTGGGTGTTCTTTGGAAGGAATGATGCTAAAGCTGAAACTCCAGTACTTTGGCCACCTCGTGCGAAGAGTTGACTTATTGGAAAAGACTCTGATGCTGGGAGGGATTGGGGGCAGGAGAAGAAGGGGACGACAGAGGATGAGATGGCTGGATGGCATCACTGACTTGATGGACGTGAGTCTGAGTGAACTCCGGGAGTTGGTGATGGACAGGGAGGCCTGGCGTGCGGTGATTCATGGGGTCACAAAGAATCGGACACAACTGAGCAACTGAACTGAACTGAACTGAACTGATATTTATATATTATTCTCTCTGCATATGTCTCTTTCCTCACCCCGCACCTCTGGGATTCTGCAGCCAACCCCATCTCCCTCATTACAATTTCACCCAACCATAGTTCTTTGAAGTTATTTTGGTAGGAAGAAGCACAGGAAGAAAAGTATCCTTTTGTGCTAAATTCTTTCTCAGAAAACCTACTAACTACTGCTCTTTGAAAGTATTAGGCAAGGAGTTGAGTTATCCTGACAGTGTAAGATAGAAACTCCCTTGGACCTTTTTGAAGCTTGAGAGAGGCACTGAGGGACTGCTCCTAGCAGACCCCCACCCCCCATCTGCTGAAGTGTCACTCACCACTCTCAGAGAGTTTGATCACCCAGCCACCATTTCCTCCTTCTTTTTCTTCTCTGCTGTGGGGGTGCTTAAAAAGCCAGGCAAGTGTTGAGAAGCCTTTACATCTGATTATTCTCCATGAGCCAAGGCTCCTCTCTAGACCAGATGGGTTTTGTTTCATCCTGCTTTGATCCTTCCCAGGGATGGCAGGGCTGGAGTTCTGCTGCCTGCCGTGGCTGCGCCCCTCCCCCTGGAACCCCTGTGCTTGGGGATGTTTTCTATTAGTGGTCAGAGAGCTTTTCCTTCTCTTTTCCTTTCATGTACAGGAGGACCTTCTCTGGGCAACGGTGATGTGAATGGGCTTTGATTGCCTAATGAAGAGGATGCTGATGGAGCCAGGTCTTTGTGGTTTTCAGGGGGTCTGAACATCCTGTTCCAAGTGCAGAGTCAGCAGCATCTTTGAGATGCCCCCATGGAGACCTAGCAGCATCCTTGAGATGCCCCCATGGAAACTTAGCAGATGGCAGCCATAGGGTCTGTATGTAGGTGGCTGAGCAGAAGTTGAGGTTAATAGATAATGTCAGGTGGCGGCTGGAGAAAGCTTATCACAGTTCAGGGATTGGAGAATCAACTACTTTCTTATATCTTTAGATACTCAAAAAGTAACTCTATATAGTTCCAAGTAACTTTTGCAGAGGTTTGGATCTTATTGAGCATCCTATTCTATGGTCCAAGAAACGACTGGATTATTCCACTAATTTCTTCATAAGATTTTTTTTTTTTGACAAGGACTATATTTTAAAGTCTTTATTGAATTTGTGACAACATTGTTTCTGTTTTGATTTTTTGGCCCTGAGGCATGTGGGATCTTAGCTTCGCCCCCAGGCATTGAACTCGGACCCCCTGCATAGGAAGGTGAAGGCTTAGCCACTGCACCACCATGGAAGTCCCTCCACTAATTTTTAAAATAGTTTTATTAAGAGGTTTCCCAGCAGCCCAGGTGAAAAGGGAAACATGTTTAGACCCAAGATTCTCTCTTGCGTATGAGAAAAGCCAGTGATGTGATGGCAGCAAAGATTTCCTGTGCCTGGGCTTGCAAAGAGAGGTTTCTTATGGAACAGAGGTGCTTATCAAGCTGTCATCTGAGACCTTCAGAGTCTGTTCCCCCTTACAGTTCTGCCAGTGGTCACTGCTCCGGAAAATGCAGCTGTAATTTGTATGAAACTCTTTTCCATAGAGCTTTCTTAAAAGCCCAGGACAGGACCACAGAGGACAGCTCAAAAAGAGCCATTTCATTTCAGGACCTTAATTTGCCCAATTCCTCCTCCCATCGAGGCTATTATTGGGCTGTGTACTTCCTGTGAATAGTGTCAGCATGGTGATGCTCTTTGCTTCCTGGTGGGGCTTGAGAGCAGAACAGGGGGACAGCTTGGCTCTGCCCGACTCTGTGTCCTAGAATGAGTGGCTTGAGCTCCCGGGTCTTCCCTTTCTCCTCATCAGGGCAGTGTGAGAATGACTGCGGGAACAGGTATGAAAGACTGGAAAACAATACCTGGCCTAGAGATGCAGAAAGTGAGCATCACTTCCATCACTTCACTGTGATTTTTGTAATTGTTTGCAACCTATTTTACCTTTAGGAAAAAATACTTGGTTATTTGAGCTGCCTGATAGATGTCAGGCATCTTGACACAAGGAGTTATTAAAAAGGTGGATGCTCTGATGAAGGTTTCTGTACAAATGCCAGTGTCAGCAGAGAAGAGAGGCCCCATGGGGGGCATGGCTTGATCCCCTCACCTCCAGGGAGACCAGTGTGAATAACTTCTGTCTGCAAACTGGGGCACCGCTATTCATGTTTCGCTTGAGTGAAATAAACTGGATGTGCTCAGCCAGAGAGATAGAGGGACAGGCTGACTTTTACCTACGGGTACCCCCCATGCCTGTGGACTCAGGTGAGCGTGTGTGGGTCTGAAGACCCCGTCCTGAACATTTGCTCCCTCATCATGCTCAGTAGAGGGGGGCAGAGATGGAATAGGGGTTTTTATATCCATCTCTCTCCCTCCCTCTCTTCCTTCTCTCCCTTTACAACAGAATACCTATTTTTAAATTTTTATTTTATTGAAATATAGTTGATTTACAATGTCATGTTAATTTCTGCTATACAGCAAAGTGATTCAGTTATACATGTATGCGTGCATGCATGGTTGTTTGCGCAGTTGTGTTGGACTCTTTGCAACCCCATGGATTGTAGTCCGCTAGGCTCCTCTGTCCTTGGGATTCTCCAGGCAAAAAGACTGGAGTGGGTTGCCATGCCCTTCTCCAGGGAATCTTCCCGACCCAGGGATCGAACCCACACCTGCATTGAAAGGCGTGTTCTTTACAAGGGCCACCTGGGAAGCCCTATCCTGTGATAAACCATCATGGAAAAGAATATGAAAAGGAACATACGTGTGTATATATGCATGTACACATGTATACACGTATGTATATGTAGGCATGTATACATATGTATATGTATCCATTCTTTTACATAGACACACATGTATGTGTGTGCATGTATGCATATGTGTGTATATATATACACTCTTTTTCATGTTCTTTCCCCCATGATCGTTGATCACAGACACTGCATAGAGTTTCCTGTGCTCTATGGCAGCACCTTCTTGATTCATTCTCTATCCAATCATTTGTATCTGTTGGTTCCAAACTCCCAATCCATCCCTCCCTGCCCTGCTCTGGCAATCACAAGTCTGTTCTCTGTGTTGGTGAGTCTGTACAATATGGTATCTAAACTGAAATTCATGGCTTTATCTGGGGCTTCATCAAGAAGAGAAGGACGCTGTGCTGGGCTTAAGGACCAACGGAACTGCCCTGTCCTTTGGAGGTGATTTCAGAAGACTTTCCAGAGTCATTCTGGCTCTGTGTGTTTTACATGCTACCTGCACACTTTAGCACACACTGTAGCGGGCTGTGTGCGTCGCGCAGGACTCCAAGTGTGCATAGAGGCTTCGTGAAGAAGACTGAGGGAGCATTTACACAAGCTGGAGGACTCCCCAACCCTACTATCATTCCATCCACCCATACACATCTTGTCACCAGGTAAGGTGAAGCCCAAACCAGCCTGAGCTGATGACAAGTGCATCTTCTCAGTTTTGGTACCAGACAGCATCGCATCACTCTACACGACCACCAAGAACTGTGGGTGCGCCATCCAGTGGGTAAACCATCCTGGTTTGAGGAACTCCTTTCTTTCTGGGGACAACCCTAAATCCCTCCCACTTAAATCCAAAGACATGACATCTGAAGGAGAAGAGGAAAACCCTCTTGGGATATTACATTTTAAGCCAGGGAGGAACCCAGAGAAGAAATGATCTTCTCTGGATTGAAATAGAGAAGCCATGAACTTCTGGTGGTCCAGTGGTTAAGAATCTGCCTTCCAATGCAGGGGATGCGAGTTCAATTCCTAGTCTGGGAATGAAGATCCCACATGCTGCGGGGCAACTACTGAGCCCATGTGCCACAACCAGAGAGCCCGCACTCTGCAACTAGAGAGAAACCTGCACACTACGATGCAAGAAACTTCATCCACAACCAAGACTTGACACAGCCAAAAATAAATACATAAATATTTTAGAAAAAGCTCAAGGATGCTTAAAAAAAAGAAATAGAGAAGCCTCCATTTTCAAAAGCAGACAGGATCACGAGGACGAGCCAAGAGTGAAAGCCTGGCTGAATTCTCATCGTAGCTATTGGCAAAGAATCAAGTCTTCTTTGGAACAGCTCTGGTTGCCAGCCCTTTGGACATCTAGATAACAAAAGACCAGGAAGAAGAGAGCGAGAGGGAAAGCTTATTATCAAGAGGAGGGCAAGTGAGGATAGCAGAAGGATGCTCTAGAGAGCACAGAGTTTTCAGCAGGGCACAGCATACATGGAGCTGGATCTGAGGACTGTCCCTGCAGAGAGGCTGTCCCCTGTAGTTAGGGATGTACCAGAATCCATTTCATACAAGAGGCTACATTTCAGGGGTCCTCAGGGGAAAGCCACCATTGTCTCTCGCCTGGATGCTTATGAGAACCTCCAGATGGTTTCCTGCTGCCATATTGCTCCTGTTCACATCCACTCTCAGTTCAATGATCTCTTAAAGTCTGTCTATGATAGACTTGTCTCTGCTTGACTCTTTCCCTGGTTCCCATCTCACTGGAAATGAATACCGAGCCCTTACCATTGCATGCAAGGCGTGATCTTTACCTGCCTCCACACACACTCCTCTTCTAATCCCCTCCCCTCCTCCTCACTGGCCTCAAATGTCTCAGTCAAGCTCCTACCCCAGGACCTTTGCACGTGCTGTCTCCTTTGCCTACAAAGCCCTGCAGACTCTGAGTTTGTCTCCTCCAGGGCTTTACTTAAATCCTTTTGGCTAAGTGAGGCTCCCGGGGTACCCTATTTAAAATTGCCTCCCCACATTCCTTATCCCCTGTCTGTCTTGTCACCATGTCATCTACTCTACACCTTATTACCCATCTTTTTTGGTGTTGGTTTTCCACTATAAACAGGTCATCTCCAGTAGGGAGGTCTTTTGCCTGTTTTGTTCTCAGCTGTGTCCTCAGCACCCAGAACAGTGCCAGGCATCCCATGGGCGCACAACAGATATGTGTAGGGTAATGAGTAAGTAAATGAATGATCGAATGCACGAATCACCCTTGAAAAATCCTTAGGGCTTGAAAAGTTGAATTTGTTCTCTGCTCTTGGAACCAATGGTTTTCTTTCTTGGATGGAGCACCAAAAGAAATATTTAGCTTGTATTTCATGGTCACATTGAATAAAGTTGAATGACAAATGTGTCTTAGAGACTAGAATAACCGAACAGCAGGGGAGACTGACATGGAAAGAAGCTGGGGTTCTGAGACCGACCTACCAAGTGAATCAGAATCCAACCTATCTCCCTAGAGCACAGAATCACCGTGTGTTATGACAGGAGGATCCATGCCACTCAGAATTCTTCTGTCTTTCCTAGAGAGCTGAATCTTTATCAACTCAATGTGATGACCCCATTGGACACACAGGTATAAACGTGATTTTCCAGCTGTGTTTTTTTTTTTTTTTAACATTTATTTATTTGGCTGTGCCAGATCTTCACTGTGGCATGCGAGATCTTTAGTTACAGTGTGTGGGATCTAATTCCCTGACCAAGGGATCCAACCCGAGCCCCCTGCATTGGGAGCTCAGAGTCTTAGCTCCTGGACCATCAAGGAAGTCCCCCTGATTCTCTGACCAACCACAGCTCCCTGGAAGAGAGGACATTGACATCTGGAAACTACAGAGTTAAAACAGAAAGCTAGAGAGGCAAGAGGGTGTCTCTGCATGTAAATAGCTTCCACACTATAATTAGTGATTTTCCAGCATTGAACAAGATGCTTCCTGCTTTCATGGGAAAATCAAGTTGCCGCTGACCATCCCTAATTTCTGGAGCGCTGGAGGAACCAGTCTCTAATTCGGTTGTAATGAACCATGTGTTAATGTCACAGCCTCCTGCTTGCCCTGGAGACCCCACGCCAGGTCCGGCCTTGTAATGAGTCTTGTCAGCTCAGCGGTTCGCTTTTCTTGGGAGGTGGCTTTTGTTTTTCTGCTCAAAGTGTACTTATTTCCACCCAAAATAGAGGTGGATTTTTATGGGGCTGGCCAAAAAGTTGTTTTGGATTTTTCTGTTACATCTTACAGTAAAACCTGAATGAATTTTTTTGGCCGACCCAATGCAATTTACTGAAGATAAGTAGAGGAGATAGACATCTCGACCCCATGGACTGTAGCCTGCCAGGCTCCTCTGTCCATGGGATTCTCCAGGCAGCAATACTGCAGTGGGTTGCCATTTCCTTCTCCAGGGGATCTTCCCAACCCAGGAATCGAACTCAGGTCTCTTGCATTGCAGGTAGATTCTTCACTGACTGAGCTTCAAGGGAAGCACCATTTATATTGAAAGTCATGTAGTCTCTCCATCCCTCCCTCTGTGTCTGTCCCTCTTTCTGTCTCTCTTTGCTTCTCCATCTCCCAAGCCACACACCTGCACCCCATACCTACATATTAAATATCTCCATACATATATTGGGTTAGGTAAACCAGTCGAGTTTTCTGTAACATTGTATGGAAAAACTCAAATGAACTTTTTGGCCAGCCCAATACTGAGAATCCCAATAAGCTGAATACCAGGATGACTGTATACCCCTCCCTTAAATCAAATAGGTGTCTGGGGGTTCCTGTATCTAGCCTGATCACGTTGAAATGAGAAGGGAATTCTTGGGGGAATGCATGAAGGACCTCTCTGTCCCCTGGCTGTCTCTTGCTTTTATACCTGGCTTGTATCTGCTGCCCCTTTCCAAGCTTGGCTTTCCTACCGATCCCACCACTTGCATTCATGGAAACCGCCACCCTGGGGTTTCCCAATATGTGTGTGGTTTTTCTGCTTCAGTGCAATCAGATTGCTAAATTCAGAGAGGTCCAAAGGATGCAAGGGATCCCCAACCCCTATCACCAAGGGCAAGATCCCCAGTCCCATGGTTCTGCTTCTTTCTTCTGCTTTTGGAGGTGAGAAAAGAAATGTGTCCCCCCCTGCCCTTCTCTAGTGTGTCCATCACTCCACAGCAAGACAGGTGCAGCCACCACTCTCCAGCTGAGTTTCTCTCCAATTCCCACTGGGGATTCTGAACACAGGGACAGGGGCCCGCGCAGCGCCCCTGTCAGGGATCTCAGTCCACTGGGCTACCCGCGTTAGGGTAACCGCTCCTTCTTGGGAGGTGGTAAGACAGCAATTACTTCTGTAGGCAAGTCAGGCTCCTCTGAATCCCCAGAAACCCCAGGGATGCAGCCCCCAGAGCAGAGGCCCAGAGTGGGGCATGCTGCCTGCCCTGGGTGGATGCTCACTAGCATGGGAGGGTTGAAAACTTTTCTCAAATGGTAGAAAGAGTGTTGTGGCCCCAGGTCACGACTACTCAGAGAAAGAAGGCTTACACAACTTCTTTTGTAAAGAAAGAAGTCTCCACTCTATGTAATTATAGAGTGGATTTTAAATCTTTAATATCTGCTTATGCATGTGTGCTTAGTCATGTCTGACTCTTTTGAGACCCTGTGGACTGTAGCCCACCAGGCTCCTCTGTTCAAAGGATTTCCCAGGCAAGAATGCTAAAGCGGGTTGCCATTTACTCCTCCAGGGGATCTTCCCAATCCAGGGATAAGAACCTGCATCTCCAGCATTGGCAGGCAGATTCTTTAGCACTGAACCACCTGGGAATTAATATCTACTTACCCAGCTCAAAAGTTGGGAATCTGTGGCTTGGATCAATGTTTGCATTGATGATCATGTTTTATGAGCAAAAGAAAGTACTGCTATTCTTTTTTTACATTTCCTAATGTCAGAGTTTTTTTTACTAAAAAATTGGTAGTAAGTGGTATAAAGTAGTATCAGAATGATATCATAACTACTTTTTAAATTGTGTGTGTAGGTGGTTGTGTATGTGTGTGTTTGTGTAGGTGGAATGTATGTGTAGATAGTGGTGTGTATATGTGTCTGTTTTTGTAGGTGGTGGTGGTGGTATATAGGGGGGTGGGTATGTGTGTGTATAGATGTATGTGTGTGTGTATGTGTGTGCATGTTTGTGTAGGTGGGATGTGTGTGTGTGTATAGGTGGTGGGATGTATGTGCGTAGAAGGTGGTGGTATGTGCAGAGGGGTGTGCGTTGGTGGAGGTAGAATGTGGATATGTGTGTGTATGTGTGTGTTCATGTAGGTTGTAGTGGTGTGTAGAGGGTGTGTGTAAGTGTGTGTGTGCACATGTACCTGAGCACCCTACAGAAGCAGTCCAGGGCCTGCTAGTTTTGGGGTGAGTATCTTGACCACCAAGGACACTGGAGTAGGGCCTGGACCAGTCCTGTAGCCCCCAAGACAGGAGCACATGACTGGGGGTGAGGCTTTGGAGGACCTGTGTGCCCCAGAGCCCATCAGGGCTCCAGTAGGGGAACTTTGTACAGGAGTCGTGTAGGAAGTGGATCTGAGAACCACTGGGGGAAACTGACAAGACCTGAACGCTTACCTCAGCCTGCAGAGGAGTGTGGTAGGGAAACCTGCTCACACAGGGATGCACTTGAATCTGTGCCCCTTATTCTAACGGAAACAGGAAGAGAAACACAAGCTGGCAGGAGGCGCACACGTGGGAGCTGCAGACCTGTGTTTCCATGTGCTAGATGTGTGCACATCACTGCCGAGCGCCCTGATAAATCCCCTCGACAGCAGGGAAGCGGGAGCATCCCCATCTTGCAGATGAGAAAACTGAGGTTTAGAGAAGCTGGGGGATGCCCATGAGGTCCCAGGAGTATCCCCGGGACAGAGTCTAGGCTCACCTCCTCATCACTGGCCGCTCTGCATCCCTTTCCTTAGAAAGAGCTTCCTTGACCTTTTGCTTGTCATTTTCTGTAGCTGTGTGGGGAACCAAGCCACCCATCCTTTTGAACAAGTCCTTCCTCTGACTCTATTCTGAGAATGAATAAACACAGAGATGCTTGCTTCTGTCTGGGTTCTCTGAAGCTGGTCTCATCTTGCGACCCTGCCAAGATGCTATCTCCAACCTCTTCCCTGGGCAGCTCGACAGACCTCCAACACCCAAGGAATGTTTTGTTCCTTTTTTTAATTTTTTTTAAATTTATTTAGGCTGTGCACAGGCTTTTCCCAGTTGTGGCGAATGGAGGCTTCTCTTGTTGTGAGCATGGACTCAAGAGCATTCGGGCTTTGGTAGTTGTGGCTCATGGGGTTACTTGCCCCAGGGCATGTGGGCATCTTAGTTCCCAGACCAGGGATCGAACTCATGTTCCCTGCATTGGCAGGTGATTCTTAACCACTGGACCACCAAGGGAATCCTATTTTGTTCCTTCTTGGGCTCTCTCATTGGTCTTACTTATCAAGCCGACACTGCTCTACCGTCCGATGATGGGTGCAAAATTAAAGACAGCCGTTCTTTAGTCTTTAAAGTAGGATTGAACTGATTTGAAGCCTGCTAATGAGAGTGATGTTTTTGAGCAGCAAAGGCAAAATAACAGTTTAGAGCCCAAGAGGACTGGGGATGAAGAATATTTAATTTTTAAAATAATTTCTGTTAAATTGCAGGAATGATCATCTTGGTGGTGGGTTTGAAATATTCATCATGTGTTGGTTGGCAGATATTTATGGAGTGCCTGCTTCGTGCTCAGGTTTCCCTCAGTGCCAGATATATAACAATAATGCCTGCACTTGATGGTCTGACATCTCAAAGAAGAATCAGATGCGACATGAACAAATCTGTGATCATAATTTTGCTTAGTTTTTTAAATTTACTTTTTATTTTATATTAGAGCTTCCCTCGTGGCTCAGATCATAAAGAATCTGCCTGCAGCGCAGGAAACAGGTTCGATCCCTGGGTTGGGAAGATTCCCCTGGAGAAGGGAATGGCAAGCTGCTCCAGTATTCTTGCCTGGAGAATCCCATGGACAGAGGAGCCTGGCAGGGTATAGTCCATAGGGTCACACAGAGTTGAACTCAGCTGAGTGACTAACACTTACTTATTGTTGATTTACAGTGTTGTGTGGGTTTCAGGTGTACAGAGAACTGATTCACTTACACATATATCCATTCTTTTTCAGATTCTTTTCCCACATAGCTTATTACAGATTATTGAGTAGAGTTCCCTGTGCTAGGTGATGACAGTTTGAGATCGATGCATTGTGTGCACACACACATACGCAGACACACACACAGAGACACAGCAAATCCACAGTAATAAAAGAGAGACTAGCGAAAGGAACCTGACCTTGATGGCAGCAGTGCTGTTCAGTAGAACTTTATGTGGGGACTTCCCTGGTGGTGCTGTGGCTAAGACTGTGTGTTCCCAGTGCAGGGAGCCTGGGTTCAATCCCTGATCAGGGAACTAGATCCTGCATGATGCAACTAAAGATCGCAAGGGCCACAACTAAGACTCAGCACAGCCAAATTAATTAATTTTTCAAGAAGGACTTTGTGTGACTGTGGAAATATGCTAAGTGTCTGGGCTATCCAGTGTCCAATGTCCAGGGCCATTGGACACTCAAGATGAGGCCAGTGACACTGAGGAACTGAATTCTTAATTTTATTTAATTTTCATTAATATGAGTGTTAATGGCGATGTGTGCCTGCTGATAACGGCCCCTGACATGCCTGAAGGAACCATGTGTCCCTCACGCTTTCCCCATGCGATTGAGTGAAATTGATGCCCCCTCTGCTAACTCCACATCAGGGCATAGGTGTCAGGCTTGAACCATCACAGGGATGGAATCACATGGCTGTGATGAACGGTGAAGAGAGATATTACTCAGATGCTGTATTCGTGGCACGTGAATCTTGCAAGGCTTTAGAACTGATTGATTCAGAACTGAATCCCTGCAAAGACACTCAATCAGTGTGAACTTTTGGATTTCAGGAGTTCCCCTTACAGTTGTTCTTTCCATGCTTGCTTCTTTGAACTGCTCCATCCATTCTCCAAGCACCCTTCTGGCTCTGAGGGTATACATGGCAATTCTTTCTATCCCTATGGGAGCCAGTATTGTTTTCAGTTACTTGAAAGCAAAGACTCTTTAACTTCATGGTGTCTACTCATTGACCACCTATGTTATTCACTTACTCAACATCCATCAGACAAATACCTGCTGTGTGCTCAGATCCAGAAATAAGACAGAGTTTTTGCACTGATGTACATTTATTCATTCATCTTTTTTTTTTCTTTAGCCACTCCATGGAGCAGGTGGGATCTTAGTTCCCTGACCAGGAATTGAACCCACGCTCTCTGCAGTGGAAGTGTGGAGTCGTAAGCAGTGGACCTTCAGGGAAGTCCCACTTGGCACTGATGCATCTCAAGATGCAGGATCAGGGCAGACAGGACATCCTTAAATCTGATTTTGGTCCTAGTTCTTCCCAAATGACTGACCTCACCTGTGCACACCTGAGTTCCCTCCTGTAACCTAAAGGGTTGGCCAAAGTGGGCCAGAAAAATTCCCCTATCTTAAAACTTCTGTTAGACTTCCCTGGTGGTAGAGTGGTTAAGAATCCACCTGCCAATGCAGGAGACATGGACTCCATCCCTGGTCTAGGAAGAATCCCCATGCCCTAGGGCAAGTAAACCCGTGCATCACAACTACTGAGCTGGTGTGCCTAGAGCCTATTCTCCGCAACGAGAGAGGATACCAAAATGAGGAGCCTGAGCACTGAACTAGAGAGTAGCCTCTGCTCGCTGCCACAACTAGAGAAATGAAGACCTAGTGTAGCCAAAAATAAATGCATTATTTAATTTTTTTTTTTTTAAAAAAACAGCATCATTCTAAACCAGAGAGAGGGCTGATGCAACAGAACATTTGTGGTGGTCCTTAGGAGTGCAGAAACAGGGTAGGGGGGACACTTGAAAAGCTCCAAGATGACTGTTTTCTATTGCCCACGTATTGGCCAGAAGTTCCAACGGTGTCTCTGAGTCTGTGTGTGGGGAATCTCCAATTAGCAGGTTCCAAGGAAAACAGAGCCTGCCTGCCTGGCCCTTGCCGTCACATCGCCCTCAGCGAGAACAGACCTTTGAAGTCAGGACTTTCCCAAATAGCAAATGTCTCCATTGGTGGTCTTGAAACATTTAGTCATTGGGCAAAGAAAATGCATGGTGACTGGTGGCTTTGATGGGTAGCATCTTGAACTGTTTTCAGACGTTGGAGGCGCTGCAAAAAACCTGAAACATATTTCTCCAAGCTCCTCTTTCTTTTAGTTTTTTTCCCCCCATTCTTGTGTCTGGGGGAGCAGATGAAGGCCATATGCTTCCAATTCTGGAGGACTTAGCTCTCTGATTCAGACTCGAGGAAAAGACGTTTGATGTGCAGCCATCCCGAGGAGTTGTTTGGATTAGTCTCTTTCCTCTCAGCATTTTGCTTTAGGAAAGAAAGGCTGCTTTTTTTCTTTTTCATGTTAGGAGACAAATGAGAATCGCAGGAAGGTATGAAACACCACAGTTGTGCGATCTCAGCAGTTTAAACCCTGGGGAGTTCATTCATCAGAGTGAAGGAAGGTAAGGAAGCCAGTGACATGGGGAATGAGGAACTCGGGTGCAGGGACATGGAGTTTTGTCTGTCCTGAATTTCTCAAGGACAGGAACATTGGCTTTAGACTCAAGAGCCTGCCCTGCTGTCCGTGATGCTGTGTCTCCATCCACATCCCACTCGCTTACTGGGGGATGGCCAGCTTAACTAAGTGGCTGTTGGGGTTCAGCTCAAAACCAGCTCCAGGGTCTTCCCTGGTGGTCCAGTTGTCAAGAATTCACCTGCCAATGCAGGGGACCTGGGTTTGATCCCTGATTCAGGACGATTCCACATGCCGCGGGCCAGCTAAGCCCGTGAGCCACAGTGACTGAGCCTGTGCTCTGGAGCCCAGGAGCCACAGCTGCTGAGCCTGAATGCCTAGAGCCTGTGCTCCACAACAGGAGAAGCCGCTGCAACGAGAAGCCCCCACACCACAACTAGACAGTAGCCCCCACTCCCTGCAACAAGAGAAAGCCCGCAGAGCTTTCAGAGAGCACAAAGCAGCAACAGAGACCCCACACAAAAACAAAAAAGAGCGCCACCACCAACAGCAACAAAACCCAGCCCCTGTGCCTTTCCCAAAGGCAGGACAGGAAAACAACGGTAGCAATAGACATCCGCCGATGGTACCTGAAATTTCGTGAAGGGGAGCAAATAGGGTCTGGAGGTGGGATGCTGAAGAAGGGTGGCTTCATTTCTCCTGAGTTCTTGCGATGTGTTACCTCTTGGAAGCCACACAGCTGTGATCTTGTTTCCAGTTATGAGACTGTGTTCAAAGGCCAACGTTTTCATCTCAGGCAAGGATTCCTTAATGACGTGAGTAGTTAAAAAGCTAGTTAAGTGTTGAAGCTATTGTCTGTCAAGAGCCTTTCCTTGATCATTCATTAATTGAAGTGTGTTGGAAATATCCACCAATATAATGCAAAGCAGTGCAGTGTTTTACAAAGAGTTTTCAGATAAAGATGTTGAAGCTCTTCAGATGCACAGAAGTGATTTTTTTTTTTTTTTTTTGGTGAGCTGCTCCAACCACATGCACAATCAGTGAAGACAAAGCCAGGGGGCGTCTGGTGGGGGTTCTACCAGCTCACCATAGAAGAAAAGAGAAGGAAAAAAGAGTGATTTGATTGTCAAGAGAGGGCCTTCTTCACATTGATGACATGCTAAGCCTTTGCCAAAAAATGTCCCTCTTTGTGATGGAGCTACAAAAGTCAAATATAAATATAAACTATCTAGTATCATCACTTAGTTTTGTAGGAATGTCAAGTTGCCATTTTTTCGCTGAAAGTAGCATTTCATTCTATTTTTTGTTTGTTTTAGTGAACAGGTGGTTTTAATTACGATGAACTTTTGGTTAAAAGGCAGATCAGATGTAATTATTTTCATAACTTTGACTTTTTAAAAGAAAGTCCCAATCAAAGCCTTTTCCACCAAACACACTTCAACTGTTTACGGTAGAGCTGATGACCTGGTAGGTTCTTCTATACAAACAAGCCCACCTCAGGGTTCTGATGGGAGAAAGTGAGTCAGGGGACACAGGGCAGTTTTTCCGAGGTGAGGACCCATCCAGGTGGAGTCCCGTTGATGTATCCTGTGTCAGGCCTGCCCCTCCCTGGGCTCTCTGAGTATGGGTAGTTTCCTTTGCCCCTTAAGCAAAACAGGATCATCACAGTGCCCACACCGTAGGGTCGTCAGAAGGATGAAGGTTTCATTTCTGTCACTATGTCTATGATCAAATGTGGTATATATTAATATTATCACAATCTCAAAAAGATGGTGAAATCTGAAAATAACAAAGTGTTAAATTAAGTTTCGGGTAAACTGAAACTTACACAGTGTTACGTATTAATTCTATATCAGTGAAGCTTGAAAAAAAGATTAAGGAGATGATGATGTCAAATGTTCGAGCACCTGGCCAGCTTAATGTGAAGGCTCGATGAAACTGTCACCCAGTGTTGTCATTGTCATTCTTACTATACTATTAGGTGTTATACGATATTGTTATATGATTGTTGTTGTTGTTTAATTGCATAGTTGTGTTTGACTCTTTTGCAACACCATGGACATAGCCCACCAGGCTCCTCTGTCCATAGAATTTCTCAGGCAAGAACACTGGAGTGGGTTGCCATTTGCTTCTCCAAGGGAATCTTCCCAACCCAGGGATCCAGGCCACGTCTCCTGCGTCGGCAGGTGGACCCTTTACCACTGAGCCCCCAGGGAAGCCCATTCCATGATTACTATTATTAATTTACCAACATATTATTTTTACTATCAACTGATCAGTGACTAGTGATTTTAAAATCATCATCTCTGCCAGTTAAATGCACTTGTCTGTTTCCTTTACTTAGAACCCGAAAGGTCTGAAACCTCGATATTTCCATCCATCCTCTGATCTTAACGTTGGATTTGGAGCTTCCTTCCAACTGGAAAGTGTGGCTTCCACTGAGCCCTCAAACCCAATAAAATGCAAATGTTTATTAAGGAGGGCTTCCCTCCATGCCCGCAGTCGTGCTCAGAATGGTGTGTGTCTCATTGTTTTTTTTTTTTTTTTTACAAGGGGCCTTTAAAAGCTCCCAGGGCCCCTAGAAAAGCCCCAGCCCCCTTTGTCCAGATGGGGACGGAGGTGGCTGGGCTGCCCCGTCGATTGTACGCTGAGGAGCCCTCCCCGGGAAGGGCTGTGATTTATACATGCAGGCTTGTCACCAGCTGAAAGGAAGGGCCACTTTTTCATTTTGATCAAATGTTAGGTTTGAAAGCCACCCACTGCTGTAAACTCAGCTGGATCCGCGGGCCGAGATGAAACACATTGCCCGCTTTGTTGCTGAGATGGCGTTTGGGAAGAGGATGTGAATCGCTTCCCTTTTTGGGGGCTCACAGAGACAAGACGTGTGCTGATGAGGGTGAGGGGCCGCCCCACTCCCTCCCAGAGTCCGGGACGCAGGGGGTGCTGTGATCTGATCCTCTTTACTTTCCCCGGGGATATTCCAGCCATCAACCTCCCAGGGTGCCAGCCTTTGATGCAGTGAGGCTGTTTGATGCAAACTGTTATCAACTGTTTTCTCCGACCTGGCCAAGTGCACAATGCATGCTTGGTTACTTCCCTTCACCGGTCCTGTGGGAACCGGTTTTTAAAAAGGGCACCAGTCTGTCGCCAGGACATGCAGTCACCCTTAATGACATTCTAGCTTCTTAGGTGCATAGGGTGTCTCTGTCCCTAGATCACAGAGGTTCTGGATGGCTTCCTGGATTCCTCCGTGGCTGTCTGACCCCTCAGTAAGGAGGGTATAGGAGTAGCCCTTGTCTCCCTCCCATTCATGAAGTTTAAGCTTGTGTGATGGAAATGCAGTCCAGCCTCCGCCAGGCAGCATGAGAGACAGATCTCAGAGTGCTCAGATCCTCAGAAATAGTCTCAGAGTCCTCTCTCATGAAATCTGGGGACTGCCCTAGAAGTGTCCTGTGACACTTCCCAGACTTGTTCATAACCTGCATTAACTGAGCACCTGTGATGTGTTGGAGTGCCACGTTATAGAGCAGGGACGCCAGCCCAGAATACCAAGGACAGAGACCCTGTGGACAGGGACAGAAGATAAGCGAGCACGCACATAACCATGGTTAAGTCAGAAGTCTAAGCAATGTACCAGGTGACCTGACTGAGAGGACCTGCAAAGAACCATGGGCTTAAAGCTTCCTGAACAGTGTCGCCAAAGAAAGGCTTTTTGCACAGGTGACTTTGGAGCTGGGAGTGGCAGGGAATGATGGAGGTAAAGGCCTGAAGAAAGAGAAATAAACGCCTCTGGCCTATAAAGAAAGGCAGTCACTGTGATGGGTCTTAGAGAGCAGAGGGAGCAGGGGAGCTGCCCACTTGCAGTGACTGGCCAGTTACAGAACATTTGTCCGTTTCAGGAACAGTGGTCTCCAAAGGTGTGTCCGTTCTTGGAGCACTGTCATTGAGGAGAGTTTCCTCCAGATAATATATGAGCTTATGGTACACAAATACCCTCCTGTAGGGGAGACAACTAGCTTTTCTGGTGGGTTGTTTCTAGGCAGCTTCATCGAGATGGCATATCCCTCCCCCACCCCTACCAGCTCCCTGACCCAAAGGGTTGAAAGTGGAGCTGATTCTTGAATTAACACAGTCCCATGGGACACACCCCGCCTTGGGTCACTGACCTCCCCAGCACGGTCCAGATTCTCTGAAGATACTGTTCTTGTCCTTGGATAATGACATCACCCGTGAGCGAACCCAGAAACCTGGGAGCCTCCCTACCCCCTCCTGCCCCTCCCATGGGTCACAGAGTCCCGTGGATCTAGCCTCTTTGATTTCTCTTGCATCCTTTCTTTCTCCACTCCACTGCTCTGTGCAGCTCCTCAGAGCATCCTGCCTGGACATTTGTCTGCATCCTCTGTTTGTTAAAATACTTTTATTCTGACATAATTCCAGATTTATAGAAGAGCTGTAAGAATAGCACAAAGAATCTGGTACAGCCTTCACCCAGATTCTTCCTCTCCAAATGTCCAAGTGTTAACATTTTTATCACATTTGCGTTATCCATCTTCCCATGTGTGTAAAATATGTATATATATAAAATATCTGTAATATATACACACATACTTTCTTTCTAAACTGTTTGAGAGGATATTGAAGACACAGCACCCTTTTATCCTGAAATTTCCTAAAAGCAAAGACTGTCTCTTACATCACCATAGTCTAATGAAAATCAAGAAACTAACATTGACGTACTATTACGCTCAATTTACAGACCTTATTCCGATTCCTCCAATTGTCTCAATAATGGATTTTACAGCAAAAGAAAGTTGTTAACAGATACACACTACTACATATGAAATAACAAGAACCTACTGTATAGCACAGGAAACTATATTCAGTATCTTGTAATAACCTATAATGGAAAAGAATATGAAAAAGTATATATATGAAATGCAAATATGAAAATATATAATCAAAGTGTATATATATATATATATATATATATAAAACGGAATCACTTTTCTGTACACCTGGAACTAACATGATGTTGTAAATCAACTATACGCCAATTAAAAAAGCGTTTAAACAGGTCTCAGATGATGTGTTGCCTTTGGTTGTTACGGTTCTTCGATCTCCTTTAATCTAGAAGTTTTTTGGTCTTTCTGTGACTTCACAAACTTGTTATGTCCAAAGAGTAGAAGACAGTCATTTCCCAGCATGCCTCTCTGTCTGGTTTAACTGGTGCTTCCTCCTGCTTAGATGCAGACGGCACGGCTGGCCTGAGACCTTGCGGAAGACGTGCCTTGTGTCTGTAGGTGTGTGCGGTCCACCTGTCTCCTCCAGACATGTCGATTGCTTCTTCTTCCTCTGTGAAGTTGCCATTTGGAAATAAGTCACTTTACTATACTAAATAACCAATAAGTATTTTGTGGGGAAATACTTCAAGACAACATAGAGACCTTGTAATTCCTCCAACTATTACCACTGGTTTTTACATCCATTGATGATTTTTGCCTAAAGTAATTTATTACTGTGCTCAGTCGTGTCTGACTCTTTGCGACCCCATGGACTATACAGTCCATGGAATTCTCGAGGCCAGAATACTGGAATGGGTAGCCTTTCCCTTCCCCAGGGGATCTTCCCAACCTAGGAATCGAAGCGGGGTCTCCTGCATCAAATTCTTTGCCAACTGAGCTGTCAGGGAAGCCCAATTATTACTGTGGTGGTTGCCAAACACTGATTTTGTTTTTTCTCCTAACGAATACCTTCCTATCTTTCTTTTACGTTTGTCACTCTTTGGGTGGCTCCAAGAGCTTTCCCTTACCTCTCCCCCATTTAACTTATGTAATTGTTTACTTATGTATTTGTTTATGTTAGTCTTGAATCCTTCTTTTTTAATATAAATTTATTTTGTACAGTGACTGGCAGCCTCTTACAATAGCAATTTTTGGCAATAAAAATAAATACCTTTATATTAAAAAATAAATAAATAATTTAAAAAATAAAATTACTTTGCCAACAAAGGTCAAAAAAAAAAAAAAAAAACCTGCATCCTGTATTACACAGCAGCTTCACACTATCTGTTTTACCTCTGGTAACGTGTGTTTCCAATGCCACTCTCTCAATTGGTTCCACCCTCTCCTTCCATGTCCTCAAAGTCTTTTCTCTTCCTCTGCATCTCTCTTCCTGCCCTGCAGGTTGGTTCATTCAGTAGCTTGGGAGCTCATCCTGCCTTGGACTCTGTGAAAACCTGAAGGGGTGAGATGGGATAGGGTTGGGAGGGAGGTTCAAGAGGGAGGAGACATATGTATACTTATGTCTGATTCACGTTGTTGTATGGCAGAAACTAGCACATCGTGAAGCAATTATTCTCCAATTAAAAATAAAAAAAACAAACAAGCAAACTGCATCCTTCTCAACCCAGGCTCCTGGGTTTAAATTCTGTCTATTTAAAAGAGTTTTTACCCAGACAGGGATCTAAACCTCTTGCTTTTCCAAATTTAAGTCTTTGTCAGTGGTTTCTGATTCCCTGGAATAAAAAATTAGGAATCTTAGTGAGTAGAAGTAAGGATCCGGGTCTCTTTCCTGCTACAGAGGCCCATAGGCCAATCTGGTGATCATTTCCTGGTGACTGTTCATCAGCTCTGTCCAGGACAACAGTCATGTGTATGCTACTGAGACCTTGAAATGGGGCCGGTCCAAACTGAGATGTGCTAGAAGTGAAAAATACACACCACATTTTGAAGAAGAAAGGATGCAAGTCTCATGAATAATGCATATAATGATTCTAGGTGGAAATGATCATGTTTTGGATCTGTTGGGTTAAATCAAATATGTTATTTAAATTTGGGGACTTCCCTGGAAGTCTAGTGGTTAAGACCTTGCCTTCCAATGCAGGTTCTGCAAGTTTGATCCCTAGTCTGGGAGCTAAGATTTCACATGCCTTGTGGCCAAAAAACCAAGTCATAGAATAGACTTGTATGTATGCAATATTGTAACAAATTCAATAAAGACTTTAAAAACTAATTAATTTCACCAGTCTCTTTTGACTTTTTCAGTGACAACTAGGAAGTTTACACTGTATTGCCCTATAGTTGAGGCACTGGTCTAAGCAATGCCAAACACACTTCCACTGTACTTGAGAGGTGAAGGAGGTAATATCACATAGGATGTAACCAGAACCTTTGCTTTGCACCTGGAGACTTGGTGTAAATTAGAAAAATCTGCTTATTCTGCACCTAAGAAGGAGAAAATAGCCCTTCTTCCATGAAGACCCAGCCTCCAGCCAAGAGCACATGAAGCTTAGAGCAGCATTCAACACCCATCAGCGCTCTCCTGGCCAGGAGCCCTTGTGCAGTCTACAACCTGAACAACTGCACATGGCAGCCCCTCTGCTTGGCTATGGAGCCTGAACCAGTGTTATCTGCTTTGGGGACCAGGGAGCCTTACTAGAATCCAGGTTGACTAGTGGGTAAGACTGCTGTCGCAGGAGTCAGATAATGTCTGAATTCCAATCTATCTCTGATAACTAACCACCAGATGTCTAATCTTAGACTGATGACTTCCTTAAGCTCTCTGTGTCTCCATTTCCTCACTAATAACACAGCAGTGACAGTAACAGGACCCTATGAGCTTGATGGAAGAATGAATTATTCTCCCATGTGCCTGGCCCCTGACACATAGTTGCCACTCCATAAATGTCACGATTATGCTTGCCCTTGCTTTAGGGTGGGCGGGAAGGCCCAAAGATTGAATGGGTGTGCTTGGGGAGGGAGTTTCACCTCTAGCTTTAGAGGAGAACCCTCAGTCCATTGGTTGGAAAGTACTTTGCTCCCACAGAATGATCCTGTGAGATACAAGGCATGTTTACTGCTTGTCATTTTTAAGTCACTGTTTAATATTGCACACTCAAAGCAGGTACTGTGAGCCCATTTTGCAGCTAGAAAGACTGAGGGTCTGGGTGCCCTTTTTCAAAGTCCGTGTACTAAGTTAAGAGGACAGACAACATAAAGAAGAAAGACAGGCTTTGACCTTCCCCCAGACTGTTGAGAGCTTGCTGCATCTTGGGTATCGAGGGATGACTTTGGAGAGGTACATATCAGTAAAGTGTGTTCCCTGAACCCCCATGGGGGCATTGCAGTCTCCTGAGGGGGACTGGGTGGCATGAGTAGGTGGTTGTTAGTTGGTTTTATGTATTGGGCAATTTTAATGGTAATGAAGGTGAAAATGAGATGAGGATGGTCACGGCGGTGATTGGTGATTAAGCCCCCTTTTTAATGTACTTCTTTATTTTGAAAAAAACTTTATTTTTGGCTGTGCTGGGTCTTCATTGCTCTGTGGCAAGTGGGGACTGCTCTCTCGTTGTGGTGTGCAGGCTTATCATTGAGGTGGCTTCTCTTGTTGCGGAGCACAAAGCCCTTCTTTTTAAAATTGACGTGTAGAGAAGGAGATGGCAACCCACTCCAGTATTCTTGCCTGGGAAATTCTGTGGACAGAGGAGCCTGGTGGGCTACAGCCCATGGGGTTGCAAAGAGTTAACAGCTAAATGACTTAGCAACTAAACAAGCAACAGATGGTTGGTTTACAATGTTGTATTAGTTTCAGGTATACTGCAAAGTGATTTGGTTTTACATACATATATATACACACACATATTTCAGATTATTTTCTATTATAGCTCATTACAAGATATTAAATATAGTTCCCTGTGCTACTATAGAAAATATATAACTACTGAGTCCTTTTAAAAATGTCAAATGCAGGAGTTCCCTGGAGGTCCAGTGGTTAAGACTCTGTGCACTCACTGCCGAGGGTCCAAGTTCAATTCCAGGTCAGGAAACTAACTAAAATCCCACAGGGGCGGTCAAAAAAAGAAAAGTCAGATGCTATATTAAACATTTTGCAGAGATGACCTTACTGAAACTCAGAACAGCCCCCAGGAAGTTCTGTCCTAGTTCCCCTTTTATAGCTGAGAACAGGGAGGTGTGGGGTAAAATCTCAGGTCTGCAGAGCCTGACACCGTAATGCTGGGCAGGTGACATCTGGGTCGGGAGCCTCAGTTTTCTCCCACATGAGATGGGATGGTGGCAGCATTCACGGAGCAGAGTTACAGGGATACTGAATGGGGTGCTGCTGACGATCATCCATCAGGCGCAGGCGCAGTGATTGCCCCATATTGTGACCTGTCTGTGGCTTCCCTGGTAGCTCAGCTGGTAAAGAATCCACCTGCAATGCAGGAGACCCAGTTAGATTCCTGGGTTGGGAAGATCCCCTAGAGAAGACATAGGCAGCCCACTCCAGTATTCTTGGGTTTTCCTGGTGGTTCAGTCAGTAAAGAAATCACCTGCAATGTGGGAGACCTGGGTTCAGTCCCTGGGTTGGGAAGATCCTCTGGAGGAGGGCATGCCAACCCACTCCAATATTCTTTCCTGGAGAATCCTTATGGACAGAAGAGTCTTGTGGGCTACAGTCCATGGGGGTCACAAAGAGTTGGGCATGACTGAGTAACTAAGCACACACACACACACACACACACACACACCCTTAGGTTTCAAGTCTGTAATCTTGAGGCATTTACAGCTTAGATTTTGATTTGATTGGCTCAGACAAAAAGAATCTGCCTGCAATGCATGAGGCCTGGGTTCAATCCCTGGGTTGGAAAGATCCCCTGGAGAAGGGAACAAATACCCACTCCAATATTCTTGCCTGGAGAATTCCATGGACAAAGGAGCCTGGCAGTCTACATATAGTCCATGGGTTGCAAAGAGTCGGACACGACTGAGTGACCTGTCTGTATCACCCTTCGTTTGAATGAAGGGTCCCAGGATTCTCACCTGGATAGGCAGTGATCACCCAGGTCGTTATTGTCTCCAAGTCCAGGTCTTGGGACCGACCTATTTCTCCTTCAAGGGTGGGGTCTCATCCTGTCCTGAGGGTGAAGTGGCCTGGGTTTTGAAGCCATGCTTCTTGGGGATGTCTTGACTCTCGAGTGCTTCGGTCCTTGGTGAACATATATTGCTTCTTACTTGTTCCTGTTGTGGGGACACCCATACCTGATCCTGAATTAGTATATGCATCACGGTGGAGCCGCTCACACATTTATGGGGTTTTCTGGCTAACACTCCACCTCAAACATGAGTGGTGTAGATTTAAAATACAGAGTTGTGCTCTATGCTCTGGTTTTTGGTTGAGTTTACATTTTGTGAAAGTTTTTCCTTTTTTAAAAATTATGTATTTATTTTTGGCTGTGTTGGGTTTTCACTGCTGTTCTCGGGTTTTCTCTCCTTTTGGTGCGTGGGCTTCTCGTTGCAGTACACAGGTTCTAAGCACGTGGGCTTCAGGAGTTGTGGCACAGGGGCTTAGTGGCCCCAGGAGTGTGGAATCTTCCTGGACCAGGGATCAAACCTGTGTCCTCTGCATTGGTAAGCGGATTCTTAACCACTGAACCACCAGGAAAGGCTGAAAGTCTTTCCTTTCCTCACTGATTTTCCCCTGCCCATAACTCACATCTACTATCTCCATTGCCCTCCTAGGGGCTCTGGCTTGAACTGGCAGATGCCCAGGCCACCAAGCCTCCCACTGGAGCCAGAGCCCTAGGAGTGCAAGGGGATCCACGCTTTCCTGCATCAGTAATCTGGCCTGTGCATGACGACCACCTCATTCCCTGGTTCTGAAATGGTTTCTTTCAGGCAACAGTAAATGGATGAGTTGGACTATTAAGATGCTTTAAACATGGCATAGGCATGATGAGGGAGTATTCCTGTAGAAGACAGCATCCCATTGTCCTGTGCTTAGTTGCTCAGTCGTGTCCTACTCTTAGCAACCCCCTGAACTGTAGCCCACCAGGCTCCTCTGCCCAAGGGGATTCTCAAGACAAGAATACTGGAGTGGGTTGTCATGCCCTCCTCCAGCAGATCTTCCCAACCCAGAGATCGAACCCAGGTCTCCCGCATTGCAGGCAATTCTTTACCATCTGAGCCACCAGAGGATCCTGGATAGCATCCCAGAGAGAACCAGATCTTTCCAGTGTGGAGCAAATGAAGCATTTTTAAAAAGATATTTATTTATTCGACTGCCCTGGGTCTTAGTCACGGCATGTGGATCTTTAGTTGCAGCATATGGGACCTAGTTCCCTGACCAGGGAACCAAGGTACCCTGCACTGAGAGCTCGGGGTCTTAGTCCCTGGACCACCAGGGAAGTTCCGCAAATGAAGTTTCTTTCATGAAGGGACTATGAAATGGTTTGTTAGTTTTAGGAGCTGTGCTGTAAATACCTGGAGAAGGCAATGGCAACCCACTCCAGTACTCTTGCCTGGAAAATCCCAGGGATGGGGGAGTCTGGTAGGCTGCAGTCCATGGGATCGCACAGAGTCGGACACGACTGAAGTGACTTAGCAGCAGCAGCAGCAGCAGCTGTAAATGCCTGGTCTAGCCACCCCACATCTGGCCCATTCTCTACCATCCATTCTCTACCTTTCTCTGTCTTTCAACTGATTGTGTTCTGGGTGCGGTCAAGGGAACAGATAAGCTACTTTGAGGTGCTCAGGGGTCCACAGCAGAAGGAAGCTGGGTGATGTTGAGAGCTGGGGAGGAGGAGCCTAGCAGGAAGGAGATGTAAACAAGGAAGGAAGCAGCCGCCAGGAGAGGCACATCAGGCAATCCCCTGGCCGTCCAGTGGTTAGGACTCAGCACTTTCACTGCCAGGGGCCAGGGTTCCATCTGTGCTTGGGGAACTAAAATCTCATAAGCCATGCAGTGCAGCCAGAAAACACACACACACACACAGAGCATCAAAAACAGGAGGATGTGCACAGTGGAAAGGCATCCTGACTTCTCACTCTTTCCACATCTTCCATCTCATCACTGCCTTCCTCTGAGCCAGCAGGTCCAGGGATCTAGATGATACACTTTTGGGGCAAGTCCTTGGGAGTGAGAAGGGGGATGACCAGACCGGGCATTTACAGCACAGCTCCTAAAACTAACAAACCATTTCATATTTATTCATAGAGTTCCACCTCTCCTGCACAACCCCGGAATGATAGCAAACACTCTCAAAAAGCACTTCTTCTGCCTCAGGCATTGTTCTGAGGACTCTGGACAGCTGTTTTCATTCCCACAGTAACCAGTTGAGATCAGTGTTCTATTGTCTTCGTGCAGATAGAAGTGGTGAAGCTGGGATCTGCAATCTGTGTATTTTGGCTCCAGAGTAATCCATGGCCACAGTGCTCAGGAGCCTCGCCGTGCTGTGAGCAGGATGGAATTTAAGTGAAGAGGATGCCATGAGTGAAGGGTTGCATCCTCATGTGGGCAGAAGGTGTGTTGGTGTGTGGATATTGATGCTTTGCCTAATGAAGATCTATTTCCACTTTTCTGGTAGCAGCACTTTTCCCTGGGGAACTGCCCCCTCTCTAACTCTCTGTCAATGTAACTCAAGTGCTGCCAGACCTGTGAGCTGGCTCCAGGGAAGGCAGGTGACCCAGAGCTGTCCAATCAAAGCATTCATCCCCTCAGCCAAAGTGATTGGTCCAGAGGTGGGCGTGTAACACGGATTAGACCAGTCAGAGCCAAAGAGACTTGTCCTGGGTTTTTAATAATTCTGTTGAGGAAGAAGCATGGTCCTTCCATTGGGACTGCAGAGATGATGAAATGTGAGCTTCCAAAAACTGTGATCTTTTTTTTTTTTCATTTAAACAGCCTTAAAAAATTTTTTTTTTATTGGCGTATAGTTGCTTTGGAATGTTGTGTTAGTTTCTGATGTACGGCATAATGAAGCAGCTATAACATATATCCCCTCTTTTGGATTTCCTTCCATTTAGTTCACCACAGAGAATTGAGTAGGTTCTCTTTGCTTATCTATTTTATACATAGTACTGTGTAATTGAAGTGTAATCTACATGGCCTAAAATTTCCACTTGTGAGTGTACAATTCAGTGATTTGGGGCTTCCCTGGTGGCTTGGGCGGTAAAGAATCTGCTGCAATGCAGGAGTCCTGGGTTCGATCCCTGTGTCAGGAAGATCCCATAGAGAAGGGAATGGCAACCCACTGCAGTATTACTGCCTGGAGAATCTCATAGACAGAGAAGCCTGTCAGGCTACAGTCCATGGGGTCACAAAGAGTCGGATATGACTGAGCGACTAACGCTTTGACTTCAGTGATTTTCAGTGACTTTACTGAATTGTGCAACATCACTGTAACTCCAGTTTTAAGACATTTCCATCATCCCAGTAAGACTCCTCATATCCCTTTGGGGTTAATCCAGAATTCCACTCCCCACCCCAGGCAATCTCTAATCTATTTTGTCTTTATTGATAGCTAGCAGCCGTCTTGCTGTGCTGAAGGGTGGTCCTGTCTGAGATGAGCAAGAGAGATGGGAAAATGAGGTTGAAAGCTGGAGAGAGACTGAGACCGGTGAGATCACATGGGCACCAGGATCTAGGCATTACTGAGTCTCTGTTACTGGAATTTCTATTGCTCAGAGGCAATAAAAGCCCCTTGACTGTGAAAGTATGTGTATTTGCACCTGTGTGCATTTCTTTGTTGTTTTCTGTTTCATGTAACTGGAATGATCTTGACTTCCATACCTAAATTATAAGTTTTACTCTAGAAGGAAAGAGAAAGACAGAGAGACAGAGACAGACAGAGAGGAGAGAGATCTCAAGATGAAATAAATGAGTATAAAAGAGAAAGGTTGAGTTTGCTGATGACAAAAAGCCAGATAGGATATATAAATTAATTCCTCCTAGGTAAGTGGGTGATGTGTTAACTACTTTTTTGCACAATAAATTTTTGAATGCCTGCTTATTAATTTCTTATATTGTGTCCTGTTCAAAAAGGAAAACTTACAGAGATGCTGACAACAGAGGAAAATGAAGTCAATTTAAAACAAGAAAAATGAAGCAAAGAGAAAATGTGGGCTGGGAAGGAAGCTGAAACTAAAGGCTTAGTAAACACAATGCTTAACTTGAGGACTTGGGCACAATTACCAAAAGATGGTGAATTCTAGGCTTCAGAGTGACTGAAATTAAGAAATATGCTTAGTTTTGGGACTTCCCTGTTCTTCTACTGCAGGGGTGCATGTTTGATCTCTGGTGAGGGAAACTAAGATTCCCCCATGCAGCATGGCCAAAAAAATGTCAAAAAAGAAAAAGAAAAAAAATTCATAGCAAGTGGAAAAAAGAGTTCTAAAAAATTTTTTTAAAGAAATATGCTTAGTAGAAATTTGTAGTGTTTATACCTAGTAATAATAATTTATACAATGTTAGTGTTATTTAGACAACTATAATAATGGTGTAAATTTCACAAGGCCATTCATGAGTGATGAATCTAGGGGAGACAATCCCCCTTCAATCTGTGTTTATACCTTATATCCACCTTAACATCCCAGAGCCCCCACAGAAATGTTTTGATTAAATGAAATTTCTAGTTCCAAAAAATGTGCTTAGTTTCTAAAACAAGATGTCTGTAAGTTTACAAAGTCAACCAGCTGCTAAATTTCTCTCTTGAGCCACTTCATCATGCAATTTGCTAAAAGTAGTCTTAAAGGAGGCAATATGACATCATCCACGGAGAACACAGGGTCAGATTCAAGTTCAAAGACTAGGTGCTTTGTGCTAAGTACCATCCAGTCAACACTAACAGTATTAGGAATGCTTTTGGTTGCAAATAATAGAATGTTAAGCCACAAAGGCCATAGTTATCTTCAATAACAAGGACTGTGGCAAAGACATGGGGAGAATTCCTAGGCGTGAGTGGTGCGGTGCCTCAAAGATACCTCCAGAAACCCAGTATCTTTCTGTCTTTCTGGTTGGCTTTCCTTGGATTTTTGGCTTCCTCTCTCAGGATCAAATAGTTATCTCTGTACCACCAGGCGTCCCATCCTCAGTCAAGTAAGGAAGAAGAATGGGGTCAGTCCTCCCTGTCCTTCCTTATCAAGAAACGAAAAGCCTTCCCCATAAGTACATTTGTTCTTAATTATAATTGACTGGAATTAGATCACCTCTCCCTTCAAAGTAGGCTTGGGGAATAGAGAAACTATTTGAGGGAAATGGGACTGGGGATTGACAGACCAGTTATCACCACACTGCTGAGTTCAACACAGCCAGGTTTAGGTGCCAAGGAAGAAGGGGGAGTGAATACTGGGTAGTGAGCGAGCAGTGTGTGCCTAAGGGAAGGTGCTGAATGCAACCAGTTTCTGGGTAGATTGCGTCCATCTCCTGTGCTTCGGCTAGAGATATGTACAGAGTACCACAGAGCAGGGAGGTGAGCACCTGACCCACTGGGGGATCAGGGAAGGTCAAAAGTTACTGATGACTGAGTTTATCTTAAAGGCAAAGTGAAATCACTTGGGGATGGGGGAGGGGAGATAGGCTCAGCATGTGGAGGCATGAGCTAAAAAAGGGGAGTGTAAGATGGTCCAGGGTGTTAAAAGAAGCTCTAGCAATTTTGTGTTGATATATCATATGGGAGGCAGGGAGAAAACTAGAAAGGAACCTGGGGACAAGGTCATGGGTGGCCTTGTGTGCCCTGCTTTGAGCTTTTAGGTTCTATTCCTGGAGCAACAGGGCAAGTGGTTGGATTTAAAGTATAGAGCTGGTAGGAACACAGGCTCTGGAGCCCAGATTCCTAGGTTGAAATCTTGCTTCTCTCACCTACCCTCTCTGTGCTTTATTTTTCCCATCTCAAAAGGGAAACATAAGAGGGTCTTCATCCTTAGGATTGTAGTGAGGCTTAATCAGTTAATTCAGGTAGAGGTCAAAGAATGATGACTGGCACATAGTAAACCTTTACATGTGGTCATGATGATGATGGTGCTGGTGCTGATGCTGGTGGGGATGGTGATGATGGTGGTGATAAAGGAGAGGTTTGGAATCAAAGGAACACTATTGGAATGCTCCATATGAAAGTTGCTAGAACTCAAACTGCTGCTGCTGCTGCAGATGCTAAGTCGCTTCAGTCGTGTCCGACTCTGTGTGACCCCATAGACGGCAGCCCACCAGGCTCCACCGTCCCTGGGGTTCTCCAGGCAAGAACACTGGAGTGGGTTGCCATTTCCCTCTCCAATGCATGAAAGTGAAAAGTGAAAGTGAAGTCACTGAGTCGTGTCCAACTCTCAGCGGCCCCATGGACTGCAGCCTACCAGGCTCCTCCGTCCATGAGATTTTCCAGGCAAGAGTACTGGAGTGGGGTGCCATTGCCTTCCCCGGAACTCAAACTGGGACACTCTTAAATTGGTGTGTGACATAAGTTGTTGTTGTTCAGTTGCTCAGTTGTGTCCAGCTCTTTGTGACCCCATGAACTATAGCACACCTGGCTTCCCTGTCCTTCACCGTCTCCTGGAGACTGCTTGAACTTGTGTCCATTGAGTCAGTGATGCCATCCAACCATCTCGTCCTCTGTTGTCCCCTTCTCTTCCTTCAGTCTTTCTCAGCATCAGGACTTTTCTGATGAGTCAGCCCTTCACATCAGGTGACCAAAGTACTGGAGCTTCAGCTTCAGATCAGTCCTTCCAATGAATATCAGGGTTGATTTCCTTTAGGATTGACTGGTTTGATCTTGTTATCCAAGGGAGTCTCAAGAGTCTTCTCCAACACCACAGTAACATAATAGGAAATAAACTTTCAAAACCTGCTGATTAATGTGATAAGGGAATGAGAAGGGTCAAGAAGAACTCCCAGGATTTGGATTTTGTTGCCCCTTGGGTTTTGCTGGTGATGTCCCTCAGATTGGGGCCCTAGGGTGTACCTACAAAAGTGAAGGGTTCACAGGTGGGTATGGGAAGAACAGCCAGCATTTACAATTTGGATTTGCATGATGGGCCGTGGGTTGACCTGAGCCATTTGATGCTCATGGGCTGTCATTCATTTGTCCAGTATCTCCTGAGCACCGTTATGCCAAGTGCTGTTTTAGGCCTCTGGAATGTCATGTGAAGCAGTGCACAGTCCCTGCTGTCCTGGAGCTTATCTTCTGTCTGAAAAGATGGAGTAAACCAATAAATGAAAAACCACACAATACCCATCATACAGAGATAAGGATACAAAAAATAAAGGACTGTAAAGGATTAGAACAGGGTTTCTCAGCCTTGGCACTGTTGACCTTTGGCTATTTGATTCTTTGTTGAACAGATTCTTGATTCTGTTCTGTGCAGGGTGAGATGATGAGCAGAATTCCTGGCCTCTGCCAACTGGATGCCAGGATCATCCCCCCCCCGACCATTGCTCCAACTAGAAATGCCTTCAGATCTTGCCAGATGTCCTCTGGGGAACAGGATTTCCCTGACTGAAAATCTCTAGGTGGAATGGAGTTTGACTGAGGGAGATGAGTGTGGTGTCCAGTTGGGAATTTAAGAGAAATCTCCCCAAGTACATTTCCTGGGCCCACATACTTGATGTCTTAAAGCACAAGAAATGTCTGGAGACCAGGAATCTGAAATCAAGGTGTTGGCAGGGTTGGTTCCTTCTAGATACTGCGAGAACATTCTTTCCAGGCCTGGCTCCCAGTTTCTGGCAGTTACCAGTGGTCCTTGGCTTGTGTCCACATCAGTCCCATCTCTGACCCTTTCTTCACCCTGGCCCTCTCGTCTGTGTTTCTCCCCTGTGTCTATGTGTTTCAGAAATCCCTCTCCATCCTCTGATACAGAAGCCAGTCTTCGGATTTAGAGCTTACTCTATCTCTAGGATGATTTCATGTTGAGATCATGAACTAATTATATCTACAATGATCCTGCTTCCAGATAAGGTCGACTTCACAGAACCAAGACTTAGGACTTGGACGTATCTTTTCAGGAGACATAATTCAACCTTCTGTGCTTCTTCAGGAGATGAACAGTGAACGTAGATCCAAACCAAGTGTGGGAATGTGGCATTTAAATGAACGTGTGTGTGTGTATAAGTGTGTGCATGTGTGTGTGTGATGTTCCAAGAAAAGGTGATGGATGCAAAGGTGAATTGAGACATAAATGAGAATGGTGTGTCTGGGAAAAAATGGTGACCACTAGGTCTGGAGTGCAGGGAGCCAGGGGAAGATTTAGAGGGTGAGTTTGGAGTACTAGGCAAAGGCCAGACCATGTTGGACCTCGGAGGCCACAAAAAGAAGTTTGGATTTTATTCCAAGTGCAGCGGGGAGCTTTGGGCTTTTAAGGGGGGAGCAGCTGCTGTGGGTTTGTTCTGCTTTCTGCCTTTTCCTTTGGAGCAGGCTTAAGAAGATAGTGATGGCTTTGCAGCTGTTAATCATCAGCAAACTGTAATCACTAAGAGAATGTTTGAAATCATAAGTTAAGGATTTTTAGAAGGAAGCAAACCAAAGAAATACTGTGAGAGCCTGCCCTAATTATTTCCCGGACTCCAAGTAACCAGGTGCATCGGAGAGATTATTTTTCTTCCTCTGATTTATGAAGGTCTCGGGGTCTAAATTTTGAAACTGCTGATAGAACATGTTCTGGGATGGTGGGATAATACTCTGAAACTTTTCTACTTGTCTCACAATAAAATTTTTTTGATTATTTATTCAAGCTCTTTTTTTTTAAGTATTGTTGTTTTACAGTACTGGGTTTCAGGTGTACAGCAAAGCGATTCAGTTATGTATATTATTTTTGCAGATTCTTTTCCATTATAGGATATAACAAGATATTGAGTATTGTTCCCTGCATTATACAGTAAATCCTTATTGTTTTATCTGTTTTGTATATAGGGATGTGTATCTGTTAATCCCGTATTCCTAATTTATACCTCTCCACCCTCCTTTCTTCTTTGACAACTGTAAGTTTTTCTTCTAAGTCTGTGAGTCTTTTTTCTGTTTTATAAGTACATTCATTTGTATTATTCTTTAGATTCCAATATAAGTGTTATTATGTAATATTTGTCTTTCTTTGACCTATTTCAATCAGTATGATAATCTGTAGGTCCATCACGTAGCTACAAATGGCAATATTTTATTCTTTTTATCCCATTATGCATACATACACACACACACACGCTGTATCTTCTTTATCCATGCATCTCTTGATGAATATTTAGATTGCTTCCATATCTTGGTTAGTGTAAGCTGCTATGAACATCGAGCCTGGCGGGCTGCCGTCTATGGGGTCGCACAGAGTCGGACATGACTGAAGCGACTTAGCAGCAGCAGCAGCATGAACATTGGGGTGCATGTATCTATTTGAATACCAGTTTTTGTCTTTGCTGGATATATACCCAGGAGTGGGATTGCAGAATCATGGTGACTCTATTTTTAGTTTTCTGAGGAACCTCCATGCCATTCTCCATAGTGCCTGCCCCAATTTACATTCCCACCAATAATGTAGGAGAGTTCCCCTTTTTCCACACCCTCTCCAGCTTTTGTTCCTTGTAGACTTTTTGATGATGGCCATTGTGACTGATGTGAGGTGGTACCTCAGTGTGGTTTCAATTTGCATCTCTCTAATGCACCCATGTTGTCCCTCAAGGTCTTAATAGGGAAAAAGCCTTTGTTTGGTTAAGTATCAACTTCAAATATCAAAGAATCATGTGAAATTTGCTATTATCAAAGGGAAAATAAGGGTCATGGACTTAAAGAATTGAGGGAATGAAAAGCTCATGAACTGGAAGCATGAGATAAACCACTCAGATTCCAGGGGTCTCAAGAGTTGTGTGTCAGTATACAATGGATCAAATTGTGACGTGATTTAGAGGCTACTGGGAATTTTAAAGCTAAACCGTGCTTTGATGATAGGACGCATTCCAAAAACCTGGTAGGATGAATGAATGCTTATTTCACAGATGAGAAAACATGACTTATAAAAGCTTGTTGTCATTTCATATTGACAACAGGAAACCTAGGAGAAGGGTGATTCCCTTGGCTGCTGTGCTCATGGGCACATGCCCTGAGGTGGGCATGAAAGGCCAGTCTCTCCTACTCCCATAATTCTCTGTTCAGCTGCATTTTCTAAAATCTTTTTATTTTATATTGGCATATAGCTAATTAGCAATGAACAGCAAAGGGACTCTGCCATACGTATACATATATCCATTTTCCCCCAAGCTCCCCTGCCATCTAGGCTGCCACGTAACACTGAGCAGAGTTCCCTGTGCTCTATAGTAAGTCCTTGCTGGTCATCCATTTCAAATAATCCTGCAGCATTTCTCATCATGTGAGTTTACCACATAAAGATGCATGATCCCCAAACCTGCTGACCGCTCTAAGGCATTCAACTTAGAAACATGATTTCTCTGAAGCTCAAGGGAGAAACTACTGTGCCCATTAAACTAAGAAATTTTGTATTATTCTCTGCCCTGATGCTTTCCTGAGACTTTCTCCAAGGATATATTTGACTGTGTGTTTTTGCCTTACAAGCTAACTATAAAATCTATATACCATATAAGATAGGATGCCATTGCACGATTGACTGGTCTTTTTCAAATTGTAAGTGATGACCCTTTGGAAGGAGGTGAGATCATTTTAGTGGGTAATTTTGAATAAAGGAATTAGAATAGCGTGGGATGAAAGGGAACCAAATGTAACGGAATATATTGCAGTAGCATAGGAAGCATTTAACACTGACTTTATGAAAATTTCATTTTGCTTAGATGAATTTATGCATGTGTGTGTGTGTGTGTGCATGTCCCATTCAGGATGAAAATGTTTCAGATTTTCAAATGGTGGGCATGTGTACATGCTAAGTAGCTTCAGTTGTGTCCAACTCTTTGCAGCCCTATGGATTGCAGCCCTCCAGGCTCCTCTGTCCATGGAATTTTCCAGGCAAGAATACGGGAGTGAGTTGCCATCCCCTCCTCTAGGGGATCTTCCTAAGCCAGGGATCGAACCTGTGTCTCTTAAGTCTACCTGTATTGGCAGGCGGGTTCTTTACCATTAGTGCCACCTGGGAAGCCTACCAAATGGTGGGCACACTCCCAAATGTTTGCAAACCAATGTTCTATATTCCACTTGCCAGCTCCTCATTGTTAATCCCTGAAGTAGAAAAGGCATGTAGATTGAACAGTTCAGGTTCCTAAATAGTCGTAGTGTAGATTTTAATCATTTCTCTGGAATCTTGATTTTCTTTCGAGAATAGCATTGTTCCTTCTCTCGAGCTGGCACTTCGAGGTGTGAGGCCAACTCTGAGTTCTAATGTCTCCAACTTTATGACTCAGATTTCCCCTCTGCCCACATAATTTCCATGGATGAGTTATCTGTGCTTATGTGAGATTCAGCTGGACTTGCGAGGCATGAATGCCTTCAGCATGGATCCAGGAATCTAAGCTGTTTAACCAGCCTTTTAGAGTTGTTACTATACCCATTAAAAAAAAAAACAAAACCTTGGAGATTTGAAAAAACAACAGAATTGTAAAAATAAGAAAGCATTGTGTAAGCACTTCCCTGGCAGTTCATGGTCAAGACTTCGCCTTCCAGTGCAGGACGTGCAGGTTTGATCTCTGGTCTGGGAGCTAATATAAAACAGAGGCAATATATTAACAGATTCAAAAGACTTAAAAAATGGTCCACATTAAAAAAAATCTTAGAAAAAAGCATTAGGTACACCTGTTCATTTACACCTTTGTTACCCAGAGACAAGATCAAGATTTCATAAAACAAGTGTATTTCACATCACTCAATTTTTGACAGGAGAACACAGTTTCAAGGATGCCCTCATCAAAGTGCTATCTGATGCTATTAAGGCATCTCTCTCCCTAAGTCATCGCTGCTGGTGAAAGGAGTTGTCATAGAGATGCTGATTTCTCCAGATTCACGAGTAGGATGAGGACCAGTTCATGAGACACAAACAGTGACTTGATTTCCATCTGCTCTGGACCATGGGAAATGTGAGAGATGCTGGACTATGTTGCTCCTTGGAGCTGTGTATCACATGCCATGCATGTACCATGTCTTCATACAGGGTCAGGCTCTTGATGGTTGAGGAAAGGAAAGATGTGGGTTGAAGGGTAGGTGGTAGGGAGAAAGAGAGATGGATTTCCTGGGTGATGTTTATACAGACTAGCTGAGCAACAGCCTCTGTGTCTGTCTTTTATCTGCTTTGATCAACCAGCCCACACAGTTAGGGTGGTTTCAACTGGTTTTTCTTTGTGAGGCTTTTTACAACCTATGTGAGTTTTGGAAGACTCCTCTAATAAATGGCCATAAACTGGGTAGATTAAAACAACAGACAGTTATTCTCTTACTGTTCTGGAGGCCAGAAATCTAAACCCTCTTTTCTCTGGAAGCTCTAGGAGAGGAACCTTCTTGCCCCATCCAACTTCTGGTAGCTCCTGGCATTCCTTGACCTGTGGCCATACCACTCCCATCTCTGCCTCCATCTTCTTGGCCCTCCTATCTCTGCGTCTTCTCTTCTGTCTCTTAAAAGGATACTAATCACTGGATTAAAGGAATTTAGAAATGCAATCTATAGAGACAGTCTGTGGATTAGTGGTTGTCTAGGGCTCAAGGAGAATGGGGGAAGTGGTGAGTAATTGTTCATGAATATGCAGTTTCATTTTGGGGTGATAAAAATGTTCTAAAAATAATATTGATGACTGCACAACTCTGTATATATAGTACTCTGTATATAGTACAAAACACTGAATCGTATAATTTAAAAGGGACTAATTTTTATGATATCTGAATATTTCCATAAAGCTTTTATTAAATATATAACATTTGTAAAAAATGAGTCTACCCTAAATCCATATGGTCTCGTCACAAAACCCTTAACTAGATCCCACCTGCAAAGACCCCTTTTCTAAGGCAATAAAGTCATGATCACAAGGTATGGGGTTTGGAAGTGGACATATTTTGGGGGGGGGGGGGGCTACCATTCAACCCACTGTACAACCTACAAAGGGAAATATACTCTAATGGGGTCAGAGTAGAACTCTGCTCCATACTTATGCACCAAGAGTGTACACTGTGCTGTGAACTGGTGTGGTGTATTATTATGACAGGCAGGAATATAAAGTCAGCCAGCCTGTGAAGTGGTTATGCTATCACAGCCCTGCCTCTGATGAACCCAAGAACTTATAGCAGACCTCAATTTCCTTATCTGTGAAATCTCCTTCCTTCAAATCTTTTTCTCAGTGAGATCTTCTCTGATCATCCTATCAAGATTATACCAACTTCCTGTCCTTCTGATAGTCCTTATCATACTCCACAGCATTTATCAAATTCTTACCTGCTACCTGTGGTATTCATTTATTTGCTTATTATCCTGTTCTCCCAACACAAAGGAACCTCCAGAAAGGCAGATTTTATGTTGTTTTCTTCACTGTTATAATCTTGGTGTCTAGAGCAATGCTTGACACACAGTAGTTGCTTCCACTAAGCGTGGAAGGCAGGTCTGAGGGGTGAGGGTGCCTGGGGGCCATCTCATGAGATGGGGATGTGAATTAAATTGTTACTAAATCAAACGTGGGTCCGCTCTTCTGTTGCACAGCAAAGCCAATCTACTGACACTGGGTTGCAATGAAGGAAGGTACAGTGTTTATTGCAGACACCAAGCAAGGAGAACGGGCAACTCATGCTCAGAAGATCTAAACTCTTGGATGGCTTGTAGTAAGTTTTTAAAGGTAACATTAGGAGTTGAGGGAGTGGATCACAGGGTGAATGGTCAGCTTGTGCACAATTCTCTGGTTGGTTGGTGGTGACATAACAGAGTGCTTTTTCAGGAATCTCATACATCAACCTTGTGGTTCTAACTATCTGAGGTCTGCGTGCTCATGAAACTCCTGGTGGGAGTTTCAGTGTCTGTAAAACAACTTAGAAGTATGGCTCAGGATATTATCCATAGCTCTTGAAGGGGAACTAAAAGTTCCTAACTTTGTTGGATAGCTAAACTAATACTATTTTGTTTTGCTTGACAGTTTCCCTTTGTTTATGCATTTTCTCATTTCTCTGATTATATTTCCTCTTTGGAACTAGGGGAAGGCCTAGAGGGCTAAAGCTTTTCTGCAAACAAGAGTCCGTGGACATAGGATAGGGAGAGGGGGAGGTGAGGTCTGTCCCTAGGAAGGATCTGCTTGGCTTCAGAATCAGAGAATCCTTGGGGACTTCCCTGGTGGTCCAGTGGTTAGGAATCTGACTTCCAATTAAGGGGCTGATGCCAGGTTGGAGAACTAAGATCCCACCTGCTACGGGGTAACTGATCCTGCTCACCTCAGCAAAGACCAGCTCAGCCAAAACAAAAACAAAACAAAATAGACAAACAAAAAACAAGACGTATTTAGAGAATCTCTATCAAGTGTTAGAGCAGATTTTATGTAAATGTGAGTTTCCCTTCCTTTTCCCCTCCCATTTCTTGAACTATTTCTTCCACACAAGATCCATAATGCTCTGTGTATCATTCATTCACAATAAGAAACAGGCTGCAAGGTTTTAAATACTATGGTAGCAAAATGTGTTATTTCAACTTCTCTTTTCCAAGGCAGAGATACAGTGAGAAATACAGTCAATACTCATCATGCTTGTTATTCACAGTAGTTCTGTTCTCGAAAGTGGCCGTGAACACTGAATTAGTGAATACTATCCACTGCTGGAAGGAAACACTATGGGGTCAAGTTCTGTGAGCCTCTGGTCACAGCATCTTAGTCAACCAATCAATATATACCCTGATTTGACATGTGTTTCTGTTTCAAGACACCTGATTTAATACATATTGCAGATTTATTGACATGGAACTCAGAGCCAACAGCATCATAACTCATGCTTGAATAAAGTGTGTCTAACATGCGTGTTTTCCCTATAAGGCGCGTCATAGCATTCTTGCACTTGGAGATGCTAGCCAGCACTTCAGCAGTATGCCTTTTAAAAGCATGTGTGTTTTTTATTTATTTGGCTACATCAGGTCTCAGCTGCAGCATATGGGATCTTTGATCCTTGCTATAGCACATGGAGTCTTTAGTTGCAGCATGTGGAATCTAGTTCCCTGACCAGGGATCGAACCCTGGCCCCCTGCATTGGGAGCACAGAGTCCTAGCTACTGGACCACAGGAAAATCCCCTGTCATTTTAAACAGTGGAAGTAGCAATGTAAAGGACAAAAAGTTGAAAAAACATAACATTAAGTTGACTGTGAAAGGACATTTGTTTAACTTCAGTCTGAGAACTAAAACAGAAGGCAAAGCATCAGTTCAGACCTCAGCTGGGAACCTGAGAATTCAGTTTTCTCCACTTGGTCTTGTCTGCAAATGATTGTGAAAGCACCTCGATGGTTGATTTTGACTCTGCAAATGAACTTCAGTGAGTGGGGACACTCAGGAATATGGAATCTGTGAGTCAGGAGGTTGGCTGCATATCCAGTGCAGCCAGGTTGAAGAGTTCCACCAACTCTACCTGGTTTTGCCTTCTCCTCCAGTCCATAGAGTCAGCAATTTCAAAGAAAAGTAAAACTGATGATGCTGAACACACGTACTCAGGATGGGGGTGGGTGCGGGGGTCGCTTGAATCACTGCAGAGAAACAGCTCCAGCTGGTCTGTTGTGAGTGCTCTTTTGTGAAATGGCTTACAATCACAACAGCAGACATGTAGTTGTGAGAAAGGAAGTATACCCATTTTCAGCCCTGTCAGAGAGTAACTTCTAGGGTCTCCTGCCTGGGAAATGCTGCTTTTTAAAAAAAATTTTCCAATTCCATTTATTTACTACTTTATTGAGGTGCATCTGCATACCATACAGTTCAGCTAGTTAAAGCGTCCAACTCCATGGTTTTTAGTATAGGTGCAACATCACCACAGTCAATTTTAGATTTTTATCACATCAAAGAATTGCCTGTTAACCTTTATTGTCACCTCCTATTCCCCGTCTCCCAGCCCTAAGCAACCACTACTCTATTTTCCATCTATTTAGATTTCCCTGTTTTGGACATTTAGTATGAATAGAATGAGGTCTCTTGTGATAGACTTTTTTCATGCAGCAAAATGTTTTCAAGGTTCATCCATATTGGAGCATGTTTCAGAACTTTATTCATGACAGACTAGTGTTTCATTTTATGACTATACTACATTTTAAAAAATTTATTTATTTGGCTATGCCAAGTCTTAGTTGTGGCATACAGGATCTTGAGCTGCAGTGTGTGGGATCTAGTTCCCTGACCAGGGATGGAACCCGGGTCCCCTGCACTGGGAGCACAGCGTCATAGCCACTGAACCGTCAGAGGAGTACCTACATTAAATTTTTTAAAATTTATTTATTTTTGGCTGGGTTTAAGTTGCTGCACGGACTTTTCTCTAGTTGTGGCTAGCGGGGCTACTCTCTAGCTGCAGCCGTGCTGGCCTCTCATTGAGGTGGCTTCTCTTGTTGTGGAGCACAGGCTCTAGGGCATGTGGGCTCAAAACTGTACTCTAGACCACAGGCTCGTTAGCTGTGGCACACAGGCTTAACTGCTCTGCAGCACGTGGGGTCTTCCCAGACCAGGGACCAAATCCCTGTCTCCTGCACTGGCAGGTGGATTCTTCACCATGTAGCCACCAGGGAAGCCCCTTGCATTTTTTAAATCATTTTTTAATTGGAGTATATTTGATTTACAGTGTTTTGTTGTCAGTAGTTTCTGCAAAAATACTGGAGTGGGTTGCCATTTCCTCTTCCAGGGGATCTTCCAGACCCAGGGACTAAACCCGCATCCATCTCCTGCGTTGCAGTCAGCTACTTTACCCTCTGAGCGATGGAAGAAACCCTATCAATAGTTTCTGGTATGCAGCAAAGCAAGTCAGTTACACATATACATATATCCACTCTTTTTTAAACTGTGTTCCCGTGTAGTCCCACTTTGAAGACCCCCATCTGCAGGCTGTAATCATAGGGCAGGCTCGGCAGAGACAGATCGGAGAAGGAGCTTTCCCAGCTGGGAGGCTGGAGGGGGCTTAATACCAGGACAGACACAAAGAGCATCTCAGAAGGAGATGACATCTGTCAGCTTGAAAGAGCGCCAGGGGCAAGACATAAACTTCAGTGGCTCAAAGAGAGCACTTCTCAGAAACTTCCCTTGCCTTTGGAAAGCAGTGAAAAGTGATGGAGTCACCACTTTGTACAAGGAAGGGGCACCTGCCTTGGTGGAGGGGGTTGGGGTCTGGGGGTGGGGGGTGACTGCAAAGAGGGAACTGTCCTGATATGGTTAGGTCCTCCAATTTCTTTTATGTCCATGTCCTAGGGGAACCCCCCCACCGCACGCCTCCTCACACACACACTCAGACACATCTTTTCTTGTCTTCTGTATTCATTTTTAACTTTGTTTTTAGGAACACAAATAGTGCGTTAATACCGTGATGGCTAAGCTAGTTGCCCGTTGCTTAGCAACCTGCTGCCACTCCAGGATATGGCAAGCAGCCTCTCCTTGGGCAAAGGAATCCACTGTTTTGAGCTTGTCGTGAACCCCAGACCCCCTTCACACTTTGCACCTCCACAGATCCATGACCATGAGAAGATGCAGTGTGATTTTCTGAGTTTTGAAAACGTACACAAAAGCCACCATACAGTATACACCATTTTTCATTGTTCTTTAAACTCAAGATATTTTTTAATACGGTGGCCATCGGAACTACTACAGTAGTGATTATGACCACTGAGTGCTGGCAATATGACAAGGGGAAATGAATTTTTAATTGTATCTGATTTTGGCAAATATAAATCTCAGTAGCTACATGTGGCTGGCTGGTAGCTAACGTACTGGACAGAAAGCAAAGACCCCAAGTCATTCTTTTTATTACTTTTTAAGTTAACATTTGATTATGGAACGTTTTCAAACATATAAAAAAAAGAGAGAATCATATAATGAATTCCCATGAATTCGTCCTTCAGCTTTAATAATCACCAGTATGTCACCATTCCTGTTTCTAGGTTCTTCCTTTTAACTAATCTACGGTATTTCTTTGCTTAAAAAATTATATTTTAGCCATCTTGCTCCTGGTGATAGGAGGCCATTTCTAATTTTCTACTAAAACATGTAAGAGTGAACCTCATTGCACATTTCCCTTGGTGCATGTGGCATGTATATATCTATGCACGTATATGTATATTTGTGTGTATAAGTGTATGAATATATATGTTTATCTATTTGTATTTCTGTCTGTGTGTGCATTGGACTGCGAGAAGATCCAACCAGCCCATCCTAAAGGAAATCAGTCCTGAATATTCATTGGAAGGACTGATGCTGAAGCGGAAACTCCAATACTTTGGCCACCTGATGCAAAGAACTGATTCATTGGAAAAGACCCTGATGCTGGGAAAAATTGAAGGTGGGAAGAGAAGGGGATGACACAGGGTGAGATGGTTGGATGGCATCATCTACTCGATGGACACGAGTCTCAGCAAGCTCCAGGAGCTGGTGATGGACAGGGAGGCCTGGCGTGTTGCAGTCCATGGGGTTGCAAAGAGGGACTGAACTGAACTGAACATAGCAAACATTCGCACACTTACAGAACATATGCATAGATACACATGTATGCACACACATCAGTTCAGGTCAGTTCCGTCGCTCAGTCATGTCTGACTCTTTGAGACCCCGTGGACTGAAAAGGATGCCAGGCCTCCATGTCCATCACCAACTCCCGGAGCTTGCTCAAACTCATGTCCATTGAGTAGGTGATGCCATCCAACCATCTCACCCTGTGTCATCCCCTTCTCCTCCTGCCTTCAATCTTTCCCAGCATAAGGGTCTTTCCCAATGAGTCAGTTCTTCGCATCATGTGGCCAAAGTGTTGGAGTTTCTGCTTCAGCATCAGTCCTTCCAATGGTCACCCAGGACTGATCTCCTTTAGGATTGACTGGTTTGATCTCCTTGCCATACAAGGGACTTTCAAGAATCTTCTCCAACACCACAATTCAAAAGCATCAATTCTTCGGCACTCAGCTTTCTTTATAGTCCACCTCTCACATCCATACATGACTACTGGAAAAACCATAGCTTTGACTAGATGGATCTTTGTTGGCAAAGTAATGTCTCTGCTTTTTAATATGCTGTCTAGGTTGGTCATAGCTTTTCTTCCAAGGAGCAAGCTTCTTTTAATTTCATGGCTGCAGTCACTATCTGCAGTGATTTTTGAGCTCCCAAAATAAAGTCTCTCACTGTTTCCATTGTTTCCCCATCTATTTGCCATGAAATGATGGGACCAGATGCCATGATCTTAGTTTTCTGAATGTTGAGTGTGCTATGTATGTGAAGTCGCTCAGTTGTGTCCAACTCTTTGCGACCCCATGGACTGTAGCCTACCAGGCTCCGCTGTCTACTGGAATGGGTTGCCATTTCCTTCTTCAGGGGATCTTCCCAATCCAGGGATTGAACCCTGGATCTTCTGCATTGCAGGCAGGCACTTTACCATCTGAGCCACCAGGAACCTATGTATGTATGTATGTGTATATATATGTGTGTATATGTATATATGTGTGTGTGTATGTTTATCTGTGTGTATGTGTGTTTATGTGCATATGTGTGTATGTATATATGTGTCAGTAAGTGTGAATGTGTATATCTATATCTATGTATATATCTATGTATGTGCGTATAAGTGTATATGTAGGCATTGGGTTGACCAAAGATTTCATTTGCAGTTTTGTGTAAGATGTTATGGAAAATGTCAAGTGAACTTTTTGCTAACCATACACACACACACACACACACGCATATATGTATATATATATATATATAAAGTGAAAGTCACTTAGTCGTGTCTGACTCTTTGCAAACCCATGAACTATACAGTTCATGGAATTCTCCAGGCCAGAATACTGGAGTGGGTAGCCTTTCCCTTCTCCAGGGGATCTTCCCAACCCAGGGATCAAACCCAGGTCTCCCGCACGGCAGGCAATTCTTTACCAGCTGAACCACAAGGGAAGCATACACACGCACACACACACACACACACACACACACAGCCTGTGTATTTGTCTCTATGTGTGTGCATATGCGCACGTGCATGTCTTTCTCTAGGACAGAAACTGAGAAGCGGATCATGGAGTAGGGGCACTGTTAGCGCGCACAATGCCATCTGCCCATGCGTTTCCATAAGCAGTGAAACAGACACAGCACAGAAACCTGACCTGGGCCCTGGGAGGGCTCACAGGGGCGCTTGCTCCACCCAACCAGCTTGATGGATGCTTGAGCCGGTTCCCATGGTGTTCAGCCTCTGGCCACCCCACTGGGAACCCCTGGGGGTCCCTGGATTCAGGGCAGGATAAAGGCAGGTCAGATTAGTGACACAAAGTCCCTCTGGTTTCCTAATCATTTTATCATTCCTAAATTTCTCTCTCCGCCCCCAAGGATTTCTATTTCTCCCTCCCACGGCCTTGTCTTTGCAGGCAGGGGACCATCAGTGTCTTTAGATGCTACTTGAATGAGTTTTTCCAGGCAAATACTTTCCCATAAATAGATGCAATTAACACAAGGAGTCTGAAGCTTGGGGATGAGAAAACTTAAACCACTTTGCTTTTCCAGCAGCTCACAAAGTTCTGCTCTGCTTTCAGGAACCCTGGTGCTGCAAACACACGCTTTTCACTGAGAAATACCTCCATGTTGGAATGCTTAGGGATTATCTAAGTAACTCTGCATTTTACGCTATTAAGAGAACTAGCATCTGTTTAGCTACTGTGGTCCCCATTGCTAATGCCAAGGCGGGGATTTTCACTAAGCTGATCAGTTTAAAAAAAAGAAAAAAAAAGAAAGAAAAAAAGTTTTTTGTTTTTTTTTTTAAATTAACACAAAAGAAGGCGATCAGGTTCTAGAAAAGGGAACTAAGGAAAAATAGGACGAGTAACCTAAATTATTATTATCCCAGGGACTGAAGTCTGGCCTTTTCCTTCTTGGAAGATGAAGGAAACCGTTTAGAGAGTAAATCGTGAGTTGATTAACTCAAGTCATTGGTTTTAGGTGCTGGACCTGGGCCCTGGTTGTGAGTGGGAGAAGAGATGGAACAGACATCCCTTCTGTAGACCCTGGTGGGGACAGTGCTGTGATGTGGTCTGGGTGGGTCCCCGAGGAATCTGTCTTGGTGATTGTGTCTGCAGGACTTGTGCTATTTGGTTTCCATCGTGGGAAGAGGGAGCTTCCCTTGTAGCTCAGCTGGTAAAGAATCCACCTTTAGAATCCCAGGAGACCTGGGATCAATTCCTGGGAAGATCCCCTGGAGGAGGGATAGACTACCCACCTAGTATTCTTGGGCTTCCATGATGGCTTAGCTGGTAACGAATCCTCCTGCAATGTGGGAGACCTGGGTTCGATCCCTGGGTTGGGCGGATCCCTTGGAGAAGGGAACGGCTAGCCACTCCAGTATTCTGGCCTGGAGAATTCCAGGGACTGTAGAGGGGTCACAACTGAGCGACTTTCCCCTTCACGGGAAGAGGGCTTAAGAGCTTTTAAGGACCCCTTTTAGTGGTTAACGGAGGCATCCTCATCTCCAGCGTCAGAGATCAGACACTAAAGTTTCTGTGACTCCGAGAGAGGTGAGCCTGGGGCCCAGCATCTGATGGCCTTCCCATCACTTCCGTGAGGGCCCCGTGTCGGGGATGTGAGTCAAGATTCCTTGTTACAGGAGCTCCCCCAGGATCTCCTGAAATCACAGAATGATACGGGAGGTTTTTTTTCTTCTGAGTTCATCTTGCGCAGTTCTGACTTTTCCCTGTATCCCTAGAGACTTCTGGGTACATCTGATCAGGCAGGCCTCATTGAGTAGGTGGGTATTCACTTCACTCCCACCCCTTCACGGTGGGGGCACCAGAGACAGGTGAGGGGCCTTCATCTTCCTCCACTCTCTCGTGATGACCACCAACCGCGCCTGCTTCTCCGACACACACAACTGATACTTAACCTGCCTAAGGCCGAATGCCAAGTGAATGGAACCCCCAGTAACCACCCTGCCAAGTAGAAGACGACCCCATCCAGCACCTAACACCTTTACGGTCACCTGAGCTATTCATGTCTCCAGAGGCTGGCACAGACAGGCCAGAAGCAGGACACAGCCTGCCCTCTTGATTTTTCTCACTTTTTCTGGAAATATCTGAGACCCCTTAAGGGCTGCTTCTTCAAGTTTTTACAGTTTCAGGTAGCAGAATATAATAAAAAGGGCTTAGGTATGGAATTTGGGTGGATCTCAGTTTGGAATCCTATATGGCTAAATATTAATTAACCTCTCAGCCTCACTGTTCCCACCTGTAAAATGGAGATAACAAGACCTAAGAGTTTTTTGGTTATTGAGATGCAATTGACTTATAAACATATTCATTTCTAAGATATAGCATGATGATTCAATATTTGTATATTGTGAAATGATGACCGCACTAAGTCTAGTTAACATCCATCACCACACATAGTTACAACATTTTTTTCTTGTAGTGAGAACTTTGAAGATCTATTCTCTTAGTAACTTTCAAATATACAACACAGTATATTAACTATAGTCACCACACTGTACATTATACCTTCAGTTCTTATTTAACTTTGAGTTTGTACCTCTCGACCTCCCCTGCCCATTTCAATAATTCTAGGAGGATTAACCATTTCACGATCACTTATAATCCTAGAGGGATTATCAAAACCTTAGAAACACAAATACCAATTCCTGATGCATGATCAGCCATCATCCGATTTTTATTTCCCACTGGAATTTTGTTTTTGTTCAGTTAAAGTCAGCACCACTATAAGCATACCCGGGCCATATGCTGTTTATGATACGTACAAAATCACAACTCCGTTTTATGCAGGATACATTTAAAGATTCACTTCAGAACCTTTTATTTTAAAAAATATTTTATTGAAATATAGTTGCTTTACAATAGGGTCAGTTTCTGATGTACAGCAAAGTGATTCGGTTATATGTATACATATATCCCCTCCTTTTTGAATCTCCTTCCTGTTACAGGGATTGCAAAGAGTTGCAAATGACTGACCACACACACATGCACACACGCATGCCCATTTAGGTCACCACAAAGCACTGAGTAGTTCCCTGTGCTATACACTTCTCATTAGTTACCAACTTTATGCTGCTGCGAAGTCGCTTCAGTCATGTCCGACTGTGTGCGACCCCATAGACAGCAGCCCAACAGGCTCCCCCGTCCTTGGGATTCTCCAGACAAGAGCACTGGAGTGGGTTGCCATTTCCTTCTCCAATGCGTGAAAGTGAAAAGTGAAAGTGAAGTCGTTCAGTCATGTCCAGCGCTACTTCAAATACAACTAAGGGGACAACAACAAAAACTCAATCTAATCATAAAGTACATTAATATCATGGATCGTCACCAACTTTATACATAGTGTTAATAGTGTATATATGTCAATCCCGATTTCCAAATCATCCCACCGCCCCTTCCCCTTTAGTGTCTATATGTTTGTTCTCTATGTCTGTGTCTCTATTTCTGCTTTGAAAATAAGATCGTCTATACCACTTTTTTCAGGTTACATACATGTGCATTAATATACAATATTTGTTCTTCTCTTTCTGACTTCCTTCACTCTGAATGACAGACTCTAGGTCCATCCACATCTCTACAAGTGACCCAGTTTTGTTCCTTTTTATGGCTGTGTGATACTCTATTGTGTATGTGTGCCATCTTCTTTATCCATTCTTCATTGATGGACATTTAGGTGGCTTCCATGTCCTGGCTGTTGTAAACGGTGCTGCAATGAACATCGGGGCACTTTGGCGCCTTTTAGATCACCTATTATCATGAGAGAATTGGAGTTAGGAAATAAGAAAAGGTCCATGAAGTTGCAGAGCCAGAGAAGAGCTGTAAGAACCTCTCTTGTGCACTGCTGTCCTTCCTGACAACCCACTCCAGAAGTCTTGCCTGGAAAATCCCACGGACAGAGGAGCCTGGTGGGCTAGAGTCTGTGGGGTCCCCAAAGAGTCAGACATGGCTTAGTGACTAAGCTTGCACTCATCCTTCCTAGCATCTCCATGGCATAAAATGCAATACACACAAAACAGCTTGAGAAGCAAATCTGATCTGCAGCTTGATACACAGCAGAGAACGGGAGTCGGTGGGGAGGTTTGCACATGGGTGAGGCTGGCTGGTGTCTCCACAGCCTGTTTCCTATTCTGAGCTAGGACTGTCGACCTCCTGCTGGACAGCCTACAGCCCTCAGGTCTAGAAGGGCTTGACCCTGGCTGGCTGGACTGTAGACGGTGGGACCACTCCTGCCCAGCCCTGGGTGTTGTGTGTTATTCCTCAGTTATTTCATGGGCATTTTACTTAGCGGAGCCTGAGGTCAGAACCCTAAAAGACTCGTTACCCAGATGGGCTTTAATCGGCCATTCACGTAGGTTCTGTCCCACCTTCGCAGGTGCTGCTTCTAGAGCTCAGTTCTGTCTCATCTGGACAGCTCTCCAGGTCAATCCACAGTTCTTTCTTTGACCAGCCTTTAACCAGTTATCTCCTCCACTGCCAGGAGGCCAACACTTGCCTTTTGGCTGAAGAGGGGGACTCTCCCTTGGGTCCCCTCCAAGGCCAAGGATGTCTCTAAATCATACACAGTCTTATGGAGAGGTGGCCCCTGAAAGAGACCCCCTGGCAGGAGTGACTCACTCTTGAACTTTGACTCCACTGTCATTCCACACATGGGGTCCCTGCATGAGAAAATGTGGACACTTAGGCAAACCAAGCACCTAGCATCTCTCAGCTCAGGGAAACATGTTCCTTAAACTACAGCCAACAAACCCAGGCATTGACTCCTTAGCATTTGAGTTTTCTGAGTTCTTTTGTGCATGCCTCTAGTAATTCTAAAGTGCCAAATAGCTTTTCACTTGTTAACAATGAAAAATTCCGTAGAGACCCCTAGCGCTGCAGGGAGAGCACTGGGGGCTGCCGGAGTCTGGTTGCTGCAGAGCTGGAGGATGGGAATGGATGGATGGCCAGACTCTTTGCTGCCCTCTGGCCTGCAAGTGTCCACAGACCTCCTCTCCTGGGCTCCCCTAGAGTGCATCCCCTGGTGGCTGCACTTAGAAGTGTGCCCTGCACCCGTGACCAGTCAGCTCCCATGCAGGTCCTGGGACTTTGGAGAGGATGCCAAGTCTTCTAGAACATCTGAAGCCCCCTCCACTTCTAAGAGCCTAGGCTGAGGCAAAGCATCTGTGTCCAGGATCTATCTGTTTGGTTGGGAGAGAAGGCCAGAATTAGCTTTCCTTCTCTGGAATGGGTGGGCTGAGGCTGGATTGACCAAGACAGAGATCCAGGGGCCAACCAGGTGGGCATCTTGGTGACCTAGACACCCAGGAGGGCAACTCCTTCCTGGCTCTAGCCAACAGCTGCCAGATAGGCAGACCAGCCTGGTATGGCCCCAAATTCTAACTTTTCAAACCAAACTAAAAAAAAAAAATCTACATTTTTATGTATTTCCTCTAATTTCAGAGAACTGACAGCTCACTTCTTCCTTTCGTAATCCTTCCTCCCTCTTTCCTTGTCTAGCACCCTCGCTTGCTCTCTCCAGCCCTCCCTGTCTTTCTTTTAAACATTGTACTTTGCCGTACACTTGTCTGAGGACCGGCGGGGCCCCCTGTACCCCTGGAGATGGTCCCTCTGGGTCTGAGCTCCTTGGCTCCAACCAGCATCTCTGAAGCATATGCCGCTGATAAGACAGCCAAGGTCTGGACATCCTGCTGGCCTCATTATTACTGCCAGCAAGGCCGCTTTGTGGGCTGCCCCAGGAAGGAGGTTTCATCGTCCTCCAAGTAGGTTGAGCCGGTGCCTTCCCTGCAGCCGAGACGGCGCGTCCCCCATGTATGTTTTCTGTTGTTTGTTTCAGTCGCCCTGGTTTTGAAGCCATAACTGGGAGGATCTTGTTTCTACTTTTTAACAGACTGTTGGCTTCACACATAGCTTGAGGAAAACAGTGGCAGCTGCCTAAACACATACTGGATACTGAAATCACAGGAGGCAGCTCTGAAGAAAGAGTCAGTGCTGGCAGCCACAAGGAGGGGGACCCAGTGGGTTTTGCCAGGCTCTTTGACTACCCGCACATGCCATGAGAATCCTGGGGGGGGGGGACCAAGGTCAGAGATGTTGGCAGGACAGGGGGATTAGTTCATGGCAGTCAGGCACTGGCCACCTGTGGCTCCCAGGGCGCTCACCCATTCATTCAGTAAGTAAGTATTTACTGAAGGCTCCCATGGTTGATATGGCCCAAATACTGGGGAGAGAGAAGATAAAGTCTCTCTTTCATGTGTTTTCCTGTCTAGTGGGAGAGGAGACACACTTAGCAAGTTCAGTTCAGTTCAGTCGCTCAGTTGTGTCTGACTCTTTGCGACCCCATGAACCGCAGCACGCCAGGCCTCCCTGTCCATCACCAACTCCTGGAGTCCACCCAAACCCATGTCCATTGTGTCGGTGATGCCATCCAACCGTCTCATCCTCTGTCGTCCCATTCTTCTCCTGCCCTCAATCTTTCCCAGCATCAGGATCTTTTCCAATGAGTCAGCTCTTCACAACAGGTGGCCAAAGTATTGGAGTTTCAGCTTTAGCATGAGTCCTTCCAATGAACACCCAGGACTGATCTCCCTTAGGATGGACTGGTTGGATCTCCTTGCAGTCCAAGGAACTCTCAAGAGTCTTCTCCAAAACCACAGTTCAAAAGCACCAATTCTTCTGCGCTCAGCTTTCTTTATAGTCCAACTCTCACATTTATACGTGACTATTGGAAAAACCATAGCCTTGACTAGGCGGATCTTTGTTGGCAAAGTAACGTCTCTGCTTTTTTATATGCTGTCTAGGTTGGTCATAACTTTCCTTCCAAGGAGCAAGCGTCTTTTAATTTCGTGGCTGCAATCACCATCCGCAGCAATTTTGGAGGCCAGAAAAATAAAGTCAGCCACTGTTTCCACTGTTTGCCCATCTATTTGCCATGAAGAAACCAACAATAAATGAGCATCACTTTGGAGGGAATAAGGAGAACTAGGAAGACAGTCAAATGAGTTGAGTCCAGGGAGATCGACTGGAATAGGGTGAGAGCTACTTGGGCAGGAATGACCATGAGGTCAGCTCCTGCCTTGATGCACTTCTTTTCTCCAGACTTCCTAGCATCAGCCAGCATTAAATGCATTCTGTTTTCTCCTACCAGAAGGTAGGCACCGTGATGGTGGGAACTGTCTTTCCTTCTCTGTGGCTTGTCCAGTGCCTGGAACAGTGTCAGGCATGTAGCTGGTTCTCAGTGAGCTGTGTTGGAGGTAATGAAAAGGAGCCTACTCTGTGCAGATCTAGGGGAGAGCACACAGGGACAGGTGACCACAAGCCAAGCATCTTTGAGGAGGAATAAGCAGGTCGGTGTGGTCCAGGTGGAGGGCAAGCTGGGCAGGTGAAATCAGGGGAGTCCAGATAGACATAGATATCAGCCTCTGCTGTACTGAGAAGTTTAGATTTTATTTAACCACAATAAGGAGCCATCAGATGCTTCTGAGTTTTCTGGGGCTATTGTAACAGGTCACCTCAAGTTGATGGGCCTAAAACAACACAGATGTATCATCTCAGAGCTCTGGAGGTCAGAAGTCCACAGTGGGTCTCATGGGGCTAACATCAAGGGGTCTGCAGGGCTCTGTTGCTTCTACAGGCTGTAAGGAAAGGCCTGTTTTCTCACCTTCTCCAGCTTCTAGAGGCTGCACACACTTCTTAGCTCATGGACCCTTCCTCCATCTTCATAGCCAGCAAATATGAGTTGTGTCCTTTTCATGAGGCATTATTTCTTTTTAATTTTACTTTTTTATTTGGAGAGCAGTCAGGTGGCTTAGTGGTAAAGAATCCTCCTGCCAAGCAGGAGATATGGGTTCAATCCCTAGTGGGGAAGATCCCCTAGAGGAGTAAATGGCAACCCCCTCCAGTATTCTTGCCTAAGAAATCCCCTGGACAGAGGAGCTCAGTGGGCTACAGTCTATAGCATCACAAAAAAGTCAGACACAGCTTAGTGATAAAACAACAACAGCTTATTTATCCATCCCTTTGACTGCACACCAGGTCTTACTTGTGGTATGTGGGATCTTAGTTCCCTGACCACAGATTGAACCTAGGGCCCCCTCCATTAGGAGTTCAGATCCACTGGTCCACCAGGGAAATCTCCAAGGCATCATTCTGACCCTCCTGTCCTTCCTTCTTCTGCCACTTGTAAGGACCCTGTGGTGACACTGGGCTCACCAAGACATCCCAGGAGCAGCTTTCCATCTTAGAATCAGCTCAGTTATCAAACTTCATTCCGCCCACAGCCTGAATTGTGTTTCTTCCTGCAGTATGTTCACAGATCCGGGGATTAGGATGCAGTTTTGAGGTCCCGGACTGAGGTTTCCAGTGTAGAGATCACTCTGACTCTGCATGGGGGGATGGGTCGCCGCCATCCAGCCACACACACTGGTGCTCTGGCCCGAGGTCGCAGGGGACAGAAGAGAAGGCAATGGGTTCCAGGTCTCTTTAGGGATCAGATTCTGTGCTAGACTTGTGGGGGGGGGGGTTCAGTAGAAGCTGTCATTTCAAAGAGCTTTAGCTTGTCCTTGAGATGTCCACCAACTTCTGGAGAGTGGGCTTCTGATGTCTTACAGCAATGGATCTCAAGGCTGCTCCCAGACCACCAGCAGCAGCATCCCTTGATCTCGGGAGAGCTTTTTAGAAATGGGCATGCTCCACCCTGCCCTCAAGACTCTGGGGAAGGGGCAGCAGTCCTATGTGCAGAAACCATTGTCAGAACATCTGAACCAGCCCAGGCCTATTCTAACATCCAGAGCCTGGAATTCTGCTGTGCACGTGATTTGAGGCAGCCAGCCAGCAGGGTGGCCTTTGGAAAGGTCAGGAGGCCCTTTCTTACCTTTTTCTGCAACACTGCTCATTGTGGATATTGCGGGTGGAGCTCCTGGACAGAGGCTACCTGTAGTGAGTCCCTGGGCCCTGGATTTTTTTGTGGAAACATCTGCAAACTGGACACTGACATGATCTTTAGGAAAGATGTTCTTAATACTCATCAGCATTCCCCGAGGACCAAGACTCTGTAAAAGGATTAAGTAGCTTCATTCTGTGTGCTGGGCTTCCCAGGTGGCTCAGACTGTAAAGAATCTGCCTGCACTGCAGGAGACTGGGGTTCTATCCCTGTGTTGGAAAGATTCCCCTGGAGAAGGGAATGGCAGCCCAGTCCCATATTCTTGCCTGGAGAATTCCATGGACTGTAGCCCCCTGGGCTCTTCAGTCCTTGGAGTCACAAAGAGTGGGACAAGACTGAGCTATGGACACTTTGACTTTCTTTCTCATTCTGTATGCTGGACCTGAGGAGAGAACAATAATTGAACACATCCTGGACACAGAACACTGTTTTAACCATTTTATGTGCATTGACATATTTACTATCTCAGGAGGGAGATATTGTCATTACTGTCCCCATTTTACAGATAAGGAAATTGAGGCGCAAAGAGACAAAATGCCTCACTCTAGACCACACAGTTGCTTAGGGGTGGAGACAGGATCCGGCCAGGGGTAGCCAGGCTTCAGCCCCAGAGAGTTTGCAGACCCGAGCTGCACTCTACACCTGGTGGCCTGACTGTGGCCCCTGGGCTCTGCCTCACCATCTGCTTGTAGAGCCTGCAGCTGAGAATTGTGTCTACATTTTTAAATGGTTGCATTTGAATGGTTATATAAGTGCTTACGTAATGTCCTAGATTTTTGCCTCTTGGTCTAAAACATTGGCTATCTATAAATGCCTGCTATCCGGACCTTTAAGAAAATTTTGCTGCTGGTGCTGTCTGTCTCTCCCTCTTCTTCTTACTCTCACTGTCCCTCTGTCTGTCTGTCTGTCTCTCTGGAGAAGCTGTGTGCACACAACACAGACTGTTCCCTCCAGGGAGAGAGGGAGTTAGTGCTTTGAAGAACTCTGGGGGAAGGGATTTCTATAAACCACTGCAACAGGCCCTGGAGATAGATGGTTACCATTCCCATTTCATTGATAAAGGAACAAGCTCATGAAGGTAGTCTTTTGCCCATCAGCCAGGTTATCAAGCTAGGATTTCAACTCCAAAGCACACTTCCTTCTCAGTCTCCTGTTCCTTCTGAGCTGAGGGAGTTTGTATTCCAGTTTGACAAATAGGACTTGAGCATGAGAGAGCCTGACCCCAGGGCATCAGAGAGGACCACAGTGCATGGACACACTGTGGTTAGGACAATCAGGGAGGGTCAATACTGGCCAGAGATAGCAAGGAAGACTTCCTGGAGGAGGCAGGGCAGGAACAAGTGGTATTCACACGCCTTACACAAAAAGGAACTTATATGCTCCTCTTTCTCAAAGCTGTGTGGCAATTTCTGGCTTCAGGTTTAGAAGGTTCAAAGTGCACAAACAATGTCATTGTAAATCTGCAGGCAGTGGAAACCTGAAAATACGTGGTTCACACAAATGAGGGGCTTTTTTCTTCTTACACAGCAAAAAGTCCCAGGAAACTTCTTATCGTGACAGGCAACATCTCAGCATCATTACTGTAAACAGCACCTGATTGATCCCCCACTTGTTCCAGGAAATGACTGGCCACACCCAGCCTGTGACATTGAACAGACTCCCTCTTTTGAAATACCCCCACACTTTCCCTTGCCCCCAGGCAGATAACCAAAGATTGTCAAATGTAGCAAAAGGCCTATTGGGAAGTCTCTCCCAGTTCAAATTTCCCAACATTATAGAACACTTGTCAATCTGACACTGTCGTGGGCTTCCCATCTTTTATTCCGTAAAATTTCTTCTCGTTCCTAAGATCTCTGAACCCCTGCTGAAAGGAAGCTGACAGTGGATGGGTTTCCTGTCTGCAAGTGTATGCATTCACAGTCTGTCTTGTCTCAGAATTAGTTTTGTCATTGATGGTCCAAAGTTTGGTGATACAGGTTGGCATGATGCTTTAAGATGCCAAGTGGGACTCAGACACTGCTGGGTGTCACTAAGGCCCACCCACGAGGGCTCAGCCATACCATCTTATGAAAGAATCCAAACGAACTTTTTGGCCAACCCAAAAATTTGGCATCAGGACTCCGAAATCTGATTTGGATGACTGACACATATTAAAATATTTTAATATTTTATGATACTTGTGTGTAACTGTGTGATAATATGCATTGTCTATATAATCTCTCTTCTTGTGCCCTGGTATTCTGGGGGTACCTCTGCCCCTCACCATGGTAGATTCATGATACCACAGGCAGGAAAGGGAGCATTTCACAAGGACTTTTAATAACACAGGGAGGAAAAAAGAGATGATCAGAGAAATAAAGCAGCAGATATACCTGTGCAACTTGGATTAACCCTCCACATTGCTACCAGGGATGCTCGCAAGGAAACCCTCTGGTCAGCCCAGCATTTACTGAACCCTGTCTGGTCCCAGGATGAAGCTGAGGCACGTTGGATGCACCAGTATTTATGTTAAACTCACTACCTCCCATCTCCTTAGAAGCTGGGTATTAGAAGAAATCACAAAGAAAGGGGAGGGAGGGGAAAAGTAATTCTACCTTTAAACGATGCACCTGTTGAGAAATCACACACAGAACTATTTACACATGTTTGTTGTGTCAGTCGGGAAAGTCAGATTTCGGAGCCCTGTTGTCAAGGGAAGCTGCCTTAAAATAGCACTTTAATCGCACAACTAATATTTGAATACATGGTCTCAATTTGTCAAAGGGAAAAAAAAGAAAAGAAAACAACCAGGAAAGCTAAAATGTATGACCATCCAAAAGATCTCATCTCCCTTTAGGTTAATAATCACTTTTGTAAGTGTGCTATTACATGAAAATTTTTTCCTAAACATTTAGGTGTATGTATAGGTGGATGATAGCTAGTGTGTTTCAGTTTGTTCTTATTTTAGCATAATTATTTTGTGAAATTTATTAGTATTTATTAATGTTCATAAATATCAATGTTGATATAGTTATTATTTTGATGTAAATATTTTAATAACTGTGTGATAATATGTGTTGTTTACACAGTCTCCCTTCTTGTAGCCCAGTACTCTGGGGGCACCTCTGCCCCTCCCCATGGTAGAGGATGTTTCTCTCCTCACTCTTCCTCCCCTCCTCCAAGCACCCCTCCTTTCTGGGAGGGATGGTGTGCCGTCCTTTCTTCAGCTTAAGGCTTTTGTCCCAGGGCAGAGACAGGGAAGGGTCTGAGTGGGGCTTTGCTAATTGCTTTCTAATATACTCCATACTTTTTTCTTGATTTATAGTTGATACTCAGTGTTTCAAATGTACTGCAAAGTGATTCAGTTACATACATATACATAGATACGTATCTATTCCTTTTCAGATTATTTTCCATTATAGGTAATTACAAAATACCGAATACAGTTCCCTGTGCTCTCCAGTAAATCCTGTTGTTTCTCTCTTTTATACATAATAGTTTGTATCTGTTAATCCCAAACTCCTAATTTACCCCTCCCCACCCGTTTCCCTGGTAATCGTATGTTTGTTTTCTATATCTTGTACATGCTTTTTAATTTTTTTTGGTATTTTTAAATTTTTATTGGTATAATTGATTTTCAATGTTATTTAGTTTCAGGTGTACCGCAGATTGAATCAGTTATACATATACACACCCTTTTTTAGATTCTTTACCCATATAGGCCATTACAGAGTATTGAGTAAAGGACCCATATGGTAGGTCCTGTTTAGTTATCTATTTTATATGTAGTAGTGTGTATATCGGAGAAGGCAATGGCACCCCACTCCAGTACTCTTGCCTGGAAAATCCCATAGATGGAGGAGCCTGGTGGGCTGTAGTCCATGGGGTCGCTGAGAGTTGGACATGACTCAGTGACTTCACTTTCACTTTTCAGTTTCATGCTTTGGAGAAGGAAATGGCAATCCACTCCAGTGTTCTTGCCTGGAGAATCCCAGGGGCAGCGGAGCCTGGTGGGCTGCTGTCTGTGGGGTCGCACAGAGTCGGACAAGACTGAAGCGACTTAGCAGCAGCAGCAGCAGCAGCACCAGCAGTGTGTATATGTTAATCCCAATCTCCCAATTTATCCTTCCTCTGCCTTACCCCTGGTAACCATAAGTTTGTTTTCTACATCTGTAACTCTCTTTCTGTTTTGTAGATAAGTTCATTTTTGTACCTGCCTTTTAAAGTTGGTGAATTTCCAAAGAAAGGTGTCTCTTTCTGCAATAACTGCAAACAGCGTTCAGTGCAAAGCTCCAGCTGTATACTCTTGCAGAAACAGTAGAGGGCCCAGAGTGAGAGTGTGTGAGTGAAAGCTGGTCAGTCGTGTCCAACTCTTTGTGACCCCATGGACTGTAGCCTGTCAGGCTCCTCTGTCCATGGAATTCTCCAGGCAAAAATACTGGAGTGGGTTGCCAAGGCCTTCTCCAAGGGATCTTCTGACCCAGGGATCAAACCCAGGTCTCCCTCATTGCAGGTAGATTCTTTACTGTCTGAGCTTGCAGGGAAGCCAAGAGGGCCCTGAACGGTGCCCACATTCTATAAAGAATTCAAGTGGAAAGTGTTAGTCACTCAGTCGTGTCCGGTTCTTTGTTACCCCATGGACTGTAGTCCACCATGCTCCTCTATCCAAAGGATTTTCCTTGGCAAGAATACTGGAGTGGGTTGCCATTTCCTTCTCCACAGGATCTTCCTGACCCAGGGATCGAACCTGGGTCTCCTGAATTGCAGGAAGATTCTTTACTGTCTGAGCCACCAGGAAAGCATAAACAACTCAAAAATAGCAACAAAGCTGAGTAAAAGTTGCTCCGCCATCCTGAACACTTTGGGCTGGAAATTACTTATACCACTTGGAAACATCAAGAGTGGTAAAATATTTCACCCTCCGTTTACTGCCTCGTGTAAACACCTCCTCCAAGATATTGGTCCAAGGTGCCTGTATCACTTCCCTTCCCAGCCTGGCCAATGAGAAAGCACTGTGTCATCACATGACCACCTTATACTTGTAAACAATTACTAAGGCACACATCTCAGCTACTGTGTCACATCGGCCTGGTTATTTCTACCCATCTTCATTCTCCCCCGTGGCTGGTGTCCTTGCCTGAGCTTAGAGTTCTATGAGCTTGATAACCATGGTTTATTTGTCTGTGTATTCCCGACAGAAACCAGGCAGCACAAGGCACAGCAGAGGCTCCCCATTAATATTTATGAAATGGAGAACATTCCTCATAATATCCCTCAGTTGGGGTGTTTTTCTTTTCTGAGATTAATGTTAAGACCGAGTTAGAAGTCTTGGCCCTGCAATATTAAATAAGAACATTTGTAAGCTCAACAACCTCATCAATCAAGAACAGGATATTGAGGATCAGTTAGTTCAGATGGGAAGTGCATCTCAGACAGACTTAAGCCGTGAAGAGAAACATCCAGAGACCCTCTGGCTTCGGGCGTGGATGGATTGAGGGACTCAGGTTCTTGACTGTTCTTTCCTCAGTGTTAACTTGATAGATCTTCAAGCTTCAGCATCTCTAGACTGGCATGGCAGGAGATGGTAATAGTCCTCTCACTGTTATTTTTACCAAGCTGACGCTCTGTAGGAAAAACATAACTGGAAAAGAGATGGGAACTTAAGAGAAAGCAGATGCCCTGAAGGAGGTGAGCACGTGGGTCCTGTGTTCAAATACTGATTCTAATACCCTTAGCTGGGTTGTTAGGTGAGCCAACATGGGTTATAAAAGAATTCACATAAGGATTAAGAAGGGAAGAAAAAAGGTTTTATTCACTTTCCAAGAGAGGAAAGGGACCAGGCGCACAGAGTGGCATTGGCCCTGAAGGATGGCTGGTTGAGTCTTTTATTGAGTTTAAAAGGAAAGGTGCAGGAAAAATGGGGTGAGTTCACATCTGTTTTTTGGCCCACAGTTGTAGCCAACCTGGCTGTACTTCTGTGGGATGTGTTTTTTTGGAGAACAGAATTGCTGTCTTCAATAAATTTCAAATTTGAAAGAGACTTGAGTGTGACCCTTGACAGCATTACCCCATTTTGAACCATATTACGTGGACTTGTATGGGTGATTTACATAACCTCAGTTTCCTTGTATGTGAAATGGGCTCATAAGAGTACTTAGCATATGAAAGCAAAAGTGTTAGTCTCTCAGTCCTGTCTGACTGTTTTCGACCCCACGGACTGTAGCCCAACAGGCTCCTCTATCCATGGGATTTTCCTGGCAAAAATACTGGAGTGGGTTACCATTTCCTGCTCCAGAGGATCTCCCTGGAGATTGTCCCTTTGACCCCGGGACCAAACATGCATCTCCTGCATTGCAGGAAGATTCTTTATGGCATGAGACATTGAGGCCATTGCTGCTATATTCATCCTTCTGTATTCATAACCAGGGTTTATGAGGTTAATATTTCACTTGTCATCTAAGGGGGGTTTTCCCCCCTGAATGTTCAGAATTCTCTCCTCTCGCTTGTCCATCCTTTGTGGAAGTCTGTTTAAATGTCCTCTTTCACGATATGAAGAGTTAAAGCCCATATATAATGAAGGAAAACACTTTCATCTTCTGATGGATTCTTTCCTCTTTTTTGTTTATTCAACCATCAGGAAAGCATTTTCTACTTTGGAGCCTAAGACTTCTCATTAATATAATCATCCAAAATACTGGTATAACCAAACAAAACTATAGATGCTAACTAGCAAGTAAATGAGATTCATATGTGGGGGGAGAAATAAAGATGACTCAGTGGGTTACAGAAGGATTTTTTTTAATTATCTGTAATTAGTGGAAAAGAAAATATGTGGACTCTATTAAAAATAAGCTCTTTATTTTTTTAGGGGAAAAAACCATCATAAAGAACAGGAATGCTGTTCCCTTTTATTTACATGAATTGAGATAATTGGGACTCTCAGGATTAATGTAAGACTCCATCATAAATAATACCACCATCTGTGATAAATAGATGCTTCTTTTTGAATAGATACAGCAAAACATCCCCAAACCATATGCTATATGAACATCAAATGCTGTATAAATTCTGCTGTAAATGCTTAACATTAAGCAACTTGAAATCTTTCCCGATGTTTGAATCTGATTTTTTTTTTTTTTGCATTCATTTCCAACTGTCTTGGAGGCATAGTAAGAGGCATGTTTACATTTTGGATCAATGAATAAACTGGGTATCTTTGTCAGATTGTAAAGAGCCCTGAAGAATACCCAGGAAAGTTCTCACCTGCAAGAAACACAACTCTTAGAAAAGCCTGGTCTTTATCAGAGGTCAGCATACAATGGCTCATGGGTCATATCCAGCCAATCCTGCATTTGGCCGGCCCCTGAACTAGGAATACTCTTACATTTTCAATTGGTTGTACAAAACGCATTTTAAGAAAGAATGTCTCTGACGTGATCATTTTATGAAATCCCTATTTCAGTGCCCGTAAGTAAAGTTTTATTGGAGCACTGGCAGGCCCATGTTCACACTGGTCTCTGGCTGCCCTCTTGATGTAACACCAGGGATGAATAGCTGCACGTGAGCACATTCAGCTCACAAAGCCTAGAATATTTATTATCTGGGCCCTGACAAAGAAAATGTGTTGATCCCTTCTACCTGTGACTCGTGAAGCCAATTCACCTCGGTGGATGAAGCCAAGTTACATCATTTTAGAAGATTTTGGCTGAAAGTAAGAGAAAACCCCTGTGTCTGGAAGGTAGGTGGGTTTGATGGGAGAATGGATACATGTATATGTATGACTGAGTTTGTTTGCTGTCCAACTGAAACTATCACAACATTGTTAATCAGCAATGAAAAGTGAAAGTCGCTCAATCGTGTCTGACTCTTTGCGACCCCATGAACTGTAGCCTACCAGGCTCCTCCATCCATGGGATTTTCCAGGCAAGAGTACTGGAGTGGGTTGCCATTTCCTTCTCCAGGGGATCTTCCCAATCCAGGGTCTGAACCCAGGTCTCCTGCATTGCAGGCAGATTCTTTACTGTATGAGCCACAAGGGTAGCCCAAGAATAATGGAGTGGGTAGCCTATCCCTTCTCCAGGGGATCTTCCTGACTCAGGAATTGAACTGGGGTCTCCTGCATTGCAGGCAGATTCTTTACCATCTGAGCTATCAGAGAAGCTTCAATATAAAATAAAAAGTTTTTAAAAGTTAAATGAGATAATACCATTAATAGAGCATAGCCGTTAGAGATTGTTACACAGACACATACAAAAGGGAAAACCCTGGTGGTTTTGTGCTTGTGTGCTGGTTATGGTTGTGTGCTGGTTTCAGTAATAGGAAGGGCAGTGGGCAGGCAAGATTCAGGGTGTGTATATTCAGTGATCCCCTCTTTGTTGTGAAGACCCACTATTCTGTTATTGTGCCTGTTCCATCCTGGCTTTGTCTCTGGATTTCACTGTTTCAGGATGGATGGCAGTATTAGTAGAATGACCTGGTCTCTCACTTGCCCCTGGGAAGAAAGGTGTTTCCTGCCATGGGTCTCTTAGAGGTGAGGGCTTCTCTCCCAAGAGTCCTGGCAAACCTTTCCCTGCAGCTCCTGGGCTCAAAGTGGCCCAGGGCATGATTCCCCGACCTCAGTACAATTGACCTTTGGGACCATATAATTCCTAGCTGTGGGGCTGACCTGTGCATGGTAGATGTTGAGAGGTGTCCCTGGCCTCTGCCCACTAGAGGCCAGTAACATCTTTCCCCATGACCATGAGAGTCAAACCCTTTCCATGTGAGGAAATCATAAGGTATTTGTCTTCCTCCATCTGACTTATTTCACTTAGCAGGGGAGTTGGTGATGGGACAGGGGGCCTGACGTGCTGTGGTTCATGGATTCGCAAAGAGTCGGACATGACTGAACGACTAACCTGAACCGAATGCTGTCAGGATCTATCTGTGTTGTCTCAAATGGCAAGTGTTTCATCCTTTTTATGGTTGAGCAGTATTCCATATATATGTGGGTATCTAGATAGATGGACTTCCCTGGTGGCTCTGCGATAAAAGAATCTGCCTGCTAATGCAGGGGACACATGTTCGATCCCTGGATTAATAAAATCCCCTGGAGAAGGAAATGGCAACCCACTCCAGTATTCTTGCCTGGGAAATCCCAAGGACAGAGGTCCATGGGGTTACAAAGAGTCAGACACAACTTAGCGACTAAACAAGAACAACATTGAGATAGATAGGTACGTCTATAGGGACACAGATACATAGACACCTGTATAGACATCGCTGTCTCTGTAGATAGAAATATAGGTATTACATATTTTCTATCCATTTGTCTATTGATGGGCGCTTAGGTTGTTTCCATATCTTAGCTATTGTAAATACTGCCACAGTGAACATAGGGGTGAAGATATCTTTTCAAATGAGTGTTTTTGTATTCTTCAGATACATACCCAGAAGCAGGATAGCTGGGTCATTTGGTAGTTCTGTCCTTACTTTTTTGAGGAGTTTCTGTACTATCTTCCATAAAGGCTGTACCAATTTACATTCCTACCAACTGACCAGGCAACCGACAAGAAACCAAAGTAAGTGAACAGAGCAAACCAGAGACAAATATGTAGATACAGGGAGCAGAGTAGTGGTTGCCAGAGAGGAAGGGGAAGCGGGGTTTGGCTAAAGGGGCAAAGGGGATTGACTTGTGCTGATGGATGGAAAGCAGTTTTTGGTAGTGTATACAGAAGTAAAAATATAGTGTCATACACATGAAACTTACATATTGTTACAAATCAGTGTTACCCCAATTAGAAAAATACATTTAAAAAAAAGAACAGTTGCCTCAAGAAAAAATTGTCTCCAAGACATTTCCAGATATCCCCCAGGTGGCAAAATTACCTCTATATAGGAACCACAGGTTTGGGTCTGTGCAGAACTGAACCAGTTAATGGAAGCAGATCTGGAGTTACTCTGTGTGGTTTAAACCAGGGATTGGCAGACATTGGCCCATGGATCAAAGCCAGCCCACCACCTGTGTGGCCAACAGGATAAGTCTGGGTGATGTGAAAATATAAGAATGCTAAAACATAACAATTTAAATAGTTACATTTTAAATAGTTCTGTGAGCACCTATGTAATCTTGATTTTGCCTCTCAATCTACAAAAGGTTAAATTGTTTATTGTATGGCCTTTTAAGAAAAAAAAAAATGTGCCAAGGAACCATGGTTTAGACCCGTGGTTCTCAACCTCTATATAGATCATAAACCTCAACCTTTTATAAAGATCATAAAATTAAGTCCATAATATTATGAACTATCTATCTCTATGTCTGTCTATATATACATATATATATATATATATATGATTAAAAGCAAATCAGTGGAACCTCCCTGGAGGTCCAGTGGTTAAGACTCCACCATTCAATGCAGCAAGTGTGGGTCTGATGCCTAGTCGGGGAGCCAAGATCCCATGTGCCTCATGGCCAAAAAACAAAACCTAAAACAGGAATGATATTGTAAGAAATTCAATAAAGACATTAAGAATGGTCCACATCAAAAAAATCTTAAAAAAATAGTGCCCTGTCACTGAGATGAAAAATATGACCAAAGCAATCCATAGTAAAATAATATTTTAATATTTGTACATATGGGCTTTCCAGGTGGAGCTAGTAGTAAAGAACCTACCTGCCAATGCAGGAGATGTAAGAGACAAGAGATGTGGTTCGATCCCTGGGTCGGGAAGATCCCTCTGGAGGAGGGCATGGCAACCCACTCCAGTATTCTTGCCTAGAGAATCCCATGGGCAGAGGAGCCTGGCAGTCTACAGTCCATAGGGTCGCAAAGAGTTGGACACGACTGAAGCGATTTAGCACATGTGTATATATAGAGAAGAGCAAATGAAGTCATCGGATACTTGCTCATGTCTTAGAGTTGGCATGAATGTGTCAGTCACAAATACAGGCTGGTATAGCTATGTTTAGGTAACTTGGATTTCACAGGCAGGTTAGACATTGCTAATGTTATTTTCCAAAAAGATAAACAACTTTTTACTGAAGTTCCATCAAATCAAAGGACAATCTTCACCCCAGTAGTTGGCAATACTGGAAAATGCATAATAGGTTACACTGTAGGCCCTCCCCTAATTTGTAGGAGGGTGTTTGAGATAGGTTTTTGGCTTCAGTAGTTCTCATAGGTTTCTCACCTTGTGAGTGTCCGGTGGGACAATCAGAAGTCATTCAGGACCTGGGTAATCGTTTGTTGCCTGGGACCATGTCAGGCCTTGCGGAATATCTAAGGGAGCTAGACCCATTCTCTAAGTGTCATTGTCTTCCTCTCTCCAGTCATTATGATAACAAACTCTGCCTCTGTGAATACCCCAAATGCCATCTGTGGTCACCAGCATAACGCCCCCACCTGCCCCATGCAAAGACGTCTTTGCCTCTGTTATCCCAGCCTATGAATATGTGACTTTCCCTTGCAAAGGGACTTAGCAGATGTGACTTTAGTGGGACATTTTGAGATGTGGCCGTAGTCCTGGATCACCTGGATGGGCTGATGTAACCACAGAGGTCCTTATAAGAGGGAAGATGGAGGTCAGAGTAAACAGAAGCTGTAGACTTTTGGGGGCTTCCAGTTGGCACTAGTGGCAAAGAACCCAAATGCTAATGCAGGAGATGTGAGAAATGCAGGTTCGATCCCTGGGTTGGGAAGATCCCCTGGAGGAGGGCATGGCAACCCACTCCAGTATTCTTGCCTAGAGAATCCCAATCACAGAGGAGCCTGGTGGCCTACAGTCCATGGGTCACAAACGCTGGACTGAGCACACACATGTGATGGTTTTGAAGTGGGAGGAAGGGCCCAGGAGCCAAGAAATGCATCTTCCTCTGGAAGATGGAAAAGACGAGGAACCTGACTGTCCCCTGAAACCTCCAGAAGGATTGCAACCCTGCTGACTGCTTCATGGTAGACTTTTGACCTCCAGAACTATAAAGAAAAATCTTTGTTGTTTTTCTACACTACTTTGTGGTAATTTGTTACAGCAGCAATAGGAATCGAATGCAGACATCATCTCATGGGGGACTTCTGTGTTGAGCCAGTCAGAGCCCCTCGTGGACCTGGGGTCTGAGCCATGTTACAGGGATGGACTGGGAGAAATTGGCCTCGCGGGCCATTTGTCAAGATCAAACCATTCGCCGAATGCAGCAGAGTTAAAACGTTGTGTTTTATTTATTTTTAAAATCTTATTTATCTGTTTATTTACTTATTTGTTTCTGGCAGCGCTGGGTCATCAATGCTGCCCGGGCTTTTCTCTGGTTGCAGTGAGTAGGGGCTACTTTAGTCGTGGTGCATGGGCTTCCATTGTGGTGGTTTCTCTTTTTGTGGAGCACAGGGTCTAGGGTGCATGAGCTTCGGTAGTTGCAGCCCCCGGGCTCTAGAGCACATGCTCAATAGTTTTGGCGCTCAGGCTTAGCTGCTCTGTGACACGTGGGATCGTCCCAGACCAGGGATCAAACCGGTGTCTCCTGCATTGGTAGGAGGATTCTTATCACTGAGCCACCAGGGAAGCCTCAAAACGTTGCATTTTAGGTTTAGAACTTTGCCTGGCAAACATTTCCCTCTGTGCTTACCCAAGGCACTATTCTCATGCTGATAAAGTTTAAGATTCTGTGTGTTTAGAGAATTTCTCTTTGAAAGGCATGACTCCTTTGCTCCACTTCCAGGAGCCTGATTGAGGAATACCTGAGTGTGATTACCCACTTCTCCCAGAGAAAAGGCGGGGGTCGGGGGGATACTCCCCAGGGCCTCCAAGGGGAATATAAATACATGCTCTTTTAAAGGAGAGTTTTACTGTTTAGAAATTGCAAACCACACTATGTAATTTCAGCAGAGGATATTGAGGGGTTGGTTCAGAAGAGGCATTGAAATCAAATAATCCACTTATCAAGGTGCCTTTTGTTTCAAGAAGAAGGTAACAATGAACCATATTTAGCAGAGAGAGACCTTCTGTGTCTGGTGAATTTTAATAAATTGCAAACGGTGGGGAGAGAGAAAAATTCTCAAAATCCTCCTGCCGGCTTGTGTTTCAAGTAAGCTTGCAGTGACTTGGCAGGAACATCCAATCAGGGTTTTCTTTGAGGCGTGTGGGGAAAGGCAGGCTTCTGCTTTGCAGGTTTCTGATGTCATATTGGTGAACTAGAGATGTCTGGGCGGGATAGGCCATTGAAGTTATGAAAAGAACCCACCCCTCTTGATTGCAGATTTCTTTTCTTGCATGGCTGTTCTCAGTTTTTTTGTTTTTTAATTTTATTTTTTTACTTTACAATACTGTATTGGTTTTGCCATACATTGACATGAATCCACCACAGGTGTACATGAGTTCTTTTTGTATAAATTATGGAGATCACCTGTTTTTTTCATGTTCCTGTAGCCTGAAATCCTTTTTACCCTAATATATCAACAGGATTGAAATAATACCAATGATCTAATGATATATAAGAGGAACAGAAACTTCTCCTCAATTAATAGGTGTGTTCTACATGCTGGCTACTTTGTTTATTGCCTTAAGTGAGTTGGTTTTGATATGATTCCCACTATAAAGATGAAGATTTTGAAACAAAACTTTATTTAATACATTGGTGATTGTTTCTGTGGTTGTTTAGTGCCTACATCGTGGCAGACTCTTTGTGACCCCATGGACTGTAGCCTGCCAGGCTTCTCTGTCCATGGGACTTGCCAGGCAAGAATACCCGAGTGGGTTGCCATTTCCTTCTCCAGGGTATCTTCCTGGACCAGGGACTGAACCTGTGTCTCCTGCATTGGCAGGTGGATTCTTTACCCCTGAACCACGAAGGAAGCCCATGTGGGACAGGGATTAATTTTGGGATGTGGTCCTGATTTGGGAATGCTCTTCACCACTAGGATGCATTCCTCTTCCTGGTGCTGGAGAGGGTTTGGTTAAAATCCTTCTTCTTGTCTCTTTGTCACCTGTGCCAAACCATTGAACACCTGTGGTGAATCAAGTTAGATCAGGGTTTCTCATCTGTGGCACTACTGGCATTTTGGGCTGGAGAATTCTTTGTGGCGGGGGAGGAGCGGGGCTGTCCCTTGCCTTGTAAGATGTTCCCCGGATGACTGGTCTCTCCCCACTAGGTGGGAGTAGCACAGCCTCCTGCCTCGTTGTGAAAATTAAAACTGTCTCCTGTAGACATTGCCAAGTGTCTCCAGGCTGCAAAGTCACCCTTTGTCGAGAACCTCTGATACTATTTAGGAAAGACGTTTGCACGTCCGGAAAAAGCACTACTTGTTGATTTGAGTAATTCATTGGAGCGGCAGGGGTGGGGCGGAGGGGAGTGGGCAGGGGGGTGGTGGGGGGGTAGCGGTTCTTTTTATCTTTTTTAATCGACAAGGAAAGTGGGACCTAACATTTCACCAAGGTACTTTATAAAGTGACCGACTTTATTTTCTTGGGCTTCAAAATCATTGCAGATGGTGACTGCAGCCATGAAATTAAAAGACGCTTGCTCCTTGGACGGAAAGCTATGACAAACCTAGACAGCGTATTAAAAAGCAAGAGAACATTTTGCCAACAAAGGTCCATCTAGTCAAAGCTATGGTTTTTCCAGTAGTCATGTACAGATGTGAAGTTCAGTTCAGTTCAGTTCAGTCGCTCAGTCATGACCGACTCTTTGCAACCCCATGCACTGCAGCACACCAGGCTTCCCTGTCCATCACCAATTCCTGGAGCTTGCTCAAACTCATGTCCATCAAGTCTGTGATGCCATCCAACCATCTCTTCCTCTGTTCTCCTCCTGTCCTCAATCTTTTCCAGCATCAGGGTCTTTTCCAGGGAGTCAATTCTTCACATCAGGTGGCCAAAGTATTGGAGTTTCAGCTTCAACATCAGTCCTTCCAATGAATATTCAGGACAGATTTCCTTTAGGATGGACCGGTTGGATCTCCCTGCTGTCCAAGGGACTGTCAAGAGTCTTCTCCAACACCATAGTTCAAAAGCATCAATTCTTTGGCGCTCAGCTTTCTTTATAGTCCAACTCTCACATCCATACATGGTTACTGGAAAAACCATAGCTTTGACTAGATGGACCTTTGTCAGCAAAGTAATGTCTCTGCTCTTTAATATGCTGTCTAGGTTGATCATAGCTTTTCTTCCAAAGAGCAAGCGTCTTTAAATTTCATGTCTGCAGTGATCTTGGAGCCCACATCACAGATGTGAAAGGTTGGACCAAAAAGAAGGCTGAGCACTGAAGAATTGATACTTTTGAATTGTGGATAAAATTCTTGAGAGTCTCTTGGACTGCAAGGCAATGAATCCAGTCAGTCCTAAAGGAAATCAACCCTGAATATTCACTGGACTATAGCTGAAGCTGAATCTCCAATATTTTGGCCACCTGATTGGAAGAGCTGACTCTTTGGAGAAGACCCTGTTGCTGGGGAAGATTAAAGACAAAGGGAGAAGGGGGTGGCAGAGGATAAGATGGTTAGACAGCATCACTGACTCAATGGACATGAGTCTGAGCAAATTCCAGGAGGTAGTGGAGGATAGGAGTCTGGTGGGCTAAGGTCCATGGGGTTGCAAAAAGTCGGACTCATCTTAGTAACTGAAAAAACAAAAACTACCTTATGAGCATCCATCGCTTACCACATTTAGAGATATATCAGGCCCCAACCTGCCTTCCTAGACCAACTTCCCCCTCCTCACACACCCAGGACCCTTTACTCATGCCGCCCCCTGCGCCTCCTGGAATCCTTCCGCTATTCCACTCACCCTCCCAAGATCCAATCCATCCTTCATGTCACAGCTCAGAGAGAATCAACACTACAGAATCCATCTCGGTTAACACATCCCAAAGCGAGCATCACAATGAAGGTGGCACATTGTGTTGGCTGAAGGGCCATTTCCCCTGGGGGTGTTCTGTCTGGGTGCTAAGTGACATGGACATCTCCTGCGTTCACTATCTCAGAATCTCAAAAACTCAATTTCCGGCAGTGGCTTCGCAGGAGAGTTCTCTGATGAACAGCTGATGGAGGACACAATATCCCCAACACTGACAGGCAAGCACAGATAAAGAAAATGGATAAACAGGCAGGGCGACAGCAAATGAACGTGCTGTCAGCTAGGAGGCCAGATGTAAAGGTGCAGCTGTCAGCCTCTCTCCTCTTCCCCGCTCCACGTCCTTAGGAAACCAGCATCGGACTTTTCCAGGGGTATTGTTTCAGATCAGTAAAAATGACTCAATAATCCTGTCTTTCTGGGAGACGCTGCTGTGAGCAGATGAGCCAGATTTAGAGGGTGGATATCTGTCTGTGCTTCACTAGGTCATGGCAATCAGGAGATAGTTTTCAATCAGCAGATAGAGTGTCAGGAGAGAAATGCCACAAAGTCTGGTAATCACCTCTGCTTCCTTAATCCTCTAGATCAGGGCTCCCCAAAATGTAGGATGAGCTTGAGAAAGGCACACGCTGTCACAGCACCTGAGGGTGCAGGTGGACTTTGGACAACTCTAGGGAGGCCATTCTCATGAGTGTCTACAAGGTTGGCTGTTGGAGGTACATCTACAAGATGGGGGAAATACCTGAGTCTCACCAATGAGAAAGTGAGTCCCTTTTCAATTCTGTTTGAATTATTCTAATTCCATCTAGGAGAAAGTTCACATTGGTGTCACTGTATCTTTTTAGATTCTTACACTTGATAACCTCTTGATATTTGTTATCTACCCCATTGGGTGTTGCTACATTTAAAAACCACCCCATATTAAGAGACTTAGTTCACTTGTCATTTCATATAAGTTTTGGAGTGACTGATCTTGGCTGGACTTGGCTAATTTTGGCTCGTCTGTCTCTCTTGTTTGGCGGTGGCTGCCGGCTGTGGATTGGCTGATCTAGGATGGCCTCCATGGAGTTAACTCTCCTCTCCTCCACATGGTCCCTTATCCTACAGTAGTCTAGCCTAGGCTTGTTCTTTTGGGTGCTGGCAGGAGTCCAAAAGAGAGTTAGTGCAAATGTGCAATGCGTCCTGAGACCTAGCTTTGGAATAAGCACATTGTCACTTCTGCCATATTCTGCTGGCCAAAGAAAATCCAGGGCCAAACTAAATTCAAGGAGTGGGGCAATAGACTTCTAATTTTGAAGGGAAAATTGCAAAGTCACACACAAAAGGTATAGATATAAGAAGAGAATGGGGGCTATTTAGTAATTGTTCTACTACAGGTACTATTGGATTCAATACAATGAATCTATCCACCTGTGTATCTACCTATGTACCCATCCTTCCATCCATCTTCGTATCCATCCAACCATTGATCCATTCATCCATCCAAACATCCATCTATCAATTGACCTCTCCATCCATCTAAAGATTTATCCAGCCATCAACCCACCATCCAACCACTGATCCATCCATCCACCCAAACATTCATGGAACCATTGATCCATCCATCCATCCATCGATCTATGGAAACTATCCAAGAAGGTACAAACTTGCCTAAGATCACTGTTGACTAGTTCAACTCTAGATCTCCATAGCCAAACTTCATCTTTAACCACTGTGCTAGATCCCTACTCCTGTCTTTAAAATGTTTCTTTTTTGGCTCAAGTTAAATCTCTCATGAGCAGGAAAACTTCAGATCTAGGTTTAGCAGGAAGATGTGAGCCAGGCACTTTTTGATCCATGTGAAGGATAAACAGAGACTTAAATAGTGGAAGAACCCTAAGAGAGGAGACAACAAGACAACAAGCCCACTCCAGCTTTATTTTCTCAAAAATAAACTCAGCATTTGCTTAAAAGTGAAAGTTCATTTTTAAGGATGTTTTTAAAGATAAAAAGACAGAAAAGGAGAGAAAAGAAATTTTTATGTGCAAGAGAGTGGAAAATGGTGAGCAAGCTTGTTGACAAGCTTCCCTGTTGTGGAATACATCCTACACAGATGGACCTTAGAATCCTTGCTCCATTGCTTCAGAGAGTCCTTGGCCCACCATCTTTTCCAAACAAATGACTCTCTAAATCTCTACACTTCATGATTTAAAAGCTTTTTTGGAGAAGGATGAATATATCAGAATAAAAGCATCAGATGTAGCAATTAGTCTATTGGTTTTGACACAATTCTACAAGTTGCTTCAAGTCAATGATTTTGTTTAAAGACGTAGAGTCAGAACTGTTTCTGGAAGGTTGTACAGGGACTTTTGAGTGTTTTAACGTGGGCCCAAAATGAGTGGGTTAAAGTGGGAGCAGCAAAACATCCCTAAAGAGAGAGGGACAAAGTACCCATGTTGCTGGTGACCTGAGATCAATGCCTCTGGGCAAAGAACAGGGAAGGAAGCTATTTCTTTGAAAAGCCATCTTGACAACTCAAGTCCTTTTGGCTGCAGTACCAAAGGCAGCTTTGATCTGCTAGCCAATGTCCCCGCTGGGAAAAGGATTAGGGGAACTTCCAGAAGAGAGAGTCATGGGGTAGCCCCATAGGCCGGATGGGCTGTGCTGGCTACAGTTTGAAGTAGGGGCAGAAGGGGAGGTTGGAGCATCAGTGGAGATAGAGGAACACCTGTCTTCTCTTTCAATATATGAATGGGGGCTTATGTAGATTTTCTGGTCTGGTTTTGAAAGATAAGAGTCAGGCAGAGGCTTTCTTGGTCTTTTCAAAGTTAGCATTTGGGGAACTGTAACCTCTTATGCCCCAGGTCAATAGTGAGTCCTCAGTGAAGCCCCAACAGTGTAAGTATAAACCTAAGGGGAAGCTTTAGAGGACAATCTTCAATCAACAAGGAGGTGGCTGGTTATACTGCTAATGATGGAGGCAATGAACAAAGAAAGACAGGAAGACAGGGATGATGTGTTGCTCTTTCCCGGCCCAGTGTTGAACCTTCAGCCTCCAGTGTACATTGACTTACCCAGCTGAAGATTCTAAGTCTGCTTGTTCAAACTCAAATGCACCTAAGGGTCCAGCAGGAAATGTCACTGAGCAAGGCAATCTGCTGTGTATCTTCTCTTACTGTTGCCAGATGGGCAGACAGCCTGCATCCTGCCACTTCCTCCCATGTGTGCGAAGCTAAAAACCCAGATACTCCTCAGTTTTTTATACACATATTTTTAATACATTCTTTTTTTCATAGTCTTTTCCATTATGGTTAATCACAGGATATCAAATATAGTTCCCTGGGCTATACAGTAGGACCTTGTTTATCCATTCTAAATGTACTATTTTGCATCTACCAACCCCACACTCCCACTCCATCCTGTCCCTCTCCCCACCTTGGCAAACACAAGTCTGTTCTCTGTGTCTGTGACTCTATTTCTGTTTCATGTGTGTGCTTCATCACTCAGTCACGTCCGACTCTTTGCAACCCCGTGGACTGTACACTGCCAGGCTCCTCTGTCCATGGGGATTCTCCAGGCAAGAATACTGGGGTAGCTTGCCATGCCTTCGCCCGGGGGATCTTCCCAAGCCAGGGATCGAACCCAGGTCTCCTGCATTGCAGGCAGATTCTTTACCATCTGAGCCACCAGGGAAGCCCATGAATACTGGAGTGAGTAGCCTACCCCTTCTCCAGGGGATCTTCCTGACCCAGGAGTCGGGCTGGGGTCTCCTTCACTGCAGGCGGATTCATTTCCAGCTGAGCGACCAGGGAAACCCTTCTGTTCCATAGATAGATTCATTTTAGATTTCACAAATGAGTGCTATCATATGGTATTTGTCTTTCTCTTTCTGACTTGCTTCACTTATTATGATCGTCTCTAGTTGCATGTATGTTGCTGCAAATGACATTATTTCATTTTTTGCAGTTGAGTAGTATTCCATTTTATATATGTACCATATCTTTTTTATTGGATAAAATAATAAATTTTAAATTGTATAGTTGCTTTACACTACTATGTCAATTTCTGCTGTACAACAAAGCCAAACAGCCATATGTGTGTGTATGTATATCTATATATATCCTCCCTATGACAAACCTAGACAGTATATTGAAAAGCAGAGACATTATTCTGCCAACAGAAGTCCATATAGTCAAGGCTGTGGTCTTCCCAGTGGTCATGTACAGTTGTGAGAGCTGGACTATAAAAGAAGGCAGAATGCTAAAAAATTGATGCCTTCAAACTATGGTGCTGGAGAAGATGCGTGAAAGTCCCTTGGACAGCAAGGAGATCAAACCACTCAATATTTAGGGAATACTTCTTGGAAGGATTGATGCAGAAGCTGAAGCTCCAGTATTTTGGTGATCTGATGCAAACAACCGACTCATTGGAAAAGTCCTTGATGCTGGGAAAGAATGAGGGTAGAAAGAGAAGAGGGTGTCAGAGAGTGAGATGACTGGATGGAATTACCAATGCAATGGACATGAACCTGGGCAAACTTTGGAAGATGGTAAGAGACAGGGAGGCCTGGTGTGCTGCAGTCCGTGGGGTCACAAATAGTCGGACACAACTGGGCAACTGAACAACAACAATCCTCTTTCTTAGATTCTCTTCCCATTTACATAACCACGGAGCACTAAACAGAGTTCCCTGTGCTCTACGTTAGGTTCTCAGTAGTTTTCACTCTCCAGTTTTAAAAAATGATTCCCATTCACAACCATCTTTTAAAATACTGTGGGCAGAATGGAACCTACCTGCCAGCTGAGCTGAGCACCTTAAGTGAATAGTCTGCAATGCCTCCCAGTTTGCTATTTTTTCTTTTGACTTTGTTTATGATACATGTGGCTTTGTGAAAGGTTTTCTCAATTTTTATATAGGGATAGTTATCATTGATTTTTATACACGGATGGCTAAATTTCATTCAGAGTTTGAATCATAATTAGAAATCTCTCCCTAGACCCAGGTTATAGAAGAAATCACCCACTTTTTCACTCTGTATAAAAAATAATGTCATTTTCTTACATCTGGATCACTCATCCATTTGAAGTGTATTCTTGTGTTTGGTGTGAGGTACGGACCTAATGTTATCTTTCTGCCAAATGGCTGGCCAATTGTCCAAGCACCATTTACTAAAAAATCTGTCTTTGCCTCATGATTTTTGGTTCTACCTTTATCATATACTAAACTTTAGATGTACAGGAGCTTATTTATGAACTACTCTATTCCATTGGTCTATTTTTCTCTTTAGGTACCAGTGTCATTAAATATATTTGAAACTCATGCAAGTTATTCACAAATATTTCCCACTTTACACTCATAAGTAACTTGCTAGCTTTCTGTCAGATCAGATTCTATGTATTTGCTGCCGTTCAACAATTGTACAAAAATTATACAATTGTACATTGTTCAACAATGTACAAAAATCTCCTTTTTTAAAAGAGTGGAACTGTGAATTTTATTTTATTGTAGGTATTTTATTTTATTTGGCTTCACCATGCAGCATGTGGGATCTTGGTCCTCTAACCAGGGATCAAAGTTGTGCCCCCTTCATTGGAAGCATGGAGTCTTAATCATTGGACCATCAGGGAGGTCCCCCAAATTTCCCTTTCATATATTTCAACCGATTGAATTGGTTGAAAGACAATTCGGCCAATTCACAATTTTGGAGCATGTGATCATTTACTGGCTGATCCCCAAAGGAACCTGAAGATTCTAGACAAGTGGACTGCAAAATGTTTGGGCTTCCCCCGTGGCTCAGCGGTAAAGAATTCACCTACACTGCAAGAGACAATGCAAGAGAGGCGGGTGGGATCCCTGGGTCAGGAAGATCCCCTGGAGGAAGACATAGCAAGCCACTCCAGCATTCTTGCCTGGTGAGCTACAGTCCACATGGTTGGAAAGAATCCGGCATGCCTGAAGCGACTGAACAAGCATGCGCTGCAGTGTTAACCCCTTATTTCCAAATCACTTGTCAACTTCCTCGGGTTGCCAAATGACTTCTAAGGAGCCCAGAAATCACCACATCTTTGTCTTTTTCTTTTCTTTCTTTCCCCTCTGCAGTGATCGAGGGCCGTGGGCTCACAGACAACACCCAGCGATTTTCCTCGCTGCCCCCTTATCTGCCTGTGACCTACCAGGTGCTCAGAGCCGAGACGTCCTTCTTCCTGAAGGAAACCAACCAGGACTTGACACGCAACTCCAGCCTGCAGTCCCGGGTCGAGTCCTTCTTCCCCTACAAAGCCAGACAGCTGCCAATCTTAAATGCCAGCTATGGGCCTTTCTCGGTGGAAAAGGTCGTGCCCCTGGATTTGATGTCGGCTTCCAACTTTTTAGGTCCCACCGACAAAGTGAGTTTCAACTGGAAGCTGAAGGCGCACATTCTGCGGGACAAGATCTACCTGAGCCGGCCCCGCGTGCAGGTGCTCTTCCACCTGGTGGGCCGGGACTGGGATGACCCTGGCCCCGCGCAGAGCCTGCCCTGCCTGCGGGTGTTTGCCTTCCGGGAGACCCGGGAGGTGCGGGGCAGCTGCCGGCTTCGCGGGGCCCTGGGGCTGTGCGTGGCACAGCTGGAGCTCCCAGCCAGCTGGTTTGGCACCCCCACCGTGGTGGCCGGGAGGAAGAAGGCTCCGGAGCCTCCCGAGGGCAGCCCTGTAGAGCTCTACTACACCGTGCAGCCTGGGGACGAGCGTGGAGACTGTTCTGGGGGTGACGTCCGCAAGGGCAATGCCATCCGCCCCGGCAAGGATGGACTGCAGGAGAGCACGTCCCACCTGCAGAGAATCGGCGCCGTGGGCCTCTACCGCGCTCAGGACAGCGCCCAGCTCAGCGAGCTGCGTCTGGACGGCAACGTGGCCATCTGGCTGCCCTCCAGACCTGTCAAGCAGGGAGATGTGGTCACTGCCTATGTCACCGTGGCCAGCAATTCCACCGTGGACTTCTTCATCTTGAGGTAGGTCTGCACTTGAGACAGGCTTAGGCGCGCCTGGGACGACACTAGATGGGAAGTTGGGGTGTATATACCAGGAGATGCCATTTTCACCACCTTCAGGGCCCCTCCTGCTTCACACTGGAAGCCAGTTTCTGCACCTGACCACATGTCTTCAGCAGCTGCACTGTATATATTAGGAGGTTGGAGAAAATGGGCCGAAATTGCCCCCCAAAGGAATAAGACTAAGTTAATCACTCTCTTTTGACCTTGAATTACCACTGAACTTGAAGAGGGATATAATTTTTTTTGGGGGGGAGGCATAAACAGATTTATGAAGTATTAAAATGTTCCATGGCCAAAAGGGTGATCAAAATACGGTTCCTTTATATTTATGGGCTTCCCTGAAAGCTCAGTTGGTAAAGAATCCATCTGCAATGCAGGAGACCCCAGTTCCATTCCTAGGTTGGGAAGATCCCCTGGAGGAGAGCATGGTAACCCATTCCAGTATTCTTGCTTGGAGAATCTCCCGGACAGAAGAGGCTGCCAGGCTACAGTCCATGGGGCACAAAGAATTGGACACGCTGAGCAACTAAGCATACACACAGACACACACACACACACACACACACACACACACACCTCCTTAGGTTTCAATTCTGTAACCTTGAGACATTTACAGCTTAGGTTTTGGTTTGATTGGCCCAGATGTAAAGAATCCACCTGCAATGTGGGACACTTGGGTTCATTCTTTGGGTTGGAAAGATCCCCTGGAGAAGGGAACAGCTACCCACTCCAGTATTCTGGCCTGGAGAATTCCATGGACTCTATAGTCCATGGATTGCAAAGAGGTGGACACGACTGAGTGACTTTCACTTTCACTTTATATTTATAAAATTTTTAAATTAATTTCTATTGGCGTATAGTTGCTTTACAGTGTTGTGTTGGTTTCTTCTGTACAGCTCAATGAATCAGCTATAGGTATACATGTGTCCATGCCAGTTGTGTCTGACTCTGTGTGACCCTATGGACCCTATAGAACACCAGGCTCCTCTGTCCACGGGATTCTCCAGCAAGAATACTAGGCTAGATTGCCATGTCCTCCTCCAGGGCATCTTCCTGGGATCAAACCCACATCTCTTTTGTCTTCGGCATTGGGTAGGTGGGTTCTTTACCACTGGCTCCACCTAGGAAGCCCATATATGTACATATAGCCCCTCTCTTTTGGATTTCCTTCCCATTTAGGTCACCACAATGTGACTTTTTTTTAAGCTTTAAAATTTTTTATAGACATGCAGATACTTGGTTAAATGACAAAGTATATGTTCAGTGGGCTCAAGGAAAGATATAGACATATCTCACCATCTGCCATCTCACTTAGAGTGTAAGCGTGAAAAAGAAAAAAAGCCAAGAATAATATCTTTTTTTATTTGGTAGGGTTAAATCTCGGAGAAGGCAATGGCACCCCACTCCAGTACTCTTGCCTGGAAAATCCCACAGATAGAGGAGCGTGGTAGGCTGCAGTCCATGGGGTCACTAAGAGTCGGACACGACTGAGCGACTTCCCTTTCACTTTTCACTTTCATGCATTGGAGAAGGAAATGGCAACCCACTCCAGTGTTCTTGCCTGGAGAATCCAGGGACGGCAGAGCCTGGTGGGCTGCTGTCTGTGGGGTCGCACAGAGTCGGACACAACTGAAGCGATTTAGCAGCAGCAGCAGCAGGGTTAAATCTTGCCAGTTAGGAACTGAGGAAACCCCAGTTTGTGACAAACACTATTTAACTTATTTGTTTTTTGGCCACTCTTCATGACTTACAGGGTCTCAGTTCCTTGAATAGCGATTGAACCCAGGCCACTACAGTGAAAGCCCATAATCCTAACCACTAGGCAACAAGGGACATCCCTCAATAGAAAGTTCTTTATCAGAGGTATTTCATCTCATAATAATAAGAAAAAAAAAAGAAGCAAATTAAAACAACCACAGAATAACCCACCTTCCATGACCTCTGCTGGTTCAGCACATCACACGGAAGATGTAATGGGCCTGCTCTGTCACTCTGGATAATGATTCTGGGGTTTAGATCAGGGCAACCTGTTATGTGAGGATAATTAATACTGGGGGTTGGGGGAAGCCACTTAATGCAAATCCTCTTAAAATGTGGCCCAGAATTTCAGAATAATGAAAAAATATTTACTTGAGATTTGTTTAAAAGATAAAGATGACCAAAATCAGACTTTTTTTTAATGATTATCATTAAGAATGACTTAGATTATAATTGCAGCAATGCTTTAGTTCTTTTTAGAATAAAAAATTAATCCCCTGTGGCTTAAGTTGCTTGGGAAAATATTCACAAAATAGATTGATGACATCTTCTGGCATATTTCACTTTGGTTTAGATTTGGTTGTCTGAAGATAAGAATGGTCCTTTTTAAAGGGTTTGTTTGTTTTTACCAAAGGCGTTCAAAGGTTTCGATAAGCTTCTCGAGGCATTTCTTAGTCCTTTGGATTTGGATAATTTTCTTCTGAAGTGTCTAATGATCATCCTTATAATTTTTTTTCTTTCAATTTTTAAGTGGACTGGTTTTACCAGATCCTTCTTTGCCAGTGGTTTGGGATATGAACAAGTGTTTTACAGAATCTCTTTCCATGATGTTATGTAATCCTACATCTTCTACAAAGTACAAAATGTACCCTCTGGGGAATTCTCAATCTCATTTGTACTGAGGGGTGGTCAACCTGGTGCCTGCTGTCTCTGGGGTAAGGGAAAATAAACTAGATGTCTTAATGAAAGTGCCAATCTTATAACTGCAGGAGAGGAGGCATTTCGATAAAAGGATCCAGGTTCGCTTCCTCCTGCCTTGGATGGAGAAAGATACTGATCTAGAAGTTCTGAGTTTTATTTCCACTGAGTCTCTTAGCACTTTCGTTTCATGTCATTCTGTTATAAAATAAATATATCCAGCCCGGGCATTGGAAAGGAGCTACAGAAGACAGGGAATCAATAGTACTGCAACAAGTTTTTAAAATTCCAGAGTCATAAGAACCTGGGTCTCCTGCATTTCAGGTGGATTCTTTACCAACTGAGCTATCAGGGAAGCCCCCTTCCCATCTGTACTTACCCCTAACTTCCCTCTTTCAAAAAGCAAGCTCTAGGGGTATGTGTGAACAACTGCGTCCCCGCAACTAAGATGCAGAGCTTTCCACGGCAGGCGGGGCAGTCAGACCTGGTTCACTGGAGAGGAGGAGTTGTTGTCTTTGTTTTCCTTCACAAAGATGAGGGTGATGTTGGAGAAATCAGGTCCTGCAACCAACTGGTCTCGATTCTGGTCCACATCCCTGGCTTGCCGTCTCATCTCCATGTGCCTTGGTTTCCTCATTCAGATGTGATGTTGGGACCTACTGCCATAGGGATGGGAGGATTCAGTGGCTCATACTTAGTTGTAAGGTGCTTAAAACAGTACCTGACATGTAAAAGTGCTTCTACAAGTGTTGGCTATTACTATCAGGGTTGTTTTTAAACATCTATCAAAACTTCAGTAAGCATTGAATTCTATTTTGGCAGTAAAAGGACATCATGCTTTGCATAAAACAACAGCTACCAGGTCTGTTCTGAAAGCTGTATTGATTCTCATTTTACTAGGATTTTTTTAAAGAGAAAAAAAAAAAAAGAAAAATGGTTTTATAATGACAAGAGCTTTGGGGGCACAGAGGATGAGAATGACAGGATTCTGGGCGGAATATTGGTTGATGCCAGGAAGGGTAGCAACCCCATTTCTGCCTTCCTGGTCTTTCCAACCATGGATTCGAGTCCTGGGGAGAGAAAAGTGGGAGAAACATGGAGTAAAGGATGACTCCAAGACATTGGAAGTGAAAAATGCAGCTGCCATGATTAGAACGGGAAGGCTGTAAGGAAAGCTAGCATTCCCTTTCCAGATAACATATTTCATTGTATTTTTATTTGTATGTGCTCAGTTGCTTCAGTCATGTCTGACTCTTTGTGACTCCATGGACCCTCCAAGCAGGTCAGTTCAATGGGTTTAGGCCCCTTGTCTCTTGGCACATGGCTTATACATGCTCTGTTGCTCAGTTGCTCAGCCATGTCTGACTCCTTAAAGCTATATGGACTGTAGCCCTCCAGGCTCCTCTGTCCGTGGGATTCTCCAGGCAAGAATACTGGAGTGGGTTGCCATTTCCTTCTCTAGGGGATCTTCCTGACACAGGGTTCAAAACTGTCTCCTGCATCTCTTGCATTGCCAGTGGATTCTTTATCTTTGGGTAAAGAATTTTAATTTGAGCCATTGAGGAAGCCCATATTTTAATTTTAACTAATTAATTCTTCTAAGGAAAGAAGTATTCAGAAACACAAAAAGATGTATGTGGCGAAGTAATTAAGTTTGTGTGAGGCTCACTGAAATTTAGGAAACACCACTTTCTTCCTCTCGAAAGTAGCAGCGCATGGAAATGCTCATTTATTTATCCAGCTGCCATCAACAGTAGTCACTGGTTCACTCACGGGAGAAATCCATCTGGCCCATCACTGGAACCCAGCTGAGAAATTCACGGGAAACTTACAAAGGGACTGGGATTTGAAAGACCCCTCTTGACCATGGAATCCAAAAATGTTCTCCATCATCTCTGTGGAAGATGGCTTTGCTGACAAGGCTGTGATGCTTGGACTTAGCCTGGACTTCTTGGGAATCTTTATAGGATCAATAACAGACATGGAAACTTGACCTAAGCCTCCTTTACAAGACGGTTTTCACAAACAACACTCTCTTCCACAGGCTTGAGGAAGCAGCCTGCATTTTGTTAGCTACTTCATGCATCTAATTCAAAGGCAACCCCTACTTCATAATCAGACAGGTTCCTGAGACTCAAAAGTCAAGGTGTGGAGGTTGAAACTTTGTTTCCTGTGGATATAACATTATTTTACAAAGCTTTTTTGAAAAATAAAAAATAAAATAATGACCAACATAAAGGAAGAATACCTACATGTATGTTTTACAAATACTTGTAAGCAGGTCAGTTCCATGGGTTTAGGCCCCTTGTCTCTTGCATATGGCGTGTACATGCTCAGTCACTCAGTCATGTCCGACTTTTTGCAGCTTCATGGACTGTAGCCTGCCAGGCTCCTTTGTCCATGGAATTTTCCAGGCAAGAATACTGGAATGGTTTGCTAGTTCCTTCTCCAAGGGATCTTCCCGACCTAGGGATAGAAGCCATGTCTCTTGCGTCTCCAGCATTGGCAGGTGGATTCTTTACCACTGTGCCACCTAGGAAGCCCAAAGATTACCATAGCCATCGACAGTGAAGGAGTCAGGGGAAGGGAGATCTGCGTGCAGTAGGCAGCTGAATTAGAAGAGCAAAAATGAAAACTAGCAATGATTCTGACCTAGGAGTTGGCTAGCTTAAATGTTTTGCCACTGGACACAAACTTTTCACGAGGAGATACAATCATGAATGCAACAAACTCAGATGAGTTCTCGGTTGAGGGTGATTCTGCTCTCAAACATGGAGCTGAACCCATTCCTGGGAGAGGAGGGATGAAGGCGTGGAATCTGAGCATCTCAATAAGTTACCTGGCAGCTCTGGTCACTTTGGACATTCCTGGGGAATACATGACAGCTCACTGTAACAACATAACACACTCTGATACCTGTTTGTTCCTCAGGATTAACACCATAGTAAGTTTTTACTGCCTTAGCTTAGAGAGACACTGTTTAGTCCAAGTTACAATTAGATTTCACAAAAGAGAATTTGACTACATAGATATTTGTAAAATACATGTGTTAAGAAAAAAAATACAGGAGGCTGGAAGTCAGAAAAGCTATAATACTACATGCCAGTCCTCTCTGCTGCTGTTCAGCTGTGTGAACCTGAAAATGCCCTTTAATATCTCTGGGCCTGTTTGTTCATTTAAAAATATGGTAATGAATCCTTGTTACTATATGACTTGCACGCGTGCGTGTTTAGTCGCTCAGCCGTGTCTGACCCTTTGAGACCTTTTAGACTGTAGCCTGCCAGGCTCCTCTGTCCCTGGGATTCTCCAGACAAGCATACTGGAGTGGGTTGCCATGCCTTCCTCCAGGGGCTCTTCCCAACCCAGGGATCGAACCTGTGTCTTCTATGTCTCCTGCACTGCAGGCGGATTCTTTACTTGCTGAGCCATCGGGGAAGGTGACTGTATGGCTTACCACAGAGTAAAGGACCAGTAAACATTTATTGAGTTAATGCAAAAGCAAATACCTAATGTCAAATTTGTATCATGAACGATCCTTTTCATGGATGTTTTCCTTCGTGATTTACTAACTAAAGTTTCTTGAAATAATATCAAGATTCCTTTCAGCAAACATAAGCATTATTTTCTATTCTGAGTGTTTTCAAAACATTGACAGTTGGAGTTATCATCCCTGAAGATTCCCATTGCTATCTCTATTTGCCTGAGTGCTAATGACAGCGCCAATGCTGAGGACCGCACTCCTCACTCAAAGCTCAATCTTAGGACTGAGGTTGTGAAATTACTCTCTGTGTTCGAACCAGTGTTCACATTGTCTCAGGTCGCCAGTGTTAGAGCAAGTAGATCTCACTTGACCTCACAGGTCTTTAAAGGGAAGACTTGAGGAGGCCATGGCACCTCCGGTCTCTTCAGGAAGCAGCTGAAATGGATCCCTAAAGAAGCTAAGGCAGTCCTCTCCCATTTAAAATAAGCTTGCTTAATTGAAATCCATAATTCACAGAAATGCAGGGGAGATGTTCTCCTCCAAGTGTAACTAATTCAGAACCCTGCAACTCTGTAATTGGAATTAGGGATGCTAAGAGAGTCATAAAGAGTCTTTCCTCATTACAAGATTACATTATGCTGCTGCCGTGAGTTTACACAGAGCATATCTCGTGTCTCATAATGAAAAGAAGATGAGTAGTGTACAGGCTGGTTTAGTCTATGCCAGGATTTCCCAACCTCCACAAGATAGGCCTTTGGGGCTAGATGGTTCTTTGACATGGGTGCCATCGGATGCTTAACAGTACCCCTAGCTTCCACCTAGTAGCATGGTACCTCCTCTCCAGTTGTGACAACCACATTGTCTCCAGACATTGCCAAGTATCCCCTGAGGACAGAATCACCCTGATAGACAGCTATTCATCTACATCTTTGAGGCTCAGAGGGTATGGATGGTCTGTGTACAGATTTGGGTGGGAAAATAAACAGTTTATCTCATTCCCACAGAAAGAAGAGCCTGGCAAGCTACAGTCCATGGGGTCGCAAAGAGTCAGATACGACTAAAGTGTGCACACACGTCTCATTCCTAGGCGTTCCTTTGGTCAAAAGCTGCCAAGACTGTCTCCCTGATTTCTCTTCTGACATGTTCCTTCATTCTGTTCCTTTTCCACCAAGAGTTAAGTATCTGATCAATATAATCAATTATAAATTAAAACATCCAAACTATTGATATTGGCCAAAAAGTTCATTCAAACAACCTCAGTTATTTCAGAGGTGACCAAGAAAGAGAGAAAACAAGATATTTGGCATCACCCATCTTGGATTCCTTGTGTTTCTGGATTTCTGTAGATCTCAGGTAGTTATCCCAAGTTCTATCAGCTGGTGATCTGTCCACCAAGCTTCCTCTCAAAGATAGCTGCCTCTTCAACTCAAGTCACTACCCTCAAAAGCAAAAAAAAAAAAAAAAAAAGTATCTATCTCCTTTTCTCAAGAACTAAGAAGTATACAGCTGTTTACATGACTGCTTTTCCCCTTTCTGAGTAAGATTTGTCTGCCAGCTCTGATCATGGACACTTCAGGGTCTAAGTCCTAGAAGGTGATTTGTCTCCTGTGTAAGTAAAACATGATGAAGTAAAGAGGTAGCCCTCCCAGAAGAATAAAAAAAGAAAATAAGAGAGGCAAGTCTATACCAAGCATCCAGTCTTTAATAGGCCTCATTTTGCAGAGGCAGGTCTCAAAATAAGGGAGCAGTAAGGCTATGGTTTTTCCAGTGGTCATATATGAATGTGAGAGTTGGACTGTGAAGAAAGCTGAGTGCTGAAGAATTGGTGCTTTTGAACTGTGGTGTTGGAGAAGACTCTTGAGAGTCCCTTGGACTGCAGGGAGATCCAACCAGTCCATTCTAAAGGAGATCAGCTCTGGGATTTCTTTGGAAGGAATGATGCTAAAGCTGAAACTCCAGGACTTTGGCCACCTCGTGCGAAGAGTTGACTCATTGGAAAAGACTCTGATGCTGGGAGGGATTGTGGGCAGGAGGAGAAAGGGATGACAGAGGATGAGATGGCTGGATGGCATCACCGACTCGATGGACGTGAGTTTGAGTGAACTCCAGAAGTTGGTAATGGACAGGGAGGCCTGGCGTGGTGGGGTTCATGGGGTCACAAAGAGTCGGACACGACTGAGTGATTGAACTGAACTGAACTGAACTGAACTGAAGAGGCCTTCATTGGATGTTGAACGTGAGACCTATTGATTCATTATTTCCATTCTAGTGTGACTGGTAGGGATATGGACAGTCATTCTTGTTAATTATGAATGTCTTCCCAAACAAATTAACACATCATGTGCATTTAAGAGCTGCTATAGGTTCCTAGCATTTTTCCAATAAAGAAACAAAAAGAATGAAGCATGAAGGCAGAGAAAAAGCTTTTAAGGAGATGTCCTATAGGAAGAAGCTTGCTGTATGCAAGAATGTTAAGGGAGTAGTATTTTTTCCAGCAGGATAAGATTTGTAGATGAGTTCATTTCTGGAATCTCAGTGTATGACAAGGGAATGCAGTTAGACTGCAGAAACTCACTCTCATCAACTCTAGAAGGGATTTATGGGGTTCATCTTTTTTTTAAATTAAAGAAAGTTTTATTTCCATATATCTTGTGTTGGATCCTCATTGCGGTGTGGGCTTTCTCTAGTAGTGAGGGCTGCTCTCTAGGTGTGGTGCGTGGGCTTTTCACCATGGTGGCTTCTCTTGATGCTGAGTATGGCCTCGAGGATGTGTGGACTTCAGTAGTTGCGGGTCCTGGGCTCCAGAGCACAGTCTTGATAGTTGTGGCACACAGGCTTAGTTGCTTCGCAGCATGTGGAATCCTCTTGGATCAGGGATCAAACCTGTGTCTCCTGCATTGGTAGGCAGATTCTTTACCACTGAGCCACCAGGAAAGCTCTTGGTTCATCTTGTAGAGACAAACCTTGTTTCTCAGCCACCCAGAAGAGGGCAGAGTCTCAGGATACCCCTGGTGCGTGGATGGTGGGATTCAGGGAGCATCTCTCTCCTAATAGACTGAAGCCCATCAGGGAGCTTCACAACTGAGTCTACTTAAACTTCCTCTGGCACAAAATATGCCCAAAATACATGCTTACAGCAGCATTATTCACAACAGCCAAAACACGGAAACAAACCAAACATCCAGCAACAGACGAATGAGTAAGTGAATTCTAATATATTCCTGCAATGTAATAGAATACGGCCATAGAAAGAAACGAAGTATTGATAAAGACTACCATTGCGGATGAACTTTGAAAATAAGAGGCTGAGTGGAGGAAGCCAGACCCAAAGGACCACATATGGCATAGTTCTTTGTATAGGAACTATCTAGAATACCCAAGGCCATAGCGACAGAGAGTACAGTGGTGGTTGCCAGAATCCAGTGAAACAGATGATGAGTGGTGAGTGATTGCTCTAGGATGGGAGGTTTCTTTTTGGAGGGGTGAAAATATTCTAGAATTAGATTGTGGAGATGGCTGCATAACTATACTAAACACCACTGAATTGTATACTTAAAATGTAAGTCATATATATATATATAGGCTATATATATGTATGTATAGGTTTATATATATATTGGGCTGACTAAAAAGTTCATTTGGATTTTTCTGTAATATTTATGGAAAAACCATAACAAAATTTTGGGTCAACCCCCAATGTATATTTCCCGTGAGATGATGTGTGTGGCAGAAAAGATTGTTGGTTTTGACCTTTCTTTATTGCCTCTAAGCTTAACCACACATTAAACATGGAACCAATTTTAAAAAAATAAAAAAACCTCCAGTTCAGTTGAGGGTTTTTTTCCATCAAGTGATCAAACGTTCACTGTCTTTCCCACACTTAGCAGTATTCTTAGGATCTCGCCAGGTTGAATCTTTCCCACCAGTACTAAAGCCTTTGTTCTACTTCATACCATGTCATGATTAGAAGCCTCCTCAGTGTTTCTGATGAATAGAAATGACCAAAACAGAGACGGACTGGCTTACATCAGAGGTCTGTTATCGGCTAGCCAGGGAATATAGATTAGGGCAGCTCTGTAGGGGAATGGAGTGCTAAGAGGGCATTAGCAGCCCCCATAATGTCAATTAGTCACCCCTGAGACCTCTCCAGATCAACACATTATGTAATAGAAAGCATTTTATTTTGCCCACACAGTCCACCACCTCCATGCAGTAGTCAGTCTGACGTGTGCACCCTCTGCTGTGGAAATGATGGGGGTGGTGGGGAAGCAGCAAGCAGTGGGGGAATCGGTTCATGTGCATTCCTTTTTTATTTGTTTATGTATGTATGGCTGTGCTGGGTCTTCGCGGTGCACGGGCTTTCTCTAGTTGCATCAAGCAGGGCTCCTCTCTAGTTGTGGTGCACGGGCTTCTCATTGCGGTGGCTTCTCTTTTTGCAGAGCACTAGCTCTAAAGGGTTCGGGTTTCAGTAGCTGTGGCCCATGGGGTCAGTAGTTGCAGCTCCTGGGCTCTAGAGTACAGGCTCAATAGTTGTGGGCTTACGGTCTTAGTTGCTCCGAAGCATGTTGGATCATCCCAGATTGAGGATCAAACCTGTGTCTCCTGCATTGGGAGGCAGATGCTTTATCACTGAGCCACCAGGAAAGCCATCTGTTGTGTTTTTTTTTTTTTTCTCTCATGTGCATTTTTAAAGGGAGCAGCCTCTTCTCACCTCCAATAATGGTTGCCACGTTTCCCGGTCTTGAAGAGAAGCTGGAAACGCAGGCTTTAAATACAGTCTTTCAAACAGAATGACTTTTCAGCCATCACCATGCAGGCCTGGGGACCCGCTTGTGTCTGCAGGCTGCCAGGTTGCGTCTCCTGATCCATAAGTCAGGGCTCAAAGCAGAATGGATTCGTGTCCCGGGGCTGCTGTAACAAATTGCGCCAAACTGGATGTCTTAAAACAACAGAAATTTTTTCTCTGACAGCTCTAGAAGCGAGAAGTCTGAAATCAAGGCACCGACAGGGCCGTGCTCCCTCGGACAGCCCCAGAGAACAGGCTTCTTGACCTCTTTCAGCCGCTGGTGGTGGCTGTCAACCTTGGGGTTCCTTGACTTGTGGCCACATCCCTCCAGTCTCTGCTGCTGTCTTCCGATCACATCACCCTCAGTTTCTCCTTTGCATCTGTTCTCACATTGCCTTCTCCTTTCTCTTATAAAGAAATCAGACATGCAGGTATCACTTATCATTTACATGTGGAATCTAAAAAAAAAAACACCACCACAAATGAACTTGTTTATAAAACAGAAATAGACTCAGAGACTTAGAGAACAAACTTATGGTTACCCAAGGGGGAAGGGAGGGAGGGATAAATTAGGGATTGGGGATGAACATATACACATATTTACAACAACGACCTGCTGTTATATTTGCAACAACAACCTGCTGTATAACACAGGGAACCCTGCTTAATACTCTGTACTAACCTACGTGGGAAAGGAGTCTGAAAAAGGATACATCTATAACTGAATCACTTGCTGAACGCCTGAAACTAACACAACACGGTAGATCAACTATACCCTAATAGAAAATAAAATTTTTAAAAAATGAAAGAAACCATTCATTGGATTTAGTACCCACTCCAATCTAGAATGGTCTCATTTTGAGATCCTTAACTGGTCACATCTGTGAAGACCCTCATTACAATAAGGTCACATTCTGACGGTCTAAATGGACATGAACTGGAAGAGGGGGCATTCATTCTTCAACCCGCTCCAGAGTGATGATGGGTGATAATGTATTTCAGGACCTTCTGTTATGCCACCCTTGGTTCCTCTGAATTGCTTGGTGCCCCTTGGCAGCTCCAATTAGAGAGTTCCCTGTGGGGGAATGGTGATGCTATGAATAGGAATATGTGCCTTCCCCACATGGAAGATAAACCCTTCTCTACGAGGGGAGTCAGACCTACAGGTTCAAATCCATGGCCCTCATTTCTGAGCACAGTCTGTGTATGTGCTGTTGTAATTGAATTTTAGGGGAGCGTGTTTTTCTTTCTCCTGATCCCTTTTATGTCTGAGAATACCAAAAGCCCTCAAAGGCAATCTCCAGATGCCTGGCTTGCCCTGGATAATTGTCAGGCCTCCATTTCCAATGGAGCTTCCATCTGCAGGGTCAAGTAGAACCCTCAAGAATTACTGGACAGTCCCCAGACTCATCCTGAAGAGAAGGAGACCGTCCAACACAATGGTGTTTGCCTTGACTGCCAATTTGGAGCTAATTCAGAAAATTCTGGAAACTCATTTTGCCACACTTGTGTCAAAAATGCATTTCCCTGTTGAGGGTCTCCCAAGGAAAGGTTTGTTTTCATTTTCTCCAGCTTGTCATTTTAAATGTATTCTGCTGGAACAGAGAAAAGGAACAATTTTCTTTCTGCTTGGGAAGAAGTGAAGAAATAATGTTTCCTGCCTGGGGCCCCCTCCCCAGCTCCCCTCCCTGCCCCACAACACATCTGGGTTGCCAGGCAGCCCCGCTTCAGTGAAACATTTGAGAACGATTTGAGTGTTGTGGGAAACATTTAAACATAAAATTGACTCCAGTTCTGTGAACAGAGAAAAAAGCAGAGTCCTTCTGACCAAGTCCTGACTCCTTTGTTCCACATTCTTTCAACCATTTAAAAGTCATCTTAGTTTTCGAGTTTCCCCAGATCACAGCTTTGTCTGTTGCAAACAATTTAGCACATGCATAAGTGGCCCTGTGACATGTGGTCCCTTTCTATCCGGGCACATTTTAGAGAAGAGAGGCCAGCTAATGGAGTGAGTAGTCATTGCAGTAAAAGATTTTTCCTTCCTTTTTTGAGTCCCTCTTTTTATTTATTCTATTTTTTAAATTTGATTTTTAATTGAAATATAGTTGATTTACAATGTTGCAGGACCTTCAGGTGTACAGCAAAGTGATTCAGTTTCATATATATATATTTTATATTTCATATATATATTATATATTTCACATATATATTATATATTTCATATATATATTATATATTTCATATATATATATATTAAAGTCCAGATTTGCAGCTGCTTTGGTGTCACGTCACTGCTCCAGGGTTCCTAAATATCAGAAGTGTGAACTGTTTATTTCTTACAATCCCAAGAGTTAAAATCTGAATTAAAACCTCAGAGAGGGGGAAGAAATCTCACCTGATTCAAAAGCATTCCGATTGCATGATTTAAAACCTTTTGCTGAGTGAAATAAGACAGAGAAAGACAAATACCACATGTATGATATCACCTGTAGGTAGAATCTGAAAAATACAACAAACTAGTGACTATAACAAAAAAGAAGCAGAATCATAGATACAGGGAAGAAGTTAGTGATGGCCAGTGGGCAGAGGGAAGGGGCAGGAATAATGTAGGGGTGGGGAGGGGGGGTGCAAACTATTAGGTATAAGGTAGGTTCAGGGGTGCACTGTGTAATACAGGGAATAAAGCCAATATTTTGTAACAGCTGTAAATAGAAAATACTCTTTAAAACTTGTGTTAAAATTAATTTTAAAATTTGAAAACCAAGAAATAATTTTTTCCATGAAAACAATTAAAACCTTTCTTGGAATCTTGTTGCTCTTTCCTCTTCCATATCCTATGTTTCTAGGGATGTTGAGTATGTTTTCTTGCATTTCTTAGTCTTGTATGTGTTGACCTACGTCTACTTAGTTGATTGGGCTCCATCTACTTTCAGAAGTGTGATGCACGGTTTTATTTAAAAGGAAAGAGTCCTGGAAATTAGGACATCAAGACAGAGAGAAGGCTCTGATGTCAGAGGGGTAGAAGGGAAGGGAGAGAGGGGCTGTGGATCTCAGGACCAGTTACCAACTGTTTCCCCAGTTGAACTCAGTGATCTCACTCCCCCTGTGACTGAGTCCCATTGCCCCTGCCACCCTCTCCCCTCTTTCCTCCAGTGTGGATCCACATTCTCAAGTCCTGACCTTGCTACCTTACCTTAACTTCCATCAACTGGGACTTCCTTCCTCCATCATCTTGAGACTATCCAGCCAGAAAGACCAGTACCCCCAGACCCGGACGATGACTGTCCCTCAAGTGGGACCACTTGTGAGGATAGTGCATAGAAGATAGAGAGCGCATCTTACAGGTCCCTAAAATACCACCATCCATTGGCATTTTGCAAGCACTTTAGACATGCCTTCTTGAGTCTTCTCTTCTTTTGAGTTTTTCAGAAGCATCTTTAAAAAAAAGAGTAAATTGCTACAATAAAATAAAGGAATGCATAGCCTTTCCAGCAGCTGTCACTCAGGGTCATGTGGACGGAATCAGTTGTTCCTGAAGTCAGAATCCTGGCTGCCTCTGGGCCTGCTGGTTGGATGGCCCTGTTGGGATTCTAGGAGAGTATACGTGCATAGTGTTTGATGTCTCATTCATTCATAACTTGCCGTGCAGTCCTCTCAACGACCCATGGTGGGATTCAATCTCTTCACTCCATCAGCCAGATCCCTTTCTTACATGTTGTTCTAATTCTCCTGCTGACTGCTTACATGGTGACCCCAATGGCTTCCCAGTTCCTATAATGCTGAGAGTTTAGAAGTGATCTTCTCGTGCATAGAAATAGCACCTCACACCCGTTAGATTGGCTGCTACCAAGTGCACAGAAAATAGCAAGTGTTGATGACAGTGTGGATAAACTGGGACCTTGTGTCCTATTGATGGGAGTGTAAAATGGCACAGCTGCTGGAGGCTGCTTAAAAACAAGATGGAGGCTCCTTAAAAAATTAAAAATAAAACTATCATATGATCCAGCAGTTCCTCTTCTGTGTATATACCCAAAATAATTGAAATAGGGGTCTTGAAGGGATATTTATATACCCATGTTCATTGCAGTGTTCCAACAGCCAAGAAGTGGAAGAAACCCAAGTGTCCATCAGTGGATGAATGGATAAACAAAATGTTCAATGGAATGCTGTTTCGCTTTAAAAAGGAAGGGAATTCTGACACCAGACACCTGCTGCAACATGGATGGATCTTTCTCTTTTCGGTTGTGCTGGGGCTTCATTGTGGTGAGCAGGGGCTATATTGCAGCGCTTCTCTTGTTGCAGAGCATCAGCTCTAGGCTTGCAGATTTCAGTAGTTGTGGTGTGAGGGCTTAGTTGCCCCACAGCACATGGGATCTTAGTTCCTGGGCCAGAGATCAAACCTGTGTCCCCTTCATTGCAAGGCAGGTTCTTAATCACTGGACCCCCAGCACAGTCCCTACTCCCGTCTTTATTGTAGCATGTACATCCTGCTGGAGGAAGGATGCCATTGTGTTCACTTGGGGTAAACCAAGAATCAAGTTTAATCGCCCCTCCCAGGACACACTTGGAAATTACCTGGAGACCTTGGTTGTCAAAACTGGGGAGGGGGTTTCTACTGGTATCTTATAGGTAGAGACCAGGGATGATGGTAGATCTCTTACAAGATATAGGACAGCCTCCCTGTTCCCCACCAAAGACTATTTACAACTCAGAATGCTCATCAGTGATGCTGAGGTTGGAACACCCTGAGAAAAACAACTGGTTGACCATGGCATGCATCACTACAACCGTGGGTTATAACCAGTTGTCTCTTGGGCTTCAAAATCAGCCGTGGTTCTCAGTGAGTCAGGGATGTACCCACGGACATCTGGGGAAAGCCATCTGTCGAGAACATCATGGACTTGCCTGGCAACCGAAGAAACCCTGCTTCTTTGAAATGCTCCTCCCAGATGTTGGCAGCAGATAATGCGACCATAAGCCATTGAAATCAAGGCCAGTTTTCATGTTTACCAAAGAGCATGAATCTAATATAGTTTGTCTGTATTTTGAGATAAGTATATCTTAATATCCCTTCTGAAACAAAGAAGAAAAGAAAAAAGAAAACAACAAGAAAAGGGCTTTGATAACATCAGAGAGGTCTGTTCAAAGACGGAGCCATCCTTGACATCACACTGGCAGAAAGAGTATCACACTTCAATTACTACTTATTTCATTAGCAGTTAATGAGTCCTTCCCAGAACAGGCTCCGTGGGCACGGGACTGGCTCTCAGAATTGATAGATCAGTGTCAGCATGTCTCAGAAGGAAGGGCTAGATTGCGTCCAGCTGACAAACCCAATTATGCCATCCTGAAATGCACAGGAGAGTGCAAAGGCTGGAACGTGGCAGCTGCATTCTAATGGGCAGTGGGAAGGTGCCGCCTCCGCTTAGTTGAGCTGTTGGTTACAGGACTTGGGAGCAGCTTGGGCTCCCCAGGAACCACTGGAGCTACAGAAATCTCTAATGAGTTCAAGAGATAATCTCCCCAATCTTAGGTGGGTATCTAACTGTCCCGTTGCCCCGTTTCTCTTATGATATTTTTAAAATAAATTTTTATGGAGTATAGTTGCTTTACAGTATGTTTCCGCTATACAGCGTAGTGCATCAGCTATAGGTATGCATATATCCCCTCTTTTTTTTTTTTTTTTTAATTTCCTTCCCATTTAGGTCACAGCAGAGCACCATGTAGAGTTCCCTTAGCTAAACAGTAGGTTTCCATTGGTTTTCTACATTATACATAGTATCAATAGTGTGTCTATGTCAGTCTCCATCTGGGAGATGATATTTCCATCTAAGGGATATTTCATCCCCATGTGCTTCTTATTTCTTTCTTAGTCCATGATTCTTTCCAAGATTCACACCACAAAGAAAACATGTTACGTTGATTTCTAGGAATGATGGGCTGTCATAGCACAAATGGAAAACAAGAGAGTGAAATCCTTAAGTTTTGAGTCGGACCACAAAATCTGGGAAATCAGGTTTGTTCTTATTCCAAAAAATTAGATGCTGGTTTCCTAAACCAAGGGTGAAGCCAAAAAAAGGGACAGATGGAATTAGAAGGACTTAAATATTGATTGGATCTTTGAGCTTTGTATAGTCATCTGAAAAATTTGGGAAACCAGGAAGCAGTGGATCTCTCTTCTCTCCTTCCTGATAAAACACAGGAACAAGCAAGATCTCTGAGTTCTCTTGTGCCCAGCATGGTAGGAAAGAGTGGTAGAATAAAAATGGTAAAAAAAAAAAAAGGCCTTCACCCCATGCAATTTCCCATATTTTCTGTGTAGCATAAGGACCATAGAAGCAGCTAAAGGAATGCTGGCTTTGTTGTTGAATAAACAAGGAATATCATTGGACCACCTGTCAAGTTGCTCCGTTGACTGAAGAATATGCCTTTGATATGTATGTGCCTGGATAGACACACAGACAGTTTACAGATGCCAGTGTGGTCTGATGCCACAAGGACTAATGTCCCCCCTGACCACTGACCCCCACCCCAAGAATGGAGATCGTCCTCAAGGACTGAACGCCATCAGCTCAAAGTCTTCAGCTACAGGGAACAGTGCTCAACCAAGGGTAGTTCACACCAGTGATCCCCACCTTGGGTGGACATCAGAATGTATATAATTAACGTATACATAATATGTATTGGGCTTCCCTGGTGGCTCAGATTGTAAAGAATCTGCCTGCAATGTGGGAGACCCGGGTTTGATCTCTGGATTGGGAAGATTCCCCTGGAGAAGGAAATGGTAGCCCACGCTAGTATTCTTGCCTGGACAATTCCATGGACAGAGGAGCCCAGCAGCTACAGTCCATGGGGTCACAAAGAGTTGGATGTACTAATTATTTTAAAATACATACGTAATTCATATGAGGGATATTAATTAATTTTTTCAGAAGGGATATAAACAGAGAGAGAGAGGGGAAGGGAAACAGAGTCAAGGAGACAGGCAGGGAGAGAAACAGACAGAGAAACAGGGAAAAGAAAAAAGTGATACCTGGCGGGTTTTCAAAGCTTGTCAGTTCAGATGAAAAGTAGATGAGATATTCTTTTCATTTTTCCGTGGCTTTAAAATTCTGTGCGGAAAAAAAAACATCCAATGTCTGAATCCTACACTAATCTAGGTAAATCGGAATCTCTGGGGATGTCCCTGGATGTCATCAGTATTCTTAAAAATCCTTCCAGGTGATGCTGATAAACAGTGAAGACTGAGACCCACCACAGCAGGCTTGCCCATCTCTCCAGCCTTATTTTTTTTTAACGCTGTTTCTCACGCTCATTGCACTAAAGCCTCACTGCTTTCTGCTTGCAACATCAAAACTCATTCCCATCCCAGGGCCTTTGCACCTGCTGTGCTTGCTCCCCAGAATGGTCTTTCTTTTGCCTTCAGGGAGTTGGCTGCTTCTTGTTACCGTGGGCTTGGCTTACATTGGTTCTCATGCCTGTTCACCTTCCAGGCCAGATAAGAGCACCCTCCTTCAGGCTTTCTGAAGCCTTCTGTTTTTACCACCCTTAGTGCTTCCTCCCAGATGAAAGCTCCCTGCATGCGTGTTGCTCAGTCACTTCAGTCGTGTCTGACTCTTCGTGACTGTGTGGACTGTAATCCGTCAGGCTCCTCAGCCCATAAGGTTCTACAGCAAGAGTACTAGTGGGTTGCCATGCCCTCCTCCAGGGAATCTTCCCGACCCAGGGATGAAACCTGTGTCTTCTGCATCTTCTGCAGATGGAGTCTTTACTGCCGAGCCACTGGGAAAGCCCAGATCTAAGACATGCTTAATTCACAAACATACTAGTGAGCTGGTAAGAGTCCGGGTCAAGGGTGGTCTTGTGACCTCCTGGAAGCTTTCATGGTTCCATAACGATGTCTTTAGTGTTTGCAAACAAGGGAGGGAGCAGACTGGTAATGAATTTAGTGAATTTTTAGATTCTCTTATCATTTGATTGTTAATGACAGCCATAGTTGCTCAAGAAGGGACTTGTATGGAGGAACCAGAGCTTAACCTTAGATTCTGGCTTTCCAGTTGGACCACACTCAAGCAACTAGACTCTTCTGGGAAGAAATAATCTCAACTCTTCTTTGACCAAAGATAGTGGCAATAAATATCATTCCTGTTTGTTCAGAGTAAAGGACATGGTCCCCCTTCTTGGCACGTAAAGTATTTGATTGAATTTCTTCTTCAGTTCCTCCACTGTACTTAAAAAGTGCAATTAACCCTGTGAGGCAAGGCCATTAAGAAGTAGTCTTAAGTCAAGACCCAAAGAATTCATTAAGAAATTATATTTTTCAATCTGGAGATAGGAGAGACTAAAAGGAAGAAATTTAAACATTACACAGAGGCGTGAAGGTCATTATATTAGGCTCTCTCACCCTTGAGGTTAATTGAAACCACTGAAAGCATTCTCCAAAAAAGAACGGAAAGTTACCCATGTCTGCCACAGACTCATACAAAATTCTGAAATACAGGCACCTGGCATTGCCGCCGCTTGTCCTTAATTCTTGAACTGTCTCCAGAAATGCAGGCAGCATGACTGTTGCTATGGAAATCAAAGTCTTTGTGTGTGTGTGTGTGTGTGTGTGTGCATAAGAAAAGTTAAAGAAAATGTTACTTAAAAAACACCTACAACTTTTTTCTTTGCCTCCAGATTGCCATAATTTGTGCCAGCTAATTTAAACAGTTCAGGGGTGAGCACATTCCTGTGGAATTGAACAAAGGAAACGGATTAGAAGAGAGAGGTTCAATTTACAAGGTTCAAGTGGCCTCTTTTCCCCTCTCCTTCCTCTCCTAAGATTTTGTTCTCCTTGCTCCTGCCTTTCTTTCTGCCATTTCACTGCATGTGTTCAGAGCTCTGGGTACACAGGAAGCAGAGTCACCCCTGGGTGATATGACAGTCACTGATATTTAAGTGTGGATGCCTTGGCCCCAGGGCACTCCAAATCCACAGAGGGGCCAGGAGCTTGGTGGAGCTGGAGTCCTCTCAGAGAGCTGGCTTCTCTTCTCTGGGTCTTGGTTCTGTCCCTCCTGTAACTGGCGGACATCCCTGTGGCTGCCACGGAGAAACACTTCCACGCTGGCGTACGGAGGGCTTGCTCTGAGTGCCTGGCAGCCACGAAATCTCTAGAGAGCATGTCTCTGTCAGGATTCTGGCACTTGCTGCAAACTCTGTGTGGAATAAGAATGAACTCCCTATAATGGAGTAAGCAGCGATTAAAAACCACCCCCTGGGGATGTTACACTGGCTTCTAGAATGTTCTGTCTCCAAGCACAGCCAAGCCCCTGTGTGTAGAACATGAAAGAGGAGACCACAAAACACTAAAGAACCACAGTAATGGAGTCATAATGAATGTGAGATTATTAATCTCTGTCATCTTCAAAGCTGTGACAACTTTATAATACTGCATTTTCTTTCCCCTAATGCTATGAAAGGTAAAGAAACACTGCATGGAAAGGTTGGTGAAATGACCCAATATATAACTTTGGTCAAAATTATTTGGCCTTTCAGATATGTTAAGGTAACTCTGCTTTCAGCAGTTGAATGCATGATGCTACCCACTGGCTGGGTGAAATTGTCACTCATTTTTTATTTTTTAAAAAGCAAAGGGTTTTTAAAAACTTTTAATTTTATATTGCAGGATAGCCGATTAACAATGCTATGATCGCTTCAGGTAGACAGCAAAATGACTCAGCCATACATATGCACATATCCATTCTCCCCCACACTCCCCTCCCTTCCAGTCTTCCACATAACATTGAGCAGAGTTCCTTCTGCTTTACAGTGGGTCCTTGTTGGTTAGCCGTTTAAAATATAGCAGTGTGCACATGTCCATCCCAAACTCCCTATCTCTTCCCTCCATTCTTAACCCCTGGCAACCGTAAGTTTTATTTTTTGAAGATTTTTTTGATGTGGACTGTTTTTAAAGTCTTTATTGAATTTGTTGTATTACTGTTTCTGTTTTATGCTTTGGTTTTTTTTGGCCTCAAGGTATGTGGGATCTTAGCTCCCCAACCAAGGACTGAACCTGCACCCCCTGCACTGGAAGGTAAAGTCTTAACCACTGAACTATCAGGGAAGTCACTTACCACTCATTTTAAAGACGTCAGACTCACAGGGCAAGGAAAGATGCGGTTGACCTCCCTTAGTCCTTTCTGTTTACTGAACTTAAGTCTCAGAACAATGAAGTTCTGGATCCTGGGCCATCAGGGATGCAGCAGGCTTGCCAGTCTTTGGGGTAAGTGAGCAGCACACAAACCTTGGTTCTCCACAGGATGGAGACACAGAGTGTCTTACACCCCACCCGCAAGGGATGAACATCCTGTCTTCGGCCAGCTCCTGACCCTGGAGACACAGGGTGGAGACACAGAGTGTCCTACACCCCACCCGCAAGGGATGAACATCCTGTCTTCGGCCAGCTCCTGACCCTGGAGACCACACATCTAGGGAGACCAGACTTCCCAGATCATAAAACGCTTATTGTTCCATTTCCCCAGAGGCATCTTCATTTCTTCATCACATGCTCTTGATCAACTATATAGCAAACATCTATTGCCTGGATACAGTTGTCACCAGGAAAGAAAACAGCACAGATTAGCCTGTTAGGTAGATAAGCTCTGTGGACGTCTGTCTACCTTCAGTTCAGTTCAGTCACTCAGTCATGTCCGACTCTTTGCAACTTCATGAACCGCAGCACGCCAGGCCTCCCTGTCCATCACCAACTCCTGGAGTCCACCCAAACCCATGTCCATCAGGTTGGTGATGCCATCCAACCATCTCATCCTCTGTCATCCCCTTCTCCTCCTGCCCTCAATCTTTCCCAGCATCACGATCTTTTTCAAATGAGTCAGCTCTTCGCATCAAGTGGCCAAAGTATTGGAGTTTCAGCTGCAACATCAGTCCTTCCAATGAATACCGAGGACTGATCTCCTTTAGGATGAACTGGTTGGATCTCCTTGCAGTCCAAGGGACTCTCAAGAGTCTTCTCCAACACCACAGTTCAGAAGCATCAATTCTTCGGCAATCAGCTTTCTTTATAGTCCAACTCTCACGTCCATACAGAAGCTGTCTTCTACCTGGTTGCTTGGCATCCCACTATTACGTTAGGTCCAGTGCCTGTGCTACACAGGGACTGGGGGAATTCGGGGACCCCTAGCTGAGATCAATACTCACTTAAAACATGATGGAGTAAGAAAGTAGCCTTTTTAAAGTGGAAAATCCCGATAGTACCTTCATGTTTGCCTCTGGGGGCTGATTGTACTATTGTTTTCTCAAAATGCTTCCATAGCTGCAAATATAAATGAATAAAGAGCATGTAGGATGAGAAAGTCCAAGGTATAAGAGAGTATATGGCTTTTTTCTTTTTCTCTTGTTTTTGACTGCACTGTGAGGCATGTGGGATCTTACTTCCCTGACAAGGGATCATACCTGAGCTCCCTATGGTGAAAGTGTGGAAGTCTTAAGTGCTAAATCACCACAGAAGTGTCTTTTTAAAGTTTTTATTTATTATTAATTTATTTTAGTATATGGCTTTTTTCCACCTTCAGTTCCTCAAAGTTGCTCTTGAACCAGGACTGCATACAATGGATAGGAGATAATTCCATCAAAGGAATCCAGTACCAATAGGAATGGGAAAGCAAATGGTTATGAAAGAAGGGACCAGATGTCTGGATCAGTATGTAAGGGATACATGCAGAGGTTTACGGATACACATTTGATAACAAACTTTCTAGAAAGGGGGGAAAGAGAGGGCTCCTATTTATGGTATTGGCCTATTTCTGTGGTGTGAATACTCTGACCATTCACATTCCTACATGGCTAACAAAGTTCCTGAAAATTTGATACATGGGCCTCAAGAGCCAGGATGTGCCAGCTTCAGAACACACCTGGGTGCATCTCATTATTTTAGTTGCTTTTTAGAACACACACTAATATAACCCCCAAATCAAGTATCTACATATCCTCAACTTCTGAAACACTTGGCCTGCTAAGCATTAGAGTAGGGACATTTTCAACTTTTTTAAGTTGTTACTGATTAAAATGGATAGCAAGTCTTTTTTGAAACATTGGGGAGAAGACAACAAAGTTTTCAACTGATAATAACTTACCAAGAACTTATGTGTGCCAGGCCCCAGTCTAAATACTGTGCATGGATTGTGCTTTCTTAATAAATTCTCATAAAGGCCCTAGGAAGTAGGCATCATCATAGTCATCGTCATCAACTTTATGTTAGAAAAGAGGAAACTGAAGCACTGGAAGTTAAGTTACTGTTCCAAAGTCACAGAGCAAGTAACTAGTGGAGGTGGGATTTGAACCCCAGTGATATAGCTACTGAACTGTATCAGTAGCTAAAAAGGTATAATGTAGCTTTTCCTATAATAAGCCACTGCAGAAAATAGAGGTTTGGAACAAGAGCTGTTGCTTTATCTCATTATTCTTTGGGTCTGTAATCTGTGCTGTGCTCAGCTGGGTGGTTCTTCTGCTCTTGGCTGGACTCACCCATGCATCTGAGATCAACTGCCAGGCAGTCCTGTGGTTCTGCTTCTGCAGGTTAGCTGTTGACTGGGATAATGGGGCCCTCAGAGCCAGATATGTTTCATCATCTTGTTCATGGTGTGGTCCCAGGGCTCCAAGTAAAAGCAAGGTCTCAACTTGAAATCAATCTAGGATGGCTTTTGCCACCTTCTTTTGGGCAGAAGAAATCAGAAGGCCACCCTGTGTTCAAGGAATTGGGAAAGAACCATCACTTTATTTTTTTAATTAAAAAATGTTTAATTTTTATACAGTTTTTAAAGGTTATTGTCCATTTACAGTTATTATAAAAGATGGTGATATTCCTCATGCCGTACAACACGTCCTTGAGTCTATTTTACCTGCTATGGTTTGTACCTCCTAGTGTCCCACTCCTATATTACCTCTCCCTCCAACTGGCAGCCACTACTTGGTACTCTCTGTCTGTGAGTCTGCTTCTTTTTTGTTATATTCACTAGTTTGTTGTATTTTTTTAGACTACACAGGTAGGTGATGCCATACAGTATTTGTCTGTCTCTGTCTGACTTATTTCACTTAGCATACTGCATCCATGTTGCTACAAATGACATTATTTCATTCTTGTTCATGGGTGAGTAGTATTTAATTGTATGTGTGAAATATCTGTTAGTGAAGAGCCTCACCTCTTAATGGGGGCTTCCCTGATAGTTCAGCTGGTAAAGAATCTGCCTGCAATGCAGGAGACCCCAGTTCAATTCCTGGATCAAGAAGATCCACTGGAGAGGGGATAGGCTACCCACTCCAGTATTCTTGGGCTTCTCTTGTATCCCAACTGGTAAAGAATCCACTTGCAATGTGGGAGACCTGGGTTCCATCTCTGGGTTGGGAAGATCCCCTGGAGGAGGGAAAGGCTACCCACTCCAGTATTCTGGCCTGGAGAATTCCATGGACTGTATAGTCCATGGGGTCACAAAGAGTCAGACACGACTGAGTGACTTTCACACTCTCACCTCTTAATGAGAGAACTTCAGAGTCACATTACAAAAGATCTCATTATGGGGAAGGAAAGAATTATGACCATTTTCACAATCTATCACAAGGAATAGCCTGAACAAGAAGTTATATTCTCTTTTATTTATTAACCAATTCATAAAAACATAACTTAGTACATGGCTTAAGATCTCATGGCTTAAAGAAGTGTTTTCTCAGGCCTTCATAGCATTTTAAAACTACAAAATTTTATGTAAGAACCTGGTGTTTTGTTTTCTTTTAAAAATCAGGAGATCTGAAAATTGAGCCCATGTTTTTTTTTTTTTCTATCCAGTAGTTAGGAGTCGGCTCATGGTGGCTTTGGTGAGGGCGGGGAGGCTTTTGTTTCCTACTCCATCACAGCCCCCACCACTTCCTCTAAGACCTCCCAGTCAAGCCTTCCTCACTGCAATTACTTTCCTGACCCCTGGAGGCATTTTCGTTTAAGATCCTGCTTTAGCATTTCAGTAGCTGTTGTGGGTTTCCACCTTTTATCAAGTTAATTTGTTTTAACCTACTCCACTGCTAGAAATAAACTGACCAGATAGCTTCTTATTAGTCTGTGCTTTGGGTCTGTTTCCAGTTTATTAAGATGACTTCTCCATTTGGACCAAAGCCAGGATGAGACCTCATTCTTGTTTGATGTTATCACCATTCCATTATGGAGGAAGTAATAATAGTTTTTCAATATGTCATATGTGAAGACACAGTCTTATGAAAGCTTGGCTAGATATGTACTACAGTGTCCCCCATCTGAATACACGATAATAATGCTGTCTATAATCCCAAGACCTCAAAAATAGCTGTGATTTTATGGCAGGTGTCTTTTTAAACTGTGCAGCAAGTAAAGTGAATCAGACTGCTGCTTCCTGGTAAAATGACTGGAAGGTTCCATGTGGAAATCCTTAGGGAGGAGATGAAGTTATATTTGACACACAGAAGTAGAAATGAGGCAACTTCCTAGAAAATGGAATCAAGTTCAGTATTCCGTAGGTTCTAGAATCTTCCAGGGAAATATCCACAATGCCTATGAAGACTTGGGGATCCTAGCCTGTGTGTGGAGGGATGTGGACCCTGTGTTTCACAAGCAAATGGCTACACATAGCTTCAGGTTATGAAGCGAATGTTCTGTGCTCTCTGGAGGAGAACATCACAGGACGATGGCAATGGTCTAAGTCAGCAGGTGCTGTGCGGTATAGCAGCCTCTTGGCACGCTTCCTTATGGAGCCCTTGAAAGGCGGCTGGTGAGATGGTGACACGGCATTTTGGATTGTATTTCGTTTTAATTCATTTTGACTTAAACAACCGCATGTGGCTAGTGGCTACCATATGGAAGTGCACAGAGACCTCAGAAGCCTCATCTTTTTTCTTCCGTTTTAGTAAAGTGATTTTATGCACATATATAGTCTTTCTCACTTTTTTCCCATTGTGATTTATCCCATGATACTGAATATAGTTCTCTGTGTTATACAACAGGGCCTTGTTCATTTGTTTTATATGTGATAGTCTCTGTCTGCTAATCTCAAACTCTCAGTCCGTCCTCCTCCCAGCATAGGCAGCCCCAGTTCTGTTCTCTGTGTCTGTGAGTCTGTGTTTCATAGATAAATTCATCTGTGTCATGTATTAGAGTCCACATATAAGTCGTATCGTACGGTATTTGTCTTTCTGTCTCTGACTTATTTCACTTAGCGTGATAATCTCTAGTTCTATCCATGTTGCTGCAAATGGCATTATTTCATTCATCTTTATGGCTCTCTAATATTCCATTGAATATATGTACCACATCTTTTTTATCCATTCATCTATTGATGGGCACTTTGGTTGCTTCCGTGTCTTGGTATTGTTAACAGTGATTCAGTGAACATTGGGGGTGCATGTATCTTTTTGAATTAGAGTTTTGTTCAAATACGTGCCCAGGAGTGAGACTGCTGGATCCTATGATAATTTTATTTTTAGGTTTTTGAGGAACCTCCGTACAGTTTTCCATAGTAACTGCACCAACTTACATTCCCACCGACAGTGTAGGAGGGTTCCCTTTCTCCACATCCTCTCCAGCGTTTGTTATTTGTAGAAATTTTAATGATGGCCGTTCAGATTGGTGTGAGGTGGTACCCCGCGGCAGTTTTGATGTGCATTTCTCCAATCACTAGCAACACTGGCCATCTTTTCATGTGCTTATTGGCCATCTGTATGTCTAGGAGATGCTGATCTTAAACCCTGACTCTGGGTGTTCCATGTCTGGAATGAATAACAGTGTGAACCTAACTCCTTTTTTAGCTGAAGGCCCACAAAAGATGAGGCTTTGAGATCAGGCTTTTTCTCCCTCTCTACTGCCCAGCCCCTCAGCAGATAGGGTCCTCTATCAATGACTGTTTCATGAAGCTTAAAGGCCAATGAAATGCCCAACAACTCTCTCCAAAAGTATGGTAAGCACACCACTGGCAATATACCAAATTTTAATTACTTCTTGCTCATGCTTCTTTCGTTTTACTAATTAAATTTGTTTCAGCATGTATAATGAGAGGATAATTAGTTGATCAAACTATTGATGTCAAAAATAAGAGTTGAGGCTCAATATCTAAGAAAAAAAAATTCAGTGGGATTGAATTCGTTTACAGCAAAATATTACGTAAACAATGAGGTAGTTTGTCCTCAGACAGGACACACATTGCAAAGTCAGTAAAGAAAGAAGTGAAATTCAAGAAATGCTGATGGAGATCCTGGCACCTTTTGTGCTCTGATAATTGTAATTTTTTTTTTCTTCTTTTTTTTTCAGCAGATGCACATGTCTTAAAACATAAAATCTTGTCCTTCAAACCTTTGTGCAGCTGAGTGAACTACTTTTTATTTTTTCTTGTTTCATTTGGCTTCTCTTGTTTTTATTTGGAAGTAAGCCGAAAGCATGAATATTCATGATGCTGTTAAACAAGATTTTTATTGAAAACAAAAATGGATCCGAAGTTTTTCATTTGTGCTTCTCCAGTCAGAGAGTGAAAGCCCCATTGAAAGATCAGTATCAGAGATTTTGATTATTTGCTGTTTTCTTTTGCAAAGAATATAGATTTGAGGCTACTGAGGGGTTACCCCATTCTGCAAAAGAAAAATCTAAGCATTATACTTATATAGTTCTATTTTCTATCCTTGAACAGCAGAAGAAGAAAGAAGATAGTTAATGAAAAGAGGGGAAGTATTTATTTTCTGATTATCCTAAGTAAGAGAAGGAAAATGCTAAAAAGCTAAAAAGGTGCCTTTGATTTCTCCCAGGCCCTGTTTGCTTTCTAATACCTAGAAAATTGATCCTCTTCATCCTTTTTAATTTGTGTGTGTCTCCACCCACTACCCTCTACAGGAAAGAGGGCTGCATATTTTGTGAGGCTGATTAATCAATGTATTATTCTTTCTCCCTCTTTCCAGCAGTTCAGGGCTACCCATTTTTCATCAGACCTATTGTTACTTGGCAGAAAATAAATACACCATCAAAAATGTATTGCCGTACCAACTAAAAGATGAAGGAGAGTGAACATTTCACTTTGGGTTTGTGCAAACAGTATTGATTTATGCAAAAGAAATTCCCAGGAGAGTCTTTATAATCACACAAGTTTATTCCTGATTGGTGGGATGAGCGGGAAACTTTGAGCCGTAAATCATTAATTTATTCATTTATTCCTTGAGTTAATAAATATTTATGAAGCACCTACTAAGCGCAATCCCTGAGTACAAAGCAGACTAGACCAACAAGGGTTCTAATGGAGCTTACATTTTGTGGGTTGGCAGGTAATTATCAGATAGTAAAATAGAGTAACTTAAAATACAGTGAAAAGTGCACAGACAAAAATGAAACAAAAATTAAGCTTTCTTAAGTAAGCTTTAACAAGTTTTAGATCCAGAAATGATTTGAAAAAGAAGGAGAAGACAAAAGAACAGAAGAACAAGCAATTTTCGCAAGTGTACTTGAGGCAGTATTCCCAAGCGTGGTTTGTGCATGGCTGTAGTCCATGGGTTATTATCTTTAAATGGTGATAATTGCATATTTAGTGTCAGGGTAACCTTCCGTTTGTATCAAGAGATGCAAGTTCTCCATTCCTCATAGTATAAAAAGTTTCATTTCCTAATGCATTTATAAGTCGAAAAGGCAAATAGTTGTAAGAAAATATTAAATAAATTATAAAAGGTTTAGTGTGTGCATATGAGAGCATTTGTGTTGGGACAGCACATGGCTGTCCCAGTGATCTGAATGGGAACTTGTTTTTCTGTCCAAAAACAAAACAAAAACTGAAGAAAAAAATACAGTAAGCTCCCTACGTAAGAACCTTCAAGTTGTGAACCTTCAAAGATGCAAGTGTGCATTCCCTCAGTGTCAGGTGTGAGTGAGATTGCAGCTTGCCCTCCATCTCCTGTTGCTGATGATCCTTCAGCCTGCCATCTCCCGCCTCCTCTCCCTCCTCCAGTCAGTAACTCCAGCCCCTATATGCCAGCTGTTGTACTGTACGATTGTACTTTCCAAGGTACTGTATGATTCAAAATGGTTTCTTTATTTTTTGTGTCTGCTTGGTTTTTGTGTATTATTTGTGTGAAAATAGTATAGACCTGTTACAGCACAGCACTGTATACCTGATGGTGTTCGTTGAGTACCTAGGCTAACTTTATTGGGCTTAAGCACAGATCTGATTTACGAACTCACTCTTGAAATGGAACTCATTCATATGTAGGGGACTTACTGTACAAGGCAACATTGTTGATTCTTCCATCACTGCACTGTGACCAAGAGTCCCTACTAACGTGGCTTACCTGTCTCAATTTTCAATCACTGCATAGGATCCAAACTTGGTGATTTAAACAATTTTGGCTTGCCCCTGATTCCCTGTGTTGGTTAGACAGGGCTCAGCCAGGATGCTGGCCTCTGCTTCATGCTGTTACAAGCTGGGTTTCTCATACTTCTGTGATGTGGGCTACAGGCTTTAAGATGGCCATACCCATCTTTCTGTCCTCTCAGCTGGGCCTAATCTCTCCTTGTTCTCTTTTTATGTCTGAAGTGTCCCTCCCTCTGTGTGGTCTCTTCAGAGCTTCAAGAGAACAAATGAGAAATTGCCAGGCTCCAAACTGGTCCTTGAGCCTACCCAGAATCAGGGAGAGCGGGCATCTGACTCTTGATGGGAGGAGTTTCAAAGCCTCATTACAAAGAAGACGGGAAGCAGCCAGATTGGATAGAAATGCACAATAATTGTACGACAGTTTGTCCTCTGGGATTAGAACTGGCCGCAAGCAAGTTAGGGAGCGTGCAAAAAGAAGTGCACGGCTTTGGCTGGTGTGAGTCTGTGTGTGCTTATGTGTGTGCGGGCGGACCTCTAGAGTCAGAGCTGTTCCAGATGAGAAGAAATAAGTGGAGAAGTGGCTCTTTGGCCATTTACAGGCAACCGAGAGAAATAGACTGGCATAGCAAGATTCAACATCTTGATACTTAGGCCTGATTTTTTTTAAAAAGTGCCAGTAGGAGAGAGACTGCTCAGAAAAAGTAGGGGAAAAATGTGTAGAGACCATGAGTCAGGAAATGGCGAAGGAGAAGCAAAAGACTAAATGAAAAAAGATTTGGCTTTGGGGTCCTTTTCATTTGAAAGAACGATTTATTTGTCTCAGCCTCTGCATATTTTTTCCCATCTAGATCAGCAAGGAAGTAGACCAGATAACTGAATTTTACTTGTGAATTCTTTGGGAAAGTATATAAGAAGCTCTTAAGTACATTTGCACATAGAATAATAATAGAAGTAATGATCATTTATCAAGGCTTTGTTACATGCCAGACACTATGTTAATACTTTGTACAAACTGACTCATGGGAGGGTACTTAATACATCGAATTTTTCAGAGTTGTAGAAATTACTGCTGCTTGCATGCTAAGTCACTTCAGTCCCAGATATACCAAAACTGATTCCTGATTTGGCTCAGGATCTTATATGCACCCTTCTTACTTACGCATCCCCATGCCTCAAGGAATGTCAGTCCCTCCTCAAGCTCCAGAAGTTAATATGATTGGTTTTCTGATTACTACTATTATATATAAATCACCCTGTCACTTAAAACAACCATTTTGTTTGGCTCATGGTTTTGTGGAACAGAGTTTGTCTGGGCATGTTTCCCTTGGGGTCTGTCATGAGGTTGTAGAGATATCCATTGGGGCTGAAATGGTGTAAGAGCTCTACAGGCATCCAAGGTGGTGCACTCAAATGGCCAGGTGTTGGCCCTTGTTTGGTGCTTCCCAGGTAGCCCAGTTGGTAAAGAATCCGCCTGCAATTCAGGAGACCCTGGTTCAATTCCTGAGTTGGGAAGATCTGCTGGAGAAGGGATAGGCTACCCACTCCAGTATTCTTGGGCTTCCCTTGTGGCTCAGCTGGTAAAGAATCTGCCTGCAATGTGGGAGACCTGGGTTCAGTTCCTGGGTTGGGAAGATCCCCTGAAGAAGGGAAAGGCTACCCACTCCAGTATCTGGCCTGGAGAATTCCATGGACTATATAGTCCATGGGGTCACAAAGAGTCAGACATGAGTGAGTGACTTTCACTTCACTTCACTCAATGCAGAAGACGCAGGTTTGATCCCTAGATTGGGGAGATGCCCTGGAGCAGGGAATGGCAACCACTCTGGTATTCTTGTCTGGGAAATCTCATGGACAGAGGAGCCTGGTGGGCTACAGTTCATTAGGTCACTAAGACACAGCTGAGCAACTAAAACAACAGTAACATTCTCCCTATCTCATCTCTTGGCCCTTGTCTGACCATCCTCTGGGAGCGGACAGATCGCTCCAGTATGGTAGCCTCAGGCAGATTCCTGCTGGGAAGCTGGCTTCCCTCAGAGGAAGCATTCCAAGACACTTAGCCTTGGAATTCACATGCATGCTTTCTACCATTGGCTCAGAGGTTAAAGCGTCTGCCTGCAATGCAGGAGACCGGGGTTTGATCCCTGGGTCGAGAAGATCCCCTGGAGAAGGAAATGGCAACCCACTCCAGTATTCTTGCCTGGAGAATCCCATGGAGGGAGGAGCCTGGTGGGCTACAGTCCATGGCGTCACAAAGAGTCGGACACGACTGAGCTACTTCAGTTTCTTTCTATTCTTTCTTTGCTACCATTCTCTACTGGTTGAAGCTATTACAAGCACACCTAGATTCATGGGAAGTGACAGAGACCCCTGCCTCTCTTTTAAAATTTTGTTACTGTTTTTCCAGATAGTGATTCTCAGAGCGTGTCTTTTATTTATTTATTTTTTTTTTGGTCACACCTTGAGGCATGGGGCATATCGGTTCCCCAACCAGGGATGGAACCCGTGCCCTCTGCAATGGAAGCACAGAATCTTAACCACTGCACCTCCAGGGAAGTCCCCTCCCCCCCGACTGCCACCCGGCTGCCTCTTTTTGAAGGGGATGTCAAATAATTTGCAGCCATAATGTAAACTCTGACAGCTGGTCTAAGAGGGATCCATCCCTTTCACCACAAAGTGATTCAGGAATAGATATAAGTCCCCATTTGTGCTCCTTGGGAGAAAGCTCCCCTCTTTCTCTGGGCATCATTGTGTCTTATGTGACACTTAGAATTCAACAGCTTGAGGATGGTGTATGGAGTGTGGCAGAGAGGAGAGAAGAAAGGAAGCAGAGCCCTTGGTGATTGGCTGAGCCTTTAGGGCAACTCTGAAGCCATTGAGCTACCCACCCTTGGAGGCGATACATTTCTTTGTCGGTTATGCCAGTTTGAGTTGGGTCCATCACTCTCACCTTGGCAAACAGATCTAAATCCGTAACTCTTCTGACTTTAGTGAATGAGAGAAAATGGCCAACCGATGCTTACAGGGTGCATTGCAGACCTCAGTGGGCTTCCAGATATTGGCCTGTCACCCTCCTTCCATCAAACTGGTAGATTTAGTGTAAGAGGAAAGTTGCTGTTTGAAAGTAACATTTTCTTGCCCTCATTGTCTTCCTTTCATTCTGAGTGTTTTCTGGTTCTTTCTTTTTCCTCCTTTCTCCCTACCTCTGAATCCATTTTTGTTCATCTTCGATCTCCCCTTTCCTTGGCTTCGCTTTGATGTTTTAAAATGCCTACAGGTCCTTTGCCTACTTATGACTTTCTTTGTGGGAAATCTGGAGCTCTTAAGATATAAAAACATTATAGATATGTGCAGTCATAGTGTTTCAAGCATTTCCTCCCAGGGTTAAATGATATTTCTGAGAATGATCCATTTATTGCTGAGCAGAAGATTAAAATTGGGTCAAGGTGATTAAAAGAAAACTGTTTTCTATTTTAAACATGTTACTAAACGAATATGAAATGGAACCCCACGGAATCCTTCCATCTTCCACCTTCTGATATTTGTAGAATTCATTTTAAAAAGGAAGTGATTCATCTGCTCTACATTCCATCTGAGCCAAATAAGTAAATAAATGTGTCGAGTCCTCCACATTTATCAGCAACGCAGCGGGTGTGCTATGTCCAGTAGACCCGAGATGATTGCTCCTCACTGGGTCTTGATATTTAATGAGTTGCCCATACTTGAAAGACAGGTGCTTAATCATAGCATCTGTATCCATAAATCTTCTTCATAATCCAGGAGATACCTGGGTTGGGCATTACCCTCCCCAGGTAAAGTACTTCATCTGCCAGTGGAGGTGACTAGGATTGCTAACCGTTCTAGGATTAGTGTGAGTGGTCAGAGGGAACATGGGAGAAGCAAGCATTGGGAGGACGATGCTGCCCCCAGTGGCCACCCCAAACTGGGCTTCATCCCCAAATACTGATTAACACGACCCCGTTGGGTCCTACATTGTTGTCTCATGCCCTGTGACCATGCCCATCTGTTCCAGGATTTAGACAGTTGCTGAAGTCCCTGAGGGTCTTTCTCTTTTATTGGGAGGTTCACTTGAATCATGTACTCACATCCCAAGGAAAGTGATATCTGAGCTCTTAGAGAAGCCTGATGAAAAGCAATCTCCTATTTGTGAAGGCACCCACACATCACCCATCATTGTTCTTGTCCTTGAGCAAAAGCTCCCAGAGGATGGAAGCTGAGTCTCATCCATTATGGCCTTCCTAGCATAGGGGAAGAACCAGGGGGACATCCATCAAAAATTCATCCATGAAGAAAATTCCCTTCCATTGAAGTTTAAATGCAAATGAAACAGTCCTACAACCTTCAGGACACTTCATTTGATGTAAAAGTGACTTAATCTTAGAGCCGCTGGGGTCAAACCCCTCTGCTGCTGCTGCTGCTGCTGCTGCTGCTGCTGCTAAGTCTCTTCAGTCGTGTCCGACTCTGTGCGACCCCATAGACAGCAGCCCACCAGGCTCCCCCGTCCCTGGGATTCTCCAGGCAAGAACACTGGAGTGGATTGCCATTTCCTTCTCCAGTGCATGAAAGTGAAAAGTGAAAGTGAAGTCACTCAGTCGTGTCCGACTCTTAGTGACCCTATGGACTGCGGCCTACCAGGCTCCTCCCCCCATGGGATTTTCCAGGCAAGAGCACTGGAGTGGGGTGCCATTGACTACAGCCTGAGGGTTGCATCGAGTCTGCCACCTATTTTTGTATAGTCCAGCAACTGAAAATGGTTTGTACCTTATTTTCTTAATATTATGCCCTGAGTTTACTTTTTTCAAATATTTTATTTATTTATTTGGCTGCACAGGGTCTTTGTTGTGGCATGTGGGATCTTTAGTTGTGGCACACAAACTCTTAGTTGAGACATGGGATCTAATTCCCTCACCAGGGATCAAATCCAGGGCCCCCTGCATGGAGAGTATGGAGTCTTAGCTACTGGACCATCAGGGAAGTCCCTGTTCATTTTTTAATGACTGGGAAAAAAAATATCTAAGGAAGAATAATGGTTCACAATGCATGAAAATTGTATGGAAATTCCTATTCTTCAATAACATAAATGAACTTTTATTGGAGTATGGTCATTCCCCTTCCTTTCTGCATCACCTGTGGCTTCTTCTGTGTTGTAGTGATGGAAGGGAAGATCTCACATCAGGCTCTCATTTTTTTTCACTGCTGCTCGGGGCACTGCTAACTGCAGTGAGGCACTTCTAACTTGACAGCATCAAGAAAAATCTGGTAGACATTTGCTTCCTCTCTTACTATAGGAGTCCAGATATAATACACTTGATTATGCCTCTCAACATGCAAGGGCTAAAATATTTCACCTCTGGCTCTTTCCAGAAAAAGTGTACCAAGCCCTACACTTGGGAGCACATGTGGAGGCTGATCTTAGACGTCATACCTAAGCTAACAGCATCTCAGTAAGATTAGCAAATGGTTGAAGAGAGCAAGGAGAGGAAAGACCTTTCTGGTTTGCCCTTATGGGAAAATTGACCGAGGTATCAGGCATTATTTCTCTTACTCTTTCCTTCTTCAATGTGCAGTTTGAACCCCAAACAGGGTAACGAAACCAACAAAAGGCAGATATATTCAAAAACAGGCTTGTACTCAAACAGATGTTTTACCATATCCTGGTTTATGGCACGTGCCTAAGTATTGATGTCCCCTGCTCTTTGCTAGGTCCTCAGAACAGATTGACCCAAGTAGGAAAGGGGGCTCCAGTCTTCCTCAAGAAGGGGACCAATTCTGTTCCCTTTTGAAATTGGCATCCAGACAGAGAGCAAGAGCAATCATGACTTGCCTCCCTGCATGGCAGACTACGGAGAGCAGAGTAGGGATGATGTGAGCTGACTGCCTTCTTCCTTGGACCCACTGAACCAATGAATGTAACTGGGAAAGATGAAAACTTGGGGCCATAAAACTGGATTTTTAAAAACAGGAGTTCCTTGTGGTATTTCCCCTTCCCTCTCCCTCTTTTACAGTAACTGCAGAATGTCAGAAGAAATTTGAGTTTTTGGTACTCCAAGTAAGTTTGAGATAAGATGAGGCTTAAGCGTGATTATGGCTGGAAGCAAAGCATTGCTTGGTAAATAAATCATGTCTGTCACATCCAATTAAGAGGGCCTGCAGTGACTAGATCCTTGTCTGTATTCAGTGTCACTCCAGACCCAGACTCTCTCCCTGCATGGAGGTGGCTAATTTCAGAAACAATAGACGTGGAAACATGGTTCAGTCACCTCGGATTGGGTTTGGGGTGGGAATATGTGCATTTTACCCAGGAAGGTTGGATTCTGGCCCCTTGAAATGATAAGGAAGCCAATGGGTAGGAAAGATTGGGACAGACTTATTCGTTGGGAGAGATGTGATGTTATGTGAATCTGAACTTGCTGGTGAAACGGACCCAGTTAATTACACTATGAGGTGGAACAGATTTTCCACCGTCAAGTCACTTTAATCAGCAAGGGAGAAATAGAAGATATTGTTCTGTGGCTAATGAGTAAGCACGACCTCCATTTTATTGGTGCTTATAATTGGCAGGTTTGTGTTCTTCCCGCCCTGAGTGCTAAAAGCCAACGCAACAAAGTCAAGGAGAAAAAGATGAAACAAAGGCAAAATGTGTAGGGACTAGGGAGTGACAGCAGAGACATGCAGGGAATGGGGCAGGTGTCAGGCAAGCCCAACCCACCTGAGCGCATGCTCTGACTGTTTAAGGATGCTTAAGGATGCTTGTCACTGTATCAACTCAGCATTGCATACATAAACTGGGTATTTGTAAAATGGAAGTGGTCGAGATGGTACCCTGTCTCTGTGAGCTCATGTTTCTGGTCCAAGATGGCACATATGTGAGCTTTGATCTGTTTTCAGCTGATGCATGAAATGTGTTGAGAAGGATCCTGAGACCTGAGAGGAGTGAAGAAGCCGAGGGTGCACTCATTGTTGCTATGGGTCATGCACCAAGAAAAGGATGGCTGCCTGCAAGCCACGTGTGCTAATTCAGGAACTGTAACTCTCTTTATTTCAGAAACCATTCGAATCTTGACAGAGGCTGAAGACCAAAAGTTTGAGACGCAGTGTAGTCTCTAGATGTGATTGTTTTATTTGCGTGGAAAACATTTCCCCCTTTTGTCCATTTTTTCCAGTTCCTTCCTTCTTTCTTTATGGAGTAAACAGGCATTCTTATGCACTACATGTTTCTTATTTTTCTATTTTATGATGATAATTTGCATACATTAAAAGGCACAGCTCTTTTAATTCTATAGTGTGATTACTTATGACAGATGTATACACCTGTGTTCCCCACACCTCTCTCAAAATATAGAACAATTTCATCATGCCAGAAAGCTGCCTCGTGGTCCTTCCTGGGCAATCATCTCCCCCATGTCCTGAAGCGGCCAGTGTTCTGATTTCTACTACCATAGATTAGTGTAACCTGCCCCTTAACTTCATATAAATGGACTTATAAGTAATATTTTTATCTGGCTTCTTTGAGCATTTTTTGAGATTTATTCATATTGTTGTATGTATCAGTACTCCATTCCTTTTTATTGCTGATCTGTACTTCATCCTACATACGTACTACAACTGGTTTATCCATTCATCTGGTTGTTTCCAATTTGAGCTATCATGCATAAAACTGCTATGAACATTTGTATGCAGGATTTTGTGTGCACATGTGTTTTCATTCATTTTGGAGTGAATTTGCTGGGTTATAGGGTAAGCAGATGTTTCAGTACTTAAGAAACTGCCAAACAATTTTCCAACGTGGGTAGGCCGTTTTATACTCCTGTCAGCAATATTTAACAAAATATATAACAACATATAAATTTATCTTCTTGAAATAGTTTCTTTCTTTCTCACATAACATCCGGGAATCAGCAGTTTAGGGTTATACAATCACTTCACAGGGTTGGAGAGACCCTGGCTCCTTCTACTGTTTTTCCTGACCATCCTTGGAGTGTTGCCTTCCCTAGAGCAATGGCTCATCACCACACCCTGATTCCAACCAGTGCAAAGGAGGAAAAATGGGAAGAGGTAGGCTTACCCCTTCACTTTAAAGCAGTGGTACCCTGGTGATATGTTACAACCAGCTTTCAGATGGAGCACAGTAGGTTGATTTGTTGTTCTTGCCAATTTCCATGGTGTAAATATCTTAATGTTGCCAGTTTCAAGCCACCAACAAAAATGTGGTATTGGGAAGAAACACCCTTCCTGCCATCAGTTCCAGGCCTACTCCATCCCACCGCTGTGTCAAGAGCACCATCCAGAAGTTGCTCATAATCACTCCTACCCACAGCCCACTGACCAGAACTTTGACAGGTGGCTATACCTGACTGCTAGAGAGGCTAGGAAATGTAGTTTTCAGTCTAAATTTAGTCTGGTGGCCAATGTGCCAAGGGGAAAATTTAGAGTCTTATCTTATGGAAGAAAGAGAAGATAAGTTATATGAGACCCCTGGAAGTCTGTGGTACAAGGGATTTAAAACAGAGGAGTATCCCATGATTGGGCTTCCCAGGTAGTACAGAGGTGAACAATCAACCTGCCAGTGCAGGAGACGCAAGAGACATGGGTTCAATCCCTGTGTTGGGAAGATCCCCTGGAGAAGGAAATGGCAACCCACTCTAGTATTCTGGCATAGAAAATTCCATGGACAGGGGAGTCTGGTGGTCTACAGTCCATAGGGTCGCAGAGTCAGACATGACCGAACACACACATGCACGCATGCATCCTGTGATTAAAGTTACATTTGGGAAAAGCCCTTCTGGCAGGGTACAGAGGAGGGATGGAATGCGCAGGGCTGGAGCAGGGAGACAAGGGAGGAAGGAGCTCACTGCAGTTGGGGTAGAAAGAACAGTCTGGACTCTCCAGGATTTGGCCATTGGTTGTTAGAAGCTGGTGATAGAATGTTAGGATTAAAAGGGGTGAGAGGGTATAGGAAGGTTTCCATATCTCCAGCTTGGATGACAGTGGTGCCGTTGTTTGAAATTTAAAAACCAAGTTTTGAGGGGAAGGGGAAGACTTCTCTTGAGGTGCTATTGGCATCTCTAGGTATTATCCAACAAGTATCCAAAAATAGTGTCAGTTGTTCAGTTGTGTCATACTGTTTGTGACCCCATGGACTCCCTGTTCATGGAATCCCACCAGGCTCCCTATCCGTGGAATTCTCCAGGCAAGAGTACTGGAGTGGGTAGCCATTCACTTCTCCAGGGGATCTTCCTGACCCAAGGATCGAACCCAGGTCTCTTGCATTGCAGGTTGATTCTTTATCATCTGAGCTACCAGGGAAGCCCTCAAAAACTAAGATCTGACCTGTCCATGGAATCCCACCAGTCTCCCTGTCTATGGAATTCTCCAGGCAAGAGTACTGGAGTGGGTAGCCATTCACTTCTCCAGGGGATCTTCCTGACCCAAGGATCAAACCCAGGTCTCTTGCATTGTAGGTTGATTCTTTATCATCTGAGCTACCAGGGAAGCCCTCAAAAAATAAGATCTGAAACTCAGAGAGGGCAGATTGAGTATTGATCAGCATTCATATTCATAGTTTCCAAATTTGGATTTTCTCCCGTCAATTTCACAGAAGAGATCTGCCTGGGGTATAACAAATAGTCTGGACCTTTTATCTTATGATAACAGAAACTCAAACTGGCTTAAGGGGAAAAGAAAGGAAAATAGTGGTTCATGAAAATTGGACCTGTTTATCCTTGAAAAGTTTAAGGATAGAGCAAGCTTTGGGCATGGCTGGATCAAAGGCCAATAACAGTGTCACTAGGACATGTATCGTCTTTATGTTCAGTTCTCGCCCCTGCTTTCTTCTATGTTGAGTTTGCTTCTTCTATGATGAGCCTCTATTCACAGGGTAACCAGGTAGCTAACAGAAAACTCAGATCTGTATGCTTTTAGCATAGCACGTCCAGCTGCTCAAACCGAAGTCTTGGGACTGGTTCTTAGTGTGCCAAATTGGATCATGGCACTGTTCCTGAACTGATCACTGTGAACAGTCTTGGTCTGGCTTAATTGTTGTGCCCACCCTCTGAGCAGGAGGGTGGATCAGTCCCAGCTAAAAGACATGAAAGACATAACCAAAAGAAGAGAGGATGGACAATGGACAGCCACAGCAGCGGATGTCAGTCAATAAAGCCAGCTCCAAGAAGGAGCTGCTGTTTTTACTCAGCCCATGCTTTGTCAGGGAAATTAATGGACACTCTTGCCGCTTCCCTACCTGATCTCTACTTAGTTCTTTTCAGTTGTTATTAGGTCTTGGGCTTTTGCTACTCGAGTTTTTTACAGTGTAGCAACTCATTAGTTGGTGGGCAGGATAGACCCCTTACCAAAGAGAAAGGGAAGCAGGCCAAGGGTAGCCCTTAGCTTCTGATGGCTCAGCCTGCAGTGATTCCTTAATTTGAAAATGTGTAGCTAGGGAGAGGAAGTATCATCATCAGTCATCTTGGACATCTTTGTACTATTTTTTAAGAGAGTTAAGGAAGGCGTGTTTGAAAAAATAACAATAACACAGCGTTATTAGTGACCTTGTCAGTGACCCAAATTAAAAAACCATTTATCTTCTCTGTGTGTAAATTTCACTTTGGAAAGCTTGCTCCTGGCAGCTGTTAATTAGAAGGGGGAAAAGAGGTAATTGACATTCTAAAATCTTTTCCTACATGTCATCTTTTTCTTCATTCAGATGCTGCAGGAAACCAGACAGGAAACATAAGATTGTGCACGGGAGGAGTATAATTAGCAAAGAGGAGTGGGAAGATCTATGGATCTATGGACAATGGATAAGCAGTCATTGCCCCCACCAAAGGAAATAAAGGAAAAGGTCTAGGGAAAGGATTTGGCCTGAAGACTGTTGACTTGAGACCTGTAAAAAGTGAAACAAAGTTTTCATTACACCTCATTTCAGGGAGCTCCCTGCTCACTCCCCAGGACTGCTGTGCACAGTTGGTGCTGAAATGCATCCCAGTTATTGCTCAGCAAGCCAGGGCCCCATGGGTTTGTGTCCATCCAAAGGAAACTTTTTTTCAAAAATTCATTCAAAAGTGATGTGTGTTGCAGTAGACTGACTTCTCCCCTGAAGACCCCAGAAGAAGCCTCACTTTTGCTTTGGTTCACTTTTCAAGGCTCATCATTATAAATTCCATTCTCCAGGAATAGTGTAGTTCCTGGCTTAAGGCCCATTCATAAAAATACATCTAAGTTAAATTCTTCAGTACTCTTTGGGTGCTACTTCATTCTATAGCTGAAGAGTTTCTGCTGCCTGTTAATTGTTTCATAAAATGACAGTCATAGCCTGCTTTGGGCATCTGGCTGGTGCTTACATATCCAGCAGGAGATGGGAGCTTTCTTCACCCTTCAGTCTAACTTCTTTGGAGCTCTGGGAATAAATACAGGTCCCCCTTTGCATCAGTGTGTACAAAAGCAGAATTAAATACAGTAGTCTGTATTAAGAAACAAAAAAATATCTGTGATAATGATGTAAGCTTTTTTATTTTTCAACAGAGATTTACTGAGCACCTATTATGCTGCTAGTTGCTTTGATAGCATGTCTGTGAATAAGAAAGTTCAAGAATTGTTTCTCCTCGGAGCTTACATTCCAACAGCAAACCACGTTCAATAAATAAGTAAACAAATGCAGACATAAGATAGTTTCAGATACCAAAGAGGGTTTTCAAGACAAGAAAGTCAGATTGTGACTGTGGTTATTTTTGATTGGGTCATCAGGGACCTTCTTCCTGAGCAAATGACACTGGGAGCAGAATAGGAATAATAGGAAAGATCTGGCTGTGTGAAAATACAAGAGAAGGGTGAGCCAGAGGGTGAGAACAGCCAATGCAAAGGCCCTGAGATAGGACCAAGGTGGGCCCATTCAAAGGACAGAAGGATAATTGTGGCTGGAGTGTTGAAAGAAGGCGAGGAAAGAAAAGGAGGCGGGCGGTGCAGAAGAGTTTGCATTGTACTCATCATGTGGAGGGAATTCCTAGGCTCCTTGCTCTGTTCCTGCCTTATAAATCCAGCCTTGCATTTGAGAGCTTCTGTTTAGGTATTTACGTTTCATTGCAAGTCAGGCGGACAAGCAAAACCCTGGTCCCACCCGCAAACCACCCCATAATGAAAATTCAGCAGTCATACATTCTACCTACGCATTCTCCATCTCAGTGAAAGTACTGCCATCTGCCTGATGCTCAATCTCCAAGCCCACAAGTCATGCTGGATTTCTTCCCCTTTACTGTTCAGCACGTCCTGTTCACTCCACTCCAGAATATATCCTGGTTCCAACCCCAGCCCCAGACCTCCTCTATCATCTCTATGCCCAGCCTGCATTATCATCTGCCTGGACAACCTCAAAACAGCATAGCTGCTCCCCAGCATCAACCCTACTCTATAATCTATTCTCCACGTGGCATCCTTGTGGGCTTTTTTACAGTGTAAATTAGAAGATGTCAGTTCATTCTGCTTAATACCCTCCACATTTTTCTCATCACATTTGGGGTGCCAATTCTGTTGGGGGTCTCTGCTTCCATTCCGTAAGAATGCAGCCATGACTTTATATTAATATTTTCTATTTGCCCCCATGAATCCACTCCTCCCCATGACACCTAGCTGGCAGGGGCTGACTACTCTTCATCTCGCCTCTCCCCCCCTCTCCCTAGATCATTGCTTGGCATGTGGTAAGAGGTCATAACCATTTGTCAGATGAATTGTCTTCCAGGATCATGCAGAGTCTCAGATGAAGTTACTCACTGGAAGCCACTGAGAATTCTTCTCTAATATAAAGTCCTGGAGCTGGGCAGCACACATTATCATCATAGATAACTCCTTCGGGGGAAATCTAAAAGGTGGGATTGGTGGAGGCAGCCACACATCTGAGGAAGAGAAAAAGACAGCTTCCAACAGGCAATTGAAATGATCCCTAGAGAAATAACTTTGAAATTGGACTTTTTATTTCCTTATTTGAGCATTCATTGTCTTCCCTGGTAGCTCGTATTCCCAGAACTGTTTGTAATGTGAGGTATAAAAGCTAAATATTTATATAGAAGCTAAACTTTTACCAATGTGAAAACACAAAAGGACCCAGCCATCCTTCTTCCTGCAAGAGCGACATGGAGAATTACCAATCATTTGTGAATAGACAGTCGTAGAAAGGAAGGAGACAAGTGAGTTCACTCTGGGAGCCACATACCCAAAAGTCCACGTGCCCTGGGAGGGACCTATCATATAAGCAAAAGTGTATGATGGAGGGAGTCAAAATGTCAGCTATTGGTTCCTTTAGATGCGTGAACATGTTTTGCTTGGCTTAGGTAAAGTTTCCATTTCATTCATTCTGTTGCCAACATTTCAGCTTTTCATTTGAAAACTCACCTTTCTGAAATCTTACAGAAATTCACAGCATTTAGCAATATGGATCATCTAGAACCAAGGGGAGCCTGATTCCCCCTCCACGTCTGAGTTTTCTCACACCTGGACAGCTTCACTTCTTAACGTTATCTGTTAACGTTATCTGTTCAGGTTGGGGAGCCCTGACCCACTGCTTCATATAGAATGAGACAGATGCTAGAAGTGCTCAGGAGGGGCTGGAGAGGGGCAGAGGGATTGGATGAAGGTGGTGAAAAGGTGATGGCACCCCACTCCAGTACTCTTGCCTGGAAAATCCCATGGACAGAGGAGCCTGGTAGGCTGCAGTCCATGGGGTCACTAAGAGTCAGACACGACTGAGCGACTTCACTTTCACTTTTCACTTTCATGCATTGGAGAAGGAAATGGCAACCCACTCCAGTATTCTTGCCTAGAGAATCCCAGGGACAGGGGAGCCTGGTGGGCTGCTGTCTATGAGGTCGCACAGAGCTGGACACGACTGAAGCGGCTTAGCAGCAGCAGCAGCAGGTCAAAAGGTACGAGTTTCTAGTTATCAGATAAATACACACTAGGATTGTAATGTAGAACATGATTAGTACAATGAACACAGATGTATGTTATATATGAGAGTCGTGAAGACAGTGAATCCTGAATTCTCATCACAAGAACAATTTTTTTTCTTTTTCTTTTAATGTTGTATCTATATGAGGTGATGGATGGTCACCAAACTTATTATAGGGACCATTTTGTGATGTTTGTAAGTCAGATCATGATGCTGTACACTTAAATGTATTTAGTGCTGATGTCTATTATATCTCAGTGTTGTTGCTGTTGTTCAGCCACTAAATCATGTTTGACTCTTTTTGACCCCAGGTACTAGAGCCCACCAGGCTCCTCTATCCATGGGATTCTCCAGGCAAGAATACTAGAGTGAGTTGTCATTTCCTTCTCCAAGAGATCTTCCCAACCCAGGAATGAAACCCATGTCTCCTGCATTGGCAGGCAGATTCTATTCTACTGAGCTTCCTGGGAAGTCCATCTCTCAGTATTTCTCAGCCATAAAAAGGAACAAAATTCAGTCATTTGTAGAGATGTGGATGGATCTAGAGTCTGCCATACAGAATGAAATGTCAGAAAGAGAAAAACAAATACTGTATATTAACCCATATATGTGGAATCTAGAAAAACGATAGAGAGGAACCTATTTGCAGGGCAGGAATAGAGACAGGCGTAGAGAAGGGACTTGTAGACGCAGCGGGGGAAGGAGAGGGTGGGACAAATTGGGAGATTAGAATTGACATCCATACACCACCATGTGTAAAGCAGATAGTGGGAAGCTGCTGTTTAGCACAGGGAGCTCAGCTCGGTGCTCTGTGATGAGGGTTGGGATAGGGGTGCGGGGGAGGGAGGCTCAAGAGGGAGGGGATAGATGTATACATACAGTTGGTTCACATAGTTGTACAGTAGATACTAACAGAACATTGTAAAGCAAATGTACCCTTATTTTAAAAAAACTGGAAGGAAAAAAATAAAAGTGCTGTGGACAGAGGCATCGATTCATCCTGATAAACCAGTAAAGAGTTTAGAGAGCTCTTGAGCTGATGCTTGAATTGTGAGTAGTGTTTCAACATGATAAAGACAGAGGATGGTTTATAGGTAAAAGACAGAGAAAGGGCAGATATTCCAGTGTCTGGATGTGTGAGCAAGGAAGGTAGACTGGTCCTTGGCTTCCCATCTAATTGGGCATTTGCTGCATTTATAATGCAAGTATCAGACATATTGCTAATTTGGAAAGAAAATCCTCCTTAGGAACTGTTTATACCCGCTCTCATCTCATACTCCGAGTGTGTTTGGGTGGCTTCTTCCTTAATCGCTTTGTTTGAGAAATTAGAAAAAGATGCTGTTGGCACACGGGGACAATGGAGAAACAGCAGCTGCCAGAGATTTTCTTCCCTGCACCAGCAGGAAATTCATATTCTTAATAAAAAATGCCAAATTGTCATGTCTTGTAGAGAGTGAACATTATGGAGTTTTTGATGATAACGGCTGTGCCAGCTTGGGCTATTGCTTAAATGATTGAATTAAATTAGTTTATATTTTAATGAGGTGGCTAATCAGAGGCTGATTGTTACGGGGGATTGTGAGCCAATTGAGCTAAGTTTTGTTTTCTTTGCCGTTCTTTCTCGTTTTTGTTGTTATCCCGTGAACTGGAACTAATATGCTCCAAGCTGCCCTCTAAGCCTCTCAGTAGCAGGATTCAGGCTCAGATTTTGGGCTCTGAGGAAGCAGGGGCCTTCCCCACACTGGCCTGGGGCTAATTTGGAAGAGATTCTTGGATGGTTTGCCTGAATGCTTTTCAGGTTTCTGTGAGGAGCCGTGGCATGTCAGAGAGAGCAGGATCTAAAGCCGAGATTTGAGTTCTAATTTGTGGCCTCTGATAAGCTGCATTTAGAGACAAGCCTTCGCTCTCTCCAACCCTGTTTCTGTTCCTGTAAAAAGACACCTGCATCTGTCCATCCGTCTGTCCATTCATCCAATAGACATGTGATGTGTGCCCGTCATGTGTTCCTCCCTACCTCCGTGAGGCTTACAGTCCAGCGGAAGAGACAGGAGTAGATCCAATGGGCACACTAACACAGTTGCGTGCAAAGGGGCTATATGGCTGTTGTTTGGGTGCGAATGGGAGGGTCTGGCTCTACGAGGAGTCAGCAAAGTGCAGGAGAATATATGATGAAGATGCGATGCTAGTTTATGTTCAAGGTTGAGCGTGTGCTAGCGCAGCTGTTCAGGGGAATACTTAGAAAGCAGGGTGAAGGTGTTGCTTGGGCAAAGAGTGGTCCAAACAGAAAGACAAGTCTTGGGTGACAGGGGTGATGGAAAGTTAGGGGTTATGCCTGAAGCCCTGGTGAAGGGGCCCTAGTGAAGCAAGGGCAGGGTGGGGGTCGGGGGCTTGGACCTTCTGAGAACACAAGAAAGCGATAGAGTAGGGGACTATCAGATTTAATTAAAAAAAATTTTTTGTTATTGTAGTAGTCAATTGACAAGGTTGTGTTAATTTCTGCTGTATAGCAAAGTGATTCATATATATATATGTGTAAACACCTATATGTGTATATATACTTATTTTTCATATTCTTTTCCTTGATGGTTTATCACAGGATATTGAATATAGCTTCCTGTGCATGCACGTGCTATACAGGAGGACGTCATTGTTTATCCGTTCTATGTGTAATAGTTTGCATCTGCTAACCCCAAACTCTTTATCCACCCCTCCCCCAGTCTCTGACAGCCATAGCAGAGCATCAGTGGGGAGGGCTGAGCAAGCTTGAGATTTCCCAAATTATCAAGTGTACCACCTATTTTGTTGTTGTTTAGTCACCAAGTCGTGTCCCACTCTTTTGCGACCCCATAGACTGCTAGGCTCCTCTGTCCATGGCTTTCCCAGGCAAGAAGACTTCAGCGGGTTGCCATTTCCTTCTCCAGGGGATCTGAAAAAGAATATAAATATATATGCATAAAGTATATGTTATAAATTGTTATAATAAATTTATAATATATATAATTAAAATTTATAATAAATAAATTGTTAGAAAGTGTTATAAATTAACTATAGTTCAATTAAAAATGGTTAGAATAAATAGAATAAAATGCATTAAAAACCATCTGGAAATGTCCACACCTAACCAACAGGAAGAGTTACCTGGGAAGAATATTTTAGCATTTTTATGAAGAAAATAAATTCATGTGTTACCTTATAATTAAAAACAAATGCTACAAATACTAAAAACAGAAACACATATTATCTTATGACTTAGAACACATGTAAGTGTGAGCGTACAAAACAAATAATATGTAAAATGTGCTCTTCTATAATGTCTTTGAGTGTTTGTCTTTACACATATATATACATTTGTGTATATATATATACACACACACACACACACATGCCTATATATGTGAATGTACATGTTTATATCTAAAAATCAAGTTTCACAAAACAATATATACTTTTGTTTTGTGTAAGAAACTGGTATTTTTTTCTACCTGTTCTCCTTCATTCCTTATAAAAGGCTGCTTGACAACTACTAAATTGATTTCAAAACTCAGAATGGCCTGCCATTGGAAAAACACTGATTTGAAAAATCCTGGGTCCTGATGGGCCAGCTTTTGAGAAGCTGGAGTGGAGTGCGGACGGGCAGGATGCCAGGTTGGCCAGTGGCCATTCATTTCATTTTTGCTGGGTGATGAGAAGAGGGAAAAGGTCACCCACCGAGGCAGAGACAGTGGCTTTGCTGACTAGCCACTCTGTCCTGGTGATGACAGATGATTCCAAACCACTGAACTCTGACAGAGGAGAAATATTTGTTGCCTTCTGTCTGAATTTCCTGTGGTTCCCGGGACAAGTTTCTGCCCAGGTTAATTGATTTCTCTTTGGTTTTTTAGCGCAGGCAGGGGCTAAAGCATCTTCTAATGGCTTGTTAATCATGCGCTTCTCTCTTACCTCCTGGTCTTGGCGAGCCAATCTTCCAACAGTTGTTAATTGGACAGGGAAATATGCAAGAGAGCAGAGAAAAGGATGAAGAGGGCTAATGCAGTTACTGATTCAGCTAGTAATGCAAGGATGGATTAATCACGCATACGTTGAAGAGCTGTTCAAATCTCAATAGATCCCTCTGATTCTATGAGGCACACCCAGATGAGCCCGGTGGGGCTTAGAGCAGGTAGACTCTGTTAGATTGAACTTACTATTAAGAGGAACGTTGTTCAAATTTTGATGGAGCCCTTGCATGGAGTGGGCAAACTTTTTCTGGGAGTAAAGGGCCAAATAGCACATATTTTAATCTTTGTTAACTGGAGGATCTTTGTCCAAACAAAGTACAATTCCACCATCAGATTTCAAAAGCAGCCATAGACAATACGTAAGCAAATGTCAGCTTCCCTGGTGGCTCAGATGGTAAAGAATCTGCCTGCAATGCAGGAGACCTGGGTTCGATCCCTGGGTTGGGAAGATCCCATGGAGAGGGAAATGGCAATCCACTCCAGTATTCTTGCCTGGGAAATCCCATGGACAGGGGAACCTGGCGGGATACGGTCCACAGGGTCACAGAGTTGGACATGACTGAGCAACTAACACTACCCTTCTACACTAAACAAATGAGTATACTGTATTTCAATACACTGTTTGCAAAAGTAATCAATCATCTCTTCTGCACTTAGACTTTTCTGCAGTGGACTGTGTTACAAGTAATCTTTGAACCAGGGCTTCCCAACCTAGCAATGTTGACATTTTAAATCGGGTATTTCTTGGTCTTGTGCATTAAAGATGTTTAGCAGCATCCCTGGCCTCTACAAGCTTGATGCCAGTGTAGAGAACACCAGACATTTCTCCAGGCATGGCAGAGTTCCCCAGTGGGGGCACAATCACCCTTAGGTAAGAACTCTAAACCCTTCACTCTTATTTCCCTTCATTTTGTATCTTGTGTGTTTGTTCTCTCTGGCCAAGATATTATGGCTGAGGGGTTAGCTTATAAGATTAATTCTTCTGTCTGAATCTCGGTCTTCGATCTTCTGAACAAAATGAGAGGGTATTGTCAAGCCTCGCTCCTAAATCTGAACATTGCTAGGGATAATAGAGATAGATGTATGAGATAAAAGTTTTAGAAGTTATCTTTACCAGACAGGTTTAAAATGGGAGGAACATTTTGAGCAAGAAGCAGCATCACACAGTATGGTGCTTATGTGCACAGATCCTGGAGTCAGACTGCCTGAAATGCGATACAGATGCCAACACTTTCTGACTGTGACCTTGGGCAAGCTACTTGAGCTCTCTGTGCCTCAGCCATTTCATCTGTAAAATGGGAATAACGTTCATCCTTTCCTGGTAGGGCTGTGTTGAACATTGAACAAATTGAACCTCAAAGTATCTGGCCCTGAAATAAGCCCTCTGTAGAATAATATAAATAAAACAAAAACTAAAGAGGGCAAGGACCAGTAAACTAGGAAGTTTGGAAATATTTGGTAGAATGTGGAAAGCAGTGTTTTGAGAACCCTGAAAATCAAACCAGGCTGTATAACTATAGACTGGGGGTGGTTTGGGGGTTTGTTGTTGTTCAGTCACTAAATTTTGTCCAATTCTTTGCGACCCCATGGACTGCAGCATGCCAGGCTTCCCTGTCCTTTGCTATCTTCTGGAGTTTGCTGAAACTCACGTCCATTGAATCAGTGATGCTGTCCAACCAACGGATGAGATGGATGAGATGGTTTAGGAGTAAAACCAATGAAACCATACCAGGGCTTCCCTGGTGGCTCAGCTAGTAAAGAACCCACCTGCAATGTGGGAGACCTGGGTTCAATTCCTGGGTTGGAAAGATCCCCTGGAGAAGGGAAAGGCTACCCACTCCAGTATTCTGGCCTGGAGAATTCCATGGACTGTATAGTCCATGGGGTCACAAAGAGCTGGATATGACTGAGCAGCTTTCGCTTTCACCTCTTTTCATGGCACTTCCTAGATATGTACACAGGTTGGACTTCCCAGGTGGCTCAGTGGTAAAGAATCTGCCTACCAATGCAGGAGATAGAAAAGTTGTGGGTTCAATCCCTGGATAAAGAATATTCCCTGGAGTAGGAAATGGCAACTCACTCTAGTATCCTTTCCTGGGAAACTCCATGGACAGAGGAGCCTGCTTGGCTCCAGTCCATGGCGTCTCAAAGAGTTGGACACAACTGAGTGGGCACACACAGACACGCACACACATGTACACAGGTTGCCGGGGAGTTGCTGATGTTTTCAAGGCATTTTGAGGTTAACTCTCCAGGAGGAGAGTGGTATCCTGCTTTTAATGAGCTTCTGGGCCAATTGATGACACAGTGTGTGGATTGGCATTTGGAGCAATGGGAAAATGTAAGACAAAAAAACTCTTGGTAGCCCCCTGTATCTCTGTGCCTGTAACCCTGCTCAGTAAAGAGTATAATCTTCCCCAGCTTTCCCTGTCTGTTTCAGATAACACACATGCTTTGCAGGGTGCTAGCAGTTCTTGGGCAGAAAAGACCTGCAGCCACACAAGCTTGAAAAATATTCCTCTAATCAAAGGGAATTATGGCTCTTCCTGGACCTCTCAGAGCCCATTACACAGGGACTGTGGGGTGGGGGTTGTCGGCAGAAGTTTCTCCCTACCTTCTATCCAGTTCATGTTGATATTGTACTGCTGGGGAAAGTCCACCTCTGACAGCTCTCCTTCCTCGTGTGGACTGAGAACTTGGGTGCAGCTGAACAACTGGCAAAAGCTTTGATGATGTCAAGCTGGGTCCTCAGTATATCATGTTTTCTGTGTTAACAATACGTGCTGCATCCCTGCTGTGAATTTCAAGCAGGAATGATTCCATGCTGGCATTAGGAAGATCTGCGGCTGACACCCAGTTATGGGACGGAGCGGGACCAGAGGACCACAAGCACCAAAGGCTCAGCTTTGACCTTCACCTTTGTCTATCGGCGCTGCTCTCAGAATATCACAGACTGGGTGCTTGTACAGCAGATATTTATGTCCCCCAGTTCTAGAGACTGGAGGTCCCAGATCAAAGTACCTGTGGATTCAGTGTCTGGAGAAGACCCACTTCCTGGTTCCTGAACGACTGTCTTCTTTGTGTCCCCGTATTGCGACAGCAGGGGAGCGCTCTGGCTTCTCTTTAATAAGAACACGAATCTCATTCATGAGGACTCCCCCTCATGACGTAATCACCCACCAAAGGCTCACTTCAGATACAGTTGCACTGGGGGGAGTCAGCTTATTTATTTATTTACTTATTTAATATACATTTATTTATTTTAATTGGAGGTTAATTACTTTACAATATTGTATTGGTTTTGCCATACATCAACATGAATCTGCTATAGGTATACAGAGCCCCCCTCCCACCTCCCTCCCCGTACCATCCCACTGGGTCCCATCCCAGTGCACCAGCCCCAAGCATCCAGTATCATGCATCGAACCTGGACTGGCGATTCGTTTCATATATGATATTATACATGCTTCAATGCCATTTTCCCAAATCATCCCACCCTCTCCCTCGCCCACAGAGTCCAAAAGACTGTTCTATACATCTGAGTCTCCTTCGCTGTCTCACATACAGGGTTATCGTTACCATCTTTCTAAATTCCATATATATGTATTAGTATACTGTATTGGTGTTTTCCGTTCTGGCTTACTTCTCTCTGTATAATAGGCTCCAGTTTCACCCACCTCATTAGAACTGATTCAAATGTATTCTTTTTAACGGCTGAGTAATACTCCATTGTAAATATGTACCACAGCTTTCTCATCCATTCATCTGCTGATGGACATCTAGGTTGTTTCCATGTCCTGGCTATTATAAACAGTGCTGCGATGAACATTGGGGTACACATGTCTCTTTCCATTCTGGTTTCCTCAGTGTGTATGCCCAGCAGTGGGATTGCTGGGTCATAAGGCTGTTCTATTTTTAGTTTTTTAAGGAATCTCCACACTGTTCTCCATAGTGGCTATACTAGTTTGCATTCCCACCAACAGTGTAAGAAGGTTCCTTTTTCTCCACACCCTCTCCAGCATTTATTGCTTGTAGACTTTTGGATCACAGCCATTCTGACTGGTGTGAAATGGTACCTCATTGTGGTTTTGATTTGCATTTTTCTGATAATGAATGATGTTGAGCATCTTTTCATGTGTTTGTTAGCCATCTGTATGTCTTCTTTAGAGAAATGTCTATTTAGTTCTTTGGCCCATTTTTTGATTGGGTTGTTTATTTTTCTGGAATTGAGCTGCAGGAGTTGCTTGTATATTTTTGAGATTAGTTGTTTGTCAGTTGCTTCATTTGCTATTATTTTCTCCCATTCAGAAGGCTGTCTTTTCACCTTGCTTATAGTTTCCTTTGTTGTGCGGAAGCTTTTAAGTTTAACTAGGTCCCATTTGTTTATTTCTGCTTTTATTTCCAGTATTCTGGGAGGTGGGTCATAGAGGATCCTGCTGTGATTTATGTTGGAGAGTGTTTTGCCTATATTCTCCTCTAGGAGTTTTATAGTTTCTGGTCTTACATTTAGATCTTTAATCCATTTTGAGTTTAGTTTTGTGTATGGTGTTAGAAAGTGCTTTTTTATTTACCTATTCTTTAACTTTTAATTGTTTTGGCTGCGCCAGGTCTTCGTGGTGGCATGCGGGATCTTCGACCTCTTTTTGGCATATGAAGTCTTAGTTCAGGCATATAGAATCTAGTTCCTGGCTGGGGATCAAACCCACCCCCCCTGCCTTGGGAGCATGGAGTCTTAGCCAGTGGACCACCAGGGAAGTCCCAGAAGTTAGCTTTTTAAATATGAATTTTTCAGGGACACAGACATTGAGACGACAGTAGCCTCGATTCATTGGAACAAGTATACCTAGCTTCCTTGAAAACATAATCATAAAACAACTTTTCTCATCCTACATCCTTTAGTTTTAAAACAGTACCTCGTGGTGTACCATTCTTGTGGTTCATGTAGCCAAGATTCTGCTTCATATACAAGGTCAGGCTGTGTGTTTAGTTTCTAAGAGCTGCCGTAACAAATTACCCTCTACCTGGTGGCTTAACACAACAGAAGTATATTCTCTCACGAGTTCTGGGGGCTGAAAGCCTGAAATCAAATTCTTGGCAGAGTTTCTTCCTTCTGAAGGCTCCAGGGGAGAATCTGTCCTCTGCCTCTTGCAGCTTCTGGTGGCTCTAGACACTTCTCAGCATGTGGTTGCATCACTCCTGTCTCTGCCTCCATCGTCACCTGGCTTCTCCTCCTTCTGGCCCCTTTTCTCCATGTGTCTTAAAGGACACTCATTGATGGATTTAGAATCCACCTGTATAAGCTTGGATAATCTCATCTTTCAATCTTTAATTACATTGGCAAAAACTTTTTCCAAATAAAGTCACATTCGCAGTTATCTGGGAAATGGATGTATCTTCTAGGGGGTCACTGTTCCATACAGTACAGGTCATGTCATCTTGAAAACTGCTGATGCTGCTAATAACAACTTACTATTAGCTCTGTTACACGACTTCTTGGCATTGATGGATCATTCTGTCAGAAAACTCTAGAACTGAGGTCGCTAAACTGGAGTGAATATCAGTATGTTCTGAAGGGCTTAACCTGCCTGAGAATGAAATATAGATTACTTGGCCCAGCCCCATAGTGTCTGATCTGGCAAGTCTTGGGTGGGAATTTGTTTATTTAAGAAGTTTACAGGTAATGCCAATGCTGTTGGTCCAGGGACCCCACTATAAGAATCATTGCCAAATAGGTTTTCTCCTGGAGAGAATTCACCAACATTCTGGACCCTGTGGTCTGTGTTCCTGGATAAACCTCCAGTTCCCTAAATTGTAGCTCAAAGGCTTGACTACCTTTACCACACCCTGTGATGCTCCAAAAAAGCATCCCTCCCACCAAGGATGCCATTGGTCCATAAGGATGTGATGCAGCCAGCTGCCAACGGCTCAGCTTCAATGGAGATGCAATTTACTTGCAACAAAGCTGAAGAACAATGCTTCTCTGTCCATAGGATTTTTTTCAGGCAAGAATACTGGAGTGGGTTGCTGTTTCCTCCCCTAGGGGATGTTCCCGATCCAGGGATGGAGCTCGCGTCTCCTGTGTCTCCTGCCTTACAGGTGGATTCTTTACCCACTGAGCCACTGGGAAAGCCCTAAATTCAAGCACATTTTCTCAAGTAAGATTACATTGACAACAGAGGTAATATTTTGATATTTGTCAGAGTAATTAGAATGCCCAATGAGAACGCTCATTGAAGTGGAGAAAATTTGACATACCTGGGAGGTAAATTATAGTATAGCTGGCTTGTGACACTCAATGCAACCCCTTATTTTTGTTATGAATTCCAGATTTATGACTACACCTCTCCTTTGAGCCATGGTCTGTTGAAAACGCCACAGTGGCAAGCTGCACAAATTGGTGAAAAATAGGAAATCTCGGGAGAAAAAACAAAAATCTACCCCTCTCTTGAAAACAGCAGCTTGGTGCAAAACTCCCAAATCATCTTGTCAGGCAGTGCCTTCTGTGGAATCCTTCTCCGTTTAAGACAGTGGACTGTCCAGCTGCCTTTCCACCAGAGCACAGGAGAGCCAAAATGAGGTCAGATGGTAAGGAGCAGGAGGCAAGGAGGTGAGAATAAGGTAACAATTCTGCAGAGCAGCTGGGGGAAAAGCATGGCAGAGTTTCAGCCACATGAGCTTCATTTTCCAAATTCAGTGCACGCAGCCAGCAGGTGGAGAAAGCGGGTAACACAGTCAGAAGACAAGGGGTGGGTCATCCAATCACAACAGCCCCCCCCCATCCCCTTCCACACATCATTTCTTGGGCATCCGGGAAGTTACTTGCAGATTTTTTTTTTCCCTGATAAAAAAAAGCTGAGGCTAAACACAAAAAGCCACACACTGTATTTATTTCCATTCTATTTATACATAATCTTATTTATATCATATGTCCAGAATTGAGAAATCCAAAGAAACAGAAAGTAAATTAGTGGTTGCAGGTGCCGGGAAGAGAAGCTGGGGGAGGGAGCTGCTGGTAGACACAGGGTTCTTTTGCGTGGCGCGGAGGGTTGATGGAATGCTTTGGATAGAGATGGTGGTAAGAGTTGCACCATTCTGTGAAGATGTTAATGCACTGCTGCTGCTGCGGCTGCTAAGTCACTTCAGTCGTGTCTGACTCTGTGCAACCCCAGAGACGACAGCCCACCAGGCTCCCCCGTCCCTGGGATTCTTCAGGCAATGCACACTGGCTACCCTTTAATACTGTGAGTTTTACAGTGTATGAATTATACCTCTGTTTTTAAAAGTTGTTTAAGGGCTTCCCGGGTAGCTCAGTAGTTAAGCATCTGCCTGCCAATGTAGGAGACACCGGTTCAATCCCTGGTCCGAGAAGACTCCAGATGCCACAGGGCAACTGAGCCTGTGCTCCACAACTACTGAACCCGTGCTCCACAACAAGAGAAGCCACCACAATAAGAAGCCTCTGCACTGTAGCCAGCCTCTGCATTCCGCAACTTGAGAAAAGCCCATGCAGCAAGGAAGACTCAGCACAGCCATAAATAAATAAATAAAATTATGAAGAAGTTGTTTAGGCTTGAGATTATACTGAAGACCACTTTCTCCAGGAGGGAGCAGACTACAGAGAAAAAAAGCAGATAGCTCAGTCAAATCTTCTCTCTCTCTCTCTCTTTTCCCTACATTTTTGTAGCTCTTTTCTTCAAACTAGCATCTGTTGAGGACATAGTATGAGCAGGGTGAAAACATCAGCAGCACAGGCTCAGGGGTTGCATATGTAACATCACCGAAGAGTCCCAGCTCTTCATGGATGTAGGCCGTGTGCATCCCATTCTACAGGTGAGGAGACTGAGGTACTGCCAGCCCAGGGCCCAGAGCTACCAAGTAAGCACATTGGGATTGACTGCATAATAGGAGGCTAGTTTTCTCTGCTCACTTCCACATCTTCCTTCTGACTCAGGAGCCTTCGAGGAATCTCTGCCCTACCAGTGACTATTGGGTCTCTAACTTCATCTGGGTGATAAATCAAGCTGCCTTTTGGACCCTGGGTTGGGAGTTAGCACCTGAGTGCCTCCTGCCTCCCTCTTGGCAGGCAGCAAAGGGCAAACCCACCTTTCCAGCGGGTCTCTGATAAGCCCTGTGCTCTTCCCTCAGTCACCGGTGCCTGGCACGGGGCAGCAGAAAATGATCGCCATTGATGAATTGACTTGGAACTACAGCAGTGCAGTCGCATATCTGTGCCCACAAGATACAGAGTTTGCATTCCCGGGATTGGGTAGCACTCCTGGCAAGTTTGGGGAAGGATCATAGCATTCACACGGCTGCACGGAGAGATGCTCACATGTCAGAATGTGTGCCATGCAGAAGGGAAGTGAGGCCACGGAAGGACACTTAATGACTCTGGGAGACTTTAAGGAGAGAGAGAGGATGAAGGAAGGAACATTTCTCATGGGGATCGCAGTTGCCTCCAGCATAGAAGCAGAACATGTTCTGTCGACATCACAAAATCATGTAGGGAAAAACCTGCTGTCTGATCTGATATGGAGGATGCCTGTGAGATACATTTAGTATTAAGGGGGAAAAAAACACAGAATTTGCTAAAAGTCTGTCACACTGTAACTCTTTAGATCTCAGCCTTAGCTGAGCTACCAGACCACTTAAGAAGCTGTGTAAAATCATTAGTGCCTTGTCCCCATGGCAGTGGATTCCTGATCCGTGAGTGTGGGGCCCAGGTGTCAGATCTTTAGATAAATCTGTTGTGCAGCCAGAACTGAGAAACACTGGATGTTTATATAAGGATATAAATGTTGGGACTTCCCTGGTAGCTTGGTAGTAAAGAATCCACCTGCCAATGCAGGAGACATGGGTTCGATCCCTGGAATGGGAAGTTCCCCTGGAGGAGAAAGTGGCAACCCAGTCCAGTGTTCTTGCCAGGATAATCCCATGGACAGAGAGGAGTCTGGCAGGCTACAGTCCATGGGGTCAGACACGACTGAGCAACTAAGCAGCGACAGAAAGGATATATGTCATACCATAATCCCTAAGTCAGGAACTTCATGATGCTTTGCACAGTCTATAGCATGGATCTGATGCTGATGATTTGACATGGAGCTGATGCAATGATAATAGAAATAAGTGCACAATAAATGCAATGTGCTTGAGTCATCCCAAAGCCATTCCCCACCCATCCATGGAAAAATGGTCTTCCATGAAATTGGTCCTTAGTGCCACAAAGGTTGGGGACTGCTGATGTATAAGACAAATTCTCACTTATCCACTTAAATGCTAGTAAATCCAAACCTGTACATAAAATGAAGCCTCACTTTCACTTTGAATTAGAATAGAACACTGTATTGTCTCCAGGAAAATTAGTTTCCTGTTGGTAGTTTGCTGGTGTTTAACTGAAAGTCCACTGAGGTATCAGTTAGCTGCTGCTGTGTAACAAACCCGCTTCCTCCCCCGACCCGCCACCAAAAACAAAAACAAAAAAATCCTAGTTGCCTAAAATAACATTTATTTGTTGTTTCTCACTGTGGTGAAATTTGGCTGGACAAGAAATTCAGTTGATATTGGCTGGCCTCCCTCTGACATCAGATGGGCAGATGCCTCTTGCATTGTATTTCTCCTCTGGAGGCCAGCAAGTTAGTTTGGGGATATCTTCTCGTGGCAATATTGGAGCAGAGCAGACTACAACAGAGCAAGCAAAACCCTCCGTGGCATCTTGAAGCAAAAGTTTGGAACTGGCTGGTGATCATTTCTCCCTCGTTCTGTTAGAGCAGCTATGACCAAGGTCAGAGATGAGGACTAGGAAAGAAACCCCTCACCATTCACTCATTGGAAAGGCACTGCAAACCACATGACAGGGCTACAGGAAGGGATAAAGAGTTAGGCAAGCAATTCTGTCTAGACTATTCTGCCAATTGACAATGAGAAGGCTTTCTAAAGGGAGGCGGGTCGTAGTCATACCATGAGGAAGATTGATGGGACTGTGCTCTTAAACAATGCATCTGTTTTATTGTTGCTGTTATTTGTTTAGAGGTTTTTTTGTTTTTGTTTTTTTAATTTTTCTTTGCTACACTGGGTCTTTGTTGCTGCAGACTTTCTCTAGTTGCAGGAAGCAGGGGCTACTCTCTGGTTGTGGTGTGTGGGCTTCTCATTGTGGTGGCTGCTCTTGTTGCAGAGCATAGGCTCTGGCTAGGCAGCAGTAGTTGCAGGCCCTAGTTGCCCTGTGGCATGTGGGATCTTCCCAGTTCAGTTCAATTCAGTCTCTCAGTCGTGTCCGACCCTTTGCGACCCCATGAACCGCAGCACGCCAGGCCTCCCTGTCCATCACCAACTCCCAGAGTTCACTCAGACTCACGTCCATCAAGTCTGTGATGCCATCCAGCCATCTCATCCTCTGTCATCCCCCTCTCCTCCTGCCCCCAATCCCTCCCAGCATCAGGGTCTTTCCCAATGAGTCAACTCTTCGCATGAGGTGTCCAAAGTACTGGAGCTTCAGCTTTAGCATCATTCCTTCCAAAGAAATCCCAGGGCTGATCTCCTTCAGAAGGGACTGGTTGGATCTCCTTGCAGTCCAAGGGACTCTCAAGAGTCTTCTCCAACACCACAGTTCAAAAGCATCAATTCTTCGGCACTCAGCCTTCTTCACAGTCCAACTCTCACATCCATACATGACCACAGGAAAACCCATAGCCTTGACTAGATGGACCTTAGTCGGCAAAGTAATGTCTCTGCTTTTGAATATACTATCTAGGTTTTGGTCATAACTTTTCTTCCAAGGAGTAGGCGTCTTTTAATTTCATGGCTGCAGTCACCATCTGCAGTGATTTTGGAGCCCCCCAAAATAAATTCTGACACTGTTTCTACTGTTTCCCCATCTATTTCCCATGAAGTGATGGGACCAGATGCCATGATCTTCGTTTTCTGAATGTTGAGCTTTAAACCAACTTTTTCACTCTCCTCTTTCACTTTTGTTAAGAGGCTTTTTAGCTCCTCTTCACATTCTGCCATAAGTGTAGTGTCATCTGCATATCTGAGGTTATTGATATTTCTCGGGCAATCTTGATTCCAGCTTGTGTTTCTTCCAGTCCAGCGTTTCTCATGATGTACTCTGCATAGATGTTAAATAAGCAGGGTGACAATATATGGCCTTGACGTACTCCTTTTCCTATTTGGAACTAGTCTGTTGTTCCATGTCCAGTTCTAACTGTTGCTTCCTGACCTGAATACAGATTTCTCAAGAGGCAGGTCAGGTGGTCTGGTATTCCCATCTCTTTCAGAATTTTCCACAGTTTATTGTGATCCACACAGTCAAAGGCTTTGGCATAGTCAATAAAGCAGAAATAGATGATTTTCTAGAACTCTCTTGCTTTTTCCATGATCCAGCGGATGTTAGCATATTGATATCTGGTTCCTCTGCCTTTTCTAAAACCAGCTTGAACATCAGGGAGTTCACGGTTCACGTATTGCTGAAGCCTGGCTTGGAGAATTTTGAGCATTACTTTGCTAGCGTGTGAGATGAGTGCAATTGTGCTGTAGTTTGAGCATTCTTTGGCATTGCCTTTCTTTGGAATTGGAATGAAAACTGACCTTTTCCAGTCCTGTGGCCACTGCAGACCAGGGATCAAACCCTTGTCCACTGCACTGGCAAGCGAATTCGTAACCATTGGACCACCAGGGAAGTTCCTACAGGTCTGTTTTATGCAGAGAAGAAAATGATGGTGTGATAAGACTAAGATATTTTCTTGCTATGTCTTCCAGCTTCTCCTTAGTCCTACAAATGACATCTTACATCCCTGGGTGACTGAGTAGCTTTTTCCAAAGTTGCCACAGTTTGCAGACTCAACTTGAAACCCAAACAGGTGAAGCATCTCTGGCAGAGGAAAGTAGGTCAATGCATCATTTCCTTCAAAGCCCGCACACAGTACCACATGCAGATAGACACTTAATGAATGCTCATTTGGAATGATTACGACTGCATTTCCATCCGCAATTTAGCCATCAGCTGTTTATTGAAAAACACTGATTGTTTTTTTTTTTTCTTTTAATCTCTAAGCTCTTATGGTTCTTAAGGAAAATAAATCATGAAGCAAACTAGCAAAGGCTCACTTCCACCTCTTTTAACTTCAGGAGGAGACAGTGTGGCTTAACAAGGGGGTAATAGACAGGTGACCCCTTTCAGGGCAGAACTCCATCCCTGTGTGTTCATCCAGGGAGCGCTCAGAAATGTTGTTTGCAGCTGTCTTACCCACAACTCTCCCTTTATCCCACAGGCAGATGAGAGCATTCAGTTTCCACTCACCTTCTGCTTCTGACTCAACCTGAGATGTTCTTACCTGTTTTGTTCTTTGGGATGCTCTGGGTACCAGTTTGGAGCTCAGCAGAAGGTGGCAAAACAATGCCTCAGCCAGCCGTTAAACACACCAAGACAACTTCTGTCTCTAAATTAGAGCATGAATGTAAAGGAAACTCTCAGTTATCTGCAAAACCATTGGTCTCATGGAGGAATCAGATGCATCGATTCACTTAATCACGTCTACACTGTACTTCTTACTTGTATCCAAGAGGCTATAGTAGTCGATGATGGGGATGTTGGAGATGTAATCTATTTTCTCCATTTTTTGTGTGTGGCTATGAATTCTCGTTATAACAAGGTAAGAGGGAGATTGCATACATGCTGGTCTATGACAGTGTCCTTCAAGTAAATCCAAATCATTCAGTGTCTAAATACAGGGAACGTAGCATATTGGTTAAAAGTAGGGAGACGGACTTCCCTGATGGCTCAGTGGTAAAGAATCAGCCTGCCTATGCAGGAGACATGGATTTGACTCATGGTCTGGGAAAACCCCACCTGCTGTGGAGCAACTAAATCCCTGTGCTGCAACTATTGAGCCCGTGCTCTGGAGCCTGGGAACCACAACTAGCGAGTCCACGTGGTGCAGCTCCTGAAGCCTGAGCTCCTAGAGCCCCTGCTCTGCAACAAGAGAAGCCACCACGACCACAAAGAGTAACTCCCACTTGCCGCAACTAGGGAAAACCCTGCACAGGAACAAAGACCCAGCACAACCAAAATAAATAAATAAAATTATATAAAAAAAAGGAGGATTGGCAAACCATGGCCCACAGGCCAAATCTGGCCTGCCACCTGGTTTTGTACAGCCCATGAGCTAAAAATGGCTTTTGCATCTCCAAATGATTTTTTAAAAATGGAAAGAAGATAATTTGTGACAAGTGAAAATTATACAGAATTCAGATTTTGGTATCTATAAATAAGGTTTTACCCAGTCATGCTTATTTGTGATATGCTGGCAATGACTGCCTTCATGCAGTGAGGGCAGAATTTAGTAGTGGCTGCAAAGAAACCTTAAATATTTATTATCTGCCACTTTGCAGGAAATGTTGGCTGACCCCCATCTAACAGCATAAATTCAGAAACCAGACTTGCTGGGACAAGCTTAGTTTTGCTAGTTACTCGCAGTGTGACCTTGAACTCCTCTGTCCCTCAGTATTCCTTTCTATACAATGGGAATGATGGTGACAGTCTCATCACGTCCTTCTCGCATGAGAATATTGTGAGGATAAAAAAGAACTAATAAATTCTAAGGGCTGTAAATAGTGCCTTATACATAAAAGTGATCCTTTCAGTGATGGAAAAATTCTGCCGGGAAAACCTTTGATGGAAGAAGTCTGAACCAAATCCCCTCTTTGACCTTCCTCCCAGAATCCATGGACAGTGGGACCTAACTTATCTGATACAGTTCTACTTCCATGATCATTTTATTTAGACCTTCCTTGCTGAATCTGTATTTCTTCTCTGTTTCTGAAGCTGGGGAATTAGGAAGTTCTCACTCTCTGCTAGGGCTCTAGACCCAGTGAATGCAGAAACAGAAACTTTCCTGCGATGCCCGGAATAAAGTGAGAGGAAACCTCTCTTCTTTGAGAACCTCATCAGAGCTGAATTTCTGGCATTCCCAGGCACTCCCCAGATTACCATTCAGGGTCCAGATTTGTCATCTCCGTCAAGGGTATGGACCTGACCAGCCTCCTAAGCAGCCTCCAATCCACATGGAAGCAGACTGGCAGGAGGTGAATAGATCCTCCTTGTCAGCTCAGAGAGGGTGGGGACCAAACCTAGGTTTTTTATCACTGCTCCCATCTCCCACTCTTGTGCTGGGCAAATTGTAGATTTTTTTAACTTTTTATTTTATATTGGGGCTCCAAAATCACTGTGGACAGTGACTGCAGCTATGAAATTAGAAGACATTTGCTCCTTGGAAGGAAAGCTATGACAAACCTAGACAGTGTATTAAAATGCAGAGACATCGCTTTACTGACAAAGGTCCATAGCTGGGCAGCCAGGCTGGCAGGAGGAGGATGCCCATGCCTGTGGGGGAAAAAGGGAAGAGCATTTGGCATGCTTGATTCAAATTGTTTGAGCAAGAATGACTCAAGCGCATGCATCATCTTTCAGCCAGTTATGCATCAGAAAAGGCTTTAGCTCTGTGAAAAGGGTCTGTGAATAGATCCTCCCTGTCTGCTCAGAGGGGGTGGGGCCCAAACCTGGGTTGTTTATCACTGTTCCCAGCTCCCAGCCTTGTGCTGGGCAAACAGTAGATTTTATTTAAACCTTATATTTTGTATTGCGGCTCAAAAATCACTGTGGACAGTGACTGAATCCATGAAATTAGGATACATTTGCTCCTTGGAAGGAAAGCTATGACAAACTTAGACAGCATATTAAAAGTAAAGACCTCACTTTACCGACAAAGGTCTATAGCTGTGGAACCAAGTCAGAGCCATGGTTTTTCCAATAGTTATGTACAGATGTGAGAATTGGACCATAAAGACGGCTGAGTACTGAAGAACTGATGCTTTCAAATTGTGTTGCTGGAGAAGACTCTTGAGTGTCCCTTAGGCTGCAAGGAGATCAAACCAGGCAATCCTAAAGGAAATCAACACTGAATATTCATTGAAAAGACTGATGCTGAAGCTGAAACTCCAGTACTTTGGCCACCAGATGTGAAGAGCTGACTCATTGGAAAAGACCTTGATGCTAGGAAAGATTGAAGGCATGAGGAGAAGGGGGCGACAACAATGAAATGGTTGGATGGCATCATCGACCCAATGAACATGAGTTTGAGCAAGCTCCGGCATATGGTGAAGGAGAGAGAAGCCTGTTGTGCAGCAGTCCATGGGGTAGCGAAGAGTCAGACACGACTAAACGACTGAACAACAATATACTTTAAAAGCCCACAGAGCCCTCTTACTTGTGGGACCGCTCCTTGATCTGGCAGAAGGAGCCCTTAGCTGTTACCTTAGTACTTTTCTGATGTTATTATTACCGCTGTTGTTATTACTTTAGTAATTATTGCCATTGCAGCCATGATAGAAGCTTTCTTTACTCTATCAATGAGACATTTAAGCATCCAGATACGCATCCAAGGACTTTGCAGGTGGTAAAAAACCCACCTGCTAATGCAGGAGATGCAAGTTCGATATCTGGGTCAGGAAGATCCCTGGAGGAGGAAATGGCAATCCACTCCAGTATTCTTGCCTTAGAAAATTCCATGGACAGGGAATCCTGGTGGGCTATAGTCCATGGGATCCCAAAGAATCGGACACTGAGCAAGCACACAATATCCATCCAAGCAGAGTTAACCGTGCATAAGCCTGTGTTCCATTAGCCGTGGAGGGCCTCAAGTTTTCCACAGTGGCCTTCTTTAGTGTCCTGAGCATGGGGTCCCTTATATCTTGAGCAGTGTGTGTGCCTCTCTCGTTTCCCAGCACAGAGCCTTGCACAGAACAGGAGCTCAGCGTTTCTGGATATGTGGATGGACAAGTGAGCACGGGAAGAAGGGGCAGAGTGAAAAATTATGTTCACTCCAGGGGAGAAACAACAGCTAAGGGGGTCCCCAGTTTATCTACGCACTGAAGGAGTCTAGAAAATTCCCTCCACCTTTAAAAAGCCATGTACATATACCATGTGGGTTTCCCTGCACCATGACTTAGCTGTGTGAATGTCAGCAAGTTCCCTACTCCCAGAGCCTTTCTATCCCTGATTGTACAATACAGTTGCTATGAGGAGGATTGGGATAAAGTATGCAGAGTCTGGCCCAGTGTAAGCTTTTTTTTTTTTTTAATTGGAATATGATTGCTTTGCAATGCTGTGTTAGTTTCTGCTGCACAACAATATGTGTACTTATACCCCTCCCTCTTGGACCTCCTGCCCACCCACTCCATCCCACCCCTCGTGGTCACCGCAGAGCCCCGAGCTGAGCTGCCTGTGCTCTGCAGCGGTTTCCCGCTAGCTGTGTGCTTTGTGCATGGTAGTGTATAAATGCCAATGCCACTCTCTCAAGTCATCCTTCCCCCGTGTCTACATGTCCCTTCTCTGTGTCTGCGTCTCTATTCCTGCCCTGAAAATAGGTTCATCGGTACCATTTTTCTAGACTCCATATATGTGCAGTAATATACGATATTTGTTTTTCTCTTTCTGAATGTGGGTGAACCTAGAGCCTGTCATACAGAGTAAGCTTTTCGGAGGTTGTTTGTTAAATACACTTGTGTGAATCAAAGGCATGATTTGTGGGAATCAATAGCTCGTAAGAACAAGCTTTAATAGTTACTCGTGGGAGTGGAGTGCTATAGCAGGGGGCAGGTGCTACAAACTGCTGGGTGTATGATGGGCTCAAGGATGTATGTACAACACAGGGAATATAGCCAAGATTTTGTAATAACTGTAAATGGAAAGTAAACCTTAAAATTGTGTAATATAAAACATTTTGAAAATTAAGAAGAGCAAGGGTCATAAATAATCGAAACTCATCCCTTTTCAATAATAATTCTGTAAGATTAATGTTCTCCATGATCTTGAGATGGTTACATCTGTTGTATCCAAATATGGGAGAAAATAATATGCTTCCCAAATCACTTCCCAGCTCTGCGTCAGTGTCCTCATGCTGGCAGTCTGAACTCCATTGTTGTTGTTTAGTCACTGTTTAGTCTGACTCTTTGCTACCTCATGGACTGGCCCACCAGGCTCCTCTGTCCTTGGGATTTCCCAGGCAAGAATACTGGAGTAGGTTGCCATTTCCTTCTCCAAGGGATATTCCCAGCCCAGGGATTGAACCCACGTCCCCTGGATTGGCAGGTAGATTCTTTACAGCTGAGCCACCAGGGAAGCCCCCTGAACTCCACTGTGCTGGGAATTACATGACAGAAATTAACAAATGCTGCAAAAAGGAAAGACGTTGGTCTGCTCCCCAGCCCTCCACCCAGCCCTGCCTAAAGTTGATAAACTTTAGCAGCACACCACTGGAGGAAATCATGCTGATTCCAGACTATTCTCTTTCAAATGCAGAAACCCAGAGGAAAGGACATTTTAAGCTGCTTTCCCCATTAACTTCTCAGTGTGAGCAATTTTATCAGATCGCAGATGTGGCCAAGGTTTTGAACTTGGGCGGAGGCAGAGAGAGATGTAGGAGGACTTCCGCCAGAGACTGTGGCTCTAGGGAAGAGCTTCAATGGGGGGTGATGTGGGAGCGGTGTGATGTGGGAGGCAGGTGGCAAATGGGCTTTGCAGATTTCCCAGGAGCTTGCTGACCCCCGTGGGCCATCACATGTGTTCCTGAAGTCCCATTATTCCTGCATGTTGGTTGTCTCTCCCACCCAGACCTCTACCTGCTCACAATCCCTTATTTCATCTTGTAATGGCTCTTCTTGTGGGAGATGATCGAATACCAATTCTCAAATATTAAAAAGGCTATTGTATAGGAAACAAAACAGCCATGGAAAGAAGTTTCCAAAAGAGAGCGTTCAGTTCAATTAATGAGAGACTTTTTAGTGGCTAGAGGTGAACTCCCGAGAAACAGACTTTCTCCTAAAATTCACTGTTGTTGTTCAGTTGTTTAGTCTTGTCTGACTCTGCAACCCCATGGACTGCAGCACATCAGGCTTTCTCGTCCTTCCCTCCTAAAATAAACATCTTCAAATAGCTGGAGCAGAACCCTTGGACCCTCAGAAGAGGATCCTGGAGAAGGCATCGGGGCTTTGAGACTGACCTCATACATTGTACTAAGGCCACGTTCTAAGTCTAAGATAGTGGTTCTTAGGTTGAGGTGGGGGCGAATTTGCTCCCCAGGGGAATTTTGAAATGTCTGAAGATGTTTTTGGTTGTTACAATGCTGCTGGCTTCTAGTAGGTAGAGGCTGGGGGCGGCAGAGGGGGGATACCAAAATCTTACAAAGCATAGGAGGCTCCCACAGTGACAAAGGACCCCATCCCCAAATGTCAGTAGTACCAGGATTGAGAAGTCTGCTCTAGGATGTAATGAACCTCTTCTCTCAAGCCTTTATACGATGACACAGAAGATTTTTGTGTTCCCAAACTGTTGATTCTCAAGCATAAACAGACTCAGACACAGAAAACAGTCTTATGGTTACCAAAGGGGAAAGGTGGGAGGGGAGGGTTAAACTGGGAGTTTTGGACTGCCATATACCCATTACTATACATGAAATGGAGAAGGCAATGGCAACCCACTCCAGTACTCTTGCCTGGAAAATCCCATGGATGGAGGAGTCTGGTAGGCTGCAGTCCATGGGGTCGCTAAGAATCGGGCATGACTGAGCGACTTCACTTTCACTTTTCACTTTCATGCACTGAAGAAGGAAATGGCAACCCATTCCAGTGTTCTTGCCTGGAGAATCCCAGGGACGGGGGAGCCTGGTGGGCTACCGTCTATGGGGTCGCACAGAGTCGGACATGACTGAAGCGACTTAGCAGCAGCATACATGAAATAGATAACCAACAAAACCTACTATATAGCACAGGGAACTCAGCCCAATATTCTGTGATGACCTAAATGGGAAAAGAGTTTGAAAAAGAACAAATACATGTATATGTATAACTGAATCCCTTTGCTGTACACCTGAAAGGAACACAACATTGTTCATCAACTCCACTCCAATATAAAATTTTAAACATTTTAAACCTTTTGATTCACTCCTTTTCCATCATCCTGCTGAATCCCATTAATGCACGGATGGAAGTGGAACAGATTTCTCAGGGTGGCAAAGCCTTTTCCCGTTCTCTCTCCTCCTCCTTTTGATTTTTATCCACTCTTCCTTTTATAGCAACTGTATATCATATTTATAGCATGTAACGTTTCAAGGTTACATCTGAGATGTCAAGTCAAAAAAAATGGCCTCTCCCTGCACCCTTTGAGATTTCTCTTCATTTGAGGAGACAGACATTGACACGTTGTGGGTCCGTTTCATTTTAGAAATAAGACAACAGGATGATTCATGAAGATAGAGTCCACCTCGCTGTACCTTCTAGGCCTAGAATCTTGTCAGGTTGGCTGCATGGCAAGGCCATTGTAGACACACCTGGTTGTTTTATATTCCGTGGTCTTATAACAAAGTATTACTGTTTCAAAGATCCTTGTCACCTTGATCTGGAGCCCTGGGTGAAATTGTCTGACTTTAGAAACCACAGCCTTAGTGGGGTACGTCTGTCTTCCACTTTCCAAGACTGACACCATTGGTGAGTGAGTCAGGATCTGGAGAAATCGAATATTTCTCAAGTAGAAGAAAAGTCATTCAGGGAACACACAGAACGAGACACTCAGAATGAAAATAAATTAGGTGGAAATGGACCCAACATACATCTACAGGCAAAGAGGCTAAGAGTCATCCATCCCAACAAATAAGGCATCTTTCCTCCCAAACGTTTAGCCTAATGGATTTTTCCAAATCCTTGCCTTGCGGATTCCGTGGGTCAGCAAGCCTGAAAAGACTTACTACTTCGGTTTCCTTGACAACATACCTGCCTTCTTTCTTTCTCCTTCACCTTTTTATATTCTTAAACCACCTTTGAAGAACAATGACAACTAAATTATGCTATGGGAGGGGAGGTTTGGACTGGGAGGGTCCCTCACTCCTTGGAAAGCCCAGGGGAAGTTTTGGCTACCACTCGATCTCATTGTGTGAACTGAGTGTTTGCAGAGAATTTACCACACCTGCTGACATAATTGTAGATTTGCCAGGGTGTATTTTTAGATGCTTTAGATACACGTGAGTGTGTGCACATACTCAAGTCAGCACTTTCAGTGCTGGAACTGGTATGAAATCCAAGAGAAAAAGAATATCAAGGGGCCATCATGTTCCTGAGGGTGTGAATTTCTCCTCTAGTCTGGAAACTTACTATTTAAACCCAGTTGACAGCAACAGGGAGGAAGAAGGCATCAGGACATTCTAAAAGTGCAGGAGGCACTTTGTGAGCTTATGGACTGTAACCAGCCAGGATCCTCTGTCCATGGAATTTTTCAAGCAATGATCCTGGAGTGGGTTGCCATTTCCTTCTGCAGGGGATCTTCCCAACCCAGGGATTGAACCCTGGTCTCCTGCCCTGCAGGCAAATTCTTTACCGTCTGAGCCACCAGGAAGCCCTTAGGAAGCACAGGTCAGGGCAACTTCTGGGCTGACTGCCCTCCTTTGCTCGGAGCTAGGATGTAATGCCTTATTGATTAGTTTCCTGTGGTGGCCATGGGTCCGGCATGGAGCCGGTATCTGGTTCCATGGAGCTCAGTGAGCTTTCCTTCCTATGCTTCCCCTACCCCTCCTCCTGGTTCTAATGAATCCCTTACTATTATTCTTTAGAAGGCATTTATTTCACCCCCTTCCCTGATTTCCTTTGTGATGTTGTTCTAGCTCTCAAATGGAGAATTCAACCGGGATCGAACTACTTTTTAGCAATTTCGTCTCAACTAGGCAAGAATGACCTACTTTTATCTCTCTCTAGACTTTGGAATAGTCTTTTAAAAAAAAAATAAACATGATGAACAAACAGTGAAATGCATAGATCTTGAGTACCTCATATAAACCAGTTTTGACAACTGCTAACCAAAACATGAAGCTTCCCTGATGACTCAGCAGTAAAGAATCTGCCTGCCAATGCAGGAGACACAGGTTGGATCCCTAGGTCGGGAAGATCCCCTGGAGAAAGAAATGGCAGCCCATTCCAGTACTCTTGCCTGGGAAATCCAGAGGTGCCTGGTGGGCTACAGTCCATGGGGATCACAAAAGAGTCAGGACACTTAGTGACTAAAAAAAAAAAAAAAAACAGCCAAGATACAGAATCTTTTGTTGTTGAAGTAAGTTGATTTACAATGTTGTTTTAGTTTCAGGTGTACAGCAAAGTGATTCTGTTATAGGATCCTATTTAATATTCTTTTCCATTATGGTTTACTACAGAATATTGTTCTCTGTGCTGTGCAGTAGGACCTTGTTGTTTATCTATTATAAATATAGTACTGTGTATCTGCTAATCCCAAAGTCCTAATTTATCCCTCCCCCACCCTGCTTTTCCTTTTGGTAACCATAAATCTGTTTTCTCTGTCTGTGATTCAGGCTCTATTTCATAAATAAGTTCTTTCGTGGCCTAGTTTAGATTGCATAAATGTGATATTATATGTATTTGTCTTTCTCTTTCTGACTTCACTTCATAGGATAATCTCTAGTTCCATCCATGTTGCTACAAATAGCATTATGTCATACGTTTTCTGGGTGAATAATGTTCCATTTCAAGACACAGAGCTCCTCACATGGCTCCACCAAGCTCCTTCATGCCCCTTTGTAGTCAATGCATGCTTTCTCTCCTAGAATTAATCAGAATGGATCTGATGTCTGACTCCATGGGTCAGATTTTCCTGCCCATAGAACTCCATACCCATGGCATCAGAACATACACATCCTCTGTGTGTGACTTCTTTCACTCAGTGTGATGTTGATTTTGGTCCACCTTCTTGCATGTATCAGCGGTTCATTCCTTTTTACTGCTCAATACTGTTCCATTGTGGATGTACCATGGAAACCCAGACCATTTCTAGTTTTTGGCTATCTTGAGAGAACCTGAAATAGTCTTTTAGTTGTTTTCCCTACACCTACACCAACCTTCCTCCTTACTGTTTAGACTCTGTCCACAACACAGGAGGGAAAGTGAGTCTTTAAAATAGTAATATTAAAATATCTGATTATGCTACTCCTCTGCTTAAAGTCCTCCCAGACTTCCTCATCTCACTTAGACAAGCAAACCTAAAATCCTTTCCATAACCAACCAGGCCCTACCTAATCCGGTCTCTCACAGGGGTCCAACCTCATCTCCTGCTGCTCTCCATCTAGCTTATTCTGTGCCATCTGCAGTGACACTCTGGCCATTATGTGTTAGCAGACCAGGGAGGTTTCTACCCCAGGACCTTTGTGCACGCTATTCTTTCTGCCCGGAATGCTCTTTTCTCATAGAGCCACAGGACTCAACCCCTCCTGTCATTCAAATTTCAGCCTATTAGAGAACTCTTCTCTGACAACACCATCTGAAATGGACTCCAGTGGCCTTTCTGTCTAGACCTTCACTGTCCATAAAGTAACCACTAGCCACACATCTCTAATTAAATTAAAACTACTTAAAGTTTAAAACACAGGTACTCCATTGCACTAGGTACGTGTCAAATGTTTAGCAGCCTCACGTACAGTGGTAGACAGATAAATGTTTACAGCTGACTGTCTCTTGGGGAAAAAACAAAGTCCTGATTTTTAGCACTTGCCAATTCATATGGTGTAAGTACTCTCACCATAGTTGATGGCTATATTTATGGAATATTACTCAACCATAAAAAATGAATGAAATTGAGCCATTTGCAGAGATGTGGATGGACCCAGAGTCTGTCATACAGAGTGAAGTAAGTCAGACAAAGAAAAACAAATATTGTATATTAACACAGGTATGTAGAGTCTCAAAAAGTGGTACAGATGAACCTATTTGCAGGGCAGGAATAGAGTTGCTGACATGGGGAACAGACATGGGGGGAAGGGGAGAATGGTACCAACTGGGAGATAAGACTGACGTATATCCAGTACTATGTGTAAAATATTGATAGTTAGTGAGAACCTGCTGTATAATACAAGGAGCTCAGCGGGGTGCTCTGTCATGACCTAGATGGGTGGGATTGGGTGGGGAGGGGTGTGAAAAGGAGGTCCAAGAGGGAAGGCATGTATGTATACCTATGGCTGATTCACTTCATTGTATAGCAGAAACTAACACAACATTGTAAAGCAATCATACTCCAGTTTTTTAAAAAAGATGACTGTATTTACCCACTGAAGGAAAGTCACAGGGCTCACAATAGCCTGGAGTTAAACTCCCCTCCAGCTTCTCCCCACCATTCTATGCAAAAGAACTCTCTCACCCAGAGGAAAAAAATGGACATTAAGGTTGATTATGCCCAGCTCCCAGCTGGTCCCAGCCTCTGGCCGATCTCCAGAATTCTTTGCTGCAGCCATTTAAGAGATAACTAATCCAAACAACCTTAGAGAAGAACTGGCCCCCTTAAGACAGTAGATTTCCACATATGTGTCTGTATGTACTCACTCTTTTCTTGGGTTAGTGCAGCAGCTCACTAATCTGACTGCTGCCCCTTCTCGCCTCATTAAAGGTGATCTGTGCCTGTAAAGTGCCGGTCTTGTTCTTTTTCTGAACCTCGCCTTCTCTAACTCCCTTACCCTATCTACACCCACTGCTTGCAAATTGTAACTAGTGGATACCGTATTGAACAGTGCAGACTATCTCATCATGTGAAGAAGTCCTGTTAGGCAGATGTCCTATGACTGTTAAGCTTGACTGACAGACGGATCAATTGATTGCATTTATGATCAGCTGCCAACTTAAGTATTTAATATATTTGTTTATGATCTGCTCTAACAGCTAGAAGCCCATTCCCTGCAAATTGCAGAAATCTTGTCTGCAACACTGAGGACACAGAGGGCTCTTAATATATATTTATGGAATGAATGTTTGAGCTTCAGCAAGTCCTTTTCCAAACAAAACCAAAAAGATCTGTATCAGAGTAGCTTTTATAAATAAAATTCTCTTTTCAGTTCTCATCTGAGTGCCATTTGTCCCAGCTCCATTGATGAAGGCTACAGTTCATCATGAACTGAACTGTCTGAATTCACAAACATTTGTTGAGGATTAGGGTTAACAGCCCTTCAAGGCTGTTAACTCAATGTACCTTGGAGAGCTCCAAACCACATAGTTCCTTGAAAAGACCAAGAACTCAGAGGGGCAGGGTTGGTCCCTCAAAGAGCAGATGCCTGGTTTCAGCATTCCCCTCCCCAACTATTCCTCCCTCCTGCATCTCCTTCCCATCAGCACTTCCTCTAAGCATGTTTTCCTGCTGTGTGAGGGTTGCCAAGGCTGATGTTGACATCACGAAGTGATGAAGTTGTAGCTCCTCATTCCAGCCCATCTTTCATTGCCTCCTTGCTGGCTGTGCTCACGCTGATGTAAGGAGGAAAGGAAGAGAGAAAAGGAGAAGAAAAGCATCAGAGAACAAAGCTGAATGAGACATGGTCCCTTGTCGTGGATTGTGTCAGTAGACCGTAACTGCTGAAGCACCAAGACTACACTGGCTGCTCTCATGGTACCATGACACCTGTGGATGGATGTTGAGCTGAGCAATTGTGAGAAGGAGTGTGGGGCAGGCTCATGAGATATAAACACAAGCTAGTACTAACAAAAATCACAGATGTACTCAGTTCAGTTCAGTCGCTCAGTCGTGTCCGACTCTTTTCAACCCCATGAATCGCAGCACGCCAGGCCTCCCTGTCCATCACCAACTCCCGGAGTTCACTCAGACTCACGTCCATCGAGTCTGTGATGCCATCCAGCCATCTCATCCTCTGTCATCCCCTTCTCCTCCTGCCCCCAATCCCTCCCAGCATCAGAGTCTTTTCCAATGAGTCAACTCTTCGCATGAGGTGGCCAAAGTACTGGAGTTTCAGCTTTAGCATCATTCCTTCCAAAGAAATCCTAGGGTTGATCTCCTTCAGAATGGACTGGCTGGATCTCCTTGCAGTCCAAGGGACTCTCAAGAGTCTTCTCCAACACCACAGTTCAAAAGCATCTAGAACATGTAAAATCTTTGTATTGTGAACATCTTAGGCATGATGGGTAGGGCACCGAAAAAGCAGGCCTTTGTAAAGGGCCACTGAGGGAATAGGGTGGTAACTGGGATTTTTTTTTTTACAACATCCTGAAACATGACTTTTGAGCAAACAAACAATCTAAAGAACTTAGAGACCTGTATTTATACTCTACCAAGATTGTAGTGTTTGAAAGTGTGTCATGACCCTCAAAAGACTGGGTACCATCACCTTACTAAGACTGGATGTTCTCATTTTATCCATTCTTTCTAAATAGAATTCTAATAAGGGGATGAAGTGTGGAGCCATGAGAATTAATGGAAAGCGGGTGGAGAAGAAAGAAAAGAAAGAAGAAAAACATCCAAGCGGATGTTTGGGGAAAGAAAGTCCTTATATCTCGGTGATATAAGTTCTCTTAATCAAATGCCCATGAAAGAGAATAGTTTCTCAGCCAAGAGCTTGGTGTTGTCTCAAGAACCAGCTCAGGTCAAGGTGATTTCTAGAAATCACCTTGTATTTGGCTTATGTAGAAACTAGCCCAACTCTTCAGTGGGTCCACTGACCTTACGTCTCAATGGAATCAGCTAGAGGCAAGGTCAGTGGATGCCCTAAGTCATTCTGTATGAGATCCACAGTGGTTTGTGATTGTCACATCGAATAATGGCAGATACAACAAATTCTCTTTATCTAGAATATCCGGAGCCACTTTACAGTGTATGCACCTACTGGTCACCTCTAAATCACAAATCAGTCACAGTGTAAAAAGCCTAAGTAGTGGAGTGGAAAGAAAATTGAATATAAATCAGGAGAATGGGGTTTCAGAACTAGCTTTGAAAAAAGAAATGAAAAAAAAAGAACTAACTCTGGTCCTATCTGATGATGGTATTCTAGCAAAGTTCCTAAGTCCCCGTTGCTAACTCGGAATCTATATAATAAAGATAATAGTATCTGGTCCTTCTATCCCATGAGATCACTTGTCAAAGCTAATTATTTTCCTTTCTTTAGTGATTACTTAATACCAGGGACTCTCACTGCCTTATTCATTTATCCATAAGAACTCTTCCAGTTAAAGACCCATTTTTCAGATGAGATAACCAAGAGTGACTTTTGATGATGTAGCTGCAGAGTGCAGTTAGTTAAATGTGGCACTGATGTCCAGCCCAACATTGTCTTTGAAGACAGTAATTTTTTTTTTTTTTGGATGGTCAAGCAATTTATTTATTTATTTATCTGACATTGATTTAGCTCTTTCAGCTTTATTTATTTGTTTCATTGGAGTATCATTCCTTGACAATGTTGTGTTAGTTTCTGCTGTACAGCAGCGTGAATCAGCTCTATGTATACACATATCCCCTCCCTGTTGAGACTCCCTCCCACTTCCCCTCAACCCACCCCTCTAGGTCGTCACAGAGCATGGAGCTGAGCTCCCTGCGCTATATAGTAGTTCCCCAGTAGCAAGCTATTTGGCATATGGTAGCGTATATATGTTAGTGCTACTCTCTCACTTCCCCCCAGCCTCTCCTTTCCCCTTCCTGGGTCCACCAGCCCATTCTTTACATCTGCATCTTTATTCCTGCCATGCAAACAGGTTCATCAGTACCATTTTTCTCGATTCTACATAGAAGCATTAACCATAGTGCTATTCTGTTGATGGGGGTGGGAGGGGAGTAGAAGGAAGGCGTGATGAGAACCCATGAGCCAAACAAAACAAACTGCACCATTTTAGTGACATTTGTTATCATGGATAAGGAGTAGGAACGTTGGTTGTCTCGAACCTCCTTTGGTTTTTTTTCTTCTTAGAAAACAGCTTTGAAGTTGATGGATTTGGCTGCAGCTGAACATTTTGGGCATCGTAAGAAGCTCAGCAATTGATTCTGCCTATGACCTTAGCTTCAAACCACCCTGCCTTGTTCAGCCAAGAGCAGCACATATGTTCCCAGCAGCGTCTGCTGGCTGATTGCACCCAGAGGAGTGAGGGTCAACTGGAGAGTAGTCCCTACACTGAGTCTGCGACTTCTCTTTGGCTCACATTTAAATTTTAAGCATCTGGATCTCCTCCCTGAGAGTGGCAGTTGCTCGGGAAGCTTTCCTTTAACCACGTGGGGTCTTTTTACCTTGTCATCGACTAGCTCCTGTTGCAGCTCAGGTCCTGGTGTGCTTGACCCTGACCTCTGTGCCTCATCTGTGAGCTCATCCTTGTCTTTTAGACATAGCACTTATTTACATCACGCTCCTGGACTGCCTTTCTGGATCCTTCTCCAGGGCTTTGGGTTGTATGAGTGTCGCCAGCTCTCCCCTTCTGGTGTCCTCCAGCCATAAGCTTTACCGTGGCTGTGCTCCCATTGGCTACCTGCCAATGATCTTTGTGGTTCTACTAATCCCCTCTAGGGGGTGTTTCAAATGGAGTCTTCCAGATCAGCGGTTCTGCATTCTTCTCAAATCATCCTCATGGTCTCTGGGCTAACTCATAAGGATTTATAAGTTCTATAAAGATCTAAAAGTTGTGTGTTGTTATGTTGATGAAATGATCTCTTCATATAACTGTAATCTCTTTGAAAGCAGAAAAGTAAAAGTGAAAGTTGCTCAGTCGTGTCTGACTCTTTATGACCCCTGGACTATAGAGCCCATGGAATTCTCCAGGCCAGAAAACTGGAATGGGTAGCCTTTCCCTTCTCCAGGGGATCTTCCCAACCCAAGGATCGAATCCAGGTCTCCCACATTGCAGGCAGATTCTTTACCAGCTGAGCCACCAGGGAAGCCCAAGAATACTGGAGTGGGTAGCCTTTCCCTTCTCCAGGGGATCTTCCCAACCCAGGGATTGAACCCAGGTCTCCTGCATGGCAGGCAGATTCTTTACCAGCTGAGCCACAAGGGAAGCTCAAGAATACTGGAGTGGGTAGCCTATCCCTTCCCCAGTGGGTCTTCCTGACCCAGGAATCGAACCAGTGTCTCCTGCATTGTAGGCTGATTCTTTACTAAGCTATAAAAGCAGAAACCTTTATATATATTGCTTACTAGTTTCTATAAAATAGAATTCTGGATGATCTGGAACAAGACAAGGATGTCCTCTCCCTCAGTTTCTATTCAACATCGTAGTATATGTTCCAGCCAAGGCAATTAGGCAGGAAAAAGAAATAAAAGCTATCCAGATTGGAAAGGAAGCAAAATGATCTCAGATGTAATCAGATGGCTTGATGATGTATGTAGAAAATGCTAAAAAAAATCAATTTAAAAAATTATTAGAACTAATAAAAGTGTTCAGCAAGGCAGCAGGATACAAGATCAATATTTTAAAATGTATTTCTGCACCCTAGCAGTGAGCATCGGAAAAGAAATTAAGGAAATGATTCCATTTACAATAAATAGCATCCAAAAAATGCCTAGGAATATATTTTTTAAAGAAGGGCAAGACTTGTACTCTGGGAACTACAAAATCTTGTTGAAAGAAGTGAACAAATACATGAATAAATGCAAAGACACCCTCCATTCTGGAACTGTTGTTAACATTACAATGCTCCCCCAAATTGATCCACAGATTCAATGCAATTCCTGTCAAAATCCCAGCTGCCACTTATCAGAAACTTTCAAACCCAACTTGAAATTCATATGGAAATGCAAAGGAACCAGAATAGCCGAAATAATTTTCAAAAAGAAGAAGAAATCTGGAAGGCTTGTACCTCCTGGTTTAACACACGTAACACAAAGCTTCAGTAAGTTTTGTAACACAAGAACTGTGTGGTACCAGCATAAAGACAGACATACAGATGGATGGAATAGAATTGAGTCCAGAAATAAACCCATGTTTTTACGGTCAACTGATTTTCAAGAAGGGTGTCAAGACAGTTCCATGGGGAAACATGTCTTTCAACAAATGGTGCTGTCCTCGGGCCAAAGAACATTCCTTCATCTGATAACTTTGATGGTACCAGTGATCGTTAATTCCATGTGTCAGCTTGACTTGGGCCAAGGGATGCCCAGACAAGGGTAAAATATTATTTCTGGAGTGTTTGTGATGGTGCTTCTAAAGGAGATTAGCCTCTGAATGAGTAGAAACAGTAAAGAAGATCCATCCTCAGCAATATGGGTGGGTACCATCCAATCCATTGAGGGCTCAGAGAGAACAAAAGAGTGGAGAAAGGGAGAATTCCCTTTCCCTCTTCTTCAGCTGGGATGTCCATCTTCTCCTGCCCTTGGGCATCAGAGTTCCTGATTCTCTGACTTTTGGACTGTTGGAAAAGATGCCGCCACCACAGCACCCCCAGGCTGTTAGACTCAGACTGTGCTGGACTGGCTTTTGTGATTCTCCAGCTTGCAGAGGGCAGACGGTGGAACTTCTCAGCCTCCATCATTGTTTAGGCCAATTCCCATAGTAAATCTCCTCTTGTAAATCTCTATCTAGCCTATTAGTTATTTTCCTATGAAGACCCCCAATAGATCCGCAAATGGGTGACACCACCCACAAAGCCCCCGACACTTGTGGAGGAGGGCTTGGCAGCCTCTGCTTAAGCTGAAATGCTGTCTTTCTTTTGCATAGAAAACACGAGCCCATCGAATTCTACTCTGTTCTCCTGAGTGCTCCCCGTTCTGTTCCACTTAACCAGTCACGGAGCATTTTAGAAGGCTCTGTCAATCGGAGGTTGGAATAATAGCACTGCCATTACCTCAAGCATTGTTGAAACATGAAGGATAAAATGTGTCTCATTATTCAGGTTCTCAGAAGTGATGGCATCGAGCCAGAATGGTCCCATTAACTCTCAAGGCCTTACTTTTGATGCTCTCCACCTTTAAATAATAATTTCTTCTCAAGGAAGGGAAGAAAAGTTGAAGGCTATCATTGACCTCAAAACAGCGGAGTTTCTCACATCTGAGGAAGCATTTATCTGCAGATGAGGCTTTTGGAGTTTCTCTGATGAGAGTCTGATGTACAGTTTTTAGAGTCAAGAAAATTCTCTCACTTTTGATTTGAAACAATGAAGAATTCAAAAATGCAGGCAAGGAACAGAAGTTTCTGGTCTTGTTGGGAAGAGCCGGATGACACCTTTTGGGGCCCACTTCCTGCTAAGTTCCACAGTAGTTTTGCAGTCTACTTTTGCTTCCAATAGACCACTTATGTATGCATTAATAGATGTATCTATAAAGTGAGGAATTGAGCTAGACTGTATATCTTATGATTCTGAACTTTAGTTTTCAGATCTTTTTATATTGGCATAAGTCTTAGCTTGGTACATTAAAGCTACAACAATAATAGCAATAGCTAACATTTATTTCCTGGGCTCCAAAATCACTGTGGATGGTGACTGCAGCCATGAAATTAAGGGATGCTTGCTCCTTGGAAGGAAAGCTATGACAAACCTAGACAATGTATTAAAAACCAGAGATATCTGTTTGCCAACAAAGGTTCGTGTCGTCAAAGTTATGGTTTTTCCAGCAGTCATGTATAGATGTGAGAGTTGGACCATAAAGAAGGTTGAGCGCCAAAGAATTGATGCTTTTGAACAGTGGTTGCTGGAGAAGACTCTTGAGCATCCCTTGGACTGCAAGATCAAGCCAGTCAATCCTAAAGGTGATCAACCCTGAATATTCATTGTAAGGACTGATGCTGAAGCTGAAGCTCCAATACTTTGGTCACCTGATGTGAAAACTCGACTCACTGGAGAAGACCCTGATGCTGCGAAATATTGAAGGTTAAAAGGAGAAGGGAGTGGCCAAGGATGAAATGGTTAGATAACATCACCAACTCAATGGACGTGAATTTGGGCAAACTCTGGGAGATAGTGGAGAACAGAGGAAACTGGTGTGGTACAGTCCATGTGGTTGCAGAGTCAGACATGACTGAGCCACTGACAACAACAAGAGCATTTATTGGGTGATTACATTACCTACTCTATTCCTTTTGGTCCCTCATCAGTGCTCTGAGTAGGTTCTGTCATTCACTCCCTCACACAGATGAAGACATGGGGGCTCAGACAGGTTTGTATTTTGCCCAAGCACACACACCTATTAAAGGTCAGAGCTGGCATTCAAACCTAGATCTAACTACCACGTCTTGACTGTGGTCTAATTATCTACTGCTGTTGAGCAAGTCATCCCAAAACTTAGTGGCTCACAACAATGCAATCATATTATTATCTCCCATGGTTTATGTGGGTTGAGAATTTGGGAGGGGCTTGGCTGGATGGCTTAGCTCATGGTTCCTCTTCAGTGGCTGGAGCTAGAACCACTGTAGCTGGGAACTACTGGGCCCTCTCCTCCCTCTCTTCCCTCCTGTTCTCCAAGGGCTCCAAGAGCAAGTGAACTCAGGGACAAATTAGAATCGAATAGCCATACATGGTGTGTGTGTGTGTGTGTGTGTGTGTGTGTGTGTGTGTAATGGAATACTGCACAACCATGAAAAGAACAAAAGCATGTCATTTGCCGCAACATGGATACAACTAGAGATTATCATACTAGGTGAAGTAAGCTAGAAAGAGACAGATAAATACCATATGTTATGACTTATATGTGGAACCTAAAATGTGACACAGATGAAGCTGTCTATGAAAAAGCAACAGAACCATGGCCGCAGAGGGCAGACAGTGGAACTTCTTGCCAAGGGGAAGGGGTCGTGGAAGCAATGAAGTGGGAATTTGGGGTTAGCAGATGAAAGCTTTTATATATAGAATGGATAACCAACAAGGTGCTGCTGTATAGCATGGGGAACTACCTTTGATATCCTGTGATAAACTATCATGGAAAAGACTATGAACAAGGAATGTGTATAGGCTTCCCTGGTGGCTCAACCAGTAAAGCATCTGCCTGTGATGCAGGAGATGCGGGTTTGGTCCCTGGGTCGGGAAGACCCCCTGGAGAAAGGAATGGAAACCCACTCCAGTATTCTTGCCTGGAGAATCCCATGGACGGAGGAGCCTGGCGGGTTACAGTCTGTGGGGTTGCAAAGACTCGGACACGACGGAGTGACTAAACAACAACAACAACAAAGTGTATAACTGAGTCACTCTACAGTAGAAATTCACACGATATTGTAAGTCAGCTTTACTTCAATAAAAATATGTTGATGAGGATCAAATAATCTTTTGAAGCTGCTTCTGTTTCATAGATAAGTTCATTTGTGTCAAATTTTAGAGCCCACATTCAAGTGATACCATATGATACATGTTTTTCTCTTCCTGACTTCACTTAGTATAATCTCTAGTTGCATCCACGTGGCTGTGAATACTGGAGTGGGCAGCCATCCCCTTCTCCAGGGAATCTTCCCAACCCAGGGATCAAACCCAGGTCTCCTCCATTTGCAGGCAGATTCTTTACCATCTGAGCCACCAGGGAAGCTCTGTTTTCTTCATTGCCCTAAGCCAGAACAAGCAGAACTCCGGTGATGACTTTGTAGGTGTAATTGTGACCTGGATGTCTCAGTAAGACTGTGTTCTGGGACTGCTTCCAAAGATGGAAGGAAAAGAACACTGTCTTTCCACCAGGATTTTGAATGAGTGGTTGCCAGATTCCTGCCTCCTAGAAAGATCATGCCCTAATGCTTATCCAGCAGAGAACAGGGTCAGGAGAGAGAATTCAGTCCTCATGTTTTGCTGGGCTCTGTTTTTTCCTTAAATCTATCTTCACTGGGCTTCTGATGCTTTGTTGTTATTGTCTAAGTCACTCAGTCGTGTCTGACTGTTTGTGATCCCGTGGACTGCAGTCCTCCAGTCTCCTCTGTCCGTGGGATTTCCCAGGCAAGAATACTGGAGTGGCTTGCCATGAGATCCTCCAGGGGATCATCCCAATCCAGGCACTGAACGCGAGTCTCCTGCTTGGCTGGTGGATTCTTTACCACTGAGCCACCAGGGAAGCTCTCTAATGCTTACAACCGCCCAAAATTCCCCTGCAACACAGGATGCCCTCCACCTGCCATGGGTGACCCCCTCCTGTTTTACGTTTTATTCCTTTCCTTCTGTACTTCACCTGGAGACCTAGTTGTACTTGAGAAATGTCGGACCACCCTGGAGAGGAATGTGATAATGAGATTTTAGGATCAAGAGAAAGAAGCAACGGAAACCCTTGCAATTGTGTGTGACTATTTGTACAGGCTGTTTCTTTTTATAAGACCAAACCAACCCTGAGGCTATGTCTTTCAGATGAGAACCCAAAGGACAAGATTTCTCTCAAGGCATCGTCTGCCTGCTTCATTTCCTTGGATTATCTTTTAGAAAAAACTCCAGAAGTGTTGGTGAGAAATCTTTGAAAAATCTCCGACTTTCACAGAGATGGGCTATGACTCAGAGCCGCTGTCTGTTTCTTTCTTGGGCTGCTTTTCAGAGATGCCAACTCAGCCAGCCATCCTAAGTCATCAGATCCTTTAAACATTTTATATGTTTCGAAAGGTGTGGGGGAAAAAAAAAAACCTCTCCTGCTGACAAATCCATGATAAAGTGAGCAAGCTCTGCTAGGAGCATGTTTTGAAGGAGAAAGGGACTCCCGAGACTGCCTAAGTTTCTCTGTGAGGGATTGAACATATTGATTATGGGCTGGGAAATAGAGGAAATTGACAGACTAGCATTAGAGATGATGAAACTTACTACTTGTAGTGCTAACTGGCTTAGGGCATTTGGGTACCAACGTATTGTCCCATCTCTGGATATTTGTGGGATGTGAATGTTGCTGCAGCTCCATCAGTTTTGATAGCCCTGCTTTGTCTGGGAGTGACCCCCCTTTGTGACCCTTGAGACGCAGAGGTGCGGGGAAGACGATGTCAGGTGTCAGGGGCTTTGGAGCCTGGGCATCCCAGAGCGTGGCTCCTGCCTTGGTTTAGGTGCATAGCCTCTTCCTGTGGTCACCACAAATGTTCTGCTCCACTCCCCAGCCTCGGTGCAGAGTGGACCTGGCTCTGATCACCCCGAGGACCTCCTTGTGTGGAATTCCCTTGTACCCAGTCCCCCTTCTACCTATGAAGCTCTCCTCTGCTCCCCATTCTCCTTCTGAAGAGTAGATGCTCGTGTCAGCTGAGTGCCACTCCAACTGGTGGTTCCTGTGTCCCCCTCCCTCTTTCCTGCACCATCTGGACTGGAACATGAGACCTGATGGGCTGGGCACTGGCATGCCCTCCCTCCAAGGCTGCCTGTGAGCCCAGCTGGAGTCCGTTCCCATCCAAAAGGGCTGATTCACCCCCGTCTCAGATGGTTTTACACTGGCTGACTTTTTGGAGTTGTCAACCAGCTCAGAGCCTGATGGGAGATTAAATAACATTTTTTTTCTCTTTGGGTTTGTATTGTAAACCAATGTTTATACCAAACCTTTCTGTACCAATGAATTTCCAATTGAAACATCTGCCTCTCAAATCTTGATATGGGACTCAGTTGGTTTCTAAAATTCTTTCCACGTGCTTATTTAGTTCTTAGGAGCCTTTTACCAATGTGTCACACACCTACAAAAAAGTGCACCAATTTTTAGGTGAGCAGCTTCCAATTTTTGTAAAGTGCACTCTTGTGTAACCAGAATCCAGTGCAAGAGATAGAATACTGCTAGGCCTCCAAAGTCACCCCACACTCCTTCAGGTCACTTGCCATTGCTCCCCTCATGTACCTGTCAAAGTAACCATCAGTGTACTTTTTCTCCCCCAGTTTTATAGGGATATAATTGACATACAGCACTGTATAAGTTTAAAGTATACAGCACACCACCTCATGAAAGTTTGAGCACAGGAGGAGAAGGGGGTGACAGAGGATGAGATGGTTGGATGGCATCACCGACTTGATGGACATGAATTTGAGCAAACTCTAGGATATGGGAAAGGACAAGGAATCCTGGTGAGCTGCAGTCCATGGGGTCGCAAAGGTCGGACACGACTGAGCAACTCAAGAACAATGCAGTATATCACAAAACAATTCCCACAATAAGTCTGGTGAACATCCATCATCTCATATAGACAGAGAATTAAAAAATGGAAAGAAATTTTTTGTGTGTGATGAGAACTCTTTAAGATTTACCTGTCTTAGCTTTCAGATGTGGCATATAGCCGTGATAATTATATTTATCATGATTTATATTCCCTAGTACTTATAACTGGAAGTTTGTGCCTTTTGATCGCCTTCATCCAATTCCCCCTTCTTTCAATCCCCTACCCTTCTCTCCGGGAACCACAAATCCAATCTCTTTTCTATGACTTTGTTAACACAACAAGCAAAGTTGTTTCCTGGTATACAGGAAACAGTTGATTCCTGGTCTGCAACTTGGTGAGTCAGTATTTCCATACATTTCAAAACGATCATTGCAGTAAGTCTAGTTCTCGTCATACAAAATATTACATTATTATTGACTCTATTCTCTATACTGTACACTCCATCCCGTGATTCATTTCTTTTAATAAGTGAAAGTCTGTGCCTCTTCATCTCCTTCACTCACTTCTGTCCTCTCCCCACCCTCCTGCCTTCTGACAGCCACCTGTCTGTTTCCTGTATCTATGACTCTGCTTTGGTTTTATCATATTTATTCATTTGTCCACAGAAAAGTGAAGCCATACAGTATTTGCCTTTCTCTGTCTGACTTATTTCACTTATCATAACACCCTCTACGTCCATCCATGTTGTCACAAACGGCAAAATTTAATTGTTTAATGGATGAGTAATATCCCAATGTATTTAATTGCTTCTATGTATTGGCTATTGTGATAATGCTGCAGTGAACATTAGGGGTGCATATATCTTTTCAAATTCGTTTTTTCATTTTTGTGTTCTTCAGCGAAAGTAACCATTGTTGTAAAGAAAATTTAATGCAAGTGGTAGGATCTCTTTTTCAAGAAGTATTCATCGATAATCACATGAGTATAGTTAAAACTTATTGAGATCTGGGAATTCCCCAGCAGTCCAGTGGTTAGGACTCCAGGCTTCCACTGTATGGGTCATGGGTTTGATTCCTGGTTGGGGAACTAAGATCCTGTATGCCAAGGTATGGCTGGGAAAAAAAAGAAACCAACTTCCTAAGATCTTACTATGTGGCAGATTTTGCAAACACAACATAAATTAACTCATTTTATCTGTATAGTCACTCCATGGCGTACATTATGATATTATTTTTGTCATTAGTCTCATTTAATAGAAAAGGAGACAGATGCAAGAAATTGTCCTATTTTCTCCCTGGCTTTTTAAACTAGCTTTACAGCATTTAAGAGATTTTATTTTATTAAAATATATCTGTTTCCTTTTAACTAAACGTGTAATTCTATTTGTTCTTAGTTTTATTTTGGGAGGGGCAATTAAAGAATTGATACATTTGAGAGGTAACAAGAACTCACTAGAATATTTGTAGTCATCCAATCAAGTATTGAAAAATGGGCACTTCCCTGGTGGTCTAGTGGTTGAGCATCCGCCTGTCAGTGCAGGGGACACGAGTTCAACCCCTGGCCCAGGAAGATCCCACATGTCACAGGCCAACTAAGCCAGTGCCCCACAACTACCGAGCCCACGCTCCACAGCTGCTGAGCCTGCGAGCTCCAGAGCCTGTGCTCCTCAACAAGAGAAGCCGCCACGATGAGAAACCCGTGCCCTGCAGCTAGAGAAAGCCCACACACAGCGACAAAGAACCAGCGCAGACAAAAATCTGTAAAACTTTAAAAACGGAAGAAGGATCTCCACTGAACTGGATGCTGATATACCAGAGGAAGATGTTGATGGGAAACACCCAGAGTCAGACAAGAAAAGCCTTTAATCCTGGATGTTTCTTGAGACAGGTCAACTCTAGTTCATCCTGCAAGGCTGACTCCCACCTCAGCCCCCCAGTTTTCCCTCAGAGAGGATCCCGTGGTACCCTGTATTTCTGCATCACAGAATTGCTTGCCAACATAGTTGAGTTTCATGGTTATGTGTCTCCCAACATGAAGCAAAGCTGTTGAGGGCAGGCTTTCCGGGTGACAAGTTCCCCTCTGTCAATCTGGTACCCAGGTTACATTGGAGCTTTGGGAGATGTCTGTGGGATTTATGCATGAGAGTGAGAAAGAGGATAAGAGAGGAGAGAGTCATGGGCTGATTTGGGTGTGTGAGGACCAGGCTAGTTCACTGCAGAGCATCCACGACTCACCCATCTTACAGCTAGTAGCTCGGAGAATGGGGTGGCCAAGGACCCTGCAGGGAGACGTCCGAAAGGAGGTTAGATGGTTGGGAGGGACCCATCCTGCTCAGAGGGTTCAGGGGATATTTTGTGATAATCCTTCTTCAAAATAAGGTCGATGAGGATTTCTGTACCATGTCACAGGTCTGAGAACATTTTCTTGCAACAAAAGATCGTATTCTGTTATCAGCAGGTCAAACAGAATGGCTCTCTCCCCATTCCTGTTTTTTGTGTTTTTTTTTTTAAGATATTTTTTGATGTGCACCACATTTAAAGTGCACGTTAAAGTAACACATTCTATTGAATTTGTCACAATATTGCTTCTGTGTTATGTTTTGGTTTTTTAGCCACGAGGCGTGTGGGATCTTAGCTCTGCTACCAGGGGCTGAACCTGCACCACCTGCTTTGGATGGGGAAGTCTTAACCACTGGATCAGCAGGGAAGTCCCTCTGCTTTCCTGTTTTGTCACGTTTTCATTACACCTTAGTCTTCATTGATGAACAAAAAAAGAGTAGATAGAGGCCTAGTGAACACTATAGGAAGGCTAGAAATTGTTATTAGGATGCTAGCTGGCACTCTTGGGATGGGTCTTCTGTCTGGACCCTTAAAGAGGATGCTGATGCAGGGGCAGCTGGTGTTGGTGTACTCAGTGTGGCAGGGTGGGGAAAGAGTAGGGCTCCTGGGTCAGTTTTCCTCCTTCACCTGGTATTTATCAACTTCTTTTTGTTTTGTAACTTACTCTTTTGAAATCTGGGATCCCTCTTGGTTGATGGGTCCCAAAAGCAACCACCCTTTGAACACATTTCCAGGCAGAGAGAACAGCAACCAAGAGAGGCTTTCAGACAGTCAGGCACCTGGCGAACTGCTGATGCGTTCGGCCACGAGGCAGGAATCTTCGCTGATTTAAATTAAAAAATGCATGTCAAGATGTGGGTGCCTTCCACCCTGTATCTTTTTCCCAGGCTAGTGTCTCTCATATGTTATCTAGGTAGGCCCGTTCTGATTTCCGCCTCACCCCCCGCCTTTGTAAATTCCCGGAGCCTGTCATCCGGAAGGTTCATCTTGCATTTTCTGCATCGCTGGAGTTGCTTGGCAGAGAACCCAAAGCTCTCTGGCTCCGGGCCGGCTTCCATCAGATGGATGTGACCCTGGGAAACCACAGTGTTCACTGAGTTGCCAGAGGGGGCAGTGAGGCAGGATGGTGTGGGAGTCTCCCCGAGCAGGATTAAAGGACTTTGGCAGGCTCTGGGTTGCTGAGAGGGAGAGAACCATGGGTGGGCATAGAATGCCCTCTGAGACATCCCTTGCCAGGCAGCTGGCAAGCACTCTTAGCCAGGCTTGCTGTCTCTTTCTCCCCAGACTGGAGAAGGCCTGTGACTTGATCCTCTGTGACCCACTGACCCATCTGTGGCCACTCTGCATCCCAGTAGCTCCCTGTTGCCTTTCTGCTGGCCCATGGCTGTCCCCTTCTGGGTCCTGCTAGCAGGCCCCCTCCATGGACAGGTAGACAGCCGAGGAGATGGGGTAGTGAGTCATGGACACCTTGGCCATGGACACCTGGCCTGGCGTTTGACCAAGGGTTTCCACAGGTGATTGATGGCTGGGGTGAGAAGGGTCCAGCCATGCCCTCCACCAGGCGCGACCCAGCCTGTCACACCTCCTGGGCAGCTGGTGCTCATCTCGACTCCCAGGCTCACCTGCTCATGTGCATTCATCAGATACGTGGGAAGCATCTGCCCCCATGCCATGACTCTCTATGTCATTATTTTGTGAAAAATGAAAATATTTCAAAGGTCATCACAATGCGAAAAGACAAAGAAAAGTCCTTTTTCCCCTTCCCTCTGTGTAGATGTCTCCAGACCATCCCCATGCCCCTGAACACCCCCCGCAAGAGCTCATCACAAACCTTTCCTGCATTTCCTTCCAGTTTTTTAAAAAAATAATTTTACTTGTTTACTTATTTTTGGCTGTGCTGGGTCTTCATTGCTATGCGGCTCTTCTCGGGTTACGGGGACTGCTCTCTAGTTGCAGTGGCCTCTCATTGTGGTGTCTTCTCGTTGCAGAGCACAGACTCTGGAGTGTCTGCAGCTTGGACTCTGGAGACTCTGGAGTGTCTGCAGCTCCAGTAGCTGCCGCGTGTGGGCGCTAGAGCACAGGCTCAATAGTTCTGGTGCACCCGGCTTAGTTGCTCTTCGGTCTATGAGATACTCCTGTCCCGGGGATGAAACCCATGTCCCTGCATTGGCAGGCAGACTCCCAACCACTGGAGCACCAGGGAAGTCCCATGCCTCCGTCTTTGAAAAGTCAGAGCCAGGATTGTGTGGTTGTCTGAACTCTTGGTCCGATATCATTGAACAAGCCTACATACTGAACCCCGGCTGAGCCAAGCAGTAGTATAGGCATTGAGATCCTGCCAAGTGCTCTCAATGATGGTCTATTGTTAGGGCAGGAGACACAATAATGACTCAATAGAGGAGGAGCAGGAAGAGGGAGGGGCCCAGAGATGATGGAGAAGGGGAGACACAGAGGCGGCTGGACATGAGCAGCGCCCAGTGCTGTCGTGGTCTCTCAGAGGAGGTGACGTTTGTGCAGACACCTGCCTGTGGGGGAAAGAGTGTTCCAGGCAGAGGGAACAGTAGATGGAAAGGTGGGGCGTGGGGAGGTGTTGGTGGGAGCGAATGAGTATAGATAAACCTCCCTTCTCCCCCAAATCTCAAATGTGAGGGAGAATCAGGAGACAGGCTATACTAGGAATGAAAATCACATTGATTCATTTTTTAGATCAAATCCTGTGACCTATTCTAAAAAGGAAAATCTCTCTTATTTCTTTTTCTTCTGCGCTTGTCTGGGAGAAAGGGAACATGCTCCATAGACACTCTCTGCAGCCCTACCTCTTAACCTCTGGAAAAGACTCCTAGCTCTGCAGGTATGGCATCTTGGTCTGTATGTTACCTAGTAAATGTGCAGTGAGTCCTGGGGAACCGCGAGGAAAAGATTCTGGCTCGTTCAGGGCAACCTTGACATCTCCAATTATAATGGAAAGTCTGCTCCTTGGAGAGGAAGGGAAATACTGATTAGAGGAGATGACAGTTACAAAAATAAGACGTAGACATGGGAGAGACTTCTTTTCGCTGTAGAATTGTCTGGGGGATGCGAGGGCTTTTCCTTTAACTGGACAAATCCTTTCAGACACTGTGCCCTACCTCCATTTGGCAAAGCCCACGCATTCTCAATGGCCAGCGGTGTGTGGTCCAGGCTCCACGACTTTGTCCTCCTTACAGACAGCCAAAAGGTGATGGAGATAAAGGTGCTTCAAAGGACAGACTGCTTCCAGCCTCTGCCATCCCTGCAGCCAGAGAAACGGTGCAGATGGCAGCATTGCCGCTTGTGTGATCTAAGTTAACTTTGCCTTTCCTGAGGTTTCTGGGCTCAGAATCTTGCCCGAGCTGAATAACCACCAAGCAGAATAATCAGAAATGCCACCACCCTGTCCAGCATGCAAAGACAGAGCTAAATCCCTTTCTTGCAAAGACAGAAGGGTTGGTTCCATCCATGAAGGGAGAGTGGACCCATCCAAGTTTAGGGCACCCCTGATGCTGCTGCTGCTGCTGCTGCTACTAAGTCGCTTCAGTCGTGTCCGACTCCTAGCGACCCCATGGACTGCAGCCTACCAGGCTCCTCCGTCCATGGAATTTTCCAGACAAGAGTACTGGAGTGGGGTGCCATTGCCTTCTCCGAGGGCACGCCTAACCCACTCCAGTATTCTTGCCTGGAAAATCTCAAGGACAGAGAAGTCTGGCGGGCTATAGTCCATGCAATCCTGAAGAGTCGGACACGATTGAGCGATTAAACAACACCCAGGCACCCAGAAATGTTTATGAAAGAGTTTTATAATTGAATAGTTTGAGGGAGATCCAAGCAGTAACTATGGGGAAACCCTATTTCTATTTATGTTTACCAAGCACTCCGTATACCTGCCCCACTGTGTTCTGAACACCTTAGTAATGCATCCTCATTTAACTCTCCGAAGGATTCGGAATGTGGGCTTTATTATTCTGTTCATTGCAAGACACAGAAACCGTATCACAGAGAGAGAGAGGAACTCATCTGTGGCCGAAGTGACTGCCACTCACTTCATGACCTTGTCTTATTTTGATTTCCATCCATCTGGATGAGGGGGTATGAGGACACGATTTGTTCAGTGCTTCGGATTTCAAAGGTCTGACTTGACCCCAGATGCAAAGTCTACACCCCAAAGAACAAGTCTACGTATTGGATATTCATCTGGGAGAGACCATTGTGAGCAGCAAGAGGTGACAGTGACAAAAACCCTAAGAACTGGGGTTCTTTCCACGTCTTCATTGTGCAGGCTGGCCATTCATTTTTTAAAATTTACATATTTTATTACTTAGAAAAATTTTTTTGGCTGCACCCCACAGCATGTGGGACCTTAGTAGTTCCCCAACCACACCCCCTGCATTGGAAGGTGGAGTCTTAACCACTAGACCACCAGGAAAGTCCCCAGGCTGGGCATTCACTCCTTGCACCTTCCTAATAGGCGACATTCATTCACTCAGCAAACACTTCTTGAGCCATATTTATCACAGTGAATAGAAGAGTCAGTACAACAGATGAAATTGCCTGCTCCACATTCTGCTGAGGAAACCCAGACCGTAAACAAATTAAGAAAATAAGATAGGTCAATAGAGTGGACAGACTGCTAGCTGTTCCCGAGTCCCAGCAGAACAAAACACAAGATGATAACTTCCCTCGAGTAGACCAACTTTGTACTGTACCTACACTGCCAAGACAGTTTGGGCGCTGATAATGCAAAGCTGTATAAGCCTTATCACGTTTATAACTTGATCTGTAGCAAACTGGACAAGTTCTCTGTTAAAACTGAAGGTTTGTTAAAAAGTTCTGTAGCGGACGTTTATTGATCAGCTAGCCAATGTAATTACCAAGCATTTTCTTCCTTTCATGGTAGAGATCACCATAGAACCCATTTCTGGTGATTTAAATATACAGGTACCTTCTGGGAATGGAGAAGGAAATGGCAATCCACTCCATTATTCTTGCCTGGAAAATCCCATAGACAGAGGAGCTTGGAAGGCTACAACCAGGGGATTGTAGAGTTGGACACAACTGAGTGACATCACTCATCACTTAGGGGAGAATGAGTCTCAATCCCCCCTCAACAGAAGATGCTTTACTAGCTACATGTTTTGTGGGCTCTTAGGGGAGCATCTCATGGACAGAGGAGCCTGGTGCGCTGCAGTCCATGGGGTTGCCAAGAGTTGGACACAACTGAGCGACTTCACTTTCACTTTTCACTTTCATGTATTGGAGAAGGAAATGGCAACCAGCTCCAGTGTTCATGCCTGGAGACTCCCAGGGAAGGGGGAGGCTGGAGGGCTGCATGGTCCAGTCTATGGGGTCGCATAGAGTCAGACACGACTGAAGCGACGCAGCAGCAGCAGCAGCAGCAGCAGCAGGGGAACATAGGGCTTCCCTGGTGGCTCAGATGATAAAGAGTCTGCTTTCAGTGCTGGAGACCAAGGTTTGATTCTTGGGTTGGGAGGATCCCCTGGAGAGGGAAATAGAAACCACTCCAGTGTTCTTGCCTGGAAAAATCCCATGGATGGAGGAGCCTGGCAGGTTACAGTCCATGGGGTCGCAGAGTTGGACATGACTGAGCGACTTCACTCACCCTGGGAAATGCACAGAGAGAAAGGCATAAACAGATAGCTCTCCTGTACTGCCAGTTTTGCGCTCACTCCTGCTTTCTGCATCTGCACTTTAAGGTGTGAAGATGTGATATCAGGAGCTGTGGCAACCTTTTTGTGAGCATTTAAGGCAAAGTGCAAAAGCCATTGAAGATGACCAAATACAAAGACTGAATGCACCTTGGCCTTGAAACAGTAAGCAGCAGAATTAACAGTGGGGCTACCTCCCCACCTTTCATTCAGTTTTCTTTGATTTGTGGTTGAAATTATCTTTAACTGATATTTTTTTTAAACAAACACAGCTCATTAACACCCTAGGATATCCACAAAAAGACTTGATTAAAATATTGTAAAGTAATTAACCTCCAATTAAAATAAATAAATTTATATAAAAAAATAAAATATGTATAGCAGCTATATTCATAATAGCCATAAATCAAAAATAGCTAAGGTGTCATCAGTAGAATAAATAAGCAAACTGTTAGTATATTCTTACAGGGAAACCCTACTCAGCAGTAGAAGGAACAGGCAGCTAGTTCATGCAGATGCACATATGATTCTCAAATGCATTGTGCTGAGTGAAAGACATCATACATAAAAGATGACTTTCTGTATGGTTCCGTGTGTGTTGTTGCTGTTTATTCGCTGTCATATCTGACTTTTTGTGCCCCCATAGACTGTAACCTGCCAGGCTCCTCTGTCCATGGAATTCTCCAGGCAAGAATACTGGATTTGGTTGCTGTTTCCGATCAAACCTGTGTCTCCTGCATTGGCAGGAAGATTCTTTACCACTGAGCCACCAGAGAAGCCCCATGATTCCATGTTTAGAAAGTTTCACAACAGGCAATCTAATCTATGGCAGAAAAAAAAAATCAAGACTCTGAATGTGTCTAGGGGGTAGGATGAATTGTAACCTGGAAGGGGACATGAGGGAGCTTTCTGGGGGTGGTAGTCATGTTCTGTGCCTTGATAGGAATTAAGTTGCATAGATGGGTACCACATGTTACTGCTGTGATTTTGTGCATTTCGTGGTATGTGGGTTGCCATTTCCTTCTCCAGACATTTTACTTCAAAAGAAAACAAAAAAGGACCTTTAAAAATATTGAACTCAAGTGAAATATTTGCATGCTAAAGTGTTTAGAGGCAAATTGTACTGAAACAGAAAGGCATCCAAAGATTGATGAAGGGATGGATGAAGGGATGGACACAGCATGAAATAGAATGGGATGCTCACAGTAGAATTTAGGTAGTGGGCATATGAGTGCTGACTGTACAAGTCTTTCAACTTCTCTGTACCCTGGACCTTTCCATAATAAAATTGGGGAGAGGATGTTAGTGTAGACATTGCAGAAATTATTGATAAAAATTTTCCATGGCTTACCTGGTAACTCTGCCCTTCTAATGATGAAGACAGTTTTATGGAAATGAGAGTTGGTCTTTATAGTTCAGATGAGCTGGGGTGGCATTGAATATGTTGCGACTGTACTATTTATGCAAAGCTTCATGTAATGCCAGGGACACATGTCTCCGACAGATACAAAAGGGGGCACGTCAGCTACCAAAGGAGCTTAGCCTCAAAGACCAGAATAAACCTGTAAGCCAGGGACCTCGGGATTAGGCTGCATTGAAAGTTTCAGCGAGCAACATTGAGATTCAGGTACCGGAAGACCTCACCCTGGGGGAAAAAGCATGGTTAAGCCCCAGCCTTTTCTCTTTGATTAGAGTCGACATCTTATGTGACACCAACAAATGTGCAGTGAAGGCTCTGCGGCTTAGCCCTGCCCTTTCTGGGCCCTTGGTGGATAAAGCTTGCGTCTTCTGGGCCACTGATTTATTTGTGCAGAAATGAAATAATGTGATGACAATTAACAAGATTGAAGTGGAAGGCACCTGAGCGTATATTCCAGGAGTCTTTTATTTTGGTCCGGAGTTGCTTTGCAGTTAACCTGCAGGTTTTTCCAACAATAGCTCAGACAGAGCTACAGACGGGGAGAGAGAGGACAGTTCAATGGTGTCTGTGTTGTGCAGGCTCCAAGACCATCCTGTCTGCAGTCGCCGAGCCTACAGTTTCAATGACTTGATGTCCACGTGCTTAGGGAAAGAGATGTTAATTCAGACGGGCACATGTTTCAGGGTGGACAGAACTGGGCCTGATGCTACATGTGAACTTACTGATGAGACACCAACTCTTTTCAACGGATTTTTTAAATATATGTGTTATTGAGAGGGGGAGATAAATTGGGAATCCGGGATTAACATATATGCACTGCTGCTGCTGCTGCTGCTGCTAAGTCACTTCAGTCCTGTCCGACTGCGTGCGACCCCATAGATGGAAGCCCACCAGGCTCCCCCATCCTTGGGATTCTCCAGGCAAGAACACTGGAGTCGGTTGCCATTTCCTTCTCCAATGCATGAAAGTGAAAAGTGGAAGGGAAGTCGCTCAGTCATGTCTGACTCTTAGCGACCCCATGGACTGCAGCCCACCAGGCTCCTCCATCCATGGGATTTTCCAGGCAAGAGTACTGGAGTGGGGTGCTATTGCCTTCTACTATATATAAAATAAGTAAACAAGGCCCTGGTGGCTCAGACGGTAAATAATCTGCCTGCGATGCAGGAGACCCAAGTTCAGCCCCTGGGTTGGGAAGATCCCCTGGAGAAGGGAGTGGCAACCTACTCCAGTATTCTTACCTGGAGAATCCCATGGACCAAGGAGCCTGGCGGGCTACAGTCCATGCAGTCGCAAAGAGTCACCCAGGACTGAGTGACTAACACTTTAGCTTTCACTGTATAGCACAGGGAACTCTGCTCAATATTCTGGAATAACATATATGGGAAAAGGATCTGGAAAAGACTGAATATATGTGTCTGCATAACTGAACCACTTTGTTGTGGACCTGAAACCAACACAACACTGTAAATCAGCTCTACTCCAATAAAGTGAAAAGCGCTGAGCTAAAAAGTTAAAAAATGTTTCACCGGATGACTCATTGACTCAGTTAACCCAAGCAGCAGTTCTGCTAGTAGCCCCATTTCACATATTTGGAAATTGAGGCTCAGAGAAGTTAAGCCACTTGCCTAAGGTTGTACAATTAATTGGAGTGTGTGCATGCTAAGCTGCTTCACTTCCAGGCAAGAACACTGGAGTGGGTTGCCATGCCCTCCTCCAGGGGATCTTCCCAACCTAGCGATTGAACCTATATATCTCTTACGTCCCCTGCCTTGGCAAGTGGGTTCTTCACCACTTGCACCACCTGGGAAGCCCACAGCTAATTAGCAGCAGAGTTTAAATTAAATTCCCATCAATCACAGGTTAGAGCCCATGTGCTTAAGTGCTACATGGCTTTGCCAGTAGCATAAGGATGCTACATAAATAATACACTGAGGACTTCATGTCGTTATCCTAACATGTAGCTAGATGCACAGATTCTTTGTCCAGTGATTTCCGGGTGGTGTCTGAGCTAAGGAGATCATGTTTTCTGGACCCAGACTGGGGATACATTGATTTGACACATGGTCAGACGACAGGGAAGGAAGTCTGAACTCCACACTATCTCAAGAACACTGGGGTGTCTGTTCCCTATAGCTATTACACGCATGCCCTTGTAACATCTTGTCACAACAATTAGCAATGCACAGGGCAAGTAGGGAGCATCTTCCACTAACCTCAGAGTTTATGCTGGGACATCCATGGGTATCAGAGGAGCCACACAGCTCTGCTTTAATAAATGTGGTCGGTTTCTAGATCTGCTCATCACAACACTAGACCCAAACACAGCCTTCTCCATGAACGCTGAACAGATTGTTCATACCCCCTAGTAGGACTGTCTCTCCTTTTTCTATCAGGGTCCCTTATGAATATCACTCAGTCATGTCATTTTATTTACATTTTCTGTTGGACTTCAGATTCACAAAGTTGTGATTATGCCCAGTCCTCAGACCACCTTCATCACTGACCTATAGATGGCCCCTCTTGTTTTATTCATTTGCTCATTCTGTTTCTTGCTTTGTTTATGTGGCACTAAGTCTTCCAGCATCATCTATGTTTGTTATTACATATTTAGACCACTAGTTCTCCAAGTGTTTTCTCTCAATATATTTAAAAATTATTGAGAACCACAGAAAGCTGTCGTTTACTTGGGTTATATCCATGAGTGTTTACAATGTATGCATGCTATGTCCCCTCAGTCGTGTCCAGCTCTTCGCAATGCTATGGACTGTAGCTCACCAGGTTCCTCTCTCCATGGGGTTCTCCAGGCAAGAATACTGGAGTGGGTTTCCATAGCCTACTCTGAGTATCTACAGTATTTTAAATTAAAACCTAATTTTTGAAAATAATTTTATGATAACTTGTATAATAATAATCCAGTTAAAATACAAATATAAGCCCATGAAAATAATTTCATGCAATAACTATTTTGCAAGATAAAAAGCAAACTTAATGAGAAAAGCTTCACTTTACATGTTTGTGGACCTGGTGTATTAGAAGGGTTCTCCTCTCAGATTGTGCGTTCAGGCTGGTTTGTTGTTGGGACTTCTCTGGTGGTCCATTGGTAGAGAATCTGTGCTTCCAATGCAGGGAGCATGGGTTCCATCCTTGGTCAAGGACCTGAGATAACAAATGCCACACAACTCGACCTAAACATTAAAAAAAAAAAAAAACTGATTTGATGTAGTTGAATTGGGTATAGAACATCCAACCTCTCAGAGATAGATGGATGAAAGAGGGCTGACTTCATGGACAGCTGAAAGGATTTGGGGGAGCCCTAGACATCCTTGGGAATGACACAAGAGAAGACTCTACACATGGACATCACCAGATGGTCAACACCGAAGTCAGATTGATTATATTCTTTGCAGCCAAAGATGGAAAAGCTCTATACACTCAACAAAAACAAGACCAGGAGCTGACTGTGGCTCAGATCATGAACTCCTTATTGCCAAATTCAGACTGAAATTGAAGGAAGTAGGGAAAACCACTAGACCATTCAGGTATGACTTAAATCAAATTCCTTATGATTATACAGTGGAAGTGAGAAATAGATTCAAGGGATTAGATCTAATAGAATGCCTGAAGAACTATGGATGCAGGTTCGTGACATTGTGCAGGAGACAGGGATCAAGACCATCCCCATGGAAAAGAAATGCAAAAAAGCAAAATGGTTGTCTGAGGAGGCCTTACAAATAGCGGTGAAAAGAAGAGAAATGAAAAGCAAAGTAGAAAAGGAAAGATATAAGCATCTGAATGCAGAGTTCCAAAGAATAGCAAGAAGAGATAAGAAAGCCTTCCTCAGCGATCAATGCAAAGAAATAGAGGAAAACAACAGAATGGGAAAGACTAGAGATCTCTTCAAGAAAATTAGAGATACCAAGGGAACATTTCATGCAAAGATGGGCTCGATAAAGGACAGAAATGGTATGGACCTAACAGAAGCAGAAGATATTAAGAAGAGATGGCAAGAATACACAGAAGAACTGTACAAAAAAGATCTTCACGACCCAGATAATCACGATGGTGTGATCACTCACCTAGAGCCAGACATCCTGGAATGTGAAGTCAAGTGGGCCTTAGAAAACATCACTATGAACAAAACTAATGGAGGTGATGGAATTCCAGTTGAGCTGTTTCAAATCCTGAAAGATGATGCTGTGAAAGTGCTGCACTCAATATGCCAGCAAATTCGGACAACTCAGCAGTGGCCAAAGGACTGGAAAAGGTTAGTTTTCATTCCAATCCCAAAGAAAGGCAATGCCAAAGAATACTCGAACTACCACACAATTGCACTCATCTCACATGCTAGCAAAGTAATGCTCAAAATTCTCCAAGCCAGGCTTCAGCAATATGTGAAACGTGAACTTCCAGTTGTTCAGGCTGGTTTTAGAAAAGGCAGAGGAACCAGAGATCGAATTGCCAACATCCGCTGGATCATGGAAAAAGCAAGAGAGTTCCAGAAAAAACATCTATTTCTGCTTTATTGACTCTGCCAAAGCCTTTGACTGTGTGGATCACAAGAAACTGTGGAAAATTCTGAAAGAGATGGGAATACCAGACCACCTGACCTGCCTCTTGAGAAACCTATATGCAGGTCAGGAAGCAACAGTTCGAACTGGACATGGAACAACAGACTGGTTCCAAATAGGAAAAGGAGTACGTCAAGGCTGTATATTGTCACCCTGCTTATTTAACTTCTATGCAGAGTACATCATGAGAAACGCTGGACTGGAAGAAGCACAAGCTGGACTCAAGATTGCTGGGAGAAATATCAACAACCTCAGATATGCAGATGACACCACCCTTATGGCAGAAAGTGAAGAGGAGCTAAAAAGCCTCTTGATGAAAGTGAAAGAGGAGAGTGAAACAGTTGGCTGAAAGCTCAACATTCAGAAAACGAATATCATGGCATCTGGTCCCATCACTTCATGGGAAATAGATGGGGAAAGGGTGGAAACAGTGGCAGACTTAATTTTTTTGGGCTCCAAAATCACTGCAGATGGTGATGGCAGCCATGAAATTAAAAGATGCTTACTCCTTGGAAGGAAAATTATGACCAACCTAGATAGCATATTCAAAAGCAGAGACATTACTTTACCAAAAAAGGTCCATCTAGTCAAGGCTATGGTTTTTCCCGTGGTCAGGTATGGATGTGAGAGTTGGACTGTGAAGAAGGCTGAGCGCCGAAGAATTGATGCTTTTGAACTGTGGTGTTGGAGAAGACTCTTGAGAGTCCCTTGGACTGCAAGGAGATCCAACCAGTCCATCCTAAAGGAGATCAGCCCTGGGATTTCTTTGGAGGGAATGATGCTGAAGCTGAAACTCCAGTACTTTGGCCACCTCATGAGAAGAGTTGACTCATTGGAAAAGACTCTGATCCTGGGAGGGATTGGGGGCAGGAGGAGAAGGGGATGACAGAGGATGAGATGACTGGATGGCATCACTAACTCGATGGATTTGAGTCTGAGTGAACTCCGGGAGTTGGTGATGGACAGGGAGGCCTGGCGTGCTGCGATTCATGGAGTTGCAAAGAGTCGGACACAGCTGAGCAACTGAACTGAACTGAACTGAACTGAGACATCTTTGAACCATCCTTTGAATACCATTGACTACTGTGTGTTACTATTACCTTGAATGGGATCTGACTTCTCATTGTTGTAAAGCCAATAAAGAGGCAAGGTTGGTGGAAAGGAAAGTTTGCTTTTGGAGGCTGGCAACCCTGGCCTTGTGTCCAAAGGCCGGCTCCCCACCACTGACACTCAGGGGGCAAAAGCATATATAGACAGGGGGAGGGGGCCACATGCAGAAACGGCACAGTCAATCCTGCAGTTGGTCAGAGGTGATCTGATCAGTGTCGTCTTGATTGGTTAGGTACAGCTGATCTTCAGTTCCAGGATCAGTTTGTTCCCATTTCCTTGAGGCCAGTTCTCACACTTCTGGCAGTTCATGTCATGGCTACAGCCTGATCATCAGGTTATTAACTTCTTCCACCTGGTTGGGGTTTCTGTATCTACAAGACAGCTCCCAGGAGATGGCTCAAAATATTATCTATAGCTCTTGAAGAGGCACTAAAGCTCCTTAACTTTGTTTAATGGCTAAACTATTATTATTTCATCCTGTTTGACTGCTTTTCTTTGCTTTGGTGTTTTCTCACTTCTCTGATTAAGCTTATTGTTTGGCTAAAGTTTTTCTACAGACGAAAGGCAGGCAGAGGACATGATGGGCAAGGACCATAGGGTCCTGCCCTGTGATAGTACCTACCACATCGACAGCAACCCTGTTTCACCCATCTGTTCCCCCAGCACTTGTTCATCTACGTGACATTCTGCTTCCTTCCCCACGTGGGGAGCTCACAGGTATCCTGATTCTGGGGCATTCGGCAGGTTATCTGCAACATTCAGCACAATGATCGCAACTGTGTCTGCGATATTCATTCACATCATTTATACATGTTTATGGAATGCCTTCTTTAATTGGGGAAATTCAGCCACAAACAAGACAGGCAAGGTCTGTGTTCTCATGGTGCTCATATTGAACTGGGGAGAGACACTGCAAAAAATAAACAAATACATAAATAAGAGCATTCGCTTAACAGTCTGTGCTATAAGGAAACTAAAATAGGGAGCTGTGTCAGTAAAACACGGTGGTCAGGGTCTCTCAAATGATCAGAATAAGCCAGCCCTCCCCTCAAAAGAAAACTGAATAAGTGTTCTAGGAAGCAGGAACAGCATATGCAAAGGGCCTGTGGTCAGAACCTGTGCTTAAAGCCTGGAAAAATGAACGAATCATCTACCCTGCTTGTGTTCTGCCACACTGACATGGGGATGTGTCATTCCTAATTTCTGTGGCAAACAGAGCAGTCACAACAGTTCCCGAAGCTTTAGAAGTGTATTCCTGTTTAAGAAATATTAAACAAAGTTTGATATCCAAATTCTCTATCCAAAATGATTACTGAGACATGGTTAAAAACAAGCCGGACCCAATTTCTATTGCGGAATATTCTGACATCCTCAATGCCATGAATATTGGAGATGTTATTGGGTACTGGTTAGGATTCTCTTAGTTGTCCTCAACAGAATCGCAACTGAAACTGTTCAAGCAAAATCAAAAGGAAATTGAGTCATCTGGCAATGCACCTTCTGGGACTAGACACAAAATAACTGAAAGCAAGGACTCAGAGAAATACTGCATACTAGTGTTCATAGAGGCATTATTCAGTAGCCAAAATGTGGAAGCAACGTATGTGTCCGTCAGCAGATGAAGACAGAATGTGGTCTATCCATACAAGAGAATATTATTCAGCCTTAAGAAGGAAATTATGACATATGCTGCAACATATATAAACCTTGAGGACCTTATGCTAGGGAAAATAAACCAATCACAAAAGGACCAATTTTTTGCTAGCATTGAATAAATGCCTTTTTAATACTTATATACATAAATATACAACTGTGTGAACTCTAATTAGCTCTCTCTTCTTTTTTCTCTTTTTCAGTGGCTTTTTACTTGGGGATTTAACCTTGTTGCACTGACGGTCTGTGCTCTTATTTTCTTTGGATTCTTTTGTGGTTCTAAAATGACTGTTTCTTCTTCAGTGTTTGAGAAAACTACAGGGACTTCTTGTCTTCCTCCAGTATTAGAGATCTACTCCCATGTCCATTTTTATACTAGCAAGGATGGTAGCTTCATCACTGCCACCTTCATCCCCATCTTCCTTCTTAAGAGTCTTCAAGGTCACTGCAGGGGTTTCTATTCCCTCTCCAGTTTGGGAGGTTCCAGGAGTCCATAATCCTGTATATTCCACTTGTATGAAGTACTCAAGGGTAATCAATTTCATAGAGCTAGAAAGTAGAATGGTAGTTGCCAGGGTCTTGGGGGAGAGGGAATGGAAGTTATTTCTTGGTGGGTACATCCCATCAATTTGGGGTGATGGAAAAATTTTGAACATGGATGGTGGCAAGAGTTGTACAATGCAGTGAAAATACTTAATGCCACTAAACAGTACATTTAAAAAAATAGTTAAGAAAGGAGACTCAGAGATAGTGAGAACACACTGATGGCTACTGGGGGAAGACCAAAAGGCAGGTGGGCAATATAGGGACAGGGGGAAAACTGGGGTTATTATGGGATTATATAAAATCATGTGTGTGAAACTTTTGAAAATTGCAAAGCGCTATGAAATTTTAAAAAATCTTTCTTTCAATGAAAAGTAGATTTTAAAGAATGGTTAAGGTGGCAAATTTTCTGTTATTTTACATTTTTTAAAAAAGGAAATTGATTCACTCTCCTAGCCAGAAAGCCCCAAGTTGATATCTAGTTTCAGGCAGAGCTGGCTCGGTGGTGTGAATGATGTCATCAAGCTTCTGCGTCTCTTTCCCAGGAAATTTCTACATAGTAGACCAGATGCCACCAACAGTTTCAGACTCACAACCTCCCAGCTGAATGACCCTTGCAAAGGGACCCTCTTTCCTGTTAGTAGATCAGAAAAATCTGTAAAGAACTCAGATGGGTCAAGAAAGAATCTGAGGTCATGACTTATTCTTGAACCAGTGGTCATGGGTGTGGTAGTTCCAATGAGTACAAGTTTAACTACACTGGGTTGACATAGGGTGGTGATTCCTTCAAGGCAGGTGTGTGTCTGCTTAGTTGCTCAGTCCTGTCTGACTGTTTCAACCCTTTGGACTGTAGCCCACCAGGCTCCTCAGTCCATGGGATTCTCCAGGCAAGAATACTGGAGTGGGTTGCCATCTCCTACCCCAGGGGATCTTTCCAACTCAGGGATCAAACCCATGTATCCTGTGTCTCCCGTATTGCAAGTGGGTTCTTTACCTGTTGAGCCATTTCGAGGCAGGTGGGTTCTGTTATTAGAAAGGAGGAGGAGTCAACTTCCCTGAAGAATCTGCCTGCCAATTCAAGGGACACAGTTTTGATCCCTGGTCTGGGAAGTTTCCACACACCAGAAAGCAACTAAGCCCAGGCACCACAACTACTGAGCCCGTACTCTAGAGCTCTGGAGCAAGAGAAGCCACCTCAATGAGAAATCCAGGCACTGCAGCTAGAGAGTAGCTCCCACTCACTGCCACTAGTGAAAGCCTGTGCACAGTGACAAAGACCCAATGCAGCCAAATATTAATAAATAAATTTTTAAAGAAATACAAAGTATTTTTTAAAAAAGAAAGGAAGAAAGGAAGGAAGAAAGGTGTTATATAATCAAGGTCGATTGTACCGGAGGCACCTTTGGAAAAAAAAAAAAATGGAGGAATCTGTAGAAACTTTAGTCCCTATATATTGATAACTTTATAATATTGAGTATGCATTCAAATAGTGGTAGCAGTGGTATAAAACATCTCTCCAGGACTTAAGTGTTGCTGAGTGATATCTATAAAACAGGAGAGCCATCCTTTGAGACATGTGACTTTTCTGCAGAAAATACTCCCCTGCTGGTGCTAGCCCTACATAGCTCATCTTTGTTGTTTTTGTTCAGTCACTCAGCTGTGTCTGACTTTTTGTGACCCCAGGGTCTGTAGCCTGCCAGACTTCTCTGTCCATGGAATTCTCCAGGCAAGAATATACTGGAGTCTTTAGTCATTCCCTTCTTCAAGGTATCTTCCCAACCCAGGGATTGAACCCAGGTCTCCTGCATTGCGGACAGATTCTTTACCATCTGAGTCACCAGGAAAGCCTCTTCATAGCTGGAAAACCACATAAATCTGGCCCCTGCCTTTTAAGAATTCACAATCCAAGATGGCAGACATACTTGGACCAGTCTCCACAGGCTGCTTCAGTGAGAGCAGAAAATAGACCCTCAACCAAAATATCGAATGTCACAGAAGGTTTCTGTGGGTGTGACTCTGGGTCTTATTTCTGTATTTCAAAAACCAAGCTCGATGCCAGTCCTTGGACAATCACTTGAAAAGCCAGTATTTATTAAAATTACTTGATAAATACTTCTGAGTGCCTGTTGTGTACCAGGCACTATTCTAGATCCTGGAAATATGATGGTGAAGAAAGGAGCAAAGTATTTTTTTAAATAGTTGTTAATTATTTACTTGGCTGCCCTGGGTCTTAGCTGTGGCATGAAGGATCTTCCATCTTCATTGTGGCACACAGGATCTTTAGATTCAGCATGCAGTGTCCTTTTTAGTGGCAGCAGGCAAGCTCTTAGTTGCAGCATGTGAGATCTAGTTCCCTGACCAGGGATCGCACCCAGTCCCCCACGCATTGGGAGTGTGGGATGTTAGCCACTGGACCGCAAGGGAAGTCCCAGGAGCAAAGTCATGACTCTGATGAAGTTTACTTTCTAGTGGGGAAGATGCATTGACAAATAATAGTTATATGTATCAAATGATGATGGAAGCTATGGAGAAAAATAAAGTGGGTAAAGAGATAGAGACGGTGGGATGGGTCCCATTTTATCTAGGCCTCTCGAAGGTGGGACTTGAGCGAAGAGGGTGTGAGGATGCCAGCCATGCAGTTATTGAGGGAAGGGCACGAAGAGGAGGGAAGAGTGAGAACGAAACTCAGAGGCAGGAGCACCAAGACCCCAGCTTGGCTGAATCGTGACTGAGGGTTGCACAGTGAGGTCAAAACAGGTAGGAGGGAGGATATGGGAAGTCAGACCACGTAGGGCCCTGAATGAATGAACAAGAGTAGAAAGCATCTGGAAAGTGAAAGAGACAGGGCTTGAACCCACATGGCAGACTCCAGGGCACAGGCTTGCTCTCACCCCACACTGCCTGACTTCCTGGAAAGCTAGGGAAACACATCAGTCCAGGCACCCCTTTTTTTTTTTTTAATTGAAGTACAGTTGACTTACAGTGTTTCAGGTGTACAGCAAAGTCATTCAGTATACATACATATATTCTCTTTAATATTTTTTACTATAGATTGTTATGAGACGTTAAGTATCATTCACTTTGTGTATTTGTTCATTCCAAGCTCCTATCTTTCTCGCCCCCCTTTCCCCTTTGGTAACCGTAAGTTTGTTTTCTTTGTCTGTGAGTCTATGGCTGCTTGTAAATAAGTTCATTTGTATTATATTTTCAAATCCCACGTGTAAGTGATACCATACTATATTTGTCTTTCTCTGACTTACACATTTGGTATGACCATCAGTGGGTGCATCCGTGTCGCTGCAGATGACATAATTGCCTTCCTTTTTATGGCTGAGTAGTATTCCATTGCATATACGTACCGTATCTTCTTTATCCACTGTTGATGGACATTTAGGTTACTGCCGTGTCTTGGCTATTGTAAATAGTGCTGCTATGAACACTGGGGTGCCTGTATCTTTTTGAATTAGAGTTTTCATCTTTTCAAGATATATGCCCATGGGGACTTCCCTGGTGGTTCAGTGATTATGACTCTGCGCTTCCAGTGCTGAGGATGCACTCTTGTCCATAGTGGCTGCAACTTACATCCCCCCCTACAGTGTAGGAGGATTTTTTTTTCTCCACACACTCTCCAGTATTTATTATTTGTAGACATTTTGATGATGGCTGTTCGGACAGGTATGAGGTGATACCTCACTGTAATTTTGATGTGCATTTCTCTAATAATTAGCAATGTGAAGCATCTTTTTCTGTGCTGTTGACTATCTGTATGTCTTCTTTGGAGAAATATCTATTGAGGTTTTGTGCCCATATTTTGATTGGGTTGTTTGTTTGTATAAGTTGTTTCTATATTTTTGAAGTTTCTCTTGATCACCCTCCAGAGAGACTTTCTGCTGCAGCTAAGAAAGGCATCTTGAGAAGTTTGTGCAAGAATTAGAAAGCAGCAGGGGTTGGTCCCTGTGTCCTGAATTGCACCGCCATGTAAGAACAAAAGAAAGATGAACTCTGGGGATACCAGGTTGGGAAGGGGGGCCAAGACAGCAGCTGTGATGCGGTGCTACCCCCACCCAGAGCTTGGTGGTATTATTGCCTTCTTGGCTGGTTATTAAGAAGTTTTTTCTTTCTTGCCAGGAAAGCAATGCTACGGAGAGACTCAGGGCTCCTTCAGGGGCGAGTTACTAGGTCAGCTCATCAAATATTGATGGGCCAGCTGCACCAAAGCCATCTTCCACCTAAAGTTCCTTCGTGACTGGCCACGGAGTCTCTCAAGGAGGCCACAAATACCTGCAAGGAGTTACTTAAGGAGCCATTACAGATATGATGGATGGGCTCTTTTGCCCTTTTTGATTTTTATTATTAATACACTCTTTTGCATCAGTGGTTCTTGATTCAGGAGTAGCCTGGTTGCCTATCAAATTAGGAGTAGGTTGTCTGTGTGTGTGTGTGTGTGTGTGTGTGTGTGTGTGTGTGTGTTACACCCAGACAATACCCTGACCGCAGAAAAGTATGAAATCAGGGACAATAATTTCAAGCCAACATTTTGTGATGGAGCACCAGTCCCTTTACTGGGACATGGAATAGACTAGTCGTTCTAACTCAGGAATCAGACGGTGCGGATCAAATACTGACTCTGCCACTTAACCGCTGTGTGATTGTGAGCGTGTTACTTTGCTGTTCTGTGTTTTCTCACTTCTTTAACAATAGAGAAGAGTCATGGCACCTATTCAGTGAAATTGTTGCATCTTTATTGTTTTTTAAGACTTGAATTTTTAATAGTAGATTTTAAGTCTCTATAGCTTTTTTTTTTTTTTTGGCCTTGCCACATGGCTTGCAGGACCTTAGTTCCCCAGTCAGGGATAGACTGTAGGCCCCAACAGTGAAAGTGCTAAGTTCAGGTTCTAAGCATTGGTCCACTAGGGAATTCCCAAGACTTAAATTTTTAGAGCAGTTTTTCAGTTCACCACAAAATAGAGAGGAAGGTACATAAATTTCCCACCCACTCCCTGCCCTTACCCATGCACAGCCTCCATCATTATCAACATCCCCACCAAGTGGTACCTTTGTTACAACTGATGAACATACATGGGCAAATTATAATCACCCCAAGTCCTTAGTTTACCTTAGGGTTTACTCTGTGTGTTTGTTGTACATTCTGTGTTTGGACAAATGTATACACCATTATTTTATCTTACAGGGTAGCTTCATTGTCCTGAAAATCTGTGTTTCATGTATTCAGACCCTCTCCCAACCCCTGGCAACTGCTGACATTTCTGTCGTCTCCATAGTTTTGCCTTTTCCGGAATGTCTGTAGTTGGAATCATATAGCATGTAGCCTTTTCAAATCAGCTTCTTTCCCTCAGTAATATGTATTTAAGGCCCCTCCATGTCTTTTCATGGACGTGATAGCTCATTTATTTTTAAACACTGAATAATATTCCATTGTCTGGATGTATCACAGTTTGTTTATCCATTCACTTACCTAAGAGCATCCTTGTTGCTTCCAATTTTTGGCAATTATGAATAAAGCTGTTCTAAACATCTGTGTATAGGTTTTCATGTGGACATAATTTTAAGCTCCTTTGGGTAAATACAAAGGAGAGTGATTGCTGGATTGTATGGAAAGAGTATTTTAGTTTTGTAAGAAGCTACCATAGAGCAAAGTAAATCAGCTATATATATACATATATCCCCTCTGTTTGGATTCCTTTCCCATTTAGGTCACCACAGAGTACTGGATAGGGTTTCCTGGGCTAGACAGTAGGTTCTCATTAGTTATCAATTTTATACATAGTGTTTGTACGTCAATTCCAATCTAACACAACATTGTAAAGCAACTATGCTTCAAAAAGAATTAATTAAAAAATAAAGTAAGATAAAAATCACTCAGAACTAGTTTGCAAAAAAAAAAAAGAAAAGAAACTACTGAACTGTCTTCCAAACAAGCCGTACCATTTTGCATTCTCACCAGCAATGAGTCAGAGTTCCCATTGCTCCACATCTTTGTCAGCATTTGGTGATGTCAGTGGTCTGGGTTGGGGTATTCGGATAGGTGTGTGGTGGTATCTCGTTGTTGTTCTAATTTTCATTTTCCTAATGACATACCGTGGTGGTGTTGCTGTTGTTTAAGTATCACATGGGAGACACTTTACAGAGAGCCTGGCTGACCCAGAAATGTGAATAAAATATATAAGTTGTTTGATATCTCACAAACACTGCACAGCACAGACTCCGTGGCCTGTTCCTTGCCTTCTCAGAACCTAGTAAATGAAAACAGCAGAAAAGACATGGTTTTGTTTTCTGTTGATGAGAACTCAGACACAACCAGGTGAGTCCCACCTTTGCAGTTCTGTGTCCTCGCTCATCGTGGTCCCTGCTATGAATTGCGCCTGGCACATAGCATGAACTCTCTTCCCAATGGTTTATTCTCTCATAATTGAATTAGCATTTCGCCAACATACTCTCAAAAATAGATAAGGTGAGATCATAAAAATTTTTTACTGTCTGCACGTGTAAGATCCCAGCACGGTAATCTCAGAGCAACAGATGCATGGAGTGTCTGGGGATGTGCATTAAAGTTAATTTGGTAATTAGACTTTTTCCATGTACCAGGCTCATTCTGCAGAGCTGTGCTCTGCCTTAGAGAAGTATTCCTCACCCCCTCGATATTGAGAGCTGGGACTAGATAATCCTTTCCTTTGGTGGCTCAGATGATAAAGAATCTGCCTGCAATGCAGGAGACCTGGGTTTGATCCCCTGGAGAAGGGAATGGCTACCCACTCCAGTATTCTTGCCTGGAGAATTCCATGGACAGAGGAGCTGAGCAGGCTACAGTCCATGGGTCACAAGTCAGACTGGACTGAGTGACTAACACTTCACTTTCAATCCTTTGCCACAGGGGCTGTGCTGTTTATTGTAGGGCGGTCAGCACAGTTTCGGCCTCTATCCAGTCAATGTCAGCTGAACCCTCATCTCCTAGTTGGATGATCAGACACATCCTTAGATATTACCAAGTGTCCCCTGGGGGGCACATGTCTGTGGCTGAGAGCCACTGCTGGAGCACTGTTCAGAGTGATGTTTGGAACGAATGTTTTGTAGCGGTGTAGAACTGGGGCTCCTTGAATGTACGTCACTGCAGACTTCTGCATGCAAGGCTGGGTGAATGGATTGCTCGGCTGGATAGACAGATTTCCTGCCTCAGAATGAGTTACATAGGGATTTCCCTGGTTGTCCAGTTATTAAGACTCCATGCTTCCAAGGCAGGGGGCATAGGTTCATCCCTGGTCTCGAAACTAAGATTTTGTGTGCCTTGCGGTACAGCTAAAAAATAGGGGAGGGAAGGAGTTGCATTAAAATGCTGAGACTCTGCAAGGATTTTAGTTTCAAAGCTAAAAGTTCACTATACTCTTTGATCCTTTCCAGAATTATACATCATCTCACAGTCATTCTAAACTAGTGTCTGACCAGCCTGTCTAACAGATCCATATATCATCTCACCCTGCTTTGTAGCATGCAGATTTATTAGGGTGCTATTCATCCCAGAACTATTTATACAAACTGTTTAATATAGGTTGATGCCATCTGAACTTGGCATATGATGCAATAAGAAATACAGAGCCCCACCCATGAAGTGTTCTAGCCTAAAGCATCCAACATGTATCTAAACACATTTCTATATCTTAAGACCAATTTAAAGGAAATGCAGGCATAAAGAAACACATTAAACAGCAATGAAAATACACCATCTGATAAATCCAGAATGTGGATATTCTCTAGGACCGAAGAGTTAGTATTTCAAAAACATCAGTTGCTTGAATAAAAGGAGGAGGGTAACAGTAGAGTAAAAAGGAGGGGAGTAAAGGAGACTTCAACCTAAAGGCAGAAGAAGAAAGGAAATCATAAAGATCAAAGAGACATTAAATAAAACAGGTTAAAAAAATAGAAAAAAAATCAATAAAACCAAAAGCTAGTTCTTTGAAAGGGTAAACAAAATTGATAAACCTTTGGCCAGAGTCACCACAAAGAAATGAGAGCAAACCCAAGTAACAAAATAAGAAATGAAAAAAATAAGGCAACGCAACCAATATGGTAGAAATACAAAAAAAAAAAAAAAATTCAAGGAACACTATGAAAACTTCTGTGTCAACAAATTTGACAATCTAAAACATAAGGACAAGTTTCTAGAAACATACAGCCTACCAAAACTGAATCAGGAAGAAATAGATAACTTGAACAGATTGATCATTAGAGGTGAAATAGAATCTGTAATTAAAAAAAAAAAAAACTCCCCACAAATAATAGACTTAAGAACATAACAACCAGATACTGTACATGGACCTTGTTTAGATTTTGATGGGAACAAATCAATTCTATAAAATATCTTTGAGATAAGAGGGTACATTTTTATCATTAATTTTGTTGGGTATGATAATGGCAAGGTAATTATGTTTTTTTTTAAATCTTAAAGTATGTATGAGTGAAATGGAACACAATCTGGGTTTTGGTTTTAAATAGTTCATCATAAAGATGTTGAGGAGGATGAATGAAACAAGAATGGCTAGACGCAGTTCATTGTTGGAACAGACCAATGAGTACGTATATTTCACTACTGATAGTTATGTTAATGCCTATTTTTCTCACGGTAGAGCGACTGCTGTCAAACCCACCTACACAAAGAAAATCAGTGGACTGAGCTACTTTCTTTAGCCTGGGTGACCGTTTGTCATGACACTGCCTGCTGCCCTGGTTCTGCTGAATTATTTTAATCCATAATGGTTCACCAGACTTACTCAAGAGATAGCCTAGGTCTGTTACCGGAATGCCAGGGAAACTTATATAAAGCTGAATGTTAAGATATAGATTCTGGTGACTTCCCTGGTGATCCAGAGGTTAAGAATTTGCCTTGCAATGCAGGGGATGTGGGTTCGATCCCTGGTCAGGATCCCGCCTGGCTGCTGAGCAACTAAGCCAGAGCACTCTAACTGGAGAAGCCTGGGCCTGGCAATGAAGATCCAAAGAATGCAACAGAGATTCCACGAGCCACCGCTAAGACCTGACGCAGCCAATAAACAAATAAATGTTTGGGGGAAAGATACAGATTCTTTGGTGACTCAGGGAAGCAACTGTGAGGAAGCATGGTAAGATGAGTCATTGAGGGATGGGAAATGCGCTTTGTCGTTATGAATAGCATAGTAAACATCACTTCAGTCTTGGAGGAACTGGCCAAAGACTGGATGGCCCATAGACGGAGGACATCTCAGCACAGCCATCAGGCTCCCCACCCCAAGTTTAGTGGAAAGTATCTATTATTAAGGAAACTGTTTATAGCGGTGTAGGCAGGTTTGGTGTGAATATTCTCACTGTAACCACCTTCAAGCTACTGATGTGATACCACTAAACACAAAGTTGGGAAGAGGGGTCTAGTAGCACTGCATAATATAGGATTTCCTCCACGCACACATGTAAATATTGCCTCAAGAGCCAAGATCATTGTAAACTGGTAGAATCATTCAGTTCAGTTCAGTCGCTCAGTCGTGTCCAACTCTTTGCAACCCCATGAATCGCAGCACGCCAGGCCTCCCTGTCCATCACCAACTTCTGGAGTTCACTCAGACTCACGTGCATCGAGTCAGTGATGCCATCCAGCCATCTCATCCTCGGTCGTCCCCTTCTCCTCCTGCCCCCAATCCCTCCCAGCATCAAAGTCTTTTCCAATGAGTCAACTCTTCGCATGAGGTGGCCAAAGTACTGGAGTTTCAGCTTTATCATCATTCCTTCCAAAGAAATCCCAGGGCTGATCTCCTTTAGAATGGACTGGTTGGATCTCCTTGCAGTCCAAGGGACTCTCAAGAGTCTTTTCCAACACCACAGTTCAAAAGCATCAATTCTTCAGCGCTCAGCCTTCTTCACAGTCCAACTCTCACATCCATACATGACTACTGGAAAAACCATAGCCTTGACTAGACGGACCTATGTTGGCAAAGTAATGTCTCTGCTTTTGAATATGCTATCTAGGTAAAATCATTAGGGAGTCATGATTTTCAGTATTACTACCTTTGTTTTCTAATGCAGATTATTCCCTTATAGGTTTGTATAACTTACAGTTGAATAACTGCTGTTTAAACCCCAGCTTGCAGTATTTCAGCCAGCACACCACTGGTTTATAATGACCAGCGTGAAGTTTCCAAGAAGACGGGTAGACGTGGATGATGGATATGGAGGATTTTCAGAACAAACCTATGAAAACAGGATATTGGTGTTTCTTCTTATGAATGAACGATGTTTGTGCCAAAGTTTGCAATGAAAGGAGCGAGAAGCCATGTGCCTGAGAACAGATCAGGGGGAAAAAATGAAATAAGAGAGTTTGAAGAAGCAACAATGCTTAGGAAAGCCCCCAGTGTGCTCTGAGTTATGGACCTGGGTTCAAATATTTGATGAATTGCTGATAAAGGAATTTTTATGAACATCCTAGAGCAGAGACATATTTAAGGCAGCAAAAGGTAATGACCAAAAGGGGACAGTGTTTTCTAAGCTAAACAGATGATGAAACAAGACAGTGAATTGGAAAAGCATTTGATCACAGCTGTTTTCACACAGATCTGAGAGAGGTGAGGGATGTCTGGTCCAGGAGAACTGGCCAGGACCGCTGTTCTTAAGTCAATTAAGGAGCAGGGAGTTTATATCCAAAGGAACGAGCTGGGTTTCAATGGCCACATACACATTCCAGTGGCATATTCACAAGGCAAGTAGAGCATTTTTCACAGGCATGCATGCCCATGCACACACACAAGCACAAACCCACAGCTCTTTTAGGAAATTGAAGTGATGATCATTGGAACGTTTTTTCCCATCCTTGGAATCCGTCTATGGCTTCTCATTCCCTGGGAGCCCCCCAGGGTACTCGTCTGGGAAAGGCATTGTCCCCACAGAGCTCAGCTGTCCCTAGCTCAGGAAGTCACTGGTTGGATGGGGTGATGGCTTTCACAGGATTCCTGATGAGTGGGGCAGGAGACTGAAGCCAGCTCATACTACTAAGAACAGAATACGAAACAAGTGTGTTCAGTGTTTTTACTGCAAGGACCCTTTTGATTCCTCTTCCCTCCTGTGTCTTGAAAGATGGTATAAGATTGCATGGATGAAGGAAAGCTCTGCTTTTTTTAAGTTATATGTCTACTGGTGCTTCCCTGAGTGTGATATGCATGGTCATAGCAAGTGATGCTTTTTATTAGATTCATGAACAGACATTTTGTTCTGTACCATCTTGTATTTATTTTAATATGCATTTGGAAAAAGGAGTTTGTTTTTTTTAATGAGATAGTCACATATAGTTTCTTTTTAAAAAATAAATTTGCTAAAGTAAATAAAAAGTGGTAGTTCATTTAAAGAAATATATTAAATGATACTACATAGAGTATATGAATATGTCAGCAATTTGAGGGTGGGACTTGAGGAGACTCAAGTGGATATTTCACATGGATCAGCCCCTGGTACCCAGCGTAGCCACAGTGACTGGAGGAGATGATTGGAGCAGAAAGAGCACCTCTCGTCATCTTAGTTGTATATGGACCTCGTTCCCAGACAAATATTTTCTTTTGAGTGCTTGGAAATACTGAAAGTCTTTAAAGTCTCTTTTGTCTGTCCTGTTAGCTTTATAGGACCTCTCAGGTTACTGGGTGAATAGGGATATAAATGTATGAGTCTGATTATTTTCTTTTTCTATTTATTGAGGTAGAGTTGCTTTACAATATTGTATTCGTTTCTGCTGTACAATGAAGTGAGTCATCTGTATTTACACATATGTCCCCTCCCTCTTGGTCCTTCCTCTCCCTGCCCTCCTACACATCTAGGTCACCAATGAGCACTGAACTGAGCTCCCTGTTCTATACAGCAGGTTCCTACTAGCTGTCTATTTTATGCATGGTAGTATATACATGCCAATCCTAGTTTCCCAATTCATCCCGCCCTGCCCCACCGTATCTACACATCCATTCTCTGCTCCTGTGTCTCTATTCCTGCTCAGTAAATACGTTCATCTGTACCATTTTTCTAGATTCCACAGATATGCCTTAACTTTTGATATTTGTTGTTCTCTTCACAAGTCTTATTATAATGAAAGAGCCAACATCAGTGTACTGTTCCTTTATGTACAGTATGTACCGGTTGCAAAATGCCATCCACTCACTTTATTAGTGGCAGAAGCTGGTTTGCATGCCTAGCAGGAAGCTTTCCCACTGCAGTGCCCAGAGTGATGTCGGTGGAGAGTAAACTGACCTGCCTGGCTGGATACAGTGGATGTTGATTGCTCTGCTTGTTTAGCGATATCATGATTTTGCTTCAGGAACACCGTGTAGGGGCCAGGCCAGCGGTGGGCTGCTTCAGTGACTGCTGGCTTCCTTCGTCCCAGCCAGCCCCCTGAGGAAGCACATAGCAGACACCCTGAAGCAAGGTGGAACATTTGGACAGACATTTATCACAGAGAAATTTCGCTGACCTTCCTCTCCATCCATTCCATCCTCTGGGGAGGGGGCTCCATAGCATTGGGCGCAGATGAGTCTTTTTGAAAAATATTTATTTATTTGGGTGCTTCGGGTCTTAGCCGTGGCATGCAGGATCTATGTCGTGTCACCCGGGATCTTTCGTTGCAGTGCACAGAGTCTCTGGCTGTGGTGAGCAGGCTCTGGAGCGTGTGGGCTTCAGTAGTTGCTACAAGCAGACTCTCTAGTTGTGGCAGTTGGGCTTTTGGTTATTCTGCAGCACATGGAATCTTAGTTCCCCAATCAGTCAGGGATTGAACCTGCATCCTCTGCATTGCAAGGCAGATTCTTAACCACTGGACCACCAGGGAAGTCCCCAGCTGAGTCTTTCCTCCGCATTACCTAGAGCTGGGCAAACCTTTCATTCTCTGATTTGGGGGAACCATTCATTACTGTCCCTTGCTGCACAGTTTCCTTCACCTGCCTGTTGGATAAGCATGCTGCTGATGACTACTCTGAGGTGCCAGCTGTAGATCCCCAAGGACACAAGAAATTTAAAAACTCTCTCCATGGCAGAGAAAGGTTAGCACCCCGAGTCTGCATCTTTTTTCAAGGTCTCTAAGGAAAGCATGAATGGAAGTTTCCAGCAATGAAGCATCCAGCCTGCCCTCCCTAGAAAACCAACTGGCTTCCTGGGTGGGTATCTAGTAATTCAGTCCTCACCTTGGGACAAGAACATGCCTGCTCAGTGTTAAGAGAGGTCATATAAATCAGTGGCTTTCAGCTAAGAATGTAGGGTTAACTACAGAAAATATTTGGCAATGTCTGGAGATATTTTTGGTTGTCACAACTGGGGAAGGATACTACTAGAATCTAGTGGGTAGAAGCAACTAAACATCCCACAGCACACAGAACACTCCCTTTCCCCAAAGGAAATAGTGTCTGTCCCAAACTATTAATAGGCCAAGGTTGAAAACACCAGATATCAGTGAATGAAGGAGGGGGCTTCAAGAGAGGGCCGTGATGAGCTGCTTTGAAGCACACTTGCTGACTTTTTACTGAGGACCACTGCTCATATCCGCCCCATTTTTGTTTGTCATCAGATTTCACATCCCAGACCCTCTGTTCTTGCACTTTCTATCCCAGCCTCACTGGGCTTATTGCTGCTCCTGCAGCATGGGCCTATCCTCTTTTCTAAGCTATGTAACAAATCTCGACATGTTTGGCAGCCTACAGTAGCATCCATTCATTAGCTCAGGGTACCATGGGTCAGAAGTCTCAGTAGGCCCAACTGAATTCTCAGCGTGGCTATCATGGGCTGAAGTCAGTGTACCAGCCAGGCTGGTCCTTGTCTGCAGGCCCCGGGGTTAATTCTGCTTCCAAGAACACTCACTTGGCTGAACTCACTTCTGGCGGCCTTAGGACTGGGGACCCTGTTTCCTTGCTGGCTGTCAATCAGGGGTTGCATTTGGCCACCCTCATTCCTTGGCTCATGGCCCCTTCCATCTTCAAAGCCAGCAACAGCCACCAAATCTCTCATGCAGAATCTCTCTGACATCTCCATCTGCCACCCACTGGAGAAAACTCTACTTTTAAAGTGTTGGTGTGATGAGATCAGTTCAGTTCATTTCAGTCTCTCAGTCATGTCCGACTCTTTGTGATGCCATGGACTGCAGCATGCCAGGCTTCCCTGTCCATCACCAACTCCCGGAGTTTAACCAAACTCGTGTCCATTGAGTCGGTGAGGCCATCCAACCATCTCATCCTCTGCAATCCCCTTCTCTTCCCACCTTCAATCTTTCCCAGCATCAGAGTCTTTTCAAATGAGTCAGCTCTTCGCATCAGGTGGCCAAAGTTTTAGAGTTTCAGCTTCAACATCAGTCCTTCCAATGAACACCTAGGACTGTCTCCTTTAGGATGGACTGGCTGGATCTCCTTGCAGTCCAAGTGACTCTCAAGAGTCTTCTCCAGCACCACAGTTCAAAAGCATCAATTCTTCAGTGCTCAGCATTCTTTATAGTCCAACTCCCACATCCGTACACGACTACTGGAAAATCCATAGCTTTGACCAGACGGACCCTTGTTCAAACCTCCCTAAACCTGGTTTAGGACTTCATGTTTTGGCTGTGCTGGATCATCCTTGGTGCTCCTGGGTGTTCTCTAGCTTCGGGTATCAGGTCTAGAGTGTGCAGGCTCAGTAGTTGCAGCAGCCAAGCTTAGATGCCCTGTGGCATGTGGGATCTTAGTTTTTCCGACCTAGGACTGAACCTGTGTCCCCTACGTTAGAAGGTGGATGCTCCCACTAGACCATGCAGGGAAGTCCTTGGTCTGGGACTCGAATTCCCAACCACAAAAGCCCTTAATGGCAAGGTTAGGGCTTAAGTAACCAGGGACAAGAATTGTGGGCGGTATCTTTAGAGTTCTACCTACCATGGAACCTTTGCAATGAACTTTTCCTGCTGGAAATGACCATCCCTGGCCACTACCCCATTGTCCACTTGATTCTCCCACACCATCTCCAAGTCTTTTCAGAGCAGTCTTCCCCAGCCATCCTATTAAAAATTGCACCCCTTTATTTCCTCCCATATTCTCTCCCCAGCTTTATTTTTCCTTACAACTCTTGCCAGCATCTGACATGCTGTTTATTTTGCTTATGTTTTGGTGTAAAGTTTGTCTCTCCCAACTGGGATGTGAGTTTTCCAAATGAAAAAAATGGGCTCATAGTATATTCCACACCAAGAACAGCAGTTAGTTCTTGTGACACATCCAGTGGTGCCTGTCAAATGAGTAAGCATCATAATGGGTTAAAAAGGAGAAATCCAGATTTTTATATAGAAGCTTTGGATTTTATTTCAGTGTTGGCCACTTGTGTTCATCTTCTGGGGCTGCACAAAAAAATGACCATGGACTGGGTAGCTTAAGTAACAGATGTGTTGTTTCAAAGTTCTAGAAACTGGAAGTCCGAAATCAGGGTAAAGGCAGGCTTGGTTCCTTCCTAAGTGTTCTGAGGGATCACCTATTCCAGGCTTCTGTCCTTGGGTTATGGATGACCATCCGCATTTTCACATGGCATTCTCTGTATTTTGTTGTTTAGTCGCTAAGTCATGTCTGACTCTGGGACCCCTTGGACTTTAGCCCACCAGGCTCCTCTGTCTACAGGATTCTCCAGGCAAGAATACTAGAGTGGATTGCCATTTCCTCCTCTAGGGGATCTTCCTTACCCAGAGATCAAACCTGGGTCTTTTGCTTGGCAGGCAGATTCTTTGCCACGAGCCACCTAGGAAGTCCCTCTCTCTGTATAGTGTCTGTTATAAATTCTCCCTTCTTATAAGGCACAATCATCTTGGATTAGTGTTCTTCCTAAGAACTATAACTGGATCACCTCTGTAAAGGCCATATCCCCCTGTAAGTTACATTCGAAGGTACTGGGGGTTACAATTTAACATATGAATTTGTAGGGAAAAGTACAGTTCAACCCATAATAGCAACTATTTATATTTTTTCTTTTCTACCTACACTGAGGATCAGATTCAGCCCCTCCACAGTCTTATAGGGCCAGAGACCAACTGGAACCTTGCTCCCTCCCACAACCCCCACTCAAGACACACAGATGCTCACACATTCCAGGATCTATCGCGGCATCTTCTGGAAGTTCAGTGGCTTTGAGAAGCTTCTAGAGAGTGCTTTTCACATGGTAATTAGAGCTGACCCCGAGATGGATGGCTTGGAAGATGGAAATTAGGCTTCCTGTGTTCAAAAATTTGTACTGAACATTGATTTTCTTCAAGGAACATTTAATCATCCCTGTATTACACCTGAGTCGGGCACATTTTTTAATAGAGGAGGAAACGTTTAACCACTAGAAAATGTGATCATATAATAGCATCAATTATAAACATGTGGTATACATGAGCCAGCTCAGGTGCAGTCAGGCAGGACAAGAAGCACCACCAGGGCTGGTCCACACTTGAGTCTTGTGTTGATGCATCTCAGTATCCCAGTATCCAGCATGGTATCTGCTGGGAAAAGTTGGTCCTCAGTATTAACATGGTAGACGAAAAGAACATGTCAGTGTTATTCAGAGCTGTCTCTGAAAATCTGAAATCATCTCCCCAACAACCAGCAGCAGCAGCCCTACACATTGGGGTGGGAGTGGGGGGCAGTGTCAGTGGACAACCAGTGAACTAAAGCCATCCCCTTGGGTCAGATGATGAAAAAGAGCAAGGTCAACTGCATGACTTTCCTAAGGTCATGGAGCTCATCACAGCAGATGCAGGACCGGAAGCTGGGTTTCCTGCATCTGGTTCACTGCCTTCCCCTCCACACTGGATGCTGAAACAAAGGCTGCTCTCACATCACCATGGACCAAGGGCTCCAGCTCCTTCCCTAGAAACCAGGCATCCTCATGTCTTATCCTCTAATCCCACTGTTCTAACACTGACTATCCTTGTAAAACTTCTCATCCTGGGTGGGACCCAAATTCCTGCAACTGCTGGTTTCTTGAAGTAAATAGGAACACCCATTGACCTCAGTAAAGAAAACACTTAATTAACAAGATCGAGCCCTTTAAAACCTGTGCCTTCCTCTCATCTCAGCAGCTCATCTCCCCACCCAAGTCAGAGATGAAACCAGCCTCTGCACCCGTCAACAAGAATCCTCCTATTTTCTTGAACCATGAAGTGGAAAGAACAATTTGTAGCTTCAGTGAAACCTCCAGTCTTGAGCAAAATTCAGATGCAGCAAAACCCAATTTCAAGCGAAGTCATATTTCATGAGGCAGTCCTTGTGGACAGTCGAGGTGGGAGGCATCCCTGCCTTAGGACAAAGGAGGGGCTTTTATGTGCTAATGTGTCTTTAATCTTTGTCACTTAAGCGTAACTTGGTCTTCTCAGGGCCATGGTGGCAAGTATGTTTTAGCAAAATCATTTAGCAAATCATTTTAAAGTAAGACTTGGAAGAAGTTTCTAAAGAAAAAGTGCAGCTGCAGCTGATAAGCTCTTGCTGCTCTGTGTGTGATGCTAATTTGGGCACCCCAGGCCTGAAAGGTGGAGATGGGGTTTATCATCACTTCCCACCCTGCTGGTTCCCTTCTGGTAACCACCTTTTCTTGGCTACATCTCAGTTCAGTTTGGTTCAGTTGCTCAGTCGTGTCTGACTCTTTTCGACCCCATGAACTGCAGCACGCCAGGCCTCCCTGTCCATCACCAACTCCTGGAGTTTACTCAAACTCATGTCCATTGAGTTCATGATGCCATCCAACCATCTCATCTTCTGTTGTTCCCTATTCCTCCCGCCTTCAATCTTTCCCAGCATCAGGGTCTTTTCAAATGAGTCAATTCTTCACATCAGGTGGCCAAAGTACTGGAGTTTCAGCTTCAACATCAGTCTTTCCAATGAATATTCAGGACTGATTTCCTTTAGGATGGACTGGTTGGATCTCCTTGCAGTCCACGGGCCCCTCAAGAGTCTTCTCCAACATCACAGTTCAAAAGCATCAATTCTTCAACATTCAGCTTTCTTTATAGTCCAAGTCTCACATCCATACATGACTACTGAAAAAACCACAGCTTTGACTAGATGGACCTTTGTTGGCAAAGTAATGTCTCTGCTTTTTAATATGCTATCTAGGTTGGCCATAACTTCTCTTCCAAGGAGCAAGCATCTTTTAGTTTCACGGCTGCAGTCACCATCTGCAGTGATTTTGGAGTCCCCAAAAATACAGTCTGCCACTGTTTCCACTGTTTCCCCATCTATTTGCCATGAAGTAATGGGACCAGATGCCATAATCTTAGCTTTCTGAATGTTGAGTTTTAAGCCGGCTTTATCACTCTCCTCTTTCACCTCCATCAAGAGCCTCTTTAGTTCTTCTTCGCTTTCTGCCATAACGGTGATGTCATCTGCATATCTGAGGTTATTGATATCTCTCCTGGCAATCTTGATTCCAGCTTGTGCTTCATCCATTCCAGCATTTCTCATAATGTACTCTACATATACATTCAATAAGCAGGATGACAATATACAGACTTGACATATGCCTTTCCCAATTTGGAACCAGTCTGTTGTTCCATGTCCAATTCTAACTGTTGCTTCCTGACCTACATACAGATTTCTCAAGAGGCAGATCAGATGGTCTGGTATTCCCACCTTCTGAAGAATTTTGACAGTTTATTGTGATCCACACAGTCAAAGGCTTTGGCATAGTCAATAAAGCAAAAGTAGATATTTTTCTGGAACTCTTTCGCTTTTTTGGTGATCCAGTGGATGTCGGCAATTTTATCTCTGGTTCCTCTGCCTTTTCTAAGTGCAGCTTGAACATCTGGAAGTTTATGATTCACGTATTGTTGAAGCCCGGCTTGGAGAATTTTGAGCATTACTTTGCTAGCATGTGGGATGAGTGCAATCGTGCAGTAGTTTGAGCATTCTGTGGCATTGCCTTCCTTTTGGAATGAAAACTGACCTTTTCCAGTCCTTTGGCCCACTGCTGAGTTTTCCAAATTTGCTGGCATATTGAGGGCAGCACTTTCACTGCATCATCTTTCTGGATTTGAAATAGCTCCACTGGAATGCCATCACCTCCACTAGCTTTGTTCATAGTGATGCTTTCTAAGGCCCACTTGACTTTACATTCCAGGAAATCTGGTTCTAGGTGAGTGATTACACCATCGTGATTATCTGAGTCGTGAAGATCTTTTTTGTACAGTTCTTCTGTGTATTCTTGCCTCCTCTTCTTAATATCTTCTGCTTCTGTTAGGTCCATACCATTTCTGTCCTTTATTGAGGACATCTTTGCATGAAATGTTCCCTTTGTATCTCTAATTGTCTTGAAGGGATCTCTAGTCTTTCTATTTTTTTCCTCTATTTTTTTGCACTGATGACTGAGGAAGGCTTTCTCATCTCCTTGCTATTCTTTGGAACTCTGCATTCAAATAGGTATATCTTTTCTTTTCTCCTTTGCCTTTTGCTTCTGTTCTTTTCTTAGCTATTTGTAAGTCGTCCTCAGAAAACCATTTTGCCTTTTTGCATTTCTTTTTCTTGGGGATGGTCTTGATCCCTGCCTCCTATACAGTGTCACAAACCTCTGTCCATAGTTCTTCAGGCACTCTATCAGATCTAATCCCTTGAATCTATTTGTCACTTCCACTGTATAATGATAAGGAATTTGATTTAGGTCATACCTGAATGGACTAGTGGTTTTCCCTACTTTCTTCAATTTAAGTCTGAATTTGGCAATAAGAAGTTCATGATCTGAGCCACAGTCAGCTCCTGGTCTTGTTTTTGCTAACTGTTTAGAGCTTCTCCATCTTTGGCTGCAAAGAGTGTAATCACTCTGATTTCAGTATTGACCATCTGATGATGTCCATGTGTAGAGTCTTCTCTTGTGTTGTTGGAAGAGGGTGTTTGCTATGACCAGTGTGTTTTCTTGGCAAAACTCTGTTAACCTTTGCCCTGCTTCATTCCGTACTCCAAGGCCAAATTTGCCTGTTACTCCAGGTGTTTCTTGACTTCCTACTTTTGCATTTCGGTCTCCTATAATGGAAAGATCATCTTTTTTGAGTGTTAGCTCTAGAAGGTCTTGTAGGTCTTCATAGAGCCATTCAATTTCAGCTTCTTCAGCATTACTGGTCAGGGCATAGACTTGGATTACTGTGATATTGAATGGTTTGCTTTGGAAATGAACAGAGATCATTCTGTCATTTTTGAGATTGCATCCAACTACTGCACTTCAAACTTTTTTGTTGACTATGATGGCTACTCCATTTCTTCTAAGGGATTCTTGCCCACAGTAGTAGATAGAATGGTCATCTGAGTTAAATTCACTCATTCCAGTCCATTTTAGTTCGCTGATTCCTAAAATGTCAACGTTCACTCTTGCCATCTCCTGTTTGACCACTTCCAAATTGCCTTGATTCATGGAGCTAACATTCCAGGTTCCTGTTCAATATTGTTCTTTACAGCATCAGACTTTACTTCCACCACCAGTCACATCCACACCTGGGTGTTGTTTTTGCTTTGGCTCCATCTCTTCATTCTTTCTGGAGCTAGTTCTCCACTGATCTCCAGTAGCATATTGGGCACCTACCAGCCTGGGTAGTTCATCTTTCAGTGTCCTGTCTTTTTGCCTTTTCCTGCTGTTCATGGGTTCTCAAGGCAAGAATACTGAAGTAGTTTGCCATTTCCTTCACCAGTGGTCCACGTTTTGTCAGAACTCTCCACCATGACCCATCCATCTTGGGTGGCCCCACACATTGTGGCTCATAGTTTCATTGAGTTAGACAAGGCTGTGGTCCATGTGATCAGATTGGTTAGCTTTCTGTGATTGTGGTTTTCAGTCTGTCTGCCCTCTGATGGAGATGGATGAAAGGCTTATAGAAGCTTCCTGATGGGGAGACTGACTGAGGGGGAAACTGGGTCTTGTTCTGATGGGTGGGCCCATGCTCAGTAAATCTTGCCTATCAATTAATCACAGCAATGTATCTCCTCCAACTAGTAAGGTTAGCAGGGCAGGGCTGTGTGCATGTATAATTTTTTAAGCTATTCCTTTCATAAGATAACTTTGTATGTAATTTAAGAAATCAAATACTTCTGCAGAGTTTGTTGGTAAAAACTGTATCTAACATTCTCAAAGTGACAAAAATACAGGAAAAGAGAACAGATCAGAGTCTGTGGGGGCTAAGTGGTGGGCGGGTATGACTATTAAGGAGTAACATTAAGGAGTGTTTTTATGATGGTGGAATTCTTCTGTGTTCTGGTTGTGGTGATGATTCCTTTAATCTACACATGTGATGTGATTTTATAGAACTACACCACTCCCCCAAAGACGCAGGTGACAGATGTAGAGAACAGGTTTGTGGTTGCCAAGGGGGATGGGAGTAGGGGAGGGATGCGTTGGGAGTTTAGGATTAGCAGATGCTAACTATCCTGCACAGAACAATAAGCAACAAGGTCCTACTGTATGGCACAGGGCACTCTATTCAGTATCCAGTGATAAACCATCATGGAAAGGAATGTGGAAAAGAATATATGCATATTTATATATATATATAATACATAACTGAATCACTCTGCTATACAGCAGATATTAACACAACATTGTAAACCAACTATACTTCAATAAAATAATAGTTTTATAAAAGTGCACATGAATACAAGTGACATCTAAACGGGGTGTGAACGTAAATTCATAGCATAGTAGCAATGTCAGTTTCCTGGTTTTGAAAATGTACTCTGACCATGTATGAAAGCATTACAGGGGGAAGCTGGGGGAAGATGTATAAGAATTCTTTATACTTCTTATTAATCTCAAACTATCAACCAATTTCAAAATTTTAAATTATTTTGAAAAATACCGCAGTATGTTTTTCCCTTCTACAGCCTTTCTCCACATACAGAAGCAAAATTCCTACTTGTTTGGCATTTGTGGTCATATCACTAAGCAACATAAGGTTGATAATTCTTCATTTTTAAAAATTTATTTCATTAAAGTGTAGTTGATTTTCAGTGTTGTGTTACTTTCTGCTGTACAACAAAGTGATTCCGTTATACATATATATACAATCTTTTTCATATTCTTTTTCATTATGGTTTATCATAAGATGTTGAATAGAATTCCCTATGCTCTACAGTAAGACCTTGTTTTTTATCTATCTTATATACACTAGTTTGCATCTGCTAATCCCAATCTCCCAAACCACCCCTCCCTCATTCATTTGTTTAGTTTTAGGCAATAGCTATAAAATATTTCACTATGAAGAATAAGAATCTATCTTTTCTCCCCATCTTTTCTGTGTCTCCATCTCTCTGATAATACAATCATATTTTATCTAGATTAATAATTTGTGTTTAAAATATTATAAGTACGTGTACTAATCACAGTAAAACCAAATATTAAATAAAGATGACTCTTCTGCATAATAATGGTGTAGTCCCAGAATTAAAAACTAATTTGGTTTTATTATTTCTTCATTTTCTGTTTATTATTTTTCTTCATTTTCTTCATAGTCCCCAACTCTTTGCTGATTATCTAAGTCTCCATTCAAATATTTTCACATCAACTGTATCAGGAAATTTGCAGTTTCCTGGAGACATCATAGACTGTTGTCCATGCTGGTGCTCAGTTATTATCCAGGACCTCTGTTCACCACGAACCTACTATGCATCTCTGTCATGTTTTTTTTTTTAATTTCACTTCCTGGGTCTCACAATTTCTTTCTATATTTACCCCCTTGTTTGATGGAGCACATCCTTAAGTAGTTTTCTGAGCAAGGGTGTAGGAAGTCAATTTTTGGAGAACTTGCATATCTGGAAATATTTTCTTCATCAGTAGGCTGGATATCAAATGGTAGGTTGGAAATCATTTCCCCTTTGATTTTTGAAGATTTAAAAAGTTGTTCTTTCTCTAATTATGGCAAGTAGGGGGCTACACATTGTGGTGGCTTCCCTGTTGCAGAGATATCTTCTAGGAAGGACGGACTTCAGTAGTTACGGCTCACAGGCTTAGTTGATCCGCAGCATGTGGGTTCTTCCCAGACCAGGGATCGAAGCCATATCCCCTGCATTGGCAGGTGGATTCTTAACCACTGGGCCACCAGGGAAGTCCTGAAGGTATTTTTGATCACCGTGTAGTTCCCAGAGTGACTGTGGTGAATCTTGTATCCATTCTGATCCCCGATCCTTTCTCGGTCTGGAGGACTACAGAATTCACCTATCTGTATTCAGCGTCCTGAGCTGTATCAGTCCTCTGTCTTGGGTTCATCACCCAGTGAGGCCTTCCAATTTGGACACTTCTATCCTTTCATTTGGGTAAATTTCTTTAAATTACTACATTGGTGATTCCTGCTCTCCCTTTTGTGTGTTTTTATATTGTTCAGATGTTGAACCTCAAAGTAATTCTCTTCCATTTCTTTTTTTTTTCTACTTCCTAAAACATATGTCTTCAACTCTATCCATCAACCATTCCACTGACTTTCCATTTCTGTGTGTGTTAGTCGCTCAGTCGTGTTCGACTCTGTGCAGCCTCACAGACTGTAGCCCACCAGGCCCCTCTGCCCATGGGATTCTCCAGGCAAGAATACTGGAGTAGGTTGCCATTTCCTTCTCCAATTCTGCTATTATATTTTTTAATTTCCAAGGGCTCCTTTCTTTCCCCGTTTGCGTTTACTAGATAGCAGTCTGTTTTTGTTTCATGACTGCAGTATCTTCTCTGATGGCTCTGTGAATGTGAACGACTGTGTATTTTATTAATTTTGGTCTTTCCTGCATAGGCTATATTTTCTACAGATTTCTTTTGCTTTCTTTTTTTTTTTTTTACTTTGTTCCCTGTGTCATGTATAAACTTTTCTCAGAGTCCTAAGCTTCTTGATTCTTGTTTGCTCATGTCAAGAAAAAATGAGGGCCTAAAAGTCCATTAGAGGCTCTGAGTCCGTGAGTGGAACTTGCTGACTACAAGCTTTGCTGAAAGGCAACCTGGCTGGCTGGCTGGAGAGGCTGCAGGACCAGTACCTGATGATCTAGAATATGGTATTTTCCCTAGAGGGGGAAGGTCCAGCTCTGGGGACAGAGTCCCAGGAATCTCCGTGTTCAGTGTGCGTTGTGTCTCATGACTCCGCACGTGCTTTGGGGCATGGTAACCCGAGTCTCGGGTCTTCGTGGTCCCTCAGGCCTGATGGGAAGTCTGGCAGTCACCCCGAGACGGAAGGGCATTAGTATCTGGCTGCTTCATAAACATGCTTTTAGCTAATCCTCCATATTAGCCCTCATAGACTCCCACTTTTAGTGGTCCCACTGAGACGGGGAGATTTCATGGTCTAAACTCTTATCGGTTCTTAGCTACTCTTGCCAACAGCTCACAACTTAGTTTGGAAGTTCAGCTGACAATTTCACCCCTTTGGACATCAGCGTTCAGGTCTCCAGGTCGTTTACGTTTGCTGCGTCTCTCCTCCTCATCTTCGTGGGCCTTTAAAAATAGTCCCCTCATACTTCCCTGGTGGTCCACTGGGTAAGAATCTGCCTGCCAATGCAGGGGACATGAGTTCGATCCTTGGTCTGGAAAGATCACACAGGCCATGGGGCAGTCGAGCCTGTGTGCCGACTACTGAAACTCACATGTCCTGGAGCCCATGCTCCACAACAAGAGAAGCCACTGCAACGAGTAGCCCCCACACAACTAGAGAGTAGCCCCCTCACTGCAACCAGAGAAAGCCCGAATGCAGCAATGAGGACTCAGTGCCACCAAAAATAAACAAGATAAAATTAAAAAAAATTAATTACAATAAAAATAGTCCCCTCGACTTCCCTTTAAATGGAATTTGGGAAGAAAGGAGAAGTCGGTATTTCTGTTCAATCTGCTACTTTTCTCACCAGTTTATTGATGGGAAGACTGAGGTTCAGAAAGGCTAAGAGATGTGGCCAAAACAACAATTCTAAGAGAAGAACTTTGCCTTTTTAAAAAGTCCATGGATAGTGTATTCAGCTGAGCTTATTTCCAGAGGAGACCTGGCAGGTCACGTGAAGCAGGTCGGGGACCTCCCTGGAGTGATACAACAATAACGTTTATTAAGTGCTTGTTGTATATCCGGCACTGTTCTGATTTCTTTATATGTGTTATTAATAATACATTTCATCATCGCAACAGCTTTATAGCATAGGTTACTATTAACATATCCATTTACAGAGGAAGGAAGGAAGACAGAAGAGTTTATTGTTTACCCAAAGCCACACTGGACAAAGTGGAGAAAGCAGCGTGTACACCTCCACCAGGGTTTCTGAACTTGGGCACGTTGGGCACTTGGAACTTGTTAACTCATGTTGGGGGACATGTTCTGTGCCTTGGGAGGCTCTTTTAGCTGCTCCCCAGATGCCAGCCCTACCCTCATAGTTGAGACAGCCAGAAATGGCTCCAGACATCAGCACGTGGTCCCTGCAGGACACAGCCGACCCTGATTGAGAATGGCCAGCCTGTGCAGATGTCCTTTTCTCCTGACCCCTTGGCTGTGCTACTCTTTGGTTTGGGGGTCTGTTGGGGGGCCCTCTTCCTTCATCAGATCTGAACAGCAAATTCCACGATTCCTGGGTCTGTGGGTAGATCCCCTCCCACTCCAATCACCAATCCTCATCCTACCCCTCTGGGGCCCCTTGTCTGTCTGTGCCACTGGATATGAAAAAAAAAGAAGAAAAATGAAAAGGCAGGGCGCTCAGCTGAGCGGAGCATGAGCGCATTTGGAAAGGCCGGGTCATTGATCTCTCGATTCTCTCTCTCTTGCCTTCATCCCCGCAGAGCCAAGGTGAAGAAAGGGGTGAACATCCTGAGCACGCGGACCAGTGAGCCTCGGCAGTGGGACGTCAAGCAGGAGATGGGGAACGGGGGCAAACACGCCACCACCGCCGTAGTGTGCCAGCGACTGGCGCCAGGCATGCGCAACAGGTAAGTGGGAGGGGCTCCCTCTCGATTGGCGACCCAGGCTTCCAAGACCCGGTCTCTGCCTAAGAGCCCTGTCTTGGACTCAAGTTAACCAATGCTTAGCAGAGCTGTCACTCCTTGGTTTGGCGATCTGGAGACACTTAACATCACCAGCAGGACCTTTTGGCATCCTTCCTTCGGTAGGAAGGGCAGGGCCCTGATTCCCAGGGTCTCTCCTCTTCCGGTTTTGAAACAGAGATTAGTTTGCAAGGTCTAGTCTGCTTTGCAGGCTTATTCATTCTCCTCATCTACACTCATGTCCTGGAGGCTGTGTCATCCCCAGTTGCCCTTGCTTATCAGAGGCTGCTTTCTTTACAACGGTTCGCCCTTTGTGCAAACGGTGTGATTCTGTGATTTATACTAAAAAATACATATTTGGTCTTCGTGCCTGTTCCTGGCACAGAGCTCTGAAAACCCTTGGACTTTACCAGGATGAGTGCATCAAGGTGTGTCTTGTTTATGTCAATAAGGTGACTTTTGGAAAGGCTCCCAGTTCACCTTAAGATGCAAGCTGGTTGCCAGGGGAACCAAGGCTGTGATTAGAAGGCTGGAGTATTCAGTCCCACCTCCTGGCCTCCTGGGTGGAGAGGGGAACTGAAGACAGAGTTCAGTAACCAGTGGCCAATATGAGTTAATCAATGGTGCTCATGGAATGAAGCCTCTTTAAAAACAAAACAAAAAGACTGACTTTGGAGAGCTTCCGGGGTGGTGATCAGGTGGAGACCTAGGGACAGTAGCGCCTGGAGAGAGCCTGGAAACACCCCTTTCCCCATACCTCACCTTGTGTGTGTCTTTTATCTGGCTATTTCTGAGTTATAGACTTTCATAATAACCGGTATTTTAGTAAGCAAGTGTTTCTCTCAGTTCTGTGAGCCACTCTAGCTAATTAATGGAACCCGAGGAGGGGGTCATAGGATCCTTTGATCTATAATCGATCGGTCAGAAGCATAGGTGACAAGTTGAGCTTGCAGTTGGCATCTGAAGGTGGGGGCGGTCTCATGGAACTGAGCCCTCAACCTTTGGGATCAGACACTATCTGTTGGTAGAGAGTGTCAGAATTGAGTTGAATTGTAGGACAGCCAGCTGGTCAGAGAATTGCGTAGTGGTGGTGGAAAAAAAGATACGCAGCAGAACTGGTGTCAGGATCATAAAGGATTAGACTTAGTCTTCAGTGAGGAGGAATATAAAGATGAAAGGTGACTCTCAGTGGCAACAGTGCATAAAGGATGCTCTGTGAGCTTCTAGATAGACATCCTGGATTATTATTTAACATAATTGCTTTCCCTGTATAAAATCAACAGTTACTCATCTGAGAGTGTTTGTGAAAATAGTTAGACAAGAAAGAAACTAAAATAATATATCAGTATCTCTTCTACCTAGGGACTTCCCAGGTGGCGCTAATGGTGATGAACCGACCTGCTAATGCAGGAGACGTAAGAGACGTGGGTTCGATCCCATGCCTTGATTGGGAAGATCCCCTGGAGGAGGCTTGGCAACCCACTTCAGTATTCTTACCTGGAGCGTTCTACAGAGGAGCCTGGCGGTCTACAGTCCATAGGGTCGTGTAGAGTCAGACACAACTGAAGTGATTTAATATGCACACACGCCTCCCTTCTACCTGAGGATAATCCGCTGCTAATATGTTGGTTCATTTTCTTCCCACATTTTATACTTAGATAACATTTGTGTATGATAAATATGTAGTAGATATATTTTTTAAACAAATCTGGTATCATAGTATATATCCTGTTGCTTAATATCTTAAACATCTCATATATATGTATACACACACACACACACACACACACACACACACACACAGAGATTGTGTGTGCTCAGTCACTCAGTAGTATCCAACTCTGCACCCCATGGACCGTAGCCTGCCTCTGTCCGTGGGATTCTCCAGGCAAAAATACTAGAGTGGGTTGCCATGCCCTTCTTCAGGGAATATTCCCGACCCAGAAATCAAACTTGCGTCTCTTGCATCTCCTGCATCAGCAGGTGAATTCTTTACCATCAAAGCCACCATGGCCAATACGCATGTATGTATATATAAATACATAGTCGACTTGTCCGTTTCTCTTTTGCTTAAGGTGGCTTCTTAGAATCAAAAAGTTTGATTGTTTTTTAGGGCTCTTGATACAGTCTGTCAGCGTGTTTTCTTGACAGGATTAACTATATATATATTGCCCATGCCATGCAACATGTGGGATCTTTGTCCCCAACCAGGGATCGAACCCCTGCCCCCTTGCATTGGAAGACTAGAGTCTTAATCACTGGACCACCAGGGAAGTCCCTAAATTTCAGTTATATTGATAACATCTTCCTTTGACATTAATTATATCCTCAAAAAACTTTTAGGATTCCATCACATAGATTTCAGAAAAGGCAATGGCACCCCACTCCAGTACTCTTGCCTGGAGAATCCCAGGGACGAGGGAGCCTGGTGGGCTGCCGTCTATGGGGTCGCACAGAGTCAGACACGACTGAAGCGACTTAACATGTGTGTGTGCAAACTACCTTCTACAGGCAGGAGGCAACTTGTCCACTTTTGTTTTGCTTAAGGTGGCTCCTTAGGCTCAAAAAGTTTGATCATTTTTTAGTGATGCAGTCTGTCAACATCTTTTCTTGAAGGGATTAGCACCATAGGAAGAAATATCCAGTTCCATTATTGGACATATTTTCTTCAGTGAATACTTCAAGGCTGCCAAGAAAAACTCTGCAAATGCTCCACTTCATTGAGAAACACCCAGTTCTTTTACCTTTAAAACCTCTTCCTCCATCCTGCCTTCAGTGTGCAGCCAGAAAACACATCTGGTGTCCTGAACAGCTTACTAGATCAAACACCAGCCTTCACCACCACGCTCCCAAGAAAGATTCTTAGTACATCTGGGGGTGAGGGTCGGGTGTCCAAATGTCTCAACTTGTGAAAACGTGGCCAGAAGGAGATGTGTGCATGAGTCCCTTGCTCTAAGCAGGAGATCAGAAATTGAATTAAATCTCCTGAATCAAATGCACATAAAATCTAATTAACCCCACAAGATTAGCGTTGATTATGCAGATTAAAGGGAATGTGTTCATTAACAGGCAGTGGATTTATGTATGTAAATAGCTCTTTTTTAAAAAAAAAGTTTATTTTCATTTATTTATTTACTTATGGCTGTGCTGGGTCTTCTTTGCTGCACTCAGGCTTTCTTTAGTTGCAGCAAGTGGAGGCTACTCTCTAGTTGCAGTGTCCAGGCTTCTCATTGCGGTGGCTTCTCTTGTTGTGGAGGACAAAGCTCTAGAGCACAGGCTCGGTAGTTGTGGCACACAGGCTTAGCTGTCCTGCAGCATGTGGAGTCTTCCCAGACCAGGATTAAACCCATGGCCCTTGCATTGGCAGGAGGAATCTTTACCACTTTGCCACCTGGGAAACTGTGAGGATATCTCACTAAGCTATAATCACAGTGTTGGTCAGGCTTGACTGGTCTCATCTGAAGGCTCAAGAATCCACTCCCTAGTTCATGTGGCTGTTGGCACGATTCAGGTTCAGGGATTGCTGGACAGAGGACATCAGTGTCTTGTTCCTTACTGGGCATCCCTCTCCATCGTGGAATGACGCAGGGAGAAAGAACATGCCAGCAAATGGAAGTCATAGTATTTTATAACCTAATCCTGCAAGTGACATATTGGTTGCGTCTAATTTCATTAGTGATCCGGGCTCCACTCAAGGGGAGATAATGACCAAGGGGAGGGTGGATGAGTACCAGGAGATGGGGATGACTGGGAGTCATTTCACACTGCCTGCCTCACCTCAAATACTCTGCAAATTGGAGAGGACTTGTCAGTGAACTCTCCCGGGGCAGAAGGAAATAATTGAATATGCAGAGATAAAGCATGATGGCATTCCAGGCACAGGAGGAAGATGGCAAATGTTTAGACGTGTGAGGATGAGTGATGGTCCTGGGCTGGAAGTAACACCATAAGGAGTTTCAGGGATTAGTCTGGAAAGGTAAGCTTGGCCCTCTCATGGCGGGATGTGAATTACAGACCCATGGTTTAACCTCTCATTTTCTCAGTAGTTTATCTCCTACCCTAATCTTCCAATTGATTTACTCTTTCAATTCGACTTAAGCTAGTTGATTAAAAGGGAAATTTTATGGTTCTGCCTGTATTAGTGAGAGTTCTTAAATGCTCCTAAAGTGATGATCCTGACTTATTTCAGCAGAAGAGGGATTTATTCAAAGGATATTGCAGGGAAGGCTGTAGAATCAGCTTAGAAAACGGTCAACACCAGCGGAATCTTAGCAATAGCCAAAAACTTGTCCCAAATCGTACTTTATCATGTACCACTTAGACCACTACACAAGAGTTTTCTCTTTTATAGTATTTATTTTCACTTATTTATTCATTTTGCTGTGCCGGGTCTTAGTTGTGGCACACAGGATCTTTAATTGCAGCATGCAGGATCTAGTTCCCTTACCAGGGATTGAACCCAGGCCCACTGCATTGGAAGCTTGGAGTCTTAACCACTGAACCACCAGGTAAGTCCCAAGAGTTTTCTTTAAATCGTCTATTTATTGCTCTGGTTTTTAAAAGTTTCTCTTTATTCTTAGTAATAATGACCTTGAAATTGTATACTTAAGTTTCTAATATGCATTACAATAAGTACAAAACTATAAGAATTGTTTAAAGTCATTTCCTTGGTGATTAGAACAGGGGCATAATTTATGCATATGCTTATCATAATAGGAAATTTGGCCAATGAGTCACCCAATGTGGTGGTCACTGCCCTGTTCAGGTTCCTCTTGAAACCTTTACACTGCCTCTCTGCACCTATGTGACTGTATTAGTCAGCTAGAGTTGCTGTAACAAACTGGGTATTACAGCACAAACTGTTACACCACAAACTGGGTGGCTTATTCAGCACACACTCATCCTTTCACCATTCTAGAGACCAAAAGTCCAAGATCAAGGTGCTGTTAATGTTGGTTTCCGGCGAGCCCTCTCTTCCTGACCTTCTTGCCTTGTCCTTACATGGTCTTTCCACTGCGTGTCCATCTGGAAAGAGAGAGAGCTCAGATGTCGCTTTCTCTTCTTGTTGGGACACTAGTCTGGTCAGACTGGGACCCCATCCTTATAACTCCATGTAGCCTTAATTATATGTATCTTTCAAGGTTTGTTAAACAAGGAGCTGATATATTTCAGATTTCCCAATAACATTTGATACAGTGTGAGTTCTACATCTAAAGAGTGTCCAGAATTTTTCCCCTCTGCCTCGTTTTGTTTCTTTGTGGCAAAATATACATAACATAAAATTTGCTGCTTTAACCATTTTAAGAGTAGAGTTCTGTGACGTTAAGTGGGTCACATTGTTGTGCAATTGTTACCACTGTCCAGCTCTAGAACTTTTCCATGTTTCCAAACTGAAACTCTGTGCCCATTAAACAATCATTCCCCACTGCCTCTTCCCCCCAACCGTGGCAATCCTTGTTCTACTTTGACTCTGAATTTGACTATTCTAGATGCTTCATATAGGTGGAATCATAATATTTGTCCTTGTGTGCTGGGTTATTTCATTTAGCATAATCTCTTTAAGGTTCATCCATATTACAGAAGGGGTCAAATTATCTTCCTTTTTAAGGCTGAATACTATTCCATTGTATGATGCTGCTGAATCGTTTCAGTCGTGTCCGACTCTGTGCAACCCCATAGACGGCAGCCCACCAGGCTCCCCTGTCCCAGGGATCCTACAGGGAAGAACACTGGAGTGGGTTGCCATTTCCTTCTCCAGTGCATGACAGTGAAAAGTGAAAGTGAAGTCGCTCAGTTGTGTCTGACTCCTAGCAACCCCGTGGACTGCAGCCCACCAGGCTCCTCCGTCCATGGGATTTTCCAGGCAAGAGTACTGGAGTGGGGTGCCATTGCCTTCTCCACATGGTATGATATATGTGTACATATCGTTGATTCACTTCATTTTACAGCAGAAGCTAACACAACATTGTAAAGCAACTCTGTGCATGCATGCTAAATAGCTTCAGCCGTGTCTGACTCTTCGTGACCCTATGGACAGTAGGCTGCCAGGCTCCTCTGTCCATGGAGCTCCCCAAGCAAGAATACTTCAGTGGGTTGCTGTGCCCTCCTCCGGGAGATCTTCCCAACCCAGGGATCGAACCCACGGCTCCTGTGGCTCCTGTGTTGTGGTGGACTCTTTACTGCTGAGCCACCAGGGATGCCCAAAGCAACTATACCCGCCCCCAAAAAAACCACGAGTTAATTACATTTTTAAAGCCCTGTCTCTAAATGCAGTTACATTGAAGTTCCCCTCTCCCTTACCAGTTTTTCCTGGAAAAACTTCCCTTCTCCATTACTTACAAGTGACTCCTCATCTTAGGGTTTGCTTCTAACAAACCCAACTTGTGATTCTCAGAAATGCAAAGACCCCTGCTGGGGTCTTCCTGCCCTGGGGAAACAACCTCTTCTATGTACAGTTGGGGAGAAGGCAATGGCAACCCACTCCAGTACTCTTGCCTGGAAAATCCCATGGACAGAGGAGCCTGGTGGGCTGCAGTCCCTGGGGTCGCTAAGAGTTGGACACAACTGAGCGACTTCACTTTCACTTTTCACTGTCATGCACTGGAGAAGGAAATGGCAGCCCACTCCAGTGTTCTTGCCTGGAGAATCCCAGGGACTGTGGAGCCTGGTGGGTTGTGTCTCTGGGGTCGCACAGAGTCAGACACGACTAAAGCGACTTAGCAGCAGCAGCAGCATGTACAGTTGGGATGGAGAACTTGGTAGGAAGACCATCCATTAAAATAGCTGTTTCAATGGAGCTCTTTTCTCCTGAAGTCCAGCAGCTCTGAAGCATCCTGTTCACTCTTTCCTGAAGCCACGTCCATACGCCCTCAGATCCAGGACGTTAGCTTGCACATGGTCCACACACACACTTAACTGTGTTGAATTTTGTTCCACTCCTCCAAGATCAATGTTGTAACAGTCTGAGCATCTCCGCAATCACACAACATCAGCACACAGCCTACTAGACTGTACCTCATCCATCGGGATTGTGAGGCCAATGGAGCAATTAACATCCTCTCTGGACTCCGTAACTCTGAGTGAATCAACAAAGCCAATGCCTCTTTGCAGGCAAAGAGGATGAAAAGCACAGGGACCACATTTTGTGGTTCTCTTGAGTGTAAGTTTTATTGTTGCGGTTTTGTGGGTTTTGTTTTGTTTTGGGGGAGGGGTTGTTTCTCTTTGAGGGCCGGGCAGTGGCATGCAAGATCTTAGTTCCCTGTCCAGGGATTGAACCCATGCCCCTGCAGTGGAAGTGTGGAGACTTAATCACTGAATGTCCCTAAGGGTGCATTCCTTTAGAGGAATCTTCTACTTGCTCTTTTCTCTCCCTTCCACATTCTGAAGCTTTTCCAAACCTGGGGCTTGGGCTCATCTGAGCATCAGAGGATCAAGAATTTCATAAAGCCCGGGAAGTAAGTCCATCATGAAGGGAGGGCACAGTTGAGTCCAGGCTCCACAAGTTTGCACCTTTATCTAATCCATGCTTTTTCTTTTTTTTTAATTTGTATTTTTACTTTATTTTACTTTACAATACTGTTTTGGTTTCGCCATACATTGACATGAATCCACCACGGGTGTACATGCGATCCCAAACATGAACCCCCCTCCCACTTCCCTCCCCACAACATCCCTCTGGGTCATCCCCATGCACCAGCCCCAAGCATGCTGTATCCTGCATCAGACATAGATTGGTGATTCGATTCTTACATGATGAATACATTTGAATCAGTTCTGTTGAGATGGATGAAACTGGAGCCGATTATACAGAGTGAAGTAAGCCAGTAAGAAAAACATCAATACAGTATACTAACACATATATATGGAATTTAGAAAGATGGCAATGATGACCCTGTATGCAAGACAGCAAAAAAGACACAGATGTGTATAGCGGACTTTGGGACTCAGAGGGAGAGGGAGAGGGTGGGATGATTTGGGAGAATGGCATTGAAACATGTATACTATCATGCTTTTTCCCTAAGCTTTCTCAAGAGAAATGCCAAAGATTAGAGTTTTCTGTAAACTATGGGCATTCTTTATCTAAATTTTACTTATTTAATTTTTTGAAGTATAGTTGATTTTTGCTTACAGCAAAGCAATGCACTTGTACATATATGCATGTGTTTATATATATACATTCTTTCATGTTCTTTTCCATTATGGGTTATCACAGTACATTGAATATAGTTGTCTGTGCTATATAGTAAGACCTTGTTGTTTACCCATACTCTATATCATAGTTTGCATCTGCTAAGCCCAACCTCCCCGTCCTTCCCTCCTCTACACCCCCTCCCCCTTGGCAACCATCAGTCTGTTCTCTATGTCTGTGAATGTTTCTGTTTCATAGATAAGTTCATTTGTGTCAAATTTTAGAGCCCGCATGTAAGTGATACCATATGTTATTTGTTTTTCTTTTCCTGACTTCCCTTAGTATAATCTCCAGTGGCATCCACATTGCTGCAAATACTAGAGTGGGTTGCCATTTCCTTCTCCAGGGGATCTTCCCAACCCAGGGATCAAACACCAGGTCTCCTGCATTTTAGGCAGATTCTTTACCATCTGAGACACCAGGGAAGCTCGCAAATGGCGTTATTTCATTCTTTTTTATGGCCATGTAATATTCCACTGTGTGTGTAGACCTCATCTTCTTTTCCATTCATCTGTTGATGGATATTTAAATTGTTGCCATATCTTGGCTATTGTAAATAATGCTGCCGTGAACGTAGGAGTGCATGTATCTTCTCGAGTTTTGTCTGTGTGTATGCCCAGGAGTGGGGTTGCCAGATCGTTTGGTAATTCCATTTTTAGTTTTCTGAGAAACTTCCCTATAGTTTTCCACAGTGGCTGCAACAGTTTACATTTTCACCAACAGTGTACTAATCTTCCCTTTTCTCCACAACCTCTCTAGCATTTATTATTTGCAGATTTTTTGATGATGGCTATTCTGACTGTTGAGAGGTGATAGATACCTCATCATAGTTTTGATTTGCATTTCTCTGATCATTAGCAGTATTGGGCATCCCTTCAGGTGCCGGTTAATGGACATTCTTTTAAGGTAACTGGTAACTCTATATTGGGGATCTTCTATCCCTCTGAGTGAGACTGGCTCTCCCATGAGTGTCACTGAGTGCCACCTGCAAGACCCCCAGCCTGGCCACTCACACCTGTGCTCTTATCTCCTGAACACCTGTATTTAAATGGGTTCACTTATGCATTTAAAAAGTTCCATATTAGTTTAAAAAAAAACATTAGCATTCATTCAGGGGGAATATATCCCTCTGGGGAAGAAAACACATTATCTCAAAAATAGAAACTTAAATAACAGTATATTCTGTATGTTTTGTAATGCTTGACAACATACAAAATAATACTCTGTATTTCCTAGTTCCTGGCTTTTTACAAAATGCTTTGTGTACGTTATTTCAGGAACTCTTTCCCATGGTTTCAGGAACTGAGATTCATGCCATTGGGCAGATAAAGAAAAGAAATGAAGACACTCAGAGGCAGAAAGCATCCACTTGGACATTTGTGCAAGTGATTTTTTTTAATGTTTTCTTCTAAAATAATCTTCCTGTCTATAAATACACAGGAAAATCTCATATTTATTGCGTGAATTAAAATTCAATATACAGGAACAAATATTATTGATGTCTATGTTTGTGTCCTCTGTCGCTCAGTTGTGTCCAACTCTTTGCAACCCCATGGTCTGTAGTCCTCCAGGCTCCTCTTCCCATGGAATTTTCCAGGCCAGACTACTGGAGGGGCTTGCCATATCCTCCTCTAGGGGATTGATGTCTAGCTGGCTGGTATTACCAACAGAAAGCTTGGCACTTGACCTTGGGGTTCAATTCATTTCAGTCGCTCAGTCGTGTCTGACTCTTTGTGACCCCGTGAATAGCAGCACACCAGGCCTCCCTGTCCATCACCAACTCCCGGAGTTCACTCAAACTCACGTCCATCGAGTTGGTGATGCCATCCAGCCATCTCATCCTCTGTCGTCCCCTTCTCCTCCTGCCCCCAATCCCTCCCAGCATCAGAGTCTTTTCCAGTGAGTCAACTCTTCACATGAGGTGGCCAAAGTATTGGAGTTTCAACTTCAGCATCAGTCCTTCCAATGAACACCCAAGACTCATCTTCTTTAGGATGGACTGGTTGGGTCTCCTTGCAGTCCAAGGGACTCTCAAGAGTCCTCTCCAACACCACAGTTCAAAAGCATCCATTCTTTGGCGCTCAGCTTTCTTCACAGTCCAACTCTCACATCCATACATGACCAATGGAAAAACCATAGCCTTGACTAGACGGATCTTTGTTGGCAAAGTAACGTCCCTGCTTTTGAATAGGCTGTCTAGGTTGATCATAACTTTCCTTCCAAGGAGTAAGCGTCTTTTAATTTCATGGCTGCAGTCACCATCTGCAGTGATTTTGGAGCCCCAAAAAATAAAGTCTGCCACTGTTTCCACGGTTTCCCCATCTATTTGCCATGAAGTGATGGGACCAGATGCCATGATCTTAGTTTTCTGAATATTGAGCTTTAAGCCAGAGATTAGCAAATACCCAGGTGATATTAAAGATACACTAGTCCCAAATGGCGGAGAAGGCAGTGGCACCCCACTCCAGTACTCTTGCCTGGAAAATCCCATGGGCAGAGGAGCCTGGTGGGCTGCAGTCCATGGGGTTGCTAAGAGTCGGACACGACTGAGTGACTTCACTTTCACTTTTCACTTTCATGCATTGGAAAAGGAAATGGCAACCCACTCCAGTGTTCTTGCTTGGAGAATCCCAGGGACGGGGGAGTCTGGTGGGCTGCCGTCCATGGGGTCGCACAGAGCTGAATACGACTGAAGCGACTTAGCAGCAGCAGCAGCCCCAAATGGAGACGTTCTTTTTTCCCTCCTTTATCTTTTATTTTCTTCAGTGCCCCTATGTCACTTATAATCAGAAACATGTATGAAAAGCACATTTTAAACCCATATTCCTGAGACTTCCCTTGTGTTCCAATGGTCAAGACTTTTCCCTCCAATACAGGGGGTGCGAGTTTTACCCCTGGTCATGAAACTAAGGTCTCTCATGGCCAAAAGACCAAAACAGAAAACAGAAGCAATATTATAACAAATTCAATAAAGACTTTAAAAACAGCCTACATCAAAAAAGTCTTTTTAAACAATTAAGAAAATAACCCCATATTCCACATCTTATGTAAATATTACCATAAATGTAAATAGAAGTAGTAGCTTTAGCCACTCAGCCGTTGACTCTTTGTGACCCCATGGACTGTATGTAGCCGGCCAGGCTCCTCTTGTCTGTAGAATTCTCCAGGCTAGAGTACTGGAGTGGGTTGGCATTCTCTTCTCCAGGGGATCTTCCTAACCCAGGGATTGAAGCCCAGTCTATAGCATTGCTGGCAAATTCTTTATCATCTGAGCCACCAGGGAAACCCCATAAATATAAATACTTTTATACAGTTGCCATCAGTCTGTGACAGAGCCTCTTTCGTAACTTAACATTGCCAAAGCCCTTTGCCTGCCCCAAACTTAATTTGTTAATTATCTTCCTAACTACTTATTAAGCAGATGAACCTGAATTAATTTAGAGAGCCATATATTGTAAGGCTTCTTGGTGGTCTGTTCCTACCTTTTTCATATGAATAAGTCGGTGGTGTACATTTCCATGGCTATATAGTACCTTCCCATCCCTGTCTTCCTAGGAGACCGCAAGGGGTCTGGAGATGCTGAAGGTGATACGTGCAAACCTAGGTTACAGACGTGGGTGATCAGCTGCCAGCTGAAAGGTTGCCCACATGGCAGACCTCAAGCAGAGGTGCCCACGCGGGAGCTGGACCATTTAACCAGGGGCTGCGGACGTAAGGGAGCCAGACAGGGAGCCTTGCGTGGGGAGAGGTAGGTAGGGGGCAGGAAGGACTGCATCCACTGAGGGGGGAATGCTGGAACCTTCCCAGGTGAGAACACAGGCCCAGTGCTGCCTGACCTCTGGAGTTTTCTAGAAGAGCTGAAAACCCACACTGTCCTAGAAAATCTCTTGATTTTTAAAAGTTCGGATTTTTAAAATCATTGTGCAGATCAAACAAAAGGAATATTGTTCAGGAAAATAGTCCATCAGGGAGTGAATTGTGCAAAAGTGGCCATTTTGAGCCCGTGGTACATTACGCTTTGGGTAAAATCATGCCTGTTTTCTTTAGGGGGTTAATTGCCTGTATCTTCGAGGCATCAAATCGACAGCAAAATAGCCCACCTGGGCGTGGATGGTGTGTCTCTTTAGGATGGACTTATAAGTGAGGCCAGACCTTTCGAAGACTCATCTCACCTTTACTGTATACCACATACAGGAGCTCTTCTAAACAGATCAAGTGGCATGACACCCCTTTGGTTCTAGCACCTGTTATAAACTCACCTCCATCCTCCTGTACCTTTTTCTCACTCACCATTCGCTTTCATTAAGCATCAGCCCTACCAGGAAACCTGTCTGGGACATAGTATTCCCTCCTTTCCAGCCAGCGTCCCCCAGCCAGGCTAGACAGGGGATATCTTCTGGGTCCATGCACTTCCCTAGAAAAACCCAATGACACTCATCTCACTCTTCCTTCTGCCCAGAGCAACAGCTACTGCTGCCACCTCCAAGCCCCTCAGTCATCACACTTCAGGGATGCTCTGCCTCTGGAGGAGATTAAGTCATTCAGGCAGGTCATAAAAGGAGAAGGGCTTTTCCAAAAGCAAAGATCATTGAAACTGGTGAATAAGATGCCCATTGGTATTCATTTTAGCAGCCTCGCTCGCAGACCTTTCTTCTATTCACAGCTCTTTGTCTTTGGGAATTCTGGAGCGTGCTTAGAGCTGCTGCATGTAAACACTTTCAGCAGAGCTTCTGGGAATGATCCACGAAGATCATCTGCTTTTCCCTGGAAAAAAATGGCCCAGACTGAGTTCCTTCTTTAAGAGCTATTTGAAGACAGCACAGAAAATCTGCAAGGCAAACTCCTATGAATGAAAATCACCCAATCAATGGGATGAAGGCTGCTTTTCAGGCTCCCCAAGGAAGAAGTCAAAAGCATCCTGACTCAGCCCACCCTAAACTCACCGCAGGCTCCTGTCAATCTCTGCGGCAGACAATTTATTGACGTACATATTGTGTGTTCTACGTATTGTGTGTCCTCTGCTTCCCTCCCACTTTCAGCTGTGACAAAGGTTAAAGCCCAAGATGGTTGTGCTTATTGGTATTTTCTGTGATTTATAGAAGCTAAACTCTCCCAAGGGAATTTGCTGGAAGCCCCCAGGGGTGGGGGAATAGGCAAAGAAGAGGCTTGAAAGTGCTTGAGAGAAGAAGAGGTTTTCCTTGGAGACCTGAGAGCTGATTCTGTCATCGAACCTTGATCTGATGTCTGAAATGAGCATTTGTTTTCCTATTGCCTGGTGCTGTTTAAAATCAGAGTATCCAATCATACTAAGTGAAGTAAGTCAGACAGAGAAAGACAAATACCATGGGATATCACTTATATGTGGAATCTAGAATATGACAGAAATGAACTTATTTAAAAAACAGGAAACAGACTCATGGACAGAGAAAACAAACTTATGGTTACCAAAGGGGAAAAGGGGGAGAGAAGGATAAATTAGGAGTTTGGGTTGAACATATACACACTCAGTTCAGTTCAGTTCAGTCACTCAGTCGTGTCCGACTCTTTGTGACCCCATGAATCGCAACATGCCAGGCCTCCCTGTCCATCACCAACTCCCGGAGTTCACTCAAACTCATGTCCATCGAGTCGGTGATGCCATCCAGCCATCTCATCCTCTGTCGTCCCCTTCTCCTCCTGCCTCCAATCCCTCCCAGCATCAAAGTCTTTTCCAATGAGTCAACTCTTCGCATGAGGTGGCCAAAGTACTGGAGTTTCAGCTTCAGCATCATTCCTCCCAAAGAACACCCAGGACTGATCTCCTTTAGAATGGACTGGTTGGATCTCCCCACAGTCCAAGGGACTCTCAAGAGTCTTCTCCAACACCACAGTTCAGAAGCATCAATTCTTCAGTTTTCTTCACAGTCCAACTCTCACATCCATGCATGACCACTGGAAAAACCATAGCCTTGACTAGACGGACCTTAGTTGCCAAGTAATGTCTCTGCCTTTGAATATGCTATCTAGGTTGGTCATAACCTTTTAATTTCACGGCTGCAATCACCATCTGCAGTGATTTTGGAGCCCCCAAAAATAAAGTCTGCCACTGTTTCCACTGCTTCCCCATCTATTTGCCATGAAGTGATGGGACTGGATGTCATGATCTTAGTTTTCTGAATGTTGAGCTTTAAGCCAACTTTTTCACTCTCCTCTTTCACTTTCATCAAGAGGCTTTTGAGTTCCTCTTCACTTTCTGCCATAAGAGTGGTGTCATCTGCATATCTGAGTTTATTGATATTTCTCCCGGCAATCTTGATTCCGGCTTATGCTTCTTCCAGCCCAGCATTTCTCATGATGTACTTTGCATATAAGTTAAATAAGCAGGGTGACAAAATACAACCTTGACATACTCCTTTTCCTATTTGGAACCAGTCTGTTGTTCCATGTCCAGTTCTAACTGTTGCTTCCTGACCATATACACACTGCTGCTGCTGCTGCTGCTGCTAAGTCGCTTCAGTCGTGTCCGACTCTGTGCGACCCCATAGACGGCAGCCCACCAGGCTCCCCCGTCCCTGGGATTTTCCAGGCAAGAACACTGGAGTGGGTTGCCATTTCCTTCTCCAATGCATGAAAGTGAAAAGTGAAAGTGAAGTCGCTTAGTCATATCCCACTCTTAGTGACCCCATGGACTACAGCCTGCCAGGCTCCTCTGTCCATGGATTTTCTAGGCAAGAGTACTGGAGTGGGGTGCCATCGCCTTCTCCAATATACACACTACTATATATAAAATAGATAAACAACAAGGACCTTCTGTGCAGCACAGGGAATGGCACTCAATAGCTTGTAACTTAAAAGGGAAACAAATCCTTTAAACTGAAGAATAGTTTATTTGCAGTGTTTCAGTTATACAACAAAATGATATGTTGTATATCTGTTTCGGGTGTACAACATATACTATATATATTAATATATATGATATCTATGTATATATATGTTTTGGGCTTCCCCATATACTATAAATATTAATATATAATATAATGTGTTGTGCTATGTCGCTCAGTCACGTCCGACTCTTTGCGATCCCATGGACTATAGCCCGCCAGGCTCCTCTGGCCATTGGGATTCCACAGGCAAGAATACAGGAGTGGGTTGCCATGCCCTCCTCCAGGATGTATATTTAACATATATATTATATACATTATATAGTATAGGTAGATATATATATGTATATATATATGTACGTATGTAAGTTTTGAGCTTCCCCAGTGGCTCAGTAGGTAAAGAATCTGCCTGCAGTGGAGGAGGAACAGGAGATGCAGGCTCAATCCCTGGGTTGGGAAGATGCCCTGGAAAAGGAAATGGCAACTACTCCAGTATTCTCACCGGAAAGATCCCATGGACAGAGGAGCCTGGCGGGCGACAGTCCATGGGATCGCAAAGAGTCAGGTACAACTGAGTGATTAAGCACAAGCATGTAAGTTTCAAATGCACAGCAATATCACTTTACTGTATACCTGAAACACTGTAGATCAACTATACTTTAAATTAAATTGAAAAAGAGAGTAGAGCATCCATGGTTTATCATCCCATCAAGGCTGCAGACAGTGAAGGTCATCAAATTCTCCAAGGGCACTGCTTCCACAGAGAAGGGGTAGATGCTGGGAGTCAAAACCAATGCTTAGGGCAAGGCACCTGGGAGTCTGCACCATGGTGGACGCTTTGGACACACAGTCCCCATTGCCCCAAACCTTACAGTCATAGTCACACAACCAGCTTTCAGATGATGGTCTCGTGTACAAGAGGTTATGTTTTCCAAGGATGTTCTCAACAGGTCTGTTCTCTGATCCCCATCCTGCCTACTCTTCTTGACCTTATTTCCCATGAAGAGGAGAATTCCTTGTCTCCCCTCCTCAAACCTGGGGAGACCTTAGTGACTGCCCGGCCTCCAGTGTACAGCAGAAGTGATGCCACGTGATTTTGAGAGAGCCAGGTCACTGAAGAGCCAGAAGACAACACATGAGCATCCGCGTGCCTGGAGGCCACCGGACTATGAGAAAGCTCCACTCTGCCTGTGAAAAAACCACAGCAAGGCACCCTCATCAAGGGAGAGAACGGTGTCCAGCCACCACCCAGCCAAGCCCTTCCAGAATTTTTTTTTTTTAATGTTTATTTGGCTGCATCTGGTCTTATTGCAGCATGTGAGATCTTTGCTTTTGGGGGGCATGTAGGATCTTTAGTGGTGGCACGGGAATTCTTAGTTGCAGCATATTTGATCTAGTTGCCTGACCAGGGATCGAACCTGGTCCCCCCTGCATTGGGAGCACAGTGTCTTAGCCACTGGACCACCAGGGAAGTCCCCCTTTCAGAATTCTTGGTTTACAATGAAAAGACCGTTTTGTGCCACTACTTTTGGAGGGTGATTTATGACATCACAGCAAGTAACTGGGACACAGAGGGGTTGAGCTCCTCGCCAACCTCACACAGCTATTCAGGGCCATTTTAACCCTGTTCTGTCTGATCCTAATCCCCCTACACACACACACACACACACACACACACACACACACCCTCCTGCCACGAGGAAGAGAACCCTAAATGAAGAGATGCTGAAAGACTTGCACCGAAGGGCCCTTCCCAGCCCTACATCACCTTTAGAAGCTTATTGCTTGGCTTAATGCACCCCAGCCTCATTGAAAGCCTTTCATGGCCAGAAAGAGGAGTTTTTCTGTTTTCTTCTTTTCATCGCAGCCTGACGTGTGGTCCCCAGCTCAAACGGAAAATGTATAAATACATCTCTCAGCATCTGTCCTGAAATGACTTATTGTCGTGCATTAATGAGTCCCTCAAGCTCTTGCCAGACCAGTAATTAACTGTAGCGGGAGGATGTGGAGCTGACGCTGTGGCCTCTGACTAGAGCAGGTGCATTTCAGAACCCATTCCCGTGCCCCCAAAACCCCATCTGACCCAGAGGTGTGGATGAAGTTGTTCCTACATTAGTGGTCCTCAGCAAACTATGTACTAGACAGGTCCCCCCCCCGCCCCCCTACCTTGTGGGGACAGAACTGTCATGCCTCAAGGCTCCATGTATTATTACATAGGACATGTTCAGAATCCTCCTGGCCACCACCAACTGCCATGAGACCCTGGTTTTATCCATGTTGTCTAAATCCTTTTAATCTGGGGACCCTTGTTCAGATTGAGGGTCCTTCTCATATCTGACTGGTCTTTACCAGAAAGTGGCAAACTGCAGTGGAAATGAAACTGTTTCCCTTTATAGAAAAGAAATTTTTAACATTTTTATTGGAATATAGTTGCTTTACAATGTTGTGTTAATTCCTGCTATCAAGCAAAGTGGCTCAGCTATATGAGCCACTCAGCAAAGTGGCTCAGCTACATCCCCTCTTTTTGGGATTTCCTTCCCATCTAGGTCATGACAGAAGATTGAGAAGAGTTCCCTGTGCTATACAGTAGGCTCTCGTTAGTTATCTGTATTATACAGAGCAGTGTATGTATGTCAATTCCAGCCTCCCAGTTCATCCCTCACCCTTACCCTCCTTAGTGCCCATGTCTTTGTTCTCTATATCTGTATCTCTGTTTCTGCTTTGCAGATAGGTTCGTCTGTACCATTTTTCTAGATTCTACATGCATGTGCCTTAATATACAGTATGTGTTTTTAATGCTATTTTGTTCTGCACCAGAAGTAAAAGGTTTGCTCACATGGTGCCTCCATTTGCAAATATCCCATGAAGCAATATGGTACTGTGAATACTAACATGCCGTCTAGAGTCAGCCAGGCAACTCGGGTTGAAGACTCAACTTTTCTACTTGGACGCTGTGTGTTTTTGTGCATGTGAGTCCATCTCCTTGCTTCTTATCTGATAAAGTGAAGTAAAGTCGCTCAGTCATGTCTGACTCTTTGCGACCCCGTGGACTGTAGCCCACCAGGCTTCTCCGTCCATGGGGTTCTCCAGGCAAGAATACTGCAGTGGGTTGCCATTTCCTTCTCCAGGGGATCTTCCCAACCCAGGGATCGAACCCAGGTCTCCCACATTGCAGGCAGATGCTTTAACCTCTGAGCCAGCAGGGAAGCCCCTTATCTGATAAGTGAGGTGATAAATAACTGTAGTACCTTTCTCATGGAGTGCTTGTGAGGATTAAAGGAGTCGGCTTATGTGAAGAACCCATGTAGAGTGTTGGTTCTTGTATTTTCCATGGAGCAAATCTTCCTTCAGTTCTTCTGACTTCTTTACACAGCAGTCCAGACTTGCTTGTACTCTTAAGTGTGACCGAGGCACAGTGTTCTTTCCCAAGTGTAGCAGACGTCAGCCTGCTGGCTAACCCACTGTCCCGGCATCCCCCTGGAAGCTCCATTCTGCCCACCCTCCTCCTCCTCCCCATGCTGGTCCTCTTGGCTCACGATGGATGCTGTTTCAGTGGCTGGTTGACTGTGGACTCTGCTCCCACCCTCAGGGCAACCTGAGCTTAGAGGGGCGGAGAGATGTACATCAGAGAAACTGCAGTCGCCGCTGGGCACCTGTGGGTTCCTTGCTTGGACTATTTATAAGCTAAGGTCTAAGGCTTATTGTAATTTTTCACTTACTAAGGCACATTTTCCCCTTCTGCTTTTATTACATATACTCTTCATTTATTTTGGGAACAGGAGGGCAGGTAATACATCCACACATTTCCAAACTCAAAATGTAGACAGATCAACATGCCGAAATCTACATTTGCCCTCCCCTTACCCAGCTCCCTTCCCCAGGGGTCATCCGAGTTCACACTTTATCACATCCTTTTTCAGAGATATTTTATACATATGAGAACACGCACATATATATATATATATATAACCCCCACATTTCAATTTTAAACAATGTTGCTTCCTTTTTCACCTATTAATAATAATATACCTTGTAATTTTTCCATATTAGTGCAGAAAATTCTTTATTCTTATATATATATAAGATATTCTTTATATATATAAAATATATAAAGATATTTTGTATATACTTTTATATATAAAAGAATAAAGTTCTTTATACTTTTCAAAAAAGTATCACAGGGACTTCCCTGGTGGTCCAATGGCTAAGACTCATCACTCCCAATGCAGGGGGCCAGGGTTTGATCCATAATCAGGAAACTAGATCCCATGTGCTATAACTAAGAGTTCGCCTGCCATAACCAAAAAATCCTGCATGCCACAACTAAGATCAAAGATCCCATGTGCTGCAACTAAGACCCATCACAATCAAATAAGTAAATATTTTAAAAATATCTTTGTTGTTCAATCGCAAAGTCATGTCTAGCTCTTTGTGACCCCATGGACTGCAGCACACCAGGCTTCCCTGTCCTTCACTATCTCCCAGAGTTTGTTCAAATTCATGTCTGTTGAATCAGTGATGCTATCTAACTATTTTATCCTCTGTCATTGCCTTTTCCTCCTGCCTTCGGTCTTTCCCAGCATCAGGGTCTTTTCCAATGAGTCGGCTCTTCACATCAGGTGTCCAGGGTATTGGAGCTTCAGCTTCAGCATCAGTCCTTCCAATGAATATTCAGGACTGATTTCCTTGAGGATTGACTGGTTTGATCTTGCAATCGAAGGGACTCTCAAGAGTCTTATCCAGCACCACAGTTCAAAAGCATCATTATGTTCCTTTTTTTAAAAGCACCTCATATTATGGCATATGGCATCATTTATCTGAACCAACACCCTATTATTAGCTGTCCTTGAGGTTCTACCACCTTTTCCCTGTAAATGTGACTTTGAATCACTTTGTCCAAACACCATCTTGAACATCTGTGATTGTATCTGTGAAGTGAATTGTAGAAGTGAGCTAGCTAGGAAAATGGTAAAGGCATTTGCAAAGGTGATGAGTATTGACATGTTACATAGAAACTTTATTGATTTACACCACCATCCACCTACACCCACATGTTGCTAACAAGCTCTTTGATCTCTTGATGCTTGCATTTTTTCCTACATGAATGATTGGGCTAGCAAGTAGCCTGAGAGTAAAACTCTATCTGTAAATTGTGGTATGGATTTTTAGGGTGTCAGTTTACCCTGGTGACTCCTGGGAAGTTCTGGAGTGGCATTTGTGGACCTGCCATGTCTCTGGAGTTCCCCTGGGTGTGCAGTGGGTCTTCCATCTTGATAGCTACATTCATAATTTATGAACATGTGTGGTGTACAGGGGTTTCCCTGATGGGTCAGGTAGTAAAGGATGTGCCTGCAGTGTGGGAGATCTGGGTTTGATCCCTGGGTTGGGAAGAGCCCCTGGAGAAGGGAATGGCTACTCACTCCAATATTCTTGCCTGGAGAATTCCATGCTCTTTTTTTTCACTTTGGCTGTGCTGGGTCTTTGTTGCAGCCCACAGGCTCTTCATTGTGATGTGTGGGCTTCTCTCTAGTTGCAGAGTGCCCAAGTTCAAACACACCGACTTGGCTGCCCCACAGCATGTGGGATCTTACTTCCCAGACCAGATATCAAACCCATGTCTCCTGCATTAGAAGGCAGATCATTAATCACTGTCCCCCGCCTTCAGGGAGGTCCCTATATTAGGTCCCTTCTAAATTCTCACCTAACCTGAGTTCTGTATTTTCTCCCAAGTCCCAGCCCCCACTCATTCTTCTCCAATGGCCAAAGTGTTCTGTTTAAAACATAAATTGAACCGTGCAACCTCTTATTATTTCACCTTCCAGAGCTTCTCATCTTCACCTGGAGAATCACATCCAGCTCTCACATCACATTCAGTTCTTCACCATGAGCTCCAAGGCTCTGGACATGCTCTGGCCCCTGCCCACCTCTCTATCTTTTCCTTTTATGTTTTTCTCATTAGTCACAGTCTTCTTCCACCCTGGCTCCTATGGGACCTGTCACTCATGAGTCAAGCTTGTTCCTGCCACAGGGCCTTTGCATCTGCTATTCCCTCTTACTGGACTCTGCAAGACGAGATCATTCAGCGTTTTAGGTCTTGGCTCAAGTGTCTTATTCTCAGAGAGAACATCTATGACCACTCACATGCATTGCTGGTTTTCTCTTCTTTCTAGACTCACCAGTATGAAATTACCTGTTTGTTTATGATCATCTCTCCCCTCAAGAAAGTAGACTCTATGAAGGAAAGAAGAGACATATCCATTCTTAGCACTTAGATCAGCTCTTAACACAGAGCAGGGACTGAAATCATCACTTAGTGAATAAGCACATGAATGATCTTTGCAACAAATATCAAATGATCTTGCCTGTAGTTTACAGATGAAAAATAGGGGTCAGAGGGCCCTTATGCTCAGAGTATGAGGTATTTGCTGAATGACTTAGTAAATGAAGGATGCTAATTATGCTGTATTGCATTAGAGCATGTTGACCCATTGTACAGATGAAGGAATAAGCTGAGAGAGTCTGTATAAGCTGGAAGAACCATGTCCTGGGAGCTGCTGATGGGAGCCCCAAGGTTTTGCAAGAGACATACAAGGGGAACCCCAGCCCACTGTGCTCCAGGCTTCCTCCCCACCCTGAATACACTTTTCTAGTTCTCATCTTCTTTGCAGCTGTGAAAGAGGAAGTGACATCCTGTTCACCCACTAAGGGATTTATGAAACAATTTGTGTAATATATGCCAGCATTGCAGTAAGAATTCCTAGACTTACAGACGTTTCCCTAAAATGTCATTCTCATTGGTGAGAGCTTAATAGCTTCGTCCAAGCCTGAAATGTGCTAGTCATAAAGGAAATATTGGATTGGCCAAAAAGTTCATTTGGGTTTTTCCATAAGATGTTATAGAAAAACCCAAAGAGATCTTGATATCTCATGCTAGGCTGCCACGCAAGACTCAGAGACATACAGGAAGCATGACTGTTTGGGCTGTGCCCCACAGTGCTTGGGGACTAAGGAGGCTTCCAATCTTGCATTCTGATTACCTGTTAAACCCTCACAGGAGGGAACCTTTAACACACACATCAGCCTGTTTGGAGGGTCTCAGAGTGAAGACCTGAGCTTTTGTGTTTGTCTTTGTATTCAAGACTTAAATAATTATCCTGCCAGGCACTGGGAATATATATGAGGGGCCATAGAGCAGTTATGGACTCTGACCTCAGGCACCTCGCTGTGCATTTGAAAAGATGGAAAATGTTTACATAAGCACACCAAGACATAATCTCTAGCAACACCAGGAAATGCTCTGAAGAAAAGGTATGTAGCATTTAAGAATTCACAAAAAGACAGTGTGTTACTTGGCATACGGGTCAATTGTTTGCAAAAGGGCCCTTGGTGAAGATGGTGTGAATTATAGATGAAAGAAAACATTATCCTCCTGTTACAGAGGGGTCTGCAATGGTTTTGTGCCTCTGCTCTGCACTGCCATCAGAAACCCAGGTCCCTTCCTAGTTGCTCAGCTACCACAAGCGGGCTGCCCTCGCCCACATGATCCAAGATGGCACAATAGCCTAGCCAAGGGGAAGATGACGAGAAGAGAGGGCCGCGGATGTCAAACCATCGAGAAGTATTTCAGTTATTACCTGAGGAGCGATGAGAAGTCTTTAAAATATTTGAAGCAGGATGATGGCATGATCACATTTATGTAAACAATATTACTGGTAAATGTATAAGAAACACATTGGGAGAGAGGGGTCCAAGAAAATATAAGCGTCCAGTTAGGAACTTCCCTGGCAGCCCAATGGCTAAGACTCTGCACTTCCAATGCAGGGGGCCCTGGTTCAATCCCTAATTAGGGAACTAGATTTCAGTCCCCACTGAAGGTGGCAGAGAAGAGAGAACTAGATCCCACATGCAGCGACTAAACATCCTGCTTGCCACAACAAAGACTGAAGATCCTGAGGGCTGCAGTTAAGACCTGGGTCAGCCAAATAAATAAATGTGTATGTGTGTGTATTTTAAAACCATTCAGTTAGACTGGAATACTCGACCAAAATAAGGATGAGGTATCTGTTCTGCCTCCTCACCACTGTCCTCTTCCACACATCTTTGAAAGACCAGAGACCTCAACCCACTGTCTCCTCTGCCACCTTCCATGTCGACTGGCACAGAGCATTCTGAAAAACAGCCAAAATCCCTGAGTTGGTCAATACACTTGATATTTTTGTTCAGGAGGAAAAAGAGTCTGGCAAAGAGGCAGTCACTTAGCAAAGAGAGATTATTCTAATAACCTTAAATTAGTCCTCTAGACTTCTCCCTACCTTCTCTCCTCCAAGACATAGTGACAGCTTGTTCTGTAGGCTGCTCTCCATGCCTCTCCTGGGTAACCTAATAACTTTTTTCTTTCCATTTTCCACATCACATTAATTCTTCATAAGTGGTCCTTATTATTCCTTACGTGTTCCGTCTCAAGTGCAGTCTTTTCTCACCAGCGGTGTGTAAACTAGGCCAGCTAAATGGCAAAGACACCTCATCCATCATGCTTTTAATTTTCCACCTTGGGAGGAAGCACTGAGGCTTAAGTTAAGGATAAAAGCAAGTCACCTTAATATTTCGTTGGCTCTTTGGCCAAGGATGTTACCCTCTCATTTCTGCACTGGTGTGAACAAAAGGAAGCTACTCTCTAGAAACCACATAGATTACCATGTAGGTTTGTGTAGCTTTGGATAAAAGGGTCAACTGATAGAGCTTCCCCCCACCCCAGATCATGGATTTAGAAAGAAAGAAAGTGATTTTATTTTTTTGTTTAAATGTTTGAGTTTGTGAGGCAGGTCCAGTCTGCAGAAGCATCAGGGGCCCAGACTCCTGCCAACTTGTTACTCCAACTAAGTCGTCACTGTGGTGGACACAATCCAAGATGGCTCTTCACCACGGAAAATTCTGGCCTCTGGGGAGAGACCAAGGGAAGGCAAGGGGCCTGCTTCTTCTATTTAAAGGCAGAATCCAGAAGTTGCACATGTCACTTCCACTCCCAGTCCATGAACAGAATGTACATACGTGGTCATACTTAGCTGCAAGGGAAGCTGGAAAGTGTCATCTCTTATCCCAATTACTCATACGCCATGCTAGAAGAGCATAACAGAAGGAGGGGGATGATAGTGTTCTCTAACACTGTAGGAACTTGAAAATGTGCAGAGCAGGAATGTTGAAGGAAAACCACGATGGAAGCAGGAGAAGGAAGAGTCACTCTGACATAGAAGAATGTCCCGTAATCAGACATCAGAGCCAGTCTGAAGTGTTCTTGTTTTCTTATTTGTTTACTTACTTTTGGCAGTGCTGGGTCTTCGATGCTGTACAGAGCCAGTCTGTTTTAACTGAAGCGTTCTTGTTTTCTTATTTGTTTACTTACTTTTGGCAGTGCTGGGTCTTTGATGCTGTGCGTGGGCTCTCTCTAGTTGTAGTGCTCAGGCTCCTCACTGTGGTGGCTTCTCTTGTTGCAGAGCACAGGCTCAGTAGTTGTGGTAAATGGGCTTAGTTGCCCTGCAGCATGTGAAATCTTCCCAGACCAGGGGTCAAACCCACCTCCCCTGCATTGCCAGGTGACTTCTTAACCACTGGACCACCAAGGAAGTCCTCAGAGCCAAAGTCTTGTCATCCCCTGGAGCACAGGCTGGAGGGAGATCACCCAGCCAGGAAGAAGAGAGGTCAAGTGCAGATAGCAGCCCTGGGCAGAGTTTTCAAAAGTCTTCAAAGATGTGAGCAAGAGCCAAGAAGGCACAGGAGAGCTGGTCAGCAATATGCAGTGCTGAGTGTTTCAAGCTGCCTTAGCCTCAAACAAGAACTTTTATTTGGTCCCTATAATGATATCAACGTGCATGTGTGTGTCAGTCACTCAGTCGTGTCCAACTCTTTGTGACCCCATGGACTGTAGCCCACCAGGCTCCTCTGTCCATGGAATTCTCCAGGCAAGAATACTGGAGGGGGGTGCTTTTCCCTTCTCCAGGGGATCTTCCTGACCCAGGAATTGAACCCAAGTTTCCTGCATTGCAGGCAGATTCTTTGCCATCTGAGCCACCAGAGAAGCCCAATAGTGAAAATAATCCTATAAACATCAGATACCCCTATTTTCAGAGCAGCTGCTGCATTACTGGCACTGCGCCATGTGTGTGATGTGCCTGAATCCTGCCTCTGGGCCATCTTGGAAAATTTTCTCTTTAGGCCTCCGATTTCTTGTCTGTAGAATGGGGATATCATAAGACTGTTGCAGGGATGAATGACAATTTAATACTTACACACTTAAAATTGTCTTGTTACATACTCGCTAAATGTATGTGCAATCACTCAGTCATGTCCAACTCTCTACAATCCCATGGACTGTAGCCCACCAGGCTCTTCCGTCCATGGGATTCTTTAGGCAAGAATACTGGAGGGGGCTGCCATTTCCTTCTCCAGGAGGGTCTTCACCACCTAGGAATTGAACCCATGTCTCCAGGGGCTTCTGCACTGGCAGGCAGATTTACCACAAAGCCACCTGAGAAACCCACTCACTTAATATTGCCTTAATAATAATTCTCATTTCTAGCCGCCTTGCTATGAAGCAAGCTTCTTAAGAGGAGCTTCAGGCAACCTTGCAATATCTCCAGCAGTCCCTCATGCCAACATAAAACTCAGGCGAAAACACTGCCTCACAGAGCACCAGGCTGGGCTCCCAGTGTTATATAGCAACTTCTCACCAGCCATCTATTTTACACATGGTAGGGTATATGTGTAGATGCTACTTTTGTAAAGCAGTTTTACTCCAATTAAAAAAAAGACACTGCCTTGATTCCAAAACAGCTTCAAAGCCAGAACTCTGCCCCACAGTGCCACAAGCTCCCTACAACTGATGACTACCCTATGATTTATTGACATAGAAATTCTGGTTCAGTCACTAGTGACCTCTGATTCTTCCAGTAATCCTGAGATACAGATGTTAAAAGTGCTGTCTTACAGAAAAACAATGTAAGTTCAGTTGAGAGGAAAAGATCTGCAGTTTGAAATCAGCTTGCCTGATTTTGCTGTGCAGCATTGGGGAAGACACATAACTTCTCTGAGCCTTAGTTCCCTAGCTCTACAATACAGCCAGTATTTCCCACCTCATGAGGTTAGCCTCAAGGGCAAATGAGTTGATATGTGTTTTGACCCATCCTGACAGCTGGTATTGTTAAGAAAGCCAAGTTTTTGTGATTTTGGTAGGCAGCCTCTGACATGGTGGGCTTCCCAGATTGCTCAGTGGTAAAGAATCCACCTGTCTTACAGGAGATGCAAGAGACATGAGTTTGATTCCAGGGTTGGGAAGATCATGGGAGTAGGAAATGGCAACCCACTCCAGTATTCTTGCCTGGAAAATTCCATGGACAGAGGAGCCTGGTGGGATACAGTCCATTGGGTCACAAAGAGTCAGACACGAATGAAGCAACTTAGCACACACACACACACACACACACACACACACAGTAGCAGGTAACTCATGCAGGATTCTTACAGATGCTCTGCTGCTGCTGCTAAGTCGCTTTATTTGTGTCCGACTCTGTGCGACCCCAGAGGTGGCAGCCCACCAGGCTCCCCCATCCCTGGGATTCTCCAGGCAAGAACACTGAAGTGGGTTGCCATTTCCTTTTCCAATGCATGAAAGTGAAAAGTGAAAGTGAAGTCGCTCAGTCATGTCCGACTCCTAGCGACCCCATGGACTGCAGCCCACCAGGCTCCTCCGTCCATGGGATTTTCCAGGGAAGAGTACTGGAGTGGGGTGCCATTGCCTTCTCCGACAGATGCTCTAGGGTTGCTTATATAATCTTATGGGATAAAAATATGATACTGAGTAAGGATACATAAATGTACAACATAAAAGTTCCTTGTGTCTTTATGGAACTTTATCATTTGCAAATGCATTTCAATAGATACATTGAATTTGATCATCACAGAAAAACCTTGAGAGTTGGACAAAGGAAGGAGTTTTATCTTCATGTTACAGGTAAAGAAGCTGAGACCCAGAGGCATTAGAAGTAATTAATTCAGAAACCCCCATATGTGGAATCTTTAAAAAGGGTACAGATGAACTTATCTACAAAACAGAAATAGAGTCACAGATGTAAAAACAAACTTACAGTTACCAGAGGGTAAGCGGGGGAGGGATAGATTGGGGGAGACCTTGATTGACATATACACACTATATTTATATCTAAAATAGATAACTTATAAGGACCTACTGTACAGCACATAATTATTATTTCCCACATAATAGCCTATAATGGCCTATGTGGGAAAAGAATCTTAAAAAGAGTAGACTCACATTTATGTATAACTGATTCGCTTTGCTTACACCTGAAACTAACACAGCGTTGTAAATCAACTCTGCTCCAATAAAAATTAAAAAAAAAACAAAAACACACACCTAGCAGGCTAAGAGGAGCAAATTAGATTTTACCTTGTCACTAGTGGTAAACAGCCTAACTGCCAATGCAGGAGACATAAGAGACATGGCTTTGATCCCTGGTTGGGGAAGATCCGCTGGAGAAGGAAGTGGCAACCCACTCCAGTATTCTTGCCTGGAGTATCCCATGAACAGAGGAGCCTGGCGGGCTACAGTCCATAGAGTCACAAAGAGTCACACACAACTGAAACAATTTAGCACACACACACACACACACACACACTGTGCTTTTTTTTCTTTCTTTGTATCCTATGTTCTTTCCAAGAAGCTCACCACCTATTGGAAGCTTCCTGTTCACAAAGCCCAGAGCAAGTATCTTTGGCTGTAATTTTACTAACCTCTAAGACTTGGATGAAGGACAGGGATAGACTGTAACCTGAATAGATAAGCTTTAAAGCAATCATTAGCCATGTCTGATAGTTTAGATTCCCCACATCCTAGGTTCTCAGTGTAAGAAGGCTGAAAATGATGAGCAAGAACAGAGAAAATACAGAGGAAAAATGATTGACCTTCTGTGTACATATTTCTGACAACCTGTGTTGTCTGGGGGAGGTTTGCCTAAGAAAATTATTGACTTCTTGCACCTGAAGACATTGTTTCTTTACTCATTTTATTTACATGTGTTGGGTTAGTTCAACCATTTCCTGAAATTCTGAAATGTTTTTCTGGCCCTGTATGGATGGCAACCATATCATGGAGGGAAATAATTGGGACTGTGTTTGCTTTTGCTTTTTCCAGTCTAGAGTATGTCAGGCTGAGATGATTTCTGAGCGTGAAAAGAATAAGGATGCTCTTTTTCCACCAGCTTCATCCCTATGGTCTAATCACCCAGTGATTGAATATGTAGCCATATTTCCAGCTATCTTGTGATGTCATGAAAGTAATACAGCGTGATGATTCAGGGCCCAGGCTCAGAAATAAGACTGCCCAGGTTCCGATTCTTACACTTCAGTTTAATAAGTGAATATTGGCAATTTACTAAATGTCTCTACATCTGTTTCCTCATCTGCAAAATGGGTCTGATAGTAACAGCATCTAACTCCTACAGTTGTTTGAGAATTCTACAAAAGAGATTATAGTGCCTGGCAAACATCAAGCATATAGCTATATTGTTGGCATGATCACAGGACAGCAGCTGGAAATGGAGAGTGGAGGGGGTATAGTACCAGATAGATAGATCATTTTGAAGAGCAAATTCAGATCACTGACCCTCAGAAGACATCCAGACCCACTTCCAAACCTTCCTAGGACCACTCAAGCACGGCTGGTCTTCTGGGACCCACAGATCAGGGGATCGTCGTGTCTCATCAAACATGGTCTTTCAATTCATGAGAAGAAAAAGCCAACCCAAACTGGATGAAGGAAAAAAGAACTGGAAAGCTAGGAGTAAACTTGAATTCCACACAAGGGAGTTTGGCTTTAAATTATGTCAATGGAAAATGGCTTCCACATTCAGATCTTTGATTTTTCTGTTTCCCTCCACTGGAGTCGCTCTAGTGGTTCATGCTCATATCAGCCTCAGTCTTACACGACTTTCCCAAGTTCCAAGTCAACAGGGCAAAGGGATGTTCCCTTCCTGAGGCCACGGCCAAGTTCTGAGGTCCATTCTGCCGTTTAGATTCTGAGATCTGACTTTCTAAGCCTAGGGTCGTGGGCTGCAGCCCTGGACCCCATCTGGACCACATGGACCAAGAAACAGGGATGGGAAGAATCCTAAGTTAGAGGAAGGAAGAACCAGCATCCATTACACAGCCCTTCTTGAGGACCACATTCAAAGACATCATGTCTGCTACTGCCACTGTCCCTGAGTGTTCAGAAGAGTCTGATTTCGAGAGCAAATGATGTTGGGGATGTATTTACTAAACATCATCGGCGCTTCATTTCCTTCCCCAAACATCACTTAATAATGTCATCTCGCAGTCATAGAGAAAAGCAGTTCCCTCTCAGTAAGAGACCAAATGTATTTCGTACAGCCCCTGAGGGATGAAGACCTTCAGTTTCATGGTTCATAAGAAGCAGAGGGTTTCAGTGAGAAGGAAGGGGCTGAAATGTATGCAGCTGAAAAAATGAAAATGAACCATAGGTGGCACCAAGGAGATGACCTCTCTGGCTTCCTTCCAACAGGTTTACTATTGATGCCGACACCCTGCTTTACAAAGAATTTTAGGTAATTTACAAAATTCCATCCAATATGGGAAGCCAAAAGAAATTTCCAGGAAATAACAATAGCAAATATGTCTGCTCTGCACCCGTAATTATTCTAAGTACTTTACACCAGCTTCCCCAGTGTAAGTAGCTCAGTGGTAAAGAATCCGCCTGCAGTGCACGAGACACAGGTTCCATCCCTGGGTAGGAAGATTCCCCCCAAGGAGGGCATGGCAATCTCCTGGACAGAGGAGCCTGGTGGCCTACAGTCCATGGTGTCACAAAGAGTCAGACACGACTGAAGTGACTTAGCACAGATGCGCACACACCTTACATATAGTCCTTTAATCTCAACATCCCTGATTACCTGTGGTTTATGGATGAGGACACTGAAGTGCAGAGAGATTAAGAAACTCTCCAGGTTTACACAGCTGGCAAGCCAGGATTTCCAGCCAGGGCAAGTCTAGCACAGAGTCAAGGCTCTTAACCTCTCATGATAACCCGACAAGGAGAAGATGGGGGCAAGAATGTGAGGTCAAGGCAAGAGCAAAGTGGACACATAAAGCGGATGCCATGAAACCCTGTCCCCTTGCTGGGGTTGACCAGGGACCTTTAGCCTTTTAGCCTTCCAGCAGCCCTCAGTCATCAGTGCTACCAGGTGAAAGGTTCAAGGTGCCTGTCTCTAAGGTAGATGGAAACAGTTGGTCAGGAGAAATGCATAGTTAAGGTAACACCAGAAAAAAAGGGCTATGGTGGGTTATTTTGTGCAATACAGTTCAATGGCCAGTTTCATTCATTCATTTAATGAATGCGTTGAGCTGTTTCTCTGTACCGGGCACCCGTTGTTCCTGGGTGATTTGAGTGCACTGGTTAGATTAAGATGCTCCTGTCATGTGACTTCTGATCCAGAGGGGAGAGAGGAAAGAGAAAGAGGGAGGGGACAAATGAGTATATAATATATTGGATGAAGACAAGTCTGCTGAGTGATGCTGAAGTATAGGAGGGTGTGCTGGGTGAGTCTGAGTCATCAGCCAAGTCCCATCTTGGAGGAAGTGATGTCTGACACCAGAATGAAGTCCAAGAGGAAGCCTCTTGGTTCTGCGGGGGAAAGCTGTTCCCAGTAGAGGGACAGCTAGCTGGATTTTGGAGCATGCTAGGTGTGTCCAGGGCCCAGCAGTGTGGCTGGAGAAGGATGCGTGATGGAGCCCTGAGGTCAAGGTCAGGGAGGAGAGAAAGGGACTGTTAACCATGTGATCAGTCCAGACAAGCACATCAAGGGCTGAGGAGGCCCAATTCTTTTGTGTTCTCCTCTCTGCATCAGAAAGCAGATCCCAATGTGATTTTTCACGGTGCCTCTCTCACAAAGACAGATGTCAAAAGCCCTAATGAGCTCTCAGATGAGGAAAAAGAAAAAGTACTTTCACCGCCCACCTCACCCCACCCTGCAAACGTATGTGTCTGTATTTCTATAGAATGCAGAACAGGACAGAGATTTTCCTAAACAGCAAGTGGAGAGTGGAGGAAAGGCAGGCAGAAGGGAAGAAATGAAAGTGCAGTTTATGTTTTCCATTTATACCATCAGCTTTTTATTAGCCAGGTGACACAGGGACAGAGCCCACGCTCAGCAGGGCTGGCGGAGAGAGTAGTAAAACCTGACAGGTAATTTGGTAAATCACGACAGTCAGCAAACATCTGTTGGGGATGATAATATTCAAGGGGTTTCATTGTTTCAATGAAAACTTAGTTTCGCTGGGCTTGAATTAATTTTTCATTGTCTCCAGTTAAATGAGCACTGCTTACACAGCTGCCTCAAATAGAACCTTGATTGCATTCCATCTTTTGCCAAAATCATGAAAGACCAAAAAAAAAAAAAAGTTAAATACAATCAAAGACCCCTGTCAGATGCACTGAAGTCATTTCTGCCCTCCAAGCCCTCTGGATTCTTTGTTTCTCCACCACATTCTCTCTTGATCAGTTCTGATGCTCTTTTATTATCAGGCTGTTAACATGAGAAGGGAGAGGGGAAATACAGAATAAACTGGCCATATTAGGCAAAAATGTGAAAAAGCATGCAACTTGGAGTAAATGCACCTGGGTTTTTTTTTTAATTGTGGAAACCCTTGGCACCAAAGAGGAGTGGGAAGGTAAAAATGCAAGGACTGAGAAATACACACACATGCGTGTACACGCGCCACACACACACACCGCCGTTATCACATTGAGAAAAGATGAGAAAAGACGCAAGATGCATTTCTGACGTTTCACTGGAGCACAGCCATTTGGGATGTTCCCTCTGTTGTCAATTTCCTTTGCAAATAATTAACAACACTTGAGTGCATTCATGGGCCTTCACAAATCTTGTTTTGACATGAATGTCAGGAAAAACTCACTGATGAATGAGTCTTGAGTTAGACGTCATTCCAGAATCTGTTTTTTTTTTTTTCCTTCTTCCATTTTCTATGCATTTGCTGCCCTAATGGATGTTTTGTGGATACCAGGAACAGAAACCAGACTACAGTGGCCAAATCAAATAGTTTGAGGGTTTTTGCCCTTTGAAACAGCATGAGGTTCAGAGGCTAGGGCTAGGCTGGGGCTGATGTAGTGGCTTCACAAAGCCATCAGGGACCTGGGCTCCTTTTCTCTTCCTGCTCTGCCCTCTCTGGCACGTGCCACCCTTCCTCATGTTCACAAGATGGAAGCTATACCTCCAGGTATCTTATGTATGTTCCAGGTGGGATGGAAGGGGTAAGAGGTGTAGCAAAAGCAGCAGGTGAAGTCTGGCCAGGTCTGTCTCTTTTGATCAGAAAAACAACTTCTAAGCCCAGCCGGTAGCCATCAGCTTATATAGCTCGTGGCTCAATAGGACCCAACCAGCCACCTCTATCTAGCAGCAGGGAAGACTGACGAGGTGAAAATTCTTACTTTGGGCTCATCACACACTGAGCAAACAGGTTCTGTTAATAAGTTAGAGGGAAAGAGTGGACGTTGGGTACACAACCGGCAGTGGCTACTCCAGAACTGAAGGAAGGACATCCTTCCTCTGTGCTTTTGGGCATACTTGTGTGAAGGTGTAATGGTTGGAGTTGACTTGAAAGTCTGCCAGGAAAGCCGGAAAACAAAGGCCAGTGTTCTGAGGATGGCAGAATAGAGACTTGGAAACTGTATCTTTGGTGATATTTCTGAGTCACTGGATCAGGCAGCCCTGAACCCACCCCCTTTCACTTTTCCTCTTTGGTGAAGTGATATATTTCACATCATCTAATTCAGTGTGAGTTAGACTTTCCAGAACACTCAGTCAAAGTGTTGGAACTGACACAATCTTCCATCTTCCTCTGGGAAGCCTGTATACCCTCCTATATACAGGAGAGTGGTGTGTTGTTTTTTTTTTTTAAGTAATTTTTTAAAAATTGTAGTAAAATAGATAAAACATAAAATTTACCATTTTCACCATTTAAAAATCTGTACTATTCATTTGGCTGCACCGGGTATTAGTTGTGGCCTGTGGGGTCTTCATCTTTGTTGTGGCACGCAGGATCTTTTGTTGCCACATGTGAACTCTTGGTTGTGCCTTGTGGAATCTAGTTCCCTGACCATGGGTCGAACCTGGGCCCCCAGATTGGTAGCACAGTCTTAGCCCCTGGACCACCAGGGAAGTCCCTTAACCATGTTTAAGTGCACAGTTCTGTGACATTAGGTACATTCCCAGTGATGTATAGCCATCACCACTATTCACCTCCAGAAATCTTTCATCATCCCAAACTGAACCTCTGTGCCCACTGAACAGCCCTCCACCTTTCTCCTTCAGCTCCTGGCAACCACCATTCTGCTTTCTGTAAATTTTAGCCCTAGTTACCTTGTATAAGTAAGACTGGACAGTATTTGTCTTTTCAACACACGCAGGTGGTAGGAAAACCCAACTGAAATATGTTTAAGAATTGTTTTCAAGAAATATATCAGCGGAACAGAATAGGGTGCAAAAATAGGCCCACATATAGCCGTCTATGGGGTCACACAGAGTCGAACGCGACTGAAGTGACTTAGCAGCAGCAGCAGCAGCAGCAGCAGCAGCATAGAGGATTATTTGATTTATCACAGAAGTGCCAATCAAATTCATGGGGAAAGTAATGACTTTTTAATATATGGTACTAGTTCAAAGGATGTGCTTCCCAGGTGGTGCAGTAGTAAAGAAAAAAAAAAAAAAAATATATATATATATATATAGACTCATGAAATCACAAAATCCTTGGGAAAGCTGGTTTGAGGCATGACTGAATACAGCAGTCACAACTGTGTCTTAGGGATGTGCCTTCCCTTCCTACAGTAAGCTCTCTTGTCTCCTGTGTAGACGCCATTCAGAGGCAGATTCTCCTCTCCTGGTGCCTATTTCAGTATAAATTAGGTGAAGAGGAGGTTATGGTCGTCTCAGTTGATTCCATAAAGATCCCAGGGTAGAGACTTATTGGCTCTGACCTGCTGCTGCTAAGTCGCTTCAGTCGTGTCTGACTCTGTGCGACCCCACAGATAGCAGCCCACCAGGCTCCACCATCCCTGAGATTCTTCAGGCAAGAACACTGGAGTGGGTTGCCATTTCCTTCTCCTAGTCATGTGTTTATCCCTGAACCAATTGTGTAAATTCTGCTGGCCCGTGATTGGTCTGAACCTGGGTCACATGACCCCTTGTAACTTCTACTATCCTCTGGCCAGGCCTAGACCACATGCCCGGTTCTTTTTTTTTTTTTTTTTTAATTTGAGCACAATTGCTTTACAATGTTCTGTTAGTTTCTCTGTACAATGAAGTGAATCAGCTATATTTATACATATATCCCCTTCCTCTTAGACTTCCCTCTCACCCCCCTATCCCTCCCCATCTAGATCATCACAGAACATGGAGCTGAGTTCCCTGATCTGTACAGCAGCTTCCCACTAGCTATTTTACACATAGAGTATATATGTCAATCCTAACCTCCCATTTCATCCCACCCTCTCCTCCCTCCCCCTCTCCATCTCTGCATGCCCGTTCTCTACGTCTGTGTCCTTATTCCCGCCCTAAAAATAGGTTCATTGGTACCATTTTTCTAGATAGCACATACATGTGTTAATATACAATATTCTCTTTCTGACTTCATAACCTAAATGTCCATTGACAGACAAATGGTTAAAGAAGATGTGTGTGTATATATATACAGTGGAATATTACTCAGTCATAAAAGGAGCAAAATTGGGTTATTTGTAGAGGTGTGGATGGACCTAGAGTCATACAGAGTGAAATAAGAACGAGAAAAACATGCCCAGTTCTTAAATTGGGTGTTGACTTAGTCCCACTGGAGACATCTAGGCTAAGAGGGATGGAGATATGACCCCATGGTGAAGCCCCTCATCCCCAAAGAGGAGTGAAAAGGCTTCCCTAAGGAAAACGGAGTCCTGTTATTGTAAAAAGAATATGTGCTAGACAGGCAGACTCAACAGATACCCTCCGCAAAGGTGTTTTCACCATAATGTAGGAGGTAGCCCGTGTTCCAGTGGGGGTCAGAGGCTCCCCACACCTGAGCTCTTACACAGCACTGCCACTTCCTCATTCCTGGTTTACCTGACTCTGCTGCTGCTGCTACTGCTGCTGCTGCTAAGTCGCTTCAGTCGTGTCCGACTCTGTGCGACCTGGTTTACCTGACTCTGCTGCTGCTGCTAAGTCGCTTCAGTCGTGTCCGACTCTGTGCGACCCCATAGACAGCAGCCCACCAGGCTCCCCATCCCTGGGATTCTCCAGGCAAGAACACTGGAGTGGGTTGCCATTTCCTTCTCCAGTGCATGAAAGTGAAAGTGAAATGGAAGTCGCTCAGTCATGTCCAACTCCTAGCGACCCCATGGACTACAGCCTACCAGGCTCCTCCATCCATGGGAGTTTCCAGGCAAGAGTACTGGCATGGGGTACTATCACCTTCTCCTACCTGACTCTAGACTCATTGCCCCCTTCCAATGTACCCGCTTCCTTATTCACCTTTGTATTTCCCAAACTGTCACACCCCTACATGGTGCTAATCAATGCTTCCTAATTTTGAGCACTTCCCTGGTGGTCCAGTGGTTAAGACTTCACCTTCCAGTGCAGGGGGTGTGAGTTCGATTCCCTTGTTAGGAGCTAAGGTTTCACATGCCTCTCGGCCAAAAAACCAAAGCGTGAAACAGAGGAAATATTGTAACTGATTCGATAAAGACTTTTTAAATGGTCTATATCAAAAAATCTTTTTTAAAAATACTAATTTAGATTCACCCTAATGGTGATATGTGGAGATTCGCTTTTACAATAATAGCTATTGAGTCGTGACTGCCTACCATAGCCTGAGTACTGGAGGGGGGTCACTTTACCCCTCACATTTAATCTCTGCAACAGCAACTATTAATTTGCAGATATGGAAGCTGAGGCTGAAACAAATCAAGAAGAGTTTGCTCATAGTTCATTGTTACCTGGTAACAGAACAGAGTCTCCCACCCAGATCTGACTGATAATGTCATTCTGCTCTTCTAGACAGAGCTTAGATTCTCCCTTGCCAGGGGCCCCTTCATGAGGGCAGGTGAGAACATTCATTCCAGAAAATTGGCAGAGCTTCCACGTAGAAAGTTTCCATCTATCTTTCCACAAGGTCCAGATCAATGGATTCAGGGAATTCCAAGAAACAACAACCCATCACGCTCCTCTGAGTCTCTCGGTACTGAATGCTCAGCGCTCATAGAGGAAAGGCCTGGATCTGTATCACTGGGTTTGGCCAGCTCAGGTAAAGACACAGTCTTCAGACATCCTTAGCATCCCTTATTATTTTAAGCCCAGCTTCCCCACACATTTTCAGAATGTGAATTTTCCCTGAAATGCTTGTACTTGTGCCCCCTTTCCTAAGGGGTCAGTAGATGAATAAAAGCAACTTGTGGTCAAATAAAGGACTGACCTCTAACGAAGTTTCTCTCCAAACTTTCTCATCATAGATGCCTTCTTTTAAGTACACACTTTACCCTTTTATGGAGCATGGATCACCCTATACTTCCTTGAATTTTCCTGGCAGCAGGATTATGGAATAATGACTCTGATCAGCTTTTACATTGTTATAAGATAAACCCCTCCACAAATGGTAAAATCATAATTCACTTGGAAATGTAAAATGAGCACATGTGGAAAGTTTTAGCCCACCAGCAATTAATAAGGGAAACTGGGAAATGTTATAACCATTCAAAGAAGCATTTACAAAGTGGAGACATCTATAGGCCATGAAATAAATTTATAAGGAGATGAAAAACTGCCTTTTCTCACCTGGCTGGGGGGAGAGAAATCAATTTTCCCTCCATTGGACACACTTTATTTATATGTCTATTGAAAAGAATTATTTGCATTGCTGCTTGCCAGCATGCTTAGTTGCTTCAGTTATATCTGACTCTTTGTGACCCTATGGACTGGCTCCTCTGTGCATGAGATTCTCCAGGGTTGACATGCCCTCCTCCAGGGGATCTTCCCGACCCAGGGATTGAACCTGTGTCTCTTATGTCTCCTGTTTTGGCAGGTGGGTTCTTTATCATCAAAGCCATCTGAGAAGTCCATTTACATTGCTACCATCTATCGGGCTGCAGAGCTTTGAAGGCAGGTCATCAGACTCCTGGACTGAAGCTTTTGTTGTTGATGATGATAATGATGGTGAAATAGATTTGGAGAAGGGGGCAACAGGATGAGATGTTTGAATAGCATCACTGACTCGATGGAGTTGAATTTGAGCAAACTCCCAGAGATAGTGAAGAAGAGGGAAGCCTGGCATGCTGCAGTCCCTGGGGTCGCAAAGAGTCAGACATGATTGAGCAACTCAACAACAACAACAAGGAAATGCTACTCAGAACACTTTAAAGAGGCTTTAAAAATTCACCTCTGTCTTGACTTCTGTTTGTCATACAATTTTTTCTGCTGCTAACAAGCTTTTTAAAAAATTCTTTTTCATTATGGTTTATTACAGGATATTGAATATAATTCCTGGTGCTATACAGTAGGACCTTAATGTTTATCTGTTCTATGTATATATATATACACACATACACATGCATACATATATATACATATATATAGTTTGCACCTGCTAGTCTCAACCTCCTAATCCATCCCTCCCCCAGCCTGCCCTCCCTCTTGGCAGCCACAGGTCTGTTCTCAATGTCTGTGAGTCTGTTTCTGCTTCATAGATAGTTCATTTGTATGGTGTTTTAGATTCCATGAGTAAGTGAAATCAAGATTCCCTGGTAGCTCAGATGATAAAGAATGTGTCTGCAATGTGGGAGACCTGGGCTTGATCCCCGGGTTGGGAAGATCCCCTGGAGGAGGGCATGGCAACCCACTCCAGTATTGTGGCCTGGAGACTCCCCATGGACAGAGGAGCCTGGTGCTACAGTCCATGGGGTTGCAAATAGCTGGACATGACTGAGTGACTAAGCTCCGTACCGCATGAGTGGTATCATGGTATTTGTTTTTCTGACTTACTTCGCTTAGTGTGAGAGTCTCCAGGTCCATCCATATTGCTGCAAATGGCATTATTTAATTCTTTTTATGGCTGAGTAGTATTCCATTCCACAGTTTTTTGAAAATCCATTCATCTCAATGTGCATTAAGGTTGTTTCTTTGTCTCAGTTATTGTAAATATGTTGCTAGGAACATAAGGCTACATGTATCAGTTGGTTTTGTCTGGATGTCTGCTCAGGAGTGGGATTGCTGGATCACATGGCAAGTCTATTTTTAGTTTTTAAAGGATTCTTCATACTGTTCTATATAGTGGCTGCACCAATTTACATTCCCACCAACAGTGTTGAAAGATTCCCTTTTCTCCACACCCTCTCCAGAGTTTATCGTTTTTGATGATGGACATTCTAACCACTATGAAGCTGTATCTCATTGTAGTTTTGATTTGCATTTCTCGACCTGAAGCGAAGAGCTGACTCTTGAAAAGATGCTGGGAAAGATTGAGGGCAAGAGGAGAAGGGGGCAACAGAGGATGAGATGGTTGGACAGTATCACCAACTCAATGGACATGAGTTTGAGTAGACTCTGGGAGTTGATGATGGACAGGGAAGCCTGGCGTGCTGTGGTTCATGGGGTCACAAAAAGTCGGACACAACTGAGTGACTGAACTGAACTGAATAATTAGCAATGTTGAACATTTTTTCATGTATCTATCGGCCATCTGGTTTCACACAATTCTTATTGAGATATAATTTACCTGCCATAAAATTCAGCCTTTTAAAATTGTAAAATCCTTTAGTATACAGCAGATTTGTACAAGCCTCACTGTTACGTCGTTCCAGAACATTGTCATCACCCCAAAAGGAAATGCCACACCTCTCAGCAGTCACTCAATTTTCTCTCCTCCCTCCCCCAACTCCCTGATAACCACTAATCTTCATTCTGTTTCTATGGATTTGCCTGTTCTGGACATGTCATATAAATGGAATCATACTACATGGGGCCTTTTGTGTCTGGCTTCCTTCACTTGATCTGATGTTTTGAAGGTTGTTGCGCATGTCGGTGATTCATTCCTTTTCATTGCTGAGTGCTATTCCATTGCATGGGTGGACCACAGGCACCTGGACACTCTTCCCCCACAGCCTTATTGACGTATAATTGAGAAAATTGTATATTTAAAGTGTACAATGTGATGACTTTATGTGCATATACATTGTTAAATGATTACCATAATCAAGTTACACAGTCACCTATTCACAGCTTCCTCTTTTTTGGTGAAAATGCTGAAGATCTACTGTCTTAACAGAGCTCAAGTCTACACGGTATTATTAACTACAGTCAGCATGCTGGACATTAGATCCTCAGAACTTATCCATCTTAATAACTGGAAGTTTGTGCCCTTGGATTAGTGTCTCTTCCCCACCCACCGCCAACAGCACATGACAACCACCATTCCACTCTCCAGAGTTCAACACTTTTTTAAGATTTTACGTAGAAGTGATATCAGAAGTTAGATGTCTTTATCTGGCTTATTTCATTTAGTGCAGTGCCTTCCAGTTTCATCCATGTTGTTGCAAATGGCTGAATCTCCTCCTTTTCGTGACTGAATAATATCCCACTGTGTATACGGACCACATTCTCTTTCCCCCTTCATCAGCAGGGACCTGTGCTCACATTATATTATTTATTTATTTGACCATGCCACATCTTAGTTGCTGCCTGCGGGATCTTTTTTTTTTTTTTTTAGTTGTGGCATACAGGATCTTTAGTTGTGGGATGGGAACGCTTAGTTGCAGCATATGACATTTAGTTCACTGGCCAGGGATTGAACTCGGGCCCCCTTCATTGAGAGTGTGGAGGGAGACCCTGGGAGGCTGAAAGGCACACCTTCCCTGAGCCAGGGTGGTGGAACTTGTTGCCCAGGCATCTTTGGAGCCCAATCTGTGCTCCCATGAAATAGCAAAGCACTGAGCCCTGGGTTGAGCATCTGTTTCCAAGCCTTGGAAGCATTCCTCTTGTAAACTAATTGGCCCATAAAGGGATTGAATAGTGCCTCTGGGCACTAGCATACTCTGCGCTTATTAACTCAGCTCTCCCTTTGGCCTTGGCCTCCTGAAGTGGCTATTGATCTTTTAAAAGTTGTATGATTTTATCTTGGGGTCACAAGAGAGCTATTACCTTTAACTCCCCTCCAGGGCAAGAGATGAGCCCTCTTTACTTCCCACTACCCGGGGTGTCACTTTTGGTCCTACCCACCTGCCACCCACCTTGTTAGAAGCCTGGAAATACCACCTTCCTCCTTGCTGACCCCGGATGACTCTACAGTGACTCGAAGACACCCAGGGCAGAGTTTCCTAAGCACCATTCATGATTCTTGCCCTATCCGCAGAACCTTCGTACTGTTATTATCCAGTCAGTATTTTAAATGAAAGCCAACTCATCTTTTCTTCTGAAATACACTGATTTCAAGAGGAAACTGGTTGTTATTCCTGAATACGAGAAACCCAGTATCAGTTGCCGTAAATAGGAGGCAGACATAAAAATAAATGCAATTAAATTCTTGGCCTGGGGCAGACTCCACTCCAGTGGAGACTTGTGATCCTAAAAGGCTCCCCTCCTCCTCTCTGAGGGCCCCAAGAGAGCTTTCATCTTAATCTTTCTCTTTGGTAGGAACAGAAGGATGCATTTGAAATGAGAATGTAGGTCATGCCTTGAAGCCAGGCAAGCTGTATGCCTCCCACCTCCCCACCCTAGAGACTCCACTTAAAATCATCTTGAGTGCTAACTGCTATGTGGGTACCTCACTATGGGGAATGCTGGGCTATGGGACGGTAGTTTTGGTACCAGAAGTGGGGTCCGGCTGATCTCCACTCAGAAGCCGATGAAGAGGCCTTTGCTTTATTTTGGATGCAGGCAACTAAGTGGGAGAACTCCTGTCCAAAGGCTGACTCCCCCGCCACTGACAATCAATGGGCAAGAGCTTTTCGTTTTGTTTTGTTTGGGGCTCTGCTGTGGAGCTTGTGAAATCTTAGTTCCCAGACTAGGGATTGAATCCTAGCCCACAACAGTGAAAGCATGGAGTCTTAAGCACTGAGCCACCAGTGAAGTTTCCAAGAGCTTTTATAGATGGAGGGAGGGGGCTACATGGAGAAACAGCAGAGTCAGCCCTGAGTCTTCTTGAAATTGGTCACACAGTGGTCTGATCAGTGTCATCTTGATTGTTTTGAATACAGTTAATCATCGATTCCAGCATTAGTTTGTTTCCATTTTCTTGAGGCCAGTTCTCAGAATTGTGACAGCTTACGTCATGGCTACAGTCTGGTCCTCACGTAGTTAAATTCTTCCGCCTGGTGAGGGTTTCAGCATCTACAAGGCAGCTCACAGGATATGGCTCAGAATATTATCTCTAGCCCTTCAGGAGGCACTAAAGGCCCCTGGACTTGGCTTTATCACTAAACAGTTATTATTTAGTCTTGTTGGACTGCTTCCCTTTGCCTCTGCATTTTTCATTTCTCTGATTAAACTTATTCTTTGCTAAAGTTTTTCCAGAGACAAAAGGCAGGCTGAGGACATGGGGGGCAAGAACCATAGAATCGTGCTTCATTGCCCTGTGATTCAAGGCCTCATCTAAGGGTCACTGCCAGTCTTTTCCTTCCTCCTTAACCAGCCCTTCTTCACCTCCATCCAGGCTCCTTGGATGCCGCATCATAACTTGACTGTTCCTGGTTCCCTCTCCAGTAACACCCATCCAACGTCATCCCTATCGTGAAAGCCTACTTCCTATCTAATGATTGATTATCCGATGCAAGTTATTTCCCAAATATTGATAGATCTTTTCTTCCTATTAATTTTGCTATGGCTGGGAAAGTTTAAGGTTGTGTGCTTAGGTTGTTGTTTTTTTTTAATAATAAAGACAATTGTAACCTGGTCCTCTGTGACAACCTACAGGGATTAGCAACTGTTCTTGAGTCACTAAGTTGTGTTCAACTCTGTGACCCCATGGACGGTAGCCCGCGAGGCTCCTCTGTCCATGGGATTTCCCAGGCAAGAATACTGGCGTGGGTTGCCATTTCCTTCTCCAGGGGATCTTCCCAACCCAGAGACTGAACCCAAGTCTCCTGTGTATCCTGCATTGGCAGGAGGATTCTTTACCACTGAGCCACCAGGGAAACCCAGGAATTAGAGATGAAACAACAAAAAAGGAGTTTAAAATAAACACATTATACTAGAAATCTAGATTCCTGAAGCCTCTTGCAATGGACAGAGGTCATTCCACATAGCAGTGATGGTGTGGGACTAAGAAGCAGCTGGGTATGACCGTTTACCTAGTAACAGTCCCCATAACCTGCCTATTAGGGGACCTATACTCCCCACTCACTTGCCTGCTTACTATTGGTCATGTGATTTACCCTGCTCACATAAGCATGTATATTTTTACTTCGACTCTGTTGATACTTTGGGCCGGATAATCCTTTGTTGTGGGCGCTGTCCTCTCCCTTGTAGGGTTTTTAGCATCATCTTTGGCCTCTACCCACTCGATGCTGATAGCACTTCTCCAAAAATGTCTCCAGACATTACCAAGTGTCCCCAGGGGTGGGGGACAAAATAGCCTCTGTTTAAGAACCACTGGTGTACCCCTAAACCCTCCTACCCTCCAGAGGTTGAGGATACCATGGAGAAGAATTAAGTTTTTATTGGAGTATGGTTCTCTACAATGTCTAATTTCTGTTGTACAGCAAAGTGAGTCAGCTATACATATACATATGTCCCCTCTTTTTTGGATTTCTCCCCATTTAGAAGAAATCAGTAGAATTCCCTGAGCCATATAGTAGATTCTCATTGTGTGTGTTCAGTCACTCAATTGTGTCCAACTCTTTGTGGCCCCATGGACTGTAGCCCACAAGGTTCCCCTGTCCATAAAATCTTCCAGGCAAGAGTACTGTGGAGTGGATTGCCATGCCCTCCTCCAGAGGATCTTCCCGACCCAGGGATCAAACCCTCATCTCTTTCATCTTCTACATTAACAAGTGGATTTTTAAACCACTAGCACCACCTGGGAAGCCTAGGTTCTCATTAGTTGTCAATTTTATACATAGTATCAAGAATGTATATGCTGCTGCTGCTGCTGCTAAGTCACTTCAGTCCTGTCCGACTCTGTGCGACCCCATAGATGGCAGCCCACCAGGCTCTGCCGTCCGTGGGATTCTCCAGGCAAGAACAATGGAGTGGGTTGCCATTGCCTTCTCCAATGCATGAAAGTGAAAAGTGAAAGTGAAGTCGCTCAGTCATGTCCAACTCTTCATGACCCCATGGACTGCAGCCTACCAGGCTCCTCCGTCCATGGGATTTTCCAGGCAGGAGTACTGGAGTGGGGTGCCACTGCCTGCTCCAACAGTGTATATATGTCCATCCTAATCTCCCAAATCCTATCACCCAAAGGGGGTCAAATTAATGGGGGGAGTACTGGGGCTCTAGATACTGGGGAGAGCTCTGCTCTGGTTGGGGAGGCAGATATAAAGCCGTTGCAGCGATGCATGTGTACATGGAGCCGGCACTCAGACTGGATAACAGCGCTGTCGGAGTACTCATTCTGGGATTTTTTTTTCCCTCTTTCTTTTCAAACAACACATTCACAAAAGAAATGTCTAATTTGCAAATCACAGTGAGCTTCCAAACCCAGCCAGCCTTTGAACAAGCATACAGCATATGTCAGCCATGAGGACTCTTGCAGACTTCTGCTGCCCTCACTGAAAGAGGAAACACTCTTTATGGTATTTGCAAGGGGCTCTTTGCATCAGTGGGTTTAGCAATCTTTCATAGCTCACTTTGACTTTCCTTTGAAGAGGATGGATTCTCAGCCCAGCAGTTAGAGGGGAAAAAAAAAAAAACCTGGCTCCTTCAATCTGAACTTCTTTCCCAGTCTTTAAAATGCAAAGTTCGCCATTATAATGACCAGCCAGAATATTAGGCAACATTTGAGGCCCAGCTGGAGTGTGTTTCTGAGCCAGGCAGCTGATGTCAATTTTCCCAGATTCTCATCTTCTCTTTCGACTGCATTAGCTTGAGGGGGCTCTGGTTCAGGGCAATCGAGTGGTGCCAAGTCATAAAGGAACCAAGTTATGAGGAAATGGAGAAAGCAGATGTTTTATTCACATTCCCTGAAGAGATGAATTAGGGGGTGATGTATAGCTGATGGTTTTGAGCCACTGAGAAAGGTGGAGATGTGAGCCGACTCCACAGACCTGAAGAAGTGGCTTCAACCCCACAAATCCTCTCTGCGTTTTCTCAACAAACCTGCCCCGAGACCATGTGGCAGATGGGAAACAGATAACAGAAGGATAAAGATCAAAGCACCATGATCCCAGGTTTCAGTGACCACAGGGCTTTGATGGAGAGACAAGCATAGAAAAAGGAAGCTGAAAATATTTGCAGCCCACATAACAGACATGGAGTAGAACCAGAAATAAGAAAGAGAAACAACTGGATGGAAAATAAGCGAAGAATATGAACAAGATGTTGGCTAAATGGGAAATAAGCCTTGCCAATAAACGTAAGGAAAAATGCTCAGCTTGACTGGGAATTAGGGAAGTGTACATGAAAAAAAAAACCAAGACGCCAGTTCTCACCTATCAGATCAGTGTCAACTCAAACCTTTAATAACACCCCATGTTGTTGAGGGTGTGTGAGGAACAGAGACTTACACACCCCATGTGGGGCTATAAGTTGGCACAGACTCTGTAAAACAGTTTGGAATTTTTCTATTCAATGTGTAAGTGTTCGATTCTTAGAAGGCATACTCATGAAAAAGCATCAAGACCTTACTATATATGATGGACTATTACTCGGCCATGAAAAAGAATGAAACAGTGCCATTTGCAGCAACATAGGTAGACCTAGAGATTATCATAGTAAGTGAAGTAAGTCAGAGAAAGACAAGTACCTTAAAACCAATAAAACAGTGTAACAGCTTCAAGGTCTATAATGTTAAGTGTTGTATAGAAATATATTCAAGGCAAAGTTAAGTTGATGCCAACTGTATATATGTTGCTGATGCTGTAAATTATTATTTTTGTAAATTATTTTTAATAAAGAAAATTGTGTAACCACAAGAAAAACAAATATCCTGTGATATCACTTATATGTGGAATCTAAAAAATGATACGAATACAAATGAACTTATTTACAAAACAGAAACAGACTCACAGACATAGAAGACAAACCTGCAGTTTCCAAAGGGGAAAAGGGATGGGGGAGGGATAAATTAGGAGTTTGGGATTAGCAGATATGTATACAATAGTACAGAAAACTATATCCAATATCTTGTAATATCATATGGTGGAAAAGAATATGGAAACGAATCTGAAAAAGAATATATACAGACATAGATATAGATATGTATAACTGAATCACTTTGCTGTAAACTGAAATAAACACAACATGGTAAATCAACTACACTTCAACTAAAAAATAAATGGTTAAGATGATAAATTTTGTATTGTGTGCATGTTACCACAATTAAAAATAAAAAGTAAGAAAATAAATAAAAAGTAAAACAAAGGTGTATATCTGTAAATGGCTAGCAGATCTCTGGAAAGCTATATAGTGCAAGGGGATTTGAGAAATTAAGGGTCAGAGATGGGAGGGAAATTCTATTTGCACTATATTCTCTTTTGTCTTGTTTGATTTTTTTGTTGCTATGCATGTGTGTTGCCTTTAAAAGCATCTTTAAGTGTCGGCTCTTTGCAACCCCGTGGACTATACAGTCCATGGAATTCTCCAGGCCAGAATACTGGAGTGGGTAGCTGTTCCCTTCTCCAGGGGATCTTCCCAACCCAGGGATCAAATCCAGGTCTCCTGCATTGCAAGTGGATTCTTTACCAGCGGAGCCACTAAGAAGCCCAAGAATACTGGAGTGCATAGCCTATCCCTTCTCCAGCAGATCTTCCTGACCTAGGAATCGAACCAGGGTCTCCTGCACTGCAGGTGGATTCTTTACTGGCTGAGGTACTAGGGAAGCCCCTTCAAGTGTCAAAAAATGGTAAATAACTTCAGTCACTAAGTATTCTTTAACAACATAGGTTATAAATACATAACGTATATTTATATGTCATTTGTATTATGTATTTATACTATTGTGTTTATGTAAGTAAATAGTCTATATTATAAAGATTTATTTAGTTGTATATATTTAGTGATCTCTGACCTAGTTTGCAAGACCCTAATTCTTCTCTGTTGTGGTTAAAAGGATTATAAGCTGCAGGGTAAAAATGGGACTTAGACTTGCATTTTTCTACCATTACATAAGCAAACAAAACTGCCAAACTGCCGTCTTTACTTAAATATTCCTTAATGATGTGTGCGACTTTGCCTCTGCATCCTACTTTTTTTTCTATTTTCTTTTTCTTTCAAGAAAAACAATCATGCCTTTTATGGAAAGAAAATTGTGGCAAATATTAACCAGAAACTAAACTGAAGCAAGAAGGAAGATGTTTGTCTCTTAACATAAAAGCCAGTGTGAACGCACATTGATACTTAGTTGAAAACAAAGACCCCCGGCCGCCAGCATGCTAGGCGGAGGGTTTTATTTTTTTCTGCCCAACTTCTCTCCATCCTGAAAGCATCTCTTGCAGCCACATGGGACTCATGTCCTGGAGACCTTCTCCCCGACCCCACCCCTGGCTCCCCTCATCCCAGCAAACTGGCCTATTTGGGAGAGAGTCCTGCGCAGATGTTCATCACCTCTGTGGGTGCAGGGATGACAGGGAGTGAGAGAAAGCTCTGCACTAGGGACTAGGAGATGCTGAGCCCAAGTTCCTGGACTTCACTTTTCACTAATGCACGATACACAGATGCTTTAGGCCAGAAAGGAGGAAGGAGATGGAGGCCGTTTCTTGGTGCCCCTTGGTTTAACGATGTTTTCTATCACTGATGTGTGGAAATTTTAAAAAAAAAAAAGGCACAAATGAGGTACAAATGAACTTATTTACAAATGAACAGAAATAGAGTCAAGGATGTAGAAAACAAACTTGATGGTTACCAGGGGGGAGAGAAGGAGAGGAATAAATTTGGAGATTAGGATCAACATACATATACTGTTGTTGTTGTTGTTGTTTATTCCCTAAATTTTGTCCAACTCTTTGCGATCCCATGGACTGTAGCCCACCAGGCTCCTCTGTCCATGGGATTTCCCAGGAGTGGTTTGCCATTTCCTTCTCCAGGGGATTTTCTTGATCCAAGGGTTGGACCCGAGTCTCCTGCTTGGCAGGCAGATTCTTTACCACTGAGCTACCTGGGAAGCCCCATATATACACTGCTGCTGCTGCTGCTAAGTCGCTTCAGTCCTGTCCAACTCTGTGCGACTCCATAGACAGCAGCACACCAGGCTCCCCCATCCCTGGGATTCTCCAGGCAAGAACACTGGAGTGGGTTGCCAGTTCCTTCTCCAATGGGTGAAAGTAGAAAGTGAAAGTGAAGTCGCTCAGTCATGTCCGATTCTCAGAGACCCTATGGACTGCAGCCTACTAGGCTCCTCCGTCCATGGGATTTTCCAGGCAAGAGTACTGGAGTGGGGTGCCATTGCCTTCTCCATATATACTCTACCATATATAAAATAGATAACTAATAAAGACCTACTGTACAGCACAGGGAATTCTACTCAATGCTCTGTAGTGACCTATATAGGGAAAGAGTATAAAAAAGAGTGGATACAAAAAAAAAAAAGAGTGGATACATAAATATGTATACATATATACCTAAATACAGATACTTTTTGTACACAGTTATAACTAAGTCACTTTGGTGTACACCTAAAACATATCTAACACAATATTGTAGATAAACTGTACTTCAGGAAAAAGTTTTTAAAAAGATGTTTTCTCCTGGGGGCGGTATCGACAACGGATGTTGGCAGCGATAAACACTGCCAGCCAAATAAGCCACAGAAGCAGCATTCCAAAAGTACGACGTGAAATAGCTTGATTTGGATCACATACGTGGGGACATCAAATCAGTCAAGTCACAGAGGTTGAAAGTGATTTTCTGCCCCTTGTCCTCTGAGTCCTTCTGGGTTGCCATTTCCTTCTCCAATGCATGAAAGTGAAAAGTGAAAGTGAGATCGCTCAGTCGTGTCCGACTCTTCGCGACCCCATGCATGTAACACCGAAAGAGAGCTCCCTCTGGGTCAGAGTCAGTTGCATGTGTCTATATTAACTCATTTCATTTATTCTTGTGAATATCCTATGGGATGGACATGATGATGTATCCCATCTTAAAGACAAAAAAAAAAAAGTGATCTAAGCATCTAGAGTATGAAAAAATAAGCTCAAAATAAGAGACATGAGTGCTGTAAAGTCCCCCTCCAAAATTACGAGTGTATGCACTTCTTTATCTCTTTACTTACTTTATTTGTGAATAATTGGAGCCTGTAAGTTGTAAATCACCTTGTGTTGAAAGAACAAAGCTTTGACCTGGTACGTGAAGGACAGCAGAGAGAAAGTCAGGGATTGTGTTTGCAAGCTTACGAGACCATTTCTTGCAAAGTTTCCACTGATTTGACGGGGATATTTATTGAAGGGCTCCAGGCTGGAGCTGCCTAGCTCAGCTCTTGGGATTGGATAATAAAGAGGGTTGCCAGCATGTGTCACACTTGGTGATAGGTACCAGATTTTCATGCCTGTTGCCCATGTTGAGAGGCATCAACAGACTCCTCAGCTGGACAGAAGCCAGCGGCAGCTCTCTCGATATGAGACACAAAGGCAAATACACAAGGAACAAGCAGGAGTTAGAACAGAAAGAGAGCCTCGCCCATCAACCATCTCCTGACAAGCTGTCCTGCTGCTGCTTACCCCACAGTGGGTCAAGTTCAGTCCTTTGCACATCCTGCACTCTCTGCCTAGACCTTCACCCACACTCACCCTTACTCTTCTGTTCTGCCCCCTCCCACCTGTCCCCACTCACCTCAGGGTCTTTGCACATGCTGCCTTTCTGCCAGAAGAGCGTTAGCAAGGTTTCCTTCACCTCTCAGATTTCAGTTTAAATGTCCTTGACCTTCTCTGCCTGCCTTCTCATCTCCCATCCCCGTACAAGCTCCCTAAATACCTTTTCTTAGAGCATTTCGTCACTGTTTATAATCATTTGTTGTAGTTGATTCACTAAGTTGTGTCTGACTCTGCCACCCTATGCACTGCAGCAAGCCAGGCTCCCCTGTCCTTCAGTATCCCCCAGAGTTTGCTCAAACTCATGTCTATCGAGTCAGTGATGCCATCCAACCATCTCATCCTCTCTTGTCCCCTTCTCCTTCCCTCAATCTTTCCCAGAATCAGGGTCTTTTCCAGTGACTTGGCTCTTCATATCAGGTGGCCAAAGTATTGGAGTTTCAGCTTCAGTCCTTCCAATGAATATTCAGGGTTGATTTCCTTTAGCATTGACTGATTTGATCTCCTTGCAGCCCAAGGCACTCTCAAGAATCTTCTCCAACACCACAGTTCAAAAGCATCAATTCTTCAGCACTGAGCCTTACTTATGGTCCAACTCTCACATCTATACATGACTACTGGAAAAATCATAGCTTTGACTATACAGACTTTTGTTGGCAAAGTGATGTCTCTGCTTTTTACTACACTGTCTAAGCTTGTCATAGCTTTTCTTCCGAGGAGAAAGCATCTTTTAATTTTATGACTGCAGTCACCCCCAGTAACTTTGGAGCCCAAGAAAATAAAATCTGTCACTGTTCCCATGTTTTCCCCATCTGTTTGCCATGAAGCAATGGGACTGGATGCCATGATCTTAGTTTATAATCACAGATTTACATAGCAATGTATTGCCTATCTGTAGCATTACTTTGGGAGACAGAAGTGAAATAGGCAAGCATTTCCTAAGGTTTGCTTGTCACACTTCCATAAATTCAACTAGTACATAAACAACAAAACCCAAAATATTTAGACAGTTAATTACTCAGAACACAGTCAGCAGCATGAACTCCATGACAGCAAGCCCCGAAGCCTGGGCAGGATGGGTGGGCCCTAGAGGCTGAATGTGTTCCCCCCAAATTCACGTGTTGAAGCCTACCCCCCAGTGGGAGGATATACAGAGATGAGACCTTTGGGGTGATTAGGTCATGAGAGTGGAACTCTTATGAATGAGATTAGTTCCCTTATAAAGAGACCCCAGAGAGCTCCCCTGCCCCTTCTGCCAGGTGCAAGCACAGCAGGAAGATGGCCATCAGTGAACCAGAAAGCAGGTTCTCACCACTGAATCTGAAAGTGCTTTGATTTTGAACTTCCCAGCCTCCAGAACTGGAGAAATAAATCTCTATGTTAATAAGCCTCCAGTATATGGTGTTTGTCAGAGCAGTCCAAACACTGGGGGTGATACAGAGCAGTCCTGGTGGAATAGGGTACACACTCTGAAAAACACAAAGCTTATGAGGACACCCCCAAACTCACAAGGGCTGTTGGCACACCTGCCCAACACTTGCCCTGCCCAACCAGAAAGTGAAAGTGTAGTCGTTCAGTCATGTATGACTCTTTGCAACCCCCATGGACTGTAGCCCGCCAGGCTCCTCTGTCCATGGGATTCTCCAGGCAAGAATACTGGAGTGGGTAGCCATTCCCTTCTCCAGGGGATTTCTCCTGGTCTGGAAACAAATCTGCCCTATGCTGCTGGAGGGAGACATTATCTCTAGCTTCCAAGGTTGTTTGCAGAGCATGAGAGGCTGGTGTCAGACATGCAGAAAGGCCAGAATTTGTTCCCAGCCCAGAGGTGGCAGCTGTTTTGCTCGGCATGGGTTCTCCACAAATCGTAGTGGCTATTTGATGCCCAAACAAATGACAACCTGGATCCAAGTTCCATTTCCTCCTCTTCTCACCCAGTTAGCCTTGGGCAATGCACTTAAACTTTCTAGGCCTCAGTTTCCTCATCTGTAAAGTGGGGATAACAAGGATGCTTATCCCAAAGAAGTTTCACAAGTATTAAAGACGCAGTACACATAAAATGCTTAGAAGGGTGTCTGATACACAATAAGCCCTATGTAAGTGATAAGTACTAAATATTACTGTTATTGTTTGATGGTCATGGGTGATGGTGAGGATGATGGTGAAGATGGTGGTGATGGATGATGATGATCAAAGCAGCATGGAGCTGCAAGTTCCAAGTCACTCTTGTCTCCACTGCTCTTTGTTGACTGTCTCCCAGTACCAGGCTGAGCAGAAGATGCTGTTACACGTGGTGCTTCTTTTTAGCTCTTGCATACCTGGGCCAATTCATTCATTTTTATTTCCTATTCACCCTCCTTCAGGCATTCAATTCTAGGACTTACCCCCAGCCCACCCCACCAGTATGAATGGAAGCTATACCATTTTTAGCCTTCTCATTCAGCACAAATCTCTAGCACCCTTCCTAATCTGTGGCAAGTGCTCTGAATAGGTGTTCAGTGAATGAACAGTTGATCAGTTGATTGAATGAATGGACAAATGAATGAATGCGTGTCTCCAGTTCCCAAAGCTGAACCAGGGCTACAACTAGACATAACCCAGCATCCTTCCACTTAATATAAAGAAGAGCTCTCAAACCATCAGGCTGCCGACAGGGGAAATTGGCTGCCTCAGGAAATGCCAAGTTCTGTTCTGGCTGGAAGCAGGGAGCCGAGGCTGAGGAGTCACCTGTCAGGACAGGCACAGAGAGAACACAGACTGAAGGGATAGGAGCAGAGGAATGACCCCCAGGGCTCCCCATGGTGAGGGCTCTGAGATCCACTGAGTCCCTTTCCTGGTGGATCATTTAACATCAGGGTCCCAGCCTTGCTGTTAATCATTGTCAAGGACTGAGAGACTTGAGCCCTTTGTTGCGGGGGCGGGGTGAGGGCACTGGTCTCTGAGCACCAGGTTCCCTTTTGTAGGAAGCCTGGCTCCGCTATGGGGACACTGATAGCAGCCACAGCAGCTCCTGCGTCCTCAGGTTTCTCCCCTCTTCCCTCCTCTCCACCACTCCTTTCCCTTCCATCCTCCCCCCGCTCCCCTTTCTTATCCTCCGCCTCTGCTTCCTCTCCCTCCCCTTCCTTCTTTCTGTCCTTCTCCCTCCACTCCTCCTTGCCTTCCCCTTCTCTCTTTTCTGTTCTCTTTCATTAAAGTAGGGGAAAGATCTCTTCTCTCAACTAAACTGGCGGCCTGGTGCTTTTTCAGTAATCTTCTTAAGCATTTTTGTTGAAGTGTATAAGCATTTTTGTTGAAGTGTTGGTGTATAAGACTGTATAAGTTCCAAGTGTGTGATACAGTGACTCATAGTTTTTAAAGGTTATACTCCATTTATATATATTACAAAATATTGGCTATATTCCCCATGTTGTACAATATAGTCTTGCAGCTTATTATATATATATATAATAGTTTGTGCCTCTGAATTCCCTAGCCCTGCTTGCCCCTCCCACCTTCCTTCTCTCCACTGGTAACCACTAGTTTGTTCCCTAGATCTGTGAGTCTGCTTCTTCTTTGCAATATTCACTAGTTTGTTGTATTTTAAAAAATTCTACACGTAAGTGATATCATACAGTGTTTTTCTTTCTCTGCCTGACTTGCCTTAGCATAAGGCCCTCCAAGTCCATCAACATTACTGCAAATGGCAAAATTGTGTACGAGCACCACATCTTATTTACCCAATCATCCGCTTGAAGGACACTTAGGTTGCTTCCATATCTCAGAAGACTGGTGCTTTAAATATTCAGGCCAGCTCTATGATGTGATGTCACTCCCATTCTGCAGATCTCAGCGTGGAGAGACACTTTCCCAGCATAACACCATTTAGGAAATAGAATGTGGATTTCACCTGGATGTGTCAGACGTCCGTGTGGGAATTGGAGTCCAGCAGATCTGGGTTCAAATCCCAGTTTGAAAGCTTTTACTTGTTCTTACAAGTGTCCTTACTTGTTCTGTGTGAGCTGAATAGGATCACATTATAGGACTGTCTTGAGACAGGGGGAGCTGATGGACAGTAAACACCCAGCGTGGTGCTTTACTGGCTCACATCTCTTTCCCCGCCTTATCCACCCATTTCCAATTCAATGGAAAGTTTTGAAGAGAGGAGACCTATCAGTGTGTTTCCTGTCAACCAGCTTCCACTCTCCTGTACTCCTTTCCATGCATTTTTTATAAGTTTTTAAAACTTTATCTCTTTTATTCTTGGCTGCACTGAGTCTCTGTTGCCGCACGTGGGGTTTCTCTGGTTGTGGTGTGCAGGGCTTACTCCCTAGTTGTGGTGCATGGGCTTCTCATTGCAGTGGCTTCTCTTGGCCACTGGGCTCAGCAGTTGAGGCACACGGGCTTAGTTTCTCCACCACGTGTGCAATCTTCCCAGACCAGGAATCGAACCCATGTCCCTGCATTGGCAGGTAGACTCACCCACTGAACCACCAGGGAAGTTCCTCCCTGTGCATTTTTTTCCTCTCCCTCTGATGGAGTGTTTCATGCTTGTCTACAGAATCATAGAAAGAGTGCTGGCTGGTGTGTGAGGAGCCTAACTTCCAAACTCTGGCTCTCCTGAGGTCCAGGGAAGGACATGGGGCTCCTGTCTGTACCACCAGTAGGAGGCTTGCCCTGAGCCCTCAGTTGAGGAAACAAGAAAGGACAAAGAAATCCAGCCAAGTGAGGACTCTTCACTCACTAACAGCTTTGGCAGCCCCTCTGGGATCAGAACATCACCAGTCACCAGGTTACACTGAGTCACCTGCACAGAACTCCCAGCCAGGTGCCTACAACTTGGGAGGCCGAGGGCAAGGAGGGGGAGGTGTGAGACGATGCTTCAGCTACCGTCTTTGAGCATTTATTCAGTGCTAGGTCACATGTTTCCCATCTACAGTGAACAGGCGCTTTGACTCCCGTGCTGGTCTGTTTCTTGTCAATTTCCCCATCGCCCCTGCAGCCCTCCAACTTACATACAGTAGAATGAAACCTCCAGGAGAAGCAGGATCTGTTTTGTCACTACTGTGTCCCCAGTTCCTCAGAAATCCCCTCACATCTTGGAGGCACTCAGTAGCGATTTTCTTGAAAGAATGCACATTGCTCAGAGCAAGAGGAGGTGGCCAAAGCCCTCCCCATCCTGCAGCTGGAGGACTCAGAACTGCAGTCCCTGGCCAGCAAGGCTGGGAATTGGGGAAAGTAAAAGAACAGCTGTTGCGGCTGCTTTGTAACATACTTCAGCGACGAAGGCTCTGGGATTGAAATGATTTTTCAGCAAGGATGATGTTTCCATTTCCAGTGTGAACACAGTATTATTCAATTCCCCACAGCCCTCCATCGGGGGAGTCCACCTAAACGGAGTTTACTCTAAGATGAAATTGCAGTCTTTAAACTGATTTCTCAAAGGATGAGGTTCATTTCAGCATCTTTGCTCTCTTTTTGGGCAGTTTCCAAGACACCTAAGAATGACTCTTATTTTTTCTAAATTGGAGGTCCCCTTGGGGTGCCTCAGCTAAATAGTTTGACTCCAGTGCCTTTGATGTGAAAAATCACCCCCCACCCCTTATTCTTCATCGTGGCTGCTGGAGGGAAACCAGATTTGATGGTTTGGTGGCTGCATCCTTCACGTCTGATGAGAGAGGGAGAGCTGCTTGCCAGCAAGCATTCCTTTCTTACGATGGGTCAAAATGGTCAGCAAAGCTGGAGGAAAAATACTGCTCCCCAGAGAACGGAGTGGGGAAATATTGTTTTGATCCTCCGTTGACTTTTTCATCCTCTACATTTTTTCCTGATATCTGATTCTCTGGCTGTGTCTGGTGATGGCTCCCAGGGGAGATGTTTGTTCACGGCATCTGCCTACCTTTCAAGCCAGAACGCCTTGGTGTTAGAACACAAAGAACCGTTTAGAGATTAAAAGGTTTGATGATGCTTCCAGGTAACTTGAGGAAGGTGGAGATGTCTCCTGAAGCTGATTCTCTAGGCACTGGCTTCCCAAAGTACTGACGTCTGTCTGATGTGGGATAAACACCACTGTGTCCAGAGTGTGAAAACATAGCTCGGAGATTATTTGGTCATCTTACTTCCTTTAACAGACAGGGAAACTGAGGCCCAAGGAGGGGCCAGGGTCAACCAGATGTCTCAGTCAGAGTTGTTGATTGCAGAGCAAGAGAAAGCAGAAGGATGGACTTAGGAACCAGCTAGAGCCAGTGAAACACAGAGAAAATGGCAGTAGTAACCAGAGCAGGGGCTTTGAGGCAGCGAGGTCAGCTGGAGTCAGCCATTCGGCCTCTCCTTCCTTTTTCTCTTCTTTGCAATACTTGTGGTCAAGGTCCCAGAGGAGCGCATCTGGCTGGTTAAGAAACCATGTCGGCCATACAGTGCTGGAAAAACGAAAGACTCAGTCACTACATCTTTAGAGCAGGGGCCAGGAGGCAAGGGTAATGACCAGAAATTACCCTCCCATCACAGCTCAGGTGTACCCTCCCATCACAGGTGTAATGGGAGGTTAATTCTCCAAGAGGAAACTGACATGCTATTTAATCATATTAAATGAAGTGGCTGCTCTCTGAAAGGAGAAGCAGCCACTCTGTCAGGGTTATGACCATCTCTTGATTCCCAATCCAGTGTTCCATCACACTGGGCTGTCCTCTTTGTGGGTCCCAAGATGATGGGAAGCATGGCTTGGGATCCGCCTTCCCCGTACACGTAGCATGATAACCCCCTCAGACTTAAAGTCACCACTCACAGGCTGTTCTGACTAAAAGCCCTCTGTTAACATTGATTTGGTCAAGTGCTTTGTCATCCCCACAGTGTGAGGCACTCATATACCTGAGGACTTGACTCTCAGATGCAGGTGGTTCTTTTTGGCTCATCTGTTTTCTATTAAGGGTGCTTTCAGGGCACTTAATAAAGGCTTTTCCGAAATTGGAAATGCCAAGTGGTGCAAAGACACTTAGTTGAGTTGAGAGGGGATGGTTTGGTGAGGAGGCTTGGCCCCATGCCTGTCTTTAGGACACTGAAGGGCCTCTGGAAACTAAAAGGAAGGTTTGTAAGGGCAAGCTGGGCTACCCCTTTGACTCCCCTGTTGAGCAATGACAAACTGCAAATTCGGAATGAATTATCAAAGCTCTGCATTTTAACAGTCCACCTCCAGAAGTGAGTTTCCTTCTTGTCACCTTTTCTTCAGCTGACTTTTCCTTTCCCAAATCAATTTAACCAGTTGGATGTGCCTTTGGGGGATGTTACCAATAAGCGGTGCTAAGAAGAACAGAAGTTCGTTTGCAGTATGGCCAGCTGATGCAAACAGCAATGGTCTCCATGGATCTTGATGCTGGAAGGCTACGACAAAGGAACCTGTATTCATTAGACTAATAAAGATTTATTCATCTCCTCCCGTGTTGCCAGACACTCTTTTTGGCATTGTGGGAGAGGGGACAACAGATAACAAGATGGAGAAAGCGTTTCATCTTAAGAAATGTACATCTCAATAGGGAAGATAGAAATTGAGCAAAGGAAAACCAAATAATACCTTCAATCTTGATAAATGCAATAATGACAGAGTGAAGTAAGTCAGAAAGAGAAAAACATGTATCATGTATTAATATATATAATAACATATATATATATATATAACTACATGTAGATCTAGAACAATGGCGTTGATGAACCTATGTGCGGGACAGGAATGGAGATGCAGACTTATGGACACAGCAGGGGAAGGAGAGGGTGGAATGAGCTGAGAAGTAGCATGGACATACCTACGCTGTGCGTGCCTGCTAAGTCCTTTCTGTTGTGTCTGACTCTTTAGATGCGCCATGACCCTATGGACTCTAGCCCGCCAGGCTCCATACATGGGATTCTCCAGACAAGAATACTAGAGTGGGTTGCCATGCCCTTCTCCAGGGCATCTTCCTGACCCAGGGATTGAACCCACATCTCTTACATCTCCTGCATTGGCAGGCAGGTTCTTTACCACTGGCTCCAGCTGGGAAGCCCACACCTCCATGTATGAAATAGATAGCCAGAGGGAAGTTGCTGTATAACACAGGGAGCCCAGCCTGGTGCTCCGTGGTAATCTAGAGGAGTGGGATGGGATGGGAGCTGGAGAGAGGTTCAAGAGGGAGGGGACATACGTATACTTTTTTGGCATTGTTGTATGGCATGACCAACACAATATTGTAAAGTAATTATCCTCCAAATTTAAAAAAAAATGATGACTCTCTAGTCATGTGACTATTTCCAGAGGATGGGTTTTGGAAAATGTCTGCTTCAGTTACTCGTCCAAGTGTTTGAAGGTGTTGGTTAAGTGCCAAGAGGGAGGCATCCGTGCAAAGAGCAGCCAGGGAGAACAACAGAGATGAAGTGGGAATGAGCTTGGCATATTCGTGGAGCAGACAAGAGTCTCAGTGTAGCCGAAGCATCGTGATCCAGGGAGAGGAGGCAAAAGATGAGCTCAGAGGGAGAGGATGGGTCCAAGGAATGGACTTCAGGTTCTGTTCCACCTGCAACAGGAAGCCAGGCAGGCTTTTAAGGACACACATGGCCTTAGGAGGTGTGTATTTTAGAAAGACTCCCCCCTCTGACTCCTGGGAAGAGAACCGGTGGTGGAAAAACAAGAGAGTAGAATCTAGTCACACAGGCAGCCACAATGGTCCAGGAGGAAGATGAAAAGGGCTTGGATTCAGGAGGTCACAGTGAACAGACAGAAGTGAATTGACTCAAGATGTATTCATAAATAAATTCATTTGTAATTTGCATCATTTTTTTAGGCTGCACATATGAGTGATATCATATGATATTTGTCTCTGTCTGTCTGACTTCACTTAGTATGATCATCTCTAGGTCCATCCAAGTTTTACAAAACAGAAACAGACTCACAGACATAGAAAACAAACTTACAGTTACCAAAGGGAAAAGGGTGAAGGGAGAGAGAAGTTAGGAAGCTGGGATTACCATATACACTACTGTATATGAAATAGATAATCAAGAACCTTCTGTATAGCACAGGAAACTCTATTTGATACTTTATAATAACCTCTATGGGAAAGAATCTGAAAAGGCACTGGGCTTTGCTCATAGCTCAGACGGTAAAGAATCCGCCTGCAATGCAGGAGACCTGGATTTGCTCCCTGGGTGGAGAAGATCCCTTGGAGGAGGGCATGGCAACCCACACCAGTATTCTTGCCTGGAGAATACTCATGGACAGAGGATCCTGGTGGGCTACAGTCCATGGGGTCACAAAGAGCCGGACGTGACTGAGAGACTAAGCACAGCACAGCACATATATGTGTGTATAACTAATGACTTTGCTATACTCCTGAAACTAACACGGCATTGTAAATCAGCTATACTCCAATATAAAATTTAAAAACTGATTTGGTGAAATGAATAAAATGGCAAAAAAAGGAGAGAGGGATTTGAAGGCAGAGTCAACAGGATTGGTTGAAGGAGTGAGTAGGTGGAGGGAATGTGGGAAAGAGAGAAATCAATCATTGTTTTGTTTGGTGGATTAAAGGTTAGGAGGGTTATGGTCCCGTTTACCACAGTGGAGAAGATCAATGATCCAAGGATGACAGTGTAGTAAATGGATAATAAAACCTGTTTAAAGAACTAGAACTCTCAGTATCAACCAGCACCTTCCTCCTTTTAATCTATGTTCTAAGTGGCTAAAGAAGATGGCAAAGAGAAGCTACTTATGCTGAGTCGTGTTACCCCTTCTCTAATCTCCCCCATCCACTCCATCGAAAGTACTGATTTCTTCTCTCGCTAACTTCCATCTCCCCCTTCCATGGCGCCTCCCAATGCAAGCCACCATGACTCTTCCCTTAGGTTATCTCTTCTCCTTCTCCTTGCCCTTCCCGAGCCACTACATTCTGCTGAACTGCTACTGTTTGTGTGGGAGTCGTGTTGGAAGTGGGCTTCCCCTGTGGCTCAGAGGTAATGCAAGAGCTGCAGGAGATGTGGGTTCAATCCCTTGGTCAAGAAGATCCCCTAGAGGAGGGAATGGCAACCCACTTCTGTATTCTTTCCTGGAGAATCCCATGGACAGAGGAGGCCGGTGGGCTACAGTCCATAGGGTCGCACAGAGTCAGACACGACTGAAGCAACTTAGCATTCATGCACATGTTGGGAGTGTATGTCAGCTTTTTGCCTGTTTGATCTCTTCCCTGCCCATCCTCCAAAGTATGTGTCAGGATCCCTCACCAACTGAATTATGGCTTGCTGCCCAGGTGTTAGGATATGTCTATAACCAGCTTCATTGCACTCCAACCAGGCTTCTTTTGATCCTGAAAAGAGCTCCACCCACAGTGTCCCCTTTTCCTAAATTCCCTTGCCTCATTTCCTCTGACTTAACGCCCACTCAGAGTTCAGGTCTGAGCTCAAATGTCCCCGTTTTAGGGAAGCCCTCTCTGATCCTCTTGGCTGAGTTATGCCAGGGTTGGGAATTGCACTTGATTGTCCTTGTAGCCTAGTCCTCACCACATCTTGCGGTCATCGCCCATCTCTGCTCCTACAGTAAAGCCAGTCTCAAGAGAAGAACCTTGGGCTTCTCACTCAGCATCACCACACAGGGGCAGTGCCGGGTCTTATAATAGGTGCTCGTTAAACATCTGTTGGACAGATGTGTTATCAGTCCAGCCAAACAATCAGCAGATTCTACAGTGGATGTGAGGGTACCTTCTGCTGAGCTGCTGTTGCTTGTGTGGGAGCCGTGCTAGGAGTGTGTGCCGGCTGTCTGCCTATTTGGTCTCAGATCCCTTCCCTGCCCTTCCCTTGCTCTGTGATCCTCCAAACTATTTGCCAGGATCCTTTACCAACTGAATTATGGTGATGTTTAGCCAGTGGGAGGCACCAGTGAGAGGTCAAAATAGGATAGAAGAAAGAAGTCAGGATATTTTGCTGCCCTCTCTGCTTCCTTTGGTGTCTCAGGGAGTGGGTTCTTTGTCTCCTTGGCTCTTCTCCTGCTGCTCTCCCCCGGTGACCTAGCTCCTGGGGTCACCAGTTTCTCCCTCTGGCCATTAACCCTGGAAAGAGGAGCATCTTTTCCCATTGGTAGTCTCTGACTGCCTTGCCATCTTCCATTTGACCTCTCTGACCCTCCAAAACCTTGATAACTAGAATTAAATCCTCTTTACAGAACTCCTGTCACAGGCCCGATTTTCTGACTGCTGGCCCCAGTGCAGAAAGCATCCAGAGGAGAGTCTAGTGGGTGGAGCTTCCTGCAGCCCTGGGGAACCCAGGGCAGAGACGAGGGACCAGGGTGCTAGAACCTGGCTCTGCATGTGTGTTTTGGATGGGATTGTGGTCTTGGTGCTTCTGAGTTTGGCACAAGAGTAAGGTCTCTGTATTTGAAACTGTTCCTGTAAACAAAATATAAGAAGAATTTCTCTCTTTTTTTTTTTACCAATTTTATTAGGATATAACTGACATGTGCATGCTAAGTGGCTTCAGTCCAACTCTGTGCGACCCTGTGGACTGTAGCCTGCCAACTTCCTCTGTGCATGGGATTCTCCAGGCAAGAATACTAGAGTGGGTTGCCATGCCCTTCTCCACAGCAGTGTAGAAGTTCAGGATATACAACATGATAAATTGACTTGCATACATCATGAAACAATGCCCACAATAGTTTTACTGAACATCCGTCATCTCATATAGATACAATATTAAAGAAACAGAATATATATATATATATATATATATATATATATTTCTTTTTGATGAGAACTCTTAGTATTTACTCTCTTAACTTTCATTTATAACATTCAGTAGTGTTAATTATATTTATCATGCTATACCTTACATTCTAGTGTTTAATTATCTTATAACTGGAAGGTTTTTGACTATATTTATTCAATTCTCCTCCCTCAATCCCTGGCAGAATAATTCTACTTACCTCTGGCCTCACATGGGGATAACCTTGGAAGCTTTATTAGGGGAAAAAAATATGATATCAAGGCACACCACAGACCATCTGAAGAGAAGTGAGAAAGATGTTTTTGAAAAGCACTGGTGTTTTGGAAAAGCCCACCAAGTTATTCTGACATGCAGCTGGGGTTGAGGACATTATATAGAAGAGCAGAGATCGTGAGTATAAATTCTTTCAGAATGAGGATGATATGGACCCCAAAACCAGAAGGAAATGGTAGAGTGAGAATCAGACTACCTTCTCACCTCAGCTGGAACCCCACCTGCTTAGAAGACACCAGGGCAGTGGGATGCTACAGAGGGGAACAGGGACCAGAACAAAGCCACTCCAAGACGTGTCACATCTGGCTAGTCTTCTCCCTGTATGAGGAATTGATCAGAGGTTATAGGAACACTTGTGGAGGTCTCTGAGCCACTGTGGACCATATCACATTCACTTGTGTATCTCAAGCACCAAAGTACATGCGTGGCACAAGAGGGGAGCTTGCTAAGTGCTTGATGGATGGATGAATGGACAGACAGGTTGGGTGGTGAGTGGAGCACACTCCTATTTTCTATTTGGAAAATAAAACTTTCCTTTATCCCCTCTAGTCCTTTTAGTCTTGGCTGTTCATGCTGCCACAGAGACCCTCAGCTCATCAATTACAGACATTAACTGTAAATTATACTTTTGCATAGTTAATTCAGCCTCTTCATTATGTATTTAGTGGGGCTCAGCAGGCATAAAATTCAATAGCAAGCTTTGGAGCAGATCCAACTTCTGTCTTCTATGGTATTTGGAAAAGGCGAAGTTTTAGTAGTGGACCTTGGAGCGTGTCTTTCCTGGAAGGGCTCCAATGGACTCTGCTTTTTGCTTCTCTCTTGGAAGGAGTTCAACCCTTCTGGGAAGGCTGATAGCTTCAAAGGCTGCATCTCCCCTCCTCTTCAACTAAGTGGGGACTCCTTCTCCCTTCTTGCATCGAAATGAATTTTAACCTGACTAGTGGAAGGAAAGAAGAGTGTGAATATCAGGGAACCTGGCTTGGGGAGCATCACTCTCATTCATTATTCATTCAACAAGTATTTATTGAGCTTCTCCTGAGGGTCAGCACCATGATGTATCACAAGGATATCACAACAAACAAGACAGTGTCCTTGCTCTCGTGGAGTTCGCAGTGGAGAAAGGGTAGACGGGCAGATGGTGAGGGACCCAATGCATGCAAATGTAGAAAGCATTGTGTGATGATGTAGGTAAAGTGGCTGGCTGAGCCATGGATAACAGGGTGAAGATAGTGATGAGTGAACCCCAGTGATGTCCAGGGAGAAGCAGGTGCAAAGGCACTGAAGTAGAGGGGAGCTTGGTGGCTTTGAGTGGAATAGACTAGAGAGAAAAATGGTAGAGAAAGAAATTGGTGCAATAATGAAGAGAGAGAGGCATTGTATTATCAGGATCTGGGAGACAAAAGCATTGCTGATCCTAGGGCCAGGCTAGAATGGTCCCTCAAAAAACACTTAAACTCTGGGACTTCCCTGGTGGTCCAGCGGTTAGGAATCCACCTGCCAACAGAGGGGACATAGGTTTGAATCTCTGGTCTGGGCAGCTCCGACATGCTACAGGGCATCTGAGTCCACATGCCACAATTACTGAGCCATCACTTTACAGTCTGTGCTCCACAAGGAAGTGAAGAGTAGCTCCCACTTGCCAAACTAGAGAAAGATTGCATGCAGCAACAAAGACCCAGCAGAGCCAACATAAATTGAAAAAGCACTTGCTCTGCAATATTTAACTCCCACCAACAAATGTAGTAGGTGTGTTTCCAACCTACAAATCCATTGTGCAAACTGTGTATATGTATGTGTGCATATATACACAACTCTATTTCTCTGTCAGTGCATCCAATGTCTGCCTTAAGCCCCCATTCTGCCTGGAGGCAGAAAACTTAATCTGGTTCATTTCAAGTCTACTAAGGCATTTCAGGTTTAAACTCAAATGATAGTCTTTCAAACTCTGCCCTACTTTCTTCAAAATTGACCCAAGTGGGAAGGATGATGGCTTTGAACTGTGAGGGAACCTTAGGTCTTCAGATACGGTGCCCTTGCTAGGTGGAGGGCACATCCTTCAACCTTCAGGTCTGGCTGATACGTTTCATCTACAGTAATGCTGTCTGGTGATGGGATGTGATCATGGTTCAGTGCTGATGTTCATGAGGTTTCCATGTTTCTGCCTAGTCTCTGAGGGTGTTTTCCATGACATGTTTTCCTGCAAGATGCTAACTTCAGTAACCTTGCCTGGAACCAGGTGAAAATTCCATTGCTTTCCTGTACTTCTCAGACCTTAGGAGGCTGGGAAGTGGGGTAGGCTCCTTCTCAGGCCCTCCCTGCCCCTGGCATCTTGAAATAATCCTATCTGACTTCTGCTGTACCCTGCTGGAAACATACGCGGCAGATGCTAGGGTCCCTTGGGAATCAAGGGAAAGACTTGTATCAGTCAGCACCATCATGTGTTACCCATTGCTGTGTAACAAACAGTCCCAAATTTACCATCTTGAATCATCTATTATTTCTCAGTAAATGGGATTTTCTGGGCAAGTCCTCTGTTGGCTTTTCTTAGGCACTTTTATGGAGCTATATTTATCTGATACAATAGTTTGGGGGTGGGATAACTGGACATTTGTCTCTCCACATGATCTTGCATCTGGGCATCTTCATGGCCTGATTGGACCCAAGAGATGGATTCAGTGTGTTCCCTGTAGAGTAAAGACCACCATGGCAGCACCAGTAAGCCAGCCAGGTGCTAAAGAGCCCTAAGAGTCTGCTGGGCAGTGTGTAGGTCCAGGGTTATGCCACCTGCATCTCTGAGGCCCTCTTAGCACCTTTACTTCCTAAGGGCCTCCCAGGTGGTGCTAGTAGTAAAGAGCCCACCTGCCAAAGCAAGAGACTCAAGAGACGCGAGTTCGATCCCTGGGTCAAGAATATCCCCAGGAGGAGGGCATGGCGGCCCACTCCAGTATTCTTTCCTGGAGAATCCCATGGACAGAGGAGCTGGGCGGGCTACAGTCCACGAGGTTGCAAAGACTCGGAAACAACTTAAGAGCCTGCTGCACAGTGTGTAAGTCCAGGGTTCTTTTACCTGCATTTCTGAGGCTCTCTTAGCAGCTGCACTTCCAAAAGTGTAACCTAAATTTAGCTAAAATTTCAGCAGCTTGAGAAATAATATTTTACACATTCCTCATATCTTGGGTCCATATAAGCCTCAGGTTCCACAGCAAGGAAATTAGCAGCCAGCAGGAGTGTGTGACCACAACTGAACCTTCAACTCTGTGGCCAAGGGCTCCCTGAAGCCCTTGTGGGAGACTTCCACACAGTTGGTGTCTAGAAGAACTAGAACCTTCCATGCTCTTTCTCTCCACCTAGCAAGGGCACCACTTGGTCCCCTTTTGTTTGGCTTACCTATGATCCATCTCACCAACTCATTTCTTTCCTTTAATTTTTTAAAGATTTTTTTAATGTAGATCGTTTTTGATGTCTTTATTGAATTTGTTGCAAATTTGTTGAATTTGTTCGTTCTATGTTTGAGATTTTGGGCCAAGAAACTTATAGGATCTTAGCTCTCAGACCAGGGATTGAATGCACACCCCTTGCATTGGAAGGTGAAATCTTAACCACTGGACTGCTAGGGAAGGCCTCATTTCTCTTAGTAATCATGTTAGAGACATTACTCATGTCTCGAGGGTCAGTGTGAGGCTCATATCCAAAACTTTGATTCCAAAAACCATGTATTCATGCTCACCCACCATACTGAAGAAAGAAAAACAAGTGACAGGATCTAGTCTAGTCAGATTCAAGGGCACAGCAGGATCCATACTGGCTGCCTGGAAAAGATGCTTAGACCAGGACCCAGGGACCTCAGAGAAAGTCTTATCTTTGCCCATCTGCTGTGTTCAGCAAATCCCAGGACACATGGCCTTAGGAGGACAAAGATTCACAAGTGCAGTGAGGTTATTGAACGGGAGAAATACTGTTGCTGTAACAAGAGCTACCATTTGATGGATAGTTGCTATTGTATGTATTCAGCTCTACACATGTTCTACATTTTATACTTGCAACAGCCTCATAAGGGTGGCTTAAGACAGATCAAGAAACCAATTTTCCTACCGGTAAAGTTAGGGATTCTTCAAATTTGCTGCATATTAGAATCACCTGGGGGCTTCCCTGGTGGCTCAGCAGTAAAGAATCTGCCTGCAATGCAGAAGGCTGGGGAGACACGGGTTCAATCCCTGGATTTGGAAGATACCCTGAAGGAGGAAATGGAAACCCACTCCAGTATTCTTGCCGCAAAATCCCATGGACAGAGGAACCTGGCAGACTGTGTAGTCCACAGGGTCACAAAGTGTTGGACATGACTGAGCATGCATGCACTGACTGAGAACCACCTGGGAAGTCCTTAAGAATCCCAGTTCCCAGGTTCCACTGCAGGCCAGTGAAAGAAGATCCTTGGTGTGGGACCCAGACCTTAGAATTTGTTAAAGCCCCTTTGCCAAATAATAATAGATTGTCATCAAAGTTGAGAACTAGTGGGTTTGTTAGTTCCCATATGGGTTCATTAATGCTTCATGTCACACCCATACTAAAGAGCAGAGTCAGAATTCACACCCAAGGGTGTCTTATTTCAGAGTCCATTGCTGGAACACCTGTCCAATACAATTGCTGTGTAGACCCTAGGAAGCAAAAAAAATAATATTAATTATAACCATTTAGGAGCAAAATGCTTGGTGATCACAGAGGGAGAGAGCCGTTTTTGGTGGAGCAGTAATGTTCAACCTTGACCACACATTAAAATCACCTGAGCTCTAAAAATACTACCATCTGAATGACATCTCTTGAAATTCTGATTCCACTGGTCCAGGGTAGACCTGGGTATCGTTATTATTTTTTAATCTCCCCAGATGATCATAACATTCAGCAAAGGTTGAGAGCCCTCATTTTATAGAAAGGGAAGGCTCGGATTACTTCCTTAAGGGTTGCAATTTTCCTTTGAAGCAATGTCATTGCATCAGTATGATTTGTAGTAAAGTATTCTCTTCCCTCATCCTTCCACATTTACCTGCGCCTATAAATTTTTAAGCTGTGGGGACTGGGATAGAGAGAAGGGAAAAGAATTTAAGTCTGAGCTCAGTCTAATCCAAGGGTGTCTGGAAACAGGACAACTTTCAACAGCTTTTCCCCTGTCTCTGCCTTTCATCATTATCCTGCATTCTGATTTCTGCCTTGTATGCTAATTGCAGGGAACAGGAATGGAAGAGTTGACTCTCTCAATAACAGATCAAATCCTTTCTCACTGTCCTGACATATTGGATTAGGCTATGTTATCTCAGCTCAGCCAATCAGATATCCCCACTCAGCACTTTGAATGTGGGATTAGTGATGCAAAGCACCAAGGACAGTAGAAAATCCATTTTGGCATCAGCAGTGGTGTCCCATCTAGATAGAGATGGTTTTGTCCAAGTTTCTCATTATCTTGTAACTTTCCTTTTCTCCCACCTATTCTCCATGTGTTTTTCTCCACACTTCCTAGTAATTTTGAGACATGTGTTAAGTTCCCTTTTCTTTGTCGGTCAGCCCAAGGTGTTTTCTGTTACTTGCAACTTGCAGCCAAACTAATATACTTCAGCACTGTGGAGAGCTCCCAGAGATTATCAGGGCATTCATGTGGATGGTGGGGTCAATGGAACTATCTAATAAAGCCTTTCCCAGAGCGGATGTATGTGTCCTTTGCCTTCATGAAATACACATGAAGTAAAATGAATAAAACAAAGCCTGAGCCAAATTATTCTGTTCTCTAGGAGCTGCTTCCCTATAGTAAGGTTGATTTCTTCATTTTGTTAGTCTCATTTCTTTCTGCAGTCATTAAGCTGTCAAGATTGGCTGATGGCTCTGAAGCTGAAATTCCTTACACCCTATAGTGGGGAAGTAAAGTCCTTTTGGCTTCTTAAGATACACCAAGACTTCATTTTCTTACAAGACAGAGTTCAATAACTAAGAGGTTTGGTAAATTGGGTTTCCAGTAGTCCAAACTTTATTGTGACTGTTGGGGGAATTTATTTGTTTTTTAGTAAGAGCTTTTTTTAAGCCAATTTTGAAAATTTCTTTCGAGAGTTACTATTGTAAATCTACACTATTGATTTTGCAAGTGGTCGTTCTTGGTCGCTCTCTGGAGTCAGTTAAATGTTTAAATTTCTCTCTTTATTACTCCAACAATATCATAAGCCCCATATAGGCTGGCAAGAAGGGTTCTTGGTTCCTCCAAGGCAAAAAGCTTAACAAAGATTTTGGTTGGCTCAGAAAGAGGAGGAGAGCACAGCCACAGACAGAACTGCAGGCAGATTTCTTTTCTTGGCCCCATCTGCGAGCAAAGTGGATCGCACCATGGCATCAGGTCTGACAGGAATAGCTACTGAGTAAATGCACTGTATCCAAATCTGAAGAGGTTCCAGTTCATGATGAATGGCAGAGAGTCGGCATCTGTAGTCTGACTTGTTCTCAGGGAACTCCTAGACCAGCCCTATAAGGGCATGTTTCTTTGTTTCGTTTTTCGGCTGTGCTGGGTCTTTTCTGCAGCACAAGGGCTCTAGAGTTCTTGGACTCAGTGATTGTGGTATGTAGGCCGCTCTGGTTGTGGCGCCTGGGCTGAGTTACCCCCACAGCCTGTGGGGTCTTAATTCCTGGAGCAGCGATTGAACCTGTGTCCTCTTCACTGGAAGGCAGATTCTTAACCCCTGGACCACCAGGGAAGTTCTTAAAGAGGTAAGTTTTAAAGGTGGCTTTAGACCAAATCTAAAGTCATAGAGAAGGAACATACTGTCAAATCCTGCTAAAAACCGGAAGAACTCACATTTACTGATGTTTCGTAGTGTTAAGTTCTGTTCTAAGTGCCTGAGACATATTTGCTCATTTGTTTAATCCTCATATCAACTGCATGAAAGGGAAAGGATTTGAGTCCCCACTTGCCAAGTAGGGGAAAGAGGGTAGAGTTGCCCAAAGTAACCCAGCCAGTAATAGGTGATGCCAGTAACAGGTGACCTTTTGACCTTAAGCTCAAAAAGTCTGTTTGGCAGGTGACAGCATATGGGTCGTGACACTGGCTATGTTCCCCTGAATGAGTCATGGGTCATCTTCTACGGGTTCTGCTCTCTACATCTCTATGAGAGTAGAACACATAGAGTCACAGATTCCATTCTCTCCTTCCCTTTCCCACTTCCTTCCTGTTTTCATTCTTCAATAAAATAGTTCTTGGTACTTCCCTGGTGGTCCAGTGGTTAACAGTACACCTTCTAGTGCAGGGGACGTGGGTTCCATCCTTGGTTAGGGAATTAAGATCCCACATGCCATGAGGCAGCTCAGCTCTCTTGCTGCAACCACTGAGCCCATGGGCCACATTTAGAGAGACAGCTATAAGCCGCTATGAAAGAGCCTACGTGCTGAAACTGAGACCCAATGCTGTCAAAAATTAAAATTAAAATAAATAAATATTTTTTAAAATAAACTACTCCTTGGATGCCCAATATTTACATGTATCAGTGAATCTGCTTTAGCCATAGTGGTTGCGATATGGAGGAGAGGAGTGTCTTAAGGACCAATTTCACCCCCATAGCCAGCATCATCACATCCCCTGGGTATACACTAAGGGTCCCATGGACCACAGTTTGGAAATCACCACACTGCATCATATTTAGGTCAGGGGTCTTCCACCTCAAAGAGAGAGATGAGTTAAAGGGACATGGTCAACTCTGCAGCATTATTCTCAGTGTAAGCGTTCCTTCGGGGCCACAAATAGAATCTTTGGACAGCTGGATTTTGGCCACATGCAGTACTCAAAAAGTGAATTTTATTGAATAGTCTGTCAGATAACCAACAGCTGTGTCCCCCAGCAAGCACAGCCAGTGGCCAGCTCTTCTGCAGATAAGGAGATACCAAGGATGAGTGTTCTTGCTAAGAAGGCAAGGTGAAAACCCCTGAAATGAGAGATGTCTTTAGCCCAGTGAAAGGAGTGGCTGGCCAGAGTGTGTGGGAATGATGTCTAGAAGTTAAGCAGACCCAGATTCCTGCAGGCCTTACCTGCTGAACCAAGAATACCAAGAGGTCTCCAAGCTTGGAAACACTCCAGGTTCCAGACACATCTCGCTCATTTTCCAAGGCAAATAATTCACCCTTTAAAAAAAAAAAAAAGTTTATTTGTCTGCGCAAAGTCTTAGCTGTGGCACTCAAGATCTTCAGTCTTCCTTTTGGCGTGTGGGATCTCCAGTTGTGGCATGCAAACTCTTAGCTGCAGCATGCAGGATCTAGTTTTCTGACTAAGAATCTAAGCTGGGCCTCCTGCACTGGGAGCTCAGAGTCTTAGCCACTGGACCACCAGGGAAGTCCCAGTAATCACTCTTGATGTTGTACAGACCATGACTTGAGGTTCCAGACACTGGGTTTGTTTGCCCTCCCAAAGGGATAGCCAGCATCTTAGAAATTGCTATCTTCTGGTCCCCTCTTCCAGCCCAGAGTACTGGAAGGGAGATTCAGGGGTCCTGCCAGGTGCTTTGGTTGGCCCAACAACCTTGCTGTTAACCTCTTATCCCAGCCACTGAGCAGGGCTAAGGGTAACAGAGTGAGAAACAAACTTTCTGGCTGTTGGGCAAGCTGTGAAGATTGAGTACGTGCATCCTTAACTGATGATCATCCCCAGAAAAGGGGAGGGTTCTCCACCACTCTAGACAGTGGTACCGGCACATGCTTGAGATACAGTGTTACCATCTTTGGTGTTTCTTTCTTGATGTGCCATGGAAAATCCCCCTCAATTCACCCGAAAGCACAAGGCATGCCCAGTAGCTGCCAGCTGAGAAAAATGCTGTTGACCCACCACTTACAACAATATTCAGCCCAGAGGCAAAGAGCACTGGGGGTCCTTCTGCCTGGCTTCAGGGCTTCCCAGGTAACTCAGTGGTAAAGAATCCACCTGCCAGTGTAGAAAACCCAGGTTCCATCCCAGGGTCAGGAAGATCCCCTGGAGAAAGAAGTGGCTGCCCACTTCAGTACTCTTGCCTGGGAAATCTCATGGACAGAGGAGCCTGGTGGGCTATAGTCCATGGAGTCACAAAAAAGTCAGAAAAATCTCCCTGGCCCGCCCTACAAACCCAGCTATATGCCTGGTATACCCTTCTTTCTTGTTTCCACCAGTATTGATTCTTTTGATTCAGTAGCTCCAGAAAACCTCTCCCATTTTCCCATCTCTAACCTCCTAAAACAAGGGCTGGCAAACTTTTCCAGTAAAGGTCCAGATAATGAATACTTTAGGCTCCTAAGGATATATACTACCGACATAATTACTCAATCGTGTGCTCATAACACAAAATCAGCCAGAAACAAAACACAAACAAGTAGGCAGGGCTGTAATTCCAAAGAAACCATTTACAAAAAAACAGGCAGCAGGCTGGATTTGGCCGACAGACCACAGTTTGCCCATCTCTGCCCAGGAGAAATCTCCTGGTGTCTTGTAATTCCATACTCAACTCCCCAGCTGAATTAGAGGAAAATGTTGTTGAGAGCACAGAGCTGGGAATTGGAAGACGTGATTCTTGCTCAGCCTTGCTCTAACTCGGGTGCGACTCTCTGCAACCTCGTGGACTGTAGCATGCCAGGCTCCTCTATCTTCCACTATCTCCCAGAGTTTGCTCAGATTCATGCAGGTGGCTCAGTGGTAAAGAATCCTCCTGCAAATGCAGGAAACATGGGTTTGATCTCTGGATCAGGAAGAACTCCTGGAGAAGGAAATGGCAACCCATTCCAATACTGTTGCCTGGGAAATCCCATGGACAGAGTAAACTTTTTGACTAAATGGCCAGATAATGAATGTTTTAGGCTTTAGCCTGGTGGGCTATAGTCCATGGGGTCACAAAAGGGTCAGACACAGCGACTAAAACAAAAACAACAGCAATGGAAGCCAGGTAATGGATCTAAAATAATTAAATCTATGGGAGATTCTACATTCAGCTTTTTCTGCCTCTAACTAGCTGTGCAGTTATGCATGAGTGATTTATGCTACTTGGGCCTTCATTTTGTCATGTGAAAAATAAAATCTTTGTACTGTCAGCCATTTCCAAAGCATCAGAATTGCTGGGACAAGCTTGCTAAAAATACATATGAAAGAAAAAAGTGAAAGTGTTAGTCCCTCAGTCGTGTCCAACTCTTTGCAACCCCACGGACTGTAGCCTGCCAGGTTCCTCTGTCCATGGAAATTCCCAGGCAAGAATACTGGAGTGAGTAGCCATTCCCTTCTCCAGGAGATCTTCCTGACTCAGGGCTTGAACTCTGGTCTCCTGCACTGCAGGTAGATTCTGAACCACCAGGGAAGCCGTGTCAAGTCCCCGGTGCTATGCCTGAAAAGCATTTTCTTTGTCCTTATATTCTAGTTATAATTGTGAGGGAGTGAGCCAAGGGATTGAAAGGTTTTGCCACCGAACAAAATCAACTTAAAGCTCTTTTCCTTTGCTCTCTTCCAGAAGCAGCAGTTTATTCAGTGAGGTTGTGCAGATGAACTTTGAAATCGCCAGCTTCAGCAGCCTCTCGGGGAGCCAGCCCATCACCTGGCAAGTGGAATACCCACGGAGGGGAACCACGGACATCGCAGTGTCGGAGATCTTCATCAGCCAGAAGGACCTGGTTGGCATCGTGCCCTTGGCCATGGTAAGACTTTTGTGAGCATGGATGCACCTGCATTCAGCTATCTGATTGCACCTTGATGTCCTTCTTAGCTTCCCCTGGATTGTTGGCTGCAATTGTTTTATGGGATGTTTGCGTTCAAAGTTTTCCATCTTCCTACCTGCTTGGACAGAGAAGGCAATGGCACCCCCACTCCAGTACTCTTGCCTTGAAAATCCCATGGACGGAGGAGCCTGGTAGGCTGCAGTACGGGGGGTCGCGAAGAGTCAGACATGACTGAGTGACTTCACTTTCACTTTTCACTTTCATGCATTGGAGAAGGAAATGGCAACCCATTCCAGTGTTCTTGCCTGGAGAATCCCAGGGACAGGGGAGCCTGGTGGGCTGCCGTCTATGGGGTCACACAGAGTCGGACACGACTGAAGCGACTTAGCAGCAGCAACCTACTTGGAAGTCGTTACTTTTCATTAATCCAGCCTTTCTCAACTTCAGCTAATTTTATACTGGCTTTATGACATTTGCTATTTCCCTGTGCCAGATATATAGTATTTACTTACTTCTTCTTCTCAAAGTCTACACCAGTTCTTTTTATTTCTGTTCCCCTTTTATAAGGAAGATTTAAGCCCCTACCTTATTAGGATGAGTGTGGTTTGCTGCTGCTGTAAATCACCCCCAATCTTAGGTTCCTCGTGCAATCTAGGCTCTTCTTGCTCTTCAGGCTTAGATGATAAGGGACTCTGTTCCAGGCAGTCCTTCTGGGATCTAGGCTGATGGATATGTCATCATCTTGCAGCTAAAACGGCAGAAACAACACGGCCTTCTTGGAGGCAAAGACAGAGAAACAGTCCGAGTCACATGCAAGCTCTTTTAAGCAATGGCCAACAAATTACAAGTGACACTTTCACACGCATCCTTGGACAGAAGGAGTCCCCATGGCCCCATCAGATTTCAAGAGGGCTGGGAAACATAGGTGCAGAGGAAAAGTTAGATGACTACCCTGGTCTCTGTCTCACTGCACAAGAAATCAACATATAATTGACGCAAATAGAACACAGCACAAATACATTACTTTCAAACCCCAGTTGCCAACTTCCCTATACAGCTGGAAATGAGGAAGGGATAGAGAGAATGGTAAGGGGCTAGAAGGATCACTCACCCACATCTGCCAAGCCCTGAAACTATTCTCAAGAGCCATTCCTAGGCTTGTGCACAAGCGTTCAGACCCCCTTCTAGGAGATGTAAAGAGGATGGCATTTCAAAGGCATGGGGAAAGTGTTCTGAAGTGTAGCTCCAACTGTTATTGCCAGAATTCACTTTCACGGACATGGAGTCTGGTGTGGATGTTCAAAAACTGATTTCTGTTCAGCTTTGGTGCCTCAGCCAGTAAAGAATCTGCCTGCCATGTGTGAGACCCTTGACCTATCCCTGGGTTGAGAAGATCCCCTGGAGAAGTAAATGGCAATCCACTCCAGTATTCTTGCCTGGAGAATTCCATGGACAGAGGAGCCTGACAGGCTACAGTCCATGTGGTTTCAAAGAATCAGACACAACTGAGTGAATAATTGCATTAGAAATTGGAATGAGCAGGCTTTATTGACACCGGGTTAAGGAATATATCAGTTAGAATTCTTTGAGTTACATGTGACAGAAAATCCAACTCAAATTGGCTTAAGCATGTTGAGTTCACCAGCTCAGGTAACTTAAAAAGTCTAGAAAAGTGTTTCTCAGATGTTAACGTGCATATAGGTCACCTGACAATTCTCTTCAGATGTAAATTCTTGTTTAGGAGGTCTGGGTTGGGTATTTTCTTAAAGTTCCTAAGTTATGCCAGTGCTTCTGGTCAGTGGAGTACAGGTTGAGTATCAAGTATGGAGTGTGTGTGTGAGTGTGTGTGTGTGCAAATGATGTCATCATGGAAGGTGGCTCCTTGTCCCCTCTAAGCTTTGTGCTCTTCTTGGCTAGAATCAGTGTCCAAGAGACTCTGTCCTAAGGTGGCCCCTGGTAGTGCCAGGCTGATATATTCACAGTATTATATCCATCAGGAAAAGAGTGAAAACTCATTGCCAACCAGTCAAGCAAATTCTTAGGACTGCGCTGATTGGAACTGATTGGCTGGCTTGGGTCATGTATCCAAGCTGAGAAGCCAATCATGGAACCCAAACAAAATGTGATGCTCTACACCTTCCCCTGGAGCATGTTTGGGATCAGACTAAGAGCTAGTAGGCATGGGGCATGATGGGAAAATCTGATTCCACTGAAAGGAGGAATGGATGCTAGTCAGACATAGCAACAGACATACGCATAGGAGGTATTCTCTACTATAGACTTCTCTTGACTTTTCATGTCCTAGAAAAGAGGCCTCAACAATCTATAGCCCGTGGGCTAAATTCAATTTCTGCCTGTTCTTGTGCATCATGCAAGCTAGGAATTTCTTTTTCATTTTCAAATAGATACATTCTAAATGGTTACATAAGTAGTTTGTTAATCTACTCAGTTTTGCCTCTTGGTTCACAAACCCTAAAATGTTTTCTATCTAGCCCTTTAGAGAGAAGATTTGCAGCCCTATGTTAACATAAATTATAGCCTATAAGTGCTTAGTTTTTACCCTATTTCAAAAAGATAAGACATCCAGATACTGTGAAAAGTAAAGTCATTATTAGGATATGAGATATTATTTTGGCCACAAGAAACCCCTCTTTGAAGCAAGGTATTATTATTGTTGTTTGTGTGATTTTGTAATACCTTTAAGGTAAAATGAAATGATGACTTACACACCAGAATCCTATCGTTTGCAAATAACTGTAAAAGAATTCAAACTGTTTGCATCCAAGTAACCGCAGAGTGGCTGACCACACAACGGAGTAGAGTTCAGAGTTCTGATGGCTAGATTTGAACTCATGTGATGCCATTATTTTTCTTCCCCTCAAATGTACAATTTAACCTCAACTCTGAAAAGAGATGTGAACAATTAGCAAGTAGAGTATAAAAGCATCAGTTTGGAGTAATTTCTATTCTCTTATTTTCTGTTTTTTCAAAGTTTATTCTAGAATGAGCTTTAGTACATTAATAGGCAATTGAAATAGAAATTTTTACTTGGAAGAAAGTAGCAAATTAAACTGCAGCTTGACTGAAGATGAGACATTTTAAAAAAACTGAATAAGAGACAAATCTTTAGGTCATCTTTAGTAGCCAGTAAGGTCTTTGAAAGAAATGAATTCCCCCAATTGTTGCTTATTTTAAAGTAAAGCAAACTGCAGAAAGGCAAAACAGATGATTACCAAATCGAAAATGGGCCTCTTTGGGGAAGTTCTCTTAGAATCAAGCCTTCTCAAGCCTCTTCCTAAATCCAGGAAAAAAAAGCCATGAGCCCACTGATGAGAGTTTCAGTGACCTTCTGTCTCACTTAGCAGCAGCTTCTAACTCCCCGTGAATAAATGAGATGGAAGGAGCAGAGGACAGGGCCCTCAACTCTCTAGCAGACTGATCCTTCTGGGAAGGAGCCCCCTGAATCACACTGCTCACTCCTTACAGCATCCTAAGTCAAGAACTTGGCCCTGCAAAGCCTTCTTTTGTCCACCCCACTGTCACTTACTTACTCAGCGATGTGATCCTCTCTTTCCGCAGTGGCAGGAAAGCTTCTGGGTCCAGTTCCATGGGCTTCGAGCATCTCCCACCCCTCCAGTTCCCCCTGGCCAAAGCGCTAACATCAGCTGGGGCAGGAGAAGGGGAGGGGTCTGGCTGCAGAGACCAGGACCGAAGGCTGTCCGGGACAGCCTGGGGCCAGCGCAGACTGGGAGCTGGAGCCGTAAATTTAGTTCTTGGTCTTCCGTTCTTCTTTGATGTAAGAAAAGAGTACTCACGTGTCTAGTTGAGACCCTGTGAGCAGAAGCCAGGTGCAGACCTCCGTGTGGCAGTTTCTGCAAGTTGGCAGCACAGATGTGGAGATGCCAGTCTCTTTTCAGGATAAAGAGATGCAGAATCCACTTGACCTCACCCTGAGCTCTTACGACGTGCAGACACTGTGGGTGTACGTTGTAATCCATCCTGAAGAGTCAGCAGTAAGCAGACAGGTCTTTCACTCGGAGGACTGACACTCGGGGCCAACAGACAGCAAATAAGAAGCTATTTCTTAAGCGCTAAGACCAGTCATGAGATGAATGGCAATATATGAAGATACATGAAGACAAATAAGGCCGGACAAGGGGATGGCATGTAACCATTTCCCAGTTCTGTTCACATCTCAAAGTTTCTCCCTGTAGTTTATTTAAAAATACAAAGCTGGGGGAGTGTCCCAGTGGTCCAGTGGTTAGGGCTTGGCGCTTTCACTGCCTGGACCCAGGTTCAATCCCCAGTCGGGAAACTAAAATCCCACAAGCTGTATGGTACAGCCGAAAAAAAAAACCAAAAAAACAAAAAAATAAGTAAATTTTACAAACATATAAAGCTAAATTTTATGCCAGCAAGAACAAGAGCCCCTAATTTTGACAGGTGTCAGAAGAGACCCTTTGTTCCAGGACCCAAGTGACTTTATCCTGGATTGACTTTCCTGGGAAGTGGCAAGATTTACTGAGAATTTTTAACAATTTCAAATGATTATCATTTTCTACCTTTGCAAACTTAGGATGAAATATTCCCTGACCCCTGAAATATGGTGAGAACTTGGGGTTTTTTTTCTTCCGTCAAGCTTTCAAAATTCCTGGATTGTGCCCATATCTCTCTGCATAAAATCAAATTTAAAATAAAGTGGCTATCACTTGGGCTGTTTAAAGGAGAAATTGCTACTTGTTCTCAGGCCTGCAAAGTGATGATCTTAATCCTCACCTCTCCAGGGTGTCACGGAGATTCATTAAGGTTTGAGAGATGCTTGGAGCTTCAGGGCAGAAAGTGCAGCAGGAAAGGATTGTGGGGAAAGAGATAGCAGGGTCTGCCCCCCTCTTCTGCCCTGCTTTGCCCTGATCTGGACCCTGGGTGCTGACTCATGTGGACCACAGCCCTAGCCTCCCTTGCCCTCTGGCTTCTGGTGGGGTTTTTAGCCAGTGGGAGGTGTTGATGCCCTAACCCCCTTCCACCCCCATCCCACCCTTTGTCTATGAATATCATCTTATTTGGAAATAGCATCTTTGCACCTGTGATTAAGCTAAAATGAAGTCCAAGGGAATTTTCTGGTGGTCTAGTGGTTAGGACTCGTTGCTTTTCACTGCAGGGTCCCAGGTTCAATCCCTGGTCAGAGAACAAAGATCAATTGAAGCCAAGTGGTATGGCCAAAAAAAAAAAATTGTTCTTCATTTGAAAAGTGAGGTCCAAAATCCAATGACTGACGTCCTTACAAGGAGAGCTAGATTTGGACATCTGGAGGAGACCACGGGGAGGAAGGCCATTTGAGGAAGGTGACAGAGCTCAGAGGGAGGCGTGTACAAACCAAGGAAAGCAAAAACTGCCAGCAGCCTACAGAGTCTAGAACAGATGCAAGGAAGGTTCTCTCCTAGTGCCTTCAGAGGGGGGCTTCAGAGGGAGGCTTCAGACACCTTGATTTTGCACTTCCGGACTGCAGAATCCCAGGAGAATTTCTGTGGTTTTAAGCCACCCAGTGTGTGGTACTTTGTTACGGTAGCTCTGGAACACTAACCCAGCATTGTCCCTTGCCCTCTTGTTCCATTCCTAATCCCTCCCTTCCCTCTGGCTGCACATCTACCAGGGGCATGGTCCTCTCTGCATACAGCTCTGTCCTGTTTGATTCTCCTGTCTCTGGGTACCAGTAACTGGGCTGCTTACCCCAGGCTCCCAGCTGGGATGGGCATCTGGGTGTTCCACCATCCCTGTACCCTGGATGTTTCCCCTGATCCTGCCCACGGCTCTGTCATCACACGCTCCCCAGTTCTACTCCATTGGGTGGACCATCTGTTTTCAGCCAGGATGCTGAGGGACACTGAAGGTTAGGGTTAAGGATACAGGCTCCAGACTCCTTCCCAGAGGATACCCAGTGATTATCCACAGTCTGTGAGGGAGTGATTAAGGTATCTCACTGGGGAATCTGAACTCCATAGCTGGACTTCACCCAGCGGCATCACATGGCTACTTCTCTGCATCCTTTGCCGTTGCTAAATTCAGAGAACTGGACGTGGGGAATGGAATGTGCATTCACTAGCCTGTGGCTTTGCAGAAGTGCTCTTGGTCCCCCTTGTCAATCTACAAGTGATGGATGACTTAACTGTGCTCTGAGGTCTGTGGGGAAGCGTGTTAGCAATATCCTGTGTTGGCAAAAGGCGAAGACAGGCATTCACTCTAGAGAACCAAGGGACATCTCCTTTGATGGGGATGGGAGAATATTATTTTTAAAAAGACAATGAAAAAATAATGTGTTCTTATTTTCCCGAACACCTTGATCTCCACGCTCCTTCTCCAACTTGAAGATTTTACATTTCTAATTCCCTCGGAGTATTTTAAGGATGGCTTTGATGCTCTTGGCAATTGAAAAATGTTTGCTCAGTTGAAAAATAACTATATGAGCAGAAGAAGTGTTTCCTTGTCACAGCTGGAGATTTACTTTGGAATTCAATTTTAAAGTATCCCTCCCTCCAAGTCACCAGTGCAGATTTGTGTCTAAAAAGCTGATCTATGATTAATCTGAAGCTGTTTTGACAATGGTTTCAAGGTTGCTGATTAATTATCCAATACATGGTACCTTATTCACTGCCTGCCACAAAGAATATGCTCCAAAAATATGATTATGATTGCCATTCATATTTTTATCATCATTATCTGATCTTGGGTTTCCCCATCAATAAAAGGAAGGGATGGGAATAAACAATCAATCTAGTCTCTTCCAAGTTTATACTTTGCCTCATTTTACTTACATTATGCATATAGAAAGTAAAAGTTGTGCTCTAATTTTAAAGATTACATAACTTCACTGGGGATGAGAGACAGAGATGGAGAGAAAAGTGATGCTGACCTAGGAAAATTAGTTGGAGGGACTCACAGGCCAGCACTGTCTTCTTCCTTACCCTGAATGTCAGTCAGAGCCCATGTACCATAAGAACAGAGCCCTGAAGAGAAAATCAGAGCTCAGCGCAACTAACTGCCAGACCATAGTACACCAACTTCTCATTTTTACTATGTCCATCTACCACTGAGTTTATCATTGACTTAATATTTTCTCTCATCAGAGAACAATCTAGGAATTGAGAACCAACTATGTTGGCCTAAGTCCCAGCTCTTCCTTTGAATGACTGTGTGACCTTCAGTTCAGTTCAGTGCAGTCATTCAGTTGTGTCCGACTCTTTGCGACCCCGTGAATTGTAGCACGCCAGGCCTCCCTGTCCATCACCAACTCCCGGAGTTCACTCGGACTCTGCCTTGGACAAATGCAAATGATAATATTTTGTTCTTTTTCCTGACTGAGTAATATTCAATTGTGTACTTGAACCAATCTTTACCTACTCATCTGTCGATGGAATTTAGGTTGTTTCCATGTCCTGGCTATTGTGATAAGTGCTACAGTGAGCATTGGGGTGCATGTATCTTTTCAAATTATAAAGATTTTATTCTGAGCAGGATTCTTAGGCTTCACCAGCCAGTGAGAGATGCCCATGACCCAGAGATGGCTAAGAGCTACTGCTGCAGAGAATTAAACCTTCACCCCAACTTCTCCAGCACCCCCACCTGCAGGGAGAAGGATGCACCACCATCTCCTTATTAAGTACCTACTGTGTGCCAGGCATGGTTTTATTATTTTTAAAAAAGATTTATTTATTTGGCTGCACCAGGTCTTAATTAAGGCATTCAAGATCTTTTAGTTATGGCCTGTGGGATCTAGTTCCCCGACAAGGGCTGGAACCTGGGCCCCTGCATTGGGAGCATAGAGTTAGCCACTGGACCACCAGGGAAATCCCCAGGCAAGGTTTTAGATGCTGCTGGGCGCGTCCCCACTCAGCATCTTTGCCCTTGCTGAGCCCTCGATCCCCTGCCAAAAGGCTCCTCCATCCCTGCATGCCTGGTTCCTGCAGACTCAGCCCCGACTTCATCCCAAGAGGGTCCCCCTCCCCCATAACATCAAGAGCTGCCCCCTGACACCTCATACTGTCATGTTCCCATATCTTAGTCTCCTCGTATCTGATGGAATTCCTCTTTGATCATCCCCAACACCGTCTTTCTTACATTTTGTTTCTGTATTCATCATAACATAAACCCTGCCTCCACCAGCCCCCCCCTCGATCTGGAATGTTGGCTCTGTGACAGCTAGGATTTTGTCCCTATTTCATTTGGGCCTAGAGTCCTTTCCTGCCCATTCATTCCATGCGTGCATGCTCAGGCATTCAGTCATATCTCACTCGTTGCGACCCCATGGACTCTAGCCCACCAGGCTCCTCTGTCCATTAAAATTTCCAGGCATGAATATTGGAGTGAGTTGTCGTTTCCTCTTCCAGGGGATCTTTCCAACCCAGGGATTGAACCTGCATCTCCTACATCAGCAGGTGGATTCTTTACCGCTGAGCCATCAGGGAAGCCCCTTTTCATTCCATCTGCCATTAAATATTGGCTCTGAGCCAGCTGTGTGTCAAGCTGGGGAAACAGCAAAGAACAGTCCCGTGTACAGCATCCCAGGGATTATCTTGCAACGTCCACTTTGAAAGCCCCCTGCGTGCCTGGGTCCCTTGTTTCCTCTGGTTGCCTCTCACTTAAGATGGTGAGTTCTGCGGTGCAGACGCACCCCTGCAGCACCACGCATCTGCTCAGTCCCAGCGCCCAGCATCCGAGGAGGCCGACCTCCACCTCCAGAGGGTGCTGGGTCCTGGTCAGCTCCACAGGAAGGAAAGCGAGAGTGGCCTGGAAACTACTGAACAGGATAGCACCCTGCATCTTAAAGACTCCCGGTGGCCAATGAGATGCTACAACAGAGATAATGAATTGTGGGAGCAGAATTCTACTCCCTCCCTGCTGGCTCCCCTAACCCCTCTGATGTGGTACCCACCCATCTGTGCTGTGTTTCAAACTGGTCTCCGAGGCAGCCGCGTCCCCTGCCTTACAGCCACCAGCCTCATCCAGGCCACCGCCATCTCCCTGCCTCTGTCCTGACCCCCAACAGCTCCTTCCTCTCATTGAGAACCTGACCAGATGTCTCTCCGCTGGGCAGTCACTCTTCTGATAACTCCTATTGCACTTAACAAAAAGAAGGAAAGAAATACAGTGAACCTCACCAAGACTGAGGCAGCCCTGAATATCTAGCCCACAGCTGCTCTCTGATCTAAAGACCTTTCTCAGGATTTCCTTGGCAATCCAGTGGTTGAAATTTCACCTTCCCATGCAAGGGGCGTGGATTCAATCCCTGGATTGGGAGCCAAGATCCCACATGCCTTGCGGTCCAAAAAAACCCCCCAAAAACGCAAAACATAAAACAGAAGCAATATTATAACAAATTCAGTAAAGACTTTTAAATGGTCTACATCAAAAAGAATAAACTTGAAAACTGAATAAGCGAAGAGACCACCTCCCCTTCCACTGCATTCCAGCCCCAGGGCCTTTCCACCAGCTGTTTCCTGTCTGGATCTTCCCTCCGGATTCTATATTGCATCTTTCCCCCACATTATACAGGTCCCTGCTTAAATCTTCCCAGACTGATTTTAGTGATTCCATCTTCTCACTCTTTGCCTCCTGAGTATCTTGATTGTCTTTCACAGCAAGACAGAAAATCGCATATTTATTTACCTGTTCATTGTCTGATTTTCCCCACTGGCATGTCAGTTCCAGGAGGGCAGAGACCACTCTGTCAACACCATCGAGAACAATGCCTTGCACCCAGTAGGTGCTTGATAAGGAACTGTTGAATGAATGAATGACCCACTGCATCTGTTTTCCCCACTTAAGTGTAAGCTCCTCGAAGTTAAGGACTCTTGTCTCTTTCATCAGCGCCTGGCGCTGCCCCTGCCAAAAGGACACCACTCCAAAGTACTTGTTGCCTAAATTTCTCCAGCCAAAAGGAAGATGTATGATTCTCATTGTTTGCTGAGTGCAGGTTACTGATGCCAAGGCGAACATTCAATAACTGTCAGCCCTTCTTCTACAGCCTAATAATTATGTCAGCCCTTGCAACAGGTTAGAGCACTCATCTAGGAATGAATTTACAGTTCATTTGCAGTAATTGTCATACAAGAGGGAAAAAGGAATATTTTGGAGGGAAAGCAGAGAAGATGTGTCTGTAATGGAAGTAATGAATTCTCTGGAGCTGTTTCAATCACCTTTACAAATAGACTGCGTATTTAGACCTGCTTTATAGTGTCATCCACTCACTTTTTTTCAGATGGGGAGAAAGTTCAATGGCTACTCAGAGTCTTTTGTTCAGCTTTAGTTCATAAATTTGAAGAATTTAAAATCAATTTGTGGGGACTTCCCTGGCGGTCCAGTGGTTAAGACTGCACTTTCTGCTGCAGCCAGGTATGCGTTTGGTTTCTGGTTGGTAAACTGAGATCACGTATGTTTACGTAGCCAAAAATAAAATAAATGCAAACTGTGAACTGTGAAAGGAGTGTGGATTGTGCTGTTTCCATGGTTCTCAAACCTGAGAATGGTAGACATCACCTGGGGGCCTTATGAAAACATGGATGGCCAGCCCCACTCCAGGGTCTGGAGGTTGTGGGTAGACCCCAAGACTTTACACTTCTGACCATTCCCTGGTGACACTGATGCTGCTGCTCCAAGGACCACTGCCCTGCTTCAAGGCTTCTGCTGCTTGGTTTTCCCTTTGCAACACCCATCTCTCCCCATCACGATGTTCTGTGTGTGCTTATTGGCCAGTCATCTCTATGTGGGTAAGTTCTTGGACTTGTTCATGGCTGGGTCCTCAACTTCTAGAACATTTCTCTGCACCTAGAGATATTCAGCAAATATCTCCATTGAGTTAATGAGTTCTGATAATGTATAAGGACTTCCCAAATGGCTCAGTGGGTAAAGAATCCACCTGCAATTCAGGACACACAGAAGATGCAGGTTTGATCCCTGGGTCAGGAAGACCCCCTGGAGGAGGGCATGGCAACCCACTGCAGTATTCTCGCCTGGAGATTATGGACAGAGGAGCCTGGTGGGCTATAATCCACAAGGTCACAAAGAGTTGGACACGACTGAAGCAGCTGAGCACCACTCAAAAATGTATATACCTTCTGCATATGCTACACATTAGTAATTTCAGTTACAATCTGGGAGGAAAGAGACGTATTTAGAAGCTTATAAAGCGGTATTGTCCTGTGAAACTTCCTGTAGCAATGTTCCATATCTGTACCACCAGCTACATGGAGTCCTCGAGCACTTCCAATTGGCTAGAGTCACAGAGGAATTGAATTTTTAACTTGACCTAAATTTAATTCATTGTAATGTAAATAGCCACATGTGGCCAGTGGGCCCTTTATCAGATGGAGCAGTGATACAGGGGATGGTGATGAAGATGATTGGATGGGAAGGGTAGGTCCAGATTCTGTCCTGCTGTGAGTCCAAACCTTTCCATTACTCTTCCTCTGTTCAACCCTCAGTGTAGCTCCTATGGGACTGTTCAGTAATGGGGCAACATTTTTTTCCATATTGTATATGATCTGATCTGATTTGTTAAAAAGAAAAGGCATGATGAAAGATCTTTGAATTCCTTGTGCTTTATCAGCATAGTTTTGGAGCAGATGTGAAGAAACAAGTTCCACTGACTTAACCCAAAGGGAGAGTTAACTCCATTGTCCAAAGGCTTCAGGCAGAGTTGGATCCAGGCGCTCAAACAATATTTCTGACCATTTATCTTTTTTTCCAAGTTCTGCTTTTCTGTCTGCAGACCTTCCTTTTCAGGCAGGATTTCCCAAAGGTTACTGCAGGCTTCCATTCAAGTAACTTAGCATCCCTAGGAGAAAGGCTGCCTTTCCCCCAACAGTTCCAATGGAAGCCTCAGATCTCATCCCAGGTGACACTGATTATGATTGGCCAGGCACACTGTGTGTGCCTCAGAATAAGGCCAGGTCCAAAAAGAACTACAAATAGTTGGAGGGGAATGGGGGAAGGATGGATCAGGGGGCTTAGCACACAAAGCCCAAGAGATACCAATTACAGAGCTTCACAGACACCCCAGGCAGGGCTCAGCTTACTGCTGCCTTGGTTTGTGAGTCATGACTCCAAGGAATGAGCACTCAGGAAAAGGGTGAGCCTCAACCTGGGCTACACATCGACTTTCACAGCCTTTCATAGAGCTTTGATCCTCTCAGCCTGCATTCTGCCTGGCTCACCTTTTGCCCAGCGTTATAAACACAGAATAGAGGATAAGGGGCAGTCAAAGGCTAACCTCCTAGACTGTGGCAAATGCTTGGACTCCAATCCCAGCTCCACTACTTTTTGAGCTGTGTGATCATGGGCAAGTCACCTTACCCTCTGTGTGTGTGTTTCCTCACCTGTGAAATGGAGATAATGATAGTCCCTACCTCACAGGGTTGTCATGAGGATTAAACCAGATGATGCATAGGAAACCCTCAGAAGAGTGCTTTCTTCTCTTTGTCTTCATGTGCAGTAAGTCGTGCCTGACTCTTTGCGGGCAAACCCATGGACTGTAGCTCGCCAGGCTCCTCCGTCCGTGGGATTTCACAGGCAAGAATACTGGAGCAGGTTTCCATTTCCTTCTCCAGGGGATCTTTCTGACCCAGGGATTGAACCCACATCTCTTGCATCCCCTGCATCAGTAGGTGGCTTCTTTACCAGCTGAGGTACTGGGAAAAGCCCAGAAGAGTACCTGGCACATATTAAATGCTATATAAATGCCAGCCATTATTATTGAGGAGTAGCCATTGTAATAGGAGTTTCATTCATTAGCTCCACCGCATTCATAGTAAAATGCCTTATTTACTACCCAAGTGCAAATTCCTGTTATTTGTTAATCCATACAGTCTGTTAATGTTCTTTTTTTGCTTCAAGTACATACTCCAAGTTCATTAATATTATGCACATTCCTGCCCTGATACATCTGGTGGAACCATGCCCTTAATTACTGTGTGAGTAGAAGAACAAGAGGGTTTCTTTTGTGGTTTGTTCTCTCCAAAACTATGAAAATGAGTAGATAATAGAGTCAGAGGAGCACTCCAGAGCATGACAAGCTCCTTTCTCTACCCTTCAGGTGTGTGCACAGCACCGAGGAGTTAGCTGATAAGGACATCCCTTCCACGCTTAGTCTTGCATTTCATTCCTTCTTCCCGTCAAATGCTTCTCCTTGGATCTTTGTGAAATACTTCTCCTTAAGTTCTGCCTGCCCTTGTTCATCAGTTGGCAGAGTGTAGAATGGGAATCCTTGGGCGGGGTGGCCCCTGAGACCCTTTCATGGAGTCTGAGATGAAAACTATTTTCATAATAATACTATCAGTTCAGTTCAGTTGCTCAGTCAGTCCGACTGTACTATGCTGCTGCTGCTGAGTCGCTTCAGTCGTGTCCGACTCTGTGCGACCCCAGAGACGGCAGCCCACCAGGCTCTGCCTTCCCTGGGATTCTCCAGGCAAGAACACTGGAGTGGGTTGCCATTGCCTTCTCCAATGCATGAAAGTGAAAAGTGAAAGTGAAGTTGCTCAGTCGTGTCCAACTCTTCGCGACCCCATAGACTGAAGCCTACCAGGCTCCTCCGTCCATGGGATTTTCCAGGCAAGAGTACTGGAGTGGGATGCCATCGCCTTCTCTGACTATACTACAATAGCTATCTATTGATGTATGACATAAAGAAGGAAATGGCAACCACTCCAATATCCTTGCCTAGAGATTCCTGTGGACAGAGGAGTCTGGCGGGCTATAGTCTATAAGGTTGCAAAAAGTCTGACATGACTAAAGTGACTTAGCACGCATTGATATAGAACAGATTATCCCAAGATGCAATGGCTTAAAATAACAAGGGGCCAGGAATTCAGGGCCATCTCTGCTGGACCAACTCTCCATCTCAAGGTCTTTCATGAGTTTGCTGTCCAAGTGTCGGCTGGAGCTGCATCATCTGAAGGCTTGAGTGGGGTTGGAGGACCCACCTCCAAGGTGCCTCATTCCCACGACTGACGAATTAGGTCTCAGCAGGAGGCTTGAGTAGCCTCACAACATGATGGCTGGCTTCCCTCAGAGACCAAGGTGGAAACTGCAAAGCCTTTTATAAAAGACTCAGCAGACACACACCGTTGATTCTCTGTATTATATTGATTACATCAACCATCTCTGATTCAGTGTGGGAGAGGAATACACAAGGGTATGACTACCTGGAGGCAGAGATTACCGGGGGCTGTTTGGAGAGACTGGCTCTCCAAGTTGTGATGATGTGATTTGCTTTATCCACTCTCTTTCTGTCTGTGTGAAAAGGCATAGAATGATGTCCTCCTTTCTTGTCTTTGAGTTTTTTATTGTTATTTATTGAAGTATAGTTGATTTGCAACATTCTGTTCATTTCTGCTATACAGAAGAGAGACTCAGTTATACACATATATATGTTTTTTTTTAATATTCTTTTCCATTATGGTTTATCTCAGGATTTAATCCAGTACCCTGTGCTATACAGCAGGACCTTGTTTATCCATTCCGAGTGTAATAGTTTGCATCTGCTAATTCCAAATCCCCAGTCCTTCCTTCCCCCACTCCCCTTGCTCTTACTCCCCCTTGCTGCTGCTGCTGCTGCTAAGTCGCTTCAGTCGTGTCTGACTCTGTGCGACCCCATAGACGGCAGCCCACCAGGCTCCCCCGTCCCTTACTCTCCTCTTACTCACAAGTCTGTTCTCTATGTGTGTGAGTCTGTTTCTGTTTCATAGATAAGTTCACGTGTGTCATAGTTTAGATTCCACACATCAGGGATATCACATGATACTTGTCTTTCTCCGCCTGACTTATTTTTATTTAGCACGATAATCTCTAGGTCTATCCGTGTTTCTGCAGTTGACATGGTTTCATCCTTTTGTATGGCTGAGGAATAGTCCATTTATTCCATTGTATATATGCACCACATCTTCTTTATCCATTCATCTGTTGATGGACGTTTAGGTGCTTCCATATCTTGGCTGTTGTGACCAGTGCTACAGTGAACATTGGGAAGTGAATCAAAAGGAATTAGAGTTTTGTCCAGAAGGATGATGTCGTCCTTCTAACAGCTTATGAGATGCGTGCTTTTGTCATCCTGAGCTTTCAGAACTCTCTACTTAAATTTCTAATACAATAAACATTGATCAGCATAACCTACATAGGCAACAGCTCTTTTTGTTGTTATTTAGTTGCTAAGTTGCATTCAACTCTTTGAGATCCCATAGACTTCAGCACGTCAGACTCCCCTGTCCTTCACTCTCTTGCAGTTTACTCAGATTCATGTCCATTGAGTCAGTGGTACTAACCATCTCATCCTCTGCCTCCCACTCCTCCTTTTGCCTTCAGTCTTTCCCAGCATCAGGGTCTTTTCCAATAAACCAGATCTTCACATCAGGTGACCAGTGTATAGGAGCTTCACCATCCTTCCAATGAATATTCAGAGTGATTTCTTTTAGGATAATGGTTTGATCTCCTTGCAATCCAAGGGACTCTTGAGTCTTCTCCAATACCACAATTCAAAAGCATCAATTCTTTGTGGCCCCTCTCACATCTGTACATGACAGGTCCCCAATAATTTTTAAGACTGTAAATAAAAGGACCCAAAGACCAAAATGTGTGAGAACCCCTGACCTGGTGAGGAGGGCTGGAAGAAATGGGTACTAGTAATAAAAGGAGGTGTTTAGGTAGAGTTAAATTCCAGATTTTATCTTCTTGACCAAATAGTTCTTTACAGATGTGTAAATTACGTGTGAACAGAGACTTTTTTTTTACCTTAAATGTAAATGATTTCACATATTTTATTTTTTGCCACTTTATTTTTTTAATTGAAGGATAATTGCTTTACAGAGTTTTGTGGGTTTTTGTCATACATCAATAAGAATCAGCCACAGATACACCCATGTCCCCTCCCTCCCAAACCTCCCTCCCATCTCCCTCCCCATCCCACCCTTCTAGATTGTCATAGAGCCCCTGTTTAAGTTCCCTGAGTCATACTGCAAATCCCCATTGGCTGTCTATTTTACACATGGTTTTGTAAATTTCCATGTTACTCTCTCCATACATCTTACCCTCTCCCTCCTCCCCTCCCCCTGTGTCCATAGGTCTGTTTTCTAAGTCTCTTTCTCCACTGCTGCCCTGAAAATAAATTCATCAGTACCTTTATTCATTATTTACCTTTCCAACTAGAAACCTCTTCACATGACCTTTCCTCCAGAAAAATTCGTGATTAATGATTAATATTCTCAAAGCAATGGGAAAACAGCCAAGGGCAGATGTCAAGTTATCTGTGGCTTCATATACAGAATGACCTGTTGATTCATTCATGGAACAAACATTCATTGAATGTTCACAATATGCCAGGTGAATGTTCTAGACTTTAAGCATAATGACAGAACCAGATAACCAAGGTTGCTGCTGACATGCTCCATGAATCAACATGCCCTTCATTAATGAAATCACAAAGGAAAGAGGGTGGATTTAGAAACTAGTCTTCTCCGTCTGAGCAGAGATAGCTGTAAAAATACACATATGCTTCCTCTTCCTAATTCATGATGTTCTGGGCAGAGTCTTCATGCAAATCAGAAAGAGGTGCCCTTCCATAAGACACTCGACTTCCCTCTGTCAGAAAATCGACCATATCTGCGATGTGAACGTGGAGCCCTTGTGCAGTGCACAAATTGCCCAGCTGTGCTTGGCAGCCCTGCCTGAACCCATCCGCAGACCAAGTAAAACTCACTATTCTTAGTTACAGGGAAAAGGATTCTGTTCTATCTGTTGTTCATTCTGTTAGTTTCCCGTTCACCCTCATTTTAGGTTTTAGCACCAAACTAGAGATTGATTTCTGCCTTGCCTGTGCCTGAGTCTAAAGTGACAGTCATTTGTGGCTCGAGGTTCTCGGTATGCCTTTTACTTCTTCGCCTCCCAAAGGGGCCTTGGGAAGGGGGGATTTACTAGAAAACTAGTATGTGAGCAGTATGTAATTCCTTTTCCCAACCACTACTGTCGGGTAGTCATAGCTGCAGAAACTGTCTTCACTCTTGCTAATAAATACTGGGTTGGGTGGGTGTATCTATCACCCACAGAAAAAGAATAAATGATCCAGTTACTCAGAGCAGGAATTTTAAATCACTCACTGTCATCAGACCTAAAATTCACTAACAAATGTGAATAGTATTCAGATACCTGTTCGCATAATGTTAAGAGGCTCTAAATAACAAACTCTAAAATACTGCATTGTGTCCTGCAATGGAAAGGAAAAAACAAAACAAAACCAGTTTTCCGAAAGCTTACAGAATCCCTGTTGTGCTCAAGTACAGAATCACTGAAGCCAGAGTCCCTGCATACTAAAAAATTCTTGAAAGCAAAAATGAAAGGAATTGTTAATGGTATTTCATTTTCAAGAACCTTAGGTGGGTGCAGATTTGAATGAGAATTAATCTTGGTATTTTACTTTATAAATTAATATAAGAGCGCCTAGATGAAACGAGATTTTTTTTTGTCTCCATCTAGATGTTGTCACAGAGTTTAAAAAGGTCAAAATCAGCACATTCATTTATTTTTATTGAAAAGTGTTCCCTTTGCCTTCCAAAACATATATCCGGGAGCATTCTCGCTTTCCCTTTGAGGGGCCACCTGCCACCAGGTGACATAGGAACCCCTGAAACTGATCTCCATTAACTAAAAGCAAGCTGCAGTGAAGTTATAACCCCTCAGGACTGCGGCATATCATCCTAAGAGCCCTCGGCAATTTGTAATTCTGGATATAGAGAGAACTTCTGAGCAGCCATGGCAGATCGAGGGGGTGTCCTTTCCACAGAGCACAGTCCTACCATGCCGCCTTCTTACCCAAATCCTGCCCTTGTCCACAGATTGTGGGAAGACTCAAAGTTTAGGACAAAATGTATACTGCACGTGGTGCATTCAAGGACCCTGGAAGGAGAGACCAGCTACCTCCTGAAGCCCCCATGAGCCCCACTCCCCTCACTGAACCTCCCCATCTCAGCTCCAATATTCCCCTTGCCCAGGTTGGATAATCATTCTTCCCTCTAACCAATCTAGAATCTCAGCGATGAGCTGAGAGGCTGTAACTATAGTCTAAGGTGTTTTTTTTACCATAACCTTTGTAAAAAAAAAAAAAAAAAAGATTGATTGATTGATTGATTTTAGGTCTTTGTTGCTGCTGCAGGCTTTCCCTGGTTGCAGTGAGTGAGGCTACTCTCTAGTTTCAGGGAAGCCCCTACCATAACCTTTTCCAGATTATACTTGCTGACTCATTTTTAAGGTGTCACCTCCATGCTCTCTCTCTGCTGTACAATCCTGCTTCTGGGGGACACAACAAACAAAATAAAGCCTCCTCAGCTACACTCATCCCCATTGGGATCCCACATTGGACACAGAGTGGGAATTCCCAGAATAGGGCTTTGCCAAGTTCACTGTGAATATTTGCCTTTCCGTGGCCTGATTTCTCTGCAAGCTTCTGTGTCTAGGTAGGGACTCTGGAACTTTCAGAATAAGCAAACAAAAAGGTCACCAGTAATTTGGGGGCTGATTTTAATTGAGATTATTTATGACATGAGTTTGGAGAAGGCAATGGCACCCCACCCCAGTACTCTTGCCTGGGAAATCCCATGGATAGAGGAGCCTGGTAGGCTGCAGTCCATGGGGTCGCTAAGAGTCGGATACAACTGAGCAACTTCACTTTCACTTTTCACTTTCATGGTTTGGAGAAGGAAATGGCAACCCACTCCAGTGTTCTTGCCTGGAGAATCCCAGGGACGGGGGAGCCTGGTGGGCTGCCGTCTCTGGGGTCGCACAGAGTGGGACGCGACTGAAGTAACTTAGCAGCAGCAACAACAAATGACATGAGTTTCCTACTGAAGGACACCATGGGAAATAGGAGAGTGCCTTCCTTTTTTGCACAATCTCCAGAAGCTTCTAGCTTAACGTGAAGCTAGAAGGAAGGTAAAGCTAGAAGGGAGGTGAAGCTAGAAGGGAGACCTGGTTTGGGGTGCTTTGTCCTCAGTTCTGCAAGAAGGGACTGGATACCCTTCTTGGTTCTGTGAGTGGCCAAAGGCTAGACAGTGCGTTGTAACCCCCATTCCCTGACATCTGCTCAGCACTCTACAGTTTATAAAGGACTTTCCCATATTTGGCCTTGTTTCATGTTCCTCAGTGTCATTCATGAGAATCCTCTTTGAAGGCAAACCTCACCAGTCATTGTTGTTGTTCAGTCGTTCAGTTGTATCTGACTCCGTGTGACCCCATGGGCTGTAACCCACCAGGCTCCTCTGTCCATGGAATTCTCCAGACAAGAATATGGGGGTCAGTAACCATTCCCTTCTCCAGGGGATCTTTCTGACCCAAGAATCGAACCAATGTCTCCTGCATTGGTAGGCGAGTTCTTTACCACTGAGCTACCTAGGAAGTGCAGACATCACCAGCATCCCTCTGAAAATGTCGTGTCATCCCAAGGCGCCTAACCCGAGGATCAGAGGCAAAAACTATCAACAATTCCCAGAAATTAGAACTGCCCCTGTTTTGGTGAATCTCTGAAAGCCGAGTTTACTGTATCACATTGAGATCCATTTCCATGATGATAGTGATTAATCCTTACTGAGTGCTGGCCCTGTGCTAAGTGCTTCAGAGTCATTGTTTCATTTTATCCTTAGAGCAGCTGCTTCCTCAGTGTCTGAGCCTATATTATCTTCAACTTATGGGTGAGGACATTGAGCTAATAATACTAATGCTAGCTACAATATTAGTATTGTAGCTAATACTCTTGCAGTTACATGGGTTGGAAATGGTGCAAGTGGAGTATGAACCCGTATCTAACTCCAGGGTCTCTCTTCTTCACTTTCATACTTCATCCTGGAAAAGACTGATGGTAGAAGGATGCAGAGGAGGAGGTGAGTGGTGATGAGGCTATTGATGATAAGTGGTGGTGATGGTGATGGAGGTGGAGATTGTGGCAAAGGTGACGATGATGATAGTGATGGCGAGGGTGATGATGGCAGTACCAATGGTAATGATGGTGATAATGATAATCGTGAACATGGTGATGTCGTGAGTATCATGGTGGTGGTGATGTGCTGATGATGTTGATTCTGGTGAGAGTGATGATGGTAGTGATGATGGTGGTGATGGTGGTGATGATGGTGATGATGGTAGTGATGGTGGTGGTGATGGTGGTGATGATGGTGGTGATGGTGATGATGGTCTTGGTAATAATAGTGATATCATCATTGAGAATAGCCAAAAGTCAGATCTGATGAATGAGAAAGTTGGAGAAAGAGAATGGTGTCTTGGATTCAATATCAGGACTCAATAAAGAGAAGAGATTTACTTCTTTCTTTTCTTGTGTCCATACCTTCACTCTGAGAGTAGTTCTCAAGGGTGAGCAACCACAATATCCTGTATATGGGTACCTCAGAGGAATAGACTGGTCCCCCAGTACAGTGACCAGCCATGTCAGAAGACTCCTAGGATAGGGGACTTTCAGTTTTAAAACTGAGACAGTCTGGGCAAAACCAGAGTGAGTCGGTTACTCTTCCTGCCAAACTGACTTTAGGGTTACAAACAGTCATGGTCTGCTGTAGTTATTTAAAGACCATCTTTTTGCTTTATGATTTCCTGGTGGCTCAGATGGTAAAGAATCTACCTGTGATGCAGGAGACCTGGATTTGATCCCTGGAACAGGAAGATCCCCTGGAGAAGGAAATGGCTAGCCACTCCAGTATTCTTGCCTGGAGAATTCCATGGACAGAGGAGCCCGGCAGACTACAGTCCATGGAGTTGCACAGAGTTGGACACTGCTCAGCGATTTACTTTTAACTTTTGTTACTTTACAAGCAGAGAGTCTTAAGACTCTGTTGACTACAAGCAATGAGATCAAACCAGTCAATCCTAAAAGAAATCAGTCTTGAATATTCTTTGGAAGGACTGATGCTGAAACTGAAGTTCCAATACTTTGGCCACCTGATGCGAAGAGCTGACTCGTTAGAAAAACCCCTGATGCTGAAAGATTGAAGGCAGGAGGAGAAGGGGATGAATGGAGGATGAGATGGTTGGGTGGTATCACTGACTTCATGGACACAAGTTTGAGCAAGCTCTAGGAGTTGGTGATGGCCAGAGAAGCCTGGTGTGCTGCAGTCCATGGGGTTGCAAAGAGTTGGACATGACTGAGTGACTGAACTGAACTGAAGGACTGTAAGAAGTCCTTTGTCTGAATCCAGCCTGAAAGTGAATTTTATTTGGTGTCTATATATATATATATCACTTAGGAGATTTCACACAAACGAATAAATCCATATTTCTGACTTATCTCAAAAGAATCAGAAGATCTGGAAATCCATGGCCCAAATTCTTTTAGGCAATAACTAACGGAGTCCTTTGGATTAGCATGAACTAGGGTTCATAGTAGTTTCTACCAAATCTGTTTCACCTATTTGTTTTGCCTGCCCAAACTCTGTAGGCATCTCAGTTGAAATAATGCATATAATTTGCACAATGCTTGGCACTTAGGAAGTACTTGGCTATTTTATTTTGATTCCTCCTAAGTAGTTATACCTCTCAACTCAAGAATATCACAATCCTTCAGCAATAAAAAGGCATGAAGTGTGTTGCATATTACAACACGTTTTAACCTTGAAAGCCTCATGCTAAGTGAAAGAAGGTAGTCACAAAAGACTCCATGTTATATAATTCTATTTCTGTGAAATGTCAGACTAGCTAAATCCATAAAGAAAAGAAAGAAACTTTATTGTTGCCTGGTCTAGGAGGGATCAGGGGAGACAGCTAGGAGATTCAGGGTGTCTTTTTAGGGTAATGAAATGTTCTAAAATTGATTGTGGAGATGGTGGCATCATTCTATAAATCTATGAAATATTATTGGATTATACGCTTTAAATGGGTAAATGGTGGAGCATGTGGACTGTATCAAAGAAGCTTTTGTTTTTTTCAAGTGCCGCAGCCTAGTCCAGCTCCAAGTGCAAATACCGCACCCTTCCGAGGTCATAACGTTATCAAAAGGTGGGGTCTGGCTGCTCACCGCTCAAAAGCCAACAAAGAAGCCAGGTTGGTGGAAAGGAAAGTTTGCTTTATTTTGGATCCAGCAACCAGGGGGTAGGGAAGACACCTGTCCAAAGGCTAAATCCCCCTGCTGACAACACAATCAGTGGGCAAGAGCTTTTGTAGACAGAGGAAGGGATCTCCGTGCAGAAATAGCACAGTCGGCTTTGACAGTCATCATGAAATTGGTCATCAGTAGTCCGATCTGCATCATCTTAATCAAACAGTTAATCTTCAGTTTCAGGGTCAGTTTGTTTCCGTTTCTTTGAGGTCAGTATTCAGCCCTGTGGCCACTTATGTCATGATACAGTCTGGTCATCACGCAGTTAACTTCTCCACCTGATGGGGGTTTCAGTATCTACAAGACAGCTCACAGGAGATGGCTCAGAATATCATCTATGTAGCTCTTGAGAAAAAACGGAAACATCCTTGAGTACGCTTAGTGAGTACATTATTATTATCGTTTGGTCCCCTTTGACTGTTTTCCTTTGTGTCTGCATGATCTCACTTCTCTGATTAAACTCATTCTCAGACAAAAGCAGGCTGAAGACTTGGAGGAGTCGGGGCAAAGACCACAGGTTCCTGCTTGTTTTAGTCTGAAGGGATGAAGACAGACACAGAAGGCTCGTGGTGCAGGGTGGTGGGGTGGGGTCTTGAACCAATCCCTGGTGGGAATGTAGACTCTAGAGGCAAACAGCCCAGGTTTGAGTCCTGAAATGGGTACCACCAGTCCATCCTGGCACCAGGTTCCTCCCTTGTTTCAGCCACATTTCAACTCCACCCCAGCCAGTGAGATGGGTCTCCCTTTATACAGCCAGTTTCAGCCTTAAACCTTTGTCTACATCATCATCTCCATGGGGACACATCTTCCGTCAACTTCCTCACTGATCCCTGTCCACCACCTCCTTCGATAATAATAATAAACTAGTAATTGCTGATGCGTCCTCCCAGTAGCCCCATGTGATGGGTGCTGGGCTGGATATGATGACCAGATCCTACCCTCTGGAAACAATGCATGTGACCTTATTAGGAAATGGGGTCTTTGCTGATGTGATTAAGGTAAGGATCAAGGTGAGATCATGGTGGATCAGGGTGGCCCTAAATCCTACCAGAGAGTCCTTCTAAGAGATGAAAAAAGGGGGGGCCCAGAGACACAGAAGAAGGCCATGTGAAGCAGAGGCAGAGATGGAGTGATGTGGCCACAAGCCAAGGATTGCCAGGGATGTGGCCTCCACAAGAAGCTGGAAGAGGCAGGAAGGGTAGGGCACCTTGACTTTTGGAGACTTTCGGCCTCCAGAACCGAAAGAGAATAAATGTCTGTTGTTTAAAGCCATCAAGTGTATGAAGATCTGTAGCAGTAGCCATGGGAACGTCAAACAGGATGGTACTCTTTTTTAAATGATTTTGTTTATTATTTATCCTTGGTTGTGCTGGGTCTGTCGTTGCTCCAGGCGGGCTTTCTCTAGTTGTGCTTTTTCACTGTGGTGGTTTCTCTTGTTGCAGAGCACGGGTTCTTGAGCATTTAGCCTTCAGTAGTTGCAGCACGCGGGCTCAGGAGCTGTGGCTCCCAGGCTCTGGAGCACAGGCTCAGTAATTGTGGCACTAGGGTTTAGTTGCTTCATGGCTTGTAGGATCTTCCCGGACCAGGGATTGAACCCATGTCCCCTGCATTGGCAGGTGGATTCTTTACTACTGAGCCACCAGGAAAGCCACGGGATGGTACTCTTATTATCCCCTTTTTAAAGAGGAGGAAACTGAGGACCAGAAAGGTTAAGTAATTTGCCAAGGACATACAGCTAATGAGTGGCATGCCATGGATTTGAATCAGAGTATTACCTTGTCCACGCCACCCCTCCACCCCAAGACAGCTGGGCAGAGACCCAGGGAGGGTTTCAGCGACCATTAGACAAACAGGGGGTTAGCGCCTGATGTTTGATTATCTGAAGGTTGCTCTGTCCTTATTACGGTAATCATCTCTCACCGACCCTCAGAGAAGGCTCCTTCCTTGAATTTGCCAGAAAAACCGCAGAGGTGACAAACTAGCTCTTGTTCCCTTAATCATTCGAAAGGGAGAAACAAGGTCTCTTTTCTCCCCAGGCTCTTATTTATCCAATATGTCAGGAAGTCCGCGTGGGACACAGGATTTTTACAACCAGATTACTGCTTATGCTTCTCGAAATGAAATCTACAAAGCTGAGCCTCGGCAGAGGAAACTAGAACATTTCTTCACTAATTTGCAAAAGGTCTGCTTTAATCGCAGGGATCAGCCCAGGGGCAGCCGGGGAGGCTCTTGGCTGCTGCTGTCTGGCTGTGCCCTTTTGATGTGGACCTCACATTCTAATGGATTCTTCCAGACTCCTCAGCAGACACACTCGTTAACGATTAAGGAGGAGGTGATGAAACCCTGGCTGAGGGACTCGGCTCACCCGGGGCAGAGAGGAACCACCCAGCCAACAGCTCCAGTGCAGACATCAGAGCCTGCATCTGGTACCCCAAACAGCTCATAATTCAGACACTGTATTTACTGGCATTGACAAGAGGCAGATTTTTTTTTAATCCCAATTTTACAAGGATATTTGAGATAGGGAATGTGAAATACTTCTAATTATATGTGTGCGTGTGGATAATGAATTTAAATGGTTGATGTCATAAAACGTATTATTGTTATGTTTGTTCCATCATCCTGCTTTTAACTACCCTTCTCATTTTCTTCAGATTTTTTTTGGTTGGCCATGGGCCAAAATGCCTCCTTGCTGTGTTATTATCTGGTTCTTTCCAAATTCTACAGATTAAATTTGATGCTAGAGCAATGGTTCCGTGACTCTAAGATTGACCATAGTAATTCATTTAATTCTGAAGTGTTAGGGGAATTGAAATGCTTGATAGAGTTAGACATTGGGAGATGCAAATTAAAACACAATAACACTCATTCAGTTCAGTTCAGTCACTCAGTCATGTCTGACTCTTTGTGACCCCATGGACTGCAGCACGTCAGGCCTCCCTGTCCATCACCAACTCCCAGAATTTACCCAAACTCACGTCCAGTGAGTCGATCTCTGTCATCCCCTTCTCCTCCCACCTTCAGTCTTTCCCAGCATCAGGGTCTTTTCCAATGAGTCAGTTCTTTGCATCAGGTGGCCAACATATTGGAGTTTCAGCTTCAACATCAGTCCTTCCAAAGAACACTCAGGATTGATCTCCTTTAGGATAGACTAGTTGGATCTCCTTGCAGTCCAAGGAACTCTCAAGAGTCTTCACCAACACCACAGTTCAAAAGCATCAATTCTTTGGTGCTCAGCTTTCTTTATAGTCCAACTCTCACATCCATACATGACTACTGGAAAAACCATAGCCTTGACTAGATGGACCTTCGTTGGCAAAGTAATGTCTCTGCTTTTTAATATGGTGTCTCATTTGGATGGCTAAAATAAAAAAGATGGATAATAAGTGTCAGCATGGATGTGAGGAAATGAATCTCTGTACTGGTGGTGGGAACGTAAAATGAGAAACCATTGCTGGAAAACGGTTGGGCAGTTGATGGACACATTAAATGTCCACTTGCCATACAATCGTGATGCTACTGCAAGGTTGTCCAGAGAAATGAAAATACCTGCCCACACAGACAGATGGGCAAACATTAAGACACAATACCATTCATCATCGCCAACTACTGGAAATTAATGCAAATATCCCTCCACTTGAGAAGAGTAAACAAACTGAGGGGTAGTCAGAGGACTGAACACTGTTTGGCAATAAAAAGGGAAAACACCACTGATGAACCAAGCAACTGGGATGAAAGAATCCAAGCACAAAAAAATTACATACTATAAGAGTCCATCATATGAAACTTCTCAAAAAGACACATCTTTAGAGACAGAAAACTGATCAGTGACTCTCAGGGGCCTGTATAGAAACAGAAATTAATTGCAAATGCTTCAAGGGGAACTTAGGCTGATGGAAATGTTCTGAAAAGGGATGGTGGTAATTTTTCCACAGCTACATAAAGTCACAAAACTAGTTAAATGGTTAAACTAGTTGAAATGGTTAAACTTTATAGGGCGTATATTTTACCTCAAAAGGGCTCGGGGCAGCCAACAGGCTAAGGGAGTAAATTCCATTCTACTCTGATCAGGGCTGCTGGCTGCGGCTTATGTTTGTTCAGAAAATTCAGTGCCAGATAAAACCTCTCCGTCGGCTGCAGTGCTTGTACTACCGAGGTCCCCACTAGGGGGCGGTATCATCCATTACTTACGAGGCCCTTGCCCAGTAGTCGACATAAAACTATCAGTTCAGTTCAGTAGCTCAGTCGGGTCCCACTGTTTGCAACCCCATGGACTGCAGCATGCCAAGTTTCCCTGTCCATGACGAACTCCCAAAACTTGCTCAAACTCCTGTCCACCGAGTTGGCGAAGCCATCCAACCATCTCGTCCTCTGTTGTCCCCTTCTCCTCATGCCTTCAATCTTTCCCAGCATTAGGGTCTTTTCCAGTGAGTCAGTTCTTTGCATCAGGTGGCCAAAATATTGAAGCTTCAGCTTCAGCAGCAGTCCTTCCAGTGAATATTCAGGACTGATTTCCTTTAGGGTTGACTGGTTGGATCTCCTTGCCATCCAGGGGACTCTCAAGATTCTTCTCCAACACCACAATTTTAAAGCATCAATTCTTCGGTGCTCAGCTTTCTTTATGGTCCAACCCTCACATCCATACATGACTACTGGAAAAATGGTAGCTTTGACTAGACAGACCTTTGTCAACAATTTCTCTGCTTTTTAATATGTTGTCTAGGTTGGTCATAACTTTTCTTCCAACGAGCGAGTGTCTTTTAATTTCATGGCTGCATGCAGTCGCTATCTGCAGTGATTTTGGAGCCCAAGAAAATAGTCTCTCACTGTTTCCCTTGTTTCCCCATCTGTTTGCCATGAAGTGATGGGACCGGATGCTCTGATCTTCGTTTTTTGAATGTTGGGTTTTAAGCCAGTTTTTTCACTCTCCTCTTTCACATTCATCAAGAGACTCTTTAGTTCTTCTTCGTTTTCTGCCATAAGGGTGGTGTCATCTGCATATCTGAGGTTATTGGCATTTCTCCTGGCAACCTTGATTCCAGCTTGTGCTTCCTCCAGCCTGGCATTTCACATGATGTATTCTGCATAGAAGTTAAATAAGCAGGGTGACAATATACAGCCTTGATGTACTCCTTTCCCAATTTGGAACCAGTCCATTTTTCCACGCCCAGTTCTAACTGTTGCTTCTTGACCTGCATGCAGATTTCTCAGGAGGCAGGTCAGGTGGTCTGGTATTCCCATCTCTTTAAGGATTTTCCCCAGTTTGTTGCAATCCACACAGTCAAAGGCTTTGATGTAGTCAATATAGCAGAAGAAGATGTTTTTTTGGAATTCTCTTGCCTTTTCTATGATCCAGCGGATAACTGTAGCCAAGTAGGATCCATGTCCCTCCCTCCCACCCCTTCACCACCACCAGTGAGAGCACAGCACCTAAACTCGGCAACTGAATACTCTGATCCTCTACTGCCACAAAACAACTATTGACCTTCGTCCATTAGCGTCTCCATGACAAGACACACGGCAGCCTTTGTTGCCCAGATTCAGCCATGGTACCTGCCCTGTTCCCGAGCCTGACCACCAGTTCTGAATCCCAGGATCCTTCTGACAAATTCCCCGTTGGCTTTAGTTATCCAGAGTTCGTGTCTGTACTCACAACCGCAAATCCTCACTTGATAAAGCCTCCCCGTATGCCTTTTCTGGCTGTGCTGGGTCCTCTCTGCCGTGTGGGCTTTTTCCTAGTGGTGGCGAGTGTGGACGGCTCTCTGGCTGCGGCGCACGAGGTCCTCACTGCAGTGGCTCCTCTCGTTGGCTTTAGGCATGCTGGCTCAGCAGCTGTGGCACACAGTCTTAGTTGCCTCACGGCACGTGGGATCTTCCCAGATCAGGGATCGACCCCATGTCTCCTGCATTGGCAGGCAGATTCTTTACCACTGCGTCACCAGGGAAGCCCTCTCTATACAATTTTGATGGGCATCGAGAAAAACCATCTCTCCCCTTAGAGCCCAGGGCTCTGTCTCAAAAGTTCAGCATTGGTAACTCATGCCTTTGAGTTTAGTACTTATTCCCCTTTTCCTGTGCTTCTCACTGACACCCCAGCGTCCCCAGCAGGGGTCGTCCAGTGAGTTCAGTCCATTGTGCTTGAATGTGAGTGTGTTTACTGGAGAGTCCGCTTGTTTCCAGGTGGCCACCATGCCTGGATTCTCTGGGCATTGGGTCACCATAATCCAGCTCCCACAAATCCCAAGACCTGGGATTTTGGTGATGCACAAAATGTATCCATCACGCTCACACAAGGCTTGATGCAAGTCAATCTGGGGTCTACTCCATTCAGTAACTTAGGGATTTGACTCACACCATCTTGTACCCAAAGTTACTTCCTCCATGGGGAGAGAAAGCAAAGAGCTGGCCCTCTGCTCTTATCTGCCTTAGCCTCAAAAGGATATACATCAATTGCACTCATGTTTCATTGGCTGCAAGGGGTCTGGACACCTGTTCTCCCCAGTGACTCAGGCAAAATGGGAGGTCCGGGGAGCAGAAGCAATATAGGGTCTACTGGCTACTTCTGCCCTCCCCCATAATATTGCTGGCATGGGCTCTGATCTCAGGACTGGCCTTGGAAGCATCTTTGTCTCCTAGCAATTCATCTGTCTATGCTTCCAGGAGGCAAAAATATTGAAAATGAAAAGCGACTATAACTTTGGAGAAATCAAGTACATTTCTTATTTCTCAACTGCCTCCTTTCTTAGCTAGGTGGCAAAAAAAAAAAAAAAAGTGACATTACCCAGGGAAGTTGATGCCTTCTATTCCACATGCCATCCCAAAGGGCGATCCCATGTAATAACTCAATTACAGCCCTGGACCTTGTGGGGACACTTGCCTTCCTAAATTGAATTGTTTTCTTGTTTTAAATGAACATTTTGGAATAGAATCTCCATCTTGTATTAGAAGCAAATAGACGGATAAGTAAAGTTGGGCTCCCTCACCCCGGTCTGCACTGAGGATGAATTGAAGGTAAATGAGATGGGAGTTGGGTTTCCCGGTGCTGACAGAACCCAGAATTATTGGTCTGTTACTGCTAGCCCACAGTGCTGTTAGCAGAGGTCCTAGGGGAGGGAGGGAAATTTGCTTAGCTACCGAGTGAGACAAGTTGCAACTCCGCAGGATTGATCTGTTAAAAGGTTTACTATTGTGCGTCGGTGTTTCTTTCGTGCTAACTGCTGGCAGAAACTTGAAGCTGCAATCCGAAGAAGAACGAAGCTTGTTTTTCACTTTTCGTGACTAATGTAGTTAGCACAGTCCTCTACAATTGGAAACCCACACGGTCATTTCAGCAAGACCAGCTACTTTTCGTCTTCTGACACTCCGGGTACCCAACCAAGAAAACCTGTGAAGACTCAGGGAAGAGTCTCATTAAGAAGTAATCTCTGGAGACTTCCCGGTGGTCCAGTCGCTGAGACTCTGTGCTCCCAATGCAGGGTGCCTGGGTTCAATCCTTGTTCAGGGAACTAGATCCGGAATGCCACAATTAGAAAAATTCCAAATGCTGCAACTAACACCCAGTGCTGCCAAATAAATATTAAAAAAAAAAAAAAAAAAAAGTTCTTGCTGGACCACTTCCAACCAGAGATTAGGGCGTCACTGAGGCCACATGCCCAAGAAAGTTCAAAACATTATTTGCTGCCTTTTATTTTCCATGTGCACTGGGTACAAAGGATGGGATTCGAGCTCTTTTCCTATTGGATTGGAACAGGCTCCAGCCAATCAGAGCAGACCAGAGATGTGATGCTGACCAATCAGAAAGGGCATTGGTGACCCCACAGAATATCAGCAGCAGGTGTGACTCTCCATCTGTCAGATCAGATGTGCAGAAACAAAGGGTCACTGGCTCTCCTGTAAGTTGCCCTGATTTCTGACTCTCACTTCCCATTCCATCAGGCCAGTAAAACTCAAGTTCATCACAGTCCTTATCGGAATTTCTATCCCTTGACATTTTTGTTAGAGTCCCCGACTTTCCCACTGCCCAGGCCAGTGCTGCAGCAGTGAGATCCATCTGGGTTCCTGGTCCTGACCCACACAGGTGTCCCCGGGGGGGTGAAGTCACTCAGTCGTGTCCGACTCTTTGCGACCCCATGGACTGTAGCCTACTAGCCTTCTCCATCCATGGGATTCTCCAGGCAAAAATACTGGAGTGGGTTACCATTTCCTTCTCCAGAGGATCTTCCCGACCCAGGGATCGAACCTGGGTCTCCCGCACTGGAGGCAGATGCTTTAACCTCTTGGCCACCAGGGAAGCCCCGAACCTGCATCATTTCTGGATCATGATCTCTGTGCCTACATTTGTCTCTATGCGGAACCCAAGGCCCCAGCCTCTTTGCCAAGGTTGGCGTCATTAAGCAACAAACAGCTCCTTCTAAGATCTTGATTTTGTTCTCCAGGGGAACCAGGCCAGCATTCCTCTTCTTTACCCAAATCAAGGCCGTTTTCAAAAAGCCCTCCAATTTTCTTCCCCAAAATGCTTTTAGAGGGCTTCCCGGGTGGCTCAGCAGTAAAGAATCCTCCTGTCAATGCAGGAGACGCAGGTTTGATTCCTGGATTGGGAAGATCCCTTGGAGGAGGGCATGGCAACCCACTCCAGTATTCTTGCCTGGAGAATTCCTGGACTGAGGAACCTGGCGGGCTACAGTTCATAGGGTTGCAAAAGGACTGAATGTGACTTAGTGAGTAAACAACAACAACCAGAACAAAATGTTTTTAGAACCTCAAACTAGACAGACTTGCAGACAGTATCTCTTTTCCCCATCTCTTCCACATGAGATGGAGAAGAGGACACCTCCCTTCATGGAGCCCCCATCCCAGACATGGCTCCAAAGTTGACAAGAAATACGTAGTGTCGTGGGTGATCAGAGCCGTGGAACTCACAGCAGAAAATGGGGAAGGGGGTGATGGGGATGATGGGGCTGGGGTGGTATCATTTGGACAAAGATGCTCAAGAAAGAGGATGAAGCCATGTAGGTGTCTGGGGAAAGTATTCCAGGCAGGACAGTGGATGCAACGATTCTGCCTTATTCAAGGCACAGCACAGAGAGGGTGTTGTCTGGAAAGCATGTGCAAGGGAGTGAGGTAGAAGATGAAACCAAAGAGACCAAGAGCGTCCTGATCCTCCAGGACTTTGCCTCTCACTCTTAGTGGGGTGGGAACCAGGAGACGGTTTGAGCAGAACAGGATGGTGTTCCATCCCTATCTGCTGTGTGGAAACTAGATTCTCTCAAAGTAGGATCCAGCCAAGGTCATCTAATCAAAGCTGTGGTCTTTCCAGTAGTCATGTACGGATGTGAGAGTTGGACCATAAAGAAAGCTAAGCACCGAAGAATGGATGCTTTCGAACTGTGGTGTTGGAGAAGACTCTTGAGAGTTCCTTGAACTGCAAGGGGATCAAACCAGTCAATCCTAAAGGAGATCAGTCCTGAATATTCATTGGAAGGACTGGTGCTGAAGCTGAAGCTCCAGTACTTTGGCCACCTGATGGGAAGAGCTGATTCACTGGGAAAGACCCAGATGCTGGGAAAGATTGAAGGCAGGAGAAGGGGACAACAGCAGATGAGATGGTTGGATGGCACCACCAACTCAATGGGTATGAGTTCGAGCAAACTCCAGGGATAGTGAAGGACAGGGATGCCTGTCATGCTGCAGTCCATGGGGTCGCCAAGGGCTGGACACGACTGAGCGAGCGAACGACAACGACAACAAAACAACCCGGGTTAGGCGGCGCTGGAACCCAGTGACAGCCTCCTCCACATGTCAAGGGCTCCCTTGTTGGCTGTGGGGTGGGGTCTCTGCCAGGATCAGAGCCCATCCTATACAAGGATCCTTTCCTGTTCCCAAAATGGGAAAGGAGACAAGCTCGCCTCACAGCGTCCCATTGATTGTGCTCTGAAAATCAGAAGAGGCACGAGTTCCAACAAAGAACTCCTGTGCTAAGAAAGAGTCGGCCAGGAACGGTCACTCATTAAGATGCAGCTGGAAAGGCAGCCAATGGGCTGAGACTATAATTAATGAGACACCGTCTAGGAACGTTCAGGGCTCAGAACACAGCGTTCTGAGAGTCACAACAAGCGACATTCACAGAAGAAGGAGCGGGGGTGTCACCCGAGTGCCTGGAGGTGGAAAGCAGACCGGGGCCCTGGGACAGACGCCTGCCCCGTGGTCAGCATCTGCTCAGCCCAGCCTCTGGGCTCAGACCTGAGGCAGAGGCCTCTTACCGCCTCTGTTGCTTTATGAAATGACAGTAAAAATCCCTTCCCTCTGCCCAGATGCCAGAGAGATGAATCGTATAGGACTTTTTAAAAGTGCTTGCACCACTTTGGAGGAAAGGAGATTCATAAATTTGGAGGATTACTGTAACTTTTACAGTGCAAAGAAATTAAAGACAATTCATCTTAAGAAACAGTCTAGGTAATTACCTGTTTTCAAAAGGCTTTGGGAACTTCCCTGGTGATCCAGTGGTTAAGACTCCATGCCTCCAATGCAGGGTGGGGAGTGGGTTCAACCCCTGGTGAGGGAACTAAGATCCCACATGCCAAATGGCACAGCCAAAAAAGTAAATAAATAAAAAGGACATTTTCGCATCCCCACTCCTAGGTATCCACACCAGAGAAATGACAACCTTCATCCACATAAAAAACTTGAACTCAAATAGTTGTAGCATCATTATGCATGGTAGCCAGGAAGTGGTCCAATAACAACCCAAATGGCCCTGAGTTAATGCGTGGACACATGCAATGAGGTCTGTTCTTACTCTGGAATATTATTAGGCAATAAAAAAGGGTGAAGCCCTGACACAGACTTTAACATGGATGAACCTCAGAAACACGATGCTGAGTGATATAAGCCAGACACAAAGACCATACAGTGTCCGATCCCTTTTATAAGAAGTGTCCAGAAGAGGCAAATCCATGGAGACAGACAGTAGATTGGTGGTTGCCAGGGGCTGGGAGGAGGGGAGGCGGGGGAGTGACCACTATGATATAGAGTTTCCTTTAGGGGGATGAAAATGTTTTGAAACTAGAGGCGATGATGGGGCTTCCCTGGTGGCTCAGCAGTAAAGAATCTGCCTGCAATGCAGGAGACCTGGGTTTGACCCCTGGGTTGGGAAGATCCCCTGGAGAAGGAAATGGCAACCCACTCCAGTATTCTTGTTTGGAGAATCCCATGGACAGAGGAGCCTGGTGGGCTACAGTCCATGGGGTCACAAAGAATTGGACATGACCGAGTGACTTTCACTTTTGGTGCTGGTTTGGGCTTCCCTGGTGGCTCAGTAATAAAGAATCCACCTGCCAAAGCAGGAGACATGGGTTCGGTCCCTGATCTGAGAAGATCCCACGTGCGACATAGCAACCAAGCCCGTGTGCCACAATTTTTGAGCCTGCGCTCTAGAGCTTGGGATCCGCAGCTACCGTTGCTGTGCACCCTTGAGTCCATGCTCCACAACAAGAGAAGCCACTGCAAAGAGAAACTTGCACAACACAGCTAGAGAGTAGCCCCGGCTCGCCACAACCAGAAACAAGCCTGCACAGCAATGAAGACTCAGCACAGTCAAAAATAAATAAAAATAAAATTATTTTTTTAAAAACCGATGGTATTTTTAAAGGCCCTTTCCTGAGATGTTTAATATATGCATTCGCTTTTTCAAAGTCAGTTTACAGTATCTTTGTGGATATTGATGTCAGAGAATATAAGGGGCTCAGAATTGGAGTTCCATCTCTGCTCACCTCCTCATTCCCAGAATTACCATTTGTAGATTCTTTAGCTAGTTACTTGAACTTTCTGTGACTCCCTTTCTTTCTTTTTTAAGCTGAAAGAAAATCGCTTCACCATGTTATGTTAGTTTCTCCTGTACAACGAAGTGAATCAGCTCTATGTACATGCATCTATATGTGCATACATATAGACATACATCCCCTCCCTTTTGAGCCTCCCTTCCACCCCGACCCCTCTAGGTCTGCAACTCCATTGGGCAGTGGGCAGGGGTGGTGGCGGGAGAATGGAGTTACCTGCTTCTTGGGATTGTTGGGAGGGAAGGAAGGAATCAGCACAGGAAAGGAGGCTGGGAGAGCATGCGGTACTTGGAAAGGCTTGGAATCATGGCGGGCTATGAGGCAGCCCATGCTGGGATTGGTACTGTCGCTGGTCAGGGCAGTGTGGACAGGTTCAGTTCGGTGTCACCTCAGAGGGCTGTTCTACATAAAGGAGGGAGCTCATGGAAGGGCTTGGCTCTCAGAAGGTGGGAGGATTCAAGTACAAGTGCTCTGGGCCTCAGTTTCCCCTACTGTGGCAACATCAATCCTTTCCACTCTGCCATGTTGATAATCAAAGTGGCTATATCCAGTAATTTCCCTGGTGGTCCAGTGGCTAAGACTCTGCACTCTCAATGCAGGGGGCCCAGGTTCATTCCCTGGTCAGATAAGATGACCCCACATGCCACAACCAAGAGTTCGTGTGCTACAACTAAAAATCCAACATGCCGCAACAAAGATTGAAGTTCCCATGTGTGGCAGCTAAGACCTAGTGCACCCAAGTTTAAAAAAAAAAAAAGTCAAAAAAGGGGCAATAATCCACATGAAAGTTCTCTGCAAAGGATGAAAGAAAGACATCGTTATGGATGTAATGATGCCCCCCAAAAAGAGAGATATTGAAGTCCTAACCCTCAAAATCTATGAATGTGACCTTAGTTAGAAAGAGAGTTTTTGCAGAAATCATCAACTTAAGATGAGATCATGAAGGTAGGTCCTCACCCAACAGGACTAGTGTCCTTATGTATGTGTGTGTGTGTGTATGCGTGTGTGTGTGCGCGCGTGTGCAAGCATGTGTGTATGCGTGTGTGTGTGTGTGTTAGTCGCTCAGTCATGTCCAACTATTTGTGACCCCATTAACTGTAGCCCACCAGGCTCCTCCATCCATGGAAATTCTCCAGGCAAAAATACTGGAGTGGGTTGCCATTCCCTTCTTCAGGGGATCCTCCTGACCCAGAGATCGAACCTGGGTCTCCTGCATTGCTGGCAGATTCTAACATCTGCGCCACCAGGGAAGCCCCAGTACCCTTATAAGAAGAAGGGATTTGGATACAGACCCCACAAGGAGAAGACCACAGATGATGGAGGTAGAGATCGGAGTGATGTGTCTACAAACCAAGGAGCGCCAAGGACTGCCGGCCATGCCCTAAGAGGCAGGGAGGATTCTCTGGGAGAAACCTGTGGGGCTGAGACCTGAGGGGCCCCCACCAGTTTCAGAGGGAGTGTGGTCCTGCCAGCACCTTGATTTTGGACTTCTGGCTTCCAGAGCTGTGAGAGGATAAGTTTCTGCTATTTTAAGCCCCTCAGTTTATGATCCTTTATAAAAACACCCCTAGATCGTTGGTAGAGACATGGATGGACTTAGAGACTGTCATACAGAGACAAGTCAGAAGGAAACAAACAAATATCGTATAGTAATGCATATACCCCAGAGAAGGGACTTGCAACCCACGCCAGTATTCTTGCCTAGAGAATCCCCATGGACAGAGGGGCCTGGCAGGCCACAGTCCATAAGGTCGCAAGAGTCGGACATGACTTAGCTACTAAACCAACGCGTATATGTGAAATCTGGACAAATGGTGCAGACGAACCTATTTCCAAGGCAGGAACAGAGATACAGACGTAGCGAACAGACATTGTGGACGCTAGATGGGGAAATGGGGGGATGGAAGGAATGAGCAGAGTGGCGTTGACATATGTTTACTACTATGTGTAAAATGGCTAGCTAGTGGGAAGCTCTGTGATGACCTCATCGGATGAGATTGGGAGGTATGAGGGAGGCGATATATGTGTACACACAGCTGATGCACTTCATGGTACAGCAGAAACTAAGACAATGTTGTAAAGCATCTATACCCCAAGCTTAATTTATTTTTTTAAAAAGGGTCCTGAAAAATTAACACAGACATAAACATAAATGATGATGGTGATGATGGTGATGATGTGAATGCCTGACACATTGTAGTTGCCCAGTAAATACAAGCAGGTCTGATTATTTATGATCATCCCCTGGGACCTGTGAACCAGCCAGTAGGCTCTTCTGGCTCAGCTGCAAAAGCCCCCTGCTGCACTCTGCATTTCAACACCGGGCTCAGATACCTTCTGTTTATAGACACGGACCTTCCGTTGGTCCACTAGGACAGGGTCCCCAATCCCCGGGGCCACGGACCAGTACCAGTCTGTGGCCTGTTAGGAACTGGGCCACACAGCAGGAGGTGAGCGGTGGGTTAGCAAGTGAAGCTTCACCTGTGTCTACAGCCACTCTCCATTGCTCCCATTACGTCTTGAGCTCAGTCTCCTGTTCAGATCAGCACCAGCATTAGACTGGCATAGGAGCGTGAACACTTCTGTGAACCGTGCATACGAGGATCTAGGTTGCTTACTCCTTATTAGAATCATCCTGAAACCATCCCCCTCCCCATCATCAGTGGAAGAACTGTCTTGCACTGAGCCAGTCCCCAGTGCCAAAAAGGTTGGGGTCTGCTGCATGAGGCCATTGTGCTAAGATTTCCAGAAGGAATTGCCAAGTGAAGACAGAGATGACAGAGGAGAATATGGGTGGACCTGTGGGGTCAGTGATGGAGGAGACCTTTTCTCTTGCTCTCTGGAATGTTAGGAAGAGAAAGCTTTCCCTTGGGAAACACCCTCTCCTCTTCCCTGGCCTCTCCACCTCCCAGCCCTCACTGCTCCTTGGAAATCCCAAAGCCGTTGCAAAGTGGAAATGATGAGAATATTATTTTCTGTTTCCCCATCAGCCATGCATTTCCCCATTGGCATCTCTGGGAGCATTTTAAAAATCAATTCTACCCTCCAAAATCGCACAGAACTCTTGGGGATCATTTCATTAGGAATGGGAGAGAAACAGGCAGTGTAGTTCGTCAGCAAGTCCAATCTAGCCCACTCCATCAGGCCTGCGGTTCGCACATCAACCGGTAATAACGTTTCCCTTCTCTCCCTGATGAGAAAAATTGCCACAGAGCTGGGTGTCTGCACTCAGCCTGGTTAGAAGGAAAATTACGTTAGCAGGAGGAATTTCCAGAGGTCGCCCCTTCAGTGCCTGTGTGTGTGTACATAATGTATTCTTCATCACAGGATTATGTAAATAGCTGGTTGCACCTAACAAAGTCAGCCTGTTAATCAGATGGCACTTCCCTGGGCTCATCTGCCCTGAATCCAGAATCCTCATTTCAAGCACCCTCACTAATCAGCATGGCTGCTGGGCTACGATGCATCATTTTAACTAGGATGCCTTGAATTGGGAAAATGAAGCGCCCTCTTGGAGTAATATTCCTGGTGCTGTAAATTAACACTGAATTGTCTATCTCTGCTTGGCCCTTCTCTCATAATAGCCCTGTCGTCAGCCTTGTCCCCACCACCACCACCACCAGCCAAAAACAATGGGATTGCTACCATTCCCTGCCATTCCCCAAGTGCAAGCCATCTAGCTCCCTTGCCATGGAGTCACCTTCTGGTTACAAAACTGGAAATGTTGTGTGCAAGTATAGTGAATAATCTTTGTTCACCGTCTCAAGCATACAAAGAAATATCTACATGGATTAGCACTGGGTTCAGTATAACAGGAAACAATCAAAACTAGTAGCTGAAACATGGTTCATCTCAGGTACTTAAGTAAGTCTAAGACTACTCCTTAGGCATCAGAGATTAAGACTGCTCCTGTCTTGCTACCCCAGGATCCTCTGTGGGTGGCTTTCATTTTCAAGTTTGTCTCATGGCCCAAGATGGCTGCCAGTGTTTCAGCCATTGTATGTGTATTCCAGGTAGCAGAAAGAAGGAAAAGGGCAAAAAGAACATACCACGTACCTAGTCCAGCACCCGTTAAACAGATTTCCAAAAATGTTGCAGAACATTGCTGCTGCTTGCATTTAAACTAGAACAGTGGTTCTCAAATTTTCAACAGCATCAGAATCACCCAGAGAGACTTAAAACAAAGGTGAATGGGCTCCACCATCAGTTTCTGACTAAGTGTTTCTTGGGTGGCAACCAAGAGTTTTTTTATTTCTAACGTGTCCCCCAGTAATGCTGAGGCTGCTAGTCCAGACACCACACTTTGAGAATCGTTTTGGGGCTTCTCTGGTCTTGAATCCCATTCCATGGCCAACCCCAGTGGCAAGAGAGACCGAGTTTAGACTTCTCTGAGGTGGGTACTCTTCCCCACTCCACCTGCCAAAAATTCAAGGTTCAGTTACCAAAGAAAAGGAAGATAATGGGTATTGAGTACCAGCCTACTCCTTTTGGCTGCAATACTTTGGGTCTTATTCCTCCGAACCTGTTCAATTTATGTTGCTATCCTCTGCCTTTTTCAAGCCACCACTGGAATCCACAGATCTTTGCTGTTTCTCTATAGTCATACCAGACAACCACCGTCTCTTGCTTCTTTGCAGAGGTGCCATCCAGTAACAGGACATTTGCTCCCTTTCTCTCTCTCGAAATCCAAAGACCTCTTTCTCACAGACTGATCTTCCCAGAGACTGCCGCATGAGCTGGGGGAGCTTCCAGCTGCCTCAAATGTCCTTCCTCCGGGTGTGGTGTGTTTTCCCAACCCACTGCATTTCAGCAGAGATGGAGGAAGAAACGATGGGTTTTTTCTACTCACATACTTTTTTTTTTTAATGGGAGTATAGTTGCTTTGCAATGCTGTGTTAGTTTCTGCTGTTCAGCAACATGAATCAGCTATATGTATACATATATCCCCTCCTTCTTGGACCTCCCCCCACCACTCCATCCCATCCCCCTAGGTCATCACAGAGCACCGAGGTGAGCTCCCAGTGCTGTACAGCAGCTTCCCACCAGCATTCTATCTTACACATGGTATATATGTCAATCCCAACCTCCTAATTCGCTGCCCACCCCACCCCCGTGTCCACGTGTTTGTTTTGCACATCCAAGTCTCTATTTTGCCCTGCAAATAGGTTCATCTGTCACATTTTTCTATATCTCACACATATGTGTTAATATACAGTATTTGTTTTCCTCTTTCTGTCTTACTTCGCTCTGTATTGACAGACTCTAGGTCCATAATTAGAGACACGCAAATCAAAATTACAATGAGGTATCACCTCATACCGGTCAGAATGGCCATCATCAAAAAATCTACAAACAGTAAAGGCTGGAGTGGAGAAAAGGGAACCCTGTTGCACTGTTGGTGGGAATGTAAATTGATACAGCCACTATGGAGAACGGTATGGAGCTTCCTAAAAAACTCACATATTTTAAAAATACATTTTATATTGAAGTACAGTGGATGTGCAGTTTTGCATGTTATAGGTGTGCCACACAGTGATTCACAACTTTTGAAGCTTATACTCCACTTATTTATTGTTCAGTCACTAGGTTGCTGTGTCACATTCGACTCTCTGTGACCCCATGGACTGCAGCACGCCAGGCTCCGCTGTCTTCCGCTGTCTCCTAGAGTTTTCTCATTCACGTTCACTGAGTCAGTGATGTTGTCTAACCACCTCATCCTCTGCCACCCCCTTTTGCCTTCAGTCTTTCCCAGCATTAGAGTCTTTTCCAGTGAGGCAGTTCTTCCCATCAGGTGGCCAAAGTATTAAAGCTTCAGCTTCAGCATCAGTCCTTCTAATGAATATCCAAGGTTGATTTCCTTTAGGATTGACTGGTTTAATCTCCTTGCAGTCCAAGGGACTCTCAAGGGTCTTCTCCAGCACCGTAATTCAAAAGCATCAATTCTTCAGTGCTCAGCCTTCTTTATGGTCCAACTCTCACATCTGTATGTGACTACTGGAAAAACCATAGCTTTGACTATATGGACCTTTATTGGGAAAGTGATGTTTCTGCTTTTTGATATGCTGCCTAGGTTTGTCATAGCCTTTCTTCCAAGGTGCAAATGTCCTTTAACTTCATAGGTGCAGTCGCCGTCCACAATGATTTTGGAGCCCAAGAAAATAAAATATGTCATTGCTTCTGCCTTTTTTCCCATCCATTTGCCATGAAGTGATGGAACTGGATGCCATGATCTTTGTTTTTTGAATGTTGAGTTTTAAGCCAGCTTTTTCATTCTCCTCTTTCACCCTTGTCAAGAGGATCCTTAGTTTCTCTTTACTTTCTGCCATTAGAGTGTTATTATCTGTGTACATGAGGTTGTTGATATTTCTTCCAGAAATCTTGATTCCAGCTTGGGATTAATCCAACCCAGGATTTCGCATGATGTACTCTGCATTGAAGTTAAATAAACAGGGTGACAATACACAGTCTTGGCATATTCCTTTCCCAATTTTGAACCAGTCAGTTGTTCCATACTCTGTTTATAGTTATTATAAAGTATGGGCTTTATTCCCCATGTTGTACAATATATCCTTTTAGCTTGTTTTATACCTAATAGTTTGTACCTCTTACTCCCCTACTCCTGTATTGCCCCTCCCTTTTCCCCTTCCCAGTCCCACTGATAAGCACTCGCTGGGTCTCTGTATGTGTGTCTACCCATACACTTCTCCTTCTGAAGCAGTCATTTGTAATGTTATCCACCATGCTTAAGTCTGGAAAGATCAATTGTAGGGGCTTCTTATTTTTCAAGCGGTTATACTCACTCTCCTTGAGCTAAAAGCATGTGCAGAGAACCAAACACTATCATACCATGAAACTAATCATGACTACACATTAGCAAACACAAAATCAACCTTGATTCAAAGACCTCTTCCTGCTTAACACAAGCTTCCCTGCTCTAGGGCCATCCTTCTTGTGGGTTCAAAGCCCCCAGATCTCCCACATACAATGAAAATTATTGCCAGATGCAGATCCATCCAGTTTGTGCCAAGAATTCTGGCTTCCATGCCAGTCACGGTGCTGATGGTCAACTGTAGCTGAAAACAAAGTGAATCAGTGGAGATAACAGTTGAAGGAAAGCAAAAGTGTAAGGATAGTGACAGGAGGTAGCACCTACAAGGATGCTCAGTTCTACAAAGCAGAATGACTTGAACACCAGAGGGTTAGGAAACACTGTTGGGGACATGAGAGCCCCATCATTTGGGGAAAATGATCTTCTTGTTCAGAGCTTGGCAGAATTTTTCTGTAAAGGGCTAGAGAGTAAACATCTTAGATTTTACAGAGACATACACAGTGTCTGGCAAATTCTCTTTCTCTCTCTCTCTCTCTCTCTCTCTATACATATACATATATATATATATATATATATATATATATATATATATATATATTTTAGCCTTGACTAGTGTAAAGCCATTTCCTTCTCCAGGGGTTCTTCCCAACCCAGGGATCGAACCTGATTCTCCCTCATTCCAGGCAGATGCTTTAACCTCTGAGCCATTCTTGGCTCACCAGTTCACATAAAAATACCAACCATGGACAGAATTTGGCCCCTGGATCTTGTTGATCAGATGGTAAAATTCTAATATGCCAAGAAAATTATCAGTAAGGCTCTCATAGATGTCTCCTCCCCCTGCAAAAATGTAAATAAATTCAATTAAATCATCTTTAATTCTAAGAAGCAATACAAGATTGCAGTGTCTATCTCAGCACTGATGGTGTGTGACAATGAATCGGTAAACCGTAGACTGTCCTAGTCATTGAATCACTCTAAGCCACCTTCTTCAGGGAAAACATGAAACTCTTCATCTGCAGTCACCTCCACACCCCCGAGTGCTAACGTGTCTGTTCTAGGCAATGTGTTCACGTGCTTGCTACATGCTGTCTTATTTTCATTTGATTATATTTTCTATGCCTCTTGCTCCAAAGCCAGTAGAGAAAAGAGAGTTTCAGGAGGACATGTTGACTTTTCTCCATCTGCCAGTTGCCTCAACCCAGACATTTCACATTTGTGCTTAATAGCTGCCCTTTTAGTCAACTAGGACTTTGTTCCAAGCCCTGACAGGCCATTCATAAACATGACATTTAATCTTCACAACAACCTTAATGATTCCCCAGGTTCACAGCCGAGGAAACTGATGCTTGGGGAATTTATTTCTTTATTTTAGCAAGGTTAATCAATTTTTTATTTGTCTTTAAATTTCTTTTTAAATTGGAAGATAATTGCTTTACAATGTTACATTGGTTTCTGCAATGCAATAATGTCAATTAGTTGGGTGTTAAGTCGCTTCAGTCAGGTCCAACTCTTTGCAACCTGATAGACTGTATCCCGCTAGGCTCCTCTGTCCATGGGGATTCTCCAGGCAAGAATACTGGGGTGGGTTGCCATTTCCTTCTCCAAGAAATCTTCCCAACCCAGGGATCAAACCCGCATCTCCTATGTCTTCTGCACTGGCAGGGGGTTCTTCACCCCAAACGGCCCCTGGGAAGCCCCTGGTAGCATATATGCCAATGCAACCCTCTCAATTTATCTCACCCTCTCCTTCCCTGCCCCCCAGTCTCCACAGGCCCATTCTCTACATCTGCATCTCTAGTCCTAGTTGCATCTCTATTGCAAATAGGTTCATCAGTACTATTTTTCTAGATTCCATATATGTGCATTAATATACGATATTTGTTTTTAGCTTTCTGACTTACTTCACTTGGAGAATTTAAAACACAGCAAAGAAAGAGCAGAGGCAGAACCAAGGCAGTTCTGTCCCGTGTGCTAGCTCCTCAGTGTCGAGCAGGAGGAGAGACCACATGTCTCAGCCCTGGAGGTCCACATTTAAACCTGGCCAGGCCACCTCGGGGCTGTGTACCCTGGACACGTCACTCAACCAGCTCTGGCCTCAGTACCCCCATGCGTAAGACCAGGCTAAATAAGACCATGTGCTTCATGGGTTGGTAGTAGAGATGAATGCATTTAGCAGTGCCTATTGTGTAGGCAATGCTTCCCACATGGGACCCTTTTAAAAATTATTATTAAATGGTGTTTAGACTTCTAAATGACTCCCAGGCACATACGCATTGAGGGAGATTGCTTTCTTTTTTAATCATTGAAATATAGTTGATTTACAGTGTTGGGTTAGTTTCTGGTGTACAGCAAAGAGATTTAATTTTATATATATATATATATATATATATATATATATATATATATGTATGTATGTATGTATATTTTTTCAGCTTCCCAGGTGGCTCAGTGGTAAAGAATCTGCCTGCCAAGCAGAAGAACATGGATTTGACCCCCGGGTCGGGAAGATTCCCCTGGAGAAGGCAATGGCAACCCACCCCAGTATTCTTGACTGGAGAGACTCATGGGCAGAGGAGCCTGGTGGGCTGCAGTCCATGGGGTCGCACAGAGTCAAACACGACTGAGCGACTAAGCCACCACCACCACATATTCTTTCTCATTTTTTTTCCATTACGGTTTATTACAAGATATTGGATACAGTTCCCTGTGCTCTCTAGTAGGACCTTGTTATTTATCCATCCTACATATACTGTTTTGCATCTGCTAATCCCAAACTCCCAGTCCATCCTTCTCCCACCACCAACTTCCCCTTCTCCAGCTTGGCAAGCACCAGGCTATTCCCTATGTCTGCGCCTGTTTCTGTTTCATAGATAGGTTCATTTGTGTCCTGTCACTTCATATAATGTAAGTGACATCATATGATCCTTGTCTTTCTCCTTCCGACTGCCTTCACCTAGTATGATACTCTCCAGGTCCATCCATGTTGCTGCAAATGCCATTATTTCATTCTTTTTATGGCTCAGTAGTATTCCACTGTATATGGACGCCACATCTTCTTTGCCCATTCATCTGTCGATGGACATTTAAGTCGCTTCCATGTCTTGGCTCTTGTGAATTGTGCTGCTATGGACATAAGGGTGCAGGTACCTTTTCAAATTATAGTTTTGTCTGGATAGATGCCCAGGAGTGGGATTGCTGGACCCTATGGCAATTCTAGTTTTAGTTTTTTGAGGACCTTCCATACTGTTGTCCATAGTGGCTGCACCAACTTAACATTCCCACCAACAGTGTAGGAGATTTTCCTTTGAGAGGGGTTGTTTTCTACCTTCTGGAATATTTTAGATTAAACTTGCCTCATCCTCAGCCTCTCATGAGATCTGAACCCCCAGTGTCAGTATAGAAGGCCAGGCATCTGATCTTTGACCTGAAAATGCATTTTATCTTGGTCTCATTTCCGGGGTGAGTGAACGGAGGATGGGTGGATAGATCAATTGACTTATCTGAGGCCACATGGTCAGCCAAGAAGCAGAACTAGGTCTGAACCTGGCCATGGCCTCTCCATGGGGTTCTCCAGGCAAGAACACTGGAGTGGATTGCCATTTCCTCCTCCAGGGGATCTTCCTGACCCAGGGGTCAAACCCATGTCTTCTGCTTGGCAGGCAGATTCTTTATCACTGAGACACCTGGGAAGCTGAAAAATTATATATATATATATATAATATGTATATATTTCAAATTATATATATTATATTTTTAAATTTACATATATAATTAAATCACTTTGCTGTACACCAGAAATTAACACAACATTGTAAATTTGTACTAACCCATCTCCCATACACTTTTCCTTCTCTTTTTAAAGTGGGCTTCCCTGGTAACTCAGATAGTAGAGTCCCCCTACAAAGCAGGACACCGGGTTTTATCCCCGGGTCAGGAAGGTCCCCTGGAGAAGGGAAGCCTAGTGGGCTACAGTCCATGGGTCGCAAAGAGTCAGACACAACTGAGCAACTAACACACACTGAGATGTAATTCACACAGTATAAAATGTACCATTTTTTGACAGAACTATAGGGTATTGTTTATTTTCTATATTTAGTATTTTTTAATTTTTTTGTTGAGGTGTGGTTGATATACAATATTATGTGTTTCAGATATATAGCACAGTGATTCACAACTGTTAAAGGTTGTGCTCTGTTTATAGTTATGAAGTATTGGCTGTATTCCCTGTGTTGTACAGTAAATCCTTATAGTTTATTTTATGCTTAACACTTTGTAGCTCTTACTCCTGTGCTCTTATACTGTCCCTCCCTCTTTTCTCTCCCCAGTGGAAACCAATACTTTATTCTCTGTATCTGTGAGTCTGCTTCTGTTTTGTTATATTCCTTAGTTTGCTTCATTTTTAGATCCCCCGTATAAGTGGTAACATAAAGTATTTGTCTTTGTCTGACTTAGTTCACTCAGTTGAACAATCTCTAGGTCCATCCCTGCTGCTAAAAATGGCAAAATTTCATTCTTTTTATGTCTAATATTCCAGTGTGTGTGTGTGTGTGTGTGTGTGTGTGTGTGTTTGTATCACATCTTCTTTATCCATTCATCTGTTGACTGATACTTAGGTTGCTTCCATATCATAGCATTAGTAAAAATGCTACTATGAACATTTGGGGCACATGTATCTTTCCGAATGAATACTTTCTTTTCTTTGGATAAATACCCAGGAGTGGAATAAAATGTACCATTTTAAAGTCTTCAGTGAATGGTTCTTAGTATATTTACAAGGTTGTGGAGTCTCACCACTGTACAATTCCAGAACATTCCCATCACCCTAAAATAAAAATCATACTCTTCAAGCAGTCAGTCTGCCTTCCCACCACACCCACCCCTGCCAAGCTCCTGGCAACCATCAGTTCATCAGTTTGCTTTCCATCTCTATGTATTTGCCTATGAAAATGTGCATTTGCATAAAATTAGACATTTTATATAAATGGAATCTTACAATAATTGTCATTTTGTGTCTGGCTCCTTTCAGTTAACATTATGTTTCAAGGTTTATCCACATAGTCCCACATATCAGCACTTCATCCCTTTTTTGCAACTGAGTAATATTCCACTAGGTTGACATGGCACATTTTCATTCTTATTTCTCTCCTTGAGAAGTCTCTGGGGAATCTGTAGTGGGCATTTCACACCCACTCCTGGGATAAGTACTCCATCCCTTGGCCATTTGGGCTTTTCTTGTCTTGGCTGCACCATGTGGCACCTGAGATCTTAGTTCCATGACCAGTGCTCCTTGCATTGGAAGCATGGAGTCTTAACCACCAGACTGCCAGGGAAGTCTGTGGACTGCTCTTTTCCATCAGTTCACACACTTTCAACTTTTCAACCCTTCAGAAGCAGTTCTGTCTTCTCAATTTATTTAAAAATTAAAACTCCAATTTGTAAAAAAACAAAAAAAATTGCAGAAAGTGGCCAAACCAATTTACATTTATGAAGGCAAATCAAACAAAGTGCGTTTTCCCTGAAGCCTTGGGCTTTTTCCAAGTTTGAAATGACAGTGATTTAAAAGTACCTTACTTGATTGATTCTTTTCAGAAATACAGAACAGTTCTCTCATTCCTGACAGAAGGGGGCGGAAGGAGGGGGGGGGGGAAACAATAAAAGCAGAGAACAAACATTTAATAACACATAAAGTGTCCAAGTAACAGTTCTGTCTTAATCATGTTCTGCAAAGCTCTGAAACGGTGTTGATGAGTGGGATCTGATGTGTGCCGGGGGACAGGAGGTGTACACCCACCTACTTTGAAGAGAGAGGGCTCCACTCATTGATGCTGAGCATCTCATACCTCAGGGGGCCTAGAGAAAAGGCGGCTTGCAGCCGGGCCTCCCGAGCAGCGCTATGTAGAGAGTGAAGGGCAGGCAGCACCTGCTCCTGGCTGGCCCTGCACAAAATGAACTCTTCCAGGTCCAGCCGGGGGTTTAGAAAACCCACAATTGTATGTGTTTAAATAGTGTGCCAGGGGAACTTCCCTGGTGGTCCAGTGGTTAAGAATCTGCCTGCCAATCAATGCAGGGGACCTGGGTTAGACCCCTGTTGGGGAAGATTCCACATGCCACGAGGCAGCTGAGCCTGTGTGCCACAACGGCTGAGCCCACACTCTAGAGTCTGTGCTCGAGAAACAGGAGAAGTTACTGCGATGAGAAACCCACTCACTGCAACTTGAGAAAGCCCGCACACAGTAAAGGTTCAAGGCAGCCAAAAATCAGTCAATTAATTAATTAAAATAAATTGTGTGTTGGGCATATTGCTGTGAATTGGCCTCAACTCGAAAAGGATTTGAGGGGAGTAACCAGCCCCATATCTGTAACCTGCAATGTCAGTTTCATACACATACTTGTACACACACACATATTTTTAACTCACCAGAAAAGGTTCCCTCCTTCCCAGCACAGCTTCTCTCCAAGTCTCTGGGAGGGGACAAAGGAGTTTTACAGTCAGACCAGGATAATGTGCCCAGTCCATGCCTGGGTTCCTCACTGTTCCTGCTTCTACCTTGTGTGCCGCTGGTTTCGCTAATCCCACAGCTATGCCCCTAATTAGGAGAACCCAAACCAGAAAAGTGCAATCCAACCTGAAAGTTGTTCACTCACCGGAATCCGAGGATGGTGTGGGAGTTCTTCATTCCCCACCCCTCAAATGCACCAGGCCTACCTTGGAAAGGCAGCCAAAGATTCTTCTTCAATGACTCAAGCCCATACCCACTAGGTGTTTTATCTCCTCTCTTCTCTCCCAGAATTCCAGATTCACAACCTAAGGATCCCTGGAGTATAGTACCCTCCAGACACACAAACATTGGCTGCCTCTTATAACATCACTCCTCCGTGATTTTATGCCAACCGATTCCAAAAATCTTCTCCACAATATCAAGGACCCCTTCTCAGGTTGTGATAAAGGACATATCTTACTTTCCAGGGTTACTGTAGCAAAATACACGACTGGGTGGTTAAACAACAGAGCTTTAATTTCCCACAGTTCTGGAGACCAGAAATCCAAGATAAGGGTGTCAGAAGGTCTGGTTTCTCCTGAAGCCTCTGTCCTTGGCTCTCTAGGCCCATCCATGTTGCTGCCAGTAGCATCATTTCATTCCTTTTTACGGCTGAGTAATATTCCACTGTATATTTCTATAAGGTATAGGTTTTAGTACGTGTATGTGTTGTGAACGGACAGCCACAATCAAGCAGTTAATGCATCCATCGCCTCACGTGGTTACCATGTGTGTGTGGGTGCATGTGGGTGCACACTGAGAACTCTTTAGACCTGCTTTCTCAGGAAATTGCAAATATTCGATACATGTTATTAGCTATGGTCACCATGCTCTCCGGGTGGTCTCCAGAACTTATCCATCTTATAAACGGACTCCCAGCCCCAGACCAGTCTACTTTCTGATTTTATGAGTACAACTTTTTATTTTTTAGATGCCACATATAAGTGAAATCACACAGCGTTTGACTTCTGTGTCTGACTTTTTTCATTTAGCAAAGCATTGTCCAGTTTCATCCATGTTATCACGAATATCAGTATTTTCTCTTTAAATTTTTTAGCTTATTTACTTTATATTAATTTTGGCCTCACTGGGTCTTTGATGCTGAACACGGGCTTTCTCTAGTTGCAGTGCCCGGGCTTCTCTGGGTGCAGAGCAAGGCTCCAAGTGAGCAGCCTCAGTAGTTTGCAACACATGTGCTCAGTTGCCTCAAGGCGTATGGAATCTTCCCAGACCCGGGATCAAACCTGGGTCCCCTGAATTGGCAGGTGGACTCCCAACCACTGAACCACCAGGGAGGTCCGAATGTTCTTCTTTTTTGATGTTGACTAGTATTCCATTGTATACATATATATCACATTTTCTTTGTCCGTTCATCTGTAGACAGACACTCAGGTTGTTTCCATATCTTGACTACTATGAATAATACTGCCATGAACATGGGGGTGTAGATAACTCTTCAAGATGGTGATTTCTTCTTATTAGGGTATACTCAGAAGTGAGATCGCTGGATGACATGACTGTTGTATTTTTAATTTTCTGAAGACCCTCCATCCTGTTTCCCATAGTGGCTGCACCAATTTACACTCCCACCAACAGTGCATAAGGGTTTTCTTTCTTCCAGATCTTCACCAACAAGTCATCTTTTGACTTTTGGGTAATATCCACCTAAACAGGTGTGAAGTAATATCTCTTTGTAGTTTTTATTTACACTGGTTAGTAATATTAAACATCTTTTCACGTATCTGTTGGCCATTTGGATATTGTCTTTGAAGAGTTGTCTGTTCAGGCCCTTTGCCCATTTTTAAATTGGGCTATTTGGGGATTTTGTGTGTTTTTTGCTGTTGAGTTCTTTGACGGAAGAACACAGATTTGAGCCGTGGAGAGTATAGCTGGAGGTCTACTGTATAGAAATAGCTTACTAATTGATGAAGCCAAACAGTGAGAAAGAGAGTCAAGAGATGGAGAGACGTAGGAATTAATTGCAATTTTGTTTTGAGAACCTGGTTCTAGCAATACCTGAAGCTGAAATCTTCCCTCAGATACTTGAGTTGTACAAGGCAATAAGTCGCCTTTCTGCTTAGACTGAATTGAGTTGGATTTTTGCCACTAGTTAATGAGAAAGTCCTGTCAGACCCAATATTGTGGTTGCCTGCTTGCTTGTGCCTCCCAACCCCCGCCATCCCATACATCTCTGTGAATGGGGGCTTATCACTCTGGTTCACTGTGTTATAACCCTGTGGCAAGAACATGCTGGGTGCACAGTAAGGGTTCATTAAATGGCTGGTGGATCTTCATGGTTATGTAGGATTTGACAGGTGGAAAGAGATGTGGATGACGTGGTCCAATAGAAGATGTGGTCCAATCCCTTAATTTGTAGAATGAAGAAACCAAGATCCAAACAATAAGAGGATGATGAAGGCCTTGTAGAAAATTAAAGCATAGAGTAGAATCTGGGATTCCAAACGCTCCATGCCCACCAAGTAACAAACAAACACTCACCAAAATGGTTGATCAGGAAGGGAGTCTTTTTCTTTATTTCTTTTACTTAAAAATTATTTTATATTGAAGTATCTTTGATTTACAATGTTGTTTTGGTTTAAGGTGTACAGCAAAGTGATTCAGTGTATCTATCCTTTTTAAAATTATTTTCCATTTAGGTTATTATAGATTATAGAGCAGAGTTCCCTGTGCTCTACAGTAGGTCTTTGTTGATGGTTTTAAATATAGCAGTGTGTACATGTCCAACCCAACCTCCCAATCTATCACTCCCTGCACCGTTTCCCTCTGATAAATTCATTCTCTAAGTCTGTGAGTCTATTTCTGTTTTGTAAATAAGCTCATTTTGTGTCATTTTTTTAGATTAGAAAGGAATTTTTAAATACAAGGAACTTCATCCCTGTGGCTTAACCAGATTATCCAAAGATCAATGCTCTCTTCACTCATTTGGCATTTTTGTTATTTTTTACTTTTCATTAAGTGTTGGAGTATAACTTTGTGATAGTTTCAGGTGGACAAAGGAACTCAGCCGTACATACACATGTATCCATTCTGCCTCAAACCCCCCTCCCATCCAGGCTGCCACATAACACTGAGCAGAGTTCTCTGTGCTATACAGTAGGTCCTTGTTGGTTATCCATTTTAAATATTGGCATTTCTATGACTGTTCATCTGTGTTCCTGAAGTTGATCTTGGTTCACAAAAAATATCTAATGACCCATCAGTGTTAATCTTGGTGTAACTCAGTTTAGGGAGAGGAAGTCTTAGGTGAAAGATAGTGTGTGCATGTGTGCATGTGTGTGTGTGTGTGTGTGTGTGTGTGTGTGTGAGAGAGAGAGAGAGAGAGAGAGAGAGAGAGAGAGAAACTGCAACGACCATTAGCAAACTAATCACAATTAATCCACGAGGGAGTTTGCTGCTTTAATGAAGCCATTAGCCAAAGACCATTCTCAGAAAGAAAATGTTAAGACTGAACTCTGAGCACATTACCTGTAATGAACCTGAAAATGGACTTGGGGAATTTCTGCAGTATTCTTGGCATCGGTAATAGCCAATGCGCAAGCTGCCCAAATGGCAGCTCCAGCTCCAGGAATCCCATGGACCCAAGAGAAGACATGGCAGAGGGTCGATGGGCACCAGTGTCAAAGAGAGGCTGGCGCTCCCCTTTGTAACTGATGGCTCTTTCATCTGTGCACTTGGTTAATGCAAAAGGTCACTTCTGTGTCAATTGTTTCCCTGGAGGAAGAACTGAAAATATCTCTTTCCTTGCATCTCCTGCTTCAAAGTAGAGCAGCAGTTTTGGAGAGGGATTTGGGGAGAAATTGACTCAGAGGTAAAAGGTGCCAATAGCCATCCCAAAGCCACAGACCCCTTTTCATCTTCGTTTGACCATAAGGAACAGGATTGCACAAGTGCCAACAGGGAGCACCTACAGATTTAAGAGAGAAGGCATTTTCTTCATCACTTTTCAAATCATAAGACACGTGAGAGGTGTAACGCTAATCATTTTGCATGAAGTCAGTATGAACAGGATAAAGCAAAGCCGCCAGACCTCCGAGGGAATGGGCCACAGTGGGGCAACAGAAGAAGACTGGTGTGCTACACAAAGCAATGAGGCCAGTTGCCAAGGTGTAGCAGTGACGATGGGCATTTGGGGTAAAAATTACCTAACTCTTTGATTGCTCTTGTAGTGAATATCTGGGGCTTCCCCGCTGGCTCAGGAGTAAAGAACCTGCCTGTCAATGCAGGAGATGCAAGAGATGAGGGTTCAATTCCCAGGTGGGGAAAATCCCCTGGAGGAGGGCTTAGCAACCCACTCCAGTATTCTTGCCTGGGGAACCCAGGGACAGAGGAGCCTGGCGCACTCCTGCATTGTCAGGCAGGTTCTTTATTAGCTGAACCACCATGGAAGCCCAAGATCCTTCATCATAACTGTAAAGTCCCTTTTACCGTATAAGACAACAGACATACAAGTTCTGGAGATTGGAACATGGGCATCTTGGTGATTCCATCTTCCACAGTACTTTCCTGCACAAAGTAGCCAGGCAATTTCTGTTGCTTACAACTGAAACCTCACTGATGTGTACCTTTTACTTGGTATCTGCAACAAAGAAAAAGGATGCATATTTTTTTATTGTCATAGTTGTAAACTAGACAGTCACAAATAAACTAAAAGTAAATTGTGAAACACCTAGCACCCGCTTATCTTTCTAAGGTTTAAAAGATTTTTTACTACAAATCTATCATGCAATTTTGCGCCTGGATCTGATCAAACAAAAATTTAACTTGTTTGTGAGAATAGGCTACAAAGAGGACAGGCTTTATTACAATGAGACAATTCACCCAGACATAACAAGAAATGAACCAGTATACTAAAAATCCCCACGCTGTGCCTTGCAGATTCTGTTTGGAACGTTCATTTTTATTTTGGTTTTTAAATTTCTTTTTAATTGGAGGATAATGGCTTTACAACGTTGTGTTGGTTTCTGCCATACATCAGCATGAATCAGCCATGCATGCGTGCTTAGTCACTTCAGTCGTGTCCAACTCTTTGCCACCCTGTGAACTGTAGCCCGCCAGGCTCCTCTGTCCACAGGATTCTCCAGGCAAGAATATTAAAGTGGGTTGCCGTGCCCTGCTCCAGGGTATCTTTCTGATCCAGGGATTGAATCTGTGTCTCCTTCATTGCAGGTGGATTCTTTACCTACTGAGTCACCTGGGAAGCACCCCTCCCTCCCACCCACCTCCCATCCCACCCCACGAGGTTGTCACAGAGCACTGGGCTGAACCCCCTGTGTTATACAGCAACTTCCCATTAGCTATCTACTTTATATATGGTAATAAATATGTTTTAATGATACTCTCTCAATTCGTACCCCACCTGCCGCCCCTGCTGTGTCCATAAGACTGTTGAACATTCATTTTTAAATCGTTTTTAAACCACAGATTTGACTCCTCTAGAAACCTCCAAAATACACAATTTGAACTTGCCGCTCATTTTCACATATAAACACAGCACATAGGGTCCTTGACCTTAAGATGATCTTCTGTCTAGCAAGCAGGACACCTAGAACCCTTTTGCCCAGGTTCCTAAGGTAACTGCGGCCGTGTCTTGTCTAAATGAGAAGAGGCACACACCGTGGAGGGCTTCCCCTAGTCTCTGAGAGAACCAAATAGCTCCCTTGACCCAGGTATGTCTCGTTCTTCCGGCAGGACACTGAGATCCTGAACACCGCCATCCTCACGGGAAAGACAGTTGCCATGCCCATCAAGGTGGTCACCGTGGAGGAGAACAGTATCGTGACAGATATCTCGGAGTCCGTGGAATGCAAGTCCACAGATGAGGAGGTCATCAAAGTAAGTGATTCCAGGGAGTTTCCTGGCAGTCAAGGGGTTAGGACTCAGCACTTTCAATGCCAGGGCTCGGGTTCAATCCCTGGTTGGGGAACTAAGATCCTGCAAGCCAGGTGGCGCAGACAGAAAAAAAAAATGTGCAAAGTAAGTGATTCCTTTAGTCATCTGGATTGAGCTGGTGGAAATTTCATGGGGGCATCTTGTTCACCAAGAGAAGTTATCCTGGTGAAATAAGAGGTCTGGTGAGTTGGTTTGTGTTTACAACCTTTCTGGGCTTCACTACACTTTCCCATTTCCATCTCTTAATTTGACATCATGCCAGCCTTGTTGCCATCAAGTGTGCTGTGGACCATAAGTCAGACCCAAGTACCTACAGTAACCAAGCGGGTGATTTGAGTGAGTGAAGTGGTCAATCAGACAAGCTCATTTCGGGAAGGGCAGCCATGGTCAACTCCTGCCAACTACAGGGGGCTTCCCTGGTGGCTTAGACCTGGGTTTAATTCCTGGATTAAGATCCCCTGGAGAAGGAAATGACAACCCACTCCAGTACTCTTGCCTGGAAAATCCCATGGAGGGAGGAGCCTGGCAGGCTACAGTCCATGGAGTCACAAAGAATTACGGCCATGTATAAATGTGAGTTCAGGATTGGTATGCCTTCAAGAGATGCCTCAAATTTCATAAAAGTCATCTGTTTTTCAATGTTGGCAACAAATAAAAAAGAAAACTACAATGAGCAAAAAATAAAATATAAAACACACTGGCCGCATGCGTCTGAACCATGGGGCAGGTGTTGAAACCACTGTTCCATGAGGCAAATTATGAACACTGGGTCAAATTCAGCCTACCACCTGCTTTGTAAGTAAGTTTTATTGAAATATGACCACTCAAATCTATTTTTTTAAATAATTTTTTGAAGAGAATATACTTTAAATCCTATAATATTTTGCAGTTCACATGATTTAATATAATCCCATAATAATCCTTTTGTCCGCTACCCCTATCACCCCTGCCCCCACTGGTAACCACTGGCTTGTTCTCTGTCTGTAAGTCTGCCTATTTGTTGTTTCACTTACTAATTTGTTGTTTTTTTTAAGATTTCACATATAAGTGATATCATACAGTATTTGGCTTTCTCTGTCTGCTGTATTGCACTTAGCATAAGGTCCTCCAAGTCCATCCACGTTGACGCAAATGGCAAAATTTCATTCTTTCAAATCTGTCTCTATATTGTCTGTGGCTCCTTTTGAGTAAGTTTCCATGGAGACTATGTTGTCTGCTGGTCTAAGATAGTTACCATTAAAAAAAATCTTTTTTAATTTTTTAAATAAAAATAAAAGTTACCATTTTGTCCTGCCAAGAGAAAGTTTTCCTCGAGAATCCCTGCCTTAGACACTATCTTTTTTAAAATTTTATTGGAGTACAGTTGATTTACAATGTTGTCTTAGTTTCAGGTATACAGCAAAGTGATTTGGTTATACCTATACATATATCTTCGGAAAAGGCAATGGCACCCCACTCCAGTACTCTTGCCTGGAAATTCCCATGGGCAGAGGAGCCTGGTAGGCTGCAGTCCATGGGGTTGTGAAGAGTCAGACACGACTGAGCGACTTCACTTTCACTTTTCACTTTCATGCACTGGAGAAGGAAATGGCAACCCACTCCAGTGTTCTTGCCTGGAGAATCCCAGGGATGGCTGAGCTTGGTGGGCTGCCGTCTATGGGGTGGCACAGAGTTGGATATGACTGAAGCGACTTAGCAGCAGCAGCAGCATACGTATATCTATTTTTTTCATATTCTTTCCCCATATAGGTCATTACAGAGTATTGAGTAGAGTTCCCTGTGCTAGACAGCAGGTCTTTGTTAGTTATCTGTTGTATATATAGCACCCCAGTGTTCATTGCAGCACTATTTACAATAGCCAGGACATGTAAGCACAGTCCTAAAAGTCCATCAACCAATGAATGGATTAAGAAGATGTGGTACGTATAGAATAGGATATTACTCGGCCGTATGAAAAGAATGAAATAACGCCATTCGATGGACCTAGAGATAGTCATACCAAGTGAAGTAAGTCATACAAAAAAAACCACAAATATCATATGACATCACTTACATGTGGAATCTAAAGAAAGATACAAAGGAACTTATCTACAAAACATAAATAGAGTCACAGATGTAGAAATCAAGCTTATGGTTACAAGGAGGTAAGGGGGGGGGGGGATAAATTGAGACTGTCTTGAGGCAAGGACCCTACTTTCTGATCTTTCCTACCAACATTTACCATGATCACGCGCCTGCAATGCTTGCTCAAGGAATAAGACAGTGAGGGTTTTTTGAAGCCAGAAATTAAGCATTTGGTCTTTCTGTGTATTTTTTGAAATCAATAGAAACATATCCAGAAAAAAAAAATACTTATCCAAGAGAAAGCATCCAGATAATGTTTCCCTCTTGACCCGAACCGACCCCCCAACCCCGCCCCCGCCCCCGCCCCCGGCCCCAAATCAAGTCTGACAAGTAGCAAACAGTCTTCTCTCTGGAGTTAAAAACAACATGTCTGCATGGAAGAGAACCTTACAGGCCATGGAAGGGGAGGATTGGAGTGGAAAAGTCCTTCGCTGCAAACCCCACCCCCAGAATGGACATGTGCAGCCCAGCTTTGTTGAGATTGTTCACTGCACTGGATGCCACGTTCACGGTTGTCTAAATTGTTACACAAACCTTCCAGTAGGTGGCAGTAAAGCATCCCAGCAATATGCTGCTACTGCTGCTAAGTCGCTTCAGTCATGTCCAACTCTGTGCGACCTCATAGATGGCAGGCCAACAGGCTCTCCCGTCCCTGGGATTCTCCAGGCAAGAACACTGGAGTGGGTTGCCAGACCACCATTTTTTTGTTATGCTCCGAGCCCGTATCTCCGAACCGACCGAGAGAGCAAGGCCACCACAGTATTGCAAACGCAAGAAGGGAGTTTGTTTATTCCTAGCGCGCTAGGGCCCAAGTCTCATCCCACACAAGGGAATCTGACAAGAGCCGCGAACAAAGAAGTATGGCGGCTTATATACAGGCAGTTCTTTGTCTCAGTTACAGGAGTAGCTGGCATTACATGATTGGCCAGGCAGGATGAGCGCATATCCTGTCTCTTTCTGGTAAACATGACTCAGGTCCTAGAGACCGTCGTTTGGTCCCTAACATTTTTGACTGTTGGAAGTACTGTCTCAAAGAAGAGATGCTTTTTTCTAATTCACCCAACAGTGGCTTATGACCTGATGGTAACCCTGATCCCAAAGTCCTTTACAGAAGACCTCGAAAGCCTGTCGGAGGAGAAGAGGAAGTGGTCGGAAGTTCTAAACAACACTGACCAATAGAAATATAGCATGAGCCATATGAGTAATTTAGATTGGCTAGTTGTCACATTCAATAAAAAAGTAAAAAGAAACAGGTGGATTTGATTTTTAATGCATGTGTCTAACCCATTATATTTAAAATATTGTCATTTCAACAGGTAGCCCATGTGAAAATTAGTAATAGGACGTTCACATTTTGGGGCAGGCTAAATCTGATCACCGACTCAATGGACATGCGAAAAGTGAAAGTGCAAGTCACTAAGTCGTCTCCGACTCTGCAACCGCATGGACTTTACAGTCCATGGAATTCTTCAGGCCACAGTACTGGAAAGTGTAGCCTTTCCCTTCTCCAGGGGATTTTCCCAACCCAGTGATCAAACCCAGGTCTCCTGCATTGCAGGCAGAGTCTTTACCAGCTGAGCCACAAGGGAAGCCCAACAGTACTGGAGTAGGTAGCCCATCCCTTCTCCAGCGGATCTTCCTGACCCAGCAATTGAACCAGGGTCTCCTGCATTGCAGGCTGACTCTTTACCAACTGAGCTATTAGGGAATCCCCAAAGGACATGAGTTCGAGCAAACTCTGGGACATAGTGAAACACAGGGGAGCCTGGCATGCTGTAGTTCACGGGGTCACAAAGAGTCAGACACAATTTAGCAACTGAACAGCAACAACTTTCAAATCCAGTATATGTTTGACACAGAGCACACCTCCATCTGAGCCCCATTTCAAGTGGCCCAGAGCCACGTGTGGCTCATGGCTGCTGTGTTGAACAGCAAAGTCCCAAGTTCAGAGACAGGATTTGCAACCCTACCACTCTAAATATTTTGTGCCAGCTAATTCTTTGTTATGGGGACTGTCCCATGCATTGCAGGATATTTAGAAGCCTCTTTGACTTCTTCCAATAGATGTCCATAACACTCTGATTTGTGACAAACAAACATGTCTCCAGACATTATTAAATGTCCCCTAGTAGGCAAAATCACCCCCACTGAGAATCACTGCCCTGAAGGATACCTCCTTTGCTTGTGGCTGGACAAGCAATGCTCTTTCCAGTGGCCGAAAAGTAACTTTGGGAGGAGGGGCAGGGGAGAGGTACTTGGTTTTGGATCTAGAGGCCCCCTCCCCCCAGTCATGGTCACATACTAGGTCCTTGCTGATCATTGGTCTTTATTACTGACTCGCAGCTTCCCTGGTGGCTTATCAGTAAAGAATCCGCCTGCAGTGCAGGAGATGCGGGTTTGATCCCTGGGTAGGGAAGATCCCCTGGAGAAGGGAATGGCAATCCTCTCCAGTATCCTTGCCTAGGAAATCTCATGGACAGAGAACCCTGGTGGGCTACAGTCCATGGGGTCACAAGAGTCAGGCATGACTTGATGAGTAAACCTCTACCATCACTGATTTGCAATCTCCCTGAGAGACAATTGTATCTAATTCAAAGGGTTATTGTGAGGATTCAGGAGTTTCATTTTTCAAGTAAAGGGCTTAACTCTGAGTTGGGTAATCCCCTTGATGACCCTATTAGGTAAGCCAGGGGTTACAGACTGGCTGCCTACAGGTATATTTTTGTGGCAGGAACAGCGTTATTTAAAAATTAGCATGGATTGCAGCTTACTTCCAGTGTATGATTCAGTGAGATTTTAGGAGATTGACTGAGTTGGGTAACCATTGTCATGACCCAGTTTTGGAATATTTTTGTCACCCCATTTGCTGTTAATCCCCATTCCCACCCCTAGCCCTGGGCAACCACTAATCCACTTTCTGTCTCTGTAGATTTGCCTTTTGGGGGGCATTTCACATAAATGGAATCGTACAGTAGGTGGTCTCTTGCTGAAAGTTTGGTGATCATTTTGTACGTAATCTCTTTTGACACTTTATGGATAACCGTCTAGAGAGCGATCTTATTTTACAAGAACGGGATCATATCATACAAACTATTTTTTACCATGGACTTTTTAATTAGGCAAATCAAATGAACTTATTTACAAAACAGAAATATACTCACAGACATAGAAGACAAACTTACGGTCTCCAAAGGGGAAAGAGGGGAGGGATAAATGAGGAGTTCAGGATTAGCAGAGACCCACGACTATATATAACATAGATAAATAAGGACCTGCTGTATAGCACAGAGAGCTACATTCAATATCTTGTAGTAACCTATAATGGAAAAGAATCTGATAAAGAAAAGATTTCATATACATATATATATATATATAAATGTATAACAATCACTTTGCTATACACCTGAAACTCACACAATATTGTAAACCAAAAAGGAAAAAAAAATTTAATTAAATTGGGAGATCTACAGATACACACACACAGACACAGACACACACATTGTATAGCATACCTTTCCAGCCCTCAGGTAATCCATGTTAATTACCTACCTGATCTCATTCTATACCTTTCTTCATGCTCATACAATCATAAACATATACATGTCAAGGCGTGTGTGTGTGTGTGTGTGTGTGTGTGTGTGTAAATGCACATGTAGAAGGGGTTTTTCTGTCCTGGCTTGTTTTGCAGCATTGTGTATGTTTGCTCAGTCATGTCCAATTCTTTCCAACCCCATGGGCTGTATGTAGCCCACCAGGCTCCTCTCTCCATGGGATTTCCAGGCAAGAATACTGGAGTGAGTTGCCATTTCTTCCTCCAGGAGATCTTCCAGACCCAGGGATCAAACCCACGTCTCCTGAATCTCCTACATTGGCAGACGGGTTCTTTAACAACTGTGTCACCTGTTTTGCAGAGGTGGGGTCATATCACATGCACGTTTCTGCTTCTTCCTCTCTCTCACCTTGCAGTGCTTCTTTAATATCCCTGTCTGGTGGGCATTTGGGAAATGAAGCTTCACCAGTGAGGGACGTAAAGGAGCAGTGAGTGACAGGGGGTCTGGTCTGCCCTGTGTTTGGGGTTTAGGTCAATTGGAGTAATAACGTGTGAGTGGAAAGACCTGCAAACATCAGCATCTCTGTTGATTTATGTGCAAGAAATGAAAAGGCAACAGCCCAGAGAAGGGCAACCATGTGCCCAACAGAAGCCCAGGAGCATCACGAGGAGAGAAAACACATAAGAGGGACAAGCGCTTCCAACACCTAAGAAATCGTCATCATAGAGTTCTTGCTATAAACAGCGGCCCCCAAACTTTCTGGCACTAGGGCCTGGTTTCCTGAAAGACAATTTTTCCATGGACCAGGGAGGTGGCAGAAACGGTTTCAGGGTGATTCATGCACATTACATTTATTGTGCACTTTATTTATAATATTATTACATCAGCTCCAGGAGACCCAGGTTTGATCCCTGGGTCAGGAAGATCCCCTGGAGAAGGAAAGGGCAAGCCACTCCAGTATTCTTGCCTGGAGAATCACATGGACCAAGGAGCCTGGTGGGCAGCACCCCATGGGGTCACAGAGAGTCAAACATGACTGAACGACTAACACACACGTGCACACACACACCCCTCAGATCTTTAGGCGTTAGATCCCGGAGGTTCTGGACTCCTGCTATAAATATTTGTCCACACTTGAACATCCTTGGAATAAAGATGAGCCTTGCATGGATGACACTGCATAGGTTAATTTGCACAGCTTTTCTTACTCGTGACTCATGAAGTAATGGTATCTCAGATTCAACAACATAACATACAGTATTTTCTACAACCACCTAGTGATTCATTCAACAAAGATGCATTGCCCTTTTACTAAGGACCGTTCTGGTACTGGGTACTCAGCAAGAAATAGAACATGCCCTCCCCACCCCGTTCTCATGGAGCCTGGCATTCTAGTGATGGAGGGAGTGGACAGTAGCAGATAAGTGTATATTACATGTAGAGATGAGGACCGAAAAGGAAGGGCGTGGCCTTGGGCTAAAGGATGACTCCAGATAGGTGGCCTCCAAGGAGGGGATATTCAGGCCAGTTAGCAGAGAAAAGAATAACTGTCAGTGCCTGCTTGGTTTCTCTTAAATAAATTAAAAAAAAAATATTTAATTATCCATTTTTGTTTTCACTTCATTGCTGCGTGAGGACTCTCTCAAGTTGCGGTGAGCGGGGCTGCTCTCTAGCTGTGGTGCTCAGGATTCTCATCGTGGTGGCTTCTCTTGCTGCAGCTCATGGGCTCTAGGGCCCGTGGGCTCAGGGATTGTGGCACATGGGCTCTAAAGCACAGGCTCAGTAGTTGGGGGACATGACTTGTGGGATCTTCCCAGACCAGGGATCAAACGCGTGTCCCCCGCATTGGCAGGCAGATTCTTAACCATTGGACCATCAGGGAAGTCCCATCGGTGCCTGCTATTGACGGTGTGTCCTTGATTTTCACAGTGTTCTATGAACCCACTCATCTTCACCAGGCTGACTCTAGGAAACACCACCTTCTGCTTCCTGGGTGACCTCTATACTGGTCTGCAGCCCTGCATGTCTTTTCTCTGAAGCTCCTGAGGCCACAGGGGGTAGGCACCCTCCATGACAGGATAGGAATGCTGAGATTTAAAGCATCCTTTTTAAAGCACATTTAATGAATTTTCAGTGCAGCCTGTTTAACCTCTAGGGCATGGTTCCAGCTAACGGATCCCATATGTGTGTGCTAAGTTGCTTCAGTCGTTTCTGACTCTCTGAGACCCCATGGACTGTAACCCGCCAGGCCCCTCTGTCCATGGGATTCTCCAGGCAAGAATACTGGAGTGAGTTGCCATGCCCTCCTCCAGGGGATCTTCCAGACCCAGGGATCGAACCCATGTCTCTTGTGTCTCCTGCATTGGCAGGCAGGTTCTTTGCCATTAGCACCACCTGGGAACTCCCTAATGGATCCCAGTGCAGAACTAAAAATAATGCGCATGGGCAACCAGCAGCACCTCCTTTCCCCCGCTGACCAGAGGAGTCCACCTTAGTTCCAACACTTGGAAAGCAATCGCGCATAAGCAGTAGTCTTATTTTTCCTGGTACACTGGCTCCCTTCAGCACAAAGCTTTATCCCTGCCGAATTTACTATTGATCCCACGAGTTCTGAGTCCTTGAGAGAGCTAAGTTCCTTAATAACAGCCTGAAGTTTTTAAAGAGTCATGAGATTAATAACCTCTGTGAGTGGCAGCCCCTTGCCCAGTAGGAAAATGGGCATGCCTTTTCCAAAGAAGGGAAGAGAGTTCCTTATTCATGCATCTTGTATCTTACAGGCTCCGGAAGAAACATAGAAAGGTCTTTATCCTCAAGAGCCATTTGGTTCTAAGAATGAAAGAAAATCAGGAAAAACAAAGAAGTCCCGGGTGTCAGCATAGGCTGAGTGACATTGCCCAGCCACGCCTCCTTCTGGGCCAGGGGTCTCCAGTGTCAAGCAAGGACGCTCCCTTCATGAAAGTTTCTTCTAGCATCAGAATGCCCTCTAGCTGGGGCTTCCCTGGTGGTCCAGTGGTTAAGAATCCACCTGCCAATGCAGGGGACACAGGTTCGACCCCTGATCCGGGAAGATCCTACATGCCCCAGAGCATATTAGCCCGAGTGCCACTGCTACTCTAGAGCCTGTGCTCGGCAAGAAGAGAAGCCACCACAATGAGAAGCCTGACCACCACAACTAGAGAGTTGCCCCCACTCACTGCACCTCGAGAAAGCCCTCACACAGCAATGAAGACACAGCGAAACCAAAAGTAAATAAATTTAAAAGAATGTTTAAAGAATTCCCTCCAGCTGGGATGCAAAGTGCAGTTGAAATAGCACATCTGAGAGCTAGCATTCTGCAAGTTCTTCAAGCCTCAGTTTATTCATTTGTAAAATGGGTACATACTTATAGCAACCTCCTGAGACTGCTGCAAGTTTTCACATGTGTGCTAAGTCGCTCAGTGGTGTCTGACTCTTTGAAACCCCATGGACTAACCCACCTCTGTCTGTGGGATTCTCCAGGCAAGAATACTGGAGTAGTTTGCCATTTCCTTCTCCAGGGGATCTTCCCGACCCCACGGATCGAACTTGTGTCTCTTATGTCTACCACGAGCACCACCTGGAATCCTGAGTTTTAACATATGGTCACAAAGAGTCGGACACAACTGAAGTGACTGAACACACACAGAGAACACACAGAAATAAAGTGTGTAGGACAATACATTCAGTTAGCTCTTCTTACTATCCATACATTCAGTTAGCTCTTCTTACTACCCAGATAGACTTAGAGCAGGAGTTCTCTCCCTAGGAGGATCGCATCCTTTGCCAGGGAACATTTGGCAATGTTTGGAGACATTTGTGGTTGTCACACTCAGAGAGGGTGTGACTGGCCACACAGGTGACTCGTGGTTACCATGTTGAATAGCACATTGGTAGGGCATTGGACGGCCCAGGTGTTGGATGTTTTTATCATCCCAGATGTTATTCAAGAAGCACAGACCCAGAGCCCCCAGCCGGTAGGAGCTAAGCCAAATGGTCATCCCTAGGAGAGGTGGCTAGGCAGAAGTGAATGACTGGGGCTGGCCAAGAAAGAACAGGTTGGTCTAATACTCTGCCTTAAGCTTCCAAGAACACTATGTTCTAATAAAAGACTTTTGCAAAAGATAAGACCATTTATTCATGAGTCAGACTCCCCTTGAGCCAAGGGAGGCTCCATCTAGATTTACTTAATTGGGAAGAGAGGTTGTCAAGCCCCAGAAATCCTGAATCTGGGCATGTACGGCCCTTGCCTTGAAGAAAAGTTTCTGGCCAGCTCCAGGAAGCACAGGGTAGAGAATTCGTTTGCCTTGGCAGAGATTTAGATTTGGAAAACACTTCTCTCCTGTGTCTGCTTTTGCTCCTGCCAGATACTAAAATTTTTACCCCTCATTGACCTCCCTATTGAAATCCATCTGATTACAAAGATTCTGTCTCAGACAGCATCGTATGTCAACTTCCCAATGGCCCATCATATCTTTATCAAGGATGATGTGCTTGTTGAATGATGAAAACTCTCCAATTGACTTAATAAGTTAAGAGAGAAATTGTCTTATAAATGGAAAGTCTAGGGCACTGCAGGCTTCAGACACAGATGGATTCAGAAATCAATTTCTCTGCACCTCTGAGCTCTGCATTTGACTCTCTTTCTTTCACTATCAAGCCAAACACTCCCTTCTCTCCTCTTTTTTTCTTTTTTGGCCACATCAGGTGTTAGTTGCAGCACGCAGGATCTTTGTTATGTCACGCGAGATCTTTGATTGCCACACATGTACTGTCTAGTTGTAGTCCAGGCTTAGTTGGCATGTGGCATGTGGGATCTTAGTTCCCCAATCAGGGATCAAACCCATGTCCCCTGCATTGCAAGGCAGATTCTTAACCGCTGGACCTCCAAGGAAGTCCTTGCCTTGGACTTTCTAGAAGTGGTTTCAGAGGCCATACATCCACCGCTTCTCAGATCCAAGTCCAGCAGAAATGAAATGCTACTTTCCCTCCATCAAAAATCCTGGGACTTCCTGTTATTGGGCTCGACAAGAATCATATGACCATCCCTGGACCAACGCCTGTGGGCAGGGCAGTGTGATGTGTTGGGGTGTGCCCCACTGTATAGCTGGTTTCAAGACCCTTGAAGTACATGAGCTGAGCGTGAAGACCTAGGGAGATTCCCCTGAAAAATACCTGAAAACCGATGCAGAAAATAAGGTGATTGTGTTCTGGGCAGTAAAAATAACTGTCCACTGAACCTGATCTGGAATTCTATCAAATTGCTTCTGATTTACTCTCATTTTTCTTTCCCTGACTGTCAGTTTCTGAGCTGTCAGAGGATTAGTAGTCACCATGCGGCATCAGCTTAATGACAATGGTGCCTTTTTACCTGTTTATCTTGTCATTCTTGCTGAGATGCTTAAGGACAGAGATACACACAGATGGGTCTGGGCTGGTCCAGCAGATCTTACCTCTTGTATCTGAGAACATGTTATTGGTTAACAGATAGAGTGACCCAGACTGAATTAAACCCCCAAAAAAGGAACTTTAAGGGCTTCTCTATTTGTACAGTAAAGCAATCTGGCTTCAGGAATGGCTGAATCCAGGAGCTCAAATGAGGTCATCAGTCAGTATTTTACTCCTGCCTCTCTGTCTTTTGGTTCAGTATTCTGTACCTGTACTGACTGAAATCTTGGATGAGCTGTACTGTCCCAACGTGGCTGCACACCATCTCTTTACACGTAGCAGTCTGGCATGAAAAATTTCACATTTTAAATATTTCAGCCTTGCCTGAAAAATTCCTGAGATTCCCTCTGACTGTGCCAGCTTAAGTCGTGCGTTCACCCCTGAGCCAGTCATTTGTGGCCAGAGAAATGTGAAGCTCTGAGTGGCTTAGGTTGTGGTCACATGACCCTAATTTGGAGCCTGGAGGTGGAACTTCACCCGAACCTCTGGACTGATGTGGGGGAGGGGAGGGTTCCCAGATGCAACTAGGGCAGGGGCCACAGAGAAGAGAACTGGGCGCCTGGAGTAGAGGCTCCTCCCTTCCCACCCCTTGTTCTCATCTACCCACCCTTTCCCTGTCCTCCTGTCCCAGGGCCTTTCTCAACTTGGCCTGGGTTAGGGAAGAGGCCTAATGTCAACAAAGCCATGAACACATTGACATTAGCTAAAGCAGTGATCAGCTCTGATGGAGGCAAAGGACACGAAATGGAAGAGTCTAAACTCCCCCGTAAGACTCTGCCCTGAGCTCTCCCAGGAGGATAAGGGTCCTGTGCTTGGCTATTGAAGGCTGAGGATAGTTGACAAGGAAATTGACACCATAGCATGTAGAAGGCTGTCATGGAGTGATTCCAGATCAGAAAAAGAAAGTGAAGAGGGGGAGAAAATGCGTGACTTGTAACAATGTAAAGGACTTGCTAGAAACTCAGACTCACCCTTCCAGCTTCACCAGAGCCCCTGAGCTCCTGAGGGAAGACAGGTGTGGTCACGACCAGCAGACATGGTGCTGGGGCTTTAGCACCGTCCCTCCCCAAACTCCCGTTTCAGCCTGCATGGCTGGACCACTCCCATCCCTGCTGCCTGGTTTCCTCTATAATTACGCCCTTTCTTCCTCACTCTGCTCCAGTGTTCAGGTGGTGGCTGCGGCTTTTGAAATAAATCTTCTCTAGCTGCCGTCTATGGGGTCGCATAGAATCGGACACGACTGAAGTGACTTACCAGCAGCAGCAGCAGTGGGGCTTATTGTACTGGACACTTGAAATTTGCCAAAGGGATAGATTCTAAATTAAATCTTCTCAATGCACTATACACACCCACGATGATAACTGTGTCAAACTGATACATTGTTTAGTGTAGATTATGGTGATCTTCTCACAGTGGATACATATATCAAAGCCATCAAGTTGTACATCTTAATTGGATACATTTTGATATGTCAAAGATATCTCAATAGAGATGTTTAAAAAAATCAAAGGATTTTTTTTTCTTCCAAAAAATTATGTTGCCTCTGATTTTCCTTTTAGCAGTATAATGAAGATGGTGAGATGATGAAGATGGGTCCCTGAACTTACACAAGTTACTGAGCATAATTATATGAGACAAACTTTTTAAAAGAGAAGAAAAGAAAGACAGTTTAGTAAAATTCTTGTCTACTAGTGTCTGGGAATTGGAGAGGGTCACAGGAAGAAAGAAAACTTGATCGCAAACCTCAAGGACTTTCTTGTTAATTCTAAAATAGAAGCAGTGAGATAACTTTCCACCAACTAAATTGACAAAGTTGTTTTCTTAAGGGAAAGTTTCTGGAACTCAAGAACTGCTTTCAGATCCAAGTCCAATACGATTGGTTGTGTGACCTCAGACAAGTTAACCAACCTCTCTGTGCCTTGGTTTCCTCCTCTGTAAAATGGTTTGGGTGAGGACAAAAGGAGCCGGTCCTTAATGTCCTCTTAGCACAGAATCTGACATACAGCAGGTTCTTAAGAAATGCTAGATAAGGAAGATAAGAATATCTGCCTGGAAATTTCTCCCCCAAATCTCACAAGGCTGCCACCTTCTTGATAGTTGGAATCCTCCCTCTCTTGTTCCCTTCTTTTATTTTTCTCATGGTATTTATTGCCCACAGGTGTCTTCTTATTGACTTGTTATCATCTACCCAACACTCCCCATATCAAAACATCCTTAGAGTCTCCTTATCACTCACATCTCCATCTCCAGTGCCTGGGAAAATGCCTGGTGCATAATAGCAATACAGGAAGTAACTGTAAAAAGAAGGAATCCTCGTGTGCTAGCTGAAGAATGTGAAAGTCGCTCAGTTGTGTCTGACTCTTTGTGACCCTATGCACTATACAGTCCATGGAATTCTCCAGGCCACAATATTGGACTGGGTAGCCTTTCCCATCTCCAGGGGATCTTCCCAACCCTGGGATCAAACCCAGGTCTCCCGCACTGCAGGCAGATTCTTTACCAGCCGAGCCTCCAGTATTCTGGCCTGGAGAATTCCATGGACTGTATAGTCCATGGGTCACAAAGAGTCGGACGCAACTGATCCACTTTCACTTTCAGATGAAGAATAGTGAGGGGTCAGCCCTGACTCCAGTGCAAGCCTGGCCACACATTTGGAGCCTCTAACGAGGAAATCCAGCTTCCTCTGGGCTTGACCACCCTGGGGAGGGTCCTGCTGTCCAGTTGGCCTACATGGGCCAGGTTCCACCCAGCACCACCAGATCCAGGGTGGACAGGAGTCCTGAGCTGAGAACCACTCAGTATCTCCCAAGTCCTGGCAGCATTTTGCACTGTCAGCTGGAGAAAGTGTGATTTATCACAGAACAGATTTCTGTTTGGCCATCCTTAAGCGAGGAGCAGGAAGCAAAGAGGAGGGAAGCGGAGACATCGTCCCAGAAATACTGCTTAGCCCTGCCTTCCCCCACCTTTTCCTGTTCTTCTTTTCCAGGGACGTCAGAAAAGTAAGTGTCAGGCGCTTTTGTAGTGAAGGAACTGCTGAAATGGCAGCAGACCTCCTGCAAACATAAAACTTTCTCTCTGGCAGCTGCAGCGGGGGCGAAGATAGTGGGGAAGATGCTAGATAAGCCAGAAGTTCTGTGTGAGAATAGGACACAGAGAAAGGAAAGGCGTTCTCCCAGACCAAAGCTAGGGCCAGGCAGAAGTCATTGCCCCTGGATGAGAAGCTCTGATGTGGAGAATTTCCAAAACCATGGGCTCTTCCTGCTGTGCCCTCTCTAATGCCTAAGGAGGAGAGAAGGGGTATGGGATAAAGGGAGAATGGAGTGTGGAGGGGAAGGAATATGAGGCCTCCTGAATGGTACAGGCAGTGTTCTCTTCACCACAGCACTTAGAAGAATAACTCAGTCAGCTCTGCTGCGTAACAAGTGACCCCAACATTCGGTTGTTGAAAGGAATGATCATTTTCTCTTGGTTGTGCATTTGCAGATCGTCTGGTGGTCTCTGGGCTCAGCTGGGCTGGATCCCTCTCTGCACATCAGGCAGTGATGGAGTCCAGATGCTTCATCCCAGGGCTGGGCTGAGAGGTCTCAGCTAGTTTAAGTTCCTCTGGTGGCAAAGTTCGCAAGGGCTGGCAGAAACACATGACAACTCTTCAGTCTGAGCTTGGATAGGTTAGCTGTCGACTTTTTCCTCATTCTCTTGGCCAGAGCTACCCACATGGCCAGGTCTGCCATCAACGCCAAATAAAGCCTGTCTGCTCACAGTGGAAGAAAAGGAATAAGAATCAAAATCAACAACTCAAACAGCCCATAAACCAGGAGGCGCCATGGTTAAGAGCAGAGCTCTGGGGTTGACTGTGTTTAAATTCTGACTCACTAACTACCATCTGTGTGTTCTTGGGCAAGTTACCTCACTTCCCTGTGTGTTTGTTTCTTCATTTGAAATATGGATGTGATTCTTAAAATGTCGCTCTGTCCTGTGTTCATGGTGAGGATTCAACGAAATGATCCGTGTGACCCCTTAAAATGGTTCCCAGTTTACTGCAGGCACTCAGAGAACATTTTTTGCTGCTATAAAATGGTTATCACCCATGAGAGTCCATCTCCTCAGATGTGTATGTTCCCTGTGTGTGCAGTAGGTGGGTGAGTGTCAGGGGCAAAGTGGTAGGGGCAACCCTGAGGGTCCCCTAAGGGGAAGAAAAGGGGACCGGGTACCTGCATGCCTCTTCTTCAGCAAGGGCACGTTCCATGGCTGCCTTGGAAACACTCTTCTCTGGAGATGTTGCGGCAGTTTCTGGCCATTTAATTCCTCACTGAGAGAACTTCACATTGGTTGCCAGTAATTTGCATGAAGAAATAGTCTGCCAAACAGTCTCCCAGGGCATAGCTCCCAGTCACCCCGCAGCCTGCCCTGTCAAGGATTGCTCAGCCTAGCTCTTGGTGGGATGGGGTTGACACTTTGCATACTTCCCATGAGGACATTGTGCAATAATTAAAATTAAGAGAATAATAACAAAATAAATAAATAAATCTGGGCACTAACTATGATAGGTGGTAGGATGGAGAAAGCATGGGAGAAAAGCAGGCACAGAAGGGGAGGCAGCCTGCTGTGGGATGTGGGCACCTCTGGGGCTGGCTTTCAACACCTCCAAGACCAGCTGCCACCCACTGTCCCTTCCAATAGTGCCCCCCAAATAATTTGAAAAAGAAGATATATATATATAGATAGATATAGATATAGATATATACACAAACATACATATATATGTGTATATATATATACACACACATACATATATATATATATATATATAACTGAATCACTTTGCTGTCCACCTGAAACTAATACAGCATTCCCTGTCCAGTATTCCAGCCTGTCTGAGTGGGCTTATTTGGGATGGGCCAAGAGAGTGAGGGAGGGCCAGGGAAGCTAATGGAAAGGATCTGAGCTGGTCCATGGGCCAGTGGCCTGTCTCAGGGCCCCTTTCCTTGGCCCCGTTGCCCAGATGAATGAAAACGATTCTAACGTTCACATGGCAGGAAGGTGATTTCTAAGGCCACAATCTCAGGATATTACCTGTTCAGAAAACATAATAGAAGCAGTCTGATCAGGTCGCACTAGCTGTCATAAACCCTCTTCTCCACCTTGGGCAAGCTACAACCTCAGTGCTCCTCAGTTTTCTCATCTCTAAAATGGGATCCTAGGACATCGCTGGTGGTCCAGTGGTTGAGAATCCACCTCCCAAGAAGGGGATGAGGGTTCAATCCCCAGTTGGGGAACTAAGGTCCCACATGCTGTGGAACAAATAAGCCCAAATGCTGCAACTACTGAGCCCGCACACCACAACTAGAGAGAAGCCATGGGTCACAACGAAAGATCCCACATGCCACAACTAAGACCCAACACAACCTAAAATAAATATTTAAAAAATAAAAATAAAATGAGATCCTGATTGCTGTCCAGAGCTCTAGAAAGGACCAAGGGCGAGAATGATGGGGAAAGCACCTGGCAAATGTAAAACAAGGCATCAGCACAGTGCAAGGACATTTGACATTTTATGTTACTAGAGCAGGTATACACACTCAGGTGCACAAGAAGTGTAAGTCATTTTTCTGTATCTGAACTTGATTTCAGTTTGCAACCCTTGGTCTCCTAAGACACGAAACCTATACCTGGAGCTATATTTCTGAACATATGAAGTTGGAGATGTTAATTAGAGAGCCAAGTAGAGATGTTGAATAAGCACTTTGTTATCTAGAGATGGGATTTGGGGAGTCATTAACACAGTGATGATATTTAAAGCATCAGAGCTAGATGATTACAATAATGAAAGGAGCAGGTATGGACTGAATGTTTGTGTGGCTCCCAAATTCTTCTGTTGAGATTTTAAACCCTAATATGATGGTATTAGAAGTGGGGGGGGGGAGGGGAGGAATGGGGAGGTGATTAGGTCATGAGGGGTGGAGCTTTCGTGAATAAGTTAGTACTTTTTAAAAGAGATTGTTTTTTTATTTTGTTTTTTGTTTGTTTTTTTACTGCGCAGTTTATGGGATCTTAGTTCCCCAACCAGAGATTTTCTGGGGATCTCCACTGATGCATAAGCTTTCTCTAGTTGTGACTCCCAGGCTCTAAGACGTGGCTTAGGAGTTGAGGTGCATGGGCTTAGTTGCTCTGAGGCACGTGGAATCTTCCTGGACCAGAGATCGAACCCATATCTCCTGCATTAGCAGGCAGATTCTTAGCCACTGGACCACCAGGGAAGTCCCTAAATTAATGCTTTTATAAGATGCTCCAAAGAGCTCCTTCACTGCTTCCATCAACTGTAGACACAGACAGAAGACAGAATATATGAGTCAGGAATCGGGTCCTCACCAGACACAGAATCTGCCGGCGCCTTCATCTTGGACTTACCAGCCTTCAGAATGTGAGAAGTAAATGTCTCGTGTTTAAGCCCCCCATCCTCTGGATATTCTGTAATAGCAGCTCCAGCAGGCTAAGACAGGACATATATGATGCCATGGAATCATAGTAGGAGGAATTGCATTATTTCAAGGAGTGAACCTCTTCACTGTGGTCCTCAGACCTGAGGCATCAGCATTTCCCAGGCACTTGTTAGAAGCAAAACTGTGGGGATCCCCCTAGACCTGCTCAATCTGAGACTGTAGGGGTAGACTCAACCATCTGTGGATACTTGACAAGCCCTCTCTGATGCATACTCAAATTTGAGAACCTGCTTGGCTGCAGGAATCCAGGCAAAAGTCTCATTGGATGTTGGTGGCTGACCAGCAGATATCTTTTGCTTTCCTCATGGAAAGTCGTCCCCAGCCTCTACCTTAGGAAGCAGGTGACATCCTTGGAAAGCTGCCAAAGTCTGAATGACAGAAGATATCAACCAACCATATGCCACTCATCCAGAACCCTTGTGACCCAACCTGGCCCGTCATGGTCCTTAAGAGCAGACTGGTTGATTCTGTGGCCACCAATGCTTTCAAAAGGTGTAGTTTGAATGTCACAGTGAGGACTTCCCTGATGGTCCACTGGTTAAGAATCCACCTTCCAATGCAGGGGACATGGGTTCAATCCCTGGCCTGGGAAGATCCCACATGCCAAGGGTTGCCTAAGCCCGAGCACCACAATTGCTGAGCCCATGCTCTAGAACCCGTGTTCCACAATGAGAGAAGTCACCATAACGAGAAGCCTTCCCACTGCAGCTAGAGAAGAGCCCCTGCTTGCCGCAGCTAGAGAAAGCCCATGTGAAGCAACGAAGACCCAGCACAGCCAAAAAACATAAATAAATTTTTTAAAATAAGTTTATTTTTTAAAGTCACAGTTAGCAGTAGCAGCAGGAGGTAGTGTTCTTAATAGGCAGCCCACCCACAATGATAAATTTAAGAGATTCCCAGAAATGGATCAGAGGGGCTGCAAAGATTCCCGTAGTGGGGTTGGATTCCTTTTTTGCAGATGAGCCAGCTCATTTTGTGATATCGTGGTTCCCACTGCTAGCCACTTAGGAGATGATTAATGCAGCCTGCGACTTCCCCAGACATTTATGGCACCTTCAGGAATAACAGAGACAATGGCTCTATCATGCCCGGTGGCTGCATACCCTTGGCGTTCCTCTTAATTATTTATATATTCTGGAGCGGCCAGGTTCCCTCCCACCAGAGCTCAGAAAGGTAATAAATGAGGAAAGTCAATGGTCTGTAAATTACAACATTGATTAAAGAAGTGATTACTGATATAACTCTTGCTGGGCTATTATGCTAATGCCTGCCCAGATCCAGGACAGTGTTTACATGCTAATGACAAGTCTGGGACAGCAATGAAAATTGGTTTCCACCCTTAATCAGTATGTAAACTCTTTTAAACCACTCTGACCATGAGTGAGAAGATCCATTCGTGTGGTCCCCTCCCAATTGCCCTCTGCCACTATCCCCAGCAGATGGAAGAAATTCACTCAGCCCAGCCCTCACCAGCTGCCCCTCCAAACAGAAGCGCAAGTTGAAGTTGAAAATTGGGCCCAGAGTAGTCATCTGTAGTTCCTAGAAGCTGGGGAAAGAAAGTGCAATCACAGGAGTTCAAGCATCGGATGTTATTTAACCGGAGCCATAGACCCCCTGAAGGAGATACTGTTCCTTCCTGAGTATACAACCTGGACGGGAGACAGATAAGCACGTTGGTTATTACCACTTAGTATATAAGTGCTGCTCAAAGAGTCCATGTGTGACTTTAACTCTGGAATGATACACAAAACTCTGTGTCTATGCATTTCTATGGCAAGAATTAACTTTATGTGTATTCCCAAAGGAGTCGATGACTCCTAAAAGGTTAGGAAACACTGCTCTAAAGCTTTCTGGAAGTTTTCAAAGTAATTCCTTGTGTTTCCTCTGTTCTTGATTCCAAGTTATCTCAATATTTTGCGTCTCCTCTTGCCCCAAGATCTATGGCTATGTTGAAGCAAACATCCCCATGAAAAAAGAGCCCTGTTCATGCATCCAGCTTGCTGTTCGTCTATCCATCCTTCTATCCATTCATCCATGTATGCATGCATCCATCTATCCACTCATCCATCTATCCACGCCTGCATGCATACATGTATCCATCCATTCATCCATCTATCCACCCATGCAGATATGTATTCATCCATCCATTTATCTGTCTATCCATCCATGCATCCATCCACTTAGTAATTTATTCACCCATCCATTCATCCATCCAATCATCCACCCTCCATCCATCCATCCATTCACCCATTCATCCATCTGTCCATCTACTCACTCATTCATCCATCCACCCACCCATTCATGCAACCATCCATTCAGTCCACTTTGCTGAGCTCCTGCTTCAAAGAAGGAAAAGGTATACTTATTGCCTTCAATGGTTTTACATTTCTGCAGCTGAAAATGCAAGTTTACACAAGGGGTCAGTGTGATCCCATAAACTTGGCTATGCAAGATGGGTCATGTTGTGTCTCTATAACCCATCTTGATTGCTATTTTCAGTTTTCAATTCATTATGGTGGTGAAACATCATCCCAGTCTAATTTCTAGAAGACGTAACTACTATCAAGGCCTTGGGGAGGGGGCTTCTAGCCTTAAAGTGCTCTGTTCACAACTCCTCGGGGCCACCCATTATCAGCTGGAATCCACGTGGGTTACCTCTGATGTGGTCCCATCCTTGCACATGCTGCTCCTTCCAGTCTCCTCCCAGGGAGCACAGGCATCCTCAAGCTGTTTCTGAGTATCCATGGGGCTGTAAATAGATCCATCTTCCTAAGGGTTCAGCAGAGGAACACAAAATCTAGATGCTTGCAGGCTTTTATTTTTATTTTGTTTATGTTTGTTCTGCTTTGTGTTCTGTCTTACCTCTTTCCTGAGGCCATGATCTGCTAGAAATGGGAAAAGAGAGGGGAGGGAATTCAGGGGAAAGAAACAGGTTGATCTTCACTGATGTGATGCTGCCATTCACAGAAGGAGCAGTAACAGTACAGATACACAAATAATCCTAGGGGGTCAGGGGAAGTGCTGCAAGCAGAGAAGGAACGGCGTTCCCAGGGAAAAGGAACATCATATACGAAGACCTGGGTGTTCTGGGGAACCATCAGGGCTGCATGTAACTGGAACAGTGGATGTAAGAACTGGGAGTAGAGCTTTGCTGAGGAAGAAGGCTCTTCTTCTTCCACTTCTTCTTGAGGAAGTACAAGCCCTTCAGATCTTGGGGGGCTGGATGGGGTGGGACATGAGTGTGGCTGATCTTCTGGACAGACATCAGCCTGGAGAACAGACACCTTCTGGTACCCGCATCACATTCCCTGAATCCACCCAGAGTTCAGTCCCAGCTGCAATTCTGACAAGATTCAAGTTCGCTTGGTGACTGCTGCTTCTCTCACACTGCTCATGCGTTCCATCCCAGGGCTTGTGCCTCAGCCTGGAATAGGGGGAACACTTGGGCAGCATTCACCCAGTGAGAGAGAGGAGAGGTAGATTATATGTCTGCCTCTCATCCTGCAAGTTGACAATTCTGGAGGCTTTCCACAAGATCCCTGAAAAGCGGAGCTCAATGGTTACAGCACCAAATGCAAAAATGAACCTTTCTACTGACCTTTCTTGTTTCTCTGGCTCCCTCAGTCTGTTCCCTGGTCCCCATTCCATAGGGTCACCTCCCAAGTAAACCAACTGCACCAAATCCTTGTCTCAGTCTCCGCATCGAGGAGAACCTACATTAAGCCTGTGTGCTTTGCTAGAGACAAGGACAAATGGCTGAAAGGTGGTCTTCAGACCCCAAAGAACTTCTCTTCCTCCATCCCCTCTCTCTTGGCAGGTGCCTGACCATTGTGACTATGTCTTTGTCAATGGCAAAGAGATGAAAGGCAAGGTGGATGTGGTGGTGAACTTCACATACCAGCACCTAAGTGCCCCCCTGCACGTCACCGTATGGGTGCCCCGACTGCCCCTGCAGATCGAGGTCTCTGACACAGAGCTGAGCCAGATTAAAGGCTGGAGGGTGCCCATCGTGGCCAGCAAGAGGTGAGTCCGGGATGGGGAGACACATCAGAACCATGACGGCAACGGCTATGGATACTGATGTCAACAAAGGAGTCAATGCAGGAGGCAGTGCAGGGCCCAGGCGATGCTGTTACCATGGTGATCACATGATGCGAAGTGTGCATGCCTCTGCAGCCTAACAACAATCCTCTGGGAAAACCGAGACTCAGGATAACCCAGCCAGGCAGGAAGGCTGCTAAGCTGCCACGTCAGTATCAGATCCAATTGTTTGCACTCTGCATGGGCTCCTAGTAATCTCTCTCCTGAAAGTGCCCCTCCAGAAGGAAGCCGCAAAAGCAACATAGTTTTCTAGCCTTTCAACCCCCGGAGAATTAAAGTTTGGGCTTATTTCCTCTATGTGAAACAGCGATTCCTTTTCTGTTCTGGGTGAATATCTATAATCTTAAAAAAAACTCTGTGCATATCAAATTATTGGATAAAATCTAAATGCATTTATATTGGACCATCGGGGTGCTGTCTGCGCTTAAACCAAAAGAAAAACTTCTATTCCATGTGACTCTGGATCATCCTGTGTGGGAATCTGGAGTCTTGTTTCCTCAGCTCTGTGGCCCCCAGGTCAACTACATAGCAGTTGTTGCTGAATTATTGGTTTCCTGTATGACATCTTCCATCATAAACCATCAGGGATATTTTCCTGACTGTCTCCCAGGCACCAGAGTCTTGATTTTTAAGGAACAAGTAGTGTCTATCTCAAGAAAGATAAATAGGACAATGAGATGGTAAGTCTACTTTCATAGAATGAACTTGAAGGAATTTGTCCTCCTCTGATGAGGAAGACAGCTGTGAATCCAGCCAAGACTTCAGACCATTTAGTGGTCTCAAGTGACCAAGATGTGGGTTTGTTCCATGTCCCTGAAGAAGGGAAAACTGACACTTGCTGGTTTCAAATCCAAGCTTGGCTGCTTTCTAGCTTTGTGAGTTTGGGCCAGCCACCCAACATCTCTGACTCGGTTTCCTCATCTGGACATAAGAATAATTACAGTTTTGCCTCATGTTGTTAAGAATCCATCCATGAAGATCTTAGCATGGGCACATCTCCAGAGCATCATACCACTTTGACAAATAGACCTTTCTACAGTGGTAGAATGTTCTAGAACCACAGTATCCAATACAGTAGCCACTAGCACAAGGGGTTATGGAGTGACTGAGAAATATAATGCTGGGATTTGCTTAATTTTCTTCTTTTAAATTAAATTTAAATAGCCACACGTTCTCAGCTACTTCATGGACAGTATAGCTTTAGTATTAATAAATATTAACTCTTACATCTTTTATTTGTCAACAGATGCCTTTGAGAGAGATAGTGTTTTGTGGGCTACATATACAGGAGGTGGGATATGGGGAAATTCTTGGAGATATGGGGTCGTGCTGTTAAGTGGAGAGAGATGTTTATCTTTCCTTCCCAATTAAGTCTTACCTTCCTCCTTTGGCAAGTACAATAAAGCTTCTTTGCATTGTCTAAAAAAGAGCTGGTGCTTCTGTGTGGTCCTGAGTCTCTTGCCTGGGATGCTATCTCTTGGCAATTGATGGGGAGGTATCTACTTTGCAACTCCAGAGCATCATGAATTCTATCCCCTGACCCGAGAGTCTCCTCTCCTTCCCCATCAGGCCCACACGAGACAGCGAGGATGAGGACGAGGAGGAGCGGCGGGGCCGGGGCTGTGCCCTCCAGTACCAGCATGCCATGGTGCGGGTCCTCACCCAGTTTGTGTCCGAAGGGGCTGGCCCCTGGGGCCAGCCGAGCCACCTGCTCAGTCCCGACTGGCAGTTTGACATCACCCACCTGGTTGCCGACTTCATGAAGCTGGAGGAACCACATGTGGCCACTCTCCAAGACAGCAGGATCCTGGTCGGGCGGGAGGTTGGCATGACAACCATCCAGGTAGGAAGCTGGAGCCAGGAACCTCTGCACACCCATCACTGAGCGTGGTGTGCCTTGGAGGGAGGAAGTTTGCTAGCAGGGGTGGGTCCTCTGATGACATCCTCTGGACACCAGAAGGTGAGTCTGGGCCAGCTCTTTGAGTCCCAGGTAAAGTGGAGTGAAAGTGATAGTCATTCAGTCATGTCCGACTCTTTGTGACCCCGTGGACTGAAGCCCACCAGGCTCCTCTGTCCGTGGAATTCTCCAGGCAAGAATGCTGGAGTGGGTTGCCATTTCCTTCTCCAGGGGATCTTCCCGACTCAGGGATTGAAGTTGGGTCTTCTGCACTGCAGGCAGATTCTTTACCGCCTGAGCCACCAGGGAAGCCCCTTTGAGTCCCAACCTCCTTCCAAACAAACGAGAAGGGGGTGCTGCACCGCTTAGCACCTTCTGTGACCCCACGCTCTGCTGCGTCCTTCATTCCCACCACCCCCACCCCAGCCCACCCTGCCTCTGCTTCCCCACCATCGGCGCCCCCTCTCCAGTCTGCACCTCCTACACCCTCTTAGAAAGCACCTGCTCCCCACTCTGCAATACGCGTGCCAGTGGCCAAGGCAGGCTTCCTTTCTTCCTTTCCCCCCTTCTTTCCTAAGTCATCCTGTAGTTTATACGTAGTCATTCAACCAACTCTTCAAAATCCTACTGTCTCTTTTGCCCAAGGAAATGTATAGAAGGGTGGGATTTCAAGGCAGATGGGAGGGCACAGAAGGCCTTTTATTCAGCCCATCAAGTCCCACACTACAGACTCCACCTTTTGTGGAGGGTTTTTGTTTGTTTGTTTGTTTGTTTAATTTTACTGAAGGATAGTTTGATCTACATTGTTGTGTTAGTTCTAGCTGTTACAGCAAAGTGATTTAGTTACACAAATACATATGTCTTTTCTTTGTTAGACTTTTTCTCATGTAGGTTATCACAGAGTACTGAGTAGAGCTCCCTGTTCTGTACAGGAGGTCCTTCTTGGTTATCTGTCTTATGTATAGTAGTGTATGCAACTCCACCTTTCTGAAGTGTCCTTCTGGATCCTTTCACAACCGCCCCAGGTGGGAAAGATTGATATATTTCTACCATTTCACCTGGACATCCCAAGTCCAACATTTGGTATATGAGATGAAGCAGAAAGCATCCCAGGTGGTGCTAGTGGTAAAGAATCCACTTGCCAATGCAGGAGATGTGGGTTGGATCCCTGGGTTGGGAAGATGCCCTGGAGAAGGACATGGCAACCCACTCCAGTATTCTTGCCTGGAGAATCCCATGGACAGAGGAATCCAGCAGGCTAGATAGAGTCCCATGGGTTCCTGAAAGAGTTGGACTGGACTTAGCAACTAAACAACAAATGAGGCAGAAAGTAATATTTCAGCAGAGGATACATTGTACCCGGGGTTGGAGGGGAGACTAGGCGGTCTATTTTTCAGTTCCCCGGTTGATGGCCTAATTCACTTAGAATGGGACTCAGGCTGAACAGAGTCCGTTGGTGCGTCACTCTTCATGAGTCCAGGCAGTAGGACTGCCATGTATGGTTGACCAGTTTGTGCAGTATGCAAAGAGGCTTCATCTAAATGGGGAGGGTCATTTCCTTTCAAAGACACAATGGATTTTAATAGTTAGGTCAAGTTTCCAAAAGATAGAGCTAGAGTGTCACAGGGAAGAGTGACTTTATCTGATTCTCACATAACACAGGATAATGTATAGAGGGACGTTCTTGCTCCTTCCCACTCTATTCTGTACCCTGTACGGATGGGCAAAGCATAGCTGGGAAAGGCTCCAACATCCGTCCAGAAGCAGATGTGATGGATGGTCTGTGTCTGCCCGTCCCCCAGGTGCTGTCCCCTCTGTCCGACTCCATCCTGGCTGAGAAGACCGTCACTGTGTTGGATGACAAAGTCGCGGTGTCAGACCTGGCCATCCAGCTCGTGGCTGGGCTGTCTGTCACCCTCCACCCCAGCATGGAGAACAGCAGGGCTGTCATAGCTGTGGCCACAGCTGAGGAGCTGCTGCGGGCCCCTAAACAGGTAAGGGGTCCTTACCTGATCTAGCCAAAGGGGATGGGGGCAGGGTAGCCAAACCACGTTCCAGGAGGAAGTGATGCTGGCTGTGTAAAATCCACGTGGCTTGGAAGTCCAAGCAGTGGGGTCTGTGATGAACTGGAAGAGTGGTACCCAGTGCCCAGAGGTGGATGAACCATCTGGGCAGCAAACTCTCAGAAAGCCAGCTGCTTCAGACAATACCCACTGTCATTCACAGTTCTGTGGGTCGGGAATCCAAGTGGGCTGAGCGGGATGCCATGCTCTGGGGTCCACAGGCTGAGAGCAGAGCATCGTAGCAGGATGCTCTGGGGACGAATCCACTTCCACTCTCACTGGAGTGGTTGGCGAAATCCAGCTCTGTGCAGTTGAATGCCTGAGGTTCCTAGGTTTGTTGCTGCTGGCCGGGAGCCTCTCTCCACTTCCTTCTCTCTGCCCACACCATGCACCATCTACAGAACCACTAGAGTCCTTTCCATGCTTGCAACCTCTGAGTTTCCCTCTGTCACCATCCAGAAAAGCTCTTCTGCTTCCAAATGTTCATATGACTACAGCAGACCCACCCAGCTCAGCTAGGCAGCTCTCCCTAACTTCACCTGTGCCTATAGCATCATAAGAGGGACATCTCATCACGTTCTCAGGTTCAAAGGAATAGGGTGGACCATTCCAGAAATTCAGCTGTTGCTACCTGGCTTTGTTCCAGACTATCACCAGCAGGGACCTGGAAATAGAAGGGGGGAAAGTAGGAACAGTGAAAGACTTCATTTTCTTGGGCTCCAAAATCACTGCAGATGGAGACTGCAGCCATGAAACTGAAAGATACTTGCTCTTTGGAAGAAAAGCTATGACAGACCTAGACAGCGTATTAAAAAGCAGAAGCATTACTTTGCCAACAAAGGTCCATCTAGTCAAAGCTATGGTTTTTCCTGCAGTCATGTTATGGATGTGAGAAGGCTGAGCACTGAAGAATTGATGCTTTCAAACTATGGTGCTGGAGAATTCTCTTGAGGGTCCCTTGGGCAGCAAGGAGATCTAACCAGTCAGTCCTAAAGGAAATCAGTCCTGAATATTCATTGGAAGGACTATTGCTGAAGGTGAGACTCCAATACTTTGACCACCTGATGCAAAGAGCTGACTCACTGGAAAAGACTCTGATGCTGGGAAGGATTGAGGGCAGGAGGAGAAAGGGGCAACAGAGGATGAGATGATTGGATGGCATCAGTGACTCAATGGCCGTGAATTTGAACAAACTCCCAGAGATAGCGAGGGACAGAGGATTCTGCCGTGCTGCAGTCCATGGGGGTCACAAAGACACGTGACTTAGCAACTGAGCAACCACCACCGCCTGGCTTTGTTCCAGAGCATCACCAGCAGGGACCTGTAGGGGGTTCTCATCCACATCCAGCTCACAGTGCTGGCACCTCTGCTCACCTCTCCCTGGGACAGGACACTGGCATGGTGTTGGCTGGTTTAGAAAGAGCAGAGGAAGAAAGTGGGGAGACAAAGCAGAAGGCATGAAGCTATTTGCCGAGAACTGGTAATTAATTAGGGGACGATTGGCATTGCCACCTCCCTGGCGTGGGGCAAGGCCACCCATCAGCTTCCAGGATCACCCATCTGTCTTCATCGGCTGATGGTAATTGGAGGGCCCCAGCGCTGCCTACCGGGATTTATGGATGGAGTTCATTCAATTTGCAGACATGACTCTTGAAAGAATAGGAGCTCTAAATCATGCCCGGGCGTGTGTTATTTTAAGTATTTCAGAATTTCTCATCTTTAGGGAAATGTGCTGGCTTCTCCCCAGACAACCCCTATGTTCCAACCTTACTGTCATGAGCTAATGGAAAGACCTGGTCTCAGTCACACAGCAGGGCTGATGGAGATGGATGCTGGCAAGCCTGCAGTGTTCTGAGGGCTTAATTCGGATTGTCTGCTGTTCAGGGGGGGCTTGTTTGATGTTAAGTTCGTTCGCTGTCTCGAGTTGGTAAAGAAAAATGAGCTCTAGATGAAAAGTCAGCCAAGATGAACTGGCACAGTGCGTTACCAGTGTTTTATCTCAGTCCTTGGAGTGTGGAAGGCTGGCCTCTTGTTCTTGATATTTCCAACTTTGAAATTCCAAAGGTTTGCCATGAATATGAGGGCAATCGTATTATACTTCCCCGTGCCCTATTAGTTCTGAAGAAAGCTAGAATAGTCAAGAGAAATGAGGTCTCCCACAGCATGAATGCATTCAGCTGAGGCTTTAGAAGGGAGTCTGGCCAATGGTGTGATTTCTCAGTTGATGAAGCTAAAGGAGAGGAGGGCAGGAAACAAAATTCCTGAGCCACTCGTGTCTTAGGTTTGGTTCCCCCCAGAAGCTGAGCCTGAGATAAGGATCTGCATGCCAGGACTTCATCTGGGCAGTGAAGGGAACCCTAGAAGGGAGTCTGGAAGGGAGGGAAAGGAGGAAGGTAAGACAGCCGAAAGAGTGTGTACCCTGCGCTTGTAGTTGCCACGGGGAAGGATGGGCGAAGGAATAGTTAGGGAGTTTAGGATGAACATGTACCCACTGCTATATTTAAAATGGATAACCAACAAGGACTTACTGTATAGCACAGGGACCTCTCCTCAATGTTACGTGGCAGCCTGGATGGGAGGGGAGCTTAGGTGAGAATGCATACATGTATATGTATGGCTGAATCCCTTTGCTGTCCACCTGAAACTATCATAACATCGTTAGTTGACTGTACTCCAATATAAGACAAAAAGTTTAAAAAAAAAAAGTGTATTCCCAACTCAGCCACCACTGTGGGGTACTGGAGCCTGGATCTCCTGGGAAACCATCAGCCAGTGTAGAAAAGACTGCAGCGTCATTATACCTGAGGGGCAAGGAAGCTGGGATATTAATCACTTTTCCCATCAGCCCTTAGTGGAGGGCTGTTTCTGGGGGGTGTTAATTTTTCAGCCCTTTCGGCTGTGGGCATGACCACGTGGGTTTCAGAGGTTAGAATGCTTCTTGGCAAGACCACCTTGCAGGTTTGACAGGTGAAAGTCGAGCGGGCAGGTTTTGTGGGGTAATGGGCAGATGCCAACAGCAAGCACACACCATCTTTAGATTTCAGGTACATTCTCACTCAGTCCTAACTGGAGGCTGGTGTTAGTCTGGGCTTTCCATCAGTGATAGAGACCTAACTCGGGCTGGCCAAGACAGATGTAAGAATTTATCAGTTCATGTCCAAGCATTTGAATCCTTAGGTAAAGCTAGATCCAGATGCTCCAGTGGTGTCAACAGAAACTTCCATTTTTAAGGACTTCTCTGGTGGTCCAGTGATTAAGACTCTACACTTTGACTGAAAGGGATACAGGTTCAATCCCTGGTTGGAGAACTAAGATCCCACATGCCAAGCTGCATAGCCAAAAAAATAAATAAGTAAGCCTCCATTTTTTAAAAATGAAAAGTTCTTTGTAAAAACAAGTTTGTTTTTTTTTTTTTTAAAGAGAAACATTTTGGCTGCACCCTATGGCATGTGGGATCTTAATTCCCCTACCAGGGAGAGAACCCACACAGCGTGCATTGGAAGGCAGAGTTTGCACCACCAAGGATGTCCTCAGGAGCCTTCATTTTTATTATTGGCACTTGTCCTCAATTCTGGAAACTGTCCAGCCATTAATCCTTTGACTTTTGAAGTTCTCCCATATTCTTTCCTTCTGTAACTCTTAACAGAAGACTGTTGGTCATTCTCTTCCTCATTTCTTCAACCATCCTTTTCCATGCTTCATCAATTTATGTTTCTGAGGTTACATTCTGGGTGAATTTCTGGACTCAGTTTCCCAGTAACTAATTCCCACTAACTAATTCTCTCCTCAACCATGTCTAATCTGCTATTCAGACTGAGTAATGAATTTCAACCAGAAGATTTTTCACATCTAGAAGTTCTGTTTGGTTCTTTCCACAGCTCCCTGTTCTCTTTTCCAGTCTTTCCCACGAGTAGTTTTTACTCTTTGTAACTCCCTTTAACTGTTGTCTTTCATTAACTAGTTTTTGTTATTGGTTTGTTTTATTTTGATTGTCCTTGTCTTCTGATCTTTGTATGTGAATTTTTTATGATTCTCTCTCATGGTAGTGCCTTCTTTTGTAGGGATTGTTTTTTCTTTTTTTTTTTCTTGGGCACTTTTTGAGCCATGGTTGCTTTGCTCTATGTGGTTCCTGAGAAATTCTTGTACATTTTTGTATGTGTGTGAGTCTAGCTTCAAGTTAACATCTTTGCTTGCAGCTCCTGCAGCATCAGATGCTATAACTTCAGACACCACACCCAGTTATGGGGAAGGGATGGGGTTCTGATTTCCAGGGAGGCATTTTCCCACCCCGTGCTCAGAGCAGAAATGAGCATATTTGCTGTGTCTCTGATCCAGTGGGTAGGATTTCTCATCTCCCTATGTGGAGAGGAAACCTAACTTTATGTTAAAGGTCTCATGCCCATCTGACACTTGCCCAGGTGGGTATCAACATCCCAGCCACTGGCTGATGAGTCTTCTGAATAGTTCTACACCCCCTCAAGCAATCTCAGTAACAGTTACCTATGTGTATCACTGTAGTATGCCTTCTTTTTTAATTTCTGGTTCCTAGGAATTTGCATCTCTTATTTGTATTTTTTTGTAGAAGGCGATGGCACCCCACTCCAGTACTCTAGCCTGGAAAATCCCATGGAAGGAGGAGCCTGCTAGGCTGCAGTCCATGGGGTCGCTAAGAGTCGGACACAACTGAGCGACTTCACTTTCACTTTTCACTTTCATGCATTAGAGAAGGAAATGGCAACCCACTCCAGTGTTCTTGCCTGGAGAATCCCAGGGACGGGGGAGCCTGGTGGGCTGCCATCTCTGGGGTCGCACAGAGTCTGACATGACTGAAGTGACTTAGCAGCAGCAGCATTTGTATTTTTTACCTAGTTTTTGCCTTGATTCATAGACCTAACATTCCAGGTTCCTGTGCAATATTGCTCTTTACAGCATCAGACCTTGCTTCTATCACCAGTCACATCCACAACTGGGTATTGTTTTTGCTTTGGCTCCATCCCTTCATTCTTTCTGGAGTTATTTCTCCACTGATCTCCAGTAGCATATTGGGCACCTACCGACCTGGGGAGTTCCTCTTTCAGTATCCTATCATTTTGTCTCTTCATACTCTTCATGGGGTTCTCAAGGCAAGAATACTGAAGTGGTTTGCCATTCCCTTCTCCAGTGGACCACATTCTGTCTCTTGATGAAAGTGAAAGAGGAGAGTGAAAAAGTTGGCTTAAAGCTCAACATTCAGAAAACTAAGATCATGGCATCTGATCCCATCACTTCATGGGAAATAGATTGGGAAGCAGTGGAAACAGTGTCAGACTTTATTTTGGGGGCTCCAAAATCACTGCAGATGCTGATTGCAGCCATGAAATTAAAAGACACTTACTCCTTGTAAGGAAAGTCATGATCAACCTAGAGAGCATATTCAAAAGGAGAGACATTACTTTTCCAACAAAGGTCCGTCTAGTCAAGGCTATGGTTTTTCCAGTAGTCATGTATGGATGTGAGAGTTGGACTGTGAAGAAAGCTGAGTGCTGAAGAATTGATGCTTTTGAACTGTGGTGTTGGAGAAGACTCTTGAGAGTCCCTTGGACTGCAAGGAGATCCAACCAGTCCATTCTGAAGGAGATCAGTCCTGGGTGTTCTTTGGAAGGAATGATGCTAAAGCTGAAACTCCAGTACTTTGGCCACCTCATGCGAAGAGCTGACTCATTGGAAAAGACTCTGATGCTGGGAGGGATTGGGGGCAGGAGGAGAAGGGGATGACAGAGGATGAGATGGCTGGATGGCATCACCGACTCGATGGACATGAGTTTGAGTGAACTCCGGGAGTTGGTGAAGGACAGGGAGGCCTGGCGTGCTGCGGTTTACGGGGTCGCAAAGAGTCGGACACAACTGAGCAACTGAACTGAACTGAACCTACTTTTTAACTAGTTTATACTCAGCCATCTGCTGAGTATGACATTCTCTGTTGTTGTCACATGCTCCTAAGAGTCTTTCTCTCTCTCTATGTCAACTTTCTTTCTCCTGTGCTGGTCTCAGATTCCAGCAGATTGCTTAAGATTGCAACCACTTAAGTGGTTGCAGAAGGGCCACTCTCCATTCCAAGCTTGCATCCCAACTCAGTAGTCCCAGAGGAAATAAAATTCTTCTCTAATTTCAGCAAAAGCCCAGAGATCACATCCCATTGGCTGGTTTGGATCATGTGCTCCTTCCTGAGCCAATCACTGGGATCACAGTAGTGGAATGTTGTGATTGGCCAGACCTTGAACACATGCTCACTTCTGGAACTGGAGGCTGGGGTCCATCCCACCCATGCTCCTTGGACTCCGAATGGAGGAAAGACATGGGTCTGAAAGGAAAATTAGTGTCCTAGCTCCCATCAGAAAGGAGGAATGGAAACTGGATGGGCCAAATAGATGTTCATCTCAGAACCTTTAGGTACTTAAGTCCTCTACACGTGAACCTTCAAGTTTTAAACTTTCAAAGATGCAAACGTGTGTTTGCATGTCCAATCACATACCTTAGTTCACGTGTCTGGTGTCCATTGTCACATGTGTGCATCCTCTACAAGGGGTTGTGCTTTTGTGTGCTTTACTGTGCCCTACTGTATACAGCAGTGCAGTATCTTTATTTCAAGCCCAGGATGTCTGGAAGCAAGTGCAAAAGCAGCAGTGATGTAGCTGGTACCGTACTATACTTTTCAAGTTCCTGTACTGTGAAGTTAAAAATGTTTTCCTTATTTTTTGTGATTGCTTGCTTTTTATGTATTATTTGTGTGAAAAGTATTATAAACCTATCACAGTACAGTAGTATATAGCCAATTGTGTTTGTTGGGTACCTAGGCTAAATTTGTTGGACTTATGAACAAATTCACTCTTGGGACTGAACTTGTTTGTATGTAGGGGACTTACTGTATTCACCTTCCCACTTTCAGTTGGGGGAAACTGAGGCCCAGAAGAACTGATTTAAAGAAAGTTGTTCCCAGGGAAGCAATGGATCCGTGCATTTAATTCAAAACTCCCACTTCAAACTCTGTGCCTTTTGTCATAGGGTCCAGCGGCCAGAATTAGAAGAAACACTGCTCCTTTACCCATAGCAGACCCCTGGAGTTCCATCAGCTCTTCCCAACCATAAGATCACTGCCCCTTTCCTTCCCTACTCTGCTTCTTGCTTCTCCTTCATAACAGCCAGTAGATTGTCCAATAGGAGTTATCCTAGTCATTTCACAGCCAGTACCCACCCATCTCTCTCCTGATCTCCAATCACCTTCTTTCCTCCCTATCATTAAACCAAACATTAAAAGTAAAACTTAGCACGTCAAACTTATGCAGAACTAACACCCCAGCCCAGCTCCAGTAAACATCCCAGCCTGCCATGATAAACAGTTGTGTATTGCTTTTTTTAAATTAATTTTTATTGGAGTATAGTTGCTTTACAATGTTGTGTTAGTTTCTGCTGTACAGCAAAGTGAATCAGCTCTATGTATACATATATCACCTCTCTTTTGGATTTCCTTCCCATTTAGGTCACCACAGAGCACTGAGTAGAGTTTCCTGAGCTATACAGTAGGTTCTCATTAGTTAAACTGCTGTGTATTGTTTATTATCTGTCAATTTTCTAAAGACTACTCAGTGCTGGCACGTGGCCTGACACAGAAGAGGCTTTTAATACATGTCCCTGGAATGACCAGATGAATGAAAATTAGACCACTCAGGGCCTGTTCTTAGAGGACTGGGAAGAATTCCAGACACAACACAATTGTCTCCTGTAGTCCCTGGCCTGGTCAGTGACCTCAGAGTCAAAGGCAGCCAGGAAACTAACTAGCAACCATGGTTAAGACTCAAGACAAACTGCCTGGATTCAACCCCAACTCTGTCAGTTAGCTCTGCAAACTTGGGCAAGCCTTGGGTCCTTACCATGTTTCAATCTACTCACCTGCAGAATGAGAAATATGGATAATAGAATCTACCTTGTACAATGATGGGAAGATTAAACGAGTTGCTAATGAAAATGACTTAGAACAGGGGCTGGTACCCAGGAATCACTATGGACATCTTAGCTACCATCACTCCCATGGTAGGTGGAATAATGGTACACCAAAGATTGCCACATCTAATTCCTAGACCCTGTGAATAAGTCACCTTATGTATCAAAAGGGACTTTGCAGTGGTGGTTAAGGATCTTGAGATGAAAAGGTTACCATGGATTATGCAGAGAATGGAATACACTGAACTCAGTGTCATCACAAGGATTCTGATGAGAAGGAAAGCTGGTGCATCAGAGTGAGGGGCAGGAAATGTGAAGGCTCCAAGGACACGCTCAAGTGAAGTCTTCCTTAATAAATGTAATGGAGCCTTAATTCAGTGAGGGCTTTTTATGGGGTCTTTTCCCCCTGGTAAGGATTATGCTGGAGCTGTCATTGCCTATCTGCTTTTGTTCTTATTTCAATTAAGCTGTCTCTCAGATCTTGATATAAACTCTGGATGTTTTTTCTCCCAGCTTCATCCAACATCAGGTCTGGATTTTCAGTCCTGCCCCTGAGTGTTTGGGTTCTCCGTTAGGATTGGTAGGGGCAGGAGCGGGATGCAGGATCCTAAGAGAAGAGGCGTCTCCCCCATTCTCACCTCCTTCTATCCCCCGTGGATTTTCTAACTGCCTCTCTCCCCACAGGAAGCTGTGGTCAGCACTTGGCTCCAGTTCAGCGATGGCTCCGTGACGCCCCTGGACATCTACGACACCAAGGACTTCACCCTGACGGCCACCTCCCTGGACGAGGCCATTGTGTCCGTCCCCCAGCCCCGCTCGCCCAGGTGGCCCACTGTGATGGCCGAAGGCGAAGGCCAGGGACCCCTGGTTCGCGTGGACCTGACCATCGCAGAGGCCTGCCAAAAATCCAAACGCAAGAGCGTCCTGGCGGTCGGCGTGGGGAGCGTCAGGGTCAAGTTCGGGCAGAACGACGCCAACTCCAGCCCAGGTGTGGACTACGAGGAGGCTGAGATCAAGAACCACGCCAGCGACCGGCGGCAGAAGGCCCAGGAAGGACCCTTCTACGGCAGCTCCTCCGCGGAACGTGAGGAAGGGGTCCTCCGGAGGGGCAACCCCACGGCCAAGTCACTGCTGGACAACAAGGTGGGCAAGAACAGCCGGCTGGACGGGGGCCGGCTGGCGGGGGAGGGCCAGCTGCAGACCATCCCCATCGACTTCGCCAACTTCCCTGCGCAGGTGGACCTGCCCCAGGCGGGGGGCGGGCGCGGGGCCGGCGACCTGGTGCAGACTCCCCGCGGCCTGAGCGATCTGGAGATCGGCATGTATGCCCTCCTGGGGGTCTTCTGCCTGGCAATCCTCGTCTTCCTCATCAACTGCGCCACCTTCGCCCTCAAGTACAGGCACAAGCAGGTGCCCCTGGAAGGCCAGGCCTCCGTGACCCACTCGCATGACTGGGTATGGCTGGGCAATGAGGCAGAGCTCCTGGAGAACGTGGGTGATGGCTCTCCGCCGCAGGACGAGCACACGACCATCATAGACCGCGGGCCTGGGGCCTTTGAGGAGAGCAACCGCCTCCTGCTCAACGGAGGTTCCCAAAAGCAGGGGCAGAGCCAGATCCCCAGGCCGGCCGACTCGGGGGTCAAACAGGGCAGGGACCAGAAACACGAGCCCCTGCACTCGCCCACCTCCAAGAGGAAAAAGGTGAAATTCACCACCTTCACCACCATCCCCGCCGACGACGGCTGCCCCACCGTCAACTCCATCCTGGGTGGGACGGAGGAGGACATCAAATGGGTGTGCCAGGACGTGGGCGTGGGTGCCCCCAAAGAACTCAGAGACTATCTGGAGAAGTTCAAGGACAAAGTGTAGGCCCCTCTGGTCGAAGGACCAGCGCCTGGACGCCCTCCTTCAGCTCCACGGTAGAACTGGGACTCAGCAGAGACTCTTTGGGCCCCGTTTTCGAAACTATTCATAGTTGGAAGTTCTGAAGCCGGGAAGGGACAGTTTTGTGATCAGAGGTCGATGATGGCAGACCTTTCAAGTCGGCAGAAAAACACTCTGGGAACGGAGCTGATGGAGACATTTTAACTGTGCAAGGCCAAATTAGGAAGGTTATTTTATGAGTCAAAATATAACCCAGACAAGCTACCAAAAAGTATTTGTTAAAAAAAAAAAGCAAAAAAAAAAAAAAAAGACAAATAAAAAGAGACAGAAGTAATCATCTGTTTATATTTCTAATAAAGGATCAAAAATATAAAACTAGGGCCTGCTTAGAGACATTTTCCATTTTAATTCAATTTTCTTTTTCCAAGGACAGCCTTTGACTGTCACCCTGGGCTTGGGGAGGAGACATTTCTGAATACGGGTTGTCTCTTGGGATAGACTGGAAGATTTTTACATCTTAATAATCTTTTCTTTTCCCATATTCTCTTTTTTCCCTTTTTTTCTTTTTGTGTCTTAGACTTATATTTGATTTATGCTTAATGTTTATTCCTGAGGATCAAATGATATATTTTCCTAAATTAAACAAGTTATATTCCTATACAACAGATAAATTTTTAGAAACAATGTCAGTTAATCCATTCTTTAAGTATTATGTTTGATGCTTTGCTTTATCCATCCAGCCTTGTTGATATCTGCTGGGTTTCTACAATTAGAGGGAGTTCTCAAAGCCTTTGTGGGGATGGGGGGAAGGTCACCTTCACCCTCCTCAGGGCCAAAAACAGTGGGTGGGACAGTGGCAGGGGCCAGTTGCACAGAGCCCAGCCAGGGACCCCTGACCCCTCAGTGACTCCATCAGTGGTGCCCTAGGGATACTTCTATCAGAAGAAGATGAGGTCAGAGCCACAATCTGGAATCTATCCACACCAGTAATCAGCGCCAACCTCAAAGGGTAGACCTGACCCAAGACACTGATATCATGAAATGAGCAAGGATCAAAAAAGTGCTGGAGGGCTTTTCTGTTGTTTTTCTCACTTTGTTGAGCAGGGCATACCAGCATAAAGGGAAAAGACAAAAATCTATGTTAGATTGTCAGTCAACTGTGGTTTTTTTAACAGCCTAATTGTGTAGCAGCACATTGCAAAATGCATTCATCCAAAGTGAAGCGTGATCCCATGGACAGTGGAGCCTGGCAGGCTATGGTCCATTGGGTCGCAGAGAGTCGGACAGTACCGAAGCGATTTAGCACACACAAAGAGAAGCCTATGAGGCAGAGAGAAACTAGGGTCATAAACCCTCAGAGTCCGGTCTGCCGGACTCTCAGCGTCTGCAGACGCTGGCGAGGAAGACTCCAGGCGGTCACGTGATCCTCTCAACATAGCGGTGCCTGCAGCTACTGGGGTTGCTTCCTGTTTTTATTTTTTTAATTACTAAAAGTGATAGCTAAGAAAGGGTCCTGGAAGCCTCATAACCTAGACTGGACCTTTTCAAAAGATATTTCTAGCACATATTATAGACAGTAAAAAGGAGCTATTTATTTATACCTGTGATGCCAATTGTCATTAAAACATTTTCCGTGGCTTGACAAGTCAGTGTCCTGTGGGCTGTCTCTTATTTCACTTAACTCCTATTACTATTTCTCCCCATCAAATGTACAACATGCTGAAGAAATAAACCTGTCTGCTAGGCTGGAAGGAAAACAATACTCTGTTTGTTGGCTTGTTTTCCTCTTGCTTTCTTGGCTGATCCAAGTAATTCCTCATAAGGAAACTTTCAGTCATCTGTCCGCTGTTATCTACTCCAGGGGTTCTCAACTGAACGTGCTCGGGATCACCAGGGGGAAATGTGCATTCCTCAAGAGTTCCAGAGTGATGCTGATACCGTTGGTCAGAGGTGCCCCACTTGTGAACTTCCAATTTACATCAAACATGAAAGAGAGCCTTGACATCGAACGGGAAACTGTGTTGAAACTCTCATCTGGGGGAAAGGTGTACTTTTATTCTAACCGGTCTTGCATTTATTGTTGCTTGAAGTTTCAGTGGGATTGTGGTGGCTGTTGGCTAGTTGAGGGAAGAGAAGATGAGGCTTTTTTTTTAATAGCTGTTTTTTTTTAATTTTTAAAAAATTGTGAATAACTTTTAAAGATTACTTTCTGTCTGCAATTATTACAAAATATTGGCTACATTCCCTGGTGGTGTACAGTATATCTTTATAGCTTATTTATACCCAATAGTTTGTACCTCCTAATCCCCTCCCCCTATTTTACCCTGTCCCACTTCCCTCTCCCCACAGGTAACTACTAGATTGTTCTCTCCAAGTCTGCTTCTTTTTTGTTTTATTCACTGGTTTGCTGTGTTTTTTTTTGATTCCACATGTAAGTGACATCATATGGTGTTTGTCCGTCTAACTTATTTCACTAAGCATAATACCCTCCAAGTCCATCCATGTTATTGCAGATGACAATATTTCACTCTTTTTCATCGCTGCATAGTATTCCATATATACTTTATCCATTTATCCACATCTTCTTCATCCATTCATCTGTTGATGGATACTTACATTGTGTGCATATTTTGGCAATTATGCGTAATGCTACTATGAACATTGGGGTTCACTCATCTTTTTAAATTAGTTTTTCTGTGTTTTTCAGATATAAAGCCAGGAGTGCAATAGCTAGGTTATAGGGTAGCTCTATTTTCAGTTTTTTGAGAAAACATACTAATAACAGCTTTATTGAGACATAATTCACATAACATGAAGTGGACTCATTTAGAGTATACAATTCAATGGGTTTTAGTATATTCACAGAGTGGCATCACATCAATTTTAGAAACTTTTCATCATCCACAAAAGAAGCTCCATACTCTTTAGATTCACTTCCCTTTCGCCCAGAACCAAATTCCCAGCCCCAGGCAACCACCAATCTACTCTCTGTCTTTATGGATTTGCCTGGGCTTTGGGGCTGGTGTCTATATCATTATGGGGGAGTCTGTGAGAAGCCAATGGAATTAATATGTTGTGAGTATTTCTTAATTGAGGCACCAGAAGAGTTCTATGCTCCCTCAGTGTGCCTGTACATATGCAACAAAAGAAAACAGCCTGCAAGATCTCTGTGGGAACCACATCCGCTCCTAAATCAAGCTCTCTGCCTAGCTAACTCACATTTTGCTTTTAAAAAACTCAGGCTTCACATAAAGAGAAAGAGGACTGTGGCTGAATCTAACGCTAGTTGCTTCATTTCTGCCCCAAGTTATACTCCGAAAGGTCCAGCTGCTGGCCTTGGGAAGATACCTCTGTGGTCCACTCAGTACGACTGAGTGACCCAGGTTCTGAGCACCCGAGTCAATGAGGATGGGTGGCACCTTCCTCCCTCAGGGAGCACCTGCTCTGGTGCCCGTAGAGCTGAGTCCATGGTGGGGACCAACGGATCCCATTGCCCCTGGAACTGTCCTGCTTTTAAAACTGGAATCTCATCAGAATAAATGGAGTATTTGGCTACTCTGGTCTACATTAGTGACTCCAACAATCATTAAAAATCTTCTGTTAATCATTTCAGGTGACCAGGGTCTCGTTGTATCAGACTAAACAACAACCGCGGATCTTTCAAGACTGTAGCATTCACTATAGTAAAAAAATCACATAGAAGTGGACCCTCACAGTTCAAACCCATGTTGTTGGAGGGTCAACTATAATATTTATCAGCATTAATTCTTATTATTGTCAATAATAAGTTATGGCAGTAATTTAAAAATATTAACAATAACTACAAGGAGAGTAATAATGAGACTCCATTTAACAAGTCTGGGGCAGACTCAGTGTTAGGCATCCTTAAATGTATGTTGTCATTCACTTACAATGACTCTCTGAGGCAGGTGTGTTACCCCTCCCCGCCATATTAGAGATGAGGAAACAGACTCAGACCATTCTTCTCAAGGTCAAGACTAGGGACTAGCCGAGCCAGGGCTCAAACCCAAGATCATGTCTCCAAAGACTGGTCTTAATTATTACACTAATACAAGCTTCACATATCTTTTCTTGTGTTAAAAATGTAATAAAACCGACAAAAAGAGTAATTCAAGGTCATGATACAAAATCCAGAAAAAGAAGAAAAGTAGAAGAAATGAAGAAAAAAGGCCTCTGGTCCCTCCTCCTAGAAATAAAAATTAATAGCTCATCTTTTACACATGCTGCAGTGTTTTTCCCCAAATGATGGACATGATTTTCCATAGTTTTATTCATATTTTGAAAGTATATCATTATCAATATGACTTTTAAACTATCTTTCTGATTTTAAAAGTAGCCCAAGAGTACTGTAAATCATTTGTAAAAATGACCCAGTTCACCCCTGTTGGAGCTTTGCTAATGTCCCGCTAAGATTTTTGCCCTCACATTTCTTTTTTCTTCCACAGTTGAGATCAAAGTGCAAATATTGATTTTTAAGTATAATTAACAGGAAAGTTTCCACAGCCCTCGATTGGAGGTGATCATGCTCCCAAGTGGGTGGAACAGACTGTGGGCTGCAGGAGAGGACCCCTCGGGGGAGAGGGAGATGGGGGACTAAAATCCAGCCCAGTCGTTACTTGTCTGTATGCTCCCACCTGGAGGAAAAGCTTCAGCTCTCCTTTGAACAAAAGCACCATTTGTTTCCAAGTGTACAGCCTCGGCTGCACTTTCCAAAAGGAAGCTGCACTTTACAACTTTCCCCAGAGGGCAAATCTGGAAGATGAGGTGAAAGGTGCTGAGGTTGGCCAGCTTGAATCAGTGAGTAGCCTGCTTTCTGGGCTTGCTCTTACAGAAGTGCTCTTCCGGACTTCCGTAGTGGCTCAGTGGTTAAGAATCTGCCTGCCAATGCAGGGGCTCGGATCCCATCTCTGGTCCGGGAAGATCCTGCATGCCTCGGGAAAGCTAAACCCATGTGCCGCAGCCACTGAAGGTCTCGATCCCTAGAAGCCCGTGCTCAGTGATAAGAAAAGCCACTGCGATGAGAAGCCCACACACCGCAACTGGAGAAGAGCCTGCATGCAGTAACAAAGAGCCAGTGAAACACAAAAATAAATACATAATTTTTTTAAGAAAATAGCTCTTCCATAGATAATAATGACACAAGTGGCCAGAAGCTCAAAAACCAGCTGTTTCAAGGCGTTGGAGAGCAACTGCGCTTGAGACAAGCTTGGACCTGGGACCTGAGACACTTTGCTGCAGTGTTTGCACCTGGACAAACAGTTTCTCGAGCAACAAAATACAAAGAAACTGTAAGGGACTAAAACTGACTGTGTGCATGTGCAGCTGGGGCAGATTATGGACCACAAGACACAAGAGACCAAAAAAATGCAACTGCCACTTCGGCAGAACCCAGAGCAAAAACAGGGTGTTGGGAGCAAAAGCAGGGTACTTCGTATGCCCCCTGCACTCAATACCACCTAAAGGGTGGGCAGACCACCGAGGCCACACCTCCAGCCTGACCTCTGAACACACCCCTACCCTCACCCCATGTAAGGAACCAGCTCACTCCCACCTTGGGAAGCTGGTGAGCAAGGAGCTTGTTGCTTATTCTCACTCCCTCCTGTTGTAGCAGGGGCCCCAATAAAGCCTTGTTTGAATTTCTTGTCTGGCCTCTGATCAATTTCTATTTAGTAAGAAGGCCAAGAACCCTGGTCTGTATCACAGGTTATCGAGAGAGGAGGCAAAGATCCCAGAGAAGGGGATTGGGTACTGAGGCTTGGCCCACGCTGGTCCCCGCACTGTCCCCTTGGGGTGTTATCTATGCATACTATGTTTCTCAGAGACTGCAGGAGATATGACATCCCAGAGTGTGCAGCAGGCTCACTGGGCTGAACTGACAAAAACTATATGCAGGACTTTGGAGGCAGCAGGGAACTGAGGGTCTGAATTTCCTGAGATAAGAAACTTGCAGGGAACTGAGCCTAGCGCACACTTTCCTCTTCAGGCCTTCTCTGGTTCTTCCACTGGACATGCGGTGGCTCACTAATAATAACCTGGCAGTGATGCAGGAGATGCAAGAGACGAGGGCTCAGTCCCTGGATGGGAGAGATCCTGGAGGAGAGCATGGCAACCCACTCCAGTACTCTTGCCTGGAGAATCCTATGGACACAGGAGCCTGGCAGGCTACAGTCCATAGGGTCACAAAGAGTCGGACACAACTGAAGCAACTTAGCATGCACACACCACTGGGCATGAAACTAAGAAAGCAAGATAGGGAGGCATTCAAGGCTAAGCTGTGACATGAGCGAGCTCCTGTAACTCTGGTTAAGGGTTGCCTTGCTAAAGCTGAAACTCCAGTACTTTGGCCACCTCCTGCGAAGAGCTGACTCATTGGAAAAGACTCTGATGGTGGGAGGGATTGGGGTCAGGAGGAGAAGGGGATGACAGATGATGAGATGGCTGGATGGCATCACTGATTCGACGGACGTGAGTCTGAGTGAACTCCGGGAGTTGGTGATGGACAGGGAGGCCTGGTGTACTGCAGTTCATGGGGTCGCAAAGAGTCGGACACGACTGAGCGACTGAATGGAACTGGGAGGATGTAGATCCCAGGCGTGTTCTGGCATCTGCACAGGTAGGCAAAGTGGGATTCGCTAAGAAAGTCTCAGGTGCTGGACCTTGGAAGGGAAAGAAGATGGAAATTGGGCAGATGGGGCATGGTACCCAGAGATCTGGATCTGGGCACTCTTCATTATGAATATTAATCAAATATTCACATCAGTTCAGTTCAGTTCAGTTCAGTTCAGTTTAGTTGCTCAATCGTGTCCGACTCTTTGCGACCCCATGAATCGCAGCACGCCAGGCCTCCCTGTCCATCACCAACTCCCGGAGTTCACTCAGACTCACGTCCATTGAGTCCGTGATGCCATCCAGCCATCTCATCCTGGGTCATCCCCTTCTCCTCCTGCCCCCAATCCCTCCCAGCATCAGAGTCTTTTCCAATGAGTCAACTCTTCACATAGACCTTTTATTTTAAAAAATTTATTTATTTATTTTGGCTGTGTTGGGTCTTCTTTGTGGCTCATGGACTCTCTAGTTGTGGTGCACAGGCTTGGTTGCTCCAAGATATGTGGGATCTTAGTTCCCTGATCAGGAATCAAACCTGCATCCCCTGCACTGCAAGGCAGGTTCTTCACCACTGGATCACTGGGGAAACTCCTCACACAGACCTTTGCAAAAGTTTCAACAGCAACAACAAAAAGAGTTCAGTGGGGCAAGGACAGTTCTGATGGGACACTCGAGGCGGCCATGGAGGCCAAGGAAGGCCACTCTGAGGACATGAAGCCTGAAGCATGAGATACCTTAGAGGCACTAGTGTGTGATCCAGGTAAAGCACCAGGCAGAGGGAAGCACAGATTCAAGGACCCTGCACAGAGAGACGAGCGTGCATCAGGGACCAGCCACTGGAGAAATGCATGGCTGGAGAGACTGATTTCCCAGAGGCATGAAAATGGATTCACACAAATAAAAAATTCACTCTCTCTTTCCTCACAACAGTGGAAGACACAGGTCTACTGGGGATGGAAGCCAAAGGCCCAGATAATATGTTGGCTCTTAAAATGAGCATTTTTTCCAAGTGTTTTGTTCAAGCCATTGGCCAAATACTAGTGTTTTGGATTGGTCTCTGCATCTCAAAACTTCCAGCTGGAAGAAACAAAACTTGGGTGATTTTCCTAAGTGTGGGTTCAGAAAGGTTTAGTAAGCCCTTCTAAACAACAAGTAAATAAAGAAAAAGAAAACCCAAAGGCTTTGAGAGTCAAGTCCTATTTCAGGAATTCTCTGACGTGGAGATGCTTGCTTAAAAATTTGGATCTACAAATGAACTTATTCACAAAACAAACAGACTCACAGGCATAGAAAACTAACATATGGTTACCAAAGTAGAAACTGGGGGAGGAATAAATAAGGAGTGTATGTTTAACAGATACACATTCAGTTCAGTTCAGTTCAGTAGCTCAGTCGTGTCCAACTCTTTGCGACCCCATGAATCGCAGCATGCCAGGCCTCCCTGTCCATCACCAACTCCCGGAGTTCACTCAAACTCACGTCCATTGAGTCGCTGATGCTATCCAGCCATCTCATCCTCTGTCGTCCTGTTCTTCTGCCCCCTATCCCTCCCAGCATCAGGGTCTTTTCCAATCAGCCAACTCTTTGCATGAGGTGGCCAAAGTATTACTATACAGAAAATAGGTAACCAGCAAGGTCCCACTGTATAGCCCAAGAAACTATACTCAGTATCTTGTAATAATCTGTAATGGAAAATAATATGTAAAAGCTTGTGTGTGTGCGTGTGTGTGTGTGTGCATGTGCATGTGTGTGAGGGCTTCCCCAATCACTCAGCAGGTGAAGAATCCTCCTGCCACACGGGAGGCACAGGAGATGCGGGTTCAATCCCTGGGTCAGAAAGATCCCCTGGAGGAGGGCATGGAAACTCACTCCACTAATTTTGCCTGGAAAATCCCATAGACAGAGGAGTCTGGTGGGCTGCAGTCCATGGGGTCCTAAAAAGTCAGACACGACTGAAGCAACTGGCATGCACACGTGTATATATATATAAATAAATGTATATATGTATATGCCATATATGTGCACATATGAATCATTTTGCTGTACATCTGAAACTAACACACTATTTTAAATCTATGATAATTCAATGAAAAATAATAAAAAATAATAAATTTGGATCCAGAAGGGTTTGCAAAATAGAACTGAGAAGAAGAGGAAAGTCAGGTTATCCTGTTACCATTCTCTTTTAGGGAGAACATTAGATAATGTTTCGAAGAATGAAGCAAATTATGACATTTCTTTTCCAATTTATATTCTACCAACCAAAATGTTCTGTCCAAAAAAGCCTTTTTGTCCTCCGTCAAAGAGGGCATTTGGGTGGAAAGAAATTACCAGACTGTGAAATTTCATTGATTTAAAAAATTCAGGTTAAGTTCAGGGTCCAGATTTGCATTTTCTCTCTTGTCTGTGGTGCTCTGAGTGAAGTGTGGGATTGGAAGAGCTGGGCCGGGTTGCATGGCAAGAACACAGTCTCAGGATGCTGTGGCTTTCAGAGTTTCAGCCGTGGAAAGAGAGAGTCATTACATAAAATGTGAGTCTGGAGTTAACCGTGATATAGTCAGGAAAACCAGGGCGCCGACAGGATGAAATTCATTCACCTGTTCATTCAATAAATACCTACTGAGAACTTTCTGTAAGACACTCAATAGATACACATTACTCTATAGAAAATAGATAACCAGCAAGGCTCTACTGTATAGCACAGGAAATTATACTCAGTATCTTCTAATAATCTGTAAGGGGAAAGAATCTGTATAAAGAATGTGTGTGTGTGTGTGTGTGTGTGTGTGTGTGTGTGTGTGTATGAGGGCTCAGCAATCTACTCCAATATTCTTGCCTGGAGAATCCCGTGGACATCAGAGACTGGTGAGCTACAGTCCATGGGGTCACAAAGAGTCGGACACGACTAAAGTGACTTAGCACACACGCATGATCTGTTAGCAAATCCTGCTGGTCTTGCATCTTAGACCGAGTTCCTCCAGAAGCAAAAGCTGGGACAAGGATGTGGGAGAGAGTGATTAATTTGGGGAAAGGTCATTCAAAGGAGGCACATAGCTAACAGATACGTATCTATTAAGACCTCCCTGGTGGTCCAGTGGTTAGGACTCTGTGCTTCCACTGCGGTGGGTGCAGGTCTGACCCTTGATGAGGAAGTAGAATCCCATATACTGCATGGTCAAAAAATAAATAGATAGATAAAAAATAAATAGATAAAAGGCACTCGTCTACTTTGAATAGTAGACAAGGTATCCACATAGAGCATATAGTCTTGTAAGAAAAACAGATAAACAAACATGAGCTTAATCTGAAATGCTGCTGGTAAAGAATCCGCCTTCAATACAGGAGACCCCAGTTTGATTCCTGGGTTGGGAAGGTCTGCTGGAGAAGAGATGGGCTACCCACTCCAGTATTCTTGGGCTTACCTGGTGGCTCAGCTGGTAAAGAATCTGCCTGCAATGCAGAAGACCTGGGTTTGATACCTGGGTTGAGAAAATCCCCTGGAGAAGGGAACAGCTACCCACTCCAGTATTCTGGCCTGGAGAATTCTGGGGTTGCAAAGAGTTGGACGCGACTAAGTGACTTTCACCTCAGACTGTGAAAATACAGTGCTATGAAGGAAATAAAGAGTAGTGAGGAATCACTGGATGCCAGGTGTGAAAGGGCACCACTTCCCACAGGGTAGGCATGAGAATTTAGTATTAAATCCAGCTATTCCTGGGTAACAAGACAAAGAATGGCAGGTGGAAACCTGAAGCAAGAATGAGTGGATTGTTGTATTTGAGAACTAGAGAAATGCCAGTGTGTCTGTGAGGCAGAGAGTCCAGAAGGAGATGGTGGAGAAGGATGCCAGCCCAGAAGGGCAGAAGAAGTGGATCGGGCATCGTGGGAGGCCTCTGGAAGGTTCTAAACAGGAGAGTGAGTTTCGCTGAATGGTGCCAAAAATATCAGTAGCGTCACAGGAGAGGGGAGGTTTGGGGAGAGATTTCCATCAGAACAGAGCTCACCACTCCCTGCACTGGCTCCCTCCTTTTTCTCCTCTCGCTTCCCCAGCTCCACTTGGGTGCCTCCTTTGAATGAACATTTGTCCAACTCTTTGTGACCCCAAGGACTGTAGCCCCACCAGTCTCCAATATCCATGAGATTCGCCAGGCAAGAATACTGGAGTGGGTTGCCGAGCCCTCCTCCAGGGGATCTTCCCAACCCAGGGATCGAACTCACATCCTTCATGTCTCCTGCATTGACAGGCAGGTTCTTTACCACTAGCACCACCTTAGGGTGAAGAAAAAGGAAAGAATGCTGGGACTTTTACTTGTGCAATTGGCCAACGGCCCAACCACTTACCAAGATGATGACTGAATAATCTTAAAAAAAATACCCCGACAAACGGCTTCTCTAGAAATTCTGCGGAATTTTCAATCCCCTAATCAGCAGAATGCCAGTTCTGTGTGGAATCAGGGTCAGAATATCAGCGATGTGAAGTCATCATTCTTCCTCAACGAGTCAGGGTTTGTGTTGTGTATTTTGTGTGTATTTTTAATAAGTTGCCATATTATTTCCCAACATTTCCTGTGTCTTTCTATCTGGTATAAGTGAAGTGCCTTACTCCAGGGGAGTCTATGATCATTTCACACCCAGGAAAGCACACATAAATTACAGCAGACCCTGCGATTATACAAAAATTTGAGGACTGGAATTACTGGGATGCAAAGCATTGTTTAAAAATCAACCAGGCATTTCCCAATACAGGAAGATCAATTACATGAGAAAGAAAAGTTGTAATCACTCAAAGTTCAGAAGCAGAAAATAAGATGCTGTTCCTCATTTCTACCCTAAATTATTACTATTCCCTGTCTGTATCATGGACACTCATGGCCTCGAGCTGACATAGAAAGTTCTAGAATCTTCTACTTCTTAATAATTTACTTAAATAATAAATAAATGACTTCAGTAAAAGCACATGGGCTTCCAATTCAAACAACCTCAAGATATGAAAACTTATTTCTGATGGAATGGCTTTTAGGCCACAAACTCAGTATGGAAAAAATATATATATCATTTTCTTTTTTTCCCCTCTGTAACTGAAGTTAATTTTTCTTATGAAGTCTTTTACCTTTAGGGACAAGAACTTAATTTCAAGTAATTCAGATTTTCCTCCTTGCTCCCCAAGGATGCCTCTAAGATTCAATAAGCTGAAGTATTACCAGGGGAGCGGAGGATGGGGACCATGTCTACTCGGGCCATGTATCCATATAGTCATCTGCTGGGTCATTCCTCATCCCAACGCAACTTTCCTCTAGGTCCAGCTCACGGTCAACTTACTCCCAGGCTGCTCTAGGATACTCTAGGATTATCCTGATCCATCTATTCCTTACCAGGTCTGAAGAAAACTTGATGGGGCTATGGAAGACTGTTCCCCACTTCGACACCACTCCTACATGCAACAAAGTCCTTTGCAACAAATCATGTTGGTGGCTAAGGAAATTCTTTGAGGGAGGTTTTACGTATGTCTGCCTTAACAGAGAGCTTCCCAGGTGGCACCACTGTTAAGGAACCCGCCTGCCAATACAGAGACTTAAGAGAGATGGTTTCAATCCCTGGGTCAGGAAGATCCCCTGTAGGAAGACACTGCAACCCAATCCAGTATTATTGCCTGGAGAATCCCATGGACAGAGGAGCCTGGCGGGCTGTAGTCCATAGGGTTGCAAAAAGCTGGACACGGCTGAGCGACTGAGCACGCACGCATTCCTTAACAGAAATTGAACGATTGCAGAAAAACTAAGATGTGTGTATCACAGACTTGAGCTGAAATATTGCAATCTGTATTTGCTACATTTAATTTTTTTAACTTGGTATTGATCAATCTCTGTCCTCAAAGCTTTGCTCCACTAAAGGACCCATAGAAGAGTCTTTAGAGGAAACATATGCGCTATATTTCTAATGTGATTTTTGCTCAACACATAATATTCAGGAACATACTGGCATATAGAGCAAAGTACACAGGGTTACAGGAGGCAGGGTTAAAGATAAAGTGAATTCTGAATGGGCAGTGCACTTTGGAATTTATACCCTTAGCTCAACATCTAGGATTTAAGATGCCTCGGGAGACCTCACTTGAATGTCAAGTCAAATGTCAAGATAAGGAGCGGCCTGGGTGAGCTGTTGGTTTCCAACTAATTTCATTTGTGTGAAGGATTCATATATCCTTCTTTTCACAGATGGTGGTTCAGGCAAGATTCAAGAATCAAACAGACCTCGTGCCAATCTGATTCCACCACTTGGAAGGGTTAGAATGTCTGACTCAGTCCTAAAATAAAGAATTCTTCGGCACAAACTTAAATTCCACCATTATTTAGAGTACTCTATGTATGGGAAAATGTTGAACAATATTTAGTTAGTAACAGCTAGTTGCTTAACTTTACAATTCACTTTGTTGAGGCATAATTTACACTTAATAAATACAATGCACTCATTATAACTATTCATTGTGATAAATTTTTATGAAAGGTATATATTTGTGTAACCACTATCACATTCTGATTTCTGTCGTTTTCCATGAGGTATTTGAGTTTTATCTATAGTGTGTGTATCCGTAGTTCATTCCTTTCCAATGCTGAGTAGTATTTCATTGCACGACTATACAATTTATCCGCTTACCTGATGAAGAATGTTGCTTCTACTTATTGTCAATAAACCTGCTATGAATAGTAATGTAAAAAAAAAATTCCACCATTGTGTTTATAATTTCAGTTGGGAGTGGCCCAAATAAACCTTCCTAGTTGGCACCCCACTCCAGTACTCTTGCCTGGAAAAATCCCATGGAAGCAGAAGCCTGGTGGGCTGCAGTCCATGGGGTTGCTAAGAGTCGGACACGACTGAGCGACTTCACTTTCACTTTCCTACATTGGAGAAGGAAATGGCAACCCACTCCAGTGTTCTTGCCTGGAGAATCCCAGGGACAGGGGAGCCTGGTGGGCTGCCGTCTATGGGGTCGCACAGAGTCAGACATGACTGAAGCGACTTAGCAGCAGCAGCAGCAGTTATTTTTAAGGAAGACATACTGATGTTTCAGGTATAATGATGATGATAAAGATTATAATAATAATAACAACAGCAACAATTTCTGGTGGTCTGAATAATGGCTCTCCAAAGAAGTCAACCTCCTAGCAGCTGTGAACTTTCCCCCTTACTTGGCAAAAGGGACTTTGCAGGGCCTCCTTGGTGGCTCAGTAGTGGAGAGTTCACTTGCCAGTGCAGGAGACACGGGTTCGATCCCTGATCTGGGAAGATCCCACATGTCGTGGAGCAACTAAGGCCACAACTATTGAGCCGTGTTCTAGAGCCCAGGAGCCGCAACTGCTGAGCCCAGGTGGTGCAACTACTGACGCCCGCATGCCCCAGAGGCTGTGCTCTGCAACAAGAGAAGCCACCGCGATGAGAAGCACTGCAACTAGAGAGCACCCCCCACCCACCACGGCTAGAGAAAAGCCTGCGCAGCGACAAAGAGCCACTGCAGCCACACATAAAGGAAAATTTAAGTAAATATAAAGAAAAGGACTTTGCAGATGTGATTAAGTTCAGGGTCTGGAGATGGAATGATTACCTGAGATATCCAAGCAGGTTCATATCATGACAGAGGGCCTTCTAAGGGAAAGAGGGAGACAGGAAGGAGATAGAGAAGAAGAGGTAACAGGGGAAGCAGAGGGCAGAGAAATGCAAACAAAAGATCAAAAGCTAAGGAATTCGAGGCTTCCTCCAAAAGGCGAAAGAAACAAGAAAACAATTCTCCCCTGCAGTCTCCAGAAAGAATGCGGCCCTGCCTACACCTTGATTTGAGGGCTTCTGAGCTCCAGAACTGTTTTTTTTTTTTTTTAAGTTGCATCGTTTTAAGCCACAGAGTGTATCATTCCTTACAGCAGCAAGCGGAATCTCAAGCCCTATTTTATACCGTTGTTATGAAGATTTGATACTCATAGTAACAAAGAACACTGATAGAACTATGGATGTGCTGGGTCTGTCTCAAGCCCTTTAAAAATATTTACTCGTTTTATTTTCTACAACAAACCTGTGAAGTAAGTAGTAGAATTATTAGTGCTGCCCTTTTGCATATGAGAAAAGTGGATCAATGAGAGGTCTCACTGCTATATAATGAGCCATCTAGCTATTTACTAACAGAAGGTGAAGTCAGCACTGGAACAGGGCAGCCTGGATCCAGTGCCAAGCCCCTAACCACTGCGCTACACTGCCCCTCACATAGAACAACACGCGAGTCAGCTATTTAGCACTGCATACCTGATGAGTGTCCAATAAATGTGAGCTGTTCCTGAGTTTGCTCTGATCTCTCTGAATCAGGGAAGGATGAGGCACTGCCAATCGGACTTTTCTTGGACCTGAAGCACAAAAGCAGCTTTCAAACGAGGAGTCAAGGGACTCCCCTGGTGGTCCAATGGTTAAGAATCCGCCTTTCAGTGCAGGGGACACGGGTTCCATCCTAGTCGGGGAACTAAGATCCCACAGGCCGCAGAGCAACTAAGCCTGAATGCTGCTACTACCAAGCCCATGCACTCTGCAGCCTTCATGCCCTAACTAAGATCCAACACAGTCAAATAAATAAATGAATGAATAAAAAGTGTTGAGAGTGGAGTCAAATCCCCAGACCTGCAGACCTTACTCTCGCTCCCTCTCCTGACCCTGCAGATTTCCTGCTGCAGGTTAGGAGACACTCTGCAAAAAGAAGGTGTGCCACTCTCACTGCCTGGAAGGCCACACAGCAAAAGCCTAATTGAGGAACACTGAGCCCATTGTTTGGGAAAGATCTTAAGCTCCATTTCAATTCCGAAACGAAAGGTCAGAACCAAAGAGTCAGCCACAGAGAGGCTAAGCCTGATTACCTGTGAAATCTCTGAGTAGCTGCCTGCTGGGACCCCATCCCACCTTCGCTCCCTTCCCAAATCTAACACCCTGTGTCATCTGCTTGGGTCTGTTTTCTCGTTTTGGTTAATTGAAGAGTCCTGCTTCTTCTTGAGCAACCAATAAGATAACCGCTCCTCTCGGCCATCAAGCAAGTGCAAACACCTTTTGCCCTTTCCTGTCCCCCAGGGCCGCTAAGGACCCTAGGCTGCTCTGGACAGGTGGGCAGGTACTGGGTCACTCCCCAGATGGTGAGGGAGTGAGAAAGGCTTTGAGAAGTTGAGGGCTCTGTTTTCTAGACAGACTCCTCTGTAAGTGTCTGCAACAATTCTGTGTGTCCAGAGATTGGGCAGACAACACATAGGCCCATGGCTACCCACGCCTGCTCTGACGCACACCTGGATCACACAGAGCCACTTGCTTCCTGCTCCAACCTTCCCAGGACAGACTCATTGTTGGGAAAGTACAGACGATGGATGGGGGCAGGGACAACTGTCCTGATGTGATGGAGAGGATGTGGAATTCTAATGATAGATCAAGGAGAAGGTGATGGGGGAATTTGTACAATTCAAAGGCCTGGATTGGAAGCCTGGATCAGTCATTTCCTAATTCAGGGGTACCCTCAGCACAGGGGACCTGATTCTTTCCTTGTTCCCTCTTGGGTATCCTGTGCTTTGCACATACCAGCTTCTCAATAAATATGTTGGCTGTGGGATTAGATATGAGACATTGCACGGTGCTCTTAGACAAGCTCTGTCTAATAAAAACATAGTGAATAACCAATAAGTACCTACTGCATAGCGCGGGGAACTCGCTCAGTGTTACGTGGCAGTCTGGGTAGGAGGGCAGTTTAGGGGAGGAACATATGTATGGCTAAGTTCCTTTACTGTTCCCCTGAAACTATCACAACATTGTTAATGGACTATACTCCCACACAATGGAGAAGGAAATGGCAACCCTCTCCAGGATTCTTGCCTGGAAAATTCCATGGATATAGGAGCCTGGCAGGCTACAATTCATGGGGTCACAAAGAGTCAGACATGACCAAGTAACTGAGCACACTCCCATATAAAATAACCACTAATCCCAGGTGGCTCTAGTGGTAAAGAATTCGCCTTGTCAATGCAGGAGCCACAAGAGACGCGGGTTTGATTCCTGGGTTGGGAAGATCCCCCGAAGGAGGGCATGGCAACTCTCTCCTGTATTTTTGCCTGGAGAATCCCTTGGACAGAGGAGCCTGGCGGGCTACAGTCCATAGCATCGCAAAAGGGTTGAACGGCGACTTAGCACATAGCACACACAATATAAAATAAAAAGTTTTTTAAACTTGACTATAAAAAAATAATGCAAGCCATATACGTGAGTTAAATTTTTCTAGAAGCCACATTTTAAAAAGTAAGAAAAAAAGATTAATTTTAATATATTTTGCTTAATTCAGTTACCTAAACTATTATTCTTTTGACATGTAATCAAGTGAAAAATCGTTAATGGATATTTTGTATTTTTGTAGCAAATCTTCCAAATCCAGTCCATCCTCTCTAGTAAAATACTGAATGTGTGTCCTAGGTTGCTTCAGTCATTTCCAACTCTTTGCGACCCCATGGACTGTAGTGCGCCAGGCTGCTCTGTCCTTGGGATTCTCCAGGCAAGAATACTGGAGTGGGTTGCCATGCCCTCCTCCAGGGGGTCTTCCTGACCCAGGGATCGAATCCGCATCTCTTACGTCTCCTGCATTGGCAGGTGGGTTCTGTACCACTAGTACCCCCTGGGAAGCCAAATCTCAATTTGGACTCACCATGTTCCAAGGGCTCCGTGGTATTTGAAAGAATTCAGAGTACGACACTCCAATTATTTTGAGCTGAAAACAATTAAAAAAAGAAGTAAACATAAGCAAAACTTGCTGTCCTTCCCCTTCAGTAAGAGCAGGAAGATTCTGAATCACCAGACAAGACTCTAAATAGAATCTTATCAGCCCAGAGACAGCACCAGGGAAATTTACATAACAAACCTTACTGACTAGTCCTTTCCCCCCTCTCATTTCCCCTGTATATTCACCTTCAAACAATGTGCTGTCTCTAGAAGCCCAAGGTCCCTTTCCTTTGTCACATCGCTTCTATACAAAATAGCTGTCTTCTTGTTAAGAGACTTGATAAACCTGGACTTTCTGGGTGGCTCAGTGGTAAAGAATCCGCCTGGCAATGAAGGAGACATGGGTTCAATCACTGATCCGGGAAGACCCCACAAGCCACAGAGCAACTCAGCCCCTGTGCCACAGCTATTGAGCTTGTGCTCTAGAGTCTGGAAGCTGCAACATGAGAAGCCCAAGCACCTCAATTAGAGAGCAGAGAGAGCCCATGCACAGCAACAAAAACCCAGCAGAGCCAAACATAAAAAATTAAGAATCATTTTAATTTACTTAATTTTTAGGATAATCGCTTTACAGAATGATGTTGTTTCCTCTCAAACATCAGCATGAATGCTTTACAAGCCCAAGTTCTAACCACACGTTCAAGTTACTCACCACTAAGTTCTTGCCAGCATAAACTTCCACGTGTGTTTGCTTGTTATTCTATCTTCTCGCAGTCTGGTTTGCAAGGCTCCCTACAGCAAACTGAGGTATCTGCAGTCATGTCCCATTTGTTTCTGACCTCGGTTTGTGTGCCCAGGTCTGAATAATTTTAAGCGTGCCCAAATAATGAGGGCTTTCTGTCTGATCCAATATGTGCCTGCATTGCTAAAGAGCTGGCTTTATGACTTCCGAGGAGGTACCTCTGGAACTTGGTGATTTCTCCTCATTTGGAGCATTTTAATGAAAAAGGTAGAAATTTCAAATGTAGTGGCAAGAATAGATCAGAGAAGACAAAAGAGAAGAGCATCCGAAAGAGCTCCTTTCTCAGTAGCTGAGCAAATTCTGCAGCCTTAGAGAAGGCATTGTCTCCTCTTTGGTCTTGATTAATTTGTCTCTCTTCCCATTTGAATAGAGTAACTCATCTCGCTTACTTATTATTACTTATCATTGAGGGGAAGTGAGACGAGGCAATGCCAAGCAATTCAGACTTGGGGAGCAGAGAAAGAAGAATGATTTTTTTAGTTTATTCAGTCTTTTATTCTATATTAAAAATGCAAATAAATATGTTTTACAAAAGCAGGGTCATACCACACTGTTTTATAATCTGCTGTGTTTCAATAACGATGACAGTTTTCTTGGAATCATTTTTAAGTAGCTGCATAGTATTCTATTATGTGGCTATAGTACAATTCATTTAAATCAATATTTTTGGTATTTAGGTAGTTTCCAATTTTATGTTATTATATATGGCATTTTAGTGAGCATCTTGAGGCTTTACAAGTAGCATACACTTTGAGTGCCTTAGGTATATATTGACAAATGGCCCTCCAAAAATATATCAGTTCTTGCTCCCAAGTGGGATGGTATTTAATGTGAACTTAGGGATGTCAAAGGATTTCTCTTTTGACCCTGTTTTCCTTACTTCCTTGCTGTTTTATTTATTGACCAGTTACTTAGGGCAAAAGAAGAGATATAAAGAATCTATAAACATCTCAAAAATAGTCATATGATTGCAAACAAAAGCGGTCCGTCATCTGCCCTCTTCCACATTGGTAGCGATTATTCTTGTGATTGCTCTACTGAAGTCACTCCAAACTGGGGAGAGTGTGGAGACAGGAATGTCACCCAACAGGCTGGTAGGTGTTTCAAGGTCGTAAAATATTTGGAGAGCAACTGGCCAATTTTTTAAATGCGGATAAGCTGTTCCCAAAGATGGACTGCCTGCCAAAGAGAAGCAGACACATGAAGAAAAGCAAGGATTAGTAAAAGTAAGCAGATGGACTGACCAGGTAAGAAACCCAAGATATTCCAGAGAATAGAAGAGAGCTTAAGAAAATCCGAATTACCATTTTCAAAGCAACTACCTGGAAAATAAGACTATGACAAAGAAGCAAATAGGTAACAACAACCAAAACAGTGCTCTTGGAAATTTAAAGGTAGCATTGCTGAAACTAAACTAAAAATTAAGCTGAATGGCTGGAAAAAGAGCTGGAGGAATTTTCCCAGAATATAGAGTAAGGCAGCCACTATGAAGAGCCGCTAGACCTAATGGAAGGAAGGAAAAATATCAAAGAAACAATAAAACTTTCCAGAGCAATAGAGAGACATAAGTCTTAGAATAAGAGAGTTCATCTCATGGAAACAGAACATATTCTTAAAACACCCACATTATCCTCATGAGATTTAAGAACTCTCAAGATGAAAAGAATGTCCTAAAAGATACAGGAGGGAGAAAATTCACCTAGAAAGGAACTTAGAATCAAGCTTGCATCAATCTTCTCATCAGCAACGCTCAATGCTACAAAACTGTGGAATAATTCTTTCAAAAATCTAAGTAAATAGATAACTAACAAGGACTTAGTGTATAGCACAGGAAACTATACTCAATACCTTGCAATAATCTATAATAGAATAATATGAAAAAGAATAAATATATATGTATGTATGACTGAATCACTTTGCTGTACACCTGAAACTAACACAGGAAATGCTTTGGAAGTCTAGTAGTTAGGACTCAGAGCTCTCACTGCGTGGGCCTAGGTTTGATCACTGGTTGGGGAACTAAGATCCCCTAAGCGGGCAGGGGGAAAAAAATTAATCGATTAATTTAATTAAAAATTTAAAAACCCTAACACAACATTGTAAATCAATTTCAATAAAACTTTTTTTTAAATTTTAAGAAGAAAATCTCTTTGGATTTAGATATTTAAGCCTTGCCAAACTATCATATACAGGTGAGGGTAAAGTAAGGTCATGTTCAAATATGAAAAGACTCCTAAACGCAGCACATTATTGAAGATGTAAGCTGTGGATGAAGATGAGGCTGAAAACCCCAAAGGTAGAGGCCCCAAGAGAAGACAGAACCAACCTAGGCATTCACTAGAAAGAAAACTGCTTATCTCTGCAAGAGGGGAGGGAGCAGTCATTCAAATTAAGTAAGAGGTCAATGCCTCACTGGGGAATTTCTTCAGGAAGAAAAAGGGAGGGATTTATTTTAACATTCCAGGAAATGGAATGAAGGGAAAACTGAAAGATCTTGGCAATTATATATATGCATATATATTTTTTTTACGCGTCAATCATACCTCAATAGTTTTTTTAAAAAAAAGAAATGAAAATGGGTATTCACACAAAAACTTGTATACAAATGCTCACAGTATCACTATTTACAATAGCAAAGAGACAAAAGCAACCCAAATATCCATCAACAGGTGAACAAAATGGCCATGCAATAAAATATTACCCAGCCATGAAAAGAAATCCAATTCTGACACATGATAGGGATGCGCCTTGAAATTCTGATGCCAATGAAAGAAGACAGGTTCAAAATACCTGTATTGTTTGATCCCATTTATATGAAGTCAAGAATAGGCAAAACCAGACTTTCCCTGTGGTCCAATGGTTAAAACTTTGCTCTTCCAAGGCAGGGGACATGGGTTTGATCCCTAGTTGGGGAACTATACCAAGTGCTCAGCCAAAAAAGAGAAAGAAAAAAAAAAATAGGCCAAGCCATGGAGACAGTAAGTTGTTGTTGCTTAGGGCTAAGAAGAATTGGGACAAGAAAGTGAAGGGGTTTCTTTTGGGGATGATGCCAGTGTTCCAAAATTGATTGTGGCGATGCTTTTCCAGTTCTGTGGATATACTGAAAATCACTGGATTGTACACTTTTTTAAAAATGGGAAAATCTGATTGGCCCAGGTCACATCCTACCTGAGTTGTTGTTGTTTAGTCACTAAGTCCTGTTTGACTCTTTGCAACCCTACGGACTGTAGGCCACCAGGCTCCTTTATCCAGGGGATTCTCCAGGTAAGAATACTGGAGTGGGTTGCTATTTCCTTCTCCAGGGGATCTTCCTGACCCAGGGACTGAACTCACATCTCCTGCATTGGCAGGCAGATTCTTTACCATTGAGCCACCTGCCACAGTTTAGCAAATTCCTCAATGACTTTCATCCTCAGTTTGCTCAGCTGTGAAATGGAAAGATGCCTAACTTCAATATCACTGGAATGGTGTTCTCTTTTCATGGCAGCAAAACACTTAGCCCAGGGCCTGGCTCATTTAAATGACTCAGTGAGGAGGGATGTTATTAATAAAACTCCTAATTTCAACAAGGAGGAAACGTGTTTGTTCTTTTTTTTTTGCCATGTTGAGACTGGATCAGAAGACACAAAGGTGCATCCTGGGGATATAGGCATGTGATAGACTGGGAATTTTTTTTGATGATTTGTGTTCAGCAAAATCTACCATTTTTGTCTTCGTTCCTGGTCAGAAAGGTTGAAGCAGAGTTATCTCCTGTGAGATTTGTCAGACCACAGGACCCAGCTGGAGCAGGTCGGCAAGTGCAGCACGTGTCTGCTGTCCTGGTTTCCGTTTTGCAAGGAACCTGCAAAGGGGGAGTTGACTGTGCTAATTTTTCCATTTTCTCTAGTGATCAAACTCAGCTCAAGAGAGAGCAGAAACATCAACCTCAGTTCTGTGCACCCTTGGCCCAAATTGTCAACTCTGGATCTTTAGATAAATCAAAAAGAGCTTTTCCACTAGAAATAGTGGTTTCTGGCTTCTCCCTGGTGATGAGAACTATACCCTCTTTGAGTAACGGCTGCTTTTGCCATCAATAACACAGGTCGATTTCTTTCCCTCTTTCCTTTAGTTCTGAAAATGATGAATCCTGCAACAGATGTGTGATTTTCTAGGAACTGACCACTTTCTTTCTTTCTTGTAAAATGTATTTATTACTTTAAAATTTAATTCATCTAATTAATTTTTATTTAGTAGGATCTTAGTTCTCCCACCAGGGATGGAACCCACATTCCCTGCATTTGAAGACATATTCCTTTTTTTTTTTTTTTTGTGGTGTTGGTGGTGGAAGAGACATTCTTAACCACTGGACCACACAGGAAGTCCTGAGTGGACTGCTTCCTTTTTCTAAATGTTTTACTTTATTATTTTTTTAACACCATAAATCTTTTTCATTGAGGTATAGGTGATTAACAATGTTGTGGTAGTTTCAGGTGAACAGCAAAGGGACTCAGCCATACATATACACATGTACCCATTCTCGCCCCAAACCTCTTCCCCATCCATCCACGTTGGCACACAGCATTGAGCATGGCACATGTACTATACCATTTTCAAGTGGACCAATAGCCCCTTAATATCGGCAAAATGCCACTGCGTCCCAGCCACACTCATCATTGAATAAGTGTGACAGGCAGATACAAAAGTGTTCTGTGTCAAGGAGGATCTGAGACTAGCATTTAAAGGATCCAGCTGTGAGAGGAGGTCACCAAAACCAGGGAACCAGACCATTAGCTTTAGTGGTGAGCACACAGAAAGCCCTGCAGCACCCTCCCAGCTGGGTACAGTGGGCCCACACTGCAGGGGGGACCCTGGTCTGGCTTGCCTCCACCTGGGTATTATTACAGACCTGTGTCCCTCCCAGGAAAGGAGGCAGTTATGTGATGAAATATAATCTCCCTCAGTTTCATACGTTGAAGCCCTAACTCCCAATCTCTCAGAATGTGTCTGTATTTAAAGACAGGCCCTTTAAAGAGATGACTGAGTTAAATTAGGCTATTAGAGTAGCCCTTAATCTGACGTGACTCGTGTTCTTATAAGGAGAGACGATTTGAGGGCTTCCCTGGTGGCTCAGTGGTAAAGAGTCTGCCTGCCAAGGCAGGAGATACAGGTTCAACCCCTGAGCCAGGAAGATCCCACATGCCTTGGAGCCTGCGCTCTGGAGCCCGGGAGCTGAAACTACTGAGCCCACGCGTCCCAGAGCCCGTGCTCCACAGCAAGAGCAGCTACTGCAATGAGAAGCCCCCGCACTGCAACTAGAGAGTGCTCTGCTAGCTGCAACTAGAGAAGAGCCCACGCAGCAACAAAGGCCCAGCACAGCCACAGATAAATCAATCAAACAAGAAAGAGACCCCAGGGCGAGCACACACAGAGGAAAGCCCACATGAAGACGGAGCAAGAAGCTGTCCATCTGCCAGCCAAGGAGAGGGGCCTCAGGAGAAACCAAACCTGCCGAGACCGTCCTCAGCCTCCAGCGCTAGGAAGAAATCAATTTCATTTTTTAACCACACCAGGCGGCATGTAAGATCTTAGTTCTCCAATGAGGGATCAAACACGTGCCCCTTGCAGTGGAAGCAGAGTCCTGACCACTGGACTGCCAGGGCATTCCCAAGAAATTAATTTTTGAACTTTATGCCAGTCAGTCTTTGGTATTTTGTTACAGCAGCCAGAGGAAATTAATGCCAATGGAACATGCCTACTAGGAGTTTAGGGCTCCCCTTTGGATCATACTCCAGGTGTCTGGACCACAGGATCCTCAATATAACAGTCCCAGCCTTACTTCCAGGCCATCCTCTGAAGGGAGGACAAGGAAGCCTGGGTGCCCAGCCCTGGCCAAGGGGGCCGATGTCTGCAGGGGGTCTGAGGAGAGGGTGCTTCTGCAGGACACGTGGTACAGGTGTGCAGGTAAGTTCTCTGCAAGTTTGAGAGACAGATGTGGGAAGGAGGAGGTGGGGAAGGACCACGGGCCAGGCATCAGGGCCGGATTTCCTTGTTCAGACATTTTCTGCAGGTGCTATGAAGAATCTTTAGGCTATTCCATCAAGCCTGACTGTCTCAGTTGTCATAAAGGCACAGTGTCAAGGTCGGGGGCTGGCACACATTTCATTCAGTGATTAGCCTGATCAATGCAGAAATAGAGACATAGAAATCAGATGTGGGAAGTGGGGGATGGAGTGAACTGGGAGACTGGGACTGACGTATATACAGTATCAGTACTATGTATAAAACAGATAACTAATGAAAACCTGCTGCGTGGCTCAGGGAACTCTATGCAGTGCTCTGTGGTGACCCAAATGGGAAGGAAATTAAAAAAAAGGGGGGATAATATATATGCTGCTGCTGCTAAGTTGATTCAGTCGTGTCCGACTCTGTGCGACCCCATAGACGGCAGCGTCCCTGGGATTCTCCAGGCAAGAACACTGGAGTGGGTTGCCATTTCCTTCTCCAATGCATGAAAGTGAAAAGTGAAAGTGAAGTCGCTCAGTCGTGTCTGACTCCTAGCGACCCCATGGACAGCAGCCTACCAGGCTCCTCCGTCCGTGGAATTTTCCAGGCAAGAGTACTGGAGTGGGGTGCCATTGCCTTCTCCAGATAATATATATACGTATGGCTGATTCACTTTGCTGTACAGCAGAAACTAATATAACATTGTTAAGCAGCTATACTCCAACGAAAATATATTATAAAATAAAACTACATAAGATTAAAAGTAAATAAAACTGTATGTGATAAAAATACATTAAAAAATAAAACTATAGACAATAAAAATAAATTTTTAAAATAAATGAAACTATACACATTAAAAATAAATTTTAAAATAAAGCTATATATAATAAAAACTATATATAAATTTATACATATAAAATTATTTATCGCTTCAGTTGTGTCCAACTTTTTGCATGCTCATGGACCATAGCCCACCAGGTTCCTCTGTCCAGGGGATTCTCCAGGCATGAATACTGGAGTAATTTGCCATTTCCTTCTCCAGGGGATCTTCCTGATCCAGGGATCGAACCTGCATCTCTTGAGTCTCCTGCAATGACAGGTGAGTTCTTTACCACTAGTGCCACCAGGGAAGTCCTATATACAACATAAATTTATTTATATACAATAAATAAAACTATATACAATAAAATAATTGGTCTGATCAATAACATTTAAATATTTACACATAGTATGTGGGCCTCCATAATGGTATCCAACTAACATGGCAGTTGAGCTGGGGACCCTCCCCCTGGCCTTGGGCAGCCACATTCTCATCCTTCTGATACTTAGTGAGGGTAAATGGGGCCCAGAGACATCAGTGGATTCTCCCTCCTTTTCCATCCTCTTAAAAAGAAAGTCAGCCTTAACATAACCAATCTTGGTGAGTTACAAATGATATTAACAAAGTTCCGTCTAGTCAAAGCTATGGTTTTTCCAGTAGTCATGTATGGATGTGACAGTTGGACTGTAAAGAAAGCTGAGCACCGAAGAATGGATGCTTTTGAACTGTGGTGTTGGAGAAGACTCTTGAGAATCTCTTGGTCTGCAAGGAGATCCAACCAGTCCATCCTAAAGGAGATCAGTCCTGAGTATTCATTGGAAGGACTGATGCTGAAGCTGAAACTCCAATACTTTGCCCACCTGATGTGAAGAACTGACCATTGGAAAAGACCCTGATGCCGGAAAAGATTGAAGGTGGGAGGAGAAGGGGACGACAGAGGATGAGATGGTTGGATTGCATCACTGATGCGATGGACATGAGTTTGAGTAAGCTCTGGGAGTTGGCAATGGACAGGGAAGCCTGGCATGCTGCAGTCCATGTGGTCGCAAAGAGTCGGACATGACTGAGCAGCTGAACTGAACCATTTGAAAATACGAATGGGAGATGCCCATTCAGGAACAAGGAATAAAAACAAGATTTCAGTCAAGAAGGTGGATCTTGTTCGAAAGAGCTAACCACTCATTTGTGATCTCTGTGGTTGGTGTTATCAGCCAAGCAGTGTTGCCATGGAAACCCCTTTCCGGCCTCGTGGCCCTATTCTGGTCCTTGTCACCCATGACGTCCAAATGCTCATAAAATTGTAATGTATTCTAATTGTTCTGAGTCTGCCCCCTGCATAACTGCTCTCCATGTAACTGCACAGTGTGCCCTGTGCTTCTAGTTCAAAGTGGAACTTTACCTTTCTCAGGAGCAAAATTCAGTTCAGCCACACATTCAGAGACATGGCCCCCAAAGGGAAGGTCAAAATTCTTTTTCCTCTGCTTCTGGGTATTGTCCAGCTGGTCTCTAGAGTAAGGCCATAACTTCTGCGTTATTCACTCAGTTGTGTCTGACTCTTTGGGACCCCATGGACTGTAGACTGCCAGGCTCCTCTGTCTATGGGATTCTCCAGGCAATAATACTGCACTGTGTTGCCCTCCACTCATGCAGGGGATCTTCCCGACCCAGGGATTGAACGGGTCTCCTGCATTACAGGAAGATTCTTTACTGTCTGAGCCACCAGGGAAGACCAACAGCCTCCATGGGCTTCATTAAAGGTTTCCTTCTGTGAGAAGGAAGACAGATTACAAAATGAGATTTCTTCTCCCAGCAGAAATATTTATTGCACAAATGCCAGGCGTCACAGTGGAATCTGTTCAGTTCCAAGTGCAGGCTTTCAGGATTGTAGACTTATCATTCAGTTTTGTAAGCATCGTAGAAAACGGAAGGGAAAACAATGACTTTCCCTTAGAAACACAAACTTGAGTGTAAATATTAAACCTTTGGTGAACTGGCAAAAATAAAATGAATTTCCAGATTGCACAGAGCCCTTCACTCCACACCCCTGTGTGTAAAAAATCAGCTTTCAAAGGAGGTATCTGAGCTTAGAAAAACAAAGCTCAAAGTGGCCACCGCCAAAGCAACTTTGGACCAGGGACAACTTTGCCCAAGGTGAAGTCCAGGAATGTCTTCATTTGTGTGTGGTCAGTCATTCAGTCATTTCCCACTCTTTTTAGCTCCATGGACTGTAGCCCCCTAGGCTCCTCTGTCCATGGAATTCTCCAGGCAAAAATACTGGGGTGGGGAGCCATTTCCTTCTCCAGGGGATCTTCCTGACCCAGAGATCGAACCCACGTCTCTTATCTATCTCCTGCATTTGCAGGTGGGTTCTTTACCCCTAGAACCACCTGGGATGTCCATGCCTTCATTTGGATGCTGTTTAATAACACCAGTGCCGGATTCATCCATTATAATCCGAAAGAAACATGACAACATTGCTAGCAGAGAGCTGAAAATTTGAGTGGAAGGAAAAACACATAAGAACAACAGAATTTGAACTTTTGAGGGTCAAACAGGATTTTTTAAAAAAAGAGAGAGACAAGGAATGAAGCAAAGAATGGACAGTATGGCATTAATATTTGCAGCAGAAAATTTCTGGTTCTAAGTAATGAGATATCCAATGCAAAATGGTTTAAGAGAGAATAGGAAGGGTGTGACTAGATACAATTAAAAGCCCAGGAACCTTCAGGTATAGCTGCGTCCAGGCTCTCCTGTGAAGTCCTCCAACTGTTGCCACTCTCTCGGGCTCTCAGTCCTTTCTCTGTGTTAATTCCATGCCCAGGCAGGCAGAAAGATGGCCACCGGAAGCATCAGACTAGCTCTATAATTTCTCAGTTGTTGTTCTTGTTTAGTCATTAAATCATTAAGTCTTCATGACCCCACGGACTGTAGCCTGCCAAATTCCTCTGTCCATGGGGCTTCTCCAGGCAAGAATACTGGAGTGAGTTGCCGTTTTCTCCTCCAGGGGATCTTCCTGACCCAGGGATCAAACCCAAGTCTCCTGCATCTCCTGCACCAGCAGGCAGATTCTTTATCACTGTGCCACCTCAGAAGCCCATGATCGCTCAGGACCTCCAGTGAAAACAACCATTCTTTTTTGCTAACCATGCAAACAAAATACTCAGAATTGAATCTCTTTAGATCACAGTATTGTGTGTCTATTTATCAAGCCACTGCAGTGTCTACGCGTATTGGATGCTCTTGTTACCTGGGTCAAATGCCTGCCTCCAGAGCCAAAGAAAACTCAGATTAAAAGTGGGCTCACTCCCCTCCTCCACAAAGTATATGGTTTTGCTAACAGAAGGACAGAAATTAGATGCAGACTGGATGAAGATGGTCCAGTTTTACCTAACATCTTAGCACTCAGAATATCAGTGCCCTTCAGGGGCCACAACAGTGCTCACCTGTGAAGCCTGCAGTGGTCATAAATGAGTCCCACTGTGCTCAATTCCTCTACCCAATCAGCACCTGGAGAATGGACACAATTTCGAACATCTGCATCTTATTCACTGCTGGCTCTGTACTCCACCACACACAGGCATTAAAATAAAAAAGTGCTTGTGTGTCTAGATAGAGGAATCAGAAGTTACTGAACAGAAGTGAACATATGTTTTGTCATTTCTTCTTGCCTTAGTTAATATTTTTGTGGTTTTGACAGCCAGTCTTTAAGAAAATGTCAAATCCCTCTTTTCACTTTCCTTTTCTTTGCTCCCTCCATCCCCACACCGCCACTCTGATAGCCAGTGATGCTGGGAAAAGATAACAAGATCTTGGGTATGATACAAATGCATGGGGTTTGGGGCTGACAGCTCTGAGATGCTGTTGGATCTCTCAAGGGGAGTTCTGCACATCCTCACTGGGGCAGCGCTAAAACGGCTGATAAAGTTGCGTTCAGCCTTCATCGGAGCAAGTAACAACCTCTCCAAACAGAAAGTAAATCAATAGCACTTGAAGGCTGGGTTCCTGGTTCAGAGGCAGAAAATGTTAATCACGTTCTCCTCTCTGATTCCCTTTTGCATCTCTGCAGATACCCATGTAGAAGAGTCAGCAGAGGAAATGGTGAACTGGGAGATGAGTATATTTAAGGAGGTATTTTCACTTACTGAACCAGCAGGACCCTGAGACACATTTTATATCATGTTTTTACAGGAGTCAAAATAGCATAAAATTGGGCTAACTTCTCCTGGTTTTCCTTTGCTAAGTACACACACACACACACACACACACACACACACACACACCCCAGTTCCCACATTGCCAACAAAATAGCAGATAAGCAAAAGAAGAGACAACGGTCCATTAGCCAAAAGTAATATTTTAAGAATAGCTTCCTTGGGAATTTCCCTGGGGGGTCTAGTGGTTAAGACTTCATGCTTCCTATGCAGAAGGTGCAGGTTCAATCCTTAGTCAGGGAACTAAAATCCCACATTCCACAAGACCAAAAAAAAAAAAAAGCTTTTGTTGAGATACTTGTGACTTTCTTGGTCACAAGCATCAGGAGTTGACTCTAGCTACTGAGCTCAAAAAAAGTGTCCTCCACAGCTGTTGGGGAGCTCACAGAACCCTGGGCAGGACAAGAGAAGCAGTGTGGAGGCTAAGATTCCAAGAACCACATCCAACGTCACACAGCAGACCCAGCCAGATACGCAGAAACTGACATTGCTATTGCTGGTCCATGGAGCCCTAGAGAAGACCCCCAGCTGGTACAGAACTCCCGCTCCCCTCAGTGATCCCACCTCTGCCCCAGGAGCATGTCCCTGCATCACTGAAAAAGGACCAGAGACACTCCTACCGCCAACAGCTACGCCTTGTTTCAGCCAACAAAAATGACAGTGCTAGGCTGAACTTTATTCATGGTGCCGACGCTGGAACCCAAATAGCATTGAGTAAATCTCAGTGATTCAGCTCAGGTGCTTGCCCTTGGGAAAGGCAGTGCCATGGCCCTGGAGCATCTATCTCTGTGCGTCATTGCTGCAAGAATTATCACACCCTGATACTGAGCACTCTCAGTAGCTAATCATGTAGGCAGCCAAGAGGGTCATTAGATACATGAGCTTGGTGAAGAGGGTGCTGCTGCTGCTGCTAAGTCACTTCAGTCGTGTCCGACTCTGTGCAAGCCCACAGATGGCAGCCCACCAGCACACATTTTGGCAGAAGATGGCTGCTGGTCACAAGGAACAGCTGTCTCCATTCATGACGTTAGTGTTTTCCTACATATAAGAAGATGGGAGAAATTGGACTCACAAAGTCTTCTCCTGAAAATATCTATCTGAAGCCCTGTTCTGCCAGTTTTTCCCAGAGTACAGAGTACTTCCCTCCTGATCTCCACCTTGAACTCCTTTCAGGGTGTGTCGAAGGTCAGTGGCTGCAGTGGCCAGTGACTTCATCCCTGTGGAACCAGACAGAGAGTGACAATTTGTAGTCACTTGCTGTGAAGGGAAACATTAAGAGTAGACCCCAGTAGTGAGGACTCAACTCCTCAAAACTGAGTCCCGACTGCCCTCTCTGCTCCATCTCTGTACTGTACCCTGCCACCTGCTAAGCTCCTCTACAGCCTCTTCACCAGCACCCCCTCCTCTGAACCCCACAAACTTAAGTCCCCTCTACCTTGCCCTGTTCCTTTCCAATCACCCTTCTGATGCCACCTGAGACTTTGGCTGGAAAACATAGAACTTAAATGGAAGATGATAGGGGTGTTTCCAGCCAGGGTTCTTGGCCTTTCCCAATCAATAGAAATTGATCAGAGGGCGGACAAGAAATTCAGGCAAGGTTTTACTGGGGCTCCTGCTGCAGCAGTGGGGAGCAAGAACAAATAACTGGCTCCCTTGCTCACTCCCAGTGGAGGGGGGTAGCGAGTTGGTTCCTTATGTGGCATGAGGGTAAAGGGGTGTTCAGGGGTCAAGTCCGAGGGGAAGCTTAGGTGGTTTGCCCACCCCTCTGGTGGTGGTGTGTGTAGGGGTTATGTACAGTACCCTGCTCTGGCTCCCAATGCCCTGTTTCTGCCCCCAGCTCCTCATAAGTGATAGTTGGGTTTTGGGGGGTTTTGTATCTTTTGGGTCCAGAATTTGCCCCAACCATGCATGCATTCAGTTATTTCTAGTCCTATATAGTTTCTTTGTATTTTGTTGCTCAAAGAGAGGTGTATCCAGGTGCAAGCTTTGCAGCAAAGGGTCCCAGGTCCCAAGCCTGCCTCAGGGGCAAAAAGCAAAAAAAATTATTTATTTGGAGGTATAGGTGAGAGTCGTGATCTGAAAGGTTTGAAATACATTTTCCTTTGCTTTCTGGAACTGAGAAAAGTAATAAAATAAAAAAAATATATTACTCTATGGTTATTACATTAGTCAGGGTTGTCCAGAGAAACAGAACCAATAGGATCTATAAAGAGAAAGATAAGAGGAGATTTGTTACAGGAACTGACTCAGGCAATTACAGAAGCGGAGAAGTCTCACAATCTGCCATCGGTTAGCTGGAGATTCGGGAAAATGTGTTAGTCACTCAGTCGTGTCTGACTCATTGCGACCCCACGGAGTGTGGCCCGCCGGGCTCCTCTGTCCATGGAATTCTCCAGGCAAGAATACTGGAGTGGGTTAGCCATTCTCTTCTCCAGGAGATCTTCCTGATCCAAGGATCAAACCTGGGTTACCCACATTATAGGCATATCCTTTTTTATTATTATTTTTAATTGAAGGATAATTGCTTTACAATATTGTGTTGGTTTCCGTCATACATCTACAGGAATCAGCCATAGGTGTACATAGGTCCCCTCCCTTTTGAACCTCCCTCCCACCTCCCACCCCATCCAGGCAGATATTTTACCATCTGAGACACCAGGGAAGCCGGTGGTGAAATTTAATGTAGATCAAAAGGTCTGAAAATCAAGAGGCGGATGGCGTGGGTTCCCAGTCTGAGGGCGCTGACCTGAGCAGAAGATAGATGTCTCAGCCCCCTAGGGAGAGAGAATTTACATTTCCTCTGCCGTTTTTCCTCGGTGTATGCGATGAGGCACACCAGGCACTACCAGGTGAGGATGATTTTTTTTTTTTTTTTTGCCACAGCAGATCTTAGCTTTGGCCTTCAAGATCTTCAAACTTTGTTGCAGCACGTGGAATGTGAATGTACAGATTCAAATGCCCATGTCATCCACAGACACCCTCACAGATGCCCCTAGAAGTAATATAGACCAGATACCTGGGCATCCCCTAGCTTAGCCAGTGAGCACATAAAATTACCCATCACATTGGATTTCCCTGGCGGTTCAGTGGTTAAGACTCTGTGCTTTCACTGCAGGGGGCACAGGTTCGATCCCGGTCAGGAAAATAAGACCCCACAGGCCTCGAGGCTTGGCCAAAAATAATTAATAGAATTAAATTAACCATCAGAGTGATGAGACCCACACTTCTAAGTAAGCTCAAGATGGAGATAGGTGTCTGTGTTTTGAAGTATGTGTGGCGGTGGTGATTTAGTCGCTAAGTCGTGTCCGAGTCTTGTGACCCCATGGACTGTAGCCTGCCAGGCATGGGTAAAATTGTTGAAAATACTTCATGAAGATTATATTTAAAAGATGAGGTGTGATTACCGATTTTATAATGTTTTGTTATGATTTTTTGCCAAGAATAGACATTCCTTATCTTCAAGGTGCACTTATCCATAAGACTATTGCTTGGCGATTTTCAGGAATTGGGCAGGAAAATGAAAGGGCTCTTTGGGCTTGGATGATGGAAGGTTCTGGAATCTAGCAGGTTTGCACTTCCATTGGGCTACTTGAGTCTCTAGTTACTTAAGAGAACTTAGAGCTTAGGCTGTAATTAACGTGAATTTGACATAAGTGAAAATTTTTTTTTAATGTGGCAACCATAAGGTGTCGATAAAATTTCAATTATCAGCAAAATTTAAAACAACATGGATCTCATAAATGTTTCAAAAATCACATACATTTAAAGCTATCAGATAAAGTCAGTTGTGTGCTGTAGGCTGTCTAATGATATATTTTGATTCCACTTTTTTTTACCAGGTAAACAGAATTAACCACCAACATCCATTAGGAATCTTGAATGAAATGTCAGGGTACCCCAGGCCTTTGGAAATGCATTCTCATCAAAGAGCAGTTTTCCTAAATTCTCATGTGTATAGTCTCGGGCTTCCCAGGTGGCTCAGAGGTAAAGAGTCTGCCTGCCATGCAGGAGACACAGGAGGTGCATGTGGGTTCAGTCCTTGGGTCAGGAAGATCCCCTGGAGGAGGGCAAGGAAACCCACTCCAGTGTTCTTGCCTGGAGAATTCCATGGATAGAGGAGACTGTGGGCTACAGTCCACAGGGTGGCAAAGAGTTAGATATTATTTAGCAACTAAACAACAATAATGCTTCTCATCTCAAATGCAGAAATACCCTGGCCATTAAATCTTTGAAAAGATTCTCAGTTGCAGTGAAGATGGGGAAAATATACAAAGTGAAATTGAAAGTGAAGTTGCTCAGTCTTGTCCGACTCTTTGCGATCCCGTGGACTATAGCCCACCAGGCTCTTCTGTCCGTGGGATTCTCCAGGCAAGAATACTGGAGTGGGTTGCCATTTTCTTCTCCAGGGGATCTTCCCAACCCAGGGATCAAACCCAGGTCTCCCACATTGCAGGCAGACGCTTTAACCTCTGAGCCACCAGGGAAGCCCAGTATACAAAGGAAAACAAAATATTTTTGACTTCTCAGATAGTAAAAGATGATGACAAGATCATATGCCAGGCATAGTACCTACATTGTTTGCAATCACGTGTATGGATCTGATTCATTTGGAGGGCAACTTAGGAATGGCTCCAAGTGTGACAGGGCACAGGGAGTGACTATTGATAACTTGATTTCTTTCTGGGGTGGTGAAAACTTGCATTGGTTGAAATGATTGCAGTTATGTGAATGTACCAAAAACGTAAGCATGTGTACTTGCTCAGTCGCTTCAGTCGTGTCCAACTCTTTGTGAACCTATGGACTATAACCCGCCAGTCTCCTCTGTCCACAGGACTCTCCAGGTAAAAATACTGGAGTGGGTTGTCATGCCCTCCTCCAGGGGATCTTCCCAACCCAGGGACTGAACCCGCATCTCCTGCGTCTTCTGCATTGCGGGAAGATTCTTTGCTTACTGAGCCACCTGGGAAACCCAACAAAAACTGTATAGATTGTCAGTTCTACTCTAAAAAGTATTAAAAGGTATTTGAACATGTGTAGCTTTCCTCCACTCTTCTGAGTCACAGAATATAATAAGTGGCTACTTTATCAGTTTTCCCAAAAGTGCGATATACACTAACACCATTTTAGATGCGTGGGAGAAAAGTTAATTTATTACATACAATGGACGCCTTAGGGCAAAGGGTGTAATTCTTGTGGAAACCCTAGTTGAGAAAGCTGTGGATTTCTAAAATGCTGGAAAATTGGAAACAGCCTAAAAGTTTCAGCAAAGGGGTAATGACTGAACCAACACATTCACCTAATGCACTAGCCTGAAGCTATTCAACAGAATAATAGAAGTAGCTACACTGACCTACTAATATTTCCATGATAAACTGCTAAGCTTAAAAGAAAATTGTACCATAATGAGATACCGCTTCACACCCACTAGAATGACATTTATTTTAAAAGGCAGAGTAAAACAAGTGTTGGCAAGGATGTAGAGAGGTTGGAACTCACACACTGCCGGTAGGAAGGTACAATCAGATGGTCACTTTGCAAAACAGTCTGACAGTTCCTCAGAAGTTCAAACATAGAGGTACCCTTGTGCTTGCATGCTCAGTAGCTCAGTTGTGTCTGACTCTTTGCAACCTTATGGACCAGAGCCCCCCAGGCTGCTCTGTCCACGGAGTTCTCCAGGCAAGAATATTGGAGTGGGTAGCCAAGTTCTCCTCCGGAGGCTCTTACCACCTCAGGGATCAAACCCAAGTCTGCTGCTGTCTCCTGCATTACAGGCAGATTCTCTACCACTGAGCAACCAGCGAAGCCCAGAGCTACCCTTGTGAACACAGTTCTACCCCGTGGTATATACTCAGCAGAAACAAAGACACACGTCCTCTCAAAACGTTGTACATGAATGTTCATGGCAGTGTTTTTCATGTTAGCCCCAAAGTGTGAATAATCCTAATGTCTATCCACAGATGAATGAACAAAAGTGGTATAACAATACAATGGAATATTGCTCAGCCAAAAAAAAAAAAAAGGAATGAAATGCTGATACATGCTATAACCCACGTGAACCTTGCAAATGTGATGCTGAGTGAAAGAACTCAGGCACGCAAAGTTCCCTAGCAGTCCAGTGGCTAATACATTCAGCTTCCAATGCAGGAGGCAAAGTTTTGATCCCGGGTTGGGAAGTAAGATTCCACATTGGCAAAAGGTTTTTTTTTTTTTTTTTTAATTAAAAAAAATGAAAGAAACCAGGTGTAAGAGTTCACATATTGTGTGATTCCATTTGTATAAAATGTCCACACAGGCAAATCCATAGGGACAGAGACTAGGTTAGTAGTTACCTGGGACTTGGGAGAGGGCAGTGTGGGGAGTGGTCATTGATGGCTACAGGGTTTCTTTCTCAGGTGGTGAAAATGTGCCTTGATTGTGGTGATAGTTACACAATTCTGTAAACGTACCAAAAGCCATCAAACTGTACACTTTAAATGGATGCATTGTACGACACATAAGTGTCTCAATAATGCAAGCAAGAAAGTTGCAAGTGAGGGATTTCCCTGGTGGTGCAGTGGTTAGGACGCCAAGCCTCCACTGCAGAGGGCACAGGTTCAATTCCCCATCGGGAAACTGAGATCCCACATGCCACACAGCACAGTTAAAAAAAGAAAATTGCAGGTGAAAAAGAAGTTGCTGGGGAAATGAAGGTTCAGAGGCAGGACTGGGCTTGGTTCTGGGCTGAAGAAACGCTGGAGTTGGGTAAGGAATACATGAGAGCCCACACATGTCTCTCTACTTTGCATAAAAAAAACAGTCAACAAATACATGTATGTATATGGTAGATCAAACCAGCCTGGCAGGGTGTTGATTCCTGGAAGCTGAATGATGAACCTGTGAAGTAAGATTTTTTTATTGAAGTACAGATTTTTTTACTGAAGTACAATTGATTTAGGGTTTCCAAGGTGGCGCTGGTGGTAAAGAACGCACCTGCCAATGCAGAAGACATAAGAGACACAGGTTCAATCCCTGGATTTGGAAGATCCTCTGGGGGAGGGTATGGCAGCCCACTCCAGTATTCTTGCCTGGCGAATTCCATGGACAGAGGAAGCTGGCGGGCTATGGTCCATAGGGTTGCACAGAGTCAGATACGCCTGAAGCAACTTAGCATGCACACACACAGTTGATTTACAGTGTTTCAGGTTTACAGAAAAGTGATTCAGTTATGCATATATACATTCATTTTCATATTCTTTCCCTTATAGGTCATTACAAGATATTGGATATAGTTTCCTGTGCTGTATAGTAGGTCCTTACTGTTTATCTGTTTTATATATAGTATCTACTCATCCCAAACTTCTAACTCATCCCTTCCCCTCTTTCTCCTTTGCTAACCGTAAGTTTGCCTTCCTTGTCTGTGAGTCTCTTTCTGCTTTTTAAATAAGTTTATTCATATCATTTTTAAGATTCCACATGCAAGTAATATCATATGATGTTTGTCTTTCTCTGATTTATTTCATCAGTATGACAATCTCTAGGTCCATCCATGTTGCTGCATATGCCATGATTTCATTCTTTTTATGGCTAAGTAGTATTCCATTCGGAGAAGGCAATGGCACCCCACTCCAGTACTCTTGCCTGGAAAATCCCATGGATGGAGGAGCCTGGTGGGCTGCAGTCCATGAGGTCGCTAACAGTCAGACACGACTGAGCGACTTCACTTTCACTTTTCACTTTCATGCATTAGAGAAGGAAATGGTAACCCACTCCAGTATTCTTGCCTGGAGAAGCCCAGGGACAGGGGGGCCTGGTGGGCTGCCGTCTATGGGGTCGCACAGAGTTGGACACGACTGAGCGACTTAGCAGTATTCCATTGGATATTTGTACCACATCATCTTTATCCATTCCTCTGTCGATGGACACTTATGTTACTTCTGTGTCTTGTAAGTAGCGTTATAATGAACACTGAGCTGCATGTGTCTTTTCAAATTATGGCTTTTGTCTTTACTTTTTAAATTTTGTTAGGAAATTCCATACTGTTTAGGAAGATTTTTTCCAAGTAAGACAAATAACAACATTAAGATTATAATTTCCTCTTAGCTAAAGTAATCGCAATAATCCAAATAAAACTAAAACATGCAAAGAAGGTTATAATCAGTACCAGTGGTTATCTCTGATGTGCTGGGCTGGGTCATAACAAGGTACCCTCATTTTGTAATTTATATGTTTTTTCATTGTTTGAATTTTTACAACTAGTAGGTACTGTCTGAGAACAAAAATAGAGATCGGGTATTTTTTAATTTAATTTTTATTTTATACTGCAGTATAGTTGATTTGGGCTTCCCTGATGGCTCAGATGGTAAAGAATCCACCAGCAATGCGAGAGACCTGGGTTCAATCCCTGGGTTGGGAAGATCCCTGGAGAAGGGAATGGCGACCCACTCCAGTATCCTTTCCTGGAGAATCCCCATGGACAGAGGAGCCTGGTGGATTATAGTCCGAGGGGTCACAAAGAGTCAGACACAACTGAGCGACTTAGCACAGCACACACACATGGTTGATTTACAATGTTCTCTTAGTTTCGAGGGTACAGCAGAGTGATTCAGTTATACATATACAGATATCCGCTCTTTTTTAGATTCTTTTCCCAGATAGATTTTCACAGAATATTGAATAGAATTTCCTGTGTTATAAAGTAGGTCTTTGTTGATTATCTATTTCATATATAGTGATGTGTATCTGCTAATCTCAAACTCCTAATTTATCTCCCCCCTCCCACTGAAGCTTTCTGATAGGGGATATTTTTAATTGCACAAATAAAACCAAGAGCACCCCAGCTCTTAGTTCTCCTGTGCTCGGTGTCCTCAGCTAGACCACATGTGTTCAAAGCACCTTGCAAAATTCTTGTGAGGTTGAAACGGACTCACACACCCAGGCACTTGGCCAAGAGCAGCAGAAACCATCTCTTACCTCCCCCCAACCTTCCTTCACAGAGGCAGCGATCCTGAACAGAATTTTGACTTTGGTGAATGGCCCGCCATTCACCCAAATACCACATCATCATCTTTCTTCCTTGTGATGTGTCCTCTTTGCCCTAGCCCCTAAAAGTCCTTCTCATAGGTGTGAGTCAGGTGCATCCATTACATCTGGTAAGTGTATCTGCTAAGTCACAGCACAGGTGACCCGTCAGCGCTGGAACACCAAATGGTTCTCCAGGGGTCTGAAAATTATGACTCTCCCCAGGTGTCTGCCCTTCAACAAACCAGCATCTGTACAGACAAGCTCTGACCTTCAAAAGTTTGCTGAGTGTCAGGGAGGGTCAGGAAAGTACCTTGGGCTGACACAGAGCCCAGGGCTCTGATGTTGACTCAGACGTGATTACATCTTACAACTGGAATCTTATCTGGGTGATTTGTGGCTGGACCTGTGACTCTTCTCCAGCCTGATGAAACGATGCCGATAAAGGCTTTTCCAATCCCATCGAGGAAAACAGATCACAGCTGGACCCACTGCCGACAGTGAGTTTTGAAAATGAAGGACATTTTTTTTCTTTAAATGAAAGACTTTGTCAAGGTTTATGGTGAGGCAGGCCTAAATAACCTTGTAATTCATTCCCACCAGGGCCCTGGAATTAAAGTAAACGCGTGGATAGCCAGGGTGGAGCGTGGCCTCCATCATTCCCGAGAATGTACTTAGAGATGGAAAGTGATGAGCAAGTGTGGGGAACATTTTGCACCCGAGGCAAAACTAGTCTCATTACCAGGTAAGGAAATATCCCTCATCTTCCACTGTCAATTCCGTCAACATTGCCAGAAGCAAAAGAAGAGATTTTACTTTTGTTGTTATTGTTGTGCGTTCATAATCAGTCATGTCCAGTTCTTTGCGACCCCCTGAACTGTAGCACACCAGGCTCCTCTCCATGAGATTTTCCAGGCAAGAATACTGGGGTGGTTTGCCATTTCCTGCTTCAGGGGATCCCCCCATCCCAGGGATAAAACCCAAGTCTCCTGTGTCTCTTGCATCGGCAGATGTATTCTTTTACCACTGGGAAGCCCGTTATTGTTGTTAGTGTCCAACTGCAAAAAGCACTGTCAGCTCTGTTACACACTGGAACCAAAAGGGATGAGGCTTGAGAGGGAAACAGCTGCTCCTTGGATTCGGTGGCCCATACAGGGTGGCCTGATGGGGATCGAGGTCCTCACTCTGCCACTATGTGACAATGACATCCTGAGACGTGGCCTAGATCAGACAAGCATATCACTCAGTAAAGCCCCCAGCCCTTCAAATACTCACTCAACATTTTAAAAGCTTTTCTATGGGGACATCCTGGCAATCCAGTGGTTAAGACTCAGTGTATCCACTGCAAGAGGTGTGGGTTCAATGTCTGGTTGGGGAACTACAATACCACATGCCTCAAGGAACCGCTAGAAAGTAAAAAAAAAAATAAAATAAAATAGATAAATTTAAAAAATTAAAACTTCCCTATTAATCCATTCATTCACTGAAATAGTGTTCTGTGTGTAATGCTCATTTCTAGGCAATGAGGGTGCTATCGTAAACAAGACAAGCAAACTCCCTGAATACATGAATCTTACATTTTCTGGGAAAGATAGATTGCTAATAAGGAAGCAACTAAGTAATACTCTTAATATAAAAGTTATATTGTTAGCTATATTACCAGTGTGAAAGAACTTCAAAAACATTATGCCAAGTGAAAGAAGCTAGGCACAGAAAGGCGTCTATTGAATGATTCGACTTACACGAACTGTCCAGAAGAGGCAAATCCATAGGCAAAGAAAGTAAGTCAGTGCATGCCAGCGGCTGGGGGAGGGGAAATGGGGGCCCGCTGCTGGGTCCTGGTGTCTTTCTTGAATGATGAGAATGCTCTAAATTTGGTGTGGGCATGAGATACACGCATATGTATGGCTAAGTCTCTGCTGGCGACCCGAAACTATCACAACACTGTTGATCAGCTCCAATGCGAAGTAAAAAGCTTCATAAAAAATAAATTATTTATTTAAAATAAAAATTAAAAAAAATTTAATAAAATTGATATGGGCATGGATCTATAAGTTTGTGAATGCAAGAAAAAAAATCACTGAGTTGTATACTTTAATAAGGTAAGATGTAATAGACATGAACTATGTCTCAATAAAGCTGTTCAAAGAAAGTGATGCCCTGGAAATAGGTTCATCTGTGGTGATCTAGATGGGTAGGATGGGTTGGGGGGGCGGTGGGAGAAAGGCTCAAGAGGGAGGGGATATATGTATCCATATAGCTGTTCACTTTTTTGTACAGCGGAAACTAACACAACCTTGTAAAGCAATTATACTTCAATTTTTTAAAAATCTATATACCTGAAAAATAGATAAAGACAGTGGTGATAGCAGCTGTATGTTTTTGCTGAGTAAATGCTACCCCAAGACAATGTGAGTTAATAACTGCTTATTGTTGATCCTGAGCTTATGGGTCAGTTCAGGGGCTCAGTTGATCTTGGCTGGCTGCCCGTGAGTCTGCAGTCAGCCAAAGAGGAGGCTGAGGGTGGTGATGGCCTCACTCACCTGTCTGGTCATTGGCATATTCTTGGCTGGGCAAGGGGACATGAGTGGGCCATGTGTCACCTTCCACCAGGCTGGTCTGGGCTTATGGTGCCCACAGGATCCTAAGAAACAGTGTGTGAGGCTTTTAGAGACCTTGAAACTGACAAACACCACTTCCTCTACATCCTTTGGACTAAGGCAAGTCCCCAAAATAGCCCCAAATCAAGACTGGAGACTCTGTATTAACAGCTCTATTTGGCTATAATTCACACACCATCTAATTCATTCATGTAAAGTGTCTCAGTAGCTTTCAGTCCATTCTGCATCCATCACCATGATCACTTTTAGGACATCCTTATTAGCCCCAGAAGAAACTCTTCATCCCTTAATCTGACATCCTATTCCTTGAATCCCCAGTCCAGGCCTGTGCATGCCCTAATCTCCTTTCTGTCTCTATGGATTCGCTTGCTCAGGATATTGGATAGAAATGGAATCTAACAAACAGCACTTGGCCTTTTGCATCTCATTTCTTTCGGTTTACACATTTTCAAGGCTCATCCATGTTGCAGCCTTCATTCTCTTAAAAAAATACTTCTATATATATTCACTGCTGCATGCGGGCTTTCTCTAGTTGCAGCAAGCGGGGGCCACTCTGTGGTTGCAGCACACAGGCTGCTCGTTATGGTGGCTTCTCCTGCTGTGGAGCACGGACTCCAGGCATGCTGGCTTTGTTAGTGGTGGCACATGGGCTCAGTAGCTGTGGTAGACCCCGCTTCCCAAAGGACTTGCCTGGTGGCTCAGTCAGTAAAGAACCTGCCTGCGATGCAGGAGATGTGCGTTTGATCCCTGGGTCAGGAAGATCCTCTGGAGAAGGGCATGGCTACCCGCTCCAGTGTTCTTGCCTGGAGAATCCCATGGACAGAGGAGCCCAGCAAGCTACAGTCTGCAGGGTCACACAGAGTCAGACATGACTTAGCAACTAAACCACCACTGTTCCCCCAAACTAGAGAAAAGCCTGAAAAACAACAAAGACTCAGCACAGCCAAAGGAAAGAAACGAAATTATTTTTAAAAAAGAAGAGGGAAATTCAGACACAGAGACACGGGAGAAGATGAGGAGAGCAGAGACCAGAGTGATGAGTCTACACTCCACGGATTGTCGGCATCTGGTTGCCACAAGCCAAGCCTGCCACCGCCTTGACTTTGGACGTTTACCGTCCAGACTGAGAGGGACTGAGTTCCCATTGTTTTAAGCCACTGTGCTACGGTACTCTGTTATGGTGGCCCTAGGAATGGCATGTATTACGAATTCCAGAATTTTGTTTTTTAATTCCTTACAACAAAGGGACAGGAATGAGAGCCTGTCTGGAGTTTAGAGGTGGAAATAAAAGGCTTGCATCACACCCTCCAGCCTCATGCTCAGGCCCTCCACTCTCAGAGCATTGCTCACCCCCCAGCTCAGCTCACCTGTGACGGGACAGCGTGTTTCTCTGTCAGCGAGTGAGTGACCTTCGTTGTGATGACTAGAGCAAAAGCTGCCGCATGCTTGTCTCTCCTGCCAGGACAGAGCCTTTTTATCGTAGGAAAGAAAATATACGGTTTCTCATTTTAAAGGATTATGGGCCGTGGATGCCTGCTTTCTGTACCTTGGAAGCATATAAAAATGTAGGAGTGATGAAAGTGAATAACTTGAAGTCTGCATACGATAAAGTAATTTTATTTTTATTATAAAGCAGTTTGGCTTGAGGTGACAAAAAGATGTTAATATTTGGGAGGGCTGGAGTTTTTCCTTTGGTCAAGGACAAGGGTTGGTTTGGGGGAGGGCATTCAGTTACAGACAATTGAAGCTTTGGACTGACTCTTCAAATACGAACTTGGATGAGTTGGACATCCTAGGGAATGGAACCCATGTATCATTATTATCATATGATACCCTGAGCTTGTCCTGTGCTATCACATGATATCCTGAGACTGTGTCTCCAAGGTTGACACTTAGCTGATCTATGCCCATGTATGCACACACACACACGTCACAGACATGCCCCCACACAGATGCACACACACACTTTGCACGTGAATTCACATACACACACATAGACATGAAAAGATACATGTGCACACATATGCATAGGTGCATATGCACACACACACAAATAAACGTGTGCACACGTGCACACATGTACAGAGTTGTTTAGTTGCTAAGTTGTGTCTGCCTCTTCGCAACCTCATGGACTGTAGCCCGCTAGGCTCCTCTGTCCGTGGGATTTTACAGGTGAGAATACTGGAGTGGGACACACACACCTGACAGTCATGGGCTGAACACACATGCACATTCAGATGTACAGATACACGAACCCATAAACACACATGAATGGTCATGCACACTCGTATACACACACTGACACGTGTGCACGCACACAAACATAGATGTGCCCATATACGTGCACACGACTCTCCCTCCCCATCACCTGTTCCCAGATCTCACACTCGGTGGGTGGGTTCAGTCTGCTCTGGTGGGTGCTCTTCTTGGGATCTTTACTGGAGACCCCAAGGAAAGGTGGACCACCCGAGGCCCTGCTGCTTCTCTGTTGACTATGTGGACACCTTCTTTGGGAAGGGTCCTAAGATGGAATTCCTAGATTGTGATAAATCGCATGGATCCTGCCCCCCACCACCACCCTTCTTCCTGTAGCTCCGTCACCTGGGAAACTGTTGCAGGCAAGGACCCTGACCGTGCGACTGGGACCCGGAAGACCAAAGGCATCAATAGGACACAGTGCCCAGAGGCCAGCGGAGAAGATGCCTCCCAGCGGAGTAAGCCTGGGAGATGGGGCCCTTCCCACCTCCTGGAGTAATTGCGTGCATGCTCAGTCATGTCCGATTCCTTGCAACCCCATGAGCTGTAGCCCGCCAGGCTCCTCCATCCATGGGATTATCCCGGCAAGAACATTACAGTGGGTTGCTGCTTCCTTCTCCAGAGGATCTTCCCCACTCAGGGGTCAAACCCACATCTCTTCTGTTTCCTGTATTGGCAGGCGGGTTCTTCTATTACTGAGCCACCGGGGAAACAAACGCTTCCTTATCCACCGTTATCTCTTCTTATCGCGAGGGGGCGCTCAAAACATTGCCTTCTCCTGTGGAGGTGACCTCGTGAGGTGATGTGATGCAGAGATGTTCAGTCCATTCACATCCTTGGGCGGCCACCACCTTCAACAAATCCAGAGCAATTTCAGCCCCTAAAAGGGAAACCCTGTGCCCACCAGTGCTCACGCCCCTTCCCTCCCCTTCCGGCCCCTGGCACCCACTAGTCAGCTCTCTGTCTCTACTCTAGACATTTCACATAAATGGAATCATACAGAATGTGGCCTTTTGTGTCTGGCTTTCACTTACCACCACATTTTTGAGATTCATCCTTGCAAATATTTGTATGAGTACTTCATGCCTTTTTATGACTGAATACTGCTCCAGTGTGGATATATCACAGTGTGTTTATCCACTCATCCATTGATGGGTATTTGCACTATTTTCACTTTTTTTTCTGTCAAGAATATTTGTGTAAAAATTTTTTATCTGAACACTTGTTTCCATTCTTTTAGGTAGGTGGTTCAGCAGTAAATAATCAGCCTGTAATGTGGGAGACCTGGAGACATAGGTTCGATTTCTGGGTCAGAAAGTGCCCTGGAGGAAGAAATGACAACCCACTGTAGTAATCTTGCCCAGAAAATCCCATGGCGGTTGCAAAAGAGTCGGACGTGACTGAGCGACTAAACAACAATAACAACGGGAGGAACGGAATTGCTGGGTCATATGATCGTTCTGTTTAACGTCTTTCTCTTTTTTTAGCTGTGTGGAGTCTTAATCCCCAGACCAGGGATCAAGCTTGCATCGCCTGCATTGCACAAAGGATCCTTAAACACTGGAAGCCAGGGAAGTCTCTGTTTAACTTTTTGAGGGTCTGCCAAGCTGTTTATGCCTTTTTTTCCAGTTTATACATTTTAAGTAATTAAATAGAACACAAATACAGAAGGCTGAAATGATACATTGTAATCTATTATTAAATTATAATTTACATAAATTACTATGATAATACATTATTCTAAGATGAACACCCTGGTAACTAGCACCTATACCATCTAACCCAGAAGTTCTTTGCCCTGTGTGTGCCCCCACAATTGTAATCCCACCTCTTCCTTAAGGATAGCCAGTACCTTGACATTTAGGCATCATTTTTTCAAGTAAGTGAACACTATAGCTTGGTGATCTTTTCAGTCTCAAACATAAGGTTCATTCCATTTAGTCACTGCCTATGGTGGTACAGTAAATAATCTGCCTGCCAATGCAGGAGATGCAAGAGACCAGGATTCAAATCCCTGGGTCAGGAGGATCCCCTGGAGAAGAAAATGGCAACCCACTCCAGTATTCTTGCCTGGAGAATCCCATGGACAGAGGAGTCTGGCGGGCTTCAGTCCATGGAGTTGCCAAGAGTTAGACACGACTGAGCTCACATATATACCAGCACGACACGACTGAGCGACTGAACTGAACTGGACTGAACTCTGTGTGGATGAGCTATCATTATATATGTGAGATACATTATAATCAGTATCTGTCCTTGAACATAAGGATTGCTCCCAATGCTTTGCTATGACTTTTAGGGGACTCTCCATCCCTCTAAGGCCATTAGCTCCTCTTCTGTGAAAGAAAAGATGGGGTGATAATAACTTCCCCATTTGAAAGGAAGTCAGGAAGAGGATCTGACAAAGTGTAAAGCATCACAAAAACGTAGGTCCGGGTCCTGTGCTGGATCCTGAGAGAACCTAGGTGTCCAGGGAATGATTGTGGAGTGGAACGTGTTCATTAGGGAGCGCCTTGCCAAGTCCAAGCAGCAAGGTGTGCGTGCATGCGTGCTAAGTCACTCAGTCATGTCCGATACTTTGCAACCCTGTGGACTCCTCTGGATCCCCGTGGACTGTAGCCCACCAGGCTCCTCTGTCCATGGGATTCTCCAGGCAAGAACCCTGGAGTGGGTAGCCATGCCCTCCTCCAGGGGATATGCAAGGTGAATTTTCCTAAATAACCACACCACTTCCCACATTCCACCTGTTCTTAGAATGTAACAGAGGCTCCTTTCCCAGGGAGGTAGTCTCAGTTCTTCTTCATGTATCGTGAGGGGACCCGGTGACTGCTCCACTGACAGCATATGGTGGAGTTGATGCTACATGACTTTCAAATTAAGGTCTTAGAAAGAATACCACTCCTATTTGCGTTTCTCTCGTAATGAATGATGCTGAGCACCTTTTCATGTGTCTGTTGGCCATCTGTATGTCTTCTTTGGAGAAATATCTGTTTAAGTCTTCTACCCATTGTTTGATTGGTGTTTTTTTTTTTTTATATTGAGCTTGTATATTTTTGAGGTTAATCTTTTGCCCCTTACTTCATTTGTAAATATTTTCTCCCATTCTGAGCTTTGTCTTTTCATCTTGTTTATGATTTCCTTTGCTGTACAAAAGCTTTTAAGTTGCTCTGTGATGACCTAGAGGGGTGGGATGAGGGGTGGTTGGGAGGGAGGCTGAAGAGGGAGGTGATATATGTATACCTATAGTAAGTAAGTGTTGGTCGTTCAGTCGTGCCCGACTCTTTACGATGCCATGGACTGCAGCCCACCAGGCTTCTCTGTCCATGAGATTTTCCAGGCAAGGATACTGGAGTGGGTTGCCATTTCCTTCTCCAGGGAATCTTCCCAACCCAGGGATAGAACCCGGGTCTCCTGCACTGCAGGCAGATTCTTAACTGACTGAGCTACAAGGGAAGCCCGTATGTATACTTATAGCTGATTCGTATTGTTGTGCCGCAGAAACTAACACAACACTTTAAAGCAATTATATGCCAAATGAAATTTTTCCTTAATTAAAATTAAAAAAAGAATACAGTTCCTGCCTGGCTGTATCTGGAAAATCCTCACTTCCTGGAATACACTTGCTCCACCTCGCTGTGAGGAAGCCCACACACTGAAAGAGATCTCCACGGAGAGCTCACGTAGAAATACCACATGACACACCCACGTGGAGAGGGTCACGTGGGGCCTTCCCTGATCTCCCTCTGTCTGGAATGGTTTCATATCCTCATTCCCAAACCAGATCTGTCAGCAAAATGAGATTCTCATGACTGGTTTAGGAAAGCATACAGCTCTGTGGAGGGACAGTCATTAACCCAATAAAGATGGGTACTCTTTGCAAGAAGGAAGGCAGGTGGATGCTTGTTTTTTCCTATTTATTTATTTATTTATGGCTCCAGTGCAGGAGACCTGGGTCAGGAAGAGAATGGCAACCCACTCCCAGTATTCTTGCCTGGAGAATCCCATGGGCAGAGGAGCCTGGTGGGCTACAGTTCACGGAGTTGCAAAGAGAAGGACACGATTCGGGAACTAACACTTACACTATGGCTGTGCTGGGTCTTCATTGCTTTGTGCAGCTTTTCTCTTGTTGCGACAAGTCGAAACGACTCTCCAGTTGCGGTGCCCGGGCTTCTCATTGTGGTGGCTTCTCTTGTTGTGGAGCACAGACTATAGGCACTGGAGCTTCAGTAGTTGCAGCCCACAGGCTCAGTAGTTGTGGCACATGGGCTTAGCTGCTCCATTGTATGTGGGGCCTTCCCGGACCAGGGATCGAACCTGTGTCCCCTGCATTGGCAGGTGGGTTCTTATCCACTCTGCCACCAGGGAAGTTCAGCAGGTGAATGGTTTAAGGAGATTCCTACAGTATCTGCTGGAAGGGAGGAGAGGGGAGGCCAAGTGCAGGTAGAGCTGAGCTGGTCTTTGAAGGATATGATGAACGGTGGAGAAAAGAAAACATTCTTTTGTACAAAAGAGTTCTGTTGAGACTTTTTAAAGCTAAAAACTCCTAAATCTTCCTTCCAGTCCTTGTGAGCTTCAATCCTTTTACCTGACCAGCATTTTAAGACATTTGTCTGTGTTCAGCATTTTACCACTTGGATCAGATGTCCGCAGACTACTCAGCTGTTTAAATACCCAAAGAGTGGCACTTTCTTATCTATTAGCATCCTCAGCAGGGCTGCAGAATGTGTGAACCAGATTGAATTTCCCATCAGCCTTGAGCTTCCCCTTAGCGGCAATCCACTCCCAGGGAGAGAAATCAATGGAGAGGTAATTAAGGATCATGTCGTATCGGGAAATAATTACGGGGGGAGGAGGACCCCAGACAGTAGTTCTCAGATGTTGTGTCTTGCCAGGTGATTCACCAGCAAACAAAGACGTGAAGATTCCTTTGTGGGAAGGAAGAAAGGTGTTCTCAATATGGCAATCAAAGGGATTGAAGATGGCAACGGAGGTGTCATCCTTCTAGGAAAGAAACCACCCTTCTTCACAGAAGGTGTATTGGAAACCTCACAGGCTTCGCTTGCTGTGAGTGCAGCAGGGTGGGGTGGAACTTAGAAATATCTTTCAGATATTGGTAGAAAACAATCTACTATGTGTTAAGCTCATTTCACTTGGAATCCAGGGAGCAGCTGAGCCACTGTTCTCCAGAACATAGGTTAAATTTGACCCCAGTCCTTTCTCTTTATAACCATAAAACCTTTATACATCATTTCAGCAAATTCTTCATCCCCCAACTCCCCAGACATACAGCTCTGGCCCTTCCCTAGAGAAAGCCAGTCACGTGAGCTTCTTGGATTTCATCAATGTCTTAACAAACTACTATTATGGTAGCAAATCTCCATTGTCTTGGTAGCTTGAGTGGTCAGTTGCTCAGTCGTGTCTGACTCTTTTTGGCCCCATGGACTGTAGCCCTCCAGCTTCCTCTGTCCATAGAATTTTCCAGGCAAGAATACTGGAGTGGGGTGCCATTTCCTACTCCAGGGGATCTTTCCAACCCAAGGATCAAACCTGTGTCTCTTGAGTCTCCTGCACTGGCAGGTGGATTCTTTACCACTAGCGCCACCTGGGAAGCCCCCTTGGTAGCTTACTGCAGCTCAGATTGGTTTCTCACTTACATTCCCATCCAAGGCAGGGCAGGAAGGCTTCTGTGGACACACTCATGAAGCATGTGACTTCCAAGATCACTGTGGCAAAAGATGAGTGTGATCGCCTGAATAAGAGACCCTTGAAATGTCAATATTCGAATCCCAAAAACCCTTGAATATGTTTCATTCCATGGCAGAAGGGACTTTGCAGATGTGATAGGATTTAGCATCATTGTTGAAAAGATCATGTTAGATAATGTGTGCTGTGCTTAGTTATTCAGTTGTGTCTGACTCTTTGCGGTCCCACGGAGCCTGCCTGACTCCTCTGTCCATGGGAATTCTCCAGGCAAGAATACTGGAGTGGGTTGCCATGCCCTCCTCCAGGAGATCTTCCCAACCCAGGGATCAAACCCAGGCCTCCTGCATTGCAGGCAGATTCTTTACCATCTGAATCACCAGGGAAGCCCAGATAATGAGGGTACTATTACCACCAAGTCCTTGTAAGAGGGAGGCGGAGAAAATGGACAACCCAAGAGGAGTGTCAGAGAAGAGTCAGATGGCAGAAGCAGAGATTAGAATGAGATGGCTGGACCATCACCATATTGTAATTATCATCCAAATAAAATTTTAAAAGAATGAAATGATAGGGAGCCAAGAAATGCCAGCAACCTCTGCAGGCAAAGGACAGAATCTCTCCCCGGGAGCCTGTAGAAGGAGCCAGCCCTGGCTTCCACTGCATATCAGTTTGTAACTGCACCCATTTACAATACACACACACATACACACACACACTCACACACACACAGACACACACACACAGAGACATACATACATACATACACACACACACACACACACACACACACACACACAGGGGAAGCCAATGTGAAGATACAGGGAGAAGATGTCTGTCTACAAAGCCAAGGAGACAGCCCTGGACAGACTCTCCTTCACAGCCTTCAGAAGACATCAGTCCTAGGACTTCCCTGGTTATCCAGTGGTTAAGAATCCACTTTCCAATGGAGGAAACTCAGGTTCCATCCCTGGTCTGGGAAGATCCCACATGTCCAGGAGTGACTGAGGCCAAATGCCCAACTACTGAGCCTTTGACCCACAACAAAAGCTCTCACGTGATGCAGTGAAGATCCTGAGTGCCACAAAGACCCAATGAGCCAAATTAATAGTAAATAAATATTTAAACAAAAGAGAGAGAGAGGGGACAGCCTGCTGAGACCTTGGTTTTAGACTTCTAGCCTTCCGAATTTCAAATCTGTACATTTCCATAGTTATGCCAGTCTATTTTTTGCCACTTCTGTGTTCTCTCATCAAGGAGACTTGTTCCAAAATTAACCAGTGATCAGAGCCTTTAGAAATGTAGTACTTTAACCAAAGTTCTGGTAGTTGAGAAATCTTTAGGACTGTGGACTCTGAGTTTCCAGATATTTGGGAAGACGTTCCTTGGAATGGGAATGGCTGGGCAGTTTTTCAGTTCAGTTCAGTTCAGTCGCTCAGTCGTGTCTGACTCTGCGACCCCATGAATTGCAGCATGCCAGGCCTCTCTGTCCATCACCAGCTCCAGGAGTTCACTCAAACTCACGTCCATCGAGTCGGTGACGCCATCCAGTCACCTCATCCTCTGTCGTCCCCTTTTCCTCCTGCCCCCAATCCCTCCCAGCATCAGAGTCTTTTCCAATGAGTCAACTCTTTGCATGAGGTGGCCAAAGTACTGGAGTTTCAGCTTTAGCATCATTCCTTCCAAAGAACACCCAGGGCTGATCTCCTTTAGAATGGACTGGTTAGATCTCCTTGCAGTCCAAGGGACTCTCAAGAGTCTTCTCCAAAAAAAAAAAAAAAAAAAAGAGTCTTCTCCAACACCACAGTTCAAAAGCATCAGTTCTTCGGTGCTCAGCTTTCTTCTCAGTCCAACTCTCACATCCATACATGACCACTGGAAAAACCATAGCCTTGACTAGATGGACCTTAGTCGGCAAAGTAATGTCTCTGTTTTTGAATACGCTATCTAGGTTGGTCATAACTTTTCTTCCAAGGAGTAAGTGTCTTTTAATTTCATGGCTGCACTCACCATCTGCAGTGATTTTGGAGCCCAAAAAGGATAGCCTATCTCCAAAGAGGTGCTGCCAGAGAGAATCAAAATATGGGCTCCACTGACATTCAGCCATATTCATCTTTGTTCCCTTTTCCCACTTGGAATAGCTGGAGACTCTCTCCATTTCCTGACAGGGGAGGAAACAGAGGGCGCTCCATGTAAAGAAATCCCACCAGGAAGAATCAGACCCAGAGAGGGGCAAGGACTGTGCTAACAACCTGTGCCTTTGTTTCCCCATCTTACGATGAGTCTAATAGGGACTTTCCTGGCAGTCCAGTGGTTAAGACTTCACCTTCCAATGCAGTGAGTGCAGGTTCAATCCCTGGTCTGGGAGCTAAGATCCCTCATGCTCCATGGCCAAAAAAAAAAAAAAAAACATAAAGCAGAAATGATGTTGTTTGTAGCAAATCCAATGAAGACTTTAAAAATGGTTCATATTAAAAAAAGGAAGCTTTTTTTAAAAAATGAGTCTAGTAAAAGGATGCACTCTGTAGGGTTGCTACGAGTATTCGGTGACTTAAGCCAGGGCCAAGAGTTTAGATCCATGTCTGGCGCTTGGCCGGCATTCAACAATGAGAGTTTGCAAACAAGAATTGTGGGCGTTTGGAGACCAGTCCATCAAAATAAGAGAGGAAGGGGAAAAAAAGCTCTGCAATTAATTGCAAAGTCATAAAAACATGGGTAAATTTCATGTTTCTTTTGAAATTTTTCAGACTTCCTGATTCGTTTTTGTGGATCTTTGCCATTCTGGTCTAGACCTGATTATAGCATAAAGGCATATTACTGTTAGCGAATATTGGTATGTATTTATATTCTGGACGTATGAAAATGCTCTGTAATGAAACGCTACCCATCTTTGATTTATAAAAGCTAAGAAAACAAACCCCAAACATAAGGGACTTCCATGGCGGTCCAGTGATTAAGATTCTGCACTCCCAATGCATGGGGGCCAAGTCCGATCCTTGGTTGGGGAACTAAGATCCCAAATGCTGTGCAGCACAGCCAGAACACACACACACACACACACACACACACACACACACACACACACCCCAGCAACAAAAGCAGGGCTTCCCTGGTGGCTCGGTCATGAAGAATCCAGCTGCCAATGCAGGAGACTTAGTTTCGACCCCTGACCCAGGAAGATCCCACAGGCCACAGAGCAACTGGGCTAGCACACCACAACTATTGGAACTGTGTTCTGGAGCCCAGAGCCGCAACCGCTGAAGCCCGAGCACCCTACAGCCTGTGCTCCCAAACAGGAGAGGCCACCGCAGTGAGAAGCCACAGGCCGCAACTCGAGAGGGGCCCCCGCTGCAACTAGAGAAAGTCCACGCCCAGTCGGAAGACCTCGCATGGCCAAAACCATAAATAAGTAAGTAAAGTAAAAAATGTTGTACAATCTGGCACAAATTAGGCACTTGTGAATATTAACTCCCCAATGCCAGCTGGTCTTTGCTCCACTATGGGATTTTTGAGGTTGTTTTGTCATTTCTCTGAGAGAAACCAGTGTCTGCTGCAGCCTTTTTGCCTAATTATTCTCAGTTCATTTAAATCCACCAGAATAGCAAGGTCTGGCCTCGTGGGCGGTGTCCCCTCACTGCCTCCTCCTGTTTATGGAGAATTCAACCAGTCTCACTCTCCCAGGCTTCAAACCCACAGAGTTGCCACAAAGAAGAACACTTCCGCGTATCTCTTGCTTCTGTTTTCACTCTCCATGCACTTGGACAAAATATTTACTCTCTCCTTCTAGGAGTGATTGGAAAAAAGATTCTGAAGTTTGATCTAGCATCTGCTGCTTCCAGAGAGAATCAATATTTAGATAACACCAAAGCCAAATGAAAATAACCCGGTAACAATTCATTCACAGCTCTGGAGAGAAGGTGGAGGGGCTGTGGGAAATTTCCCTCTGCTGGACTTGAAAACTGCCTATCGTGGAAAGAGGCAGGGTTGCTGGTAGGGCCTCCAGGCTCTGAGGCAGCCCAGGCCCTGTGGTGTCTTCATCATGCAAAATAGGACCAGGAATTCCCTGGTGGTCTATGGTTGAAAATCCACCTGCCAATGTAGGGGACATGAGTTTGATCCGTGGTCTGGGAGGCTCCCACATGCCGTGGGGCAATTAAGCCTGTGTGCCACAGCTACTGAGCTTGTGCTCTAGAGCCGGTGCACCACAATAAGAGAAGACACCGCAATGAGAAGCCGTCGCACTTCACCTAGGGAGTAGCCCCTGCATGCCGCAACTAGAGAAAGCCCTCAAACATCACCAAGGACCCAGCACTGCCAAAACTATAAAAGATAAAATGATAAACATTTAAAAAAATTAAAATGGGGGTCGCAAAGAGTCGGACACGACTGAGCGACTGAACTGAACTGAAAGCAAAGATCTGGTTCCAAAGAAGGACAGTGGAAAGATGCCGATGATCATGGCTATTTGTCTTTGTTTCGGAAAATTCCTCCCCTCTTCACCAGGAGAAGGCACCTGTCTTTAGATGGAGACTCACCTCTGTCCGCTTTCCATCCCTTGCTTTTCAGGGATCCCCTTTACCTGCCTCCTCCCTTCACAGGGCGCATCGTGGTGTTCATCCTTAAGGCAGCCAGTAACAGTTCTCTCTCTGGCCTCCAGGCTTGGTTCAAGGGTAAACCTGTGGCCTGAGTGTATCTCACACCAGCAGATCTCAGAACTCTTACAGAAGAAGCTGAAAGAAAGATGTTCAGTCTCCCTGTTGTCCACGGAGCTGAGAGGATGTGAGGCTCTGGCCATTTTGCCAACTCTTAGAGCATGAAAAAGACTCCCCAAAACACCATGTATAACTTGAACCTTGAATGGAGGCAGGTTTGTGGGATCTGAATGGAAGGAGCAATAGAGAAAAAAGATCCAGAAATGAAATAAGTATGTTTATCACTCAATGGCAATGCAACCTTATACGGAACGTGACTCAAACAAACTATAAAAATAAATATGTACATTAAACAGGAGTCCACGGAAAATCTGAACAGTGGCTGGGTCTTTGATGATATTATGGAGCTACTGTTAACTTTTTTAGGTGTGATCATGGTACTGTGTGCATGCTAAGTTGCTTCATTTGTGTCTGACTCTTTGCGAACCTGTGGACTAAAGTCCGCCAGGCTCCCCTGTCCATGGGATCCTCCAGTCAACAAGACTGGACTAGGTTGCCATGTGCTCCTCCAGGGGATCTTCCTGATCCAGGGATCGAACCCACTTCTCTTATGTCTTCTGCATTAGCAGGCGGGTTCTTTGCCTCTCTGGTGCTACCTGGGAAGGCTGGTCATGGTATCCTGGAGTTTTTAACAGGTCTGATATTTTAGAGATACAAATAAAATTTTTATGAACAACATGACATGAACAATGTCTGGGATTTGCTACAAAATAATACATGTATTAATACGAAGGAGGCAGACAAAGTTATAAAGGAACAAGAGTAACCAAGAAATGATCATTGTGGGCACTGGGTTTGGACTAGATGAGAGTTTTATTTTAAAGATATGTATGTTTGGCGCTTTCTGTAATAAAGATTTTGAACAATTAGTAGTTCTTTAAATGTTCTTTTCCCCCAGATGGAGCTATTTCATTGTGAAGTATGACATTTCTGTTAAATCAAATAACTGCTCTGCTCCGTTAAATTTGTTCATTAAAAAAAAAAGTATTTACTTGGCTGCCCCGGGTCTTAGTTGTGGCAGGTGGTATCTTCATTCTTTGTTGTAGCGTGTGGAATCTAGTTCCCCAACCAAGAATCAAACCCAAGCACCCTGCACTGGAAGTGCAAAGTCAGCCACCGGACCACAGGGAAGTACTTAAGCTTGCTCATGTTTGATTCCTTCATTTCTTGCATATGTCCAAACAGTGGACCAAAAGGCATTGTATTGGCTTCTCCAGTAGAAGATGAATTTCTCAAGCAGATAAATGATGATGGTTTTACATCATATCTTGAATAAAAATCTGTTTACAATAATGGTTCAAAATTTTTCATCCAATTCATGAAATCAAAGTTTTTGGAAGTTTGGTCAGTTGAAGATCTAGTATGATTGTCAATGCTACTTTAAATTCAGCAAGAAGTTCAACACTGAAGACCAAATAGTTATTCGTTTTTATGAGAATAATATGAATACAAATTTTAGTGTAGTAGAAGATTCTGATTTTAAAAAGCAACCTAAATGTCCATTGACAGATGAATGGATAAAGAAGATATAGTACAGGAAATTCCTGTTGGTCCAGTGGTTGGGAATTGGCATTTTCATTGGCAGGGCCTGGGTTTGATTCCTTGTTGGGGAACTAAGATCCTGTAAGCCTAGCAGTGTGGGGTTAAAAAAAGATGTGAAAAAAAAAATATATATATATATACACCAGGGCTTCCCTAGTGGTTCAGACAGTAAAGAGTCTGCCCTCAATGCAGGAGACCTGGGTCCAATCCTTCTATCAGGAAGAACCCCTGGAGGAGGAAATGGCAACCTACTCCAGTATTCTTGCCTGGAAAAATTCCATGGATGGAGGAGCCTGGTGGGCTACAGTCCATAGGGTTGCAAAGAGTTGGACACAACTGAGTGACTTACACTATATATATTCCATTACATACATACATTCTATTACCTACATACACACATATTCCATTATATACATACACATATATTCCATTACATATGTGTATGTGGAATGGAATATTACCTGGCCATAAAAAAGAATGAAATGCTATTTGCAACAACATGTATAGACCTAGAGATTACCAAGTGAAGTAATTCAGACAGGGAGAGACAAGTATTATATGATATCACTTATATGTGGAATCTAAAAAATGACACAAATGAACTTATTAATAAAATAAAAACAGACTCACAGGCATGGTTACTAAAGGGAAAGAGGGGGAGATAAATTAGGAATTTGAGATTAATATATGTACACTATTATGTATAAAATAAATAAACAACAAGGTCTTACTGTATAGCACAGGGAACTATACTCAGTATCTTGGTTTTTGCTTGTGATTATGCCTGACAGCTTGTGGGATCTTAGTTCCCTGACCAGGGACTGAACCTGCGCCATTGGTAGTGAAGACACAGAGCCCTGAGCATTGGACACCAGGAAATTCCTTCAATGTCTTGTAATAATATATAAGAGAAAAGAATCTGAAAAATAATAAAGATAGAGAAGACATACAGATAGCTAATAAACACATGAAAAGATGCTCAACATCACTCATTATTAGAGAAATGCAAATCAAAACTACAGTGAGGTATCATCTCACATATAATGGCCATCAACAAAAAAATCTTCCAACAACAAATATTGGAGAAGGTGTGGAGAAAAGGGAACCCTCTTGCCCTATTGGTGGGAATATGAATTGATGCAGCCACTATGGTAGACAGTATGGGGATTCTCTAAAAAGCTATGAATAAAACTACTATATGACCCAACAATCCCACTTCTGGGGGTACACCCTGAGAAAGTCATAATTTAAAAAGACACATGTACCCCAGTGTTCATTGCAGCACTATTTGCAATAGCTAGGACAAGGAAGCAACCTAGATATCCATCAACAGGTGAATGAATAAAGAAGCTGTGGCATACACACACAATGGAATATTATTCAGCTCTAAAAAGGAATGCATTTCAGTCAGTGCTAATGAGGTGGATGAACCTAGAGCCTATTATACAGAGTGAAATAAGTCAGAAAGAGAAAAATATCATATATTAACATATATATTATGCTAATATATATATTAGCATATATATGGAATCTAGAAAGACGGTACTGGTGAACTAATCTGCAGGGCAGCAATGAGAACACAGACACAGACTTATGGACCTGAGGGTAGGGAGGGAAGGAGGGGGTGGGACGAAGGGAGAGAGTGCGTGCAAATATACACACCACCATATGTAAAATAGATGGCCAGTGGAGATTTGCTGTATAACTCAGGGAACTCAAATCGGGACTCTGTGACAACCTAGAGGGGTGGGATGGGCTGGGAGGTGGGAGGGAGGGTCAAGAGGGAGGGGACACATGTGTACCTATGGCTGATACATGTAGGTGTATGGCAGAAACCAACACAATATTGTAAAGCAATTTTCCTCCAATTAAAAAAAATAAAAATTTAAAAAAGAATATAGATAAAGATGTATAACTGAATTCACTTTCCTGTACACTGGAAACAAATACAACGTTGTAAATCAACTATACTTCAATTTTTTAAAAAGGGGAGAAAAAAGCAATAGTGTCCTAAATTAAAAAAACCTTAGGAAGTAGAACATGACTTGATGACAGCGCATAAACAATCCATAATTGTGTACAATCAGGTTGCGTATTTAACAGTAGTACACAGCAGGTTAAAAAGCAGAGACACCACTTTGCCAGCAAATGTCCGTAGTCAAAGCTATGGTTTCCAGTAGTCACAGATGTGAGTGTTGGACCATAAAGAAGGTTGGGCACTGAAGAATAGATGCTTTTGAATTGTGGTGCTGGAGAAGACTCTTGAGAGTCCCTTGGACAGCAAGGGAATCAAATCAGTCAATCCTAAAGGAAATCAATCCTGAATATTCACTGAAAGGAGTGATGCTAAAAGCTGAAACCCCAATACTTTGGCCAGCTGACGCGAAGAGCCGACTCAATGGAAAGGACTCTGATGCTGGGAAAGATTGAAGGTAAAAGGAGAAGGGGAAGACAGAGGATGAGATGGTTACATAGCATCACCGACTCAACGGACATGAATTTAATCGAACTCCAGGACATAGTGAAGGACAGGGGAGCCCAATGTGCTGCAGTCCATGAGGCGCAAAGAGTCGGACACGACTTGGCATCTAGACAACAACAGAGGTTGCGGTAACCTAGCAGCACAAGCGATAGCTGAGGCAGGCAGCCTTTTCAGTGGACCTCAGTGATCCCTGCTCCCACCAGCTCGTCAACGCCCTTGTAATTCTCTCCCTAAGCGTGGGCTGGATGAAGGGGCTTCCATCTAATTGCTGGAATGCAGCAAAAGTGCCTCTTCCTTTGGTTCGTCAATTTCTGTTTCTCTGCCTCTGCTCCCTCTCTCCCTGATTTCCATCTCTTGGAGAAGCAAGCTGCCAGGTTGGGACACCCTACGGAGAAGCCATGTGGCAAACATCCGAGGTCCTGCCAAGAGCCGCATGAGTGAGCTTAGAAGTGGGTCATCTACCCGTCCAGCCTTCATTTCCACCTGACAGGAGGACCCAGGTAAGTTCTGCCTGGCTCAAAACTGTCTCGTAACCACTGTGTTAAAGTGCCTCTTGATGAGGGTGAAAGAGGAGAGTGAAAAAAAAAGCTTAAAACTCAATATTAAAAAAACTGAGATCATAGCATCCAATCCCATCGCTTCATGGCAAATAGAAGGGGAAAAGGTGGAAGCAGTGACGGATCTCCTGTTCTTGGGCTCTAAAATCACTGCAGACGGTGACGGCAGGCATGAAACTAGAAGACAATTGCCTCTCGGCAGGAAAGCTATGACAAACCTAGACAGTATATGAAAAAGCAAAGACATCACTTTGCCCTGAATATTCACTGGAAAGACTGAAGCTGAAGCTCCAATACTTTGGCCATCTGATGAGAACAGTCAACTCATTGGAAAAGACTGTGATTCTGGGAAAGTTTGAAGGCAGGAGGAAAAGAGGGCAACAGAGGATGAGATGGTTGGATGCATCACCAATTCAACAGACATGACCTTGGGCAAACTCCAGGAGATGATGAGGGACAAGGAGGATCAGTCTGCTGCAGTCCATGGGATCGCAGAGTCGGACATGACTTGGCTACTGGACAACAACGAACAACTGTGTTTTGTTTTAAATGGTCCAGTTTGGGGGGTAATCTGTGCCGCAGCCCTTGATAACTAATACCAAGCTCTAGTTGTAAGCGCTCAAGTATATTTCTATATATTCAGAGTAAGTGGGCCTCAGTGACATTTAGCTGAGTAAGAATAATTCACCAGTGCAGAACACATGGTCTGTTTGGTGCCACTGTTTCATCCGATGTTAGGATGTCTGAGTCTTTGGAAAAAGTAAAAGTGAAAGTCGCTCAGTCATGTCCAACTCTTTGTAACCCCATGAACTATACAGACCATGGAATTCTCCAGGCCAGAATACTGGAGTGGGTAGCCTTTCCCTTCTCCATGGGATCTTTCCAACCCCGGGATTGAACCCAGGTCTCCAGCATTGCAGGCAGATTCTTTCCCAACTAAGCTATCAGGGAAGCCCTGGAAAACTGCTTTGTCAATTCATCTGCCTGTCCTACGAAGGCCTTAAACTGTTTTGTAAAAATTCGAGATTCTGTTTGCAAAATCAGATGCAACTCTGGAATCAGAGTATTCAACCAACTGAAGCATTGCAATTTGCTTTTAGCAATTGCAGTCAGTGGGGTGGGAGGTGGGGGTTGGGAAGAAGGAAAATGCCCTGTGAAGGCAGGTGATTAGCAGAGCAAATGAAACAATAAGAGTGCAACCCCACAGGCAAGATTTAATTTTGAAACATCGGAGGATTTCGCTTTGAAGGATCCTGAACTGAAAGAAGAATCTTGTGATAGAGTTCCTCTATTTAATTAGAGAAATTGATATTCTGGGTCACAACGGAGTATGATTGAGAAAGCCTGCAATTTTGCAGGCTCTAAATGTGGTAGAATATTAAAAGAAACCTTAAGGAGAGGTCATTCATTTGATAGGTTTTGTGTGGTAAAAATATTTGTCAAAGAAAGGTCTTCTAAAGGGAGGTGAAAAGCACATTGCCTGTGAAAATATTTGGACAGAATATTTTATTATTAATTGCAATGTTCAACATCTTAGTGGAGGGGGGAAACCACTTTTATGTAGCAGCTTTGTTTCTGAGCTTGGATTGATTATATTAAAGAATCTTTTGTCTTCTTTAGAAAACTAACGGGGCCATAGTATTCAGGACACGTGACCAAGAAATGAATTAAAGGATGTGAGTATGTGCTATGGTAGTCAACGTCATGGGTCAGTTTGACTGGGTTTCCCAGATACCTGGTTAAACACTTTCTGGGTGTGTCTCTGAGGGTGTTGCTGGAAGAGATTAACATTTGAATGGATGAATTGAATAAGGCAGGTGGTTCTCTTCAAACTGGGAGGGCATCACCCAGTCCACAGATGGTCTGAATAGAACAAAAATGCAGAGGATGGGAAAATATTCTTTCTCTCTCCCCCTCCATCCATTCTTCCCTCCCTCTCTCCCTCCCTCTCTCTCTGCTCTTCTCTCTCCGTCTCCATCTCTTTTTTCTTTCTTCCTCTCTCCTTCCCTCTCTCTCCCCTTGCCTGACTTTTGACCTGAAACATCCATTTTCTTATGCCCTCAGAATGGGACTTCCACCATCTGTTCTCCTGGTCCCCAGGCCTTTAAACTTGGACTGAATTATACCGTCGGCTTTCCTGGGTCTGCAGCTTACAGATGGCAAATCGTGGGACTTCTTAGCTTCCATAATCACATGAGCCAATTTCGCATAATCAGCCAGTTCATATATCAATCAGTCATTGGTTCAATCAATTAATATATCAATTCCATCATTGGTTCTGTGTCTCTGGAGAACTCTCATCAATACGGGCACCGAGAATAATTCACCTGCTTCTGTTATCTTTCAGTTAATATAAAACATTCATAGAAAATGTAATATACATTTTAAAAATTTTTTTTTTTTTGGCTGTGCTGGGTCTTCAGTGCTGCATACAGGCATTCTCTAGTTGTGGTGAGCAGGGGCTGCTTTTTCTTGCTGTGCTTGGGCTTCTCACTGTGGTGGTTTCTTGTGTTGTGGATGGAGTTCAGGCTCCAGGGCGTGGGCTCAATAGTTGTGGCCCGGGGGCCCAGTTGCTCCGCAGCCTGTGGAATCCTCCTGGACCAGAGATCAAACCCGTGTCCCTTGCGCTCACAGGCAGATTCCAATCCACTGTGTCACCAGGGAAAGCCTACACTTTTAAAATTTAATGTAGAGAATTTAACATTTTTTTCCTGTCATGGGCACGGGCATCTAACCCGTATGTTTTAGGCAATATTGTTATATTTTCAAAAATAATTTTTGAGTGGATTTTATAGGTGCATCAACATAATAAAGGCAGTATTTTCTAGCTCTGTTCACAATTACAAAACACTCAGTTCAGTTGAGTTCAGTCGCTCAGTCGTGTCCGACTCTTTGCGACCCCATGAATCGCAGCACACCAGGCCTCCCTGTCCATCACCAACTCCGGGAGTTCACTCAGATTCAGGCTCATCGAGTCAGTGATGCCATCCAGCCATCTCATCCTGGGTCGGCCCCTTCTCCTCCTGCCCCCAATCCCTCCCAGCATCAGAGTCTTTTCCAATGAGTTAACTCTTCTCATGAGGTAGCCAAAGTACTGGAGTTTCAGCTTTAGCATCATTTCTTCCAAAGAAATCCCGGGGCTGATCTCCTTCAGAATGGACTGGTTGGACCTCCTTGCAGTCCAAGGGACTCTCAAGAGTCTTCTCCAACACCACAGTTCAAAAGCATCATCAATTCTTCAGCGCTCAGCTTTCTTCACAGTCCAACTCTCACATCCATACGTGACCACTGGAAAAACTATAGCCTTGACTAGACGGACCACCCAAATGCCACTAACTGGAGCCTGGATAAAGCAATCCTGGCAGATTAGTCTAAAAGAATACTAAGCATACTGTAGAGCACAGAGAACTGTATTCAATACCTATAATGGAAAGGAATCTGGAAAAGAATATTTACATATATGTATAACTAGTCACTTTGATATACATATTTAGTTACATATATGTATAGTTTATCACTTAGTTATACATATTTGTATAACTAATCACAGCAGAAACAAACACAGCGCTGTAAATCAACTGTACTTCAGTCTTTTTTTAAAAAGGAAAAAAAAAAGAATACTGAGTGGAAATGAATGAATGGCCACATCAGCAGAGCTGACTGTCATATGTGAAATAACTGAAGCACGTCATCCAAGGATGCATATGGTGAGTTGACTTATGCAAAACTTCAGTGCTTATGAAACTAAAAAGCAATGCACATACACATGCAGACAAGAAAGAGTGATAAATACAAAACTGACAGTGGAGGAGGGCCAGGGATGCGGGTTGTGGGCACACGGATGCTCTGAGGGTTTTGGTAAATTGCTGTTCCCATCACTGGGTGGTGGGGACATGGGGGCTTATCTTATTCTTCTAAGTTTGTGTGTTATTTTTAAGTATGGAATTTTGTATAATTTGTGTAATTTAAAAGGGAGGAGCCTTCCATGTAGAAGAAACATATGCATGCTTAGTAGCTCAGTCGTGCCAGGCTCTTTGCAACCCCATGGACTGTAGTCCGCCAGGCTCTGCAGTCCATGGGATTCTCTAGGCAAGAACACTGAAATGGGTTGCCATATCCCCCTCCAGGGGATCTTCCCAACCGAAATCAAACCCATGTCTCCTATGTCTCCTGCACGGTAGGCTAATTCTTTACCCGCTGAGCCATCAGGGAAGCCCCTTACGAAGAAGGAAACATGCATGAAGAGTTTAGGAACCCAAGGAAGGTGAATTATTAGAGAAAAGGGTAACATCATCTGAGACACAAAACCAGTGCTCAGCTCCACCCAGTCTTCATGCCTCCCCTTCTCCCTTAACTGCTCTTCTCCAATCTCCTCCCACCAGATTCAGGAGGCGTGATCTTCACATGCTTTTCCGCTGCTTCTCCAGGCATGGCTTCCCTGATGGGGAAGCTAGTGGGAGCCAGAGGCTAAAGCTGACGTGTGTTTCTGCACACTGAATTGTGCACGTGTGCATGCGTACAGGAGATTGTTGTGTGTGTGCGTGCATCTGTGTGCATGTATTTACGCTTGTATCCATGTGCGTGTTCATTCATGCACGTGTACACACATGTATGAATGTTGATGTATGTGTGCAAGCATATGAGTTTGGATTTGCATACACATAGTTGTATTGTGTGCACACGTGTGCATGCATGAGTTGGATGCATGTGTGTAAGTATATGCATTTGTGTGTGTGCACTCACATATGTGTATATGTGTGTTTTTGTTCATGAATGTTTACATGTGGGTTTCCCTGGTGACTCAGATGGTAAACAATCTGCCTGCAGTGTAGGAAGACCTGGGCTCGATCCCTGGGTCGGGAAGATCCGCTGGAAAAGAGCATAGCAACCCACTCCAGTATTCTTGCTTGGAGAATTCCATGGACAGAAGAGCCTGGTGGGCTCCAGCCCATGGGGTCACAGAGAGTCTGACAGGACGGAGCAACTAGCACACACGTGTGCACACGCATACATGACTACGTGTATGCACGTGTTTCAGCACACGCACGCATGTGTGTTTGTGTGTGAGAAGGCGCAGTCGCTGCGCTCTGCTATTGGCAGGTCCTGCTGTCTATGCAGAATCTGGAGACAAAGACAGCCTTTGTTTCACAAGCTCCAACAGCTGACATCACTGCCAGGGCTGCCGCTGGGCCCTGAAGACCAAACACCCCCACCCCTCTGGGGTGAGCCAGGCCCACCCCTTCCTGCAGCAGCTGGACCATCTCTGGGGAGATGGCTAAGCGGGCCCTGGCATGTGGGCGTGCTGCTGGTCTGGTGAGGCTGCCCCAAGGATGTCTGACACCATTCTTATAATCTCCAGAATGAAGCCTCTGAGGGAACCTCACCGCAGCCCCTGCTTACCACTGCCCCAGCCCTGACGGACCCTAGGCACAAAACAACATTGATCCAGATCCTGAGAAAAGTACTGCCACCTAGGTCCTCCCTGCGGGTCCCAGAGGCAGTCTCAGTGGGTGCTGGCTTGCTTTACCTCTTAAAATAACTGCCTTGTTTTAAGGCCTGAGCCATTGACAGGCAACAGTATGCAGCTGTGTTTGTGGAATTTGAAGGTTCTCCTTTTTCTTGCAGGGTGAGGGGGACTTCCTGGTGGCTCTGACAGTAAGAATCTACCAGCAATGTGGGAGATCTGGGTTCAGTCCCAGAGTAGGGAAGATCCCCTGGAGAAGGAAATGGCAACCCACTCCAGTATTCTTGCCTGGAGAATTCCATGGACAGAGGAACCTGGTGGGCTACAATGCAGGGGGTTGCAAAGGATCAGACTCAACTGAGTGACAAACACTTTCACTTTTCACTTCACTTTCTTTTTTTAAAGTAAAAAATATATATATGTATTTATTTATTTGGCGGCATCAGGCCTCCACTGCAATGCACACGGGCTTCTCTCCAGTTGTAGCACTCTGGCTTAGTTGCCCCACAGCTTGTGGGATCTTATTATAACCCCCTGACCAGGGACTGAACCAGCATCCTCTGCTTTGGAAGAGGGACTCTTAACCACTGGACCACCAAGGAAGTCCCAACATTGTATTTTATTCATTTTAAATTAATTTTGGCTTCACTGGGTTTTAGTTGCAGTGCATAAGCTCTCTTTGCTGAGGCATGTAGGATCTTAGTTCCCCGACCAGGAATCAGACCTGCATCCTTGCACTGGAAGGCTGATTCGTAACCACTGGACCACCAGGGACGTCCCTTGGTGGTTCCCTTTCATTGGTAGTACCAGGTTGTGGTCTGCCCTTTGAGGCAATGATACCACTTCCTTTTACAACAAATCCTATGATGACTAGAGCTCCCCTCTCCTGTGTGTTAGGCGCCAGTTAGGACCTGTGTATGTATTCCTATATTTAATTCTCATTACCAGCTTATGAGGCAGATGCCGTTATCACACTGAAAAGGATACAAGCACACAGAGAAAAAGCAATGTGTCTCTTTCCTCACCTAGAAAGTGGAAAAGTGGGATGTGACCCACCCCCAACCTGCAGGGAATCTGTTTTAAAAATCTACTTCCCACCAGCTCTCTGCCCACTCTCACTTAGGCAGGAAAAAGAGTTGGCTTAAAAATATATATTAAATAAATAATACCCAGTGTCATGGGTTGGAAGGTGTCCCTCAGAAGAGATACCCAAGTCTTCCCTGCTAGGACCTGTGAACATGACCTTATTTGGAAATAGGGTCTTTGTAGATGGAATCAGGCTGAGGTGATGTGTTTACAGCATGAGGGTGGGGAATCGTCTCCTGGGTTGAGCCTCTGTGTTGTGTTGTTTTAATTAAAAGATCTTGTTTAGTTCTGATGACAACTCGAGATGGTTGAGAGGTTCAGTTTTGGGAGATCTTGTTTAGACAGTAAGATAAAGCACTATAGGCAAGACTGTGAGTAAAATGGGTAGGAGATTTCCCTGCTGGTCCAGTAGTTAAAATCCATCTTCCAACGCAGGGGATGCGGGTTCAATCCCTGGTCATGGAACTAACATCTTACATGCCTTGGGGCAACTAAATCCACACACCTCAACTACAGAAACCCCCATGCAGCAACCAAAAATAAATAAATGTATTTATTTATAAAGACCTGGTGGAACCAAAAATGAATAAATATTTTAAAAATAAATAAAATGAGTAAAGTCTTTGTATTGACTGCTGAACTTGGGTGAAGGGCTGAAGTCCTAAAAGAGTCCAAACAGATAAAATGAGTAACAATATATAACACTTATTAGTTTGCTAAATTTGTTTCCCCTTCCTGTGGGGACCATCTCCTGTGGAGAGCCGCCCTCCCCTAGTCCTTATTTGTGCGGTTTAAAGGAGCTGAGTCTGACCTTGTCTCCAAGGTGGCATGAGATACAGTCCTGGGCAATCAAAACGCTGTAACACCCTGGGCATGGTGATGGGCATGTGTCTGTAATCCTGCTGGTAGAGCCAATGAGATCACCTCCAAGATTTTCAGTGGAGTTTTGGGAAACAGAAACTCTATTTTCATGGGACTTAAAGTTGGTAGAATGAAAGCATATAGCTCCTAGGGATCAGGGACTCTTGCAGTCTTGTGGGGAAAGATGATCCGAGAGGGATGCCAACACATATAAAACCACATCCGAAAAATGGGAAGAATTGGAGTCCTGACAACATAATGTGAGCTGCTGGACCCAGCCATACTTGCAGTTCATGTCTGGGCTCCTCATATCCTTAAACCAATGAGTTATGTCTCTTATAACTTCATGACAGTAACCTATTTCTCCAGGACTGAATCTTTGCAGGATAATGGGCAACATGAGTCAGATTCCCTCTTACCAAGGACAAAAATTTAAGACCACACAGAATCCATCTCGTGGATGGACTTTCCCTCTCCAGGAGGGAGGCGTTATCTGGGCTAATGAGTAAGATAAAGAGAGTAAAGCAGTGGCTTTACTTCTTCAGAATGATACAAATGTCCATAATATGAATTGTCTGCCCCAAAACAGAGAAATCCATCGAGGGACTATGTTCTAACTTGTGACCCACCATTAAGAAGGTTCTGAAGACAGAGATGTGAATGACTACTTTTTATACTGATGTGCTGTTTGAGACAGAGAAGGCAATGGCACCCCACTCCAGTATTCTTGCCTGGAAAATCTCATGGACGGAGGAACCTGGTAGGCTGCAGTCCATGGGGTCGCTAAGAGTCAGACACGACTGAGCGACTTCCCTTTCACTTTTCACTTTCATGCATTGGAGAAGGAAATGGAAACCCACTCCAGTGTTCTTGCCTGGAGAATCCCAGGGACGGGGGAGCATGGTGGGCTGCCGTCTATGGGGTCACACAGAGTCGGACATGACTGAAACGACTTCGCAGCAGCAGCAGCTGTTTGGGAGAGGTGCTTTTGTTTGATTTTGGCCGCAATGAACCATAATAGTCATTCTCTGCTATCAAGTGAATTCTGTCACATAAAGGACTGGAAACTTGCCCGATCCAGGCAGAAGATGTAAATACAGTAACCAGCCTGGCCAAAGGTGTGTACGCATGCCTCCTTGGAGGGGCAGGTACCAAGACAAACCAGACAACATCCCTTCCAAAGGAGGTGGTTCCAGCTTATACCCCAGGGACTAGAATTCCATCTTGACCTATTTCCAAAAGTATGGACGTTTTTAAATAGAAAAATCTCATTTTCCAATGCTGGGTATAGTGGTTTGAATAGTATTCCCCCTAAATTCACATCTACTTAGAATTACAGAATCGGATCTTATTTGGACATGGGGTCTTTAAGGATGGAGATAAGATCACACTAAATGAAGGTGACCCTAAATCCAATGAGTGTCCTTGAGCCATTCTGACCTCCCTCCAGCCCTCAGGGAGGACTGCCTCCAAGAGGCCAGCAAGCAGCTCTGGGCACAAGGCTCTCAGAACCTGCAGGCATAAACACGGGTCCCTCGAGACCCTCTTAGGAAATGTTTTTGCAACTGGAAGAGGGGAAGACCCCTCCACGGAACACTCCAGGGAAGGCTCTGTTTCTTGTCACCAGGCGCTTTCCTTCCTGAGAAGCATCCGAGTGGAGTTGGGAGGGGGTTGTCTACTCCAGCGCCTGCCCCTGCAGTCTCCTTCTGTCTTCCCTTGTGAAAGCTCCCTTGGTCCCTGAGATACCTTCCTGGGAGACTCCCAGGCTAGCCAGCATACCCTCCCAGTGCCCTGGACACTTCTCCCCATTTAAAAACCCTCCCAGCCCCACTAGGTGGGCCAGGAAGCCTCCAGAAAATGCTGGGATCTTTCTGTCTCCACTGGGGTCGAGGAGTTGAGGAGTGATGCACGGGGACCTGCTCAGCACTCACCCTTCACAGCTCAGAAACAGTCGGGGAGCAGGTGCTTCACTGGAAAGGGTGAACAGGTGGTCCCCGTGTCCCCAGCAGACAGCTCTGAGATGCACTTCAGCTTGTTGCTATTCAGTCACTCAGTCATATCCAACTCTTTGCAACCCCATGGACTGCAGCACACAAGGCTTCCCTGTCCATCAGAATCTCCCGGTGCTTGCTCAAACTCATGTCCATTGAGTCAGTGATGAAATCCAACCATCTCATCCTCTGTCCTCCCCTTCTCCTCCCACCTTCAGTCTTTCCCAGCATCAGGGGTTCTTTTAATGAGTCGGCTCTTCATATCAGGTAGCCGAAGTATTGGAGCTTCAGCTTTAGCATCAGTCCTTTCAATGAATATTCAGGACTGGTCTCCTTAGGATTGACTGGTTGGATCTCCTTGCAGTCCAAGGGACTCACAAGAGTCTTCTCCAACACCACAGTTCAAAAACATCAGTTCTTCGGTGCTCAGCCTTCTGTATGATCCAACTCTCACATCCATACATGACTGCTGGAAAAACAACACCTTTGACTAGATGGACCCTTGTTGGCAAAGTAATGTCTGCTTTTTAATATGCTGTCTAGGTTGGTCATAGCTTTGCTTCCAAGCAGCAAGCATCGTCTAATTTAGTGGCTGCCGTCACCATCTGCAGTGATTTTGGAGCCCAAGAAAATAAAGTCTCTCATTGTTTCCACTGTTACCGCATCTATTTGCCATGAAGTGATGGGAGCGGAATCCATGATTTTCATTTTTTGAATGTTGAGTTTTAAGCCAGCTTTTTCACTCTCCTCTTTCACCTTCATCAAGAGGCTCTATAGTTCCTCTTTGCTTTCTGCCATAAGGGTGTTGTCATCTGTATATATGAGGTTACTGATATTTCTCCCAGCAATCTTGATTCCTGTTTGTGCTTCATCCAGTCTGGCATGTTGCATGATGTACTCTGCATATAGGTTAAATAAGCAGTGTGACAATATACAGCCTTGACTTATTCCTTTCCCAATTTTGAACCAGTCCATTTTTCCATGTCTGGTTCTAACTATTGCTTCTTGACCTTCATGCAGGTTTCTCAGGAGGCAAGTAAGGTGGTTTGGTATTCCCATCTCTTGAAGAATTTTCCACAGTTTGTTGTAATCCACACAGTCAAAGGCTTTAGTGTAGACAATGAAGGAGAAATAGCTGTTTTTCTGGAATTGTCTTGCTTTTCTATGATCCAACAGATGTTGGCAATTTGATCTCAGGTTCCTCTGCCTTTTCTAAAACCAGCTTGAACATCAGGAAGTTCACGGTTCACTTATTGCTGAAGCCTGACTTGGAGAATTTTGAGCATTACTTTACTAGCGTGTGAGATGAGTGCAATTGCGCAGTAGTTTGAGCATTCTTTGGCATTGCCCTTCTTTGGGATTGGAATGAAAACTGACCTTTTCCAGTCCTGTGGCCACTGCTGAGCTTTCCAAATTTGCTGGCATATTGAGTGCAGCACTTTCACAGCATCATCTTTTAGGATTTGAAATAGCTCAGCTGGAATTCAATCACCTCCACTAACTTTGTTCGTAGTGATGCTTCCTAAGGTCCACGTAGCTTCTCCCTCCAAGATGTCTGGCTCTAAGTGAGTGATCACACCATCATGGTTATCTGGGTCACTAAGATCTTTGTAAAGATGCATTTCGGGAGGACTCACCAAATCCTGTGCCAGGGACCATAGTGGCAGCATCCAGCTCAGTAACTTCTGTTGCCTGCTCTCTCTCCTCTCCTGTTTCTCTTCCTCTTCCTCCTTTCCTGCTCTGGGATCGCACTGCAGGCTCTCCCCATGGAGGTGCAGATTCACAGTCATTTTACAAGAAAGAATCCTGTATGAGAGAAAGTGAAATAAAGTTAAAGACAAAGGCAACTTAGCTCTAATAAATTCTTCCCCGGTAGCTCAGCTGTAAAGAATCCACCTGCAGTGCAGGAAATGGGGTTCGATCCCTGGGTCGGGAAGATCCCCTGGAGAAGGAAATGGCAACCCCCTCCAGTATTCTTGCCTGGGAAATCCCACAGACAGAGAAGCCTGGCTTGCTACAGTCCATGGGGTCACAAAGAGTTGGACACAACTGAATGATTAAACATACAAAGCACACAATAAATTCTAAGTAGATCTCAAATACTTACATTGACTCTAAGAGGTTTTGTGGAAAAAATGACTTGAGGGACCAGGATTCATACATTTTGGTGGATTCTAACTATTTTTCTTCTCTTCGCAATTAAAAAAAATTCTTTGTAACACAAATATAATTAACACATGACATTGTATCAGCTTAGGGTGTCTATACTGATTCAATGCATTTATGTACTGCACTGTGATTACCCCCGGGTGCTTTTGTTAAGATCTCATCTCATTACATAATTATCATTTCTGTTTTTGTGGTTGGGATCTATCAAGAACTGGTCTCTTATCAGCTTCGAAGTTTATATCACAGTATTGTCAACTATAATCACTATGCCGTGGATTTGAACTCCAGGACTTATTTATCTACCACTTTGTACCCTTAACCAATGTGATTTTTTGGTATCAAAACTTTTCTATTTTGGGGAAAGTAGTCTGTAGTTCTATGTCCAGCCACTAGATGGCAGGGCAAACAAGAAATGGCAGACAACTTACCAGCTTCTCAGTAGCCTGACCAGAGGAGGCAGGACCACCCTGAGAAGGGTTTTAAGTCCAAGTCTTGCTCTGCATTCTCATCACGGGAGATGATGCCACCCTATCATCTTATACTGTTTCCAGCAGAACCCTTATGCTTTCTGCAGTGTTATTGTTTGCTTACATGTTTACTGTCTCCCGCATTAAGACATGAGTTCCAAGAGAACTGAGACTTCGTTTTGTTCACTGTAGCTTCCCCCCAGGTTTAGAACAGAGCCAGCACACACTAGGTTCGTAAGGGCGTGTTTGCTGAGCGACTGAATGAGAGGACTGAATGCGAGCAGGCTGATTCTCCTTCTCTGACTTTGCTGCTTCCAATGGCATCGTGGCTGCTTGTGAATGATGACTTGCACTTAACACGGTATCCAGGACATTAGAAAACTGCTGAATTCTGTGGTTTGGTTTATGTCTCTGAAATATCTGAGCCCTGAAGAGCAGTAAGCAAGAAGTCCTCTGGGTCTAACTAGCTTGCTTCGAGTTTAAAATTTAAAATGGCACGCATAAATCCACTCAGAGGCTTCTCCAACCATCCCTGAAGTGTGTCCAGTCCCTTTCAGCTCCGGGAACGACAAACGGCTCAGACGGGAGGGAAGCTGTAAATTCTGGCGCATTGAGGTCGCTTGAGATAAATCACCCATCTGCAATTAGTCAAAGCAGGCAGAGATTTTGCTGGATTCCCGGGGAACGCCGGGGATGCCCCATCCTGGAAATGAACAAGCCACAGGCTGAGATTGGAGTGAATTCACACAATGGGGCCAGAATTAAGGGTGAGGAGAGTGAGAGAGTGAGGTTGAGTCTTGTAAAAAAAAAGAGGGGGCTCATTGGGGACTTTCCTGGTGGTCCAGTGGTTAAGAATCTGCCTGCCAGTGCAGGGGGATGTGCGTTCGATCCCTGGTCAGGGAACAAAGATCCCACATGCTGCAGGGCAACTCAGCTTGTGAGCCTGGTACCTGTGAACAACTAGAGAGAAGCCCGCACTCCAATTGAAAGATCCTGCAAGCCTCAACTAAGACCCAAAGCAGCCCCAGATAAACAAACCCCAAGAAGAGCTCGTGGTCCCTCCTTCCTTCTTCAAAGCCAGTGATTGTATCCTCTGCCCCCTCCTGTCCTCACTTCTGATGCTGAACTCCAGCCTCCTCACTTATGAGGACCCTTGTGATTCCAAAGGCTCCCCCAGGTAACCCAGGGTACCATCTCCCTCTCAGGATCTCTAATCACATCTTCATCTTTTACAGCATGAGGGAACATAGCCCAAGTTCCAGGGGTCTGGATGCAGACATCTTTGAGGGAGGGTGGTATTCAGCCTAACACAAGGCTGATCTGAACTTCTTTTTCTTTTTTGCCTCCGTTAGGCCCTGGCTTCCTCACACAGGCTCTTCTTTGGGGCACATGTGCTTCTCTCTGGTTGTGGTGCACAGGCCCCAGAGCGAGCGAGTCAGGAGTTGCCAGGCATGGGCTTAGGTGCCCAGGTCATATGGGATCTTAGTTCCCAGACCAGGGACTGAACCTTGGTCCTCTGCAGAGGAAGTGCAGAGTTCTAACCATTGGACTGCCAGGGAAGTCCTGAACTTTCAGCCTGTTGGAATTTGCTTGACTCCAAACACACACTACTTTTGTGTTCAAAATGTAGAAAAATTAAAATCCTGGACCAAAAATGAAAAGGAGGGACTTCCCTGGCGATCCAGTGGTTAGGGCACCTGGTTCTCACTGCCGAAGTCTCAGGTTCAATCCCTGATTGAGGAACTAAGATCCCACAAGCCACATGGCAAAGCCTAAAAAAAAAAAAAAAAAGGAAACCAGGTGACGTGTCCATGGCTGTTCTGCTTATCTGACCAGCACACTGTGCCAGGTGGCTTGGATGGATGACTCAATGGAACCAGGTGTATGAGAGAATGTCCCACTTTCTAAGTCAGTTTTCTACAACAAATTCAATTTTTCATATGCACATCTGTATCCATCAAATGCATTTATGCCATAATACAAAGTACAAAAATTCATGTCTGGATCTGTCCAAAAAAATTAATTTTGTTGGCTATTAGCACTGCCAGAACAAGAGAGGGCGAGTTTAGCATTTTTACCAGCTATGTGTGGAAGGTAGTTTTGATTGATGACGGGTTTCTCCTGTGGCAACATGTCTCCTCACACAGTGCCTTGAACATTCGAAACTGACTGCGGTCCGCTGCCGGGAGCCAGTGTGAGGAACTCCGCCCGTGGCAAAGGTCACGAGGAAGGAGGCTTAGGCATACGCACAGGTGGGATCGAGCCTCAGGAAACCCCCTGTTCCCGAGCACCTACCCCCAAAACCAGAGTCTGCCTACTTTACTGTGTCATGCTCTCACCTACACCTCTGACTTTATGGGGGGCTGTTCCCCACCGGTTCTCTCGGAGAAGGAATAAACTTGCAGCTCCAGTCAATAAAAATTCCTGGGTGTGACAAGGGTGTCTTAGGTCAAACCTCTCAGACTAGCTTGTGTGACAGGATTATCCACACTCCTGTCACTACCCACATGATTGTTTACTACCTCTCAACCATAAACAGCACAGAGAGCTTGGAGTATTTTGAAAATCTTAATTAGCATAGGGCTTTTCTCATTGTTGAGTCAATGATTGCTGCCAGGCCTCCATATCCTTAGGAACCTGAGAATATACTAATGTATTTGTAATATAGAAAAGGAAATATAGTAGTTCTTGATGTTAGCAATACTAGACTTTTTGAGTTAATGAATTTTTTCTTTTGTTATAGATCACCGTACTTTGTTATAAATCACTGTGTCCTTGCTATGTAAAACTGTAACTTTATCACTATCTTAAGACCAAATAGATTTTAAGGGGAACATTGGTGAAGGGTTTTCATTTGTTGGGCTGATGTTTGCTGCTAAATCTCCATATTCCCTGCCCTTATAATGAATATAACTAGCATATAGAAGAAATAAATATTAACCTTTAAGATTAATCATGTTAACCTTAGGTTAAATAAATTCCTTTCTTGTAACCCACTACACCCTCACCCTATAGGAATGCAACTTTATCTGGTACCTTCAGAGGGTGGTGCCTCATTTAAGAAAAAACACCCTTGGAAAAAATAAGTTTTCTGGTTAACTGACTGTTATCAGAAAGAAAGGGTCGTAAAATGTCAGCAGGCCTCATGGCCACAAGATGATGTAAAACCCCTAAGACCTTTTTTTTTCTACATTTATGTGAAGCACCTGATTTTGATAAGGTCAGGACTGCTGACCCCCGTGTGACTTTAAAATTTCCATTTGTCTCTATGTGTAACAAAGGGTATATCAGTTCATTTCAGTCGTTCAGTCGGGTCCAACTCTTTGTGACCCCATGAATCGCAGCACACCAAGCCTCCCTGTCCATCACCAACTCCAGGAGTTCACTCAGATTCATGTCCATCAAGTCAGTGATGCCATCCAGCCATCTCATCCTCTGTCGTCCCCTTCTCCTCCTGCCCCCAATCCCTCCCAGCATCAAAGTCTTTTCCAATGAGTCAAATCTTCGCATAAGGTGGCCAAAGTACTGGAGTTTCAGCTTCAGCATCATTCTTTCCAAAGAAATCCCAGGGCTGATCTCCTTCAGAATGGACTGGTTGGATCTCCTTGCAGTCTAAGGGACTTCTCCAACACCACAGTTCAAAAGCATCAATTCTTCGGCGCTCAGCCTTCTTCACAGTCCAACTCTCACATCCATACATGACCACTGGAAAAACCATAGCCTTGACTAGACGGACCTTAGTCAGCAAAGTAATGTCTCTGCTTTTGAATATGCTATCTAGGTTGGTCATAACTTTTCTTCCAAGGAGTAAGTGTCTTTTAATTCCATGGCTGCAGTCACCATCTGCAGTGATTTTGAAGCCCCCCAAAATAAATTCTTGACACTGTTTCCACTGTTTCCCCATCTATTTCCCATGAAGTGATGGGACCAGATGCCATGATCTTAGTTTTCTGAATGTTGAGCTTTAAGCTAACTTTTTCACTCTCCTCTTTTACTTTCATCAAGAGCCTTTTTAGTTCCTCTCCACTTTCTGCCATAAGGGTGGTGTCATCTGCATATCTGAGGTTATTGATATTTCTCCCGGAAATCTTGATTCCAGCTTGTGTTTCTTCCAGTCCAGCGTTTCTCATGATGTACTCTGCATAGAAGTTAAATAAGCAGGGTGACAATACACAGCCTTGACGTACTCCTTTTCCTATCTGGAACCATTCTGTTGTTCCATGTCCAGTTCTAACTGTTGCTTCCTGACCTGCATTCAGGTTTCTCAAGAGTCAGATCAGGTGGTCTGGTATTCCCATCTCTTTCAGAACTTTCCAGTTTATTGTGATCCACACAGTCAAAGGCTTTGGCATAGTCAATAAGGCAGAAGTAGATGTTTTTCTGGAACTCTCTTGCTTTTTCCATGATCCAGCGGATGTTGGCAATTTGATCTCTGGTTCCTCTGCCTTTTCTAAAACCAGCTTGTAAACCTAAAAAATAAAGAAATCAGATCAGTTTCTGGAAAGACTGATTCCCCTGTGTCGTTCTTTCTTTCCCCTTCTGGCTGAATTACTTGTTGTGACTTCTAAGATCCGTGAGAGAGGGAGCCCAAGGCGGGGCACCCTCTGATATTCAAACGGGCGCTGGTGGCCCAACATAGATGGTGCAAATTCCTTGTCTTGGAGTTTTATTGGTATTCCACATAAACCAAGTTATTCAGCCTCTTTTTCTCCACTAATTTTCCTACTATGCTATTTCTTTCTAATCTCCCTCTATATCTTTAAGCAATTAATTCCTAGGATGCTGACTCTGTCTCCCCTTCGAATTACCCTGGATCTACCAGGGCTGGACCCCGGCAGTCAGCCACAGTGATGGGCAGAAGAAAGGCCCCCGAAGATGTCCACATGCAAACTCTCGGGACCTGTTTACAGGTCCTTATCGGGCAAAGGTAACTGCATTTATTAAACAACTTGAGATCAGCCTGAGTTATTTGCATGGTCCAGGCATCATTGCAAGAATCCTTAAAAGTGGAAGAGGAGGCAGAGGTCAGAGGGATGTGGGTGACTCCGAATGCAGACTCTGGCTTTGTAGAGGGAGGGAGGGGGTCCTAGCCAGTGGATGCAGGAGCCTCCTGAGGCTCAAAAAAGCCAAAAAGGTCATCTCTGGTAACTCCCTGAAGGCCCAACGATAAGGACTTGGTTGTGCTTCCACTGCAGGGGGCCCGGGTTCAATCCCTGGTGGTGGAACTAAGATCCCACACACCACGAGGCACTGCAAAAAAAATAATCTTTCTTGGAGCCCCCAGAAAGGAACACAGACCTTGACTTTGGCCCAGTGAGAACTGTGTCAGATTCCTAACCTGCAGAAGCCTGAGAGAATACCTTTCTATGGCACACGGTGAAGGCAGTCCTGGGAAGGTGTTAATAGAATCGTTTCTTCTTGGGACTTCCTTGGTGGTTCAATGGCTAAGACTTCATGCTCCCAATGCAGGGGGCCTGGGTTCCATCCCTGGACTAGATCCCGCATGCTGCAAGTATTAGTGTTTGCAAGCTGCAACTAAGGATCCCATGTGCTGCAACCAAGATCCAGCTCAGTCAAATAAATAAATAACAAATATTTAAGAAATGTCTTTTCTCCAGGTCTAGAGGCGTGGGTGGGGCCATGCCCTCTGAAAGGTCTGCGGGAGGGTCATCTGGCTTCTTCCAGGCCTGGAGTCGCCGTGTCATCCTCAGTGTCCTTGAGTCGTGGAAGCATCGATCCACTTGCCTCAATCGTCACATGCAGGGTGTCTCAGCCAAACTGCCCTCTTCTCATAAGGACACCAGTCATATTGGATTTAGGGCCCACCTTGCTGACCTGATCTTACCTTGATTCTGTCTACAAAGATCCTATTTCCCAACGAGGGCACACTCACAGGGTCAACCGAGCACAGCAGCTGTACCTCTACAGGGATGGCTAAGAGGCAGGTCTGGTACAGGGAGGGTCTGGCCTTTCACGCTCTCAGCTTTGAGTCTGGGGGCCTGTCTAGCCACACTGTGCAGAGTTGTGGTGGGTGCATAGATTTTTCTGTGTCCTCTTCTCTTCTCCCTCCCAAGTTTGTGGTCCCAAAGGCTTTGACTAACAGTGTGAGGACACTGAGAATGTGTCCCCCACACACTGGGGGTGGCAGGTTCGGGCTCCTGTGGGGGAGGGGCCTTTGAAAACCTTCACCCCCATTACTCCCTTCTTTTCTGGCTCATCGGATCCAAGGCCAGCCCCAGCCCCACCCCCAGCAGCAAGAATGTCACTTCAGGCTTCCACCACTTTCCCAAGACACTTTCCCAAAGTTCACTTTATACAAATGCTGGGATTTCATAAAGCTTTCCCTTTCCTCCATTCTCAAAAACAGAAGGAACGCAAAGCCCTCCCATGCCCCACTTGGTCCCTGGCTACCACCCATCATTTCTGGTTCCCTTTAGGGTGAAGTTAGGGCGATTTTCAGAGAAGGCAATGGCACCCCACTCCAGTACTCTTGCCTGGAAAAATCCCATGCATGGAGGAGCCGGGTAGGCTGCAGTCCATGGGGTTGCTAAGAGTCAGACACGACGGAGCGACTTCACTTTCACTTTTCAATTTCATGCATTGGAGAAGGAAATGGCAACCCACTCCAGTGTTATTGCCTGGAGAATCCCAGGGATGGGGGAGCCTGGTGGGCTGCAGTCCATGGGGTTGCTAAGAGTCGGACACGACTGAGCGACTTCACTTTCACTTTTCACTTTCACGCACTGGAGAAGGCAATGGCACCCCACTCCAGTACTCTTGCCTGGAAAATCCCCTGGATGGAGGAGCCTGGTAGGCTGCAGTCCATGGGGTCGCGAAGAGTCGGACACGACTGAGTGACTTCACTTTCACTTTTCACTTTCATGCTTTGGAGAAGGAAATGGCAACCCACTCCAGTGTTCTTGCCTGGAGAATCCCAAGGACAGGGGAGCCTGGTGGGCTGCCGTCTCTGGGGTTGCACAGAGTTGACACGACTGAAGTGACTTAGCAGCAGCAGCATGATTTCATGGGTGCCTAGCCCTCCCCTCTCAGCTGTCTGCAGACCCTCCTCTCCAGCACACCAACCCTCGACCGTGGTCACCAGGGTCCCCACCTCTGACTCATTGCTCAGCAGAAGAGACTTGGTGTCTCTCTCTGCTTCTTTCTGGAGACACGCCCACCCCTCATCCCTCTGACCTTGGAACATGGGAGCAGCCAGGTTATGTCCCTTCTGTGTTCTGACAAACTGCGGCTTCAAGCATTGCCTACCCTCTAGAATCTCCTGCCCACATTCTGTGGTCGGTCAGGCAGAAACCACTGTGGTTAAGATATTGGTCTATTTTTAAGAACAACTCATGACTGCAGCTCCGAGTCAGGAGTTAGGGGAGGATTCGAACTTTGGGCAAGTGAGAGATCCTGACTGGCCTGTCCACCTCCAGCTCTACTGCTGGTGTCCCAAGATCAAGGGCTTCATCATGCATTTCTTTAAAGCACCATGCTTGGGTGCCTTCCTCTCCACTCCTTACCCAACCTGTTTTGCCAGGAGCCAAAGCCGCTGGAAAATCAGCCTGGCACCGGGAAGAGAATGCGGTTCCTGTCGGGTCGTCGTCACTATGGGGTCTTGGCTGCGGTGAAGTTGCTGCCGTTGGGTCTGCTCAGCCGTCAGCCTTAGACCCTCTTCCCTGTGCTGGGGTCAGGAGGAGGCACTAACATAGGTGAGACTGCAACTCCCTGGCCCTACCCTGGCTTCCTTTCCGAGGTGCGTGCCTCTTTTAGCCCATTTGGAAATTAACAAATGCTGATATTCCAGTTATGCAGTCTGGAGGTGTTTTGTTTTTTCCTTTGCATTTTGTATTGCTCCCTTAATTTGTCTTAGTTCCAAAAGCACTTTTTAAACATGTATTATTTCCCCTAAAAGGCCTTATTTTCAAAAGAGCAAGGTGTTACAATGAACATTTGAAAGTATCTGCTCAAATGATTTCTACTTGAAGATGCCCGTAAACTGTGTGGTGATCTCGGATTATCACAGCGCTCTGCTCTTCTTTAATGTGCTTTTTCAAGCAACGGGGTTGTTTTGCGCTGAGTGGAACAGTTCACTAATATTGAAGATCATCCATTCTTTATTACCTGGACTTAAGAAGTGATTAGAGTTTCATAAAAGGCTGCCTGTAATTTTGAAAGGACTTGTTGCTTTGAAACTTTGCAGTGTTATATGCATCATTTTGTGCTTTCCCTGCTCTCCCAAGAAGAGGCCACCTCCACATCCGGATGGTGAGGTGGGGAGAGATGCTCCAGTCGCCCCTTGGAGGTGGGACTCCCGCCCCTGAAGCCAGACAGACAGACAGCAGCCTGGGAGCTCCGTGAGAAACCAGGAGATGCGTGAACTCCTGGGAAAGAGCTCAGCCATATGACAAACCTTCTCTTTAAACCCGCCCATGAGATTGTGCAGAAATGGAGCGCTCAGTTTCATCCACCTTCAAGGAAGAGGAAGCAGGGACGAGTGTCTTCCAATAGAGGCCAACACACACTGGCTGGAGACCCACATCGAGGTCTCCAGGGCAGGCATGTGTCTGAATGAGAGCCCCGTGACAGCATACTGGTTTTGTGGATTTGTTTACTCAACTGCTGTTCAGCGCCACACAGCGAGCACAACTGTACACTCTAAACTCAGGTGGAAAGTTAAAAGGCCGTCAGTTCTTTAACCGACTGGCTTTCTAGACAGCTTCCCCCTGATGGGAGAGTGTGTACCTGGCTACCTGTACAGAGTCCCAGTCCATGTAAGGCCCGGAGGCTGGGCAAGGACCTGGACCCCACTAGCCTGGGATGCACCCACCACACAGAGCCCAGGGACAGGCTGGGCTCTCGTCACACAACCCTTTTCCCTTTTGTGCCCAATTCCTTACAGAAAAAAATGTGATTTTTTGACAACATGGGGTAATGGTTTTCAGTATGTAATAGATCCTGAAGGCTGAAACTATACTCCTGGAGGATGATGTATTTATTTCCTAGAGCAGGGCTTTCCAACCCTTATTTAACACAAACTCACACCCAGATGAATAAGGTGTTTGCTTTTCCAAACAAAATAACATAAATAATATAAAATTGTATTTTAGTACAGAGCAGGCGCAAGTATCACTAGGAAGTCAAGAGTTGCATCAGGAGGAGGCATTTTATTGAGACTTTTCGTCAGTTCCTGCCGGCGGACCCCTCACACGGTCTACGTGACAGCTGAGGAATTCACATGAAGTCCACACAGAAAACGCACATACATGACGATGGTGGACAGAGCACAGAGAGAAGCAGTCAGTGGGTCTCAAAATCAAGGTGTTTTTTATAATAAAGTTATACCAAAAGCACAGCAACAAATGAAGAAGAGTTTATTAGACAAAACGAGAAACCCCTCATTGTGTAACACCCCCGCCACCCAGAGCCTGCGACTGTCGACAGTTCAGGCTCACAGTGAACACTGCCAACCGTCCCCGATCGCGCCAGTGCTCTTCAGGGAGGGTCCTTCCCCCCTCAAGCAGGTCTTCAGACTCAGTGGTGCCACAGTGAAATCGTACACGAGCATTGACTAGGCGAGGTTTTAAAACACGTGTCAGGCTGCTCCACAGGTTGAGATGAACACACGGTCTTAAACAGTTCTTAGTACAACATCATGTTCTTAAGGAAACAATAGGAAAGCAATCTCAACGGTTTAAAATGTTAGCACTATTTGCAGCAGCAGATAAAATGCATTACCGCCGGCCTGTACCGAGGAACCTGGTGTTGGCAAGATTTGCGGCTTAGGAGAGAAACCATGAGCAGGACTTCTCTATAAAACTTCGTGGCACTTGACCACCCTTTCATTTCTTAACAAATCCTCCTGTTCTTCAATGGAAACAGGTGTCTATTCATCAAGAAAGAAGCAGGTGAGCGCAGTTTTACAGGAAGGAGATGAGATACTTGTTTAAAATACTGGGATGCCAACCCGCATAGGTGTCGTCTCCGGAGACTCGGTGTCACTGTCTGCGGGTGTCTGCCAGAGGAGACTAGCTGCAGGGTGAGCCGGGGTCTTCGGTGGCGAGAAGCCTGCGGCAGCCTGTGCATCTGCTCCAGAAAGGCCCGGGAAGCAGGAGATGAACCGCAGGAAGGCACTCACCTAGGTCACCCGTAAAAGAAGAGACCAATCCTGGTGTCATGCCAAGCCTCAGGAAAGTCAGCCATCCACTCTCCGAGTCCCCGCAGCCCCTTTCCCCGGATCCATCCGTCCATCAGACCCGACAGGGGTGCGGGAGCGTCAGGTCCTCCTGCTGGCGGGCATGCCGTTCGCTCTTGACCGCTGATGGTCGTATCTCACGGAAACAATAAGGAAAAGCAGGAGGGTGGCTCCTTGAATGGCCGCCAGAAGGAAAAAGTAATAGTTCAAATAGCAGCCGTTGATGTTGCCTGGAGAGAAGGACAGAGTTTAGAAAGAAAGTTTACAAGATTTTCTTTCTTTTAACTTAGTTCCTACCAAGGTCAGGGTGACTTTTAATGTTGTCATTAAAAAAAAAAAGGAAGAAAAAAGAATACCCTACCCCTAATTCGAAGTACACAAGTGCTTTGCTCCCAGAGCCACCGTGAAGCTGGCTGACATCAACACCAGCTCCAGGCCGGGGCCCTGTCACCAGACTCTCTTGCTCCACAGACAAGGATCCCAACTGTCCCCAAGTCAGCTCCAGAAGCGGAGGGTCTTGGTATCCTGGGTCCAGGACACAGCCTGGACATCATGTCTCATAGGAGTCCTGGACCCCTGCACTCCTGCGTTGTCACCTGACATTAGACACACTCCAGTGTACCCTTCACAGGCCAGGGCAGGTGGCTGAACACACAAGCCACACGCTATGGGGAGACACAAGTCTGCTTTTTAAATTTCTCCTTAAAAACTTCAGGTTGCCAAAGAGCTGACATACTGAAAGCCCGAGCACCACGCAGGCATCCTATGTGCAAGGTTCCATTTAATTCCTGATAAACCCTGAGGAGGCAGAGGTTAAGATCATGGACCTCAGAGCTCAACCAACCAGGCTCAAACCCAGTGTCATGGTCTCTGGGCCCAGTCTCCTCATTTGTAAGATGTGAAAACATAGCGGCCAGGCCCCACCCTGCCCCCAGGCAGGAACAGCGCTGCCGTGAGAAGCACCCAGGGCCTGTTACAGCGCCCAGGGCCTGAGGCCGCCTCCTCAGCAGTACCTGTGAGGAGCCTCAGTCTTCACGGAGGTCTGGGGTACCAGGTCTGCACACCAGAGAGAACCGAGGTTTCACAGCACCACCCAGCACGGCCCCTTGGCGTGGAGACGCAGGGCTGTGGGTGAGGGATCACGTCACCCCAGCTCCCTGCAGACGGCTGTCCCCACAGGCCACAGGTGGCCTACCGCTTACACTGCTTGTCACCAACTGAAAAGGGCCTGACACATGGTCAAGCAGAGGGGCGGGGAGACACGTCCATCAGAAACATGTCCAGAGGAAGCTGGCATCTCGGAAGGAAAGCCGTGGTTCTCTCCGACAGGCTTCACAAGGATTTCCACTTTGCTTACTTAGAACACCAGACTTCCTTCCCTCTGATGGTCTCCCTCAGGCTGGGTTATTCTGGAACTTCCAGAATACTGGACATATACTGGAGAGAACATATACTGTCTCTGAACATATACTCATTAAAATTAGACGTTCAACACTGCTTTCATTAAACAGAATGAACAAATAGATATAATACACGCGTTTTTAAAGAATTCTCACTCAGGTTGTAGAAGACAACGATTTGCTGTTTCCTGCTTTGGGAAGAAATCCAGTAATACCTAGAATTTCTACTAGACTGTGCTATTTATTCAACAGATACGTAAAAGCCGTGGTTAGGTCCTCACTGCCTGCGGGGCTCCGCCCTGGACAGAGACCCCCACTCCTGGAGCCTGGTGTGCCCGCGCTCACCACGGCACTGGTGGGTGGTGCCAAAGTGCCAACCCTGAAACATTCATCTCCCCAAATGACACAGGCAGTTAAAACTAGCAAAGCTGAAAGCCGGCAGGCCGAGTGGACTGTACACGGCGTTTTCGCTGTCAAGGCGAGTCTCAGCCTGGGCTAGGAAGGGTGTTCAGAACTGGGTCCACCAGCTAAAAGCTATCACAATCAGCCTTTGCTTTCTTGGGCCTCTTCTCAGACAGAAGGTAACTGCATACGAAGGTGGTAAACTCTGGGTGTTCTTTATTTGATAAGATAGACTGCTGGGCCCCAAGGAACAGGCTCACGTGTCACCAAACACATGCACGAAAGCATTCCCAGCTGCTCTATTCATGACAGCCTCCAACGGGCACCGCCCGCAACACCCATGCACAGCACAGTAGATAAATGAACTGTGACTTATTTGTACAACAGATACTCCGCAGAAATAACAAAAGAACCGGTTACTGGGGACGACTCGGAGAACTCAGCCCTGAGTGAAAGACGGCAGCCGCGGCAGAGGACTGGGAGGCCACAGGACTCAGTGGGCTGACATCACAGCAATTCATCCTGCCAGGGCCTGGGGGCTTAACGCAGCAAGGACAGGAAGAAGGCTTCCAACTGTCCTGCACTTGGGTCGGGATGAAGAGCACACTGAGCTGCGCCAGAGCCCCTCACAGCACAGATGTGCTTCCCAATCTAAATACAGCAAGGACAAGCAGGCCAGGCAGAGGACGGGGAGAGAAGGACACAGTGAAGAGAAACTCAGACCACAGCCCAGGGACCCGACAGGAAGTGATCCACACGTCAGTCGGGAAGCACTGAGTCAGCTCCCACCGCCACATGAGCCCTGGCGGAGCAGGGAGGAGCAGGGGGCGTAGAGAAGCTGGCCTGCTGCTCTTCCTCTAGAAGAATCTGGCACGGCTTGGGGGTGGGAGTGGAGTGCCCCGGGCCCTGCCCCTAACCGAGAGGGAGCCCTGCCATGCTCTCCTGCGTCACCGTCATTGCACCCAGCTCCCGGAGCTCCAGGCATAAGGGGCACAAGCTCTCTGCACTCGAGGGAAAGAGGGGAGACCACCTGCACTCCTAGACAGGGCAGGCGATCCAGGACACACGACCCGGCGCCTCCCTCTCGTGGAAATAACATCAACACACAGGACCCAGGTCCAGCGCCGGTACCTGTGTGCATCAGTGCTGGAGGTGACCCTCACAGCTGCAAGTATTAAAATTACCTGTCAGAAGGAAAGGATGAATGACAGACAAACCACAAGTTATTAAATTAGTAGTGGGGGGATTAAATCACCGGAAGGCAACAAGGATAACCAAAGCCAACCAATCCATGATGCATTTAAAAATGAAACAGAAACTAAGAAAGAGCATCTACATCTAAAGAACTACAGAGGTTTGATCTCTGTAACAAATCTCTGAAGGAGGTCTGCTCTGTGACACCAAGAACCCAGGAGAACTCTCAGAATCCCTGTGTAACGGAACCTTACCCTCCAGGAGTGGGGCAGCCCCTCCACACCACAACCAGGCTGGGCCTGCCCACCCACATCACCCATGGCGCCCAGGGGGTGCTGGGGGCTCTGGTTTCTGTTACAGCAGGGCTTCTCGGGCCTAAACCCTCACCTCAGGACAGGAATTTTAACTGAAACATGGGAGGGCTTTTGGAATTCTGCCATTTCTGGAGACGTCTCTAGGCTTGCATCAGGTTTCCAAGGGGATTTACAACCTAAAAGTACCAGGGGACAGCAAATACCACACAACTACACAAGGAAAAGCAACCAAAAGCAATGGTGGTTTTTACTGGTGAAACATATAAAGAAGAAAGACGCCTCCATCTCTGGATCCGTTTATAGGCGACATCAATCTGCAAACAGCAGAGCTCTCATCTCTCGCCAGTGATTTTGCTCAAGATGCCACCTACTGGCAATGGCTGTAAAACTCCATTATGATTGATCACGAGTCATATTTGTTTTTAAAAAGGCAACTTATTGTCTATCTTTATTTTAACCGCAAGGAATTAAAAGGTACTGCCAGGGAAAGAAAATACAAAACTAAGATAAATGAAGGGAAACTTGTGATACAGATTTTAGTTGCCTCCTAATGAAATAAAGACAATGCTGGACCTGACGGTAGGGAAAGAAGGCGGTCCGCCCATCACGGATGTGGGAACAACAGGGGCCACTTGGCCGCTGGTGGCGGGTGTGGCCAAGGCTGACCTGGGCAGGAGAGGCTCACCTGCCTCTGGGAGATAGCGTGTGACATGGGTAACGGGGTGAGGTGGGTGGTCTGATGCAGCTCGGGGAGCAGGGTGGGGGCTCCTGGCCCAGCCCAGAGACACTCATCACATCCGGTCCCAGCTTCCCCACATGACCCAAGGGCTGGGGCTCTGGATACTGGTCACTGATGATGGGGTGGGCAGGGGTGGGGTGGTCCTTACCGAAGTCCGTGTGGCTGCTCATCCACCCGATGGCCTTCAGAGACACCAACGCCAACAGTCCTGAGCCCACGAAGGATCCGACGCCAGAGAAGAAGAAGAACAAGCCCATGATGGCGCTCTGCATGGACTTGGGGGCAGCCGAGTATGCAAATTCCAGGCCTGGGGGGGGTGGAGGATGAAGGTTGTTTCTGGAGAGGACACAGCGCTGCCTCCGCACTGCGGCCCTTGGGGACCTGGGACTCTGGGCATAGCCCCTCCCTGCCCTGAGACAGCCCCCAGCTGGCTGCTCGTGTCCCACCACAGCCCCTGGAAACCACAAGAGGCGGTGGTCACCCCCACCCTCACATCAGAGGGCAACATTTGACTTGACAGCTCTTGGAATTTCCTGTTCCTCAGGGAAAGAAGTTGAAGAAGCCAAATTTCCTACATTCTTAATTGATGTGAGTTTGCAAATGAACCACTGACACTAAAATGGGGAAATCTACTCAGGAATTCTACCTGAAAGGCAAAGTGCTTGAGAACAGTTTTGGCAGGCGCATCTATAACCCAGCTCTTGCCGTGATAACCAGACATGGAGATGTGCGCTGGGCTCTAAAGGAAGGGCCGCCCCCTTTGATTTATTCCCTCCCAAGTTCATGAGCCAGTTCTACGTGAGCACAGGGGGAGGGGCAGAGAGGAGAAAACCACTGCCCACAGCCCGGCCGGCTCTGGTTATCACTCATTTCCTCCTTCCCTCACTCCAGGCAGCGGGAAACAGGCCTGCACAGAATTCACTTGTCCACATGCCACCACAGGATCTCAGCAATAGGGAAGACAGGCCTGTGAGAACACGCTCTATAAATGAGGTTTCTCCCTGACACATCTAAAGGCAGATACCGCTAGCCGGGCAGCAAGGGACCCGAGGCCTGGCCGCGGCCGCAGGACTGGGGAGCCAGTGCCAGGCCAGGCAGCCAAACCCCCCGCCCTCCCCCCACCAAAACGGGGCTCATCCTTCTCCTTTCCTGTCTCCTGTGGATGCGCTGCAGCAGGTGATTTTCATGTTGATGTTGTGGGAATCCTACTTTTACATCAAGAAAGGGGAGCCTCAGCCATAACGTCACCCTTTCCTCACCGATTCCCATTCTGAACCACACCTGCCCACCAACACCCACCAAGCACTGTGTGGTTCCGTCTCGACGCAGCCTAACAAGGGAGGAAACAGCACGGCCTTAATCATGCAGTGAGGGGACTGGACACAGATGCCCCCGACAGGAGGAAACCTCACCTGCGATGCTGGCGAATATTTCACTGACTCCGATTAGCACGTACTGCGGGACCTGCCACCAGATGGGCAAGTCCGCGGCGTAGTACACGACGTTTCCGATGGTCTGGTTGATGGTCTTCTCCTTCACGAGGTCCAGCCTCTTGCTTTCCAAAATCCCTACAATTCATAAGTAGCTTATGAGTATTTATTCACTAACATTTGTAATTAAACTGAAAAACCAGATCCTTGGGACAAGATACCTGTCGATGATTCTGAGAAACGCATGAAAGGTTAACACCAGATGACACATATCCCGCCAAGCACCCAAGCTCAGGAATTACCCTTTCCCCCTTTCAGCTTCCGAAGTAGGTCACTGAAAACCAGAGGTCGTCATCCATATCTCACACGGGTGTTCTGCACTGCCTTATAAAACCAGCGTTCAGCGTGCTTAACACAATCCTCAAAGCTCTGGATCGCTCACCTAAACACCTTTTGCTTCCTTCAAAAAGAGGAGCAAGAGAAAGCTACACAGTACTGCAATAAAAAGATCAATCACGCTATTTACTTACCAGAAGGTAATAAATCTGGAGATGCTTTTCCCTTCAAGGTAACATATTTATGCTGATTCACTGACTGATTATCCTGACTACAACGACTACCAGTACCACTACTAATGCCAATTTCCCCGTTAGATGGGCTCAACCTTATCAACAAACTACAGTAGTCCCCCTTATCTGTGGGGGATACGTTCCAAGACCCCAGTGGACGCCTGAAACCGAGAACAGTTCTACATCCTACGTATACACATATATATACACTATTTTTTCCCTGCCCACACAAACCTCTGATAAAATTTAACTTATAAATCCGGCACAGTAAGAGATTAACAACAGTAACTAAGAATAAAACAGAACAATGATAACAATACAGTGTAATAAAAGTTACGTTAAGTTGGTGGTCTCCCCAGGTATCTCACTGTACTGTAGGTATTTTCAGACTGGCTGATCCTGGGGTCACGGAAACGACGGGAACCCCAACCAGGGATAAGGGGGATGGCTGCACACTGGGCCTCGCCCCCCACCAGTGGCCTTCTGCCCTCAGCAGCAGCCAGGACTCCCTGGACTATCAGTCGTCTGTCAGGTGGGACAGACAGACACAGGAAAATAAGCAAGATCAGAAATAGCTACTCTGCAAAAAAAAAAAAGATCGAAATGAAGTTTAAAACAACCACCCGTAGGACCAAGTTCTTAGAGTAAAGATGTTTTTAAGGAATTCTAGCTGCCAATGAAATAACGGACTCTCATAGCTAATGTATATGTAATAATTATGTGTTTAAAACAGTATGAGGAAGGACAGGAGTCTGGGTAGAGGAATACTGGAATATACATACATAAGGGGCTTCCGTGGTGGCTCAGTGGTAAGGAATCCTCCTGCCGATGCAGGAGATGTGGGTTCGATCCCTGGGTGGGGAGGATCCCTTGGAGAAGGAAATGGCCACCCCCTCCAGTATTCTTGGCTGGGAAATCCCATGAACAAGGAGCCTGGTGGGCTACAGTCTATGGGGTTACAAAAGAGTCAGACACGACTGAGACACTAAACAACAAATATATATATATATATCCCTTTTAAGATCTGAGCATGAAAAAGGACCAGGATTTGACGGACAGAGTGAAAGAATCTGCCCCCACACCACATCTCAAATATCCAAAGAGAAAACACATCAAAGGCCCAAGAGAAGGTGAGGCCTCCTAGCTCATTTCCACGTGGAAAGCCCACGTCTCCTCCCTGATGGTGGGTGACACAGGCAGACCTCAACCCTCACAACTGTCCTGTGACTGAGAAACAGGAGCAGACCAGGTCTGCAAAGCATCTGCTGCTCTGGAAACGGGAATATGAGGCTCAGCCCAGTAGTGATCTCAGTAAACTGGTGGTGGCATTAAGGGCCTTGCCCAAAAAAAGCAGCTTTGCTCCCTGGCAGGGCAGCAGGCAGCACCACTGGGCCCGCAGTGTTACCCTGGTTGGAGTACCTTCAGACGCAAGGTGCTACAGGCTTCCTCTGGGTCAGCCGAGGTCCAGCCAGCCCTGGGCCACCGCCCTCAGACTGGAGGATCACTGCACTGCACTGGCCACCAACCCTCTAGCTTGGAAGGGTTAGATTTAAGTACACAGAGAGGAAAGAATTCACTCAGCCTGGTTTAGGAGAATAAATACTGAAGCTGGATAATCTCTTGCCCTTCATAGGAAAGGCAAGGGAGCATGAAGACACCAAGTGTGCGTGTTTATGGCGGGGTGTCACTGGTGGGAACCATATACGGGTTTAGTACCAGGAAGAGAAAAGATACCATTGACTTCTGGCAAGCTGGCAAAGAACAGGAATTTTTAAGCCGTAGGACAGAATCTGTGGTGGTCTCATCAGTTAGGAAAACGCAGACTCTTGTGAAGGCTGAGGGTGAAAAGGTAACAGAAATCAAGGGGCAATGGCAAGGGGGACATAAACAAACCAGGACCAAGCCCTGAGACAAGAACATGAGAAATCAACACAGCGCCTCTTTGGTGGGACCGGAGGAAGGATGGGGAGGTGTGGAGCACACGGCTGACACTACAGAGAACAGAGGAAGGAGCAGGGTCCTGAGAGAGCCCAACAGAGAATCAGAGGGGTCCTCGGACAACGGCGGTCCTGCGGGGTCTGGGCAGGCCTGTCCCTGAGAGGCTGCAGAACTAGTGACGGAAGAGATAAGAAGCGTGGGTACAAACCAGTATAAAGACAGAAGCTGGGAGAACCAAGACAGAAGGAAGAGGGGCAAATTCTTCAATTAACAACACAAACTTACATCAGGTCAAACACAAAAGAAAACCCAACACTGTGGGTGAGAAGGAAATGAAGTGTGGCAGCCGCAAAGGTCGGATAAGAGGAGGGGCGGGCAGTCACCTGGAGGGAGACGGGACAACGGCAACACAAGGGCAGGAAGGAGGCATCAGGAAAACACACCGAGGGTCAGCAAAGGGCCCCTGTGCCCACTCGACCCTGCGCCTGCTGCCAGCTCATCTACACTCACGACGAGCCAGAGCGAAACATGCAGCAAGAACACCGACCAGGGGTGTTGACTGGGCTTTCACTGGGCCTCCGCACACGGTGCCACTCCCCCATAAACCTTTATGAGTAAAACACCATCACAGGCTAGAAGTGCAGAGAGAATCTGAGGCACACCAGCACTGCTGGTCATCAGAGCACATGGACGGAAAGGATGGGGCTTTGTCTTGGCTTCCCAAATAGCGCTAGTGGTAAATAGCCCACTTGCCAATGCAGGAGACACAGGAGACGCAGATTCAATCCCTGGATTGGGAGATCCCCTGGAGGAGGAAACGGCATCCCACTCCAGTATTCTTGCCTGAAGAATCCCATGGACAGAGGAGCCTGGCTATGGTCCATAGGGTCACGAAGAGTTGGACACGACTGAAAGGACTTAGCACGTAGCACATGCTAGAAATGCAGTGAGAATCTGAGGTACACCAGGCCTGCTGGTCCTCGTCAGAGCAAGCAGATGGAAAGATACGGCTTTGTTTGGTGACGGGTTGCTAACTGGAGGAGACCCAGGGTAGACCCACATCCTGAACTTTAGGGACACTAACATCTGTGCCTCCTCGGGGCTTAGTTCTAACAGACTCATGCTGCCTAAGAGAGAACAGTATCTCTCTAAGGACACTGTCCCCCAGACTGGACAGTGCTTCCCATTCACCAGAGCCTGCACAGACCGTCGCATCCCTGGACACACGTCATCCCCGTCACCCCAGGCAGCACTGGACTCCAGGGCTCCTGCACACAGGATCTGAACTACCACGGCTGACAGCGCTGCAGCTACCCTACCATCCTGTGCAGCACCCCACAAACACTTTTAGAAAGGAATACTGGCCAAAAAGGAAGCCTTGAAATGCATGATACAGGAATCATAAAGGCACGATCTTGCTCAACTCCTCAACTAAAGCTTTCTCGGTAGCAAATGGACAAACAACAGCATCAATTATTATGAACTGAAAAAAGTTCTCTAAAAGTACTCTTGGATCAAAAAGAAAATAAAAACCACAGTTTCAATATTCTCCCGGGGAAAAAAATAGAAACCATTACAACAAACCAAAGTGCAAGAGACCTTGATAGAAAGGCAGTAACAGGCCAATTAAAAGAATAACATGGTCTTTACTGTTAAGCACGAATGAATAAATAGTGAAGTGAAGTGAATTTTAACTCAAGTGATGAGAAAAAGAAATCAGCAAAACACACTGAAGGTAATAAAAGTTAATATCTTATTTATTCACTGAGAAAACATAAAAACAATCAAATGATAAATTCAAGAGATACAGCTAAGGAAAAACTGTAAAATACAGTTTGGGGCAATCTAATAAAAGAGAACACATAGAAAAGTGAAACTGGAAAAGAGGAAGGAAACGCAACAGTTTATTTAAATGACCATTTTTATCTCCTCTCAGTTTCTCTAACTCAATAAATTATATTCTAAGGACACTAAAAAATAAAAAGCTTAAGTGATTCAGCAAAAAACAAGATCTGTACAAAACTGAGAAAAAGGTGGAAAAATGATTATATTTCCTTTCAGAGAAGTGATGCACCCTTGTAATTTTCTAGGTAAAGACTTGGAACTTCCTGGGAACAGACAGAAATTTCTCATCCTGTTAAACACAGCCTGCCTCCAGAAACAGGGCATTTACCAACCCTTTAATGAAGCTGTGCAATCCAGACACCAAATTAGACAGAGATGCGCAGTCACTCAGCAAAACAGCAGCAGAGTCCAATCAGACCATCAGGGTCAGCCCTTTTAACAAAGAGGGTTTATTTATTTCAACAGTTAAACACCAGAGGTTAAAATAAATAAAAACATGAGCTGCCAAAGGTGGAGGGGGGAGGGCATGTCATCCTTCTGAAAACCAACGTAAGATATCTGAGAAAAACTCAACATTCATTTCTGCCAAAAATACTCAGTAAACTTGAAATAAAGTTTAGATAGTTAACATCATCATAAACACCTATTTCAAACTAAGAGGTGAGAGTGAACTGCGAACAGTGAGCAGCTGAAGGCATTCCATCAAAGTCTGGGATAAACGGAGGGAGTAGGACTTCCTTGGGGGGCATTTGAGAAGCAAAGTAATTTCACTGGGCATGGCAACCCACTCCAGGATTTTTGCCTGGAGAATCCCAAGGACAGAGGAGCCTGGGTACAGTCCACGGGGTTGCAGAGAGTCAGACACGACTGAAGCGACTTAGCACACACAGATGCATGATGGTAACAGTGAGAACTAGAATCCTAAATAACCAACAACAAAGGACTGCAGGTGAATGTTTGACATGGAAGGATGCTTTAGTTTTTTTTTTCTTTTTTAACAGCGGGTGACAAAGGAAATACACACACACACATCACATCATATATAATTTTTCTCATGCACTTGCAGACTGATAGTAGAAGATAGCCTTGGGTGGAATTATAAGTGCTTAAATCTCTGTGTGTGTTGAGACAGACACAGAGACCGAGGAAGGAGGAGAGCAATGGGGGGAGATGCTCATCTGTATTTGGTGGATTTTTTGTTTTAACCTGCCTACAGTTAACAAGTGTTTCTTTATACCTTTAAGGGTTTCTTAGGTTTAGTTTTTAAATCAGGCTCAAATCACTGTACACAACAGGATTTCATTTCTGCAGAAACACAAAAAGTGTATGTGTATGTACACACAGATACACAAACAAAGTCAGACAGACATGCACCATCACAGCAGTGAGCATCTCGGGAAATTACAGCTGATCTTATTTTCTTCTTTATGTTTCTAAGGTTCCCTTTTCTCCAGTGAGCATCTATTAGTAAGTTAAGAACACATACAATTTTGACGGGGAAAGCACACTTCTTTTTTCCTCAAGCAGAATGGAAGAAAACCCGTTGGGTGTGCCTGATTCTCACCTGAGAAACTTTAAAGAAAGAGCTGTTTCCAGCAGGGATGGCACTAAACAGAAGATTCTGATTTATTATGGATGAACATAGCAAGTTAAAAGGCAAAATCATCTCTTTCCTATTAAAATGTTAGTCTGCTGTTATGATTTCTGGTTTCCATTCAAAGTTCATTAATGCCCCAGTTAAATAATATTCACTAGAGCTGGAAATGAAACGGCATGAAACACCAGTCACTGCTTACATTAAATTTAATAAACTGTGCCTAAGTCAAGTTATAAGACATTTAAACTCTGTAAATCAGTGATGGTTAAGTTCCTTCCTAATATCTGGTCACTCAGCAAAGAAAGCCTCTTTAAGACTGTCAGCACTGGAGGCGTTTTCCGTGGCTAAGCAAGTGATCTGGATGCTGACATTCAGAGCGGCCGCGGTCACACAGGTGCAGAGCACCTGCCTCCCCACAGGTGCCTGCGGCCACCTGATGGCAGCCCGGTCCTGCTGAGCAGGAAGTGAGCTGCTGGCACTGCTTGTGCTTTTAAAAGGCAGCACTGGGGCTCCCTGCGATCCAGTGGCTGAGACTCTGCACTCCCAACACAGGGGGCCCAGGTTCGACCCCTGGTTGGGGAACTAGATCCCACATACCACAACTGAAGATCAGAAAGACAGAAAGAGAGAGGAAAAAAAGGAAGAAAGAAACAGCAGCGCTGCCCGCCCAACTGGACCCGCTCAACAGACTCCCGTCTGCCGTCACTTCCTACAGAAACAGGCACAGAAACCACCCAGAGGGATGACCCCAGGGTTCTCAGGGCCCAAGAAGCTATTCAGCCATAAACGAAACTGAAAGAGAAGAGGGTGTATTAAAGGAACCAAACCCAGAGTCTGCTAGATGATGCCTGGGAAACCAGCAATCTCTCCTTTTCCACAGGCACCTGACAAGGATAGCTATCCACTGGGTGCGACTGGCTGGCTGGGGTAGAGGGGGTGCTCTCCCACCCAAAAAGAGCAGAGGTGCTGAGGCTGAAGTTGGGCTCTCGGCAAGTGCTCAGGAACTCCGCCCCCTGCCCTGCCAGCACAACTGCTCTGCTCCAGGGCGCCTCGCCCATCGCCGATTCCACGTCAGGAAACCTGCCACCAGAGCCCTGCTGTGACCTAGCTCTTTTTCGCTCAGGCTTATTTGCCCACGTGCACAGAACTGGAAGGGAAACGGGTCACATGGCCAGCACACGGCAGGAACTTCATCCAGAGACGACCTCCCTTTAATCACCTATTTCATTAAGAAAGAAATGTAATTGTCCCCTATGATGTCCCAGCGTCTAGAATATAGATTTCTTAAGCCTAGAGACTCATTTCCGTAAATCTGTTAAGTACTGTATCAATATGTTCACCTGGGCGACAGCTGATGGAGGCTGCGGTGAAGCCTTGTCAGAGAATATTAAATTCCATCTCAGCAGTGCTTAACATTAAAAATTCCTCATAACAGAGATGATATATAGGTGATTCAGGAATATCAGCTTTTCTTGTCTTGTTATATAACTAAGCTATTTTACGGTTCAATAATTTTCAAATATTAATGAAGGAAGAGTGCCAAAGCAAGGTAAGAAAGTCAGAAACACTTCAGCCTTATCGGCACAAGATAATTCAGCTTATACTTCAGAATCTAAGAATTATGAACTCAGAACCGAGCCCCCAACAGATGTTAGAATACCTGAGCATTAGTTCTTAACAGCCTTCTTTTTTTTCTGGGGGATGGAGGCTGGTTCCAAACCTGTATTTGATTTTTAAAAAAATAACAAAACTTTCTCTCCAGAAAAACGCACATGAAATTTTACATAAAAGTGCAAAGGGTTCAGGGCATATGACACTGATTAATGGACCTGACGTTAAGAATCACAGGTCTGAGGATTATTTAACATCTTTAATTTAGAAAATTTCCTCTATCTAGCAATTACAAGTGGTCTAAAATCGAAATCAGTAAGAGACAATAAGTCTCCCTTGACTCAACCCAAAAGTCATATTCCAGAGCATTTCACTGGCTACAGTTCTTCAAGGAAAAAAAATAAGGACTCGTTGGTGATCAGGTGGCTAAGACTCCAGGTTTCCAATACAGGAGGCCTGGGTTTGATCTCTAGTCAGGTAACTAGTGGAGAAGGTGATGGTACCCCACTCCAGTACTCTTGCCTGGAAAATCCCATGGACAGAGGAGCCTGGTAGGCTGCGGTCCATGGGGTCGTGAAGAGTTGGACACGACTGAGCGACTTCCCTTTCACTTTTCACTTGCATGCATTGGAGAAGGAAATGGCAACCCACTCCAGTGTCCTTGCCTGGAGAATCCCAGGGACGGGGGAGCCTGGTGGGCTGCCGTCTATGGGGTCACACAGAGTCGGACACGACTGAAGTGACTTAGCAGCAGCAGCAGGTAACTAGAAACCCATGCTGGAACTAAGAGTTCACTTACCACAACCAAAAAGCTTCCACAGCCAAATAAATAAAATACATATTTTAAAAAACGTAAAAGAGCAAATCCTTAGAGAAAAATCTTAAACTTCATATACTACTCCAGTTTAATAAAATAATCCTTATATGTACACGCTTCCTAAAGAACACATGAGTGACTACCATATTCTGAATCACCCACAACGGGAAGCAGGTAGGAGCAGAAACGGAGCTGACTTCTCACCTGCGGCGAAGGCTGAGCACATCACGAAGAACATCCCCACGGCGATCCTTTTCAAGGATGATGGGAGCAGGCCGTTTCGTTTCAAGATGGGATCGACTAGTTTATCTTTCAGGGGAATTAACAGGAGGATGAGCACAGCATCAAACATGGTCAGCCAGGCTGCCGGAAACTAGAATTTGGAGATGCAGAAGACACGGGCTTATTTTTCTGCGGTGTCAGCAGCTGCTTACTTGACAACTAACGTCTAAATGGGAAAAGCTTATTTCAAAAACAGCTCATTTGTACAAGTATGACCTCCTAGGAAAATAGTCTGTCTCAAGACACTGGATCTGAGGAAAGGCTTTCATTTCTAAAGGGATGTGATTTGGGTTTTCTGTGCTTTCTGGGGGGAAGAAGAAACGGGTCAAATATTCATGTTTAACTGACAGTAGCAACTTAGTTTGGGCTTCCCAGGTGGCTCAGTGGTAAAGAATCTGCCTGCCAAGCAGGAAATGCAGGTTCAATCCCTGGATCCAGATGGTCCCCTGGAGAAGGAAACTGCAACCCACTCCTGTGTTCTTGCCTGGAAAGAGCCTGGCAAGCTACAGTCCATGGGGTCGCAAGAGTTGGACACGATTTCTTGACTAAATAACCACCACAAAGTCAGTTTAATCTAGTAAAGGACATAACCAACGGAAAGACAGTTTCAGAAGTGAGCAAAAATTCCATTTCAATAGGAACATGTTTAGTTCAAGCTACCTATATCATTTACAAAGTATCTGTGACTGGCAGAAGAAATTCTGTCACGTAAACCCCCAATGACAATTTTCACAAAATTTCAATTGTTCTCACCGTATGAGGATTGGTTGTAATACTGGAAATTTCTGGAATCTTCAAATGAAGACTCTGTAAAACATACGTCGTCTGCATCTGGGTGTAAAAAGCAGTGTCATTACACGTGCACGGCTGTCACAGGCCTGCAGCGAGCCGCCCCGCCCCCAGAGTGCTCTGTGATGAGACTCGCAAAGGTCAGGTTGGCAAATGGGCAGGTCAATCTCTTGGCCACCATAAAAGTCGTCTGGTGGTGAACTTTAAAAGAGAAGTAACGACTACCCCACTGAGAAATTAAAAGGTGGGGCCTGGAAAAACAGAGGTATGCCCATTCTTAGCTTCATTTTTAAAAAGGTTTTCAAAACATTTAAGTCCACAAAAATGAGTCCATAACTAACATCAAGACTCCAAGATCCTGGAGACTTATGGCAAGGAAAGCAGGGAACCCAGGCACTTGAGTGCCGGGGCAGTGTTCATGGTGGGGGGAAGAGAGGAAATGAGACCTGAATATAAGACTCACTTGAAAATACACTGTCCAGTAAGGTATCAAAGCCAAGAAAACGGGGACAATCTTGACAAGAGCTTTCACATCTTCCACTTTATCTTCCGGGAATGGCCCTCCTCGAGACATCTTACATGAATCAAACAGACTGTGTTTAGAAGATTGCTGAAAGACTCCAATGCCTTCACTTTGGGAAATAAAATGAAGGAATTAGTTTTCTTCCACCCCCAGAAATCAGTTATTTGGTAACAAATTAGGTTTGGGGATAGGAAATGAGCTTGCTGCACTGAATCTGCTCAAACCCCCTTCCGTTACCTACTAATCGTCGCCTACCCAATGTGGCCACCCAAATTACTCCTCAAAACAGGGAGACGTCCGGAATCAGCAGATGGAAGCGCTTCCTAGCCAGAGTGCGATGCTGGCCGCCATCACGGTGGGATCACCCAGCGCTGTCTGGAAGGTGGCCGACCTCATCCCCAGCTTTGTCACACTGGCCACTGGTCCTGTGGTGTGGAGGAAGCCTGCAGCTTCATCTGAAGCTGGTGACACCTACATCAGCTACATCACCGGGTGAGCATTTGAAAAGACCACTGTCCCGATTGTTTGGGCCTTAAATTAGGCTATTTACCAAATGTCAAGCCTCGATGACCAACACAAAACTCTTACAAAACCGAGCTGGTTTACTGTATTGCAGTCACACTGGTGTGACTGGGAGGGAGGGCTCTGTTACAGCAGAGAAGACATCAGCTCTTCTCTTAAGGAAAAGCCGAGACGGGGAGCGGGTGATGCTCCTGGTGATAACCTGACGGTGTCACCTGGGGGAAGATGACAGAGTGCCCACTGGCGAGCCCTGATCACCACCCTATCAGGCACCAGGACACTCATACTAGCATCCCCCTCCCCCCGCCGCAAGGAGGAGGAAGTCCGGGCACAGAGAGGGTAAGGAATGTGCCCAGGGCAACAGAGCCAGGGAACGGGCCGGGATCTGACCCCAGGCGGTCCTGGCGGTAGAACCTGAGGTCCCAATCGCTGTACAGCCACCCGTCCCTCTGCTTCCGCCCTCAGGCCTCCCCTCCATGCTCCGGCCCGCCCCACAGTCCAGAGCTCTCGGCTGGCTCTGGTACCAGGAGGCCGCCCGGTCCTGGCTCCGGTGCTGGCAGCCCTGCCCACTCGCTCACCCTGGCCTGCCTTACTACACTATTTATAACATGCACAGGTCCCAGGTCTCAGAGGTACCCAACCCAAAATACTCTTAATGGAGAAACAGGCTCTAAGGCCCTTTGTGGTAAAATAGGAAAAAAAAAAAAGTTTTAATTGCACACCCTTCTCTAAAACCAGAAATAAATTACCATTAAGAATGCTTGCAATTCTGGGACTTGGATATAAATGGGAGCTGTCAGCTTTCTAGTTTATAAACTCCCGACCCATTTGACTGAGTCACCAACTACTGTGAATAATTTTTGCCTTTTAACACTGACATTTTAAATCTGAACTTTCTGAGCACGGAAAAATTGAAAACTATAAAATTTAAACCAAGTTTTGGACAGAAAAAGTAAATGCAACAGACATTTACTGAGCACCTACTATATGCCTCATTCTGTTTCTGAGTGCTGAGGAAACACACATAAATAAAGAAAAGATACATCTCTTGTCCTTATGGAGCTGAGTCTGGTGCGGAAAAATACTTAGAAAAATACACTTAATGTGAAAACACTAAATTCCAAACATATTATTATTCATACTTTTATTTGAAAAAATTCATAGCTTCTCCTTTTTTTGGCCAAAGGCGTAAAGTACCTATAAACCTAATATAGATTCTATCAGTGATTACTACATCATACCGCCGACGCTTCTCTAAATAACATTCAAATGTCAAACAGCAAATTCACTTCACACACAGAGTCATGAACACAGGTTGCTGGCTATAATGCTTACGTTTTCATATCATTAAAGTATTTTAAAAACTATTTTAAGTCACTACACATCTAAAACTTTGCCCAGGGCACACACATTGTTAGTGTTATTATTCTGTAACATACAAGGGTCCAACATGGAGCCACAAGTCACCAACGGCAAGGCACACAGACAAGTGCTCCCTGAGACCCCCGGCCGAGGCTGTGTGTGCAGCTGTGCACCCTCTCCCGGGAGGAGGGGCGGGAGGTGGGGCTGTCAGCTCTCAGATCCTCAACTAACAGATGCGAAGTCTCTCACAAAGGTGTAGCACTGTTTCCACTCACCAATGAACTGAACTGACAGGCATGGATTTCATGTCTAAAACAGCATTAAAACATCTTCAAAACAGAGACCCCCCCCCCAAAAAAAACAAAAGAGACCACTTAGAGCAGAAAGAAACTGGAATTGGGCCAGATGAAATTGGCCCCATAAATAAGGGAATGCTGGGTGATGCTGTGCTTCCTTCGCTTCTAGAGCGACATTCTGCAAAAGCATCCTTATCAATTAGTTACCACTGACTGGCCTCTTATCAGCTTACAAGGCCTCACAATGATCCTATGAGAGGGGACCTCTCCAACTGCACAAGAAGGAAAAGCAGGCTCTGCAAGGTCATTGACCTGCCCAAGATCAGACAGCCCCGACCCGTGGATAAGGAGAGTACAGTCAAGAGAATTTGCCAGAGCATCATCTTCTCTACAAGCTGGTCCTCTTTGAATTGTGCCAAGGAAAACATCAAAAACCAACATAAAGGGAAAACAGATTCCCAAGTCCCAGTAGTCTTTACCCCGCCATTTGGGCATCAAAACCCACATGTCCACAAAGCAACAGTGTCCTCTTACACAGGTGTACCAGGTATCACCCAGAAAGACACTCTGAAACTTTAATGATACATTTTGCTAGTGGGTATTTAATCTATAGGCCAAACATCTGGGATCTGAATCATGCTTTTGCTGAATTAAAATGAGGCCCCAGTAAAGCACTACTGCCGGCTGCAGAGGCAGCAGGGCTTCAATCGTTAAAAATTCGTCAGTGTGGTCCCACCATCAGCTGCTCTGAATTGAGTCTGAACACGACACTGTATGAGTCTGCGGAGGCCTACCCGGGGACAGCTAAAGCAACCAGAGGCGTTGAGCCTGGAGTGAAGGGGCAGGGCTGTGGGAGCTGTTTTGGTACAGCTTCAGATCCACCACGTGGGAAGAACATGAGACATCTGTGATGGCTCCAAGGACATAAACAGGATACAGGCAGACAAGCCACGAGGAGGCAGACAGACGCGGGTCAGTCTGCAGAACATTCTTGCAACATGGGCCCTCCTGGTGGAGGGGCAGGAGGCTCCCCAGGGCTGAGCAGTCCCTCTCCAACTCAGGGACTGAGCACCCATCTCAATGCCTGTCTTGATCAAAATCCTGAGAGGCTCAGCTCCAAATGGTTCTGAGGACTTTTCTGGGGTGATGGACACATTCTACGTTCTGACTGTAGTTACCTGACAGAATAAATCTGTCATAATTCCCAGAATAGTACAGTTAAAAGGCAAGTCTTTTAATACACGTTAATTTACATGTCAAAAGTAACATCAAAAATTTCTGAGGGCTTTTTGTGAGCTAAGTTCTGGACTTTTCTTCACTACTCTGCAACTAGGGTGACCGAACTTCCGCCAGAGCTTGCCCGGGATTCCCTGGAACCCGGGACTTTTGGCTTTAAAACCTCAGGTCGTGGGCAGACAGTGCTCCACCTGGGAAGTCCCGTGTTAACGGGACAATGGCCTTACCCTACCAGCATCTTAATTCTGCTATCCTGTCCTCAGAGAACGGCTGACGTGACCACTGGAGGATGGCCCGTGCTGACCTGCTCAGCTGCTGGCCCTGTAGTGGGAGGCAGCGGCTCACTGCTTACGGAACACAACACGCATCTACACCTACAAACTAAACAACTGCTCGGTGTCTGAGCCAAAGGACTGTCCAGGCCTTCTAAAATTCAGATTTCAGTGTTCATAAATAAAGTTTTGTTGGAACATTGAAAAAAATAAAATAAAGAGAAATGTATCAAGTTTAACACTGTCTCTTCGATGCCCCTGGCAAGCCTCTGTCTTTATCCTCTTTACACAGCTAAGCAGCCGTGGGCCTCCGTCTACATCAGCAGTAAGTGGAGGGTCAAAGTGCAGGTTAGAAATGAAAAAGCGCGAGCCGGGGAAGGAGGGAGGCCGCTGGCTCATCTTTAAGATGGAGATGGGACACCTCACACTCCTGGCGCTGCTGTGGGACATTTCAACTCCAGCCCCATGACCCTCCCAACGGTGAGCACAGGACAGACAGAAGCGAGCACTTTATTTTAGAGTGGTTAATAAGTCATGTGGAACCGTCTGTGATGAGAATAAAGCCGCTCACCTGCTAGGACTGGGCTCCCTGATGCGCTTCTGGGGGCGGCAGGAATACACCAGTATCCTGAACATGTCGGTGAAGGCGCTGCCGTCGGGCGGCTTGGTGATGAAGAAGGTCTGGCCGCACAGGAAGACCGCGAAAGCGACACCGATGCAGACAGCAGGGACGGCGTAGCCGGTGACAAAGCTCACATTCTGCTGGATGTAGGCAATGCCCCCCAGTGAGACGATCGCTCCCAGATTAATGCTCCAATAAAACCAATTAAAAAATCTTCGCGTGGCTTCTGGACCCCGATCTTTAACCTAAAATAGCAGGGAAGAAAAAGACTTAAACCCGTGTGATCACCTTTAAGGATGAAAAACATATATTATGCTTTTATATACGTTGTTTTATGTATGTGTGTGTGTGTGCTCAGTCATGTCATTCTTTGAGACCCCATCAACTGCAGCCTGCCAGGCTCCCTTGTCCGTGGCATTCTCCAGACAACACTGGAGTGGGTTGCCATTTCCTCCCCCAGGGGATCTCCCAAACCAGGGATCGAACCCAGGTCTCTTGCATCTCCTGCACTGGCAGAAGATTCTTTACCATTAGCGTTACATGGGAAACCCACTTTACACATATATATAAAATAGTATGATAAATTGATACAGCTTTCTATCAATTACTGTTGTCATCATAGTCTTTAAGAAATGCAGCACACGGGAATTCCCTGGCAGACCAGTGGTTAGGACCTGGTGCTTTCACTTCTGGGCCCCAGGTTCAATTCCTCTTTGGGGAACTAAGATCCCACAAGCCACGGCCAAAAAAAAAAAAGGGAAAAACAGCACCACAATCAAATGGTATTTACAGGTAAGCTCAAGGGTCCCTTGACAAAAAATGTGTTTTATATTTTCAATTATTACAGATTTGTTAAATATACTTAAATCTTAGAGCATTTCTCAAAGTAGCTCCCAGGGACCACGTGCTTTGGGAATGCCAGGAATGCTCCTTAAAAATACAGATTCACAGGACCTATTTTTATCCAGGACCAGCCACTCATCATCTCTGGGGTTGGGGCCCAGGAGTCTGCGTTTTAAACAACTTTCCAGAGAACTTCTACTCAAAGCCATATAGCTCCAAGGCTTGATACATCTGGAACCAGAGGAAAATTAGAGAGTGCAACTAAAACCACGTGCTGTTTTCAGACCAGGAAGCCTCTCAGGAAATCAAGAGAAGTTCTGATAAGAACAGGATTCCTTAAAGGTTCAAAGATCACGGACTTCCTGAACGTAGACAAACAGAAGCACACAAGCACTTTCCTCGAGACCTACCCAGTGGGAGCCTGTCCTGGTGCGGACGAGACAGTCTGCGTGGGCACGGGCTCCCTGTAACATCCCTCCCTGAAGACAGCTTTTCACATCTACGTGACACCCCGAGACTGTGCTTGAGCCAGTCACTGCTAGCCAGTTCCATCTCATAAAATGTTTAAACAAACCTCCTGGTTTAAAGGCTGATGCTGGATTGTGTACAAGGACTGCTGGGTGTTACTGTCTCGGGAACCTCTTGTTGTCTTGTCCTTACATTACAGGTTATGAAAAGGTTGGACAATTTCTGGTCCAGTAACAGATCTGAATTCTGATCCACAGAGTAATCTCTTCTAAGTAAGAAAGGAGGTTCTCACCGGGGGCCTAAACAACCAGTTATGATGCACAAAAACCATCTTTTTAGCAGCCATATTATGTGATATGACATTTTAACTTCTATTTTTTAAGATCAAAGTACAGGTATAAATACAAAATCAGAATCATGTGCCCCTCCAAAAAATTTTAATCCAACATGATTAAATATGCTATGGGGTCGCAAAAGAGTCAGATTCAACTTAATGACTAAACAGCAACATGGTAAAAGTTAACATGCGTGAAGAAATTATCTGGTAATCACCGTCTAAAACTGAAAATGAGTTTTTAAACAAACCTCATGTCATCAGAATGAGCTTAAACTTGACTCCCTTCCACGTCAGAAATGAACAGAGACCCAAGAACAAATGATGGCAAGACTAATGAGTGAATAAATGATTTGTATGGAGGATGTCTTACGTTTCTAAGAAAGAGAGCTCCCTCTGAGGACACAATACATTTGTTTGTTTATTTAGGCTGTGCCATGTGACTTCTGGGCTTTTATTTCCCCAACCAGGGGCTGAACCCATGCCTGCAGTAGAGGCGAGTCCTAACCACTGGAGTACAAAGGAGGTCCCCATAATGCATTCCAATGTCACTAAAATGGACTCAAATATTCGTGATCTCCTGTGAACAAACCAGGGGAAGAAAAAATTGTAAGCAGGCCAATGGCTACAGAGAAAATGTAACTAAAGATAAGAAAACAAGTAATTAGGGTGGGGGACAAACTTAAAAGGGAAGAGGGCCAGTAAACAGAATACAGAAAATTAACACAACTTCTGCATTAACTGAAATATATCAGGGCCCTCCCCATTGTCTATAGAGGCACTGTGCACATCCCGGTGAACTTGGCAATCAACTGATATGAACACCGAAGTGTAATGCACCCAAATTACTTTAAAAACCTAAGCCTATTACTAAAGCCCTAAATAACCATATAACCAGTAATTTTCTGGAACAAATGGGAAGCTGCCCTTGTAAACTGCAGATCACATGCCTCCGTGCCCTGGACTGACACCCTCAATTCACGTCGGTCACATTACATCACCATCTCTACCCTCGCCTCCCGCCCCACCAGATCAAGGGCAAACAAGACCATCATGTGACTGGTCAAAAGACACCACTACACCACTGCTGCAACTCAAAGAGCAGCTGCAAGAACAGGATCCTGTGCAGTGAGTCAAACAGTAGGCTGACTTGGAAAAATTCCTTTAAACACACACGAGCGCAACTTTTCTTTCCTCTAGGTGAAATGTAGCTTTGCTCTTGTTGTAAAATAAGTTCTTTCAGTCTGCTATTTCAAATACAGGATCCATCCCTTAAGAACGATTGTGACCTCTGAGAAAGGTTAAGCACTGGGGGAAAGGTGGGGCTGACAGAATTCAGATCAGCATCGCCCGTGGACTCTGTGGTGTAAGTCTTAATTCCAAAGCCAGCCAAGGCCTCCTTCTCAGAGCTGCATAGCCTGACCCCATTCATCTCTCCCTCACACTGCTTCCCAGAAGCCCTGTGTCACAAAGGCGTAAGTGATAGAGAAGCCTAAAAGGTACCTTCTGCGCACCACTCAGCCACAGAAAAGAATGAAATCATGCCATGTGCAGCTACATGGACGGACCTGGAGATTATCACACTAAGTGAAGTCAGTCAGGCAGAGAAAGACAAATGCTACGTGATATCACTTATATATGGATAAATGAATTTATTTATAAAACAGAAACAGACTCACAGACATATAGGAAACAATCCTACGGCTACCACAGGGAAAAGTTGGGGGTGACATAAATTAGGAACTTGGGATTAACAGATACTCACTACTATACATAAGACAGATAAACAACAAGGTCCTACTGTATAGCACAGGGAACTATGTTCGATCCCTTGTAATAGACTATAGTGGAAAAGAAACAGAAAAAGGATATGTATAAATGTATAACCAAATCACTTTGCTGTATACCTGAAACACAACATTGTAAATCAATCATATTTCAATCAAACAAAAAAGCTCCTGGGAGCTCCCTGGTGGTCTAGTGGTGAGGATTCAGCAGCGTGCAGTGGCCCAGGTTCAACCTCTGGTAAGAGAAGTGAGATCCAGCAAGCTGCAGGGCACGGCCAAGATTAAAAAAAAAAAAAAAAAACCACCTTAAAAATACAAATAGATTTCTTCAAACTCAGACAGGCCAGGAGATGCCAAACTAGCTCCTCTTGAAGAACAGATTACAGGCCTCATGCCCAGAGGGCAGGCTCCTGGCCATACCTCCCCACACCTGCGGGGGAGGGAGGGGAGACTTCTGAAATCCCCTTCAACCAGCCAGCACCTGGCACAGAGCAAGCACTGCAGCTGAAGAGTACCAACATTTTCTTTTCCACTGAGATTCAATTCTCACTATAAAATTCACCCTTTTGAAATGTACCAGTGTTTTTCAGTCTTCACAGATGTCCAACCACCACAGCTTTCCAATTCTACCTTCTCATCACACCAGCAAGAAACCTGGTTCTGGTCACAGTGGCCTCCCCGCCCCCATTTCCTGACTCCCGGCAACCACTCATCTCTTAAGTCTTTATGGATCTGTCTATTCTGGACATTTCATATAAATAGAATCCTATGATATGTGGTATTTGGTGCCTTGCATCTTTCAACGGCATGATGGTTTCAGGGTTCATCCACACTGAAGCAAGTACTTCATCTCTCTTTACTGTTGAAGCCTATCCCGCGTATGTCCATCCATCAGTTGATGGCCATCTCCTTGCTGCTGCTGCTGTTTAGCGGCAAAGTTGTATCCGACTCTTGCTAACTCATGGACTGTAGCCCACCAGGTTCCTCTGTCCACAGGATTTCTCACAAAGAATACTGGAGTGGGGTGCTATCTCCTTCTCTAGGGAATCTTTCCAACCCAGGGTTCAAACCTGGGTCTCCTGCTTGGCAGGCAGATTCTTAAGTTTAAAAAATTTTTAAACATACAGAAAAGTTGGAAGAACAGTAAACCATACACATCCTTAGTTCTTTTTCTGTACATACACAAAATACTCTTTTGGCTGAACTATTAAGTTGTAGCATATTTCACCCCAAAGATTTCATCATGAATCTCCTAAAAATAAAGCTGTCTTCTACAAGACCACAAACCATCATCTAAGAAAATTAACATTAATGCAACTTTATCTACTATGTGGTCTAATCAAGTTATCCCAGTCATCCAGATAAATGACTTTTAAAGAAGGTGGGCTACAATCGCAAAGCATGTGCTGTGTATGGTGGTCAAATCTTTGATAGCCCTGAATCTGTTCTGCATGACAGTGTCAGGTTACAAGAGATTGGGTCCATTCTCTTGCAGAACAGCACATTTCTTTTTAATGTCCACATTTAATTACATGTCAAAAGAGTCCAAATTCTGTCATGCCTTCTAGAGAACTTCTACAGGACCACTCATTCTTCTAAGGAGTATTGATCACTTATCTATTATCTACTGGAGAGCAGTCATTTTTAAGTCAGACTTTCTGGGTTCAAATCCAGCTTCCCCATTCACTTGCAGTGGACCAGGGCTGGTCAAACCTGCTAAGCCTCTGTTTATTGCAGAACAAGGATAATTATGGGATATAAATTGTTGCGGGGTTTTATTTAAGACAGTGTAGGAAGAGCACTCAGTACAGTGGGGCATAACCTACACACTCAGCACGCACTGTAGTCCTGTGGCCTGCACTTTAGAGATGGAGCAACTGCCCTGGTGGTCCAGTGGTTATCGATCTGCCTAATGCAACTACTGAAGCCTGAGCACCACAACTACTAGCATGCCCTAGAGCGTGTGCTCCGCGATAAGAGAAGCCACCACAATGAGAAGCATGGACAACGAAGAGTATGGCCCCCAATCCCTGCGACCAGAAAACGCATGAGCACTGCAATGAAGACTCAGCATAGCCAAAAAAATACTAAATTAAAAAAAAAAAAAACACAACATGAAGAACTCCCAGTTCTGGGCCTTGAAAGTTGGCAGAACCATCACAGAATGCCCATCTCAGCTAAAGTATACATTAAGAAATCAAACCTGCACATAAACCATGGTGTGCCACTCACTGCCTACAAAATAAAAGAAATATATCTTTTTGCACTTCCATTTCCTCATTTTAAAAATAGGTCTAGATTCAAAGAGATTCAAATGAGTTCAGGTATGTAAAGCACATTCCATGGTGCAGAGAAAGGAGGTTAAGAATTCAGGACATTAGGCAACTATTATCTCCAGCATCATTATAAGGAATCGCCTTACCATAACAGCCTTTCACAGGTGTGATTAATGTTCAGATTCAAAGGATGCACGTTCTTGCATCCTGGCTCAGTCACATACTAGCTCTGAAACTTTGGGCAAATGATTTAACCTCTCGAGTCTTCATTTCTTCATCTGCAAAATGGGCACAGTTAACAGCAGAGGCGTCCTATAAACTGGCAAAGTACTCAGCACAGGGCCTGATGCACAGTAGGCTCTCTGTAAATGCTGGCAATCACATGGCTACTTGGCCCAGAAACCTAGGAGTTGCCTTCTCTGCTGCATAAGATGAGCCAGCAATTCTGGCACCCTCTCTGCATGCAAGGCAGGAGACCTGGGTTCGATCCCTGGGTTGGGAAGATTTCCTGGGGAAGGGAATGGCTACCCGCCCCAGTATTCTTGCCTGGAGAATCCCATGGACAGAGGAAGCCAGGCGGGCTACAGCCCATGGGGGGTTGCAAAAGAGACACTCACGACTTGGCCACTAACCAACAACCATCACCTTCGTAACATCCTAAATCCACCACTTCATCCCTTGTCCATTGCCCCTGTCCTACTGCAAATCTCTAATTTCTCACCTGGCCAGTGCAACAGACTCCTACCTGATCTGCCTGGTGTCAGCACTTTCCATACAACTGAGGCTCTATCAGTTCAGTTCAGTCGCGACCCCATGAATTGCAGCACACCAGGCCTCCCTGTCCATCACCAACTCCTGGAGTCCACTCAGACTCACGTTCATGAGTCAGTGATGCCATCCAGCCATCTCATCCTCTGTCGTCCCCTTCTCCTCCTGCCCCCAATCCCTCCCAGCATTAGAGTCTTTTCCAATGAGTCAACTCTTCACATGAGGTGGCCAAAGTACTGGAGTTTCAGTTTTAGCATCATTCCTTCCAAGGAAATCCCAGGGCTGATCTCCTTCAGAATGGACTGGTTGGATCTCCTTGCAGTCCAAGGGACTCTCAACAGTCTTCTCCAACACCACAGTTCAAAAGCATCAATTCTTCGGCGCTCAGCTTTCTTCACAGTCGAACTCTCACATCCACACATGACCACTGGAAAAACCAAAGCCTTGACTAGACAGACCTTAGTTGGCAAAGTAATGTCTCTGCTTTTCAACCATGCTATCTATACCAGACTGCAAACTTTTTCTGTGAGGGGCCAGGGTGTAAACAGCTTACATTTTAAGTAACATTCAGTCTGTCACAACTACTTGATTCTGCTATCCTATTGTGAAAGCAGTCCCAGCATGGATGATAGGTGACCAGGTTAGGTGCAGGTCTGCGGTCCAATAAAACTTTATTTATGGAGGCTAAAATTTGAGTTTCCCGTCAGTTTCATTTGTTACACACACACACACACATTTTTTTTTTCAAAGACAAAAAAAAAAAAGCACCTAAGAATCATTCTTAAGAAAGTTGCGGGCTCTCCAAAAACAGGAAGTAGACCAGATTTGGCTGGCAGGCCACAGCTGCCAGGCCCCTGCCCTACAGAGACTGAATATTTTTGAAACTAAATCAGATCACATTACCCTCCGCTCAACCCCATAAAAGGCTTACTACTGTATTCAAAACAGACCTCAAACTCTTTACAAAGCGTCACATCACGAAGCCCTACCTGCCACCTCTGTTTCCATTTCTTTTCTGTTTGAGACATACTTGTTGACAACCTTCTGTAAGTTCAAGGCGTACAATACGTGTACGTGTTGTAGGTGTTGTACACAATACGTGTACTAAAGTGTTCCGTGCTGCAAAACGACAGCTACTGCAGCTGCTATGACAACCGAGCAGCCCTCTCTTCTGGCCCCAACTTGCACTTGCGGATGCCCAGTACAGAAACGCCTCTGTCCCCGCCCCCGGGACTCAACTCCAAAGGCCCCTCGGTGCGAAGGAGGTCCCCCGAGTTTGCAGCTCCGCTCGCTAGCGCCCACCGCAGGCAGCCCGGGTGGTAACCTGGGTTACCGGGTCCGCGGCCAATCCCGCCCCCTCGCCTCGCACCTGCGGACCCCTCACCTGGTCTGCGCCAAAGGGCGTGATGTTGGCCTTGACTGCGCCCACGCCCAGGCCCACTAGCGCGAGCGCGGAAAACACTGCGGGCGCGCAGTAGCGAGCGGGTGCGTCGGTGCACGGCGGGGCCGAGCAATTGCGGACGTTCGTAGGGCCGGGGACCCCGCAGAGCGCCGAGCGTGTAGCGGGCGCGGCCAGCAGCGGGAAGGCCAGCATGCCGAGCAAGTAGAGCGCCAGGCTGAGTAGGATGGCGCGCGCCCGGCCAAGCCGCGCATCGGCGAGCCAGCCCCCGAACGGCGACACCAAGTAGGTGAGGCCCATGAAGAGCAGCAGCGCCTGGCTGGCCTCCGCGCCCTCCCAGCCGAACGCCGTGCCGTTGAGGAACAGCACCAGGTTGGCCGTGACGCCGTAGAAGGCGGCGCGCTCCAGCAGCTCCGTCAGCAGCACGGCCGCGCACGCTGCGCGCCGGCCCGCGAACGCCGTCCGCCGCGCGCCCAGCAGCGGCGCCCGCTCGTCGCCAGCGCCCTCCATGCGCCCACTCGCGCGCCGCCCGCCGGGCCGCTCTGCCGGATTCTGTCCGGCTCTGCAGCCGCCTTCGCCGCCGCCCTTCTCGCGAGACTCGTCCCGCCAGCCTCTTCGGCCCGCCCCACGACCGTCCCCATAGGGCGAGCCCGCCGCGAGGCCCCCTGGACTTCCGGTCGCGCCCCGGAAGTCTGCTCGAGAGGTGGCCCGGCTTCCTTCAGCTGCAGTGTGGGAGGGTGGGGGCGTGACTCCAGAGAGGGTTTTAAAAGTAAAAATCAGAGTCACTCGCTCGGAGGTTCCCAGATTTCTTGCAGTGATCTCAGCCTTTCCTTGCCCTAGGCCAGTGTACTCAGGCTGGCCGCTGCACCCGCGCCGGCTTCCTGGCCCTGGAATTTTGTCTCTCTTGTCTCTGGGAGCAGATAGTTCTTTTGGCTGTTGTCCTGTGCATTGTAGGATGAGTAATGGCATCCCTGGCCTCTAGTCTCCATTAAATGCCTGTTGCACTCTGTTCCCCAGTTGTGACAATCAAAGTTGTCTCCAGATGTTCCCAAACGAGCCATGAGTGCAAAGTAGTCGACACTGAGAGCCGCTGCCTGAGAACAAGCTCAGAGCCGATTTCCTTGTCACATGGCTAGCATTCTGTTTTCCTTCAGCCCTCAACTGGAGTGGTGACTCCTTGTAAACATTTCCTGCCCAGTCCATCTAAAGTGGATTCCACGCCCATCCTATTAACCTGTTTTAGTTTCCATATACTCTCCGCCACGTTTTTATGCTTATTCCTTTGTCCGCAGCTTGTACGTGGCCCCCACAATTATGAACTCTATGGCGGCAGGGTTCTTGTGTGTCTTTTTCGTCACCGTGCTTCACCCCCGCCCCCATCCTCCCCACCCCACCGCCGGGCACCTACGTAAGACACTGTCACAGTGCCACGGGTACTGCGTGGGACACTGCACCAGTGGTGCAACTGAAGAGGGTCCTGCAGAAACAGCCCTCAGCATGCTTCAGAAACTGGGGAACAGGGCTACAATGATTCAGTTCGAGCAAGACCACATCCTCTTCTTCGTCCATCCTTAAATCCAGCTGCTTCTGCTGCTGCTGCTGCTAAGTCGCTTCAGTCGTGTCCGACTCTGTGCGACCCCAGAGACGGCAGCCCACCAGGCTCCCCCATCTCTGGGATTCTCCAGGCAAGAACACGAGTGGGTTGCCATTTCCTTCTCCAATGCATGAAAGTGAAAAGTGAAAGTGAAGCCGCTCAGTCGTGTCTGACTCTCAGCGACCCCATAGACTGCAGCCTACCAGGCTCCTCCCATGGGATTTTAAACTGTGGGCTTGCTGGTAGGTCATCTGGGTAAGTAGTCATTCCTAAAAGGCTTGAAGCAGCATGTATTAACTTTTTTATTTTTCAAAATGTCTGACATCTTGACTGTAGCAGAGCAAGGTGCTGGCACACAGCGGGCAGTAGATAAATATTTAATAAATATTTAATGAGAGATAACTGAATGCCACCATAGGACTTTTCCCACCACATCCATTAGTGCTAATTTTAAGCTGTCAGCTCCAGTGTCCCTTTCCTGATCTTCCCAGATTTGAACAGATCCCCCTTTTATGTGTCATTAGAAGGCAGGATACAATTTTCTTACACACCACCCATGATAATTTATGCTTATTTGTTTTGTGAAGATGTTTAGTAGCTGTCCTTAAAGCTCAGAGTGCTAAGATTTTGTTTTTTCTGCTACTAGATTCCTACAATCTAGGACAGTACCTGCCAGTGATAGATATGTGTGGAATTAAATGAATAAATGAATGACTATTTGTTGAATTGTAAATGGTGTTGGAAGAACTTGTTATGTTCACCTATTCTTTCTTTCTTTTTTTTCTGAGACTTTTGTGATGTTCTGCAGCATATATTAGTATCCAAATTTTGCTAGTGGAAAAAGCAACCCCCTCAAGATTCCTGTCCCGAATCCTACATCTAGTAGGCATTAGAATTTAGACTTGAGTAAAAGGCTCCAAAACTAATTCCTAGTCCAGTGCTTCTTCCACACTCCAGCTTGTAGATAAGTCAAAAACTATGAGTCTCTTTTTTAAAGACTGACAGCATGATACACTCAGACAAAGCACAGAATAATATTAGCATTAAACATGGAATGAAAATAAAGCTCTTCAAGTGGAATCACATGGTGACTTAGTAATGGAGCTCTGCCCAAAACAGATGTGCCATTTTGAATGACAGCCAACTAACCCAATTAGATTGTCTCATTTAAGAAGGATAAAGCCAGGCAAAATGGGGGACAGTGGGGTGAGGGGAGGGGAGAGGAAGGCAGTTATAGAATTCAGGATGTGCACCTAGGACTGGTGAGCACTTGTACCTGGTCCTCGGGAGGTAATGCCATGCACCCCAATGTCTGTACCCAGAGGCTGCAAAATATATTCAGCGGGCAGGAATGTTTTCCTTTGATTGTGGTGTTTAAAAGAAGTGAGTCAAAACCACATAATGCAAGATTCAGTTTCTTTGAAATGTCCAAAATAGGCAAGTCTATAGGGATAGAACTTAAGCTAGTGTGTGATACCCAGGTGCTGGGGGGATGGAAAGATTGAGGGGTGACTGCTAAAGCCTGTGCATTTCGTTTTGTGGTAGTGAAATATTCTGAAATCATGATGATAGTTGCACAACTCTGTGAATATATAAAAACCATTGAATTGTACATGTTAAATGAATGAACCGGATGGTATGTGAATTGCATTTCAATACAGCCATTGCCCCAAAAAGTGAGCCAACAGCTAAACACTGGGAGGTTTCACATGTAAAGTTAGATGCCCTGCTGCTCTTGAAAAAACAGGAGGAAGCCCTGGCAACACTGGGACTTGTGTTGTGATACCAGTCACCACTCCCCCAACCCCCTACTTGAACTACGATGCTGGTATTTGTGTCTTTACATATTCTTTGCAGGCCACAGTGCCAGAGGGCTGTCTGTGACCTGCCCTCGGTGAAGAAACTGTGGCAGAAGTATCACTGAGCTAGGTCTCAGGGTAAACCTTGAGAAGTTCTGGCAGCTTCCACTTTTGTGCCTTGGGAGTCCTGGACCAAGCTACCTTGCTGGAGAGACCATGTATTGGGAAAGATTCTGCAACTCCGTGGAGAAGGGGTCCCAGCACCCCAGCCTTCCAGCAGGCCTTCCCGCTGAAAGAAGACACATAAGTAACCACCAGCAAGAGCAACAGGAAAAACTGCCCCACTGAACCTCCACCCAGATCACAAAAAAATGAACGGATTGAATAGTTGTTATTATTTATTTTTTTTATCTTTTTGTCTGTGTAGCACGGGAGGTCTTAGTTCCCCAGCCAGGGATTGAACCAGCAGTTCCCAACAGGGAAGTCTTAACCACTGGGCAACCAGAAAGTGAAAGTCGCTCAGTCATGTCCAACTCTATACAGTCCATGGAATTCTCCAAGCCAGAATACTGGAGTGGGTAGCCTTTCCCTTCTACAGGGGATCTTCCCAACCTAGGGATCGAACCCAGGTCTCCCACATTGCAGGCAGATTCTTTACCAGCTGAGCCACAAGGGAAGCCCAAGAACACTGTAGTGGGTAGCCTATCCCTTCTTCCACAGATCTTCCCAATCCAGGAATCAAACCGAGGTTTCCTGCATTGAAGGCAGATTCTTTACCAACTGAGCTATGAGAGAAATCTGGACCACCAGGGAGGTCCCTAAATAGCTGTTACTTTAAACCACTAAGTTCTGTGGAGGTTTGTTAGGCAGCATGAGAAAATGAAACATGCCTGCATTCTCCCATAGCCACCATCTGTGACTCCAGGTAACCACCCAGTCTTTAGATGGAGCACACACTGTCTAGCTCACACATGTCATCCCAACTCTCTGTTGTCTTACTTTTTTCACAGCAGAGAAATTGTTCCCCATGTCTACACTGACTGCTGTCCAACTGAAACTAGTTCAAATTGAATAAAATGAAAAATTCTGTTTCTCAGTCACACCAGCCACATTTCAGGTGTGCAGTGGCCCCAGGTGACGGGTGGCTGCCATTGTGCACAGCACAGTCGAGATCACTCCACAGCGACAGGAAGTTTTACTTCTCTATATGAATGTGCAACAGGCATGGTTGGTTACTTGTTACCAATGTCCACACCCTCTTTCTCCTTCCAAACAATCCTAACCCCACCCTGCTCTCCTTCAACTACCCATGTAGTTCAGGAGAAACTAACTTCATGTTTGTTTCTGGATCTGACTAGTCTGTACCAGTGCTAGATCTCTGATGCTTCTTCCTTTTTAAATTTAGTTTTTATTTTTTATTACTTATTTTTTGTCTTCACTGAATGGCATGTGGGATCTTAGTTCCCCGACCAGGAATCGAACCAGTGGCCCCTGTATTAGGAGCACAGAGTCTTAACCACTGGACCACCAGGGAAGTCCTTCTGATGCTTCTTCTCAGCTTTCAGAAACCCAGCCTGTAGCCATTCAGGATGTGAATTTCCACCAGGGCCCAGGAGAAGACAAGTGACATAGATGGGCCCAGTCAGGCTAAAGGAAAGGACTCTTACTCAATGACTGCAAGAGAAATACACTCTTCCAGACTGGGCGTGAATGAGAATGCCCATAGACCTAGTTGCCAGGGATGGCTGTTTCACAATCACGTGGCAAATCAGTGTAGGATGAAGCCAGCTTTGTGGATGGCGCAGTGATGAATCAGGGAGATGTCACACAGCAAAAGAAACAAAAGATAGTAAATCTGACATTGTTTAAGCCACTCTGCTGGACTTTATGTTAGTATGACCCAAAACCACCTGTTGTGATTCGATCAGAACATGGGAAAACTGGGATTTCCCTGGTGATTCAGTGGCTAAGACTCTGTGCTCCCAGTGCAGGGTGCCTGGGTTCTATCCCTGCTCAGGGAAGTAGACCCTCATATGCTGCAACTAAGAGTCTGTATGCCACAACTAAAGATCCTGCACACTGCAACAAAGACCCTGCAGCCAAAGAAATAAATAGATTCACACTGGTGTAAAGCAGAAACTAATACAACATTGTAAAGCAATTGTGCTCCAATTAAAGTAATAATAAAAATTTTAAAAATGGGAAAGTAAAAAATAGAATAAGGGAAAGCAGCCTGATTTCCTACCCCTTCCTCCCAACACATGGTCCAATTCGCTCTTAGAATTTTCCACCTGGTCCCTGTAATCAGTGACTTTTGCAGACTGCATACTAAGCCCACAATGATTGTATAGCTAAAGGGTTGATATACATTGACTCTCACCTCTTTGTTGGGTATATATATGATCCATGCCCTCTTCCTGAAAATAATTGTATAAGTCTCTCCCCTGCACCTAAAACAAATAAATGTGTAAAGGACCAAACTCATGCGGCAAGCATCCAGGGATAGGTGACATCACCTTATTATTAAGTTCTTTGGGCAGCTTCTCCCCCTCCAGGGCCCTCTGGGAAAGAGGATCTTACTGCAAGGACGCTTGTAGTATAGATTGACTTTGGAAATGCCCTGTTTGCTCAAAACACAAATGCCCTGTTTTCTCCACCACCACCCTGCCCCCTGTGCCTTGCTCAATGCAGAGCTCAGAGAAGATTCTCTCAAAAGGGAGGTGTTCAGAAACCACCAGAGGCTGAGGACATTTCAGGGGCTGCCCAGTCTCTCTGACTCTTTTTCATGACATTTCTGCTTCTTGTTTCACATCTGTGTGGCTCACCCCTTGGAACCAGACAGTGGCATGTACTTACTTAGTTTCAGCTTCCTCAAAGTGCTGGTTTACAAGTAGTCATCATGGACTTTCTGCATGTCCGTACATCACTCATTTGTTCAACAGACTGCCAAGCACCTTGCCTGCATGTCACAACAGCTCAGGTCAGCACCCACGGCCAATCCTTCTGCTTTTCTGGTTTCCCAGTTCCCTACAGAGGAACTCAGGCACAGCTCATCTTTTGTGCATCATTAGCTTTATTAGACTCACAGGTCATGTCATTGGTCTTCCATCACTCCATGGAGAGCTATCAGAAGTTCTCTTTATTACAGGGAATCCCTATTGCAACAGTTCTATCTGGCTGCAGATGGTCTAGATAGAAGCAGAAAACAGGACTGAAAACAGAGTCAACCAACAAAGTGGAATCAAGTCTTATTTTCTGAAGCCCAACCAAAGCTACCCAAACCTGCCTTGGTGGGAATTAACTCAGCTCTCAGAATGACCTGTATTTTATTTTTACAGAGGATGTGAGAGTGTGTGACCACGAAGATGGGTTTTGATTTGACTTTTTTGAAACACTCGCTATGTTGGACCTTTGGAGTAGCAACCTCTGCTTCTTGGGTTTTTTCCCTCCTGGCTTTTAAAAACCTGTGGGACATCTGCAAAAGTCAGACATTCACCAATAGAAAGGGGGAGGTAGAGAGGGAATGAGAGAGTAAGTGAAAGAAAATGAACTTCTGTTTCCTCCTATTTGAAGAAGTAACAGATGTGAACACATAACAGATGTGGACCACGCCTAACCATTCTCTTTGCACTCCCACTTTAGAATGTTTCTTATAAATACCTTAATTTATGTTGCAGTTGTAAAATAATTGCTAGTTATAAGTGTATTTATTTTTTTAATTAGGCCTTACAGGAAAGATAAATGGAGATGAATCCAAAGGACAAAAATTGAAGCACGTATTAATACATAAAGTAACTCAGCATGTGAAAATTAAAGGCATTTCCAATCCATGGGGAAAATAATAGATTATTCAGTAAATTTTGTCAGCAGAGAATAAACATGTGTGGGAAATAGGCTTCACATATTGTACTGACATAAATTCTAGATAGACAAAATAGTATCATGGACAAATTGAAAAGATAAAAGCATTATGGGAAAATATGGGCAAATATAAAATCTCAGGGTGGGGAAAGCTTTTCTAAGCCTAAGGCTAAAACCATAAAGGAAAAGTTAATTGATTTCACTCCAAAAAGATTTAAAACATACTTGTAGAAAAAAAAATTGCAGTTGACAGCAAACAAACTGAAAAAAATTTTTGAAATACATATGACAAAGTTATTGTCCTATTACACAGAGTTCTTTGGAATCCTATGAAATGTATTGAATAAGCGTCCAATAAATAAAACTGGCAAAGTGAATGTCCAGGCATTATTGAAGAGAGCTATCCTTTGGGCTTCACCAGCCTCTGTTCCTGCTCTGGCAACAGTCCCTGGATTTTCTAGGGTCATCCATGCTCCCTGTGGTTCTAGTAGGACTGGCAGAGAGTGATCAGAAGTGGTCGTGTGACCTATGCCCATCCAATCAACAATAGTTCATCTATTGCTCTACAGTGATTGGATCAAAGATAGACATGTGACCCAAGTCAGTTTAATCAGAGCTAACCCCATGACTTATTCTGGAGTAACCAGGAAGAAACATTCCCCTTTCTCCTGGATTTGGAATTTTAAGGATATAAGCCTGGAGTTGCTGGGGACCATCTCGTAAAACCTAAGGATGAAGCAACCCAGAAGCAGGCGGAAATGAAGAGAGAAAGCCCTTGTTTCAGCGTGGCATTTTCTAGGTCTTAGTTCTGACCCTGACTCCCCTGCCTCCCACCCCAGACATTTCGATTTTGAGTCCATAAATTCTCATTTTGATTAAGCAAGCGTGACTTTCTTTATTTGCAGTTGAAAAAGTGCCAGTTAATACAAGCAATACATACACAGAGAGAAAAGCAAAAATGCCAATGCCCTTCATGGAAGGAAAAAAAAAATCACATTTCACCAATACTTTAAAAATGCAAAAAGAGAGAACGTTTCATCACTAGAACAGAAAAATACCCAGAATTGGCAAAGCTTGGGGAGATGAGTGTGCTTGTAAATGACCAATACAAAGTCAAATTGTACAACTTTTCTGGAGGACAATTAGTCATTTGTATCAAAATCACATTTGCTTACACTTGGAATGTGCAATTACATTTCTTGGAACATAAGAATGTGGCAGAGACTTAGCTATAAAATGCTCATTGCAATGCTGCTTGAAATAACAAAAAGATTAGAAACAGCAAAGATTTACAATCAGTTCAGTTGAGTTCAGTTCAGTCTCTCAGTTCTGTCCAACTCTTTTCCACCCCATGGACTGCAGCACACAAGGCTTACTTGTCCATCATCAACTCCTGGACTTTACTCAAACTAATGTCCATCGAGTCAGTGATGCCATCCAACCATCTCATCCTCTGTTATCCCCTTCTCCTGCCATCAATCTTTCCCAGCATCAAGGTCTTTTCAAATGAGTCAGCTCTTCCTATCAGGTGGCCAAATATTGGACCTTCAGCTTCAGCATCAGTCCTTCCAATGAATATTCAGGACTGATTGCCTTTAGGATGGACTGGTTGGATCTCCTTGCAGTCCAAGGGACTCTCAAGAGTCTTCTCCAACACCACAGTTCAAAAGCATCAATTCTTCGGTACTCAGCTTTCTTTATAGTCCAACTGAGTGGTTAAGAGACAGGAAGGCCAGGGGTCTCCAAATGGAGGAAATAGGCTGAAAGTGTCAGACATTTTTATTTCTCTTAAGTGGCAGGAGGAAACAAACTAGTGATATTTTTTCCCTTCTCTATACAAATTGAAAAGGTTTTTCTTAAAAATATTGTGTTGCTATAATGACACATGGTTTCACCTGAAGTTAACTATTCTCAAACCTTGACTTAACCAATTTTGAAAACTCACTAGTGGCCACAGGACTGGAAAAGGTCAGTTTTCATTCCAATCCCAAAGAAAGGCAATGCCAAAGAATGCTCAAACGACTGCACAATTGCACTCATCTCATATGCTAGTAAAGTAATGCTCTAAATTCTCCAAGCCAGGCTTCAGCAATACGTGAACCGTGAACTTCCTGATGTTCAAGCTGGTTTTAGAAAAGGCAGAGGAACCAGAGATCAAATTGCCAACATCCACTGCATCATGGAAAAAGCAAGAGAGTTCCAGAAAAACATCTATTTCTGCTTTATTGACTATGCCAAAGCCTTTGACTGTGTGGATCACAATAAATTGTGGAAAATTCTGAAAGAGATGGGCCAGACCACCTGACCTGCCTCTTGAGAAATCTGTATGCAGGTCAGGAAGCAACAGTTAGAACTGGACATGGAACAACAGACTGGTTCCAAATAGGAAAAGGAGTACGTCAAGGCTGTATATTGTCACCCTGCTTATTTAACTTCTATGCAGAGTACATCATGAGATACGCTGGACTGGAAGAAACACAAGCTGGAATCAAGATTGCCGGGAGAAATATCAATAACCTCAGATATGCAGATGATACCACCCTTATGGAAGAAAGTGAAGAGGAACTAAAAAGCCTCTTGATGAAAGTGAAAGAGGAGAGTGAAAAAGTTGGCTTAAGGCTCAACATTCAGAAAATGAAGATCATGGCATCCGGTCCCATCACTTCTTGGGAAATAGATGGGGAAACAGTGGAAACAGTGTCAGACTTTATTTTTGGGGGCTCCAAAATCACTGCAGATGGTGACTGCAGCCATGAAATTAAAAGACACTTACTCCTTGGAAGAAAAGTTACGAGCAACCTAGATAGCATATTTAAAAACAGAGATATTACTTTGCCAAAAAAGATCTGTCCAGTCAAGGCTATGATTTTTCCTGTGGTCATGTATGGATGTGAGAATTGGACTGTGAAGAAAGCTGAGCACTGAAGAATTGATGCTTTTGAACTGCGGTGTTGGAGAAGACTCTTGAGAGTTCCGTGGACTGCAAGGAGATCTAACCAGTCCATTCTGAAGGAGATCAGTCCTGGGTGTTCTTTGGAAGGAATGACGCTAAAGCTGAAACTCCAGTACTTTGGCCACCTTATGCGAAGAGTTGACTCATTGGAAAAACTCTGATGCTGGGAGGGATTGGGGGCAGGAGTAGAAGGGGACGACCGAGAATGAGACGGCTGGATGGCATCACTGACTTGATGGACATGAATCTGAGTAAACTCCAGGAGTTGGTGATGGACAGGGAGGCCTGGCGTGCTGTGATTCGTGGGGTCGCAGAGTTGGACACAACTGAGCGACTGAACTGAACTGAACTGAACTGCCCTTCTACAAGATTCAAGTCAGTCGTTTTATGGCCTGGGATGAATCATCTGGTGCCAAGACTATCCCAAAATGCATCTTATGGATGGTGGACCTCGTGCCATTCTGGGTTTTAAGACATTCCTTTCTTTCATTAACAGACTGGTAGTGACTATATAGGGGCTTCCCTGGTGGCTCAGACAGTAAAGCGTCTGCCTGCAATGCGGGAGACCTGGGTTCGATTCCTGGGTCGGGAAGATCCCCTGGAGAAGGAAATGGCAATCCACTCCAGCACTCTTGCCTGGAAAATCCCATGGACTGTACGTCCATGGGGTCGCAAAGAGTCAGACATGACTGAGCAACTTCACTTCACTTCACTTCAGTGACTATATAACATCCAGCTGAAGAATAGCAGTGGGGTACTCTCTCTGCCCCCTTTGATGCCTGTGTTAGAAGCTTTCTCAATCTCCTTTATACTTTAATAAAACTTTATTACACAAAAGCTCTGAGCGATCAAGCCTCATCTCTGGCCCTGGATTGATTTCTTCTCCTCCAGAGGCCAAGAATCCTGGCATCTTTTCGTTCAGCAACAACCTTTCATCTTGGGGGCTCATCCGGGATCCTTCAGGACAAGGTAAGGATGCTTGGAGCTCCAGTTCTTTGTTCTCCTAGCGAACACATTTCCTGCTGTACTTTACTAACTGTACGGTGTGGTTGTGTGAATGAATGAAACACCATGCGCGAAGCAAGTGAGGAGCCCTGCTCTGCGGTTCCACAGTGATCTCATACAGCTTATGGCATAAACCTGTTGGAGGTTTATACCGACCTGCCAATACCAAAAGGCACCCAACATCTCCTTCGGGGACCGACCAGAAATGGGAAAAGCATGTGGACTGAACTCTCCTTTCTCGGTCAAACTTTTCAGTCTCTTTGACCATTTCATAACTCCTTGGGAATTAGAAGTACTAACCTAATCTATCAGATCATAGACTTTCAAGGGACTTGTGATCTATGCTATTAATTACTGTGTACTCTTACTTAGGTCCCAAACTTTGATTGGTAGTCAGGAAGCGCCTAGCCTCACTAGGAATCAAAAGTTTGGAAGCTAGGTGGAGCTCTAGCTCCAAGAGCATCTCTGAGGTTAAAAGGTTACTCAGATTGGAACTGCAGTGGGACTTTTCCTTTGGTAATGCTGGCTCTGCAGATGGTGACTGCAGCCGTGAAATTAAAAGACGCTTACTCCTTGGAAGAAAACTTATGACCAACCTAGATAGCATATTCAAAAGCAGAGACATTACTTTGCCGACTAAGGTCCGTCTAGTCAAGGCTATGGTTTTTCCTGTGGTCATGTACAGAGGTGAGAGTTGGACTGTGAAAAAGGCTGAGCGCCAAAGAATTCATGCTTTTGAACTGTGGTGTTGGAGAAGACTCTTGAGAGTCCCTTGGACTGCAAGGAGATCCAACCAGTCCATTCTGAAGGAGATCAGCCCTGGGATTTCTTTGGAAGGAATGATGGCTAAAGCTGAAACTCCAGTACTTTGGCCACCTTTGACTCATTGGAAAAAACTCTGATGCTGGGAGGGATTGGGGGCAGGAGGAGAAGGGGATGACTGAGGATGAGATGGCTGGATGGCATCACGGACTCGATGGATGTGAGTCTGAGTGAACTCTGGGAGATGGTGATGAACAGGGAGGCCTGGTGTGCTGCGATTCATGGGGTCACAAAGAGTCGGACACGACTGAGCAACTGAACTGAACGCTGGCTCTTAGTGGACCAGAGGAGCCTCCTATACTGGTGTGGTGATGTTTGGAAGGAACATCTCAGGTTTATGTTGGTATTGGTCTTATTGTGGTCAGAAATATACTCAGGGTTGTGCACAGGCACTCAGGTGACGAATGTTTCCCCCAGCAGTCTTAGCTTGGGAGGCATTCCGGAAGGTTACTCTGATTGCACCCCGGGTGGCATCAAAGACAAGCAAGGTTTTAATGGTGAAGAGCTGGATGTCAATCAGGGATGCCCATCAGGTCTACCCCTGGTGCATCCCCACCCTGTCTCAGTGGTAGAACTGGGAGGGACGAGTGTGACACCTGTAAAGTCTGTCTACACCCCCATGTAGAGCAGGGAGGGACACCTTCGGTAGAAAGATGGCCCTGATCGCTTTTTTTCTCTCATACAGATGGAAGCTAACAACTCCAGCCTCACTCCTTTGAACTGTATCCTGAAAAACGAATAGATCTGATCCCCAGGGCTTAAAGAAGACACACCTGGTCTTCCAAGTGATACTGCATGGCTGCAGTACCCACTGGAGGATGGCGAATGGTGGCCGGTTGGAGGGTCTTTTAAGTATAATACTGTTTTACAATTAGACCAGTTCTGTAGAAAACAAGGAAGATGGGATCAGAGTCATTTTATCAGATATATTCTTGAAGGACTCAGGCAGGCGTGTTCTAAGCCTTTCAGTTCAGTTCAGTTTAGTCACTCAGTCGTGTTTGACTCTTTGTGACCCCATGAATCGCAGCACACCAGGCCTCCCTGTCCATTACCAACTCCCGGAGTTTACTCAGATTCCTGTCCATCAAGTCAGTGATGCCATCCAGCCATCTCATCCCCTGTCGTCCCCTTCTCCTCCTGCCCCCAATCCCTCCCAGTATCAAAGTCTTTTCCAATGAGTCAACTCTTCGCATAAGGTGGCCAAAGTACCGAAGTTTCAGCTTTAGCATCATTCCTTCCAAGGAAATCCCAGGGCTGATCTCCTTCAGAATGGACTGGTTGGATCTCCTTGCAGTCCAAAGGACTCTCAAGAGTCTTCTCCAACACCACAGTTCAAAAGCATCAATTCTTCAGGCGCTCAGCCTTCTTCACAGTCCAACTCTCACATCCATACATGACTATTGGAAAAACCATAGCCTTGACTAGATGGACCTTAGTCAGCTAAGTAATGTCTCTGCTTTTGAATATGCTATCTAGGTTGGTCATAACTTTTCTTCCAAAGGGTAAGCATCTTTTAATTTCATGGCTGCAGTCACCATCTGCAGTGATTTTGGAGCCCCCCAAAATAAAGTCTGACACTGTTTCCACTGTTTCTCCATCTATTTCCCAAGAAGTGATGGGACTGGATGCCATGATCTTCGTTTTCTGAGTGTTGAGCTTTAAGCCAACTTTTTCACTCTCCTCTTTCACTTTCATCAAGAGGCTTTTTAGTTCTTCTTCACTTTCTGCCATAAGGGTGGTGTCATCTGCGTATCTGAGGTTATTGATATTTCTCCCGGCAATCTTGATTCCAGCCTCTTCCAGTCCCAGCGTTTCTCATGATGTACTCAGCATAGAAGTTAAATAAGCAGGGTGACAATATACAGCCTTGACATACTCCTTTTCCTATTTGGAACCAGTTTGTTGTTCCAGGTCCAGTTCTAATTGTTGCTTCCTGACCTGCATACAGATTTCTCAGGAGGCAGGTTAGGTGGTCTGGTATTCCCATCTCTCTCAGAATTTTCCACAGTTTGTTGTGATCCACACAGTCAAAGGCTTTGGCATAGTCAATAAAGCAGAAATATATGTTTTTCTGGAACTCTCTTGCTTTTTCGATGATGCAGTGGATGTTGGCAATTTGATCTCTGGTTCCTCTGCCTTTTCTAAAACCAGCTTGAACATCAGGAAGTTCACGGTTCACGTATTGCTGAAGCCTGGCTTGGAGAATTTAGAGCATTACTTTACTAGCATGTGATATGAGTGCAATTGTGCTGTAGTTTGAGCATTCTTTGGCATTGCCTTTCTAAGCCTTTAAACTATGGCAAATTGGCAAACATAAAACAGGAGGAGAAGGAAGCTCCTGGTAAATTCCTAGATAGACTAAGAGAAGCCCTTCGCAGGTTCACTGAGATTGATCCCAAAAGTGAAGAAGGAAAAGTGATCTTAAAAGATAGATTTCTCACTCAGTCGGCTCCAGATATCTGCTGTAAGCTATTAAAACGGGTGTATGGACCAAATCAGCCTTTAGATAATCTGTTACAACTGGCTCAGACAGTCTATTATGGTAAGGAATATGAGGGAAAAAAAGAAAGGCAGAGAAAGACAAAGGAACAGGCAGAAGCCTTCGCAGTGGCTATGAGAACCATTCTTAAACAGTCTGAGAATAATGCCCAGAGGGACCCAGGTGAAAAGGGGTGGGCTTGCTATTACTGTGGAAAGGAGGGGCACCTCAAGCGGGATTGCCCTCAGGCATCTAAGCCACCTCCGGCTCCATGTCCGGTCTGCAAAGGACCACACTGGAAGAGAGACTGCCCCCAGAGGTATAGGTCTCCGGGGTCGGACTCTCAGGACAATGAGGACTGAAGGTGCCTGGGGGTCTCCACACAAGCTCCCATCCTAATTACACCTGAGGAACCCCGGGTATTAATAACTGTGGGGGCCAATCTGTCTATTTCCTTTTAGATACTGGGACAACTTACTCTGTGCTTATTGAAGCCCCTGGCCCACTTTCTTCCCAATCTGCTTCTGTAATGGGACTGTCTGGATGAGCCAAAAGGTATTATTTCAGTTGTTCTTTATGCTGTAACTGAGATTCTATGCTATTTTCACACAAGTTTCTGACTGCCAGAATCTCGTATCCCTTTTGGAGAGGGATATACTGAGCAAGGTCCATGCCTCTGTTTTCATGAATATGGAGCCCTCCCTTTCTCTCCCTGAATAAAATGTAAATCCTAGAGTATGGGCTGATGGAAAATCTGTGGGTCAAGCACAAAATGCTATTCCTGTAGTTGTCAAGTTCAAAGCCCCACACTTATTTCCACATAAGAAGCAGTGTCCACTGAAACCCGAGGTTAAGGAAGGGTTAAAACCCATCATCAAAAATTTAAAGGAGCAGGGACTATTAGTTCCCTGTAACAGTCAATGCAACACTCCTATTTTGGGTATACAGGAACAAGCGTCTTTTAAGTTCATGGCTGCAGTCACCATCTGCAGTGAGTTTGGAGCCCCCCCCAAAAGTCTTTCACTGTTTCCATTGTTTCCCCATCTATTTGCCATGAAGTGATGGGACCAGATGCCATGATCTCAGTTTTCTGAATGTTGAGCTTTAAGCCAACTTTTTCACTCTCCTCTTTCACTTTCATCAAGAGGCTTTTTAGTTCTTCTTCACTTTCTGCCATAAGGGTGGTGTCATCTGCATATCTGAGGTTATTGATATTTCTCCCGTCAATCTTGATTCCAGCTTGTGTTTCTTCCAGTCCAGCGGTTTCTCATGATGTACTCTGCATAGAAGTTAAATAAGCAGGATGACAATATACAACCTTAACATACTCCTGTCCTGATTTGGAGCCAGTCTGTTGTTCTATGTCCAGTTTTAACTGTTGCTTCTTGACCTGCATACAGACTTCTCAGGAGGCAGGTCAGGTGGTCTGGTATTCCCATCTCTTTCAGAATTTTCAGTTTGTTGGGATCCACACAGTCAAACGCTTTGGCATAGTCAATAAAGTAGAAGTAGATGTTTTTCTGGAACTCTCTTGCTTTTTTGATGATCCAGCAGATGTTGGCAATTTGATCTCTGGTTCCTCTGCCTTTTCTAAAACCAGCTTGAACATCTGGAAGTTCACGGTTCACATACTGTTGAAGCCTGGCTTGGAAAATTTTTATCGTCACTTTGCTAGCATGTGAGATGAGTGCAATTGTGCAGTAGTTTGAGCATTCTTTGGCATTGCCTTTCTTTGGGATTGGGATGAAAACTGACCTTTCCCAGTCCTGTGGCCACTGCTGAGTTTTCCAGATTTGCTGGCATATTGAGTGCAACACTTTCATAGCATCATCTTTTAGGATTTGAAATAGCTCAGCTGGAATTACTTCACCTCCACTAGCTTTGTTCATAGTGATGCTTCCTAAGGCCCACTTGACTTTGCATTCCAGGATGTCTGGCTCTAGATGAGTTATCACACCATCGTGGTTATCTGAGTCATGAAGATCTTTTTTGTATAGTTCTCCTGTGTACTCTTGCTACCTCTTCTTAATATCTTCTGCTTCTGTTAGGTCCATACCATTTCTGTCCTTTATTGTGCCCATCTTTGCATGAAAAGTTCCCTTGGTATGTCTCATTTTCTTGAAGAGATCTCTAGTCTTTCCCATTCTATTGTTTTCCTCTATTTCTTTGCATTGACCACTGAGGAAGGCTTTCTTATTTCTCCTTGCTATTCTTTGGAACTCTGCAATCAAATGGGTATATCTTTCCTTTTCTCCTTTGCCTTTGGCTTCTTTTCTTTTTACAGTTTTTTGTAAGTCTTCCTCAGACAGCCATTTGGCCTTTTTGCATTTCTTTTCCTTGAGGATTGTCTTGATCCCTGCCTCCTGTACAGTGTCAAAAACCTCCGTCCATAGTGCTTCAGCCACTCCATCAGATCTAACCCCTTGAATCTATTTGTCACTTCCACTGTATAACTGTAAGGGATTTTATTTAGGTCATACCTGAATGGTCTCATGGTTTTCCCTACTTTCTTCAATTTAAGTCTGAATTTGGCAATAAGGAGTTCAGGGTCTGAGCCACAGTCAGCTCCCAGTTTTTGCTGACTGTATAGAGCTTCTCCATCTTTGGCTGCAAAGAATATGGTCAGTCTGATTTGGGTATTGATCATCTGGTGATATCCATGTGTAGAGTCTTCTTTTGTGCTGTTGGAAGAGGGTGTTTGCTATGACCAGTGCATTCTCTTGGCAAAACTCTGTTAACCTTTGACCTGCTTTGTTTTGTACTCCACGGCTAAATTTGCCTGTTACTCCAGGTATCTTTTGACTTCCTACTTTTGCATTCCAGTCCTGTATAATGAAAAGGACATCTTTTTTGGGTGTTAGTTCTAGAAGGTCTTGTAGGTCTTCACAGAACTGTTCACCTTCAGCTTCTTCAGCATTACTGGTTGGGGCATAGACTTGGATTACTGTGATATTGAATGGTTTGCCTTGGAAACAAACAGATCATTCTGTCGTTTTTGAGACTGTATCCAAGTTCTGCATTTCGGACTCTTTTGTTGACTATGACGACTCCATTTCTTCTAAGGAATTCTTGCCTACAGTGAAGTGAAGTGAAAGTGACATCGCTCAGTCGTGCCTGACTCTTTGCGACCCTGTGGACTGTAGTTTACAAGGTTCCTCTGTCCATGGAATTTTCCAGGCAAGAGTACTGGAGTGGGTTGCCATTTCCTTCTCCAGGGGATCTTATAATAATGATTATCTCAGTTAAATTCACCCATTCCAGTCTATTTTAGTTCACTGATTCCTAAAATGTAGATGTTCACTTCAGAAGGCATTGATTAAATGAATTACAGTGCATACATACTCTGTAATATTATGTAGTTATTCACACGATACTATTGAAGTGGGTTCTAAGTATTGCTGATATGTTTTTGTATTACTTTCCTGTGAGTGAAAGTTGCTCAGTCGTGTCTGAATTCTCCAGGCCAGAATAGTGGAGTGGGTAGCCTTTCCTTTCTCCAGGGGATCTTCACAAGCCAGGGATCAAATGCAGGTCTTCAGTATTGCAGGTGGATTCTTTACCAGCTGAACAACAAGGGAAGCTGTGTAACAAATGACCACAACCTTAGCTGCTCAAACAACACTGACCTATTATCTGGAGGCTTTACAATTCAGGAGACTGGGCGGGACTGACTGGGTTCTCAGCCCAAGGTCTCACACAGCTGACATTAAGGTGTGGGACAAGGGTGAGAGGTCACCTAGAGCTCCTGTACTAGTGGTTGATTCTAGTTCTTTGAGGTGGTTGTGGGAGGCGGGGAGTAGGGGTATCCATTTCCTGCTGGCTGGCATCTGGGGGTTGCTCTCAGCCTCTACTACCTTCTAGTACTCCTTGTCATGGGACTTTGTTTATGCCCAAAGCCATCATTAAAGAATCTCCCTGACATCAAATCCTCTCTCCTACTTTGCACCTTTCCATCATCAGGAAATGCCCGGTCTCTTTAAAGAGACAGTGGGTTTGACTTAGCTTGCATAATCTCCCTATGGAGGGCAACTGATTAGTTTTGTTTGATTTTTTTGTTTGTTTGTTTGTTTTTTGTGGACCATAAGTCTTTATTAAATTTGTTCCAGTATTGCTTCTGTTTTGTGTTTTGGTTTTTTGGCTGCAAGGCATATGGGATAGCTCCCCAACCACAGGTCAAACCCACACCCCCTGCATCGGAAGGCAAAGTCTTAACCACTGGGAATTCCTATGGGTGACTGTTTTGGGGATTTAATCACTTTTTCAAATTCTCTTCATAGCATCACCTGGATAAGTGTTTAAATTGGAAGAATGTAAAACAAGAAGTGGGAAATCTTGAGGTAGAATGTTGCCTATCATAATTGTCAAAAGAGCAGTGACCTCCCCCCAGCCCCCGCCACCAAAAAAAGTGTAGAGTGTTTCTACCTTTTGTAGCAGTCACAAACACAAAACAGAATAAAAATCAGCCACAATAAAATAGTGAGTCCAAAGCAGAGCTAAAAAAAAATCACAGTAAAAAATCCACACTCCCTGTGTTACTTTGGGAAGTTTCTATGCCTGTTTCCTCATCTGAAAAGTGGTAAGAACCATAGTACCTACCATCTAGGACTGGGGAAATGTCCAGGAGTATGCTGAGTATTTAGAACGTTGCCAAGCTCAGGGTCTGTAACCACTGCTAGGCTGATTATATATTTGCCTGTTAAGTCTGGAAAAACCTGAAACAGTATTAATAGCGCTGCTCTCAGTGGGATGCTGTGAGATTTTAAAAACCTGTTTATCTGTATGGCTGTATAATAAAACTTGGTCATGTAATAAAAATAAGTTGACAACCTGAAAGAATAACTATGGGCCTCTGCAAGCAACAGGTTGTTACTGGAACATCTTCCATTTAGTAAAGCTCCAATATGCCCAGAATTGGACCTGTGTCTCTTACATAATTAGAAATAGGAAGCCATATATGTCAGACTCACTGTCTCCTTCAGCACTGATGAGGATCTTTAGGGTGAGCATCCTCCTGCTGAAAAGTTATGAAAAGAGTCTGCTCAGCCATCAGAACAGCAGTGGGAATCAAAGGCCTGCTTTCTTGCCCAAAACTAAAAGGGAGAAGCACTTAGTCCTGGTTTGCCGGGGTCCAGCCCCGGTGGATCCAGGGTGATTCGAAGGTGGGGGGACGGAGTCGGTGTCTTTGGAAAAATACATATTTAATCACAGATAGAGAGAGATTAGAAATGGATAGTGTAGTAGGAAGATTAGTGGAGAAAAGGAGGCTGAATAACTTGGATTACGTGGAATAGCATCCATGCTCCAGATGGGAATTCAGCCAGAAAAACCGGGAGCAAGAGAGAAGCGACATGGGGGAATCAGTCTTTCCGGAAACTGATCCGATTTCTTTATTTTTGGGTTTGCTTATATACCTTTTGTTACACATAGGGATGAATACAGAGTCACGCGGGGGTCAGCAGTCCTGACCTTTATCAAAATCAGGTGCTTCACATAAATGTATAAAAAAAGGTACATCATCTTCTGGCCATGAGTGAGACCTGCTGACATTTTATGATGCTTTCTTTCTGATAACCAAAAAACTTATTTCTTCCAAGGGTGTTTTTTCTTAAACCAGGCACCACCCTCCAAATAAAGTTACATTCCTATAGGGTGAGGGTGTAGTGAGTTACAATCAAGAAAGGAATTTATTCAACCCAAGGTTAACATGATTAGTCTTAAAGGTTAATACTTATTTCTTCCTATATGCTAGTTATATTCATTATAAGGGTAGGGAACATGGAGATTTAGCAGCAAACATCAACCCAACAAATGAAAATCCTTTCACCAATGCTCCCCTTAAGATCTATTTAGTCTTAAGATGTGATAAAGTTACATTCTTACATAGCAAGGACACAGTGATTTATAACAAAGTACAGTGATCTATTACAAAAGAGAAAATCCATTAACTCAAAAAGTCTAGTATTGCTAACATCAAAAACTACCATATTTCCTTTGCTATATTCCAAATACATTGATTAATATATTCCCAGGTGCCTAAGGATATAGAGGCCTGGCGGCGATCATTGACTCAACAAGAAGAAAAAGTCCTATGCTAATTAAGACTCTCAAAATACTCCAAAACTCTCTGTGCTGTTTATGGTTGAGAGGTAGTAAACAATCATGTGCCTAGTGGCAGCAGTAAGGATAATCCTGTCACACAAGCTAGTCTGTCAGCAGAGAGGTTTGACCTGAGACAGCTTTGTCCCACCCAGAGCAGGGAATTAGCAGCAATTATTGACACAACAAATGAAGAGACCCTTCACCAATATAATTCCTAACCAACTATACTAATAATTTCTAACTCCCCAAAAGAATTTGCCTTTAGTAAGTCTAAAACATCTCGTGCCTCTCAGGTTGGGAGGCTGCAAGCAATCACATGTGGCCGGACAAACCTATACAGGTGGGCTAGATAACCTTCAGAGGAGTCCGTAAGCTGAAACACTCTTGTCACGCCCAAGAATTTTTATTGCCTTGGAGCTGCACGTTTACTCCTTCTCCGAGAGAAACGGTTATGGGGGAGAGCCCCCCGTAAAGTCAGAGGTGTAGGTGAGAGCATAAAACAGACTCTGGTTTTGGGGTTAGATGCTCGGGAACAGGGGGTTTCCTGAGGCTTGATCACGCCTTTGCGTATGCCAAGCCTCCTTCCTCATGACCTTTGCCATGGGCGGAATTCCTCATGCTGGCCCCCGGCACTGGTTGACTTCCTCCTGTTCATTAAACAACACTAGAAAGAACTAGTTACTCTCAGACTAACAGCTTTTTTTTTTTTTTTATCACTTTCAAGTGCTGTCAGTGAAAGCCAGGAAAAGGAAACATAAGCAGCACACTTAAACCACAGTTCTACATATATCTTTTTTTTCTTTTAATGAAGATTTCTCACTTTCCTTCTCTCTCCATCTCTCTCTCTCTCATACACTCACACACACACCCCACATTTGTAGTTCTCATTACTAAGGAGAGGAATGAAGATGCAAAGATGGAAAACTCTGGGGACTTCCCTGGCTGTCCAGTGGTTAAGACTACACTCCTCCACTGCAGGGGGTGTGGGTTTGATTCCTGATTGGAGAACTAAGATCCCACATGTCAGGGTGCAGCCAAGGGTGCGGGGCGGTGGGGGGGGGGGGGCGGGTAGGGGGAGGAAATAAAAAAAGATGGAAAACTCTGATGGAAACAAAGAAGCAGAATACCTCATTTATTAATGTCAAGAAGGGTTGGGGTAGGGGAGATGGGGGAGTGGGGGATGGGGGGGAGATGTAAGTGTTGACTTTTTTTCTAAGTCACAGAGCCATTTTTGAAGCCAACATGCCCACAGTGACCTCCCTTGAAAATGCTATCACCTTATGCAGGGTAGATAATAAATTTTCATTTTTTTCCCACCCAGAGCTAGGAACTAGCGAAATAGTCTGAACAAACACTATGATCAAAAAAAAAACCACACACATACATGTTATGCCCAGAGTCCGAGTCCCCAAAACTGAGAGAATAAGACGTCCACAGCAATGCAAAAGCATGAAGGGGTTTTATTTCTAGCTCGAGCTAGGGCTCCTGCCACATCCAACTCAGTGGAGTGGAGCAAGGAGCCCAGAGCCCAGATTTACAGCAGTATTTATAGGTTTTAGAACAGAGAGTTGGCAAGCGCTGATTGGCTGCAGGAGTTTCCTAGTATTTACTAATTGGCTAATCTTTATTGGCTGCAGGGGGATGTCTTTTACGTCCTGATAAACTCAAACCAGGTTATGGGGAGTATGCTGATTAGGTAAGTCCTGGCATCCATGGGGATGACCTCACTGGGCAATGACTCAGCCTTTCCCGTGAGTCCTACCTTAGTCCCCGAAGCCTATCATGGCGTTTGTTAGGTCCCAACAATACATACATTTTGCATTATGTATATTTTAAGACCCTTATGTTAGAAGCATCTGGAGAAAACTCCTACGAGATGCCAAGTTCTACCTCCTCTCCACCTCATAATTATTTCTATATCATTCAATAATAACACAGTTGTCTTTGTACCCTTTTATATTACCTACCTGGGAAAATCATAAAAGACTTCATCAAAATGAATGCATTAACTATGATTCTGTTTATAGCTTTTCTCATTTTACAAATGGGTAAACGAAAGCCATGAAAGGATAAAGTAATGGTCCCCCAAAGATGTGTCAGAATATCTTACCTCATGCAACAGGTGTATTCCAGGAAAACTGAATAAAAGTGAGTTTCAGCCTAGCAAAGCCTACTGTGGCAGCACTGACTTTAACTAAAAATATCAGAAATGCATTCTCAAGGAAATAAAATCTCACAACAGAGCAAATTCAGTGATTTTACTTAACTTAACAAGCATCTATTGATGTCTGTTTTCTGGTGCCAGACAAGCGAAGGTGAGCACTTCACCCTGATCACAAAACATAATGAGGTCAGTAGAGAAGAGACAGAGAGCATTAGGGGCGGGGAGGTATAGAACAATCCCAGATGAGTCATTGGGGACCTTCATACATGCAGCCATCT